>NC_042969.1:46848056-48282203 GCF_901001165.1 Salmo trutta
TCCTTAGCCATTTGCTAGTACGATGCTTCCTTAGCCATTTGCTAGACACCAATTTGTGTGTGTGGCTTTATGCATGTTTATACACTATCAAAACAGTAGGTTGTTCCTACAGCTTCAAAAACAACCCCAAGTGGCATTCATGTAAAGAAAACTGCTCCGGGGTGAAGTTTCCCCTGGGTGCAGATCTAGGATCAGCTTCCCCCCCAATCCTATCCTTAACCATTAGCGGGGAAAATGCTACACTGACCCAGGGTCAGCGAAACACAGAACAACGCACACAGATGATGACTACAGGACGAACAGACGAAGTGTAACCAGTCTGGCAAGTCCTTATGGTCTGGCGCGGAGTGATGATGCGTCACGGAGAGGGAGCTGAGCAGGGATGACAGCAGCTCACTTCCAACCACCAAACGAGCCTCTGTTTGGCACACATTCTTAGTTCTGAGTCCCAAATGGCACCCTATTCCCTACATGCTTTTGACCAGAGCCCTACAGGAACCTTATAACCCCCGGTAGGGAATAGGGTGTCATTTTTGGCATATCCGCAGCACTGAGACTCAGAGATATAAACATAGAAAGAGACCCAGGGCATAGTAGTAGTAGTAATATCACATCAGCACATGGTCGGTAACACACCAGCTAACCTGTCTGAGCCCTCTGGAGCTCAGACTGACATGACTGGTGACCGTGGAACATGGGGTGAACCGGCGGTCACTGCTCTGTCTGTCTGTCTGTCTGACTGACTGTTGATCCGCTGTCTGTCTGTCTGTCTGTCTGACTGACTGTTGATCCGCTGTCTGTCTGTCTGTCTGTCTGTCTGACTGACTGTTGATCCGCTGTCTGTCTGTCTGTCTGTCTGAGTGAGTGTCTGACTGACTGTTGATCCTCTGTCTGTCTGGCTGTCTGGCTGACTGTCTGTCTGTCTGTCTGACTGTTGATCCTCTGTCTGTCTGACTGACTGTTGATCCTCTGTCTGTCTGACTAACTGTTGATCCTCTGTCTGTCTGACTGACTGTTGATCCTCTGTCTGTCTGACTGACTGTTGATCCTCTGTCTGTCTGACTGACTGTTGATCCTCTGTCTGTCTGTCTGTCTGTCTGTCTGTCTGTCTGTCTGTCTGTCTGACTGTTGATCCTCTGTCTGTCGATCCTCTGTCTGTCTGTCTGTCTGACTGTTGATCCTCTGTCTGTCTGTCTGTCTGTCTGTCTGTCTGTCTGTCTGTCTGTCTGTCTGTCTGTCTGTCTGTCTGTCTGTCTGTCTGTCTGTCTGTCTGACTGTTGATCCTCTGTCTGTCTGTCTGACTGTCTGTCTGACTGTTGATCCTCTGTCTGTCTGTCTGACTGTCTGTCTGACTGTTGATCCTCTGTCTGTCTGTCTGACTGTCTGTCTGACTGACTGTTGATCCTCTGTCTATCTGACTGACTGTTGATCCTCTGTCTGTCTGACTGACTGTTGATCCCCTGTCTGTCTGTCTGACTGTCTGACTGTTGATCCTCTGTCTGTCTGTCTGTCTGTCTGTCTGTCTGTCTGTCTGTCTGTCTGTCTGCCTGCCTGTCTGTCTGTCTGTCTGTCTGTCTGACTGTCTGTTGATCCTCTGTCTGTCTGTCTGTCTGTCTGTCTGTGGTATAGAATTGTTAATAACTTGATTCCTGCCACCCAGAGACATTGATGGAGAGCTTACTGCGAGTGTGTGTTACACCCATATGGTAGGAGAAACCTGCAGCACCTCGTCATCTCAATAACATAGAGAGGTCCCTCTCTCCATCCCTTTCTTCCATACTTGTCCTCTTCTCCCACTCCCTCACACCATAATTACACTGCAAGTGGAGGACATTCCTCTGCTCTCTCAATCTGTGGACTTTGTCCCAAATGGCACCCTATTCCCTATTTAGTGCACTACTTTTGAACAGGGCCCAGCGGGAATAGGGTGCCATTTGGGACGAGGCACATGTTTAACATCAATATTCTCTAATGCATGTACAGTATTGTATTGTTCCTGTAGGCATTTTCTATTCGGGTCACAAGTCACTGTTTCTACTGTGTTACAGAGTGCAGCAGTGAAGGAGGACAAGACCCCAGCAGAGAGAGAGGGGAGAGTGTGTGTGTATGTGTTTTTGGTTTTACTATCCTTGTCCTCAAAAGGATAGTAGGACCAGAAGTCCTCAAAAGGATAGTAAAACAAGTAAAATGATGACAAGTTGGGACATTTAGCCTCACAAGGAAAAATACTATTTTAGGCCGAGGGGTTAGGTTTAAGGTTAGGGTTAGGGTTTAGGTTAAGGAAAATAGGATTTTGATTGGGAATCAATGAAATAGTAAAACAAACACGTTTGTGGTGTGGAAGAAGAGAGGAGACCTTTTCAGAGTCCTGTGGGTTGAGGTTTGGACTGGACCAGACCCAGTTAGGAAAACAATGCTGCTCTGGCATCCTGTTGCCCTCTCTCTCACACACACACACACACACACACACACACACACACACACACACACACACACACAGCACTGGGGGAAAGGGTCAGAGAGAGAAAGAGAGCAGTCTGCATACAGATGTGGTGGGAGAGCAGTGGAATTCCTCTCGTCATTCCCCCTCCGCTCCTCCTCCCAGAGTGAGAGATTACAACCCCCAGAGTGAGAGGAGAGACGAGGGCCCCGTCACTGAGCCCTTTTCGTCAGGGGACACAGAGGAAGAAGAGAGAAGGGAGGAGAGAAGAGGAAAGGAGTGGAGAGGAGAAGAAAACAGAGGAAAGGGAGGGGAGGAGGGGGATTCTCCACATATGCACATCCTGCCCTTCCCCCATCTCTGCTCCCAGGGCATGCAGTGAGAGAGGGCAAGAGAGAGAGAGAACGAGAACGATAGAGAGAAAAAGAGAGAGAGCGACATAATATGACAGAGAGATTAACCTAGAGAAGACGCTCCTTAGCAAGCTCGTCCTGGGGCTCTGTTCACAAACAGACCCCACAGAGCCCCAGGACAGGAACACAAATAGACCCAACCAAATCATGAGAAAACTAAAAGATAATTACTTGACACATTGGAAAGAATTTACTAAAAAAACTAAGCAAACTGGAATGCGATTTCATCCTAAACAGAGAGTACACAGTGGCAGAATACCTGACCACTGTGACTGACCCTAAATTAAGGAAAGCTTTGACAATGTACACACTCTGTGAGCATAGCCTTGCTATTGAGAAAGGCCCCGTAGGCACACCTGGCTCTCAAGAGAAGACAGGCTACGTGCACACTGCCCACAAAATGAGATGGAAACTGAGCTGCACTTCCTAACCTCCTGCCCAATGTATGACCATATTAGAGACACACATTTCCCTCAGATCACACAGACCCACAAAGATTTCAAAAATAAATCCAATTTTGATAAATTCCCATATCTACTGGGTGAAATACCACAGTGAGCAATCACAGCAGCAAGATTTGTGACCTGTTGCCACAAGAAAAGGGCAACCAGTAAAGAACAAACACCATTGTAAATACAACCCATATTTATGTTTATTTAACGTCCCTTTTGTACTTTAACTATTTGCACATCATTATAAAACACTGTACATTGCCATGATAAGACATTTGAAATGTCTCTATTTCTTTGAAACTTTTGTGAGGGTAATGCTTACTGGTAATTTTTGATAGTTTATTATCTATTTCACTTGCTTTGGCAATGTTAATATATGTTTCCCATGCCAATAAAGCCCGTTGAATTAAATAGATGGAGAGAGGAGAGAGAGACACACACACACACAGAGGTGGGCAGAAAGAGTGATGTAGAGAGAGATGAAAGGAGAGAGGCTCACACAGTCACACCAGTCCTGACAATGTGCAGAGGACAAATACAGGCTTAAAGAGAATGGAAACCAGAAGAAGGGGAAGAAAAAGGCTAATCATTTTTTACCTTTTAAGAGTTATGTGGCCTTTCCTTATAAAACAGATGTATGATCTGAATTTGAGCCAGTTCACTACTGCAGGAAAATAATCCTGCAGCAACAGGAAATTATCATTTTCATGTGGATTATAATTAATGGACATTTTTGAAGGAATTTACAGATTCTTCATAAACCTCAAATACACTACAAGTTTAAAATGTCCTGCACTGGAGGAAAGTATTCCTGCAACAGGGTGATCAAATTAAGATCCTACATCTGTACTATGTCTACTTGGAAGATGCTGTGGGTTCTCTGCCTCAGCCTGGCGGCCAAAGAACACATATTGGTCTCGTGTCAGTCAGCCCGTCAGTCCGTCAGTCCGCCCGTCAATCAGTCCAGCCTAGTCTTGGCCTGCCAATTCCCATACAGCCCTGCCAGATCAGGAAACAAGCCAGGATTGGAAGACACATGGGGAGAGGGTGTGCACCACAAGGGGCAGGGAGATTTCCTGTCTGAATCCCAAATTACACCCTATTCTTTATGTAGTGTATTACGTCCGACCCAGAGGCCCAATTGGCAGTTCTGTATAAATCACCGTCTCTGGTCAAAAATAGTACACTATAGAATGAATACTAGGGTGTCTTTTGAGACTTGGCATTTGGTCTGGCATGGCACTGTGCCCAAGCATCCTCTGGGAATAGTCTGGGCATAGGGGAGGTTCAACACAGCAGTTAGGCGTGGCCTCTACATGACTGACAGCTGTCACCTAGTTACAGTTTCCAGATCATGATGACGGAAGAGGATTCAGTCCAAACAATGACAATCTGGTACCAGCACGCACGCACGCACACAAACGCACGCACACGTGTGCGGACACACACACAATATGTCCACTCGCCCGGGAACACACGCAAATCCACCCACCTCACACACACCACCCTCCACACACACACACACACACACACACACACACACACACACACACACACACACACACACACACACACACACACACACACACACACACACACACACACACACACATTCCCATTAGGACCCACAGAGAGTTTGACCTGCCTCTGCTGCCTGCAGAGGATGTTGGGTGCATTTCCTGGGCACTCAAACCAACACACACACAAAACACCTTTCTATCAGCCTGAGCATGAGCATGACCCATGTGTTGTAGCTGTGGAGGCTGCAGGACAGGACTGAGAAAAACACAGAGAGGAACATTTGAGGGGAAATCCAATGTGAGACAGGAAGTGCCAATGAAGAAGGGAAGAGAGAGAGGTGAAGAAAGAGACTAGAGGTCGACCGATTATGATTTTTCAACGCCGATACCGATTATTGGAGGCCCAAAAAAGCCGCTACCGATTAATCTGCCAATTTTTTTATTTCTTTATTTGTATTAATGACAATTACAACAATACTGAATGAACACTTATTTTAACTTAATATAATACATAAATACTATCAATTTAGCCTCAAATAAATAATGACACATGTTCAATTTGGTTTAAATAATACAAAAACAAAGTGTTGGAGAAGAAAGTAAAAGTGCAATATGTGTCATGTAAAAAAGCTAACGTTTAAGTTCCTTGCTCAGAACATGAGAACATATGAAAGCTGGTGGTTCCTTTTAACATGAGTCTTTAATATTCCCAGGTAAGATGTTTTAGGTTGTAGTTATTATAGGACTATTTCTCTCTATACGATTTGTATTTCATATACCTTTGACTATTGGATGTTCTTATAGGCACTTGTAAGGCAGGTGGTTAGAGCGTTGGACTAGTAACTCGAAGGTTGCAAAAACGAATCCCCGAGGTGACAAGGTAAAAAGCTGTTGTTCTGCCCCTGAACAAGGCAGTTAACCCCCGTTCCTAGGCCGTCATTGAAAATAAGAATGTGTTTTTAATCTGACTTGCCTAGTTAAATAAAGGTGTAAAAAAAATACATTTAAAAATTAAAAAATTATAATAAAATGAAAAAAGGAAAAATACATTTTTTTGGACACATCGGTGTCCAAAATTACCGATTACCGATTGTTATAAAAACTTGAAATCGGCCCCAATTAATCGGCCATTCCGATTAATCGGTCGACCTCTAAAAGAGAGGGAGAGCGAAAGAAGGATAGAGATAGCGAGAGAGACGAAGAGCAATAGCGAGAGAGAGATAGCGAGAGAGAGAGAGTCATTCCATGTCATTTCAGCAAGCCATGACACCCACAATCTCAGATTGTTCTGAAATCATTTCTGCAGTTAGGTAAGATTAGCATTCCTACAAACATTATTTTGTTGAAATATAATTTGATCCCTGAGAAATTAAGCTTATTGGCTGCACCCCAAATTGGCCTTTTTAAATTGATAGATTTCATATAATATTCAATAAATATAGTACCTAACATTCGATTTGGACCAAATTTTTTTCAAACATTGAGGAAAGCAAAGAAATGCTCAAAAGCCACCCATGGACCCCTAACACCCCACACCAATCTCACCCTAACAACGAGTATACAGTATCAGTTCTCTATGTCTGACAAATAGTATGGAACTGCGGCTCGGAGTATTGTTTCTTCATCCTATGTAATGTATTCTCAGTGAATTTGGTGAAGTTTCCCCCCCCCTGTTCAGAGAAATTAGTCGTTGAAGTTGTTTGGTTTACGTCCCATCCTACATCCTGATACCCAGGTTCTGACCACTAGATGGAGCTGTTCCTACGATTAGGTGATTTAAAAAAAATAAAGAATCCCACTTCCCTCAATGTTAAAAGGGATAGTTCACAACAAATTACATATTGGTTTCCTTATCCTATAAGCAGTTTATGGACAAGATATGACAGCAAACCGTGCTTTGTCTTTTTTTTTTACCTGGCCACTGTTTCAAATGCTAACTTTCTAGCATGTGTGGCACAAATCCAAGTGAATGGTACCTAAACTCAGCAAAAAAAAGAAACATCCCTTTTTCAGGACCTGTCTTTCAAAGATAATTCGTAAAAATCCAAATAACTTCACAGATCTTCATTGTAAAGGGTTTAACCACTGTTTCCCATACTTGTTCAATGAACCATAAACAATTAATGAACATGTACCTGTGGAACGGTCGTTAAGACACTAACAGCTTACAGACGGTAGGCAATTAAGGTCACAGTTATGAAAACTTAGGACACTAAAGAGGCCTTTCTACTGACTCTGCCTTTCTACTAAAACACCAAAAGAAAGATGCCCAGGGTCCCTGCTCATCTGCGTGAATGTGCCTTAGGCATGCTGCAAGGAGGCATGAGGACTGCAGATGTGGCCAGGGCAATAAATTGCAATGCACAAACCCACCGTCACAGGACTGGCAAAAAGTGCTCTTCACAGACGAGTTGCGGTTTTGTCTCACCATGGGTGATGGTCGGATTCACGTTTATCGTCAAAGGAATGAGCGTTACACGGAGGCCTGTACTCTGGAGCAGGATCAATTTGGAGATGGAGGGTCCGTCATGGTCTGGGGTGGTGTGCCACAGCATCATCGGACTGAGCTTGTTGTCATTCTCAACGCTGTGCGTTACAGGGAAGACATCCTCCTCCCTCATGCTCATCCTGACATGACCCTCCAGCATGACAATGCCACCAGCCATACTGCTCGTTATGTGCATGATTTCCTGTCTTGCAGTGTTCTGCCATGGTCAGTGTTCTGCCATGGCCAGCAAAGAGCCCGGATCTCAATCCCATTTACCATGTCTGGGACCTATTGGATCGGAGGGTGAGGGCTAGGGCCATTCCCCCCAGAAATGTCCGGGAACTTGCAGGCGCCTTGGTGGAAGATTGGGGTAACATCTCACAGCAGGAACTGGCAAATTTGGTGCAGTCCATGAGGAGGAGATGCACTGCAGTACTTAATGCAGCTGGTGGCCACACCAGATACTGACTGTTACTTTTGATTTTGACCCCCCCTTTGTTCACTGACACATTATTCCATTTCTGTTAGTCACATGTCTGTGGAACTTGTTCAGTTTATGTCTCAGTTGTTGACTCTTGTTATGTTCATACAAATATTTGCACATGTTAAGTTTGCTGAAAATAAACGCAGTTGACAGTGAGAGGACGTATATTTTTTGGCTGAGTTTATTTGAAACAGTGTAAAACAAAACCAACACATTGATTGCTGTCATACCTTGTCCATAGACTGCTTACAGGGTAAGGAAACAAATATTTAATGTTGTCATATGGGTGAACTATCCCTCTAACATTGAGGGGGGGGGGGATTCTTAAAAATAAAATAAAAATCACCTTTAACAGCACCATCTAGTGGTCAGACGTTGGTAATATCAGGATGTAGATTTGGACATAAAGTTAACAACTTCAATGACTAATTTCTCTGAACGGGATACTACTTGTCAGACATAGAAAACGGATTCTACTGTATGTACTCATTGTTGGGGTGGGATTGGCATGGGTGTGGAGGGTCCGTGGATGGCTATTGACCATTTCTGTGGATTCCTCATATCTAAGTTTGGTCCAAATCAGATGTTATTAGATATCATATTTATTGAATACTATATCAATCCTATAAATTAAAATGGCCAATTTGGGTGCAATCAATTAGCTTAATTTCTCAGAGATCAAATTATACTGCTCAAAAAAATAAAGGGAACACTTAAACAACACATCCTAGATCTGAATGAAAGAAATAATCTTATTAAATACTTTTTTCTTTACATAGTTGAATGTGCTGACAACAAAATCACACAAAAAGAATCAATGGAAATCCAATTTATCAACCCATGGAGGTCTGGATTTGGAGTCACACTTAAAATTAAAGTGGAAAACCACACTACAGGCTGATCCAACTTTGATGTAATGTCCTTAAAACAAGTCAAAATGAGGCTCAGTAGTGTGTGTGGCCTCCACGTGCCTGTATGACCTCCCTACAATGCCTGGGCATGCTCCTGATGAGGTGGCGGATGGTCTCCTGAGGGATCTCCTCCCAGACCTGGACTAAAGCATCCGCCAACTCCTGGACAGTCTGTGGTGCAACGTGGCGTTGGTGGATGGAGTGAGACATGATGTCCCAGATGTGCTCAATTGGATTCAGGTCTGGGGAACGGGCGGGCCAGTCCATAGCATCAATGCCTTCATCTTGCAGGAACTGCTGACACACTCCAGCCACATGAGGTCTAGCATTGTCTTGCATTAGGAGGAACCCAGGGCCAACCGCACCAGCATATGGTCTCACAAGGGGTCTGAGGATCTCATCTCGGTACCTAATGGCAGTCAGGCTACCTCTGGCGAGCACATGGAGGGCTGTGCGGCCCCCCAAAGAAATGCCACCCCACACCATGACTGACCCACCGCCAAACCGGTCATGCTGGAGGATGTTGCAGGCAGCAGAACGTTCTCCACGGTGTCTCCAGACTCTGTCACGTCTATCACGTGCTCAGTGTGAACCCGCTTTCATCTGTGAAGAGCACAGGGCGCCAGTGGCGAATTTGCCAATCTTGGTGTTCTCTGGCAAATGCCAAACGTCCTGCACGGTGTTGGGCTGTAAGCACAATCCCCACCTGTGGACGTCGGGCCCTCATACCACCCTCATGGAGTCTGTTTCTGACCGTTTGAGCAGACACATGCACATTTGTGGCCTGCTGGAGGTCATTTTGCAGGGCTCTGGCAGTGCTTCTCCTGTTCCTCCTTGCACAAAGGCGGAGGTAGCGGTCCTGCTGCTGGGTTGTTGCCCTCCTACGGCCTCCTCCACGTCTCCTGATGTACTGGCCTGTCTCCTGGTAGCGCCTCCATGCTCTGGACACTACGCTGACAGACACAGCAAACCTTCTTGCCACAGCTCGCATTGATGTGCCATCCTGGATGAGCTGTACTACCTGAGCCACTTGTGTGGGTTGTAGACTCCGTCTCATGCTACCACTAGAGTGAAAGCACCGCCAGCATTCAAAAGTGACCAAAACATCAGCCAGGAAGCATAGGAACTGAGAAGTGGTCTGTGGTCCCCACCTGCAGAACCACTCCTTTATTGGGGGTGTCTTGCTAATTGCCTATAATTTCCACCTGTTGTCTATTCCGTTTGCACAACAGCATGTGACATTTATTATCAATCAGTGTTGCTTCCTAAGTGGACAGTTTAATTTCACAGAAGTTTGATTGACTTGGAGTTACATTGTGTTGTTTAAGTGTTCCCTTTATTTTTTTGAGCAGTGTATATTGAAACAAAATAATGTTGCAGGAATGCCAATCTTATCTGTTTCTAACCACAGAAACAATTTCAGAACAATCTGAGATGGTGGGGATCGAAATCCTCTTTCTTGTGCTTTTTGAGGTGGAAGACCCGGGAGAGAGAGAGAGGGGGATAAAGGGAGGGATAAAGGGAGAGTGTCTCACGCCCCAGTGAGCGATCCCCCATAGGGCTTGATTCTGCTGACCTGATTTCCTTTATTTTATCTTCCACTGAGTTCTCAGGGCACTTGAAGTACATGAGAAACTGGCTGTCCTAATCAAATCAAAGTTTATTGGTCGCGTACACAGTTTAGCAGATGTTATAGCAGGTGCAGCGAAATGCTTGTGTTACTAGCTCCTAGGTCAAGTTGAATGAAAGACAGTCAATCTAGGAAGTGATTCGAATTTCAAAAGCAAATATGGCTTGATTGAAAAGTCTTGATTGAGAGAATAAAAAAAATGAAATTTCAGTTTACCTCCTGAATTGACTAACTTCAATTCCAATGGACCATAATCCTGCTACAGGAGTAGTTTGGCTGGGCTGTTTCCCCCATAGAATTACATATAGAACCTCTATGGTCCCATCCCCCATAGAAACAGATTCTAGATGATATTTCTATGCCTTCCACTCCTCCCTGTCCTCTGGGCTGATGACACAGTGAAGCTGATCAACCCAGCAGGCCCTATGGGGAAGGATGGTTCATCTGCAGGGAAACTAGTTACTAGGGATGTGCATCTTCCCCTTTCAAGAAAATGTGATACGTATCTAGATACCTAGGCTACAATACAGGAACGATACGTTTTAGTTTGAAACGATTCCGTGCGATTCGGTTTGATTAAAGAACGAATCGATGCGATACGATTTCATACACTTACATTTGTTGCATAAAGACATTACTTTTCCATTCTACATTCAAATCTACTGCTGATAGAGCTAATGAGCTGGGCCTCTCTGAGCTGGATATGTCTGAGCTGACTTGTATGTGTGTGTGTGTGTTTTTGTGTGTAAATGATGTATGTCTATGGGGAATACTATGTAGACACCTGATCTGAGCCATAAGGGGGACTAGGCATCTATCCCCCCACTACCACTATTAGAATACGGGGGGCAATGTAGGCTGTTTTTTTTTTACCCACTAATTAACTTGTAATTTTTTGCAGATTAAGAGTTTGAGCTAGTAATGTATCAATATTTATCATTTACAAATTAGCTATGACATAGCCAATTAATCAGTGAGGAAAAGTCAGGGCCCTCTAAGCCCTCAGAGAGGGCCTAAGGATAGATACAAATCTGTATATATTATGAAATATTATAATTTGTCATTTTGTTTTCATTGATTTAATCTTTTTGTCTTAATTGTAATGATATACCCATTGAGGGGTAAATATCCAAGAGAAAAAAATATCCTATCAGAATTTTTCTTTGGCGGTCTCATGGTAGAAATAATCTAGCTGGGCTCAACGCTCATTGGCTAGGCCCTCAGGCTTTGAATGGAAGGCACCAGCCAACGTCATTGACATTGACTTCAATTAGAGCAGCATTTTGGAATGACAGCAGAATCAACCAATCACAAATTGTCTTGTTATAGGTGGGACAATTGTATGATGCCTCAAGTCCCTCTAGAGGGCCTGAGTATACGTCACTAATTCAGAGCCAATAGCGAGCCTTATCTTGTGAGCCTAGCTAGCCGGCTAGCTTTTTGCAGTGAGTGTATGTAACGATGACAACTGCAGAGAGAGTAATTGAGGACGATGTGGTGGCTAAATTGTTAGCGTCTCCCTTTTCAAGACTAACTTTTAATGAAAAGTTAAATCTTGTACAGACCAGGAGACCAACTCCTGAACTGCATGATTTGGTGCAACGAGGAAAGAGTTTTGAAAGGCATTTTCAAGTTAATAATAATGAGCGCTATCCGTGTATAACCGGCTGTCAGCTGACAAAAAAGCTTTACTGTTGGAATTGCCTACTCTTCAGCACCGATAACAGCTCAATCTGGACAACTGGCTTCAAAGATTTTCCCTGTTTGACAAAGTCAGCACTTCGACACCAAAACTCAACTTCACACCTGCGAGCTACAGTGAGTTTAAAAACATTTGGGGAAACAAGAGTAGACCTTAACGAGCAGCGAGACACGTGCTCACAATGATAAAGTCAGGCACAGCTGTCACGTCCTGACCAGTAGAGGGTGTAGTTGGGTCAGGACGTGGCAGAAGAGTCTGTGTGTTTGTTGTTTCATTCATTTTGGCCGTGTGACTTCCAATCAGGCACAGCTGTAGAGGGTTGTGGCTGATTGGGAGTCACACATAAGTGGCCTACTTTGCCTTTTGGGGTTGTGGGGAATTGTTGTGAGCACTGCTACGTTTGTTTGAGCCTGCCACACTGTTGCGAGTATTGTTTGTTGTTTTTTTTGTTTCAAGTGGATACTCTACTCCTTTTTTTGGTAAATAAAAAACCATGAGTATTCACACTTCTGCTGCGCCTTGGTCCACCTTTCATATCCACGAGGGAAGCCGTGACAGAATTCCCCACCAACACACGACCAAGCAGCGGAAGAAGGCTGGCGAGGTAAGGGAGACCGAGAGGCACCCCCAAGACATTTTTGGGGGGGGGCACAAGGGGAGTGTTGCGGGGCAAGAATGGAGCCCCAGGCCAGCTCCCCGCACTAGCATGGAGGTGCGTGGTCACAATCGGGTACGCCCAGTACCAGCACCACGCACCAGGCTTCAAGTGCGTGAACCCAGCCTCGCCAGTCAACAGTCGTCAGAGCTGCCCGCCAGTCAACAGTCGTCGGAGCTGCCCGCCAGTCAACAGTCGTCAGAGCTGCCCGCCAGTCAACAGTCGTCGGAGCTGCCCGCCAGTCAACAGTCGTCAGAGCTGCCCGCCAGTCAACAGTCGTCGGAGCTGCCCGCCAGTCAACAGTCGTCAGAGCTGCCCGCCAGTCAACAGTCGTCAGAGCTGCCCGCCAGTCAACAGTCGTCGGAGCTGCCCGCCAGTCAACAGTCGTCAGAGCTGCCCGCCAGTCAACAGTCGTCAGAGCTGCCCGCCAGTCAACAGTCGTCAGAGCTGCCCGCCAGTCAACAGTCGTCAGAGCTGCCCGCCAGTCAACAGTCGTCAGAGCTACCCGTCAGTCAACAGTCGCCAGAGAGGTCAGACTGCGCTGAACTGCGGAGTGGCCAGACTGCGCTGAACTGCCGGAGTGGCCAGACTGCGCTGAACTGCCGGAGTGGCCAGACTGCGCTGAACTGCCGGAGTGGCCAGACTGCGCTGAACTGCCGGAGTGGCCAGACTGCGCTGAACTGCCGGAGTGGCCAGACTGCCCCGAGTGGCCAGACTGGCCAGACTGCCCCGAGTGGCCAGACTGCCCAGACTGCGCCGAGTGGCCAGACTGCCCAGACTGCCCCGAGTGGCCAGACTGCCCAGACTGCCCCGGAGTGGCCAGACTGCCCAGACTGTCCCGAGTTGCCAGACTGCCCAGACTGTCCCGAGTTGCCAGACTGCCCAGACTGTCCCGAGTTGCCAGACTGCCCCGAGTTGCCAGACTGCCCCGAGTTGCCAGACTGCCCCGAGTTGCCAGACTGCCCCGACTGGCCCGAACTGCCAGAGTGGCCCAACTGCCGGGAAAGGCCAGAACCGGAGCCACCTCCTGATATAGGTGGGTTGGGGAGGGGGGGTGTAGCACAGTGCCGTCGTTGACGGCAGCCACCCTCCCTTCCCTCCCTTTAGTAGAGGGGAATTTTTGTTTTGTTGTTTGGGGTTTTTGTTTTTGTTTTTTTTTGTTTTAAAGGTGCTTCCGGGGTTAGCACCTTTAAGGGGGGGGTACTGTCACGTCCTGACCAGTAGAGGGTGTAGTTGGGTCAGGACGTGGCAGAAGAGTCTGTGTGTTTGTTGTTTCATTCATTTTGGCCGTGTGACTTCCAATCAGGCACAGCTGTAGAGGGTTGTGGCTGATTGGGAGTCACACATAAGTGGCCTACTTTGCCTTTTGGGGTTGTGGGGAATTGTTGTGAGCACTGCTACGTTTGTTTGAGCCTGCCACACTGTTGCGAGTATTGTTTGTTGTTTTGTTTGTTTCAAGTGGATACTCTACTCCTTTTTTTGGTAAATAAAAAACCATGAGTATTCACACTTCTGCTGCGCCTTGGTCCACCTTTCATATCCACGAGGGAAGCCGTGACAACAGCGGGGAGATTCTAAAGCGCCTTATTCATACGGTTGTGTTTTTAGGAAAGCAACAATTAGCATTCAGAGGACATGATGAGGGTAAAGAATCAGCTAATAATGGAAACTACTTGGAAATACTGGATTTCTTGGCTGAGTATGACAGCAAGTTAAACTGCCATTTAGCTACGGCTACCGTGTTCACAGGCACTTCCAGCAAAATCCAAAATGACCTGATACACGCGGTCGCGAATGTAATGACAGATGTCATGAAGGAAGAATTGAAGGAAACCCCCTTTGTAACCATCATGGTTGACGAGACGACAGACATCAGCAATGTAGCCCAAATGTCTTATGTGTTACGTTACACTACCGATGGTGGTGTGAAGGAAAGGTTTTTCAAATCTGAGGATGTAACTGGGGATAAACAGGCAGAAGCGGTTTCTGTCTGAATGATCAGCTTTTTAGAGGACTGTGAATGCACGGCCAAAGTTGTGGCACCGTGTTAAGATGGGGCCGCAGTCATGGCCTCTGGTATAAACGGAGTACAAGCCAAGGAGAAAGAAACTATCCCGCAAGCTCTGTTCATTCATTGCTATGCGCACACTCTTAATCTGGTGATGTCACAAGGTGCTGGTAAACTAAAAGAACGCAATATTTTTTTTTCTCATCTTGGTGGCCTAGCAGCGTTTTTCTCAAGATCTGTCAAACAAACAAAACTAGTGGATGAAATACGCCAGCGAAGACTACCCAGAGTGGCGCCAACACGATGGAACTTCTCAGGCTTAGTTTGCATTGTGTGTGAAAAACAAGGCGGAACTCATTGATCTCTATGAATACATAGTGGACCATCCCGATGACTTTGATGAAGACACCATTCACAGCGCAGATGGATACATGATGCACCTGACAAGCTTCGAGTTCTGCTTCCTGCTATCTGCGTTCTAATCCATATTTGGATACTCCGATGTGCTGTTTGGAATATTGCAGAACAGGGAGTTTGATATGCAGTTCTCTTTGTCCAGGGTGGACGACTTCTGCAACACCACAAAGGGGGGGAAAATGAAAATGAGATTTAATCTACGAGGACACTGAGTGAGACCGGAGTTCCAAGGGGGCGCAGGACACATAAGCAAGGAGACGTTTGCGGGCAGTATCAACAGCTACACAGTGCGATCATCGACAACATTGTCACTCAGCTAAGAAACAGGTTCAGTGACCATGAAAGGCTCATGTTCCTTGCCCTCCTTGACCCACAAAAGTTCCCAATATATAGGGAAACGCCAAACTTTCCAAACGCTGCATTCTCCTGTCTCGAGGAAAGCTATGGCCCTAATTTTGATTTGCCGTGGCTTAAAATAGAACACACCATTATGTACTCAATGTCTGACTTCGAGGGTAAGAGCCCTTGAAACAATGTGAGTAGTTATGTGGTTGAATTCATTCCGTTTGTTTTTGCAAATGTTTCTTTGAAACGGCACAACCGTATTTTCTTCTAACGTGGTTCCTGCTATCGATATTTGCAAAAGAAAGGTCTCAAGTCATGCTCTGTATACACAGGCATCCGAGTGCTCTATCTATATGTATGAGGTCAGATCTTTTTCCGCAACTGAGGGCCTAGCTCCAATAGTCACGGTTCGCCACTGTCACGTCCGTGCTATTGTAGTTTGGTCAGGACGTGGCAGAGGGTATTTTGTTTATGTGTTTCGGGGTGGTGGTGTATGTAGTAGGGTGTTTGATTTATTGTTTCCGGGTTTTGGTCTGTGTTCTATGTTTTGTATTTCTATGTTCTTTCTGGTTTGTTGTATTTCTATGTTTAGGTTGATGGGGGTTGGACTCTCAATTGGAGGCAGGTGCTTTCTCGTTGCCTCTGATTGAGAGTCCTATATATGGGTAATTGTTTGGTTTGGTGTTGTGGGAGATTGTTTCTTGTTTTGCCTGTGTGAGCATGACAAGACTGTTTTGTTGTTCGTGCGGTCTTCGTTTTGCTATTTTGGTGTTCTCTTTATTTACAATAAATAACAAGATGAGCATCCACATTCCTGCTGCGTTTTGGTCCTCTATTCCCGACGACAGCCGTTACAGCCACTGCTATTAATACATAGCACAACTTTAGATTTCAACCCTATATCAAAATTTGAATGGTTTTGTCTGTTTGGAAGTTTTTAGTGCGCTTACTTTCCTCCCACTTCAGCCTTGCAGTGCGCCTCGCAAAAGTGATTAATCTTTATGAAATGATCAACTTTACCCCGTATATCTAAAAATATACACCATAGACACTTCTTGTTTAAAGCAAAACGAACAAAAACTACCGCTGATGGTAAACCTGCAATATCGAAATAAAATCTATTGTAAGCCCTGTTCCCCACGGCAGGTAGCCTAGCGGTTAAGCGATTTGGGCCAGTAACAGAAAGGTTGCTGGTTTGAATCCCCAAGCCGACTAGGTGAAAAATCTATTGATGTCCCCTTGACCAAGGCTCTTAACCGCTCTGGATAAGAGTGTCTGCTCCCGGGTAGGTAAACACCTTCTTTGCCTGCTTCGAGAAAAACAACACGACTTATGAGGACTGTGTGCTCCCGATCTCTGTGGCCGACATGAGTAAGACATTTAAGTGTGTTAACCCCCGCAAGGCTGCCAGCCAAAGCCGCATCCTCAAAGCATGTGCAGACCAGCTGGCTGGAGTGATTACGGACATATTCAATCTCTCCCTATGCCAGTCTGTTGTCCCCACTTGCTTGACGATGTCCACCATTGTTCCTATACCCAAGAAACTGAAGGTACAGTGGCATGCGAAAGTATTCACCCCCCTTGGCATTTTTCCTGTTTTGTTGCCTTACAACCTGGAATTGAAATAGATGTTTGGGGGGGTTGTATAATTTGATTTACACAACATGCCTACCACTTTGGAGATGCAAAATATTTGGTGTGAAACAAACAAGAAATAAGACAAAAAAAAAACAGAAAACTTGAGTGTGCATAATTATTACCCCCCCCCAAAGTAAATACTTTGTAGAGTCCCCTTTTGCAGAAATTACAGCTGCAAGTCTCTTGCGGTATGTCTCTATAAGCTTGGCACATCTAGCCAGTGGGATTTTTGCCCATTCTTCAAGGCAAAACTGCTCCAGCTCGTTCAAGTTGGATGGGTTCCGCTGGTGTACAGAAATCTTTAAGTCATACCACAGATTGTCAATTGGATTGAGGTCTGGGCTTTGACTAGGCCATTGCAAGACATTTAAATGTTTCCCCTTAAACCATTCGAGTGTTGATTTAGCAGTATGCTTAGGGTCATTGTCCTGCTGGAAGGTGAACCTCCGTCCCAGTCTCAAATCTCTGGAAGACAAACAGGTTTCCCTCAAGAACTTCATTGTATTTAGCGCCATCCATCATTCCTTTAATTCTGACCAGTTTCCCAGCCCCTGCCGATGAAAAACATCCCCACAGCATGGTATTCTCAGGTTGATGAGAGGAGTTGGGTTTGTGCCAGAAATAGCATTTTCCTTGGTGTCCAAAAAGCTCAATTTTAGTCTCATCTGACCAGAGTACCTTCATCCATATGTTTTGGGAGTCTCCCACGTGCCTTTTGGCGAACACCAAACCTGTTTGCTTATTTTTTTCTTTAAGCAATGGCTTTTTTCTGGCTACTCTTCCGTAAAACCCAGCTCTGTGGAGTGTATGGCTTAAAGTGGTCCTACGGACAGATACTCCAATCTCCACTGTGGAGCTTTGCAGCTCCTTCAGGGTTATCTTTGGTCTCTTTGTTGCCTCTGATTAATGCCCTCCTTGCCTGGTCTGTGAGTTTTGGTGGACGGCCCTCTCTTGGCAGGTTTGTTCTTTCCATTTTTTTATAATGGATTTAAATGGTGCTCTGTGGGATGATCAAAGTTACTGATATTTTTTTAGAACCCAACCCTGATCTGTACTTCTCCACAACTTTGTCCCTGACCTGTTTGGAGAGCTCCTTGGACTTCATGGTAACGCTTGCTTGGTGGTGCCCCTTGCTTAGTGGTGTTGCAGACTCTGGGGCCTTTCAGAACGGGTATATATATATATATATATATATATATATATATATATATATATATATATATATATATATATATATATATACTAAGATCAAGTGATACTTAAATAAAGTCCACCTGTGTGCAATCTAACTAATTATGTGACTTGTGAAGGTAATTGGTTGCACCAGATCTTATTTAGGGGCTTCATAGCAAAGGGGGTGAATACATAAGGACGCACCACTTTTCAGTGTTTTATTTTTTCCATTTCACTTCACCATTTTAAAAACTATTTTGTGTATGTCCATTACATTAAATCCAAATAAAAACCAATTTAAATTACAGGTTGTAATGCAACAAAATAGGAAAAACGCCAAGGGGATGAATTCTTTTGTAAGGCACTGTAACTGAACTAAATCACTATCGGCCAGTAGCCCTCACTTCTGCCATCATGAAGTGCTTTGAGAGGCTAGTTAAGAATCATATCACCTTCCTCGACACCCTAGACCCACTACAATTTTTATACCATCCCAACAGATCCACAGATGACATAATCACCACTGCACTGCACATTGCCCTATCCCACCTGGAAAAGAAGAATACCTATGTGAGAATGCTGTTCATTGACTACAGCTCAGTCTTCAACACCGTAGTGCCCTCCAAGCTGTGCAACTGGTTCCTAGACTTCCTAACGGCCCGGCTCCAGGTGGTGAAGGTAGGCAACAACATATCCTCCTCCACAAGGGGCCCTGCTCAGCCCCCTCCTGTACTCCCTGTTCACCAATGACTGCGTGGCCATGCACATCTCCAACTCAATCATCTAGTTTGCTGACGGCACAACAGTGGTAGGCCTGATTACAAACAATGACGAGACCGCCTACAGCAGGGATCATCAACTAGTTCATCAGATTTCTGCCCTGCTAGAGCTGCTCCGGTCAAGTGTAAGTGCTGTTATTGTGAAGTGGAAACGTCTAGGAACGGGACCACTGAATGCTGAAGCGCATAAAAATTATCTGTCCTCGGTTGCAACACTCACTACCGAGTTCCAAACTGCCTCTGGAAGCAACGTCAGCACAATAACTGTTCGTAGGGAGCTTCATGAAATGTGTTTCCATTGCCAAGCAGCCACACACAAGCCTAAGATCACCATGCGCAATGCCAAGCCTCAGCTGGAGTGGTGTAAACCTTGCCGCCATTGGACTCTGGAGCAGTGGATATGCAATCTCTGGAGTGATGAATCACGCTTCATCATCTGGCAGTCCGACGGATGAATCTGGGTTTGTCTTGGCAGATTTCAAATACTACCTCCCAGTTGAATGTTTTTCTACTTTGTGCCTATAGAACACTGCCAGTGTCTTCAAGTGTTATTTTTAAAATAAGTACTAGTTGTATAATTAACCCTATTGTTGCATAGTCAACCTATAATAAAATTGTGGGATTTACTTGTTATCTTGGGTGACGTACTACTGACATTTTGGACAAATGGTTTATTGGTATATTTTAACTTGATTCATTTTCATCATCAAGGAGAACTCTACCTACCCCAATGCATTGTGCCAACTGTAAAGTTTAGAGGAGGAGGAATAATGGTCTGGGGCTGTTGGTTCGGGATAGGCCCCTTAGTTCCAGCGAAGGTAAATCTTAACACTACAGCATACAATGATATTCTAGACGATTCTGTGCTTCAAACTTTGTGGCAACAGTTTGGGGAAGACCCTTTCTTGTTTCAGCATGACAATGCCCCCGTGCACAAAGCGAGGTCCATACAGAAATGGTTTGTCGAGATCAGTGTGGAAGAACTTGACTGGCCTGACCTCAACCCCATCAACTACCTTTGGGATGAATTGGAACGCAGACTGCGAGTCTGGCCTAATCGCCCAAAATCAGAGCCCGACCTCACTAATGTTCTTGTGCAAGTCCCTACAGCAATGTTCCAACGTCTAGTGGAAAGCCTTCCCAGAAGATTGGAGGCTGTTATAGCAGCAAAGGGGGGACCAACTCCATATCAATGACCAGGTGTCCACATACTTTTGGTCATGTAGTGTGTATCTCTTATGTGGGTGAATTTTGATTTCCAAAATTAAAAATCACTTGGAGCTGTTATGCTGGTGTTTTTAGTCTTTTTAAGGCCAGTATCCCGGAGTCGCCTCTTCACTGTTGACATTGAGACCTGTGTTTTGCGGGTACTATTAAATGAAGCTGCCAGTTGAGGACTTGTGAGGTGTCCGTTTCTCAAACTAGACACTAATGTACTTGTCCTCTTGCTCAGTTGTGTACCGGGGCCTCTCACTTCTCTTTCTATTCTGGTTAGAGCCAGTGTGCGCTGTTCTGTGAAGGGAGTAGTACACAGTGTTGTGATCTTCAGTTTCTTTGCAATTTCTCGCATGGAATAGCCTTCATTTCTCAGAACAAGAGTAGACTGACAAGTTTCAGAAGAAAGTTCTTTGTTTCTGGCCCTTTTGAGCCTGCAATTGAACCCACAAATGCTGATGCTCCAGATACTCAACTAGTCTAAAGAAGGCCAGTTTTATTGCTTCTTTAAATCAGCACTACAGTTTTCAGCTGTGCTAACATAAATGCAAAAGGGATTTCTAATGATCAATTGGCCTTTTAAAATGATTAACTTGCATTAGCTAACACAACGTGCCATTGGAACACAGCAGTGATGGTTGCTGATAATGGGCCTCTGTACGCCTATGTAGATATTCCATTAAAAAAAGAGAAAATAGAGAATTTAAAATTCAGCTGTTTCCAGCTACAATAGTAATTTACAACAATGTATTTCTGACCAATTTGATGTTATTTTAAATGGACAAAAAAAAGAAATAAGCTTTTCTTTCAAAAACAAGGACATCTCTAAGTGACCGCAAACTTTTGAACGGTAGTGTATTCCAGACTCTGACATTGCTCGTTCTCATATTGCTTGTTCTGATATTTCTTTAATATATTTACATTTTTTGTTTATTGAATTTCTAGATGTTACTGCACTGTTGAAGCTAGAAACATAAGCCTTTCACTGCACCTGCAATAACATCTGCAAATCTGTGTACGCGATTAATAAACTTTGATTTGATTAGATTTTGACACACACAGTGTACGACTGCATGAGCACACACTCACACACGCGCACACACACAACCCCACACAGTCACACACACACACAATGTATGGTCACACACACACACAGGTAAAGAGGATTTGTTCTGTCCTTTACCTGTCAGGTGAGTCATCAGAGGGATAACAAGTGTCAAACACTGTCACATCCTAGCACTGTGTGTGTGTGTGTGTGTGTGTGTGTGTGTGTGTGTGTGTGTGTGTGTGTGTGTGTGTGTGAAGTACTATGCAGGCTTGACACAACTGGTGGGCAAGGACCTATCATAATGAAAGTGGGTCACTGGGTTTTCCCACTCCTCTATAATTGTCGCTGCCCCTAGGTACAGATCTAGTATCAGCTTCCCCTCCCCCAATTCTAACCTTAACCATTACTGGGGAAAATGCAATACTGATCCAAGATCTGGGGGAAACTTCACCTTAAACCACAAATGTCATTTCAGAGCTGTGGTGGCAGTAACGTTGAGACTTGATGTGACAGGCAGGGTGACAGATACTGCAGAATCATTTCTACCACCTCACACATCCAAAGCAGAGAGAATAGCATAGAAACCCATAGTGAAGATCTGTCACAAAAATAATGATTGAAAATAAAAAGGAGAGATGAGAAAAATAAGGGAGAATTGAGAATCAAAGCTGAGATATTAATATGCACCTCAAGCACAACACACGTGCACACACACACACACACACACACACACACACACACAGGCCAGCCCTATAGATAGGCACCAGTGGCGGTCGGTGCCGTTTAAGATGAGGGAGGACGATTTCTTCTTTTTTTTCATGAGCATGGCCTTATTTCTATTACAGCATATTGGATGACTGGATGACTCATTCATATTCCATTCATCCAGTTCAATGTAACATTGATAGGTTTAGGCTTACTATATTATACTCAAATCTTTCCTATACCCATCATGAGGTTGCTACAACCTAGCCTACAAATGAAAGTTTAGAACACATACGGAAATATTTTAGTAATCAAGGTGCTAGACAATGACACATTCAATACCAAACAAGAGTTTCTATTGGACAAATTCAGGTATGCTTATCCCCATTTTGTTCCCTTTGTTTCCATTTAAGGAACATTTTTAAACAGAATTGGTGGAATGAATACACCCCTGATCACCCGTAAACACAGTTCACGTTCATAGCAGCCACATACAAACAGCATGATCACTTTGCTCATTGTATATTCCTTCTTGTATCTACACGCTCTACAGTGCTCACAGCCTACATTGTTGTCACCATATTAGCTAACGTCATAGTCAACATAGCTACTAGAACTAAAACGTTAGAAAACAATCATACAGTGTAGCAGTTACACCGGTGGGCCCTGGTGGCAATACATTTATAAAACCAAAAGCCTACCTTGACTTAGAAGAGTTCCACTGTTGGATAGCCATGGCCAGCTAGCTAACATAGCATCGGCGAGAGGACAACTTCCTGTTTCCGGTCACAACTTGCAGACTTGTTTACGTGCTGCTGTGCGTTTTGTTGCCAATCTTACTTGCTACCTGACTACTTCACGGTTTTTACTTTTTCATTACCGTATATTTTTAGTTTTTCCCTCACTCAACTTTTTTCATTCAACTTTTTCACCCCGGAGGTTTTATCTGGATATGGTTCGTCAGGACTTCAATCAGCCGAAGCTAAGTAACATTAACACGATGCCTTCTAATTGCAGTCGTTGTACTTATAATATACAGGAGAACGATCGCCTTACGGCTAGGATAGCTGTGCTGCAAGCCCAGCTTCAGACGCAATCGTTAGGCAAGGGTCATTTCAGTGTAGGAAAGGATGAAACAGCGTCTCTGCCACCAGTAAGTACAGATAGTAACGTTAGTATAAATCCCCTCGCACGGTCCCCGCAGCCGGACAACTTTCTCATGGCTTCTGGAGGGAAACGCTGTAGGAATGCTCAACCGGTGTCGCTTATTCAGCCGACAGAAACTTTCAACCGGTTCTCCCCATTAAGCGAGTCGGAGTCAGAGGCCGAGACTTCTCCGGTCTCTGCTCCTCCCGTTACGTGATCTGAGACGCCGAAGCCTCCCACCATTAGCTCTGACAAATTGAAAACCCTAGTCATTGGCGACTCCATTACCCGCAGTATTAGACTTAAAACGAATCATCCAGCGATCATACACTGTTTACCAGGGGGCAGGGCTACCGACGTTAAGGCTAATCTAAAGATGGTGCTGGCTAAAGCTAAAACTGGCGAGTATAGAGATATTGTTATCCACGTCGGCACCAACGATGTTAGGATGAAACAGTCAGAGGTCACCAAGCGCAACATAGCTTCAGCGTGTAAATCAGCTACAAAGATGTGTCGGCATCGATTAATTGTCTCTGGGAGTGATGAGTTCTACAGCAGTCTCACAACTCAATCGCTAGTTGAAAACTGTTTTCTGCCCCTCCCAAAAGATAGAATTTGTAGATAATTGGCCCTCTTTCTGGGACTCACCCACAAACAGGACCAAGCCTGGCCTGTTGAGGAGTGACGGACTCCATCCTAGCTGGAGGGGTGCTCTCATCTTATCTACGAACATGGACAGGGCTCTAACTCCTCTAGCTCCACAATGAAATAGGGTGCAGGCCAGGCAGCAGGCTGTTAGCCAGCCTGCCAGCTTAGTGGAGTCTGCCACTAGCACAGTCAGTGTAGTCAACTCAGCTATCCACATTGAGACCATGTCTGTGTCTCGACCTAGGTGTGGGCAAAATTAAAGATGGCGGTGTTCACCTTAGCAATCTCACTAGTATAAAGACCTCCATCATCCCTGCCATTATTGACAGAGATTGTGATACCTTACATCTGAAAATAGGACTACTTAATGTTAGATCCCTCAATTCAAAGGCAGTTATAGTCAATGAACTAATCACTGATCATAATCTTGATGTGACTGAAACATGGCTTAAGCCTGATGAATTTACTGTGTTAAATGAGGCCTCACCCCCTGGTTACACTAGTGACCATATCCGCCGTGCATCCCATAAAGGTGGAGGTGTTGCTAACATTTACGATAGCAAATTTAAATTTACAAAAAAAAAACAACAACGACGTTTTCGTCTTTTGAGCTTCTAGTCATGAAATCTATGCAGCCTACTCAATCACTTTTTATAGCTACTGTTTACAGGCCTTCTGGGCCATATACAGCGTTCCTCACTGAGTTCCCTGAATTCCTATCGGACCTTGTAGTCATCGCAGATAATATTCTAATTTTTGGTGACTTTAATATTCACATGGAAAAGTCCACAGACCCACTCCGAAAGGCTTTCGGAGCCATCATCGACTCAGTGGGTTTTGTCCAACATGTCTCTGGACCTACTCACTGCCACAGTCATACTCTGGACCTAGTTTTGTCCCATGGAATAAATATTGTGGATCTTAATGTTTTTCCTCATAATCCTGGACTATCGGACCACCATTTTATTACGTTTGCAATCGCAACAAATAATCTGCTCAGACCCCAACCAAGGAGCATTAAAAAGTCGTGCTATAAATTCTCAGACAACCCAAAGATTCCTTGATGCCCTTCCAGACTCCCTCTGCCTGCCCAAGGACGTCAGAGGACAAAAATCAGTTAACCACCTAACTGAGGAACTCAATTTAACCTTGCGCAATACCCTAGATGCAGTTGCACCCCTAAAAACTAAAAACATTTGTCATAAGAAACTAGCTCCCTGGTATACAGAAAATACACGAGCTCTGAAGCAAGCTTCCAGAAAATTGGAACAGAAATGGCGCCACACCAAACTGGAAGTCTTCCGACTAGCTTGGAAAGACAGTACCGTGCAGTATCGAAGAGCCCTCACTGCTGCTCGATCATCCTATTTTCCCAACTATATTGAGGAAAATAAGAACAATCCGAAATGTCTTTTTGATACTGTCGCAAAGCTAACTAAAAAGCAGCATTCCCCAAGAGAGGATGGCTCTCACTTCAGCAGTAATGAATTCATGAACTTCTTTGAGGAAAAGATCGTGATCATTAGAAAGCAAATTACGGACTCCTCTTTAAATCTGCGTATTCCTCCAAAGCCCCGTTGTCCTGAGTCTGCACAACTCTGCCAGGACCTAGGATCAAGGGAGACACCAAAGTGTTTTAGTACTATATCTCTTGACACAATGATGAAAATAATCATGGCCTCTAAAGCTTCAAGCTGCATACTGGACCCTATTCCAACTAAACTACTGAAAGAGCTGCTTTCTGTGCTTGGCCCTCCTATGTTGAACATAATAAACGGCTCTCTATCCACCGGATGTGTACCAAACTCACTAAAAGTGGCAGTAATAAAGCCTCTCTTGAAAAAGCCAAATCTTGACCCAGAAATTATAAAAAACTATCGGCCTATATCGAATCTTCCATTCCTCTCAAAAATTTTAGAAAAAGCTGTTGCGCAGCAACTCACTGCCTTCCTGAAGACAAACAATGTATACAAAACGCTTCAGTCTGGTTTTAGACCCCATCATAGCACTGAGACTGCACTTATGAAGGTGGTAAATGACCTTTTAATGACATCAGACCGAGGCTCTGTATCTGTCCTCGTGCTCCTAGATCTTAGTGCTGCTTTTGATACCATCGATCCCCACATTCTTTTGGAGAGATTGGAATCCCAAATTGGTCTACATGGACAAGTTCTGGCCTGGTTTAGATCTTATCTGTCGGAAAGATATCAGTTTGTCTCTGTGAATGGTTTGTCCTCTGACAAATCAACTGTAAATGTTGGTGTTCCTCATGTTTCCGTTTTAGGACCACTATTGTTTTCACTATATATTTTACCTCTTGGGGATGTCATTCGAAAACATAATGTTAAATTTCACTGCTATGCGGATGACACACAGCTGTACATTTCAATGAAACATGGTGAAGCCCCAAAATTGCCCTCGCTAGAAGCCTGTGTCTCAGACATAAGGAAGTGGATGGCTGCAAACTTTCTACTTTTAAACTCAAACAAAACAGAGATGCTTGTTCTAGGTCCCAAGAGATCTTCTGTTGAATCTGACGATTAATCTTGATGGTTGTACAGTCGTCTCAAATAAAACTGTGAAGGACCTCAGCGTTACTCTGGACCCTGATCTCTCTTTTGAAGAACATATCAAGACTGTTTCAAGGACAGCTTTTTTCCATCTACGTAACATTGCAAAAATCAGAAACTTTCTGTCCAAAAATGACGCAGAAAAATGTATCCATGCCTTTGTTAATTCTAGGTTGGACTAATGCAATGCCCTACTTTCCGGCTACCCAGATAAAGCACTAAATAAACTTCAGTTAGTGCTAAATACGGCTGCTAGAATCCTGACTAGAACCAAAAAATGTGATCATATTACTCCAGTGCTAGCCTCCCTACACTGGCTTCCTGTTAAGGCAAGGGCTGATTTCAAGGTTTTACTGCTGACCTACAAAGCATTACATGGGCTTGCTCCTACCTATCTTTCCGATTTGGTCCTGCCGTACATACCTACACGTACGCTACGGTCACAAGACGTGGGCCTCCTAATTGTCCCTAGAATTTCTAAGCAAACAGCTGGAGGCAGGGCTTTCTCCTATACAGCTCCATTTTTATGGAATGGTCTGCCTACCCATGTGAGAGACGCAGACTCAGTCTCAACCTTTAAGTCTTTACTGAAGACACATCTCTTCAGTAGGTCCTATGATTAAGTGTAGTCTGGCCCAGGGGTGTGAAGGTGAACGTAAAGGCTGGAGCAACGAACCGCCCTTGCTGTCTCTGCCTGGCCGGTTTCCCCTCTCTCCACTGGGAGTCTCTGCCTCTACCCCTATTATAGGGGCTGAGTCACTGGCTTACTGGTGTTCTTCCATGCCATCCCTGGGCGGGGTGCGTCACTTGAGTGGGTTGAGTCACTGATGTGGTCTTCCTGTCTGGGTTGGCGCCCCCCCTTGGGTTGTGCCGTGGCGGAGATCTTTGTGGGCTATACTCGGCCTTGTCTCGGGATGGTAGGTTGGTGGTTGGAAATATCCCTCCAGTGGTGTGGGGGCTGTGCTTTGGCAAAGTGGGTGGGGTTATATCCTACCTGTTTGGCCCTGTCCGGGGGTTTCATCGGATGAGGCCACAGTGTCTCCTGACCCCTCCTGTCTCAGCCTCCAGTATTTATGCTGCAGTAGTTTATGTGTCGGGGGGCTATGGTCAGTCTGTCACATCTGGAGTATTTCTCGTCTTTTCCGGTGTCCTGTGTGAATTTAAATATGCTCTCTCTAATTCTCTCTTTCTTTCTTTCTCTCTCTCGGAGGACCTGAGCCCTAGGACCATGCCTCAGGACTACCTGGCTTGATGACTCCTTGCTGTCCCCAGTTCACCTGGCCGTGCTGCTGCTCCAGTTCCAACTGTTCTGCCTGCGGCTATGGAACCCTGACCTGTTCACCGGACGTGCTACCTGTCCCAGACCTGCTGTCCCAGACCTGCTGGAACCCTGACCTGTTCACCGGACGTGCTACCTGTCCCAGACCTGCTGTTTTCAACTCTCTAGAGACAGCAGGAGCGGTAGAGATACTCTCAAAGATCGGCTATGAAAAAGCCAACTGACACTTACTCTTGTGTTACTGACTTGTTGCACCCTCGACAACTACTATGATTATTATTATTTGACCATGCTGGTAATTTATGAACATTTGAACATCTTGGCCATGTGCTGTTATAATCTCCACCCGGCACAGCCAGAAGAGGACTGGCCACCCCTCATAGCCTGGTTCCTCTCTAGCTTTCTTCCTAGGTTTTGTCCTTTCTAGGGTGTTTTTCCTAGCCACCGTGCTTCTACACCTGCATTGCTTGCTGTTTGGGGTTTTAGGCTGGGTTTCTGTACAGCACTTTGAGATATCAGCTGATGTAAGAAGGGCTATTTAAATACATTTGATTTGATTTGATCCCTTACTGTTTGATCCGGGTGTTTGGCTAGGCTAAACTAGCTAGCTGCATTTGCTGGCCAAGTAGGTGAAAGTTTTTAAAAAATACAACAAAATATAGCTCTCTGCTTCTAATTCATTTTTTTAAAGAGAAGAATTTGTTCAAAACTGTTCAACTATTGTCTTTTTCTTTGAGTCAACTACTAACCACATTTTATGCACTGCAGTGCTAGCTAGATGTAGCTTACGCTTTCAGTACTAGATTCATTCACTGGTCCTTTGATTGGTGGACAACATGTCAGTTCATGCTGCAAGAGCTCTGATAGGTTGGAGGACGTCCTCCGGAAGTTATCATAATTATTGTGTAAGTCTATGGAAGGGGGTGAGAACCATGAGCTTCTTAGGTTTTGTGTTGAAGTCAATGTACCCAGAGGAAGACTAAAACTAGCTGTCCTCCGGCTACACCATGATGCTACCCCAGAGAGTGCTGTAAAAGCTACTGTGGACCTTCATTGCAAAACACTGTGTTTTAATCAATTGTTAGGTGACATGAAACTATACTAAATATATTCCTATCACAATAGAATAACTTTTTTAATATTTCACTATTTTTATAAAATTCACTGAGGATGGTCCTTCACTTCCTCCTCTGGTACGCACTACACAAACATCTGCCAGAGCCAATTAATGTTAATTAAATGCCAATCCAGCCGAAATGTTTGATTGGATTTTCATTTGTATTATTATTTTTTTATTACACACAACTGGGCTGTTGTTACTGCTGCGTACGTCATTCAGTATCTTCGGCTTGAAGCAGGAGGGCATTTCCCGCGGAAAGACAAGGACTAGTCTACAACCAGGACCATTATTTATTTATTTCCCGGAGGCAGCATGGAAAATACCGAAAACCACTAGAGAATACACGGCTGCTTCGATTATAGCAGCGAATCTCCTTACATTTAAAACGTTGAGCTGGGCAACGTTAAGAATATGCATTCACAACCTCGACCCATATCCTCTTCAAATGCAACATTGTAGCCCATTCAAGAAAATCCTTTACATGAATGCAGCGTTATCTCTCGCAGCACCAAGACAAACTCCCCTTCACCGAAAACTTGCAGGCATATCACAATTCAAATTTAGCAGCTGTGTTCATTCAACCCAAATCTCGTTAACACAATTATGAATGTCAAGTTCGCCAGGATCTGGGCGCAATGGTGCGGCTCGCATCTCCAACAATCAATTCAAAATCAATGGGTGGCTATAGCGTTATTGTAGGTACAGGGGGGGACGGTGAGTGGAAAAACAACCTACACATTGAGCTCTACAATATAGGCCTACTCAGCATGACTGAATAAGGTACAGTCATAACCTTTGTTTTCCCCATTGACCCACCGTCACTGCCGAATGCCTGACAACATTGGATGCCGTCTGCCTTATCTCCGCCGCACTCCCGGGCTTGAGCAGGTTCTTCGTGAATCTCCGGGTCGATTCCGCTGCCATTTCAGAACGGTCCACGCTATTCCTCTGGTTCAAGCGCCGACGTTCGCCCAGATTTCCAACGCGTTTGTCTATTGCAAATCCAATGTATACGCCAGCAACGGCTCGGCTCCTCGTCTCGCTGCTGCTCCTACTAGGCTACTAGTACTACACAGCAGCCCTGCTTGCGTAGGCTACAGATGCCTATTCAGAGAGATTCTACCAATGCCCGTGCGCTACAGAGTCAAAGGAAGCGGAACTAATGGTCCATCTCTCTCCAACCCCTGGGCTGCAAGAAACCTTTCAACTATTAACGTTTTAATAATTAAACATAGGCTGGGGGTTTTCCAAACAGAGTACCCACAAAACCCTGCTATTGATGACGATTATCTGTTGCTATTAGTCTACAAAACGTTCAAATTGGTCATACAACTAAATTCTAAAATGTTTGCAATAACAGTGACCACTATGCCCATAATTTGGCCTCTGCCACAGGCCTAGACCAGGCCAAGGAGAGAGGAGAATAACCTCCAGAATGTCATCAACTCATCAGCAGTCCACTCAGGACCATCGTTGGAGGGAAAGGAAGGGAGGGAGGAAAAATGGTCACACAGCGACCTACTGTGGTGGAATAGGCTAGTGCTAGTCAGTCTTTAATGGGTGTTTTTTTCTATTGGTAGCATTATCATAGTAGGCTACACAACGCTGTGGCATGGTTGCAACATTGTTGGGCACTATACTGTATATCCATATTGAATTACAAGCCATCGTCAGATATGATCAATATGCCTATCTGTTATTTTCGCATTGAACCATTAACAAGTCCTACTTTGCATTAATGACAACGTTATTAACGAATAAACGCAAAAAGTCCTACACATTTGACAAGTCCAAACCATAGCCTATGTCCTTCTGAAAACACGATTCCTATATGATTATGGCAATCCAATAGACATACGTTCGTCCACTCTTGTCCTTCTCGTGCTTCTGCACAAAGCATTCAAGTGAACCATCCCATCCACGGATGTTAAAATGTCCAGATGTTTTGGTTTCTTGAGTCTGGGTTGCAAAGTGAAGACAAATCGACCTTCACGTGGGTGTTTCCCGTCGCCAAAATAACCATGGAGACCTAGATAATAGACTTCTTCATAGGCCTACCATTTGGCTTTGGTAATTAATGGGAAATGTGGCTTCCATGGAGATCTTGGCAGTTAAGCCCTATGGAGTTGTATCTTACCTTAAGGCAACAGAGCAGACATCCGCAGACGAAGGCATTTTTAAATAGTTGGATGATATCTAAGGAGACCTACCGCATAAATTTCCATAAAACACGTGTCCAATTTAGCTTAGTTAAAGAAGATTTATCACAGTTGTTTGATGGAGTAAGGAATCCGGACTAATTTATTGCACTCTGGCTCCCCCGTTTGTCCACTCTTCAGTACTGCAGTTGTATGAGAAATAATAATTACACCAAATTTGCAATTGTATTCATTGCACTTAGTGCTTTGAAGGCTTTCAGGACTTTGCATTTTTTTCAAGGGCGGCTTGTTGGTCTTGTTTGTTTTCAGGGGCTTGGGGGTGGTCTTGGTCAGGAACACAGGTTCGCCTATTTTCCCGCTTCTCTGAGGTTAGTTGAAAAATCCTAGAAAGAAAGTCACAGCACTTAGAGACAACTTCCCACAATGTCCCTATACGAGTAGAGATGGACTAATACCAAGTTCACGTGCTATCGGAGTTATCGGAAATGCCTAGTTCCAACATGGAAGGTTCACTTGAACGACTCTCCAAATCGAAATGACACGTGGGAAACTGATAGAGGTTTGTTTTCAGAGTTGTGACGTTCCACCGCTGTCCTTTTCCCTTTTCAACCAAAAGATAACTACAACCTCATCAATTTGGATATTTAGGCTACATTTGACATTTGATAATGTAGCTAGTTTGGCCATACTGTCAATGTTAAGCAAGCAAGATAACTTTATTATTACCAACGTCACCTAGCTCGTCAAGCTAACTAAAATCGTATTGGTTGAATAATTAATCCGATCAAAAAGCACATGAATGAAACAAAGTCGTATTTTCGGCATCACAACTTGAGCTCGGCATAAACACTCAACAGCCCCAAAAAAAGAGTTGTGGCTGTAGGTTTAAGTCTCATAGAATGTAAAGTACGTTTTAGGGTTAAAGATGGGGTGATATCGCTTTCTATAGGATCCATTCAGATGTACACTCATCAATAATCGTTTTTTGTGTTCTTATTTTTTTTTAAAGATCGAGATCGGGCGGTCCGATCTCCTTCTGTAGTAGGAAGTAGAAGCTAAAGAGAGACGGGTATGTGGATGAAGTCCGAGAGGAAGGACACGGACAGACACCGAGTCGTGACTAGAAACCCCCCCAGAGTCGAGAGTGTTAGCACTCGTCCAGCCTTCGACACTAATCTATTTCAATAGAATTTATTGACTGTTGGACTCACCTCTGGCGTAGTAGCGCTGCCTCCTTCTCTATGGCCAGAGCATGCTCGGCAGCAGAGGCGTTCAGCTAAGGACAATATGATAATTATGTTAGTGTAAAGAAAGACACCTTACTGTAACTAGCAAAAATGTGCTAATAACACCTTATTGCAACTAGCTAACTTTAAAATGTATGTTCTTACAGATAATGGTCTGGATTTTGTCTTGAACAGTCGTGGCCAAAAGTTTAGAGAATGACACAAATATACATTTTCACAGTCTGCTGCCTCAGTTTGTATGATGCAATTTGCATATACTCCAGAATGTTATGAAGAGTGATCAGATGAATTGCAATTAATTGCAAAGTCCCTCTTTGCCATGCAAACGAACTGAATCCCCCAAAAACATTTCCACTGCATTTCAGCCCTGCCACAAAAGGGCCAGCTGACATCATATCAAATCAAATTTATTTGTCACATACACATGGTTAGCTGGTGTTAATGCAACTGTAGCGAAATGCTTGTGCTTCTAGTTCCGACCATGCAGTAATATCTAACAAGTAATATAACCTAACAATTTCACAACAACGACCTTATACACACAAGTGTATGAATACGAATATGTACATAAAAATATATAAATGATTGATGGCCGAACAGCATAGGCAAGATGTAATAGATGGTATGGAGTACAGTATATACATATGAGATGAGTATTGTAGGGTATGAAAACATATAAAGTGGCATTGTTTAAAGTGGCTAGTGGTACATTACATCAAGATGGCAAGATGCAGTAGATCAGGGGTGTCAAACGTCCGGCCCGCGGGCCGGATCAGGCCCGCAAAGGGGTTTAATCCGGCCCGCGAGTTGATTTTGTAAAGTATAAAAATGAGCTGCAATTTTTCAATAAAAGAAACTGCTGTTCCAATTGCGTCCACTGGATGGCGCAATAGCAATTGTGTTAAGCAAGCAAACCGTTTATAACGGAGCAGAGCAAGTAGGTCAAGCAAGTGCAGCCAGTCCGGATGAGCTACTTTGTTTTGCCCGCGATATTTATTACGGCTTCTACTTTTAACATTTTGTGCTTTGGCACCCTCATTGCCCCAATATGTCTCTGTCAAAAAAGAGAAAAGTGGACGCAGAGTGTTCCAAGAAAACTGGTCATCCTCCTATTTATTGACGGAATTGAATGGGAAAGCTGTATGTTTGGTGTGTTCACAGCATGTTGCAGTGCTGAAAGAGTATAACCTTCGTCGCCACTATGTGAGTCTTCATGCCGACAAATATGACAACTTTCAAGGACAGCGGAGAAGAGAGAAGGTGAATGAACAGTTGGCGGGTCTGAAGAAAACAGCAGTCTGTGTTTACTCACAGCCGAGACATCAGTGACGCTGCAGTGAAAGCTAGCTACCTCATTGCTAATGAAATCGCAGTGGCTTCAAAACCATTTAGTGAGGGTGAATTTGTAAAAACATGCATGATGAAGGTAGCAGAGATTGTGTGCCCTGAAAAGCGCCAGGCTTTTGCAAATATCAGCCTGACAAGAAACACAGTTGCAGACAGGATTTCCGATCTTTCAGTGGATTTGGACAGCCAGTTGAAGCAAAAAGTAAAGTCATTTATTGGGTTTTCAGTTGCAATTGATGAAAGCACGGACATTACAGATGTTGCACAACTGGCCATTTTCATCCGCGGAGTTGATGACACATTGACCGTCACCGAGGAGTTCGTGAAGTTGGTGCCGATGACAGATACAACGACAGCAGCTGATATTTTCACCGCACTCGTCGGCGCGCTGGACAGGGTCGGAGTGGACTGGTCCCGCGCTGTCAGCCTGGCTACAGATGGTGCGCCCTCAATGATCGGGAAAAAGGCAGGCGTTGTGACAAAGTTCAGAGAGAAAGTGCAATCTGCAAATGGAGGACGTGATTTTTGGACTTTTCACTGTATTTTGCACCAGGAGGCTGTGTTGCAAGTCATTAAAGATGGATAACGTCATGAAGGTGGTCATCCAAACTGTTAATTTCATCCGATCCAGAAGCCTGAATCACCGTCAGTTTGACAGCCTTCTCAAAGAGAAAGACCACATCCATGGCCTGCCATACCACACTGAGGTAAGATGGTTAAGCCGAGGTGCTGTGCTTAGGCGTTTCTTTGATTTACGAGAAGAAATTGAACAGTTCATGGAAGAAAAGGGCAAACCAGTGTTAGAATTTCATTCCGCAGAATGGATGCAGGACCTTGCATTTATGGTGGATGTTACAGAGCACCTGAATAACTTGAACAAACAGCTGCAAAGGCGCAACAAAGTCGTCACGCAGTATTATGACAGCATACGTTCTTTCAAGTTGAAGCTGTCATTGTGGGAGACGCAACTCGCCGGTGGTGATGCAGCTCACTTCCCCTGTCTGAAAAATGTGTGCGCGACCCAACATGTGGCAGACATGAAGCGGTTCAAAGATAAAATAACGGCACTGTTACGGGAGTTTGAGCAACGCTTTCAGATTTTTGGTGAACTGGAGAAGGACTTCAACGTTTTTTGCTCGCCATTCACCGTGAATCCCTCTGATCTGCCCGTCAGCATCCAACTTGAAATAATAGACTTGCAGTGTGACTCGGATATGAAGGGCAAATTTGCCGCAGCTGGCTTGGACACATTTTATCAGAATCTCTTGCCAGGTTACCCCAACTTGACAGCCCTCGCTGCAAAACTGTTGTGCATGTTTGGAACCACATATCTTTGTGAGCAAGTTTTCTCTGTAATGAGCATAAATAAAACAAAGCTGCGCTCATGGCTCACGCACAAGCACTTGAATCACATCCTGAAGTTGGCTGCCACTCAGGATGTGACGCCTGATATTGATGCGCTGGTGAAAGCTAAAAGATGCCAGGTATCAGGAGTCAAATAAACTATGCAACCCCACTTAAAGTGCTGCATGAGACACCCTGATATACTTATGTGAATCACTGAGGCATTGTGTGTTTGTGTGTTCTTTTTCTTTAGAATTTTCAAATAAACTTGGTGTTTTATGATTAATAGTGATGTTGTGCTTGTACTATTGTGGACACACTGTCCTCAGGCTCCAGCTTTATGTTTTATGTTGATCGTATTAAAACAAAGAAAACAATCTGAAGTTGTTGTTTTTAAGTTATATATATACCATGATTTTACCGGTCCGGCCCACTTGGGAATAGATTTTCCTCCATGTGGCCCCTGAGCTAAAATGAGTTTGACACCCCTGCAGTAGATGGTATAGAGTACAGTATATACATATGAGATGAGCAATGTAGTGTATGAGAACATTATATAAAGTCGCATTGTTTAAAGTGGCTAGTGATACATTACATCAAGATGGCAAGATGCAGTAGATGGTATAGAGTACAGTATATACATATGAGATGAGTAATGTAAGGTATGAAAACATATAAAGTGGCATTGTTTAAAGTGGCTAGTGGTACATTTAATTACATCAAGATGGCAAGATGCAGTAGATGGTATAGCGTACAGTATATACATATGAGATGAGTAATGTAGGGTAAGTAAACATTATATATATATAAAGTGGCTAGTGATAAATTGATTACATCAATTTTTCCATTATTAAAGTGGCTGTTGTTGAGTCAGTATGTTGGCAGCAGCCACTCGGTATTAGTGATGGCTGTTTAACAGTCTGATGGCCTTGAGATAGAAGCTGTTTTTCAGTCGCTCAGTCCCCGCTTTGATGCACCTGTACTGACCTCGCCTTCTGGATGATAGCGGGGTGAACAGGCAGTGGCTCGGGTGGTTGTTGTCCTTGATGATCTTTTTGGCCTTCCTGTGACATCGGGTGGTGTAGGTGTCCTGGAGGGCAGGTAGTTTGCACCCGGTGATGCGTTGTGCAGACCTCACTACCCTCTGGAGAGCCTTCCGGTTATGGGTGGAGCAGTTGCCGTACCAGGCGGTGATACAGCCCGACAGGATGCTCTCGATTGTGCATCTGTAAAAGTTTGTGAGTGTTTTTGGTGACAAGCCGAATTTCTTCAGCCTCCTGAGGTTGAAGAGGCGCTGCTGCGCCTTCTTCACCAAGCTGTCTGTGTGGGTGGACCATTTCAGTTTGTCCGTGATGTGTACGCCGAGGAACTTAAAACTCTCCACCCTCTCCCCCACTGTCCCGTCGATGTGGATAGGGGGCTGCTCCCTCTGCTGTTTCCTGAAGTCCACGATCATCTCCTTTGTTTTGTTGACATTGAGTGTGAGGTTATTTTCCTGACACCACACTCCGAGGGCCCTCACCTCCTCCCTGTAGGCCGTCTTGTCGTTGTTGGTAATCAAGCCTACCACTGTAGTGTCGTCTGCAAACTTGATGATTGAGTTGGAGGCGTGCATGGCCACGCAGTTGTGGGTGAACAGAGAGTACAGGAGAGGGCTGAGAAAGCACCCTTGTGGGGACCCAGTGTTGAGGATCAGCGGGGTGGAGATGTTGTTTCTTACCCTCACCACCTGGGGACGGCCCGTCAGAAAGTCCAGGACCCAGTTGCACAGGGCGGGGTCGAGACCCAGAGTCGGGGTTTGGAGGGTACTATGGTGTTAAATGCTGAGCTGTAATCGATGAACAGCATTCTTACATAGGTATTCCTCTTGTCCAGATGGGTTAGGGCAGTGTGCAGTGTGATGGCGATTGCGTCGTCTGTGGACCTATTGGGTCGGTAAGCAAATTGGAGTGGGTCTAGAGTGACAGGTAGGGTGGAGGTGATATGGTCCTTGACTAGTCTCTCAAAGCACTTCATGATGACGGAAGTGAGTGCTACAGGGCGGTAGTCATTTAGCTCAGTTACCTTAGCTTTCTTGGGAACAGGAACAATGGTGGCCCTCTTGAAGCATGTGGGGACAGCAGACTGGGATAAGGATTGATTGAATATGTCTGTAAACACACCAGCCAGCTGGTCTGCGCATGCTCTGAGGACGCGGTCGGGAATGCCGTCTGGGCCTGCAGCCTTGCGAGGGTTAACACGTTTAAATGTTTTACTCACGTTGGCTACAGTGAAGGAGAGCCCGCAGGTTTTGGTAGCGGGCCGTGTCAGTGGCACTGTATTGTCCTCAAAGCGAGCAACAAAGTTGTTTAGTCTGTCTGGGAGCAAGGCATCATGATCCGCGACGGGGCTGGTTTTTCTTTTGTAGTCCGTGATTGACTGTAGACCCTGCCACAAACCTCTCGTGTCTGAGCCGTTGAATTGCGACTCCACTTTGTCTCTGTACTGACGCTTAGCTTGTTTGATTGCCTTGCGGAGGGAATAGCTACACTGTTTGTATTCGGTCATGTTTCCGGTCACCTTGCCCTGATTAAAAGCAGTGGTTCGCGTGTTCAGTTTTGCGCGAATGCTGCCATCAATCCACGGTTTCTGGTTTGGGAATGTTTTAATAGAAGCTGTGGGTACGACATCGCCGATGCACTTGTTAATAAGCTCGCACACCGAATCAGCGTATTCGTCAATGTTGTTGTTCGCCGCAATGCGGAACATATCCCAGTCCATGTGATCGAAACAATCTTGAAGCGTGGAATATGATTGGTCGGACCAGCATTGAACAGACCTGAGGGCGGGAGCTTCGTGTTTTAGTTTCTGTCTATTGGCTGGGAACAACAAAATGGAGTCGTGGTCAGCTTTTCCGAAGGGAGGGCGGGGGAGGGCGTCGCGGAAGTTAGAATAACAGTGGTCTAGGGTTTTGCCAGCCCTGGTAGCACAATCGATATGCTGATAGAATTTGGGGAGCCTTGCTTTCAGATTAGCCTTGTTAAAATCCCTGGCTACAATAAATGCAGCCTCAGGATATGTGGTTTCCAGTTTACATAGTCCAATGAAGTTCTTTCAGGGCCGTCGATGTGTCTGCTTGGGGGGGAATATACACGACTGGGATTTTGATCGAAGAGAATTCTCTTGGTAGATAATGCGGTCAGCATTTGATTGTGAGGAATTCTAAGTCAGGTGAACAAAAGGACTTGAGTTCCTGTATGTTGTTCTGACACCCCCGCCCTGCTTCTTACCAGAGTGTGTGAAGAAACCAGGTGGCTGTACCGACTCAGATAGCGTGTCTCGAGTGAGCCATGTTTCCGTGAAACAAAGAACGTTACAGTCTCGGATGTCTCTCTGGAATGCTACCCTTGCTCGGATTTCATCTACCTTCTTGTCAAGAGACTGGACATTGGCGAGTAGTATGCTCGGGAGCGGTGCGCGATGTGCCCGTCTACGGAGCCTGACCAGAAGACCGCTCCGTCTGCTCCTTCTTCTATGTCGTTGTTGTTTTGGGTCGCCGACTGGGATCCGATCCATTGTCCTGGGTGGTAGGCCAAACAGAGGATCTGCTTCGGGAAAGCCGTATTCCTGGTTGTAATGTTGGTGAGTTGACGTTGCTCTTATATCCAATAGTTCCTCCCGACTGTATTAGTAAAACCTAAGATTACCTGGGGTAACAATGTAAGAAGTAACACATAAAAAAAAATACTGCATAGTTTCCTAGGAACGTGAAGCGAGGCGCCATCTCTGTCGACGCCGGAAGTGTGATTCTCTCATTAACACAGGTGTGAGTGTTGACGAGAACAGGGCTGGAGATCACTCTGTCATGCTGATTAAGTTTGAATAACAGACTGGAAGCTTCAAAAGGAGGGTGGTGCTTGGAATCATTGTTCTTCCTCTGTCACTCATGGTTACCTGCAAGGAAACACGTGCCGTCATCATTGCTTTGCACAAAAAGGGCTTCACTGGCAAGGATATTGCTGCCAGTAAGATTTCACCTAAATCAACCATTTATCAGATCATCAAGAACTTCAAGGAGGGCGTTTCAATTGTTGTGAAGAAGGCTTCAGGCGCCCAAGAAAGTCCAGCAAGCGCCAGGACCGTCTCCTAAAGTTGATTCAGCTGCGGGATTGGGGCACCACCAGTACAGAGCTTGCTCAGGAATGGCAGCAGGCAGGTGTGAGTGCATCTGCACACACAGTGAGGCGAATACCTTTGGAGGATGGCCTGGTGTCAAGAAGGGCAGCAAAGAAGCCACTTATCTCCAGGAAAAACATCAGGGACAGACTGATATTCTGCAAAAGGTACAGGGATTGGACTGCTGAGGACTGGGGTAAAGTCATTTTCTCTGATGAATCCCCTTTCCGATTGTTTGGGGCATCTGGAAAAAAGCTTGTCTGGAGAAGACAAGGTGAGCGCTACCATCAGTCCTGTGTCATGCCAACAGTAAAGCATCCTGAGACCATTCATGTGTGGGGTCGCTTCTCAGCCAAGGGAGTGGGCTCACTCACAATTTTGCCTAAGAACACAGCCATGAATAAAGAATGGTACCAACACATCCTCCGAGAGGAACTTCTCCGAACCATCCAGGTACAGTTTGGTGACGAACAATGCCTTTTCCAGCATGATGGAGCACCTTGCCATAAGGCAAAAGTGATAACTAAGTGGCTCGGGGAACAAAACATCCATATTTTGGGTCCATGGCCAGGAAACTCCCCAGACCTTAATCCCATTGTGAACTTGTGGTCAATCCTCAAGAGGCAGGTGGACAAACAAAAACCCACAAATTCTGACAAACTCCAAGCATTGATTATACAAGAATGGGCTGCCATCAGTCAGGATGAGGCCCAGAAGTTAATTGACAGCATGCCAGGGCGGATTGCAGAGGTCTTGAAAAAGAAGTTTCAACTCTGCAAATATTGACTCTTTGCATCAACTTCATGTAATTGTCAATAAAAGCCTTTGACACTTTGACAATGCTTGTAATTATACTTCAGTATTCCATAGTAACATCTGACAAAAATATCTAAAGACACTGAAGCAGCAAACTTTGTGAAAATTAATATTTGTGTCATTCTCAATACTTTTGGCCATGACTGTAGAGTGTCAATCTGAGGAGAAAACTGAAATTGCATTAGAAATGTGTGCAAAGACATCCGATCACATAAATATGACCCAATAGGAGTGTTGATACTGGGGCTTATGGTTTAGTTTAAGTACTTGGAAGCTTAGTTTACTATTGAGCGATTATGGATCAGTAGTTGGCAGGCTGTCTTACTTAGGTTTACTGACATGTTGCTTTTCCTCGTGTTTGCCTTGAATCAGGGCTTTGGTCCTGTGAAAAGACAAACACCAATGTCATGTGAATGAGAACAAATTCTAATATGATCAAACTAATATCACATCCACTTACAGCTTGTTCAGAGTCTGTCTATACATCTTCTCAGTGATATGGAGTTTTTGATGTAGAGAGAATTTGTTCTCTTCAAGCTGCCAAATTTTATCTGTTGCAAAGTAAACAGACATCATAAAGTAAAGAAACATATCAATACAGAATAAACTGATTCTGGCTGATGGGACATATGTTGTGTGTTTGTAATAGTGTACTTGTCTATTTATGGAAAAATCACATTGATTAACTCTTTGGTCCTATCCCAGTTTACTTACTTACTAATGGCGCGGCCTACTCCAGATGACTCGTTTTTTAAATCATATGAGCAAAACATATTTCATTTTATTTGGAATGCTAAGCCAGACAAAATTAAGCATACCTAATTATATAATGAATATGAGTTTGGGGGGCTAAAATTATTCCAAATTAAATCTTTAAACCTCTCACTAAAAGCTTCACTCATACATAAGTTATACTTAAACCCCAAATGGTTCTCCAGTAGATTATTAAAAAAGGCTCATCCTTTGCTAAAAAAAACAATAAAATTTTTGCCTTTATACAGATTACAACTCATTTCTGATTTATTGAAAATGTTTGTTTTTTGAGTATCGCCTTTCTTAAAAAGCTGGTTAAAATTGCAGTTTCATCCGCCATAAAAGATAGAACAAATATTACAAAAAATGTTATGGTTAAACTCAAATATAGTGATGAATTTAAAAAAAAAATCTTTATGGAATAAAAAAAGTAATATATTTATTTACGATATTAGGAATAGAAACGGTGGAGTTTTCGAAAATATATCAGAATGTCTGCTCAATCCAAACTTACAATCAACTGATTGCAGTGGAAAGGCAAGTGGAAAAAGGGAGAAGGTAGGGAACTTGTTTGTCTGCCATATATTAAAGACACAAATTGGCTGAAAGGCATTGGAATAAATAGAAAAATATACCAGTTTCATTTGAGGACATAAATGTTGACAGCTGCGCCATAGAGGTTGCAAAATAAATGGGAAGAGATTTTCGATGTACCAATTCCATGGCACATGGTTTATGAACTGGTACAAAAAATAATACTTGATTTAACACTTTAAGAAGGAAATAAATTCCACAAATGAACTTTTAACAAGACACACCTGTTAATTGAAATGCTACCTCACAAAGCTGGTTAAGAGAATGCCAAGAGTATGCAAAGCTGTCATCAAGGCAAAGGGTGGCTACTTTGAGGAATCTAAAATCTAATTTGATTTGTTTAACACTTTTTTGTTACTACATGATTCCATATGTGTTATTTCATAGTTTTGATGTCTTCACTATTATTCTACAATGTAGAAAATAGTACAAATAAAGAAAAACCCTTGAATGAGTTGGTGTCTCCAAACTTTTGACTGGGTACTGTAAGTATTCAGACCCTTTACTCAGTACTTTGTTGAAGCACCTTTGGAAGCGATTACAGCTTTGCGTCTTCTTGGGTATGACGCTACAAGCTTGGCACACCTGTATTTGGGGAGTTTCTCCCATTCTTCTCTGCAGATCCTCTCATGCTCTGTCAGGTTGGATGGGGAGTGCCTGCACATCTATTTTCAGGTCACTCCAGAGATGTTAGATCGGGTTCAAGTCCGGGCTCTGGCTGGGCCATTCAAGGACTTGTCCCGAAGCCACTCCTGCGTTGTGTTGGCTGTGTGCTTAGGGTCATTGTCCTGTTGGAAGGTGAACCTTCGCCCCAGTCTGAGGTCCTGAGCGCTCTGGAGCAGGTTTTCATCAAGTATCTCTCTGTATTTTGCTCCATTCATCTTTCCCTTGATCTTGACTAGTCTCCCAGTCCATGCCACTAAATTACATTTACTTTTGATACTTAAGTATATTTAAAACCAAATACTTTTAGACCTTTACTCAAGTAGTATTTTACTCTGTGACTTTCAATTTTACCTGATTTTCGGCCCAATACATCACTGGGGCCAAGCTTCCTGCCATACAGGACCTCTATACCAGGCGGTGTCAGAGGAAGGCCCAAAAAATTGTCAAAGACTCCAGCCACCCTAGTCATAGACTGTTCTCTCTGCTACCACACAGCAAGCGGTACTGGAGCGCCAAGTCTAGGTCCAAAAGGCTCCTTAACAGCTTCTACACCCAAGCTATAAGACTGCTGAAAAAATGTATCAAATGGCCACCTCGCTGTTTATCTATGCATAGTCACTTTACCTCAACCTACATGTACAAACTACCTCGACTAACCTGTACCCCCGCGACTTGGTACCCCCTGTATATAGCCTCGTTATTTTTATGAAATTTTATAGTGTTCATTTTTATTTTTTACTTTAATTTATTTAGTCAATATTTTCTTAGCTCTATTTTATGAACTGCGTTGTTGGTTAAGAGCTTGTAATTAACAGTGGCAGAGCCCCACCTGTTTTGAGCCCCACATTTTTATTAAAAATGTTCTTTTTGCATTAATACGTGTCACATATCAGTTTGCAAACAATGTACAAAAGAATATATAATTGAGTTAAATATAGCCGCATACAAGCATGGTCTCTTTTTTGTTTTCTTTAGTAAGGCAGCTCCAAAATGCAGGTGTTTCAGCCTAGCTCAGTGCTTTCTCTGGTGGTGGGGCAAGCCAACAGAAAATACAGAGCGTTGCGCCGTGATTGGCTCAGTGTTCTGTCACTCATGGGGACACTAAGTTACCGCCAAGTCTAAGGGTAGACCTCGAAAATTCTAGCCCCCTGGGTGCTGCCATAGAGTTACATCAGAAGTGCCAATCCAAGAAGGCTCAAGGTCATTGGCCACAGATAAAATTACGTCAAATCACGTTATATGTACAGTAGCTCTGATTGGACTGATCATGTCAACATCATACTTTCAAAATCTTAGCTAGCAGTCATCATCATGAATCAAGTCAACAATCTACTGGTAAATCCTTTTTAATAATGACAAGAAATTATAGACAAAACGTATCTGTGCTCCTCGACCATTGGATATAAACATTACACAACAATTTGGAAATGTCAAATTCAGCAATGAGTGGTTTGGAAGGAATCAGTGACCAGGTGTGTGGTCCCAAATCTGGGATTAAGAGGCTCTTTTCCATGTTTAAAATGGTAAACATTCAACATTGGCCATGCTGCCAATGAAGCATGATTTGTGCCATGCTCAAAACAACTGTTAACTCAGACCTGCGAAAACTTGACTTCAGTGAGTTCAAGACAACTGGGAAGTCGAGAATAAACGAGCCCTGACTGGGAAAATACATTTAAACAGTCATCTAACTCAGAATTGTAAATCCATCCTCTTTCTAGAGCTACAACCTGGAGATCAATAACGTCATAATGATTCAACCTTGTTTTTTTTCAGAGTTCCCGGTTGTTTTGAAAGCACCATAAATCCAGAGAATGCCAGACTTTGATGACATAATTTGCCCACGAAGGACCGCCGCGCCACCTTCCTGTTCAAGTGAGCACAGCACATTTATGCATCTGCATAAATTATGTCATATGCCAGGGAGATATGTACACTGTAGCTAAGAACGTAATACTAAGTGTATGTTGTGTAGTAAGATGTTAGTAGCCCATGTGCCTCACCCTAATAATTTGGTAAATTTACCACTCTTAAAATCGCCTATTGTTCTGACTTGGTGGTACACATGTAGCCTATAACCTGTTTTTGAGAAATGTAATCATTGAATATTGAAAGAGCTTTCATTGTCTGCTTAAATGCCCCCTTTATTTATCCAACGGTTCTGACTTGGTGTACAGGGTGAACACTGTAAGAGTGGCCCATGTTCTGAATTCTGTCTCTGTACATTTCAAAAGTGCTAAACAAATAGTTATATTGACTACGTCCATCCTAGCTCGCTCATTAATGTCTTAATCGAAATTAGGGGGCGGGGGTTAGGCTACTGTCGAAGGTCAACTGTTGAAGAGTTAAACCAAAAGATCTTCTAGCTACTTTATTCTGTAGGCCTATTTCCTGATGTTTTTTAAATAGCCTATTAGGCTAGTGTTATGATTCTCTTATGGTTTTGAATAGGAGTATATTACTAAATAAGAAAGTGTTTAATACCCTAAACTCTGCCTGTTTTTGTAAAAAACAAATGCAATCAGAACCTTTGGCTGCTGGCTATAGAATTATGATAATTAGGCCTATCATACAATAGTTGGTGCATCAACTTCTCAATCAAGAGCCCAACATTCTTTGACAATGGGTTTAATTTCATAATCTGTGTCAACACAGTTTGACATCATTTTGACTGTTAGGCCTTCCATCCATTTTAAATGGGGAAATGCGATTCGCAGGGAAAAAAGTGTCTGACCTCGCAACAGTAACTAAGGGGCGTGGATGGATAATGGCTCTATTATGACGTTACATGGCAAGCAGGTGAAAATCATAGTCTTGTGTAGTTTGGTTCAGTCATCGATATGGATGTGTATGAAGAAGCAGGTCTACCACAGTGTGGTGGTCCTTGGCCCACCATGACGATGCCCGACTAAGGAATGATTGACCAATTTACCTTTTTCTTGGAGGACTAAAGGATTTAGGCATAAGTACAAAACTAGACAAGCCCATTTCCTGAATATAATGTGTGTGCTTGCTTGTCTTAAAGTAGGCTATTAGCGGTAGTAGAAATCAAATGTTATTTGTCACATGCTTATGTAACAGTATAGCTTACGTCCCTCTCCTCGGCCCAACCTGGGCTTGAACCAGGGACCCTCTGCACACATCAACAACTGACACGCCTGAAGCATTGTTACCCATCGCTCCACAAAAGTCACGGCCCTTGCAGAGCAAAGGGAACCACTACTTCAAGGTCTCAGAGCGAGTGATGTCACCCGATTGAAACGCTATTAGCGCGTACCACCGCTAACTAGCTAGCCAGTTCACATCGGTTACACTTACTTACAGTGGCGATTTTAGCATGTTAACCTTGGTGGTGTCATGACGTTGGCCTCTTTGGGTACAGGGAGGACAGTTGACCCCCTCCCCTTTGTATCATCCCCCAACCTACCTTCCTCCCAACCCAGGCCCTGTGTGAAAGGGTTGTAAAAACTCTAAGAGGAGAATCTCCTACCACATGTTTCATAGAGAGACAAAGGAAATTCTTCCAACTCATAGAATTGGAGAACCGAGCGACGTGTGTTCTGGAGAAGGTATGGAAGATTGGTGAAGAATCCAGCTACGAACTGGTCCGCTTGGTACAATTTTGTGATACTCAGAAGAGACAATATAGCCATTTACCATAAAACTGTTTATATAATAGCCTCAGCGATGAGACTTGCATCATAATGGTTGTATAAAATGTATTAATAAGGATAAAGCTATTTGTAATACATTGAGATGTTATGTACTGATGTTAATGTGATAGAATTGGATTTCTGTACCAAGCTTAACTCAGCCATCGGCACGCCCCCCCAGGGACACAGACAGGACCAGGCGTCATTTGACAAGCCTGTTCTAGGGTCACTATAAAACTATACCCTGAGCTACATTTCTCCAGACCAGGCCTCCACTCCATTAGTGAGTTGGCCAGTAGGTTTTACCATCCAATTCCTCTACTGAAAGTGAACTATACCACGTGGTTAACTTTTAGACTATCGAGACCGACAGAATAAGAACAAGTCTTTGATATTAATTATTAGTCTGCAGCTAAGTAAATTATATCATCGAACGCGAAGACCAACGAAACATCCACTCTATGACGACATTAATGAATGTCGCTCTGAAAGATCCATTCTAACCGAGAGAGAGAGAGAGAGAGAACGCGGACAAAACTCCCCAACAGAACAGAACTCTCCAACAAGGATCCCGATGACACACTGAGCGTAAATATATATTGATTGCAATTGTTCCCGAATGAGTGAGCGTTCAATTGTCAATTGTTAATATTAATGAACTCTGTGTACCTCCTCAGCTGACCGTTTATGACCCATTGTCTAACAGACCAGCCATGCCTGTTAGCCATTAGGGCACATTACTATACCAATCCTTCGTGACGATAATTACTGTTTGTATGTTTTCTGTTAATTACTTAGTGTAGTAAATAAATGATTTTAAGACAATTGATGTATGGATGATTTTAGTAAAGACTGGGTTCGTGCAGATACAACAATTTACGACGTTTGGAATGAGACTGGACTCGAGGTAAAATACACCATTTAAACCAGAAGATAATCGGCCTATACTATAATATAGGAAAGTTATATTAGGAAAATTATAACTTTGTAATCTGAGTATTTTCCTTGGTGCCCCGATCTCCTAGTTAATTACAATTAAACGATTAATCAGTTTAATCGCGTGATAATAATTACTGGGAGTTAATTGATAAACATGTCTTCAGTTTAATGGTACCCCAAAGACACGACAGTGGGGAAAAAGGAAATTTAAGTGGGATGCATGCCAGCAAAGCCAGTACACAACACAACACTAAACAATACATTAAATGCACTATAACGGTGACAAACGTTGCCCACAAACTGTTAGGGCCTACATAAAGCTGTCCCAACACCTTATCACTGCTACACCTGGCTATCAGCGGAGCCTTGTCTGGCAGCGAAACAGTTCATTCAGCCTCATTTATTGCCTTTTAAAAAACATAGCTGATATGGCTGACTTGCTTAAAACAATGTGGTTCTAATGACAATTGAGATGTACAAACTATGGCATAAGGGGATGATAAGAGGCAATCCATAATTTAATGTAGTTAGTCTAGCTAGTTTAATTTGTAATTCATCAAATCTTTAGTAGTATGAATGCACAACATTGATTAAAATGTATAGGCCTAACAAGCTGTTAGGGACCAGACACAAGAGCATCTGTATTTAAATGTGCTATTAACTTCAGTTTTTATGTTAAACCCAATGGATGCCTTTATGGATTTAATCCAAACACTTATTATAGGCCTACTGTGTGACAAAGCGGACTCAGCACATTGTTTAATTATTTATTTTAACTGCTCTAATTACATTGGTAGCCACTTTATAATAGCAATAAGTCACCTCGGGGGTTTGTGATATTTGGCCAATATACCACGGCCAAGGACTGTGTCCAGGCACTCCGTGTTGCGTCATTCTTAAGAACAGCCCTTAGCCGTGGTATATATGCCATATACCACACCTCCTCGGGCCTTATTGCTATTATAAAGTGGCTACCAATGTAATTAGAGCCGTTAAAATAAATGTTTTTGTCATACCTGTGGTATCCAGTCTAATATACCACGGCTGTCAGCCAATCAGCATTCAGGGCTAGAACCACCTAGTTTATAATTTCACATATTTTTTGGGCGCATTCTTATCTATCTATTTAGTATTTTGTTTCCCCAAAGTAGGCTACATATTTTGTTTTTATTTTAAAAATTGCCAGTATCATGAGTATTTACCATGCGCAAGTCTAATGTGTTGTGGAAATGTGCTTCTGGTTCTTCTCGTATTTCCATTAAACATTTCAATGAATTAATTTACCCGTTTGCAATCCTCCAAGATAAGTTGATGCGATGCTGAAGTGCACAGGTTCTCCTCAGCTTAAATTCAACCTTTAATAATTAGTCTATAATAATTTAACTACCATAAAACACTTTTAGATACCCTAATAAGCATTCCTTCTCTGTTTCCATCGACAGTTGACCTTTTGACATCAATGTTACAGCACAGTGTTGACCACAAGATGGAGACAGAGTAAAGGAAATGGACATATCAAAATGGAAATAGATTCTCAAACATACAGGAAGGTTACTACTACAGGTTGCTGTAACTCATTTCAGTATGTGAAGTATAGCAACCTGTTTGCACATAAAAGCAATGAATAGGCTTGTGTGTTCCTTACTTGAATGCATTTAGCACCATAACGGACAGTGTAACTGTACAGCTACACTAGAGTGTTTCATTCCATGATTTGTATTAGAGAAAGAGTTTTAGTCAAATAAAGAAGACGGAGAGATTTACTGTCCTAAAATTAACCTTGCACACACACACACACACACACACACACACACACACTCTCTCTCTCTCTCTCTCTCTCTCTCTCTCTCTCTCTCTCTCTCTCTCTCTCTCTCTCTCTCTCTCTCTCTCTCTCTCTCTCTCTCTCTCTCTCTCTCTCTCTCTCTCTCTCTCTCTCTCTCTCACACACACACACACACTAACACGAACACACGCTCTCTCTCTCTTTCTATCTCTCTCTCTCGAATACACCAGATGTTTTATTGGGAGGTATCACATGAACATGTGCAGTCTGACAGGCCGTCTAGTCTCACCCCAGCGTTGAGGACAGAGCCAGGCCAGCAGCTAGCCTCCAGGGGAGGAGGAGGAAGAGGGAGAGGAGGAGGAGGGGAGGCTGGGGCCCGAGGGAGCCCAGGCAGGATCACATATCTCTGGGCTAATTTCTCACATGGTGGAGGAGCCTTCCATCTCATTTCCTCCTCCAAGCCCAACATCCTCCCAGGAAAATAATTTACAAGGTAACAAAACAGGATTGTGTGTTTGACTGAGAGCAATGTTGTCCTCCCACCCAGTCCGGAGAGTGTGAGTGTGAGTGAGAATGAGAGGGAGAGAAGGAGAGAGGGGAGAGATGGTGTGCAGCACTGCCAGAGAAAGACAAGCTGATGGTGGATATACGACCCTAGAGAGAGGGAGAGGGGGAGCGAGACAAAGGTGAGAAAGGAGAGCGAGGCAGAGAGGAATATGGAAATAGAGAGGGAGAGACAAAGGGGCTACAGAGAGATTGAGAGGGAGAGAATGAGAAAGAAAGAGAGACAGATCATGTAGTCTATTGTCTCACACCTGAGGCCAACATGATGGTAGGAGTGTGTCAGAGTTGAGCAACACTCCTACACAGACTGGCTGGAGGGTCTCTCACCTGGACATCCTATCAGTAGACATAGCACCAGTTGTACTAAACATTTGTACACGGTCATGCAAAATTACATTTAGGTTATGGGAAGGTAAAGTTAGAGATGGATTTAGATTTTAGATTTCAATTTAGTGTTTTGAATGATAATTATTTTTGCAAAATTGAGAAAGTCAGGCCCCTTCATTTTTCTTTTTCTAATGAGCCTGTTGGATCTCTCTACCTCTGCATCCCTAATGGCACCCTATACCCTATATAGTGCACTACTTTTGACCAGGGAGCATAGGGCTTTGGTCAATTATAGTGCACTATATAGGGAATAAATAGGGTGCCATTTAAGACAGAACCTACTTCTCCTGGACAGCTATTATCACCTGCATTTTCATCAACAACCCATGTGGAAGAGGGGAGGCTAGATAAAATGCCAGGGTTTAAGACTTCCCACGTTTCTCTCAATGCTGAGCTGCACATTTCAGAATCTTCTTATGTCCCTAAAACAGCACAGACAGGCTGTGAACAACCTATAGACCTGCCTTGCCACTTAGGAATGGGTTGGAGAAAATGAAAGTGTGTCAACACAGGAGAGGTGTGTGTATGTGATTCCATACTCTGAATAAATATAGAAGAGACGGATAAGTACTTAAATAATAAAGTTTGTGTTTAGTTAAAAGAAGACAAAAAAATGTTTGTAGGAAGGTAATTGGGATATTTTGCTGTATTGACCTAAATTACAGGATTTTGATGAGCAAACTTTAGGATGGAAGGTATACCCATGGATATAGTATAATTCAATAGGTGTACCTCTCTTTTTATTGACAATGAATAATCCACAATTTGTTTAAGAGTGCCTCCTGGCTGCAATATGAGGAATTGCAACCAGGAATATGAGCACTTTTAACAGTTCATGGTGCATTTTATTATTAATAACAAACCAATTTTTCTAATAGCTATGAATATGCTATAGGTCTATAGTTTTACTTGCTCACCCAGTTTGAGTCCATGGCCATCTGTGTGTGTTAGAATGGAATTAATTGTAAATCATTGTCTTACTGTAATGTAATAATAACACAGCCCACACCCTAGTCCTGCTCTATGCATTAAACTGAGGCCGTCAACTGACAGATACTTCAGTACTCCTCTGTCTCTGTGGAACTCATTGAGGGACTCAATTAATCTGAACACACACAGGCTAAGCAGAAAATCACTGAAGTCTGTGTGTGTGTCTGTGAGCCAAGCCAGATGTGGAGAAATGTGCACTGGGATTTATTTTTTATTTAACCTTTATTTAACTAGGCAAGTCAGTCAAGAACAAATTCTTATTAACAATGATGGCCTACCCAGCGAAATCCAGACGACGCTGGGCCAATTGTGTGCCGCCTTATGGGCCTCCCAATCACGGCCGGATGTGATGCAGCCTGGATTCAAACCAGGTACTGTAGTGAAGCCTCTTGCACTGAGATGCAGTGTCTTAGACCACTGTGCCACTCAGGAGCAGGGATAGCAGCATAGAACACATAGGAGAGGAACCAAAGTGTGGGTTATGACAGTAAGGTTGAGCAAACACACACACATCCACACAGACATCCACACAGACGCTCCAGTGTGCACTGAGTCTCAGGTGTGTTTTAACTGCAGCATCAGCAGCAGTAATTAATGATGTCTCAGAGTGTGCCTTCACTTTTAAACGTGTTAATTAATAATGATCCCACTCCCGTCCCAGCCCGCTTCGTTTCTCAGGCTGCGGGCTTGTCTGATTAGTGTTCCTCAGAGCCAAAGGGATTCATGCATAAGTGTTCTTGTCACCCACCGAGTCTCCAACCGGCCCTGAAGGTACTGGTACAGAGATAAGCTATGTTTCTTAAACATGCTTAGTTTGTGTGTGTGTGTGTGTGTGTGTGTGTGTGTGTGTGTGTGTGTGTGTGTGTGTGTGTGTGTATACATGCATGCGTACGTGTGCGTGTTTGTGCAGCACTACTGTAATATCTGAGTCTAGAATACTTGATTAATGCACTGAAAGATCCACGTGTAATCAAATCATCACACTCGTACTAGAATGTGACCTCTTTTCTCACTCTCCCGCTCTCTCTCTTTTTCTCTCTCCCCCACGCTCTGCTTAGCTGGTGATTGAACAAAATGTGTTTAAAGACTCAAATCACAGAGAGACTCTTGATGTCTCTGTTTGCATTAGAGCCGGAGCCCGGGAGTGCAAATGGGCCTTGAAATGGGCCTTGAAATGTGCCTTGAAATGTGCCTTCAAATGGGCCTTCAAATGGGCCTTGAAATGTGCCTTGAAATGGGCCTTGAAATGGGCCTTGAAATGGGCCTTCAAATGCCGATCACACTCAATTAGACTGCCATTCTGACGACGTGCTCATGTGGCCCTGTTAATGTGTGACAGATAGACAACTAGTGTAGTCTGGTTGAGTGTGGCAATACATTGACATTCAGAGACAGAGAGACACACTAACACACGTGCCCATGTACATGTATGCACACACAAACATATGGAAATAGATTAGTGCCAAACGACTCGAACAGGGAAAAGCAGAATATTTGACTGGTTTTTGCTCTCTGCTCTAATCAGGGAGAGGCGGTTGTCCTGTGCTGCAGGGGTTTGTGTGTGTGTGCGTGTGAACGGTGTGTGCGCATGCGCGTGAATACCTGCGTGTGTGTGTGAATGGTGTGTCTGGTGCCTGGGGTGAAATCAGCCAGATGAAAGTTGATGTTAAGGTCTGGCTGCTCAGTATAGTGACAGCTGTAGATTAATCTAAAGAAGTTCTGACAAATCAAACAGATTTCTTTCTCTCACGCCCCTCTTCACTCCCCGTAAAAACCCACCCCTAGAGCCCTCATCATCCAGCAGAGGTCCAGGACTTGAAACAAACTGTATTTCATCTTTAAGGGGATGGGTCTGCTTTGAAACAGCACCAGCTGCCAGGGATGCATTTCTTTTCTTTTTAAACACTTCAACAAACTTGAGCCATATTGTGACAGATAGAGACCTGAACGTCAGCACTTCAAACTCATTTTGTAATTGAGAGTTGAATCAGACACATTTTGCAGGTTCTGAGAGTCCCGGTCGGACCGGGAACATCAATGGGCCCTTCCGGGGAGTGACACAGGGCGTTGTGCGGCTCCTAGAAGATTTGAGCAAAGTTGCACAATAGCCTATGTAAATATTACTTAAATGGGATACAGGATACAGTATTAGTCAAGGGCATGCTGCCCTGTATTCATAAAGCACCTCAGAGTAGGCGTGCTTATCTAGGATTAGTTTCACCTTTAACATCCTAATGAATAAGATGCCATGGACAGGAGGGCCCTCATCCTAGATCAGCACTCCTAGTCAGAAGCTTTATGAGTACAGGCCACTGATTCTACAGGGGTGATTTCACGCTACTGTATTCACATGGAACATGCCTCTCCTCAGATGAACAGTCTGTGGCCCTCTGGTGGCCATTTCAATCACTCACCTCTACAGACAACTACAATGTCAAACACATGCAAGTACTATAACACAGTCATAATAAATGGTCATAATAGACATTAATCAAGTCATATGCCACATTAAACAATCACATCAACTATCATATCTAATTAATTGATACAATAAAAACAATTGTTTTTATCTTTGTGTTTATTTTGTTACAATAAAGGCTTCATCGTCACTAGAAATGATCGTAATAAACAAAACAAACAAATAATAAAATACACGGTTAGACATTTGGCACATATTAGCCATTCATTTGTTGAATATAAGTGTGTATATAAGTAGCTAATAAGGTCTTTGTTATGTCTTATTAGCCGTATATTAGGCCTTAATTACTGTAAGCGTTTTATTATTAAAACATTATAAGTACTGCGTTACTGGCCAATCCTTAATAATCTATTTGTTAGCCATAATAAATACATATTAGTATTTAATAAAGAGCAAGTTACGCAAGAAACAGATTCTAAGTAAGCTGTCTCAATGTGGGACTAATAAGGACATAGTACCTTAAAATACGTTACCTATTCTAAAGTGTAACCATATTTTTACTTGCAGAAGTATTGTCCAGAAATAACCTCATTGGACAGAAAGGGGCACGTTCCCCACACCCATGAGCTAAAGCATATCATGTTTGCCTGAAGTGGAGGATATGTGTAGTTTCATGAAATAAGAAATGTAAATCAAATCAAAGTGGTACACAGATTTGCAGATATTATTGCAGGTGAAGTGAAATGCTTTTGTTTCTGGCTCCAACAGTGTGGTAATAATACCTAGCAATACAAAACAATACGCACATAATACAAAAAGTTCAAACAAAAAAATTAAGCAATATCAGAACATATATTCTGGATCTATACAGTACCAGTCAAAAGTTTGGACACACCTACTCATTCAAGGATTTTTCTTTATTTGTACTATTTTCTACATTGTATAATAATAGTTAAGACATCAAAACTATGAAATAACACATATGGAATCATGTAGAAAGCAAAAAAGTGTTAAACAAATCCAAATATATTTGAGATTTGAGATTCTTCCAAGTAGCCACCCTTTGCCTTGATGACAGCTTTGCAAACTTTTGGCGTTCTCTCAACCAGCTTCATGAGGTGGTCACCTTTCAATTAACAGTTGTGCCTTGTTAATTTGTGGAATTTCTGTCCAATCAGTTGTGTTGTGACAAGGAAGGGGTGGTATACAGAAGATATGCCTATTTGGTAAAAGACCAAGTCCATAATATGGCAAGAACGGCTCAAATAAGCAAAGAGAAACGACAGTCCAAGGTCAGTCAATACAGAACATTTCAAGAACTTTGAAAGTTTCTTCAAGTGCAGTCGCAAAAACCATCAAGCGCTATGATGAAACTGGCTCTCATGAGGACCGCCACAGGAAAGGAAGACCCAGAATTACCTCTGCTGCAGAGGATAAGTTCAATAGTGTTAACTGCAACTCAGATTTCAGCCCTATTAAGGGCTTCACAGAGTTCAAATGACAGACACATCTCAACATCAACTGTTCAGAGGAGACTGCGTAAATCAGGCCTTCATGGTCAAATTGCTGCAAAGGAACCACTACTAAAGGACACCACTATGAAGAGGAGTCTTGCTTGGGCCAAGAAACATGAGCAATGGATAATAGACTGGTGGAAATCTGTCCTTTGGTCTGATGAGTCCAAATTTGAAATTTTTGGTTCCAACCACCGTGTTGGAACCATTTCGCGACACTCGCATTAACATCTGCTAACCATGTGTATGTGACCAATAACATTTGATTTGATTTGAGATGCAGAGTAGGTGAACGGATGATCTCTGCATGTGTGGTTCCCATCGTGTGTCACACCCTGATCTGTTTCACCTGTCTTTGTGATTGTCTCCACCCCTCTCCAGGTGTTGCCCATCTTCCTCATTATCCCACGTGTATTTATACCTGTGTTCTCTGTTTGTCTGTTGCCAGTTTGTTTTGTTTCGTCAAGCCTACCAGCGGTTTTCCCTCTGTTCCTGTCTCTTGATTGTTCCTGTTCTCTAGTTTTCCCGGTTTTACCTTTTTGGCCTGCCCTGACCCTGACCCTGAGCCTGCCTGCCGTCCTGTACCTTTGCCCTACATATCTGGATTACTGACCTCTGCCTACCCTGACCCTGAGCCTGCCTGCCGTCCGGTACCTTTGCCCTACGTATCTGCATTACTGACCTCTGCCTGTGCTGGACCTGTCTTTTGCCTGCCACGGTTGGATTAATAAACTGTTAATTCGACGTTGTCTGCATCTGGGTCTTACCTTGAAACGTGATACCATGAAGCATAGATGAGATGGTGTGGGGGTGCTTTGCTGGTGAAACTGTCAGTGATTTATTTAGAATTCAAGGAACACTTAACCAGCATGGCTACAACATAATTCTGCAGCGATACTTCATCCCATCTGGTTTGCGCTTAGTGGGACTATCATTTGTTTTTCAACAGGACAATGACCCAAAACACACTTCCAGGCTGTGTAAAGGCTATTTGACCAAGAAGGAGAGTGATGGAGTGCTGTATCTGATGACCTGGCCTCCACAATCACCCGACCTCAACCCAATTGAGATGGTTTAGAATGAGTTGGACTGCAGATTGAAGGAAAAGCAACATATGTGGGAACTCCAAGACTTTTGGAAAAGCATTCCTCATGAAGCCGGTTGAGAGAATACCAAGAGTGTGCAAAGCTGTCATCAAGGCAAAGGGTGGCTACTTTGAAGAATCTAAAATATATTTTGATTTGTTTAACACTTTTTTGGTTACTACATGATTTCATAGTTTTGATGTCTTCAACTATTATTCTACAATGTAGAAAATAGTCAAAATAAAGTAAAACCCTTGAATGAGTTGGTGTGCCCAAACTTTTGACTGATGCTTTATATATGTGTATGGACATATGTGAATAGAAAAGGTGTGTACAGCAGTAGTTACATAGGATTGTTATTAAGGATTGGCCAGTAAGACGTAACTTATAATGTTTGAATAAGAACACAGTTAATTAAGGCCTAATATATGGCAAAAAATACATGAAGTCCTTATTATCTACTTGTATAGACACTTAAACTACAAAATAGTGGCTAATACTGTATGTGCACCTTAAAATAAAGTGTTATTCCATCAAGTATCAATATTTTTCAGAAAGTAATTAGTTCAATTGATAAAGACAGAGTCACACATTAGATTACTTCAAAAGCAGATATGTTTATTTTTTTACTCCTTTACTTAGTTGCTATATTGTCACGTTCTGACCAGTATGAGGGTTATTTTGTTAGTGTAGGCTGGTCAGGACGTGGCAGAGGGTATTTGGTTTATGTGGTTCGGGGTGTGTGTATTATGTAGAGGGTAGTTGATTTATGTATTCCGGGGTTTTTTGGTCACTGCTCTATGTTAGTCTATTTCTATGTTCTTTCTAGTTAGTCTGTTTCTATGTTTAGTTAATTGGGGTGTGGACTCTCAATTGAAGGCAGGTGTTGTCTAGTTGCCTTTGATTGAGAGTCCTATATATTAGGGTGTGTTTGTATTTGTGGGAGGTTGTCACTTGAATTGCTGTCGTTTGCCTTCAAGTCTGTATTCGTCGTCCATCGTTTTGTTTTGTTTGTCTAAGTGTTTTCATTAAAGTTCATTATGAGCACTCAACCCGCTGCGCCTTGGTCCATTCCTGACGACAGACATTACATATATACATTTTTGGACTTACAAATTAATGATATGTACCCATTGATTCTTGAAGAATATAACTTATAAATGACTCATGAGCTTAGTTCAACTGTCCTATCCCATCAGAACCCAAAATAGAAACTTGTTTTACTCCAATGTTTGTAAACAAAGAAAATGTAAAGACACACTATATAGCCTCAAAACCTGGTTAAAACGATAATTTTTATATCATGGATAGTCAATCCTTGCATCCACGGCTTTGTCTATAAATTTCAGTGATAACATTTCTCCAGTCCCATCACTCTTTTTTACCGAACCAGAGGTGGGGAGAGTGCTTTGTTATTATTTCTACTGCTGATTTATACTTTAAGAAGGTTGTAGCACATCCTCTGAATGACATAAAGACAAACCAGATATCCACATGTGCATCAGAATCACATATTTATCTTGAAATTCACAGCTTCTTTCTAGCTTAAAGCATTGCGTAGTTAGGCCTCCTTATCGATTTGCTTTAAAAAATAAAAAAAAGTTTATTGCATGTGGTAATTTGACAGGTACAAGCACATTGACACATTAAACATTTATCTGATGCATTTCACTATAGTGTGCATAGCTCACACAAATTTCCAACACCTATCTCAGTGGTATTGATGTTGCTTCTGGAGTATGTTGAGGCATTGTGGCTCAGTTTCAGTTACACTTGGTCACATTTTATGTACAGTAGTAAGTTACAAATCTCCTCCTTATTCAGATACATTGTCAATTCTTCATGCCACCCATGCCTCAGCCTTACTCCACCCCCTTTACATGAGCGGAGATATAAGGGCAGGTCTGCTCCATCACCTCACAACATCTCTTACATCTAGACGTTCCGCTAGCGGAACACCTGCTCCAATAGCCAATGATGGGCGTGGCGCGAATGACAAATTCCTCAAATCCAAAAACTTCAATTTTTCAAACATATGACTATTTTACACCATTTTCAAGACAAGACTCTCCTTTATCTAACCACACTGTCCGATTTCAAAAAGGCTTGACAGCGAAAGCAAAACATTAGATTATGTCAGCAGAGTACCCAGCCAGAAATAATCAGACACCCATTTTTCAAGCTAGCATATAATGTCACAAAAAACAAAACCACAGCTAAATGCAGTACTAACCTTTGATGATCTTCATCAGATGACACTCCTTGGACATTATGTTATACAATACATGCATGTTTTGTTCAATCAAGTTCATATTTATATCAAAAAACAGCTTTTTACATTAGCATGTGACGTTCAGAACTAGCATTCCCACCGAACACTTCCGGTGAATTTACTAAATTACTCACGATAAACGTTCACAAAAAACATAACAATTATTTTAAGAATTATAGATAGAGAACTCCTTTATGCAATCGCTATGTCCGATTTTAAAATAGCTTTTCGGTGAAAGCACATTTTGCAATATTCTGAGTAGATAGCCTGGCCATCATGGCTAGCTATTTTGACACCCACCAAGTTTGGTACTCACCAAACTCCGATTTACTATAATAAAAATTGGATTACCTTTGCTGTTCTTCGTCAGAATGCACTCCCAGGTCTTCTACTTCAATAACAAATGTTGGTTTGGTTCAAAATAATCCATAGTTATATCCAAAAAGCGGCGTTTTGTTGTGCGTTCAAGACACTATCCGAAGGGTGACGCGCCCAGCGCATTTCGTGTCAAAACATTTCTAAATATTCCATTACCGTACTTCGAAGCATGTCAAACGCTGTTTAAAATCAATTTTTATGCGATTTTTCTCGTAAAAAAGCGATAATATTTCGACCGGGAGTCGTTGTTTTCGTTCAAAGACTGAAAATAAAAACATGGAGGTTCCTCGTGCACACGCCCCCAGTCTCATTGTTCTCAGATCGACCACTATCCAAATGCGCTACTGTTTTTCAGCCATGGCCTGCAAAGGCATCATTCAACGTTTTGCCGCCTTCTGAGAGCTTATGGGAGCCGTAGGAAGTGTCACGTTACAGCAGAGATCCTCAGTTTTCAATAAAGAGAGTGTAGAAGGCCAAGGAATGGTCAGAGAGGGCACTTCCTGTAAGGAATCTTCTCAGGTTTTGGCCTGCCAAATGAGTTCTGTTATACTCACAGACACCATTCAAACAGTTTTAGAAACGTTGGAGTGTTTTCTATCCAAAGCTAATAATTATATGCATATTCTAGTTTCTGGGCAGGAGTAATAATCAGATTAAATCGGGTACATTTTTTATCCGGCCATGAAAATACTGCCCCCTATCCATAACAGGTTAAAGCATTGCGTAGTTAGGCCTTCTTATCGATTTGCTTTAAAAAAATAAAAATAAAAGTTTATTGCATGTTGACACATTAAACATTTATCTGATGCATTTCACTATAGTGTGCATAGCTCACACAAATTTCCAACACCTATCTCAGTGGTATTGATGTTGCTTCTGGAGTATGTTGAGGCATTGTGGCTCAGTTTCAGTTACACTTGGTCACATTTTATGTACAGTAGTAAGTTACAAATCTCCTCCTTATTCAGATACATTGTCAATTCTTCATGCCACCCATGCCTCAGCCTTACTCCACCCCCTTTACATGAGCAGAGATATAAGGGCAGGTCTGCTCCATCACCTCACAACTGTAACCTTCAACTGCAACCTGCCACTATCAGGGATCAAGGTAAGACCCAGATGCAGACACGTCGAATTAACAATGGTTCAATAATCCAACAGGGGCAGTTAATAGACAGGTCAAGGCAGGCAGAGGTCAGTAATCCAGATACTTGGGGCAAAGGTACAGGATGGCAGGCAGGCTCAGGGGCAGGCAGAGTGATCAAGCAGGCGGGCTCAGAGTCAGGACAGGCAAGGGTCAAAACCAGGAGGGCGAGAAAAAGAGAGATTGGGAAAACAGGAGCTGAGAACAAAAACACTGTTTAACTTGACAAACAAGACGAACTGGCAATGGACAAACAGAAAACACAGGTATAAATACACAGGGGATAATGGGAAAGATGGGCGACACCTGGAAGGGGGTGGAGACAATCACAAGGACAGGTGAAACAGATCACCAGGTGTGACAATACCGCCCACCCCCCTCTAGGGGTGCCACCTGGTTGACCGGGGTGTCGGCGTTGAAAATCCGAGATGAGGCCTGGGTCCAGGATGTCCCTGGTCCTCTCCTCCGGGCCATACCCCTCCCAGTCAACCAGGTACTGGAATCCCCTGCCCTGAGGTCGAACCTTCAGGAGACGCCTCACCGTATAAGCCGGTTGGCCGTCGATGAGACGGGGAAGAGGGGTGGGCCTGGAAACAGAAGACAAAGGGCTGTGAGACATAGGTTTGACTCTGGACAGATGAAAGGTGTGATGTATAGGAAGGGTACGGGGCAACAGAAGACGAACAGCAGAGGGGCAAATCATCTTGGAGATGGGAAATGGGCCGATAAACCGGGGGGATAGTTTGCGGGATTCCACCCGGAGGGGCAGATCGCGGGTAGATAGCCATACCTTCTGCCTGAGACTATACCGGGGAGCCGGGGTCTGATGCCGATCCGCTTGTCGTCGATACCTGGAGGTGGTCTTGAGGAGGGCAGACCGGGCTCTCCTCCAGGTACGACGACAGCGGCGGACAAACATCTGGGCAGAAGGTACACCGACCTCTTCCTCCTGCTCGGGGAAGAGCGGGGGCTGATACCCCAGGGAACACTCAAATGGAGATAGGCCCGTGGCAGAAGAGCAGGGAATATTCATATTCATATTCATCCCACACCAGCTGCTGGCTCCAGGAGGTGGGGTTGGCAGAGACCAGGCAGCATAGAGTAGTAGAAGAAAAGAAAGAGAAAATCAGGACAGAAGAAAAAGGATATGAAAGTGATACTGTGAACCATCAGATCCTCCTCTCCACCCTCTCCGAGTTGGGCATCTCCGGCGCGGCCCACGCTTGGATTGCGTCCTACCTGACAGGTCGCTCCTACCAGGTGGCGTGGCGAGAATCTGTCTCCGCACCACACGCTCTCACCACTGGTGTCCCCCAGGGCTCTGTTCTAGGCCCTCTCCTATTCTCGCTATACACCAAGTCACTTGGCTCTGTCATATCCTCACATGGTCTCTCCTATCATTGCTATGCAGACGACACACAATTAATCTTCTCCTTTCCCCCTTCTGATAACCAGGCGGCGAATTGCATCTCTGCATGTCTGGCAGACATATCAATGTGGATGACGGATCACTCAAGCTGAACCTCGGCAAGACGGAGCTGCTCTTCCTCCCGGGGAAGGACTGCCCTTTCCATGATCTCGCCATCACGGTTGACAACTCCCTTGTGTCCTCCTCCCAGAGTGCTAAGAACCTTGGCGTGATCCTGGACAACACCCTGTCGTTCTCCACTAACATCAAGGCGGTGACCCGATCCTGTAGTTTCATGCTCTACAACATTCGCAGAGTACAACCCTGCCTCACACAGGAAGCGACGCAGGTCCTAATCCAGGCACTTGTCATCTCCCGTCTGGATTACTGCAACTCGCTGTTGGCTGGGCTCCCTGCCTGTGCCATTAAACCCCTACAACTCATCCAGAACGCCACAGCCCGTCTGGTGTTAAACCTTCCCAAGTTCTCTCACGTCACCCCGCTCCTCCGCTCTCTCCACTGGCTTCCAGTTGAAGCTCGCATCCGCTACAAGACCATGGTGCTTGCCTACGGAGCTGTGAGGGGAACGGCACCTCCATACCTTCAGGCTCTGATCAGGCCCTACACCCAAACAAGGGCACTGCGTTCATCCACCTCTGGCCTGCTGGCCCCCCTACCTCTGAGGAAGCACGGTTCCCGCTCAGCCCAGTCCAAACTGTTCGCTGCTCTGGCACCCCAATGGTGGAACAAGCTCCCTCACGACGCCAGGACAGCGGAGTCAATCACCACCTTCCGGAGACACCTGAAACCCCACCTCTTTAAGGAATACCTGGGATAGGATAAAGTAATCCTTCTAACCCCCCCCCTTAAAAGATTTAGATGCACTATTGTAAAGTGGTTGTTCCACTGGATATCATAAGGTGAATGCACCAATTTGTAAGTCGCTCTGGATAAGAGCGTCTGCTAAATGACTTAAATGTAAATGTAAATGTAGCCTCAAGGCACAAACATCCGGCACAAACATCCAATTATCAGGGCCCCCCCAGGGTTCAGCTGACTCCGCTGCGCCTCCCAGACCTGTTTTCCTGTACCCCGGTTGAGTGCCGTCACCAGGCGGGAAGGATGGTGTTGGGCTCCGGGGTCATACCCATGGGGCTGTATTGCGGGACAGTGCATCCGGCTTGACATTCTTGGATCCTGGCCGGTACAAGAGGGAGAAGTTGAACCCCGTGAACAGCAGGGCCCATCTGGCTTGCCTGGAGATGAGGTGCTTAATGGTGCGGAGACACTCCAGGTTCGTGTGGTCGGTCCACACGATGAATGGATGTTCCGCCCCCTCCAGCTAGTGTCTCCATTCCTCCAACGCCATCTTGACCGCGAGAAGCTCATGATTCCCCACATCGTAGTTATTTTCCATGGCGTTGAGGCGGTGGGAGAAGAAGGCGCAGGGATGTAGCTTGCGGTCCAGGGCAGAACGCTGGGACAGGACATCCCCCACTACGACATCCGAAGCATCCGGGTACGACATCCGGCTCCGGATGAACCAAGATGGGAGCTATGGTGAAGCGATGTCTGAGGTCCCGGAATGCCCGGTCAGCAGCTGGAGACCACGTGAATGGAACCTTGGGCAAGGTGAGTGCGGACGGGCAATAGAAGTTGGCGAACCCCGGAAAGCATTGCAGCTGCACACTGGAAGTAGGCTGGGGCCAATCCACCACTGTTCTCACCTTCCCGGGATCCATTTGCACACTCCCTGCAGCAATGATGAAACCCAGAAAAGGGATGGTGGAACGATGGAACTCGCACTTCTCTGCTTTTACAAACAGCTGGTTCTCCAGTAGGCGTTGGAGAACTTGTCGGATGTGGAGCACATGTTCTTGGGTGGAACGGGAGAAGATGAGGATGTCATCTAGATAGACAAAGATGAACCAGTTCAACATGTTGCGGAGAACATCATTGACCAGAGCCTGGAACACAGCAGTGGCATTGGTAAGACCAAATGGCATGACCAGATACTCATAGTGACCACTGGCCATGTTGAAGGTGGTCTTCCACTTGTCTCTTACCATATCCACACCAGGTGGTAAGCGTTCCGTAGATCCAGCTTGGAAAACACGGTGGCCCACGTTATGTCATTGAGACCCCGGTAGTCGATGCACGAGACCTACATTGGGGACTCCCTTGCTGCAGGATTCATCTGTCCTCGTTCTTCTCCCGCTGGCGCAGGGTTCTTCTTTGTGGAGAAGAAAGCAAGATCCTGCACTGGCGGGAGAAGAAGGACGGATGAATCCTGCAGCAAGGGAGTCCCCAATGTAGGTCTCCATCGTGACAGAAAGTGCAGTCGTCCCTGGGGCGGAGTCGTGCTAGGAGAAAGTCAATCCCGCAGTCATAAGGTTGGTGCGGCAGGAGCGAAGTGGCCCGGGCCTTGCTGAACACCTCCCAGAGGTCCTGGTACTCTGTGGGAATGGTGGAGAGGTCCGTGGCACCTTCCGAGCCCCCAGGAAGACGTCCCGGGGAAGGTTGTGCTGACTTCAGGCAGTGGGCGTGGCAGAACGGGCTCCAGCCCATGATGGCACCAGTAGACCAATTAATGAGGGGATTATGTCGCTGGAGCCAGGAGAATCCCAATACCATGGGAATCTGAGGGGGCTTGATGAGCAGGAACTGGATAGCCTTGCTGTGGTTCCCTGACACACGTAGGTTGATGGGAGTGGTGTTGTGGGTAACTTGGCCTATAGTTCGCCTGTCCAGCACTCTAACGTCCATTGGAATGGAGAAGGGCTGAGTGGGGATGTTCAGCTCGGACGCCAAGGTAGCGTCCAAAAAGCTCTCGTTGGCCCCAGAGTCAATGAGAACCCAGAGAGATTTGGACTGGTCTACCCACAGCAGAATGGCATGAAAAGGGGTGCAAGCAAGGGAAGCAGGAACGTTCTCCAAATGGCCCACCAGAGTACTCACTCCTACTGGTGAGCCTGGTCTTTTTAAAGGACAAGAGGACACAAAATCACCAAGAGTCCCACAATACAGACAACTCTTTGTGTCGATCCTGTATTGCCGTTCCGGTGGTGACAGCTAATCTCTGACTAGTGGCGTAGGCTCAGGAAGCGGTGACTCAGTCGTCTTCGGCAGCCCTCGGGGCAGGTCGGGAAGCCTCGGGTTCTCTCGACAACAAGATCGTCGGGAGCGTCGGGGATGACTCGGAGGCAAGGTCGTTCCTGTAATCATCCATCGATACGGATGGTCAAAGCAATGAGGGAATCGAGCTCCGTATGTAACTCCTGGGCTGCAAGCTCATCCTTGACCTCCTCTGAGACACTGTGCAGGAACATATCGAACAGTGCTTCTTGGTTTCAAGCACTCTCCGCTGCCAACGTGCGGAAATCCACTACATAATCAACTACATTGCGGGAGTCCTGCCGAAGCTGGATTAGCTTCCGGGCGGCCTCTCTCCCAGAATGGGGCATCAAAAACCTTCCTCACTTCTCCCACAAACCCTTCCAGACTAGCGCATATAACCGGCTGTTGTTCCCACACGGCAGTAGCTCAGGTGAGAGCCCTCCCAGCCATCAGCATGATGAGGTAGGCTATCTTGGAGCTATCCGAGGGGAAGGAGGAGGGCTGAAGCTCGAAGACAAGGGCACACTGAGCTAGAAATGCCCGACAGGTACTTGACTCCCCATTGAAGCGTTCCGGAGGAGGTAAGCGGGGCTCCCGAGAAGGTGGAGTGACTGAACAGACGGTGCTGCTAGCAGCTGAGTTGCTGAGGAGCTGTGGGGTTACCACCATGGTAGGCGGCCTCCCAGACAACCTGTGGAATTGCTCCAGCAAACTGGCCAATGCTCCAGCAAACTGGCCAATGCCCGGCCAACGTTTGGACCCCCTCCTCAAGGCCACGAAGCAATTCCTCGTGCCACAAAGCAATTCCTCAGTAAACCAGAAGTGGGGCAACAGTATTGGATGGCAGGCAGGCAAGCTCAGGGTCAGGGTAAGCAGCGGTCAATAACCAGAGATGGGGCAAAGGTACTGGTTGGCAGGCAGGCTCAAGGTCAGGGGCAGGCAGATTGGTCATGCAGGCTTAGAGTCAGGACAGGCAAGGGTCAAAACCAGGAGGGTGAGAAAAGAGAGATTGGGAAAAGCTCGAACTGAGAACAAAAATGCTGGTTGACTAGACAAACAAGACGAACTGGCAACTGACAAACAGAGAACACAGGTATAAATACACGGGATAATGGAGAAGAAGGGCGACACCCGGAGGGGGGTGGAGACAATCACAAGGACAGGTGAAACAGATCAGGGTGTGACAGCCACTACAGCCTGCAAATCACCTCATCAATCTACAGCTCCTAAATACTTGTAAGTACAGTACCTAGATTTAAATAACTTGAGATAACTCTTACTTTGAACCACTGATCCTATTACTTTTATTTTGTTAATTTGTGTAGGCCTACAGACAATGGCCATAGTTAAATTAAGCCTAAATGAGATACGTATTTCAATTACTTTTGTGTATTATAACATTTTATTTGAACTAAAGTAAAAATGTTAAATTGTCAGGTTTTGCAGATTATAAATGCTCATTATGAAGTTTGGGCTAGTTTAGGCCCATTTTCTGTCTCCCTTTCTTTCCTTTACATTTTTGGGTGACATGCGTCACCTAAATCATATCAAATCAAATTTTATTGGTCACATACACATACTTAGCAGGTGTTATTGCGTGTGTAGTGAAATGCTTGTGTTCCTAGCTCCAACAGTGCAGTAATATCTAACAATTTTCAACAATACACACAAATCTAAAATAAATAAGAAATATATAAATATTAGATCGAGCTATGTCGGAGTGGCATTGACTAAAATACAGTAGAATAGAATACAGTATATACATATGAGATGAGTAAATCAGTATGTAAACATTATTAAAGTGACTAGTGTTACATTTTTAAAGTTGCCAGTGATTCCAAGTCTATGTATATAGGGCAGCATATAGCGCCTCTAATGTGCAGGGTTGCGTAACCGGGTGGATCCCGGCTAGTGATGGTATTTAACAGTCTGATGGCCTTGACATAGAAGCTGTTTTTCAGACTCGGTCCCAGCTTTGATGCACTTGTACTGACCTCGCCTTCTGGTGAACAGGCCGTGGCTTGGGTGGTTGTTGTCCTTGATGATCTTTTTGGCCTTCCTGTGACATCGGTTGCTGTAGGTGTCCTGGAGGGCAGGTAGTTTGCCACCGGTGATGCGTTGGGCAGACCACACCACCCTCTGGAGAGCCCTGCGATTGCGGGTGGTGCATATGCTGTACCAGGCGGTGATACAGCCCGACAGGATGCTCTAAATTGTGCATCTGTAAACATTTCTGAGGGCTATACGGGTCAAGACAAATTTCTTCAGCCTCCTGAGGTTGAAGAGGCGCTGTTGCGCCTTCTTCCCCACACTGTCTGTGTGGGTGGACCATTTCATATTGTCAGTGACTTTCTCCACTGCGGTCCCGTCAATGTGGATAGGGGCGTGCTTCCTCTGCTGTTTCCTGAAGTCCACGATCAGCTCCTTTGTTTTGTTGATGTTGAGTGAGAGATTTTTTTCCTGAAACCACTCTCCCAGGGCCCTTACCTCCTCCCTGTAGGCTGTCACGTCATTGTTGGTATTCAGGCCAACTACTGTTGTGTCATCCGCAAACTTGATGATTGCGTTGGAGGTGTGCGTGGCCACGCAGTCATGGGTGAACAGGGAGTACAGAAGGGGCTGAGCACGCACCCTTCTGGGATCCTGTGTTGAGGATCAACCAAGTAGAGGTGTTGTTTCCTACCTTCACCACCTGGGGGCGGCCTATCAGGAAGTCCAGGACCCAGTTGCACATGGTGCAGTTCAGACCCAGGGCCCACAAGCTTAATGATGAGCTTGGAGGGTACTATGGTGTTGAATGCTGAGCTATAGTCAATGAACAGCATTCTTACATAGGTATTTCTCTTGTCCTGATGGGATAGGGCAGTTTGCAGTGAAATGGCGATTGCATTGTCTGTGGATCTATTGGGGCGGTAAGCAAATTGAAGTGGATCTAGGGTGTCAGGTAAGGTGTAGGTGATATGATCCTTAACTTGGGGCAACAGGTAGCCTAGTGGTTAGAGCGTTGGACTAAAAACCAAAAGGTTGCAAGATCGAATCCATGAGCTGACAAGGTAAACAAAACTGTTGTTCTGCCCCTGAACAAGGCAGTTAACCCACTGTTCCTGGGCTGTCATTGAAAATAAGAATTTGTTCTTAACTGACTTGCCTAGTTAAATAAAAAATTAAAAAATCCTGTCATAGGACTTAATGATGACAGAAGTGAATGCAATGGGGTGATAGTCATTTAGTTCAGTTACCTTTGCTTTCTTGGGTACAGGACCAATGGTGGACATCTTGAAACAAGTTAGGATAGCAGACTGGGATAGGGAGAGATTGAATATGTCCATAAACACTGCAGCCAGCCATAAACACTGCAGCCACTGCAGCCGTCTGGGCCGGCAGCCTTGCGATGGTTAATGCGTTTAAATGTCTCACGTCAGCCACGGAGAAGGAGAGCCCACAGTCTTTGGTAGCGGGCCGCGTCGGTGGCACTATGTTATCCTCAAAGCGGGCGAAGCAAGTGTTTAGCTTGTCCGGAAGCAAACTGTCAGTGTCCGCGACGTGGCTGGTTTTCCCTTTGTAGTCCACGATTGTCTGTAAACCCTGCCACATACTTCTCGTGTCTGAGCGGTTGAATTGCGACTCAACTTTTTCTCCGTACTGAAGTTTTGCCTGTTTGACTGCCTTTTGGAGGGAATAACTACACTAGTTGTATTCTGCCATATTCTCAGTCACCTTGCCATGGTTAAATGTGGTGGTTTGCACTTTCAGTTTTTCCATCTATCCACGGTTTCTGGTTTGGGTAGGTTATTTTTAACTCACAGTGGGTACAACATCTCCTATACACTTCCTGATGAACTCAGTCACTGTATTCGTGTATTCGTCAATGTTATTTTCAGAGGCTACCCAGAACATATCCCAGTCAGCGAGACCAAAACAATCTTAAAGCATGGATTCCGATTGGTCAGACCAGCAATGAATAGACCTTAGCACGGGTACTTCCTGTTTGAGTTTCTGCCTATAGGAAGGGAGGAGTAAAATGGAGTCGTGATCAGATTTGCCGAAGGGAGGGCGAAGGGAGGCCTTGTAGGCAGTTCAAAAAGTTGAGTATCAGTGGTTCAATGTTTTTCCAGAGCGAGTACTACAGTCAATGTGTTGGTAGAACTTTGGTAGCGTTTTCCTAAAATTTGCCTTGTTAAAATCCTCAGCCACAATAAATGCGGCCTCAGAATATGGGGTTTCCAGTTTGCATAAAGTCCAGTGTAATTCTTTGAGGGCCATCGTGGTATCGGCTTCAGGGGGAAAATACACGGCTGGGACAATAACCGAAGATAATTATCTTGGGAGGTAATACGGTCGGCATTTGATTGTGAGTTATTCTAGGTCGGGTGAAATCAAATAAAAAAAAATTTGTCACCGGATACAACAGGTGTAGACCTTACCGTGAAATGCTTACTTACAAGCCCTTAACCAACAATGCAGTTCAAGAAATAGAGTTAACCTGTTGGGGCTAGGGGGCAGTATTTGCACGGCTGGTTACTACTCTTGCCCAGAAACGGGAATATGCATATAATTAGTAGATTTGGATAGAAAACACTTAAGTTTCTAAAACTGTTTGAATGGTGTCTGTGAGTATAACAGAACTCATATGGCAGGCCAAAACCTGAGAAGATTCCATACAGGAATTGCCCTGTCTGACAATTTGTTGTCCTTCTGTTGCATCTCTATCAAAAATACAGCATCTGTGCTGTAACGTGACATTTTCTAAGGCTTCCATTGGCTCTCAGAAGGTGCCAGAAAGTGGAATGGGGTGTCTGCTGTCTCTGAGCGAAGAACAGCAGGAGAGTTTGTAAGTGGTCAGCCTGGGGACAGTGAGACTGAGATGGGCTTTCACGAGAATTCTACATTTTTTTCTTTCAGCCTTTGAATGAATACAACGTCGCCCGGTTGGAATATTATCGCTATTTTACGAGAAAAATAGCATAAAAATTGACTTTAAACAGCGTTTGACATGCTTCAAAGTACGGTAATGGAATATTTTGAAATATTTTGTCATGAAATGCGCTCGCGCGTCACCCTTCGGATAGTGACCTGAACGCACAAACAAAACGGAGCTATTTGAATATAACTATAGATTATTTGGAACCAAAACAACATTTGTTGTTGAAGTAGAAGTCCTGGGAGTGCATTCTGATAAAGAACAGTTTAGTGAGCCCCAAACTTGGTGGGTGTCAAAATAGCTAGCCGTGATGGCCGAGCTATATACTCAGAATATTGCAAAATGTGCTTTCGCCGAAAAGCTATTTTAAAATCTGACATTGCATAAAGGAGTTCTGTATCTATAATTCTTGAAATAATTGTTATTTTTTTGTGAACGTTTATCATGAGTAATTTAGTAAATTCACCTGAAGTTTTCGGTGGGTATGCTAGTTCTGAACATCACATGCTAATGTAAAAAGCTGTTTTTTGATATAAATATGAACTTGATTGAACAAAACATGCATGTATTGTATAACATAATGTCCTAAGAGTGTCATCTGATGAAGATCATCAAAGGTTAGTGCTGCATTTAGCTGTGGTTTTGGTTTTTGTGACATATATGCTTGCTTTGAAAATGGCTGTGTGATTATTTTTGGTAGGGTACTCTCCTGACATAATCTAATGTTTTGCTTTCGCTGTAAAGCCTTTTTGAAATCGGACAATGTGGTTAGATTAACGAGAGTCTTGTCTTTAAAATGGTGTAAACTAGTCATATGTTTGAGAAATTGAAGTTATAGCATTTTTGAGGTATTTGTATTTCGCGCCACGCGATTCCACTGGCTGTTGACTAGGGTGGGACGCTCACCCAGACAGGTTAAGAAAATGTTTACTAAATAAACTAAAATAAAACATGTAAATGGACTTGAGTTTCTGTATGTTATCACAATCACACCATGAGTAGTTAATCATGAAACATGCATCCCCGTCTTTCTTCTTCCTGGAGAGTTCTTTATTCCTGTCTGTGCGATGTACTGTGAACCCAGCTGGCTGTATGGACGGGGACAGTATATCCCGAGAGAGCCATGTTTCTGTGGAACAGAGTATGTTACAATCCCTGATGTCTCTCTGGAAGGAGATCCTCGCCCTGAGCTCATCTGCTTTATTGTCCAGAGACTGAACATTAGCGAGTAATATACTCGGAAGCGGTGGATGGTGTACACGCCCCTTGAGTCGGACTAGAAGTCAACTGAATACTTCTTCTCCGCCGGCGGTGTTTTGGAGCAGCCTCTGGAATAAGTCCAATTGCCCTGGGGGGTACGAACTATTCGTGAAAGTCGTATTGCTGGTCGTAATGCTGGTGAGTTTCCGTCGCTCTGCTATACAAAAGTTATTTCTGTCTGTATGTAATAACACAAAACAATCTGGGCTAATAACACACACACAAAAAAAGTTGCTTAGGAGCTAGAAGCAGAGCTGCCATATCTGTCGGCACGCCAGCTCACTTTTTTTCTATGATTGCGTTCATGTCCTTCTTGTTATTGGAGGGTGGAGTTTGCCTTTTTTAAAACCTCCAGACGAGCTTCAATGCCATACAACACTCCTTCCGTGGCCTCCAACTGCTTTTAAATGCTAGTAAAACTAAGTGCATGCTCTTCAACCATTTGCTGCTCGCACCCTCCCGCCCGACTAGCATCACTACTCTGAACGGTTCTGACTTAGAATATGTGGACAACTATAAATACCTAGGTGTCTGGTTAGACTGTAAACTCTCCTTCCAGACTCACATTAAGCATCTCCAATCCAAAATTAAATCTAGAATTGGCTTCTTATTTCGCAACAAAGCCTCCTTCATTCATGCTGCCAAACATACCCTCGTAAAACTGACCATCCTACCGATCCTTGACTTCGGCGATGTCACTTACAAAATAGCCTCCAAGACTCTAGTCAGCAAACTGGATGTAGTCTATCACAGTGCTATCCGTTTTGGCACCAAAGCCCCATATACTACCCACCTGTATGCTCTCGTTGGCTGGCCTTCACTACATATTTGTCGCTAAACCCACTGGCTCCAGGTCATCTATAAGTCTTTGCTAGGTAAAGCTCCGCCTTATCTCAGCTCACACCCACCCGTAGCACGCGCTCCGGCAGGTATATTTCACTGGTCATCCCCAAAGCTAACACTTCCTTTCGCCGCCTTTCCTTCCAGTTCTCTGCTGCCAATGACTGGAACGAATTGAAACAATCACTGAAGCTGGAGTCTTATATCACCCTCTCTAACTTTAAGCATCAGCTGTCAGAGCAGCTTACCGATCACTGTACCTGTACACAGCCAATCTGTAAATAGCACACCCAACTACATCATCCTCATATTATTTCTTACCCTCTTGCTCTTTTGTACCCCAGTATCTCTACTTGCACGTCATCATCTGCACATCTATCACTCCAGTGTTAATGCTAAATTGAAATTATTTCGCCTCTATGGCCCTACTCTCCTTACTCTTCTACATTTGCACACACTGTATATACAGTGAGGGAAAAAAGTATTTGATCCCCTGCTGATTTTGTACGTTTGCCCACTGACAAAGAAAGGATCAGTCTATAATTTTAATGGTAGGTTTATTTGAACAGTGAGAGACAGAATAACAACAAAAAAATCCAGAAAAATGCATGTCAAAAATGTTATAAATTGATTTGCATTTTAATGAGGGAAATAAGTATTTGACCCCCTCTCAATCAGAAAGATTTCTGGCTCCCAGGTGTCTTTTATACAGGTAACGAGCTGAGATTAGGAGCACACTCTTAAAGGGAGTGCTCCTAATCTCAGTTTGTTACCTGTATTAAAGACACCTGTCCACAGAAGCAATCAATCAATCAAATTCCAAACTCTCCACCATGGCCAAGACCAAAGAGCTCTCTAAGGATGTCAGGGACAAGATTGTAGACCTACACAAGGCTGGAATGGGCTACAAGACCATCGCCAAGCAGCTTGGTGAGAAGGTGACAACAGTTGGTGTGATTATTCGCAAATGGAAGAAACACAAAATAATTCTCCCTCATCCTAGGGCTCCATGCAAGATCTCCCCTCGTGGAGTTGCAATGATCATGAGAACGGTGAGGAACCAGCCCAGAACTACACGAAAGGATCTTGTCAATGATCTCAAGGCAGCTGGGACCATAGTCACCAAGAAAACAATTGGTAACACACTACACCATGAAGGACTGAAATCCTGCTGCGCCCGCAAGGTACCCCTTCTCAAGAAAGCACATATGCATGCCGGTCTGAAGTTTGCCAATGAACATCTGAACGATTCAGAGGACAACTGGGTGAAAGTGTTGTGGTCAGATGAGACCAAAATGGAGTTCTTTGGCATCAACTCAACTCGCCGTGTTTGGAGGAGGAGGAATGCTGCCTATGACCCCAAGAACACCATCCCCACCGTCAAACATGGAGGTGGAAACATTATGCTTTGGAGGTGTTTTTCTGCTAAGGGGACAGGACAACTTCACCGCATCACTTCCCACAATAAGGTCCTGGAGTGGCCTAGCCAGTCTACAGACCTTAATCCCATAGAAAATCTGTGGAGGGAGCTGAAGGTTCGAGTTGCCAAACATCAGCCTCGAAACCTTAATGACTTGGAGAAGATCTGCGAAGAGGAGTGGGACAAAATCCCTCCTGAGATGTGTGCAAATCTGGTGGCCAACTACAAGAAACGTCTGACCTCTGTGATTGCCAACAAGGGTTTTGCCACCAAGTACTAAGTCATGTTTTGCAGAGGGGTCAAATACTTATTTCCCTCATTAAAATGCAAATCATTTTATAACATTTTTGACATGCGTTTTTCTGGATTTTTTTGTTGTTATTCTGTCTCTCGCTGTTCAAATAAAACTACCATTAAAATTATAGACTGATAATTTCTTTGTCAGTGGGCAAACGTACAAAATCAGCATGGGATCAAATACTTTTTTCCCTCACTGTAGATTTTTCTATTGTGTTATAGACTGTACATTTGTTTATGTGTAACTCTTTGTTGTTATTTTTGTCACACTGCTTTGCTTTATCTTGGCCAGGTCGCAGTTGTAAATGAGAACTTGTTCTCAACTGGCCTACCTGGTTAAATAAAGGTGAAAAAAAAGAAAAAATGAAAAAATCTACACTGGAGTTGTTTACCAAGAAGATAGTGAATGTTCATAAGTGGCCGAGTTACAGTTTTGACTGAAATCTGCTTGAAAATGTATGACAAGACCTGGAAATGGTTGTTTAGCAATGATCAACAACCAATTTGACAGAGCTTGAATCATTTTGAAAAGAATAATGGGCAAATGTTGCACAATCCAGGTGTGGAAAGCTCTTAGAGACTTACCCAGAAAGACTCACAGCTGTAATCACTGTCAAAGGTGATTCTAACATGTATTGCCTCAGAGGGTTGACTAGTTATCTAATCAAGATATATTAGTGTTTTATTTTTCATATATTTTTTGAGAAATGTTAGATTTTTTTCCCACTTTGACATTACAGAGTATGTCGTGTAGATCGTTGACAAAAAAACGACAAATCCATTTTAATCCCACTTTGTAACACAACAAAATGTGGAAAATGTCAAGGGGTGTGAATACTTTCTGAAGGCACTATGTCGTTGCCAAGACTGTGCCCTTCAGCCATGATCCACTCTTCTCCCTAGGCACGCCTCCTCAGCTATGCACTTTGTATGTTTTGGTTAGTATCAAGCAAGTATGATAGTACTTTCACGAGCGACAGAGCTGAAGATTTTATATATGCGGAGCACTCCAATGTTTGATTATTGATGTGTGAAACTACTGATTGATTGAATGTAAGAATGAAGCTGATACTAAAACTATTAATTGCTCCTGCAGAAAACAATATTTGCAATCTTGTTGTTTGCTTGTTATTTCCATGCTTCACCCCTGTTGGTAAAACTTGTGTGCTTATTGCTTAGATAGTATTGTTATTTATTAGTGAGCTAAAATGATAACTTATAATAATGATACATTGTGATTGAATTACAGCCTAAAAGATTGTTTCAGTTTTTTTGTCAATGTTTCTGTGGACTTGTTCCTATTAAAACCATTGTTGAATTTGTTCTGTGTTTTCCCTTCAGGATGATGAGATCGATCATGATGTTCCTATTGTTGATTCTCCTCGGACTGGCAGACTCTGTTGGCGCGACTGTATACCTCTTTCCAACTGGTAAGGATAAGACCAATCACTTTAAATTGCATTTGAGTATTATTGAAGTAATGTTACAGGTTAATTAGTGACTAATTCAGATAAATCAGCTCTTATACAAAGTCATTTAAATGTGTAACTACAATGAAGTTGTTTCTTACAACCCTTTTTGCATCTTTTCCAGGAAAGAATATGGCTGTTTGGGATAAAGGCACCCAGTCATCAATATTGGCCTTTTATTATGCTCTAAACGCCATTGTTGGGAACCGTGACAGTGTTTTGGCACATTCCTCCTGCAATCACACTGAGATTGAACCTAACCCATGGTGGTGATTGGACCGCTGTTCTCCATCACCATCTCCAACAAAATTGAGTGTTGTTCCAGCAGACTGAATAGAGCTGAGATCTGCTTCGGAGACTACGTGTCATGCCCTGATCTGTTTCACCTGTCTTGGTGATTGCCTCCACCCACCTCCAGGTGTCTCTTGTTTTCCTCATTTGTCCCCGGTGTATTTATCCATGTGTTTCCTGTCTCTCTGTGCCAGTTCGTCTTGTTTTGCCAAGTCAACCAGCATTTCTTCTAGCGCCTATTTTTCCCCAGTCTCTTTTTTCCTAGACCTCCTGGTTTTGACCCTTGCCTATCCTGACGCCGAATCCGGCTGCCTGTTCTGACCTCGAGCCTGCCTATCCCCTTGTACCTTTTGGACTCTGACCTGTTCACTGAACCCCTGCCTGTCCTGACCTTGAGCCTGCCTATCCCCTGGTACTGTTTGGACTCTGACCTTGTTTATGAACTCTCGCCTGTCCCCGACCTGCCTTTTGGTGTAGTAAATATCGGAGCTCAACCATCTGCCTCCTGTGTCTGCATTTGGGTCTCGCCTTGTGCCCTTATACTCTGTGGATGGCAACAACAATCCCAGGTGAACTATGGGAGTTGTAGTCAACAGAGTTGCTAAACTGGGAAAATTGTACAATTTATCAGCGTTATACTGAGTTCACATGGGACTGTGTGCTAAAGGAGTCATAGTTACTATTTCTGCAGCATCATCCTGCAGATGTGCTTTGATCCCGAGTGGCGCAGCGGTCTAAGGCACTGCATCTCAGTGCAGGAGGCGTCAGTACAGTACCTGGTTCTAATCCAAGCTGTATCACATCCGGCCGTGATTGGGAGTCCCATAGGGCAGCGCACAATTGGTCCAGGTTTGGCCGGGGTAGGCCGTCATTGTAAATAAGAATTTGTTCATACCTGACTTGCCTAGTTAAATTTAAGGTTTAAAAAAATTAAATTTATCCCTTCTACCCCAGCGGGCGCCTCCAGCACCTTCCAGTGTAACGGCATGGAGGGATAACACATCAATGTGGTCATTCCAGAGAGGAAGGAGTACCTGATCCTGTGTGTGGAAGACATCTATTGGGCACCACTGGACTGATCTGAACATTGATATGAACATATTTCTAGCACTCAAACTACAGCAACCGTACAGTGCATAATGAGCTTTTTATTCTTAGATAACTTTTAGGGTTATCAATAATCAGACTCTGTTTTATAGACTGTACATAAGTAATGTCTCTACCACTGTATGGCTACTGAAGTTAAAGTATGTTGATAGTGTCATGATAAAAGATATGATCAAGAGCCTCACATACAGTATATCGTTTGGTCATTGTGCTGCCACAAAATGAATTGTGAGCAAGGCCTCAAAAAAGCTTTATATACCAGAGCTGCAAGAAAATGTGTATATATATTATTGAAACAATGTTGCGATTGTTTGTGAGAATGCCAACAGGTGTGGTTCCCGTGGGGAAAAGATTCTATTGGGGAAAGGTTCCCGTGGGGGTTGCCATGGAAGCCAAGAAGGGGAGTGAGGTGTGTGTGTGCTCAAAAACACATGCATGTGGGGGTCTGGGAGAGGAAGTGTGTCCATCTGATGAATAGGCATGTGCCTGAACTCAATTTTATACACTAACTGTAGTCGCACCCATTCATTTCTAATGACCAATCTTTTTGACCGGGAACACCACAGGTGTACAAAAGTTAAATACAACACCCAAAATGTAATGACAATCATCAAAATGTATTTTGTGTGTTCAGATGCCCTGTGTGGACAAAGTCATGGAACCTTATGACAATCAGATTAAATTAACTACATTTTTCAGAGAGAACTACATTTTTCAGAGAGAATCAACCAGAACACAGCAAATATGGACATGACATTGGTAGACATTCTGGCAGTACCTGGTGCTCCTAATATAATATATACGATTTTGCAGATTCTTTTATCCAAAGCAACTTACACTCATGCGACCATACATTATTTACGTATGGGTGGTCCTGGCATTACAATCCTGGCATTACAGGCTCCATGCTCTACGACCTGGGCCATTCAGGACCACCTCCTTAATTAAGGTCTCAAAATGGACCTTAGAACATATCAGTGTTTATAGCCTAGGCGTTCCGCTAGCGGGACAATGTCCGGTGAAACTGGAGGGCGCTCAATTCAAATAAATAATCATAACAATTATGGCTATTAACATTTAGCTACATATAAGTGTCTTATATCGGTTTAAAGCTTAAATTCTTGTTAATCGAACTGCACTGTCCAATTTACAGTAGCTATTACAGCGAAAACATGCCATGCGATTGTTTGAGGACGGCTCCCCACATCAAAATATTTTTCCACCGGCACAGGTTTCATAAATTCACAAATAGCGATAAAATTTTCACTTTTTGAAAATCTTCCTCTGATTTGTCATCCAAAGGGTCCCAGCTATAACATGTAGTGTCGTTTTGTTAGATAAGATTCTTCTTTATATCCCAAAAAGTCAGTTTAATTGGCGCCATTGATTTGAGTAATCCACTCCAAAAATCTACCCCTAAACTTTGTTTCAACAAGTCAAAATAAGTTTCCATTTACTCCTCGGATACCCTAAAATGTAATCAAATTATAATATTTCTTATGGAAAGAAGTATGTTCAATAGGAAACCGATTTTAGCAGGTGCGTCCTGTCTGCATGGTGCTCGCAAACACCAATTTCCAAGACTGTGTCTCTGTACTAAAACTGATATTTCTTATTCGTTTTGGAAGTTACAAGCCTGAAACCTTGAACATAGACTGCTGACACTCTGTGGAAGCCATAGGAATTGCATTCAGGGAGCTAATTTTCAGTATGCCCTTATATTTGCCATTGTAAGAGGATGATGGTCTCTCCAACAAAAAACTTCTGGTTGGTTTTTCTTTGGATTTTCTCCTACCATATCTATTGTGTTATATTCTCCTTCATTATTTGAACATTTCTTCAAAATTCAAAGTGTTTTCTTTCCATTGGTACCAATTATATGCATATCCTGGCTTCAGGGCCTGAGCTACAGGCAGTTTACTTTGGGCACGTCATTCAGGCGAAAATTGAGAAAAAGGGGGTCTAGCCCTAAGAAATTAAACAATAAGCACACAATTCAGAGGATTCCAAAACAATCACACTGTTGTAGTAGTATGAAGTGTAACTTTAAACACACTCTAGGCTGAGTAAAGTAATGTTTTTCATCCGAAAAAAGTGCTAGCGTTTCTTGGCAGTGACTTTTCTACCAAAACCAGTGTGGATTGCAGTCACTCCTTAGTGCAATCCATAGGCTCCTTACACGGCAAGCAAACAAATATCTGAATACCTCCTTTCACTGAACTATCCCATTCTGTTGAAAGCGTTACTACCTATATAGGCCCAGTAAAAGTTCCGCCAAACAAAGCAGTGTGAAATTAGTATGTGGTTAAAAGACTAAAGCACTGGAAGCATTTAAAGGTTATACATGCAACATACAGTATCTACCTGCAAATCATACATGTAACGTTTCTACCTCAGTCACATCAGTAGTAATCAAGGAATAACAATCCACTAGAGAAAAACTGTCCGATCCGGCAAGCTGTTGTGCGTAGGCTATATCTCCCTGTTTTATGATAACTTTGCATTTGTGAGGTTGACAACATTAGCAAAACATTTGCATTACAACTCTTCCTCACATCCTGGTAACAGTTATTTTACAACAATTTTTTGGAAAAATAAAAGTTAGATATTTCCTTAAACATCCTGTATGATGTTTGTTCTTTTACCATTGATATGTTAGGCTATTTTGAGACCTTAAGTAGCACCAGGTACTGCTAAAATGTCTACCAATGGCATGTCCATCTTTGTGTGTGAAATTACACTGGTTACTAAAAACATTTATAAAGTATTTATAAAGTCTGAATAGCCAGCACTTTACTGATGGTAGTAAATGGCTTATAAAAACCTATATTAAACATGTTAAAAATGATCTTATGAATCATTATTACATACTTTAAAAGTTGTTTATAAATGTGTTTATAATTAGCTTATTAACATTTATAAATGTGGAAATAAGGATTAATAAATGATGAATAAACGATTTACTAATCCATTATGCTTTATTAATAGAAGGTATTAGTATAAAGTGCTACCAAATACACCAGTGACAAAAGAAGCCACAGATGGACCCTTTTTTTTTAAATTAAAATTAATTTTACCTTTATTTAACTAGGCAAGTCAGTTAAGAACAAATTCTTATTTTCAATAACGGCCTAGGAACAGTGGGTTAACTACCTTGTTCATGCGTAGAACGACAGATTTTAACCTTGTCAGCTCATGGATTCGATCTTGCAACCTTTCAGTTACTAGTCCAACACTCTAACCACTAGGCTACCTGCCACCCCGGGTAGCCTTGACTTGGTTACAGTAAAGACACACACAGTGATCACTAGAGAGCACTCTTGGCCAGACAGGCAGAGAGTCAGGGAGGCAGGGAGGTGGTGAGTGGTACAGGCAGTGGGTCGTAGCCCTCAGTATACCAGACACCCACCAAGCTGCCCAGACTGATGGATGGACAAACAGGCTAGCATGCAGTTAGACAGACAAACAGACATATAGAGTTTATCGCAAATGCAGCGAGATGCTTATGTTTCTAGCTCCAACAGTGCAGTAATACCGAACAATACAAAACAATGCACGCAAATCCCCAAAATAAAAAGAAAGCTATGTAAGAGTCCGAAATATAGTATATATAACGGTGTGTAAAGACAGTATGGACAGTATATGGACAGAAAAGGTGTGTACAGCAGTAGTCATATAGGATGAGCCTTGACTAGAATACAGTATATACGTTTGAAGTGGGTAAAACAGTATGTAAACATTATTAAAGTGACGAGTGTTCAATGACTATGTAAACAGGGCATACAGACAGACAGATAGACAGAGAGCTGGCCCTGGCCTGTTGGATGAGTGTTCTCTGCCCAAAGAGAGCCCTGCTTCTCGCCCCAGCTCAGACCAACAGAGAATTAATTGGCTCATTTACCAAGAAAAACACTCTAATCACTTGGTTTCCTCTCATTAAAAGTTAATTAGTTTGACACGAGTTTCCTGCAAAAGAAAGTATTGGCCACTTAGAACTCATTAGAGCTAAAGGAAAACATCACACTGAGGAGCTGGTGGAGATGAAGGAGAGGGGAACGCACATATGTCCACAGTCCACACACATGCAGGCTACGCAAGCTAATACACTAACACACAGTCACACATACACAAAGTCACAAACTCAGCAAAAAAAGAAACATCCTCTCACTGTCAACTGCGTTTATTTTCAGCAAACTTAAAATGTGTGAATATTTGTATGAACATAACAAGATTCAACAACTGAGACATAAACTGACCAAGTTCCACATGCATGTGACTAACAGAAATGGAATAATGTGTCCCTGAACAAAGGGGGGGGGGGGGGGGGTCAAAATCCAAAGTAACAGTCAGTATCTGGCGTGGCCACCAGCTGCAATAAGTACTGCAGGGCATCTCCTCCTCATGGACTGCACCAGATTTGCCAGTTCTTGCTGTGAGATGTTACCCCACTCTTCCACCAAGGCACCTGCAAGTTCCTGGACATTTCTGTGGGGAATGGCCCTAGCCCTCACCCTCCCATTCAACAGGTCCCAGACATGCTCAATGGGATTGCGATCCGGGCTCATCGCTGGCCATGCAGAACATTGACATTCCTGTCTTGCAGGAAATCACACACAAAATGAGCAGTATGGCTGGTGGCATTGTCATACTGGAGGGTCATGTCAGGATGAGCATGCAGGAAGGGTACCACATGAGGGAGGAGGATGTCTTCCCTGTAACGCACAGCGTTGAGATTGCCTGCAATAACAACAAGTTCAGTCCGATGATGCTGTGACACACCACCCAAGACCATGACGGACCCTCCACCTCCAAATCGATCCCACTCCAGAGTACAGGCCTCGGTGTAACGCTCATTCCTTCGACAATAAACGCGAATCTGACCATCACCCCTGGTGAGACAAAACCGCTACTCGTCAGTGAAGAGCACTTTTTGCCAGTCCTGTCTGGTCCAGCAACGGTGGGTTTGCGACGTTGTTGCCCGTGATTTCTGGTGAGTAGAAACATTGTTTTTATGGCTATGACGCTACAAGCTTGGCACCTGTATTTGGGGTGTATCTAACATTCTTCTCTGCTGATCCTCTCAAGCTCTGTCAAGTTGGATGGGGAGTGTTGCTGCACAGCTATTTTCAGGTCTCTCGGGTTCAAGTCCGGGCTCTGGCTGGGCCACTCATGGACATTCAGAGACTTGTCCCGAAACCACTCATGCTTTGTCTTGGCTGTATGCTTAGGGTCGTTGTCCTGTTGGAAGGTGAACCTTCGCCCCAGTCTGAGGTCCTGAGCGCTCTGGAACGGGTTTTCATCAAGGATCTCTCTGTACTTTGTTCCGTTCATCTTTCCCTTGATCCTGACTAGTCTCCCAGTCCCTGCCGCTGAAAAACATCCCCACAGAATGATGCTTCCACCACCATGCTTCACCTCAAGGAAGGTGCCAGGTTTCCTTCAGACATGACGCTTGGCATTCAGGCCAAATAGTTCAATCATGGTTTCATCAGACCAGAGAGTCTTGTTTCTCATGGTCTGAGAGTCTTTAGGTGCCTTTTGGCAAACTCCAAGCGGGCTGTCAAATGCATTTTACTGAGGAGTGGCTTCTGATTCTTGGTCACCTCCCTGACCAAGGCTCTTCTCCACTGAGAAGCTCTAGGAAGAGTCTTGGTGGTTCCAAACTTCGTCCATTTAAGAACGATGGAGGCCACTGTGTTCTTGGAGACCTTAAATGCTGCAGAAAAGTGTTGGTACTCTTCCCCAGATCTGTGCCTCGACACAATTCTGTTTCGGAGCTCTATGGACAATTCCTTCGACCTCATGGCTTGGTTTTTGCTCTGACATGCACTGTCAATTGTAGGACCTTATACAGACAGGTGTATGCCTTTCCAAATCATGTCCAATCAAATTAATTTACCACAGGTGGACTCCATTCAAGTTGTAGTAAATCTCATGGATGATCAATGGAAACCAGATGCACCTGGACTAAGTTTCAAGTCTCAAAGGAAAGAGAGTGAATACTTATGTAAATAAGGTATTTCTGTTTTTTTTTAAATAAATTAGCAAAAACCTGTTTTCACTTCGTCATTATGGGGTATTGTATGTAGGAAAATTATTGTATCCACTTTAGAATAAGGCTGTAACGTAACAAAATGTGGAAAAAGTCAAGGGGTCTGAATACATTCCGAACGCACTGTATACAAAAGTATGTGGATACCCCATGTAATCTCTGTAGACAAACATTAGCAGCAGAATGGTCTTACTGAAGAGCTCAGTAACTTTCAATGTGGCACCGTCATAGGATGCCACCTTTCCAACAACAAGTTCACAGAACGGAACCGGCGAGTGCTGAAGCGCCTATCGCGTAACAATTGTCTGTACTCGGTTGCAACACTGACTACCGAGTTCCAAACTGCCTCTGGAAGCAACATCAGCACACAAACTGTTCGTCGAGAGCTTAATGAAATGGGTTTCCATGGCCGAGCAGCCGTACACAAGCCTAAGATCACCATGCGCAATGTCAAGCCTTGGCTGGAATGCTGTAAAGCTCACCACCATTGGACTCTGGAGGAGTGGAAACTTGTTCTCTGGAGTGATGAGTCACGCTTCACCATCTGGCAGTCCGACGGACGAATCTGGGTTTGGTGGATGCAAGGAGAACTCTATCGGATGCAAGGAGAACGCCCCAATGCATAGTGCCAACTGTAAAATTTGGTAGAGGAGGAATAATGGTCTAGCTGTTTTTCATGATTCGGGCGAGGCCCCTTAGTTCCAGTGAAGGGAAATCTCAACGCTGCAGAATACAATGAAATTCTAGACGATTGTGGCAACAGTTTGGGGAATGCTCTTTCCTGTTTCAGCATGACAATTCCCCTGTGCAAAAAGCGAGATTTATACATAAATGGTTTGTTGAGATCTGTGTGGAAGAACTTGACTGGCCTGCATACAGCCCTGACCTCAACCCCATCAAACACCTTTGGAATGAATTGGAACGCCGACTGTGAGCCAGGCCTAATCGCCCAACATCAGTGCCCGACCTCTCTAATGCTCTTGTGGCTGAATGGAAGCAAGTCTCCACAGCAATGTCCCAACATCTAGTGGAAAGCCTTCCCAGAAGAGTGGAGGCTGTTATAGCGGCAAAGGGGGGACTAACTCAATATTAAACCCCATGATTTTGCAATGAGATATTTTATGAACAGGTGTCCACATACTTTTGGTCATGTAGTGTATGATTTGAATTCTACAGGCAATTGGAGATGTTTGAGTAGCCGCTATTCAATTGCTTTAATGATTTAGGCAATTACTTTTTACAATGTGGCAGCCCAGCACCAGACCCTGACTAGTGGCTTGTTTCTAGGTTTGAAGTTGGAGGGTGTTTGTTTGTGTGTGTGTGTGTGTGTGTGTGTGTGTGTGTGTGTGTGTGTGTGTGTGTGTGTGTGTGTGTGTGTGTGTGTGTGTGTGTGTGCGAGCGTGCATGCATGCGTGCGTGCATGCAGTGTGTGAGTGTGTGTGTGTTTGTGTTTGTTTACTGGGCTCAGTAATGTGTACTTGTTCACAGACACACATGGCTGCAGCCCAGGATTCCCACAGCTCCACTCAAACACAACTGTTCTGATCTGTTCTGTTCTACAACTATGCTGTAGAACAGGTCAGGATTTTACTAGAGTAGGGAACACACTGCATCTCAACTTTACTATTCCATTTCGCTGTTCTCCATGCCCTATCACTGGTATTCATATCGTCTTTGCTGCAACATTTTACTTTCTCATTCCTCACTTCGTCAACCCTTCTCCCCCCCCCAACACTCAGAAGAATGTTAGTAATTATAGGTATGAGCCTCAGACTGCTCGGCACAGATTTCCACTCTGATGGCCATCTTTAAACACAATCAATAACCCTTGTCCTCACAACACCTGCACACATTACCGACACGCACGTGCACATGCACTCGTACACACGCACACACACACTCCTTTTCCTCTTTCCTTATTTACCCTCCCTCCTTCCATCCTCCTGTACGTTACTTGCATTCTACCAGATTAGTCCAACCAGCTCTCACTTCCTCTTCTTAATGAATCATGAAGTTTGACATTTACATGCTAATAACATCTGTTTTGCAGCTAGCGGGGAGCAGGGGAAAGCGCTAACGTTTGTTTTCCTTTAATAAGGTAGCTCGGGTTCCCGAAGCAAGGGGCTAACGTAGGCCCGGGCCACAGAAACAGGGCAGAGAGGAACCGTTTAGTTCCAGCGTTCATTAACAGGTGGGCGTAAGACGAATGGGCGCGGGACACAGAAACAGGGCAGAGAGGAACCGTTTAGTTCCAGCGTTCATTAACAGGTGGGCGTAAGACGAATGGGCCCGGGCCACAGATGGAGACGGCTCAGGATACGTACAGCCTGGTGCAGCGACATTAAGCACAATGATAGGAAACGTCCAGGAGAAAACAGCAGTAGCCGCGGTGCTGAGAGAGAGGGAAAGGGAGAAAAGGGAGAGAGAGAGAGAGAGAGCGAAAGCAGCAGCTGCAGTGGTGCTGATAGAGGGAGAGAGACTTAAAGAGAGGGAGGGAGAGAAATCAAAAAAGAGAATAGAGAGAGAGGGAGAGGGGGAAAGTGCTGGAAAACCAGTGCAGACTACAGGTTGAATCCAGACTGGCATGTAATATGGAAGAGAACTTTATTTTGGGAGCATGACAGAGTGTATCCTATGAGTCTGTATTATGTCCTGATGTGAAAAGGGTCAGACTAGATGAGGAAATGGAGAATCCTGTCTGTGAGCAACCAGCCAACATACAGTAAGTTGTTTTTTCCCCAAATGACACCCTATTCCCTATATAGTGCACTACTTTTGACTAGGGCCCATGGGTGCTTGCTTGTGTGTGTGTGTTTGTGTGTGTGCATGTGCATGCATGCGTGCGTGTACATATTCCTATCTGTGTGTGTAATATTTGTGGATGAGATTGTCATTTAGGTGTGGGTGTGTCACTGTGTGTGTGTGTGTGTGTGTGTGTCACTGTGTGTGGGTCTGTGTCCTAGCGTCGCAGACATAATAGTCTCATCAGACAGAACCTTTGTGGAGTCAATATCAAAGCCCTCACCTCTGGTGGCTGACCTTTCACAGCAGCCAGCCAGGTCCTCCCAGAGCTCAGCTGCAGGGGGACGATCAATCTCCCCCTCGTCACCGACAGCAAAGCACAAAGCCAATCACACCGACAAGCCTGGGACACCTCACACACCTGCTGATGAAATGTCACAGGAGAGGCTGTGTCAGGAGAACCATGAGCGGGGGGGGGGGTGTGTGAGTGTGGGGGGTGTACACCCGTGCGTGTGTGTACATTTAAGAGAAGAGAGAGTTTTGGAGGTATGAGATGGATAGGTTTTCTACTGCTTCGTATTGCTTTGATGAAGAGCCTGTTGAAGCAAAAACTTTACACTTTACACGTACTCAAATGATACATTTCAATGAATCCTAACTTCAGATCTATCAATGTACCTTTCCCACAAATCTCTTATTGACATCAGTGCACCATTAGGTAGTACATGAGTTACTATGTAAGGCCCGTATTTTTTAAAGCGTTTCAGAGTAATCTAGGATTCTCTCCTACCTGTCCATATAATCTCATTCATTATGATCTAAAATGGCAAAACTGATCCTAGATCAGCGCTCCTACTGTGAGACGATTTATGAATACAGGCCCCAATCTCAAGGTAAGATACAGCCTGTGGCTATCAGTTAGGATACAGCCTATGGCTATCAGTTAGGATACAGCCTATGGCTATCAGTTAGGATACAGCCTATGGCTATCAGTTAGGACACAGCCTATGGCTATCAGTTAGGACACAGCCTATGGCTATCAGTTAGGATACAGCCTATGGCTATCAGTTAGGACACAGCCTATGGCTATCAGTTAGGACACAGCCTATGGCTATATATGATTATCTTTAATAATGGGTCGAGTGACATGGCTATGTGTTTAATCATAACCCAAAAATATAAGCATCTGTCCTTTTGTGGTCATTTCCTGCTGGAGGTTAGCCAATGACGTGTCCTTCCCAGAGTTACTACATTGTCGTTCTTTGTGAGGGAAGTTCCATGCCAAGAAAAGCCTTTGGAGCTGATCCCAGCGAGATGTTCGACAGACGAGCCTGCGCTCCGCTGCCAAACTCACCTGTATCGCCTTCACCTGTAGACCTGACCCCTCCTTCTAGCACAAAGGCCTATCAGCACCTGTCTTAGTAAGGCCCTCTGTCGAATCAAAGCAGTTCTCTCTACCTGAAAGAAGACACAACATATACCACGGGCTCCACAACAAACGTTTGGGAAGAGTAACTCCATTTGATGGTTTCTGTACCTTCAGCTCCCCAATATGGTGTCCATATTAGGACAGCCTCAAAGCTGAGTGACGAACGAGACTTGGGAGGATGGCAACATGAGACTATGGTTTATGAAACTATTTCAACTTACCGTGATGGGCTTTCCTGACTGTCCAGGACACCATACCATAGAATGTTACCGATCAACCAGCCACACACAACCACTCTCTTTTCACAGCATTTTAGTAAGATTATCATCAGTATATTACATATTAACTTGATTCATTTCAGTGATGTTGTATTGCTTTGGCCAACATTGGGTTCTCCGTTTGGCATAAAGCTAGTTTGAACAGAATTTAGGTGGAATGAACATTATCTTCTTAATATCTTGATGGCTTTAGAATTTGGGGCTTGTGTTCAATTCTGGTTATTCAGTTGAGGAGGCAGTGCTTTGCTAATCAATATTGTGGCAACAACAGTGTAGAGCAGTAGTCAACAGTCTCCTAGTCCTACAGCATGTCTTTGACTGTGTGGATGGGAGGGAGGCCACGCCACATTAGCACGATGAATAGTGAAATTAGCAGCTCAATTACAGATACTGACCTGGACTACCTACTGTACACACATACGCGTATGAGGTAGAGAATGTTAAACAACTTAAAAAAAAAAAATGATTTCATTTACAGCATGCATTATGTAAACTAAACAAGAGGTCACGGGATCTCCAGGGTAGGGTGGAGGAGCGGGAATGTGTCTGAAACATTTTACCTCATATGAATATAACCTCAGCTTTCACCCTTCATATGAGCGTTATTGATTTGTTGACTTTAAAGAGGCCCTTGAAATGCTTCAGATAGGGAACGATATAGCCCATTCTTCAGGGAGTGGAGGCACTGGTCCAACTGTGAATGTCTCCAAGCATGCTACAGGCAAGAGAGAGAGAGAGAGAGAGAGAGAGAGAGAGAGAGAGAGAGAGAGAGAGAGAGAGAGAGACAAAGAGAGAGAGAGAAGACAAAGAGAGAGAGAGTGAGAGAGAGAGAGAGAGAGAGTGATATGTAGAGAGATGGGTGAAAAAAGAGAGGGAGAGAGAAAGAGGCATAAGGAGAGAGAGAGAGTGTTTCAGAGACAATAGGAGTTGCCTGCACAGTTCCTTTCTTAACAGTAAAGGGAATGAGTAGCGGCCCGAGCCGTTGCAATATCCATGCATTTGACAGAACTCAGGGTATATCATGCTTATTGCATTACGTGAAAAAAGGGAAAGGGTAAAAATAATCAAAAATGCATCAGAAATAATGCACTTTTCAGAGTCTATCCATCATTGTTTCGCCACCCTCGATCCTTTACGAGAAGTGAGTGAGCGAGGGGAGGGGGGCCACTCCGCCGTCTTTGCTAAGAGACGCTCGCCCTCGCTCAGGCAGCCAAAGAGGAGCATGGGTAATTAAATTGCATGTCGCTCTCTAAGAAATAAAATGAATGAAATAAATGAATCTATTGCATTATGCCACAATTGTGACCCGAGGAAAACTAATGGTAGAATAATTGTTTTAACTGCACCCCTCCCCCTCCTTCCCTTTTAGGGGACCACTTCAATGCATATGCAACTCTTTAGTCTACCGTCCATACACAAACCCAGCAGAATGTCTTACACCAAGTTCTCTTTTCATATCCCGTTCATACTATACTATGGTCTATCCGGGGTTAGAAAAAGCTCTTTTAATTGGGTGTACTTAGTGCTGTTGATATTCTATCATCCTGACACCATGAACCGTAGTCTGTTTTCTCTCTTTGCTGTTCGTAAATGCCTCCGAGTGCCTCTGTCCAGAGAATGCCTGTGCTTTGTAGTTTGTTGACTGTAAAAATGCTTTAAAAAATTGTCCTGGAATCGTGAGCAAAAAGGAATCTAAATAAAAGATCAAACCGAGAGCTTTCAGCTACAACCAGCAGGCTCGTAGTCAGAGCAATAACTTCACCACACATCGTCGTGCATTAGCTTGACACTGGGAGTAATACCAGCAAGCCCTACACAGGTAGGAGATCAGAGCGCACTTCACTTGAAAGCACACATTCCCCTCTTGAAGAATTCTCCTTGATTACCTGCTCCCTCAGGTAAGACTATTCAGATTCATGTGAGAGCACTTGTGTATGTGAAAAGTTAGGCGGACTAAATATGAACTCGTAAAACGTTGTAATGTGTTGGAAACACTCCAATCCACAAGGATAACGGCTGCGTTCATAAGATGAACTGACTCAAACTTGTACGGTGTCCACATTAGGACAACTTGCGAGCCCCCTTGGCCCTGGTCCCTGGTCTGACCAATAGATGGCAGCACTCAGCTGTGCTTCTGCTCTGCTCTGCTGTGCTTCTGTACAGGCAGCCAGGTCCTTTAAGTCTCTTGGCAGTCTACAGCTGACACACAAAATCACACACAAGACATAGAAAGAAATTGTTCCATCATATAAAATACCTTAAAATAGGTTACTAATGGAGGTCAAAATTAAAACCCAAAGAACCTGAGTTTGATCTCTTATGACCATAACTTGATCGTAATGCATGTGAAACTCAAATTCTTAAGAAAATCTCTAATCGACATCAATTTGATTACTGCAAACGTGTGGGTTATTCATGAATATCTCTGAGTAAGAATCCCAATCAACAGTTGTCCACTCCTGACCTTTGACTTCTTCCTGACCCCAGCTCTCAGTCCTTCACGCAGCAACATGAGCACTGTCAACTCCTGACCTTTGACTTCTCACTGACCCCAGCTCTCAGTCCTTCACACTACAGCAAGAGCACTGCCTGTGACACTGTTTGACCCTGCACTGATGCATGGACTCACACACACACGCACAAAGATGCCCAGAGGGACGCACACAAACACACACACACACACACACACACACACACACACACACACACACACACACACACACACACACACACACACACACACACACACACACACACACACACACACACACACACACACACACACACAAACAAACTCACTTGTAAATGCACACACGCACGTGGAAGATGATTTCTGAAACTTTTCTATTGTTAGTGAAGATAGCACATTTTTATTTTGGTGTTTGAACGGGGTTGGGGGGAAGTAGATTTCTTCCTGTTCCTTCTGTTATTTGATTTCCTGTTTTACAAAGGCGACAGTCAGAGAAAGAGCTCATGTTAAAAGAATGCATGGAGCAAAACAATCTCAAATAATACCCTTTCTGTCTCTCTTCGGGGCAGCATAGTGCCCTGCCTACAGTGCCTCTGACTTGAAGCCTGCTCCATCTTTTTTTATACTACTTTTATGATACCCATCAGTGTTACGGCAGACAGTGCCCCCCCCCCCTACATGAATCAGAGCTACCCCATGAGGAGCAGCACACCTCTCCTTACTGTGTAATTACAGACGGGCGCTAATCAGGGCAGCCCGCTGGTGCTGGGGGAGGCGAGAGCGATGGGGAAGAGAAGGGAAGTGGGGGGGCGACAGAGGTGTTAAGAAACCTTCCTGCTGCTCTTTTTGTTCCTTCCCGTGGTTAAAACAGAAGAGGCGCCCGCGATGCCGCGGCCCCGAACCAGGGTAGTAGCACCGCCATCGCTGCCACGGACGCCCCTGGGTGAGAGAGAGAGAGAGAGAGAGAGAGAGGGGGAGAGAGAGAGAGAGCGAGAGAGAGAGAGTGTGAGAGAGAGAGAGAGAGAGGGAGAGGGGGAGAGAGAGAGCGAGAGAGAGAGAGAGAGAGAGAGAGAGAGAGAGAGAGAGAGAGAGAGAGAGAGAGAGAAAGAGAGAGAGAGAAAGAGAGAGAGAGAGCCACTACAGACAGAGATATACACACACTTGCATACACCCCTCTCCTAGGGATATTAAAAACACACTCAGGCACCATGTAGACATATCATCTGAATACCAAAGCCTTGTTGATTAGCATAAAGAGGCCTTCCAGTCATAGAGAGGTGATTTGACATTTGGCATTGAAATCAGCACCACCTCGCCTTACGAATATATCTAACAGCATTATACATTTATTTTATTTTAAGATAGAAAGAAACTGGGAGTTGGTGGGTTGGTGGGTTGTTACCCCCGGTGCAGGGCTGAGAGCAGACTTTTGTTTCCTTCTGGTTAGTACACGTACAAAGACACACCAAAAGGAGACAGAAAGAGAGAAGCATTTGTTTTTCCTAAGGATGGCAGCTTCTGCTTTTCAAAGAGTTCACTTGTGTGTTTGTGTTGGGGAACATGACTTTTTGTTATTGATGGGCTCAATCCTAACTTTATAAAGTTCTGATGCTGTGGCATGCATATATAACATGTATAACGAATATCAAGTGTTGTTGTAAAAACGTTCAACATTTTAATCACTCCATTGTCAGGGCTTCTCTTTATCCACCTCGGGGGAAAAAAGCCCCCTCTCTTCTGACACTGGGTTTCTCAGGCTGATGTGTGGGCTTTTTGCCTGTTTCTCTGTTCTTCAAATGAAACATCGAAGTTTACTCCTGACTGCCAGTCATGTGGTCTGCCCTCCTCTGCTCTGAGTTAGTGAACACTACCCATAATCCCGATGTGGGATGCGTCCCAAAACCGCTTGTTGCGCCTCTGCCTCCTGTGGATTAGGTCCAGCCGGAGCATGGTTGTGTGACAGTTGGAGCAGGATCTATAGATCCACGGCCTCTCTCGGCCCAACTCTACCCAGGGCCACCATCTCCAGTGTGGGCAGACCTTGAGAGGCTTCCTCCCTCCCTCACCAAGTCAACATGTTTCCGAAAGAGCCATATAAACAAGCCCTGGACCACAGCAGAGAGAGAGACTGAGAGACTGAAAGCCTCTAATTGCCGGGAACAGTTTTGAATCAAATGGAAATATGAAATAAATCACCAGTGACTGGCGAGCCGTGGGTTTTTCATGAGTTTGTTGTTGTTGTGGCAGATTCTCAGGGTCGAGTTGAAAGAGTCAGGCTAACGAAGTACGACTGCTTTTATTATACAACGAGACCCATTGTTTTGGCTCTTTTTGATGATAATCTTAATATAGGTGACCTCCGGAAAACAAAACATGAGGCAACGATTCACAAAACACAAAATAACAGAAAATCCCAATATCTCTGGAAAGAGAGAACGGGGGACTAAAAGAGAGAACAAGTGGAAGAGCGGGAGGATAAGGTGAAAGACAGAGGGAGAAATACATTCGCAAAGTGCAGATGAAGGAGGGAAGAAGGAGAAGACGGATCGAGAAGAAATAACAAAATAGAAAAATGACAAGGTCGTTCTGTTGTGTAGCCAGTAATGTAAGACATGAATTAGTACAGTAGTGTGCGTTCCGTTGTGTAGGTGTCATAGAACAGCAATAACATGTCATTAAGCTTTGATGGTTACACAGCTCACTTGAGCTGCACACTCGGCTCGGGCCTTAGATATGGCATGGCACTGCTAGCTCTAATATAAGGTAGTGTACACTGTGGGTCAGACAGAATGTATAGAGGGAGAGTGGGGGTAGAAGGGGGACTAGGCCCCTCGTCATTATCACCACATCTCTCTCTCTCTCTCTCTCTCCATACCTCTGTATTTTGTTCTCTCTCTCTGCTGGTACTCCAAGGGCTCCAAGCCCAAACATAGCACAGCCTGATTTGTGTATTCAACGTTACAGTTCAAATAAGCATGTGGACCTTGGTCCACTTTTCCAGCATTTGATCAAAAACGAATATATCTAACCGAACGAGAACTCTGACGTGCCACCCAAAGAAAACACTGGGCTCAAAAAATGTGTTTGAGGTTCAACATTTTAAAGTGCAGATATGGAGCGGAGGCAGGGAGAGAGAGCCTGGTTGGCTAAGGAACAGAGACAGGGTATACTGTGTGTGTGTGTGTGTGTGTGTGTGTGTGTGTGCACGCGTGAACACGTGCATTTATGCGTGTGTGTATGGTTAACATGGTTTTAAGGAGCCTGTTACTGTAACATCATCAGTGTAGGAATGTTTACAGTGCATTGCCTTGTGAGGACTCATTTAATCTTAATCCAAGATCAGTTCTTCAGTTCTTCAGCTCATCTCTCTCTCAATCTCTCTCTCTCTCTCTCTCTCTCTCTCTCTCTCTCTCTCTCTCTCTCTCGCTCTTTACATCTTGGCTTGCTCGGCAGAATAAAAAAAAAAGAAGATCAAATTAAAAATCTATGTTCTGACCAATGTTATGAACATTTTTACATCACTGTAAACATTTATTAAACACACAAGTAATCTGACCTGCCTTTTGGATTTCTCCACTCCTCTGAAAACCACTTTCTGGCTGGTGATAGAGTGCTGTTGTCAGCTTTACCAGTGTCTGATGTTTCTCCCCCCTCTACTAACAGACCTTTTCATTTCCTTTATGGAAAATCTGTTATTTATAATGTTAGGGAGAGAAAGAGAGTGAGAAATGTTAAGAGAGAGAGAGAGAGATGTAGAGAGGGAAAGTGCCAGAGAGAGGAGGAGGGAGAAAGGAGAAAACGTTGATTCACACCATATTGACATTCCATCTGGTTGTGGAAAGGATCCAGTCTTGAGTACATGCCAGCCATAATGTCAGTCATTGAAAGCTGCTGTGAGGATAGAGGGAAGATGATAGAGGGAAGATGATAGAGGGAAGATGATAGAGGGAAGATGATAGAGGGAAGATGATAGAGGGAAGATGATAGAGGGAAGATGATAGAGGGAAGATGATAGAGGGAAGATGATAGAGGGAAGATGATAGAGGGAAGATGATAGAGGGAAGATGATAGAGGGAAGATGATAGAGGGAAGATGATAGAGGGAAGATGATAGAGGGAAGATGATAGAGGGAAGATGATAGAGGGAAGAGGAGAGAGGTGGAGGAATAAGGGTTGCTACATTGAGAGTAATGGAGAAGAGAATGGGCTAGAGAACAAGGTATATGGCAGAGGTGGGCAACCTTAACCTGCAGGAGCCAGTGTGGGTGCAGGCTTTTGCTCCAGCCAAGCAGTAGCCCATCTGATTTTGCTGGTCGACTGATCAAAGTCATCGATGAAGACTTTGAGTTGTAGAATCAAGCGTGTCAGGCCTGGCTGGAGCAAGACCCTACACCCACATCGGCCCTCGTGAGGTGAAATTGCTCACCTGTGCACTATCGAGTTCCTGTAATACAGTGTGCTTTGGTTTGGTTACCATTCAGTTCCAGGCAGATTAGTAAAGTAGCTTAACAACAATACCTTCTAACACGCTGTTTCAGTGAGGGGACCGGCCCAGAGGGAATAGGCTAATTATAAAATGAATGACAAGCGGTCTGATGACAGTCGGCAGACATAATTCAGTCATATAGCCCTACATTCAGCCTGACCCTCGCATATTCCACCTGTCGGTAATGCTTATATGACAAGAAAGCTGATTCGCTCTCGAAAAAACATAAAATGTCAAAGGAGCCGTCACGCGCTTAGGTCGGGAGGTACTTCAATTAGAATGCACAAAGTAAACCTCTTACCCTGAAAGTGACATTTCTGTTGATCTTGCATATTTCCTTTTCCCATTGATGTCTCTCCGAGAGAGGGAGAGGGGAGAGAGAGGGGAGGAATAAGAGGGAGAGGTGGACAGGAGGAGAGGAGAGAGAAAGACGGGAGAGAGGTGTGGGGGAGAGAAAGGAGAGAGAGGAGAGGAGATGCATTTAGGTCCTTTACTGTATCTATCCTTCATCTACTACTCCTCCTTTCCTCCTTCTCTTCCTTATTCTCCTCTTCCCAGCGTTTACAACATGGAGGAGGTGTCAGAGAGAGGTGTCTTTACTGTATCTATCCTTCATCTACTACTCCTCCTTTCCTCCTTCTCTTCCTTATTCTCCTCTTCCCAGCGTTTACAACATGGAGGAGGTGTCAGAAAAAGATGAGAGGTGGAATGAGAATGAGTCTATGATATGACATGAAGGAAAATAGAGACACAGTGCATTCGGAAAGTGTTCAGACCCCTTGACTTTTTCCAAATTTTGTTACATTACAGCCTTATTCTGTGATTAAATTGTTGTTTTCCCTCTTCAATCTACACACAATAATAACAAAGCAAAAACAGGTTTTTAGACATTTTTGCAAATATATTACAAATTAAAAACTGAAATATGACATTTACATAAGTATTCAGACCCTTTACTCAGTACTTTGTTGAAGCACCCTTGGCAGCGATTACAGCCTCAAGTCTTCTTGGGTATGACACTACAAGCTTGGCACACCTGTATTTGGGGAGCTTCTCCATTCTTCTCTGCAGATCCTCTCAAGGTTGGATGGGGAGCGTCTTGGCTGTGTGTTTAGGGTCATTGTCCTGTTGGAAGGTGAACCTTCACCCCAGTCTGAGGTCCTGAGTGCTCTGGAGCAGGTTTTCATCAACGATCTCTCTGTACTTTGCTCCGTTCATCTTTCCTTCGATCCTGACTAGTCTCCCAGTCCCTGCCGCTGATAAAATTGATAAAAACCGCTGATAAAATTCCCCACAGCATGATGCTGCCACCACCATGCTTCACCGTAGGGATGGTGTCATGTTCCTCCAGATGTGATGCTTGGCATTCAGGCCAAAGAGTTCAATCTTGGTTTCATCAGACCAGAGAATCTTATTTCTCATGGTCTGAGAGTCCTTTAGGTGCCTTTTAGCAAACTCCAAGCGGGCTGTCATGTGCCTTTTACTGAGGAGTGACTTCCGTCTGGCCACTCTACCATAAAGGCCTGATTGTTGGAGTGCTGCAGAGATGATTGTCCTTCTGGAAGGTTCTCCCATCTCCACAAAGGAACTCTGGAGCTCTTTCAGAATGACCATTGGGTTCTTGGTCACTTCTTTGACCAAGACCCTTCTCCCCCGATTGCTTAGTTTGGCCTGGAGGCCAGCTCTAGGAAGAGTCTTGATTGTCCAAATTTCTTCCATATAAGAATGAGGGAACCACTATGTTCTTGGGGACCTTCAATGCTGCAGAAATGTTTTGGTACCCTTTCCCAGATCTGTGCCACGACACAATCCTGTCTCGGAGCTCTACGGACAATTCCTTCGACCTCATGGCTTGGTTTTTGCTCTGACATGCACTGTCAACTGTGGGACCTTAATATAGACAGGTGTATGCCTTTCCAAATCATGTTCAATGAATTGAATTTACCTCAGGTGAACTCCAATAAAGTTGTAGAAACATCTCAAGGATGATCAATGGAAACAGGATGCACCTGATCTCAATTTCGAGTCTCATAGCAAAGGGTCTGAGTACTTAAGTAAAAAAGGTATTTCTGTTTTCTATTTTGAATACATTTGCAAAACCTGTTTTCGCTTTGTCATTATGGGGTATTATGTGTAGATTGATGAGGAAAATGTTGTACTTTATTAATTTTAGAATAAAGCTGTAACGTAGCAAATGTGGAAAAAGTCAAAGGGTCTGAATACTTTCCGAATGCACTGTAGATAGAGATATGGCACCCTTAACCTATAGAGTCCACTATTTTTGACCAAGGCCCATATAGTCCAAAGTAGTGCACTATATAAGGAATAGGGTGCTATTTGGGATGCAACATTGATGTTTTGGCGGGGGAAAGGGAGGGAGAATGAGGAAGTGTAGGGACCAAAATCTATCCTAACCATAACCCCCTTACTTCCATGCTCAATGCACTCCCCTTTCACCTTCAGCTCTACCACTTCCCCCTCTTACCTCCATCTGTAGTGCCCAGAGCATCCCGATGTTTGAGGCACAACATCTGTAGAGTCAGGGGGATCTGCCAGAAACCCCAATCATCCCCTGTCTCCCCTACATGCCCTACCCAGGCTGGGGCAGTCTCTCCCAGGCCGAGGGTGTGCCAGACAGCCCCGTAGACTGATTCCTCCAACCTCTTCCAGCACCACCAGGCCCTCCACCACCTCCTCCACCTCCGTTCCCCCTCAAAGGAGCCCTGCCAGGAGGCAGCTGTACTCTGACAATTAATAATAGATTAGCGGACTGGGGCAATAGCAGGATACAATTTTTGGCAAAGTGGTTATTCCCAAGCAGGTCTGTGCACTGTGGCTATTTCCTGTTTAGAAAATCAGACGCACACACAGACGGGATCTGTACTCATGAGTAGGAGTGTTGAACCAGGATCAGTTTTGCCATTTCGATTATAATGAATAAGACAGGAATGAACTAATCCTAGATCAGAACTCTGAGACACTTGATACAAATGGGTTCTGATGTGAAACACAAAGCAATACATCAGTGAGTGTGTGTGTGTTCTAGACGTGTGAACCCTAATATGAGTGTGTAAGACAGAGAGGAAGAGACAATGTGAGTGTGTAAGACAGAGAAGAAGAGACAATGTGAGTGGGTAAGACAGAGAGGAAGAGACAATGTGAGTGTGTAAGACAGAGAGGAAGAGACAATGTGAGTGTGTAAGACAGAGAGGAAGAGACAATGTGAGTGTGTAAGACAGAGAGGAAGAGACAATGTGAGTGTGTAAGACAGAGAGGAAGAGACAATGTGAGTGTGTAAGACAGAGAGGAGAGACAATGTGAGTGTGTAAGACAGAGAGGAAGAGACAATGTGAGTGTGTAAGACAGAGAGGAAGAGACAATGTGAGTGTGTAAGACAGAGAGGAAGAGACAATGTAAGTGTGTAAGAGAAGAAGAGACAATGTGAGTGTGTAAGACAGAGAGGAAGAGACAATGTGAGTGTGTAAGACAGAGAGGAAGAGACAATGTGAGTGTGTAAGGCAGAGAGGAAGAGACAATGTGAGTGTGTAAGACAGAGAGGAAGAGACAATGTGAGTGTGTAAGACAGAGAGGAAGAGACAATGTGAGTGTGTAAGGCAGAGAGGAAGAGACAATGTGAGTGTGTAAGACAGAGAGGAAGAGACAATGTGAGTGTGTAAGACAGAGAGGAAGAGACAATGTGAGTGTGTAAGACAGAGAGGAAGAGACAATGTGAGTGTGTAAGACAGAGAGGAAGAGACAATGTGAGTATGTAAGACAGAGAGGAAGAGACAATGTGAGTGTGTAAGAGAAGAAGAGACAATGTGAGTGTGTAAGGCAGAGAGGAAGAGACAATGTGAGTGTGTAAGAGAAGAAGAGACAATGTGAGTGTGTAAGGCAGAGAGGAAGAGACAATGTGAGTGTGTAAGACAGAGAGGAAGAGACAATGTGAGTGTGTAAGGCAGAGAGGAAGAGACAATGTGAGTGTGTAAGGCAGAGAGGAAGAGACAATGTGAGTGTGTAAGGCAGAGAGGAAGAGACAATGTGAGTGTGTAAGACAGAGAGGAAGAGACAATGTGAGTGTGTAAGGCAGAGAGGAAGAGACAATGTGAGTGTGTAAGGCAGAGAGGAAGAGACAATGTGAGTGTGTAAGACAGAGAGGAAGAGACAATGTGAGTGTGTAAGACAGAGAGGAAGAGACAATGTGAGTGTGTAAGACAGAGAGGAAGAGACAATGTGAGTGTGTAAGACAGAGAAGAAGAGACAATGTGAGTGTGTAAGGCAGAGAGGAAGAGACAATGTGAGTGTGTAAGACAGAGAGGAAGAGACAATGTGAGTGTGTAAGACAGAGAGGAAGAGACAATGTGAGTGTGTAAGGCAGAGAGGAAGAGATAATGTGAGTGTGTAAGAGAAGAAGAGACAATGTGAGTGTGTAAGGCAGAGAGGAAGAGACAATGTGAGTGTGTAAGACAGAGAGGAAGAAACAATGTGAGTGTGTAAGACAGAGAGGAAGAGACAATGTGAGTGTGTAAGGCAGAGAGGAAGAGACAATGTGAGTGTGTAAGACAGAGAGGAAGAGACAATGTGAGTGTGTAAGGCAGAGAGGAAGAGACAATGTGAGTGTGTAAGACAGAGAGGAAGAGACAATGTGAGTGTGTAAGGCAGAGAGGAAGAGACAATGTGAGTGTGTAAGACAGAGAGGAAGAGACAATGTGAGTGTGTAAGACAGAGAGGAAGAGACAATGTGAGTGTGTAAGACAGAGAGGAAGAGACAATGTGAGTGTGTAAGACAGAGAGGAAGAGACAATGTGAGTGTGTAAGGCAGAGAGGAAGAGACAATGTGAGTGTGTAAGACAGAGAGGAAGAGACAATGTGAGTGTGTAAGACAGAGAGGAAGAGACAATGTGAGTGGGTAAGACAGAGAGGAAGAGACAATGTGAGTGTGTAAGACAGAGAGGAAGAGACAATGTGAGTGTGTAAGACAGAGAGGAAGAGACAATGTGAGTGTGTAAGACAGAGAGGAAGAGACAATGTGAGTGGGTAAGACAGAGAGGAAGAGACAATGTGAGTGTGTAAGACAGAGAGGAAGAGACAATGTGAGTGTGTAAGACAGAGAGGAAGAGACAATGTGAGTGTGTAAGACAGAGAGGAAGAGACAATGTGAGTGTGTAAGGCAGAGAGGAAGAGACAATGTGAGTGTGTAAGACAGAGAGGAAGAGACAATGTGAGTGTGTAAGACAGAGAGGAAGAGACAATGTGAGTGTGTAAGACAGAGAGGAAGAGACAATGTGAGTGTGTAAGAGAAGAAGAGACAATGTGAGTGTGTAAGACAGAGAGGAAGAGACAATGTGAGTGTGTAAGACAGAGAGGAAGAGACAATGTGAGTGTGTAAGACAGAGAGGAAGAGACAATGTGAGTGGGTAAGACAGAGAAGAAGAGACAATGTGAGTGTGTAAGACAGAGAGGAAGAGACAATGTGAGTGTGTAAGAGAAGAAGAGAAAGGGAGAGAACTTTTGAAAAACTCAGAACATCTGTAACACTTTATAATAACTGAAGTGAATAAGCATTTATAAATGATTTATACACAATTAATGAATAAGTATTCCATCATTTGTAAACATTTATACACATTTCATAAGCATTTATAAAGCCTTATTCATGAACGATATTATGAAACGTTAAAAGAACATCTCATACAAAACCAACTAACGCTGCTACTATACATTTTTCCAATCAGAGTTGCCCAGTAACAGGACGCAGATTTATAATTTGTCCTCTTTCCAATGCATAGATTAAATATGTTCTTCTCGCTAACCTCAAACTTTGTCTGATTATTCAGGACTGAGACAACACTGTGGGATTCTTGTTTCATCTCCGTCACATAAGATAAAATGTCAATTTGACATACATATTAAAACATTAGTCCTCAACAGGGGACCGTGCTTAGAGCCTTAGAACCTTTGATTCTCAACCCCCACTGAACGGCACAAGACTTGTTTGCAGAATGTCTTTGCAAATTCTCATAACCCCCATCCTCTCCTGGGTTTTACAAGGAACAATGCGGCTGAAATTTGTTTTGCTGCCTCTCATCGAATTAGCGTTGATTTTTCTGCTGCCGGATTGCTGAACTATTGAGCCGATGAACTTCTTTAACTGGGCTTATCGGATAAACATTTACACGGCAGTCAGCGGGGCCCCACTGCCATTTACTATGAAATAAAAATCGATGGTGCTGAAATGTGATTTTATGGCCCTCCGTTATTGAGACGAACGATGATTTCCTGCGCAACAGGAAGCAAGAATGTCAGCTACACTGCGTGGGGCGAGAAAGACAGAGAGAGAGAGAGAGAGAGAGAGAGAGAGAGACAGAGAAACATAGAGGGAGATGCAGAGAGGGTGGAGAGCAAAGAGAGAGAGAGAGAGAGAGAGAGAAAAATGGGGGAGTGAGAGAGAAATAAAAAAAGAAGGTCTTTTTTCTGTCTGAGTATTGATCCTGTAACCAATCTTTATTGATACAGTAGTTTTTCATCACACAGTAAGTATACTGTGGGGGGGGGGGGGGGGGGGTTGTCAATTTCAGTTAATAGCCAATGCCACTCTGGTTGTTGGAGCTATCTGTTGTATGGTGAACTTGAAACAAGATCTCATGGTTTGCCCAATTTGACTTCAGATTCTGACGTTTGTCCACGTTTCTACAAACGTAAAAGGTAGAAGTTTCTCCAAACGTCAAATTTCGAGGAGTTTTGAACACCCTGGGTTTCTCCTCCTGCTGAAGCTACTGTTGCCTGTGCCTGGTGTGTGTGTGTGTGTGTGTGTGTGTGTGTGCGTGCGTGCGTGTGTGTGTGTGCGCGCGCGCATGTTTGTGTTGTCACAGGGCATCCCCAGCCCAGAAGTTAGCCATGGTGAGAACAGAGCTATGTTCTGAGTACACACACTGAGACTGGCTGGGTGACTAAGCCCTTTAGTGTGCATGCACACTGTTTACCCCCAGTATAATTACACCCTCAACCCCAGTCGTAGGAGCATGTAGCTGCACACACACACACACACACACACACACACACACACACACAAATACACACACACACACACACAAATACACACACACACACACACAAATACACACACACACAAATACACACACACACACGCAGGCGCATACACACACGTACGCCCACACGCACATTCACGCACGTGCACACACTCTCGCACACACACACACGGATGCACACACACACACACACACACAGGCATACACACAAAAAATAACACAGCCTTTAACACTGTCATTGTCAGTGCCCCTCTCATTAGGCAGCTGTGTCTTTCTGCTCGACATGCACACACTCGCCAGGCGCTCTCTGATTGCCGCTGGCACGGCCAGTACATGTACACACATACACACGCTGGCACGCCACTTCTCCTGACTAAGGACAAGCCTCCCCATTCCCTCAACCTCTCTCCCCCACTCTATCTCTCTCTTTCTCTCTCTACAAGCTCCCGAGTGGTGCAGCGGTCTAAGGCACTGCATCTCATTGCTCAAGGCGTCACTACAGTCCTTGGTTTGATTCCAGGCTGTATCACAACCGGCCGTGATTGGGAGTCCCATAGGGCGGCTCACAGTTGGCCCAGCATTAATATTTGACTGGGGTAGGCCGTCATTGTAAATAAGAATTTGTTCTTAACTGACTTGCCTAGTTAAAAAAAGGTACTTTTTTTTTTTAAGCTATGATTTTTGAATCCTTGGTACTTTGCTCTTTTTTATATGAGAAACTTTATTTTGAAAGTAAACTGATCAGGGTTTAGGCCTGAAAATAGAACTATTACAGCGACCAAATCAAATTTTATTGGTCACATACACATGGTTAGCAGATGTTGTTGCGAGTGTAGCAAAATGCTTGTGCTTCTAGGTCTGACAGTGCAGTAATATCTTACAGTAATCTCAGGCCATTGTGATTGATGGGCTTAAGTCCGAATTTCTTGAAGTACATAAAGGTGTTCCGCAGGGGTAAATACTAGAACCTATTCTTTTCACTATATATATATATAAATGCTATTGGTCAATCTGTTAGAAATTGCAAATTTCATCTATATGTGAATGATACTATTATGTACACAATTTCCCCGACTGCTGACCTGGCTGTGACAAAGCTACAGTTTGATTTTGCAGTTGTGCAGGAAGCCCTTACTGATATAAAACTTAATATGGGCTAAATTAAATACATGTTGTTTTCAAGTTCTCAAAAGATTGTCTCAGGCGGTTTACATCTTTACTCATCGGATGGTTCTATAATAAATTTCAGAAATGGTGTCGGAGGAGATGGCTGCCGTTTTACGGGCTCCGAACTAACTGTGCTATTTTTTTTGTTTTTTCATATTGTTTGTAACTTATTTTGTACATAATATTGCTGCTCTCTTATGACCGAAAAGAGCTTCTGGACATGAGAACAGTGATTAGCCACCTCAAACTGGACGAAGATTTTTTTCTTTAGCGAATCAGACGCTTTCTCAAGAACAGGCCCAAATTCCTGTCTAACGCGTGAAGAAAAGACGGAGAAAAAGTTTTTTTTACTCACCACTTCATTCTTTACCAAAATGTTGACTGGACATCTTTGAAGTAACATAGATCACATAATTTTGCTCTTTTTGTTTACAGGCCCTGCTCCACAAATTTCAGACTTACCTAACATCACTGTTAAGATTTAAAATGTTATCCAGCCCGTTCACGGGGTTGGTTAACTCTGGAGACTCCTTTGGCGCCTTACATGTGGAATGATCTACAATACCCTTTAAAACTGGAGGAATTGGTGCCTCTAGGGCAGTGATCGCCAACCGTTCTATCGTCGATCTTCAAGGCATTCCTAGTCGATCACCAAATATTTCTGTAGAAAAGCCAACGAACGCTAAAGGCTTGCGCTCCTTTTTTAAAATCGTGTTGAGCGGTTGCACTTGGTGCACTTGATTCAAAAGTCCTGCTCACCGGGTAAGCAAAGTGTTCCCATGAGACAAATCTGTGACTAAATCGTGTGTACCTACTGCGCTGCCCAATCGGATAGCTCAAATCACCATGGCTACACAGCTCCATGACCCTGGCCACAGCCAAGTTTAATAGGTTACTAGCCTACATCATATTTAATAACTTTTAAAACCATGACCACAGAGAGACTGTAAACGAATACAGAGAACAGCTGCTGTTTTTCTGACTGAGTTCATGTTTAAGTTTATATTCAGCACTGTCACTGTTTTTATTCAACACTATTACAAAACGCGCTTCTCCGTACTTCCGCTCGGGCTGCAGCTGAATGAGAAGCCAAGTATCGACAGCCCTGCATTTTATTATTATTAGCAGCTTGTCGTGGCGATTTTAATATTAAGGAATATTTAACTTTCTCTAGTCATAGGAACAACATGAATTTGTGCATGAGGCAGATGCGGTGCGACTTGAGTTTCGCCATCAGGTGGAAGACGGTGTCCCCCCTCTCTGGTCAGTCTCACCAGAGGAAAAGAAGGAGAGAGCAGGGACTGTGAGAGGCGGTTGGGAAAAATAGTTTTGAATAGTCATGCAGCTCGGAATTCCAAGTTGGAAACTCTGGCATCTTTCTAAAGCTCCGACTTTTCGACCTGAAGATCACTGACGTGGTGATTTGACCTCGTTGACCATCAGATGCAGGTACCATCAGTCCAGTAAAAATAAAGAAGCTAATTATTTCAATTCATGCTCAGTGCCTCACAAGTGCTAAACCAACTGATCTATTTTGTTGTCAAAGCTCGAGTTCTGAAATATAATATGGTCTGATTAAGAGTATTGGCAGGTCAATCATATAGCCAATATGCTGTGATAATGTATTAGGCCTACTGCCCAAACCTCATTCCTACTAAACTGTTTGTGTGAGGTTAATGTAAAAAAAATCTGAGCAGTAGATCTCAGCTTGCTTTTTGACTCAGGAAAGGTTGGTGACCATTGCTCTAGGCATTTCGAACGGTTTGTTATGGGACCTTTTTATTGAAGAATGTGTAATGTTTTGCTTTTCATGTATTCTTGTGTATAACAATGCATATTTTATTGTGTATACAAATGTGTAGTTTCTCTCTCCCAGCCCCCACAGTGGCCTTCTGTCTGTCGGCTGTGTGTGTGTGTGTGTGTGTGTGTGTGTGTGTGTGTGTGTGTGTGTGTGTGTGTGTGTGTGTGTGTGTGTGTGTGTGCGTGCGTGCGTGCGTGCGTGTGTGTGTGCCCATCTGTGTGTGTGTGTCTGTCTATTGTTGCTGAAGACAGGCTCTCGTAATTACAAAGCAGGCCGCAGAGATAGCTCTGGCAGGACAAACAGCTAACCCATCAGGCTTCTCTCTCCTGACTCACCACCCATCTCATCCAGCTTCTACACGCTTCTCTCTGTCGCCATGTTGGCATGTGACTCTCTCTCCTCAGGGATGAATGATTACTAGGCCATTCATACAATACTACACAACCCAATACAAGACAGCTCAACACTACACAACTCAACACTACGGATCACTACGCTACACAACGCAACACAATACTACACTACACTTCACAGATCCTACATATCTTCCCCCTTCCAGTCCCTGTTTAAAGGACAAACTTAAAACATAAAACATCTAAATCAACTGCTTTGCTATCAACTTCTGTTTCTTCTCCAAGAGTAGCTGAGGAATACCCTCTCGCTACATATTCACTGTTTCTTCTCCAAGAGTAGCTGAGGAATACCCTCTCGCTACATATTCACTGTTTCTTCTCCAAGAGTAGCTGAGGAATACCCTCTCGCTACATATTCACTGTTTCTTCTCCAAGAGTAGCTGAGGAATACCCTCTCGCTACATATTCACTGTTTCTTCTCCAAGAGTAGCTGAGGAATACCCTCTCGCTACATATTCACTGTTTCTTCTCCAAGAGTAGCTGAGGAATACCCTCTCGCTACATATTCACTGTTTCTTCTCCAAGAGTAGCTGAGGAATACCCTCTCGCTACATATTCACTGTTTCTTCTCCAAGAGTAGCTGAGGAATACCCTCTCGCTACATATTCACTGTTTCTTCTCCAAGAGTAGCTGAGGAATACCCTCTCGCTACATATTCACTGTTTCTTCTCCAAGAGTAGCTGAGGAATACCCTCTCGCTACATATTCACTGTTTCTTCTCCAAGAGTAGCTGAGGAATACCCTCTCGCTACATATTCACTGTGCTCCTGAATCAATTCCATGTTCTTTTCCCTTTAAATAAGGAAACTGCTCCAGACAAGGAGCCCTGAAGCAGCCCCATGCAGGCAGCAGGTGACCCAGCTCCCCGTCCCATTAAAACCATAAATCAGGTGGGGGTGGATCCGTTCCCGTTCCCTGCGGCCCTACACCCCTCCACCCCTGGTCCCGCTCTATGTCACCCAACATAGGCAACCCAGTGTGAGCACAGAGAGCTGCCTTTGTCTGAAGCCCCGAAAACTCTATTAAAGACACTCAGTATTAGCCTCCACTAGTGAAGTGAATTGGCTACTGTGTGGACAGTAAACACTATTTTGTGTGCGTGCTTGCGTGTGTGTGTGAGTGTGTCTGTGGGCGTGGGTGTTTCTCAAAATGCATACTACAGCTCTCCGAGCACGCATCAGTCCAAATCAAAGTATGCGAAATGGAGCACGGAGGGCACTTTTTCAATGTGTACTCCACATCAATGCAAGCTTCAACGGAAAGTACGCACATAAATATGACACCTGACTACAATGTTTTATCTTGATACGCTAATAAATACATTTACTGTAGCTAGCCACAAAGAATTGACAGCTAGTCATCTACCTCTCATTCCGTTAATTTTAGGTCGTTTTTTTTGCCTGTTAAACTAACTGGCTAGCTAAATTATTACGATTCACATATAGCTAGCTGATAATTCTGGTTAGAAGTTTGTTTATGTAGTTATCTTGTGTCATCTGTATTGCCATTCGCCTGGCTGGCAGCAGAGTGAGTGACTAGGCAGTAACATTACAGGGCACAGTTGAGCTGAGGTGACTGTGAGGCACTCACATCTCTCGTCTCCCAACTCCCTCGCTCTCATTTCAATTTTTTTTAAATCAGCAAACCAATCACCTGTAGTCATTGTGAAGACCCCGAAGAGATACCTACACTAACAGACAGCGCCAGGACAGCAGCTCTCAGTGCTTCCTCCCGCTGAATAACCATGGATCATGACGAGGGATAGGTACTGCACTAACGTTAGCAGATGATCTTTATCTAATAGACAAGTAGGGACATTACCTAGTGCTAATGTTAACTTGATTTCAAATACGTTGCAAGCTAATGCCTATAATGTAAACGCGAGTCTTGTCTTGTTAAAGTTAGCTAGCTTAGTTAGCTAGCTAGCTACTTTTGTATGTAGCTAAATAATACAAAACACAAACAGATTAACACTCAATTGCTTTACTGACAATAGTGCAATATTAGACAAAATCTTATGTTCAGATCTTCAATGCAATGCAGTAGCATGGGAGTGCGCAGTGCTTCTCACATGTAAAATGTGCGTCTTCCCTACACTCTCATACTGAAAAGACCGTAAAGAGAATTCCATCGTTGAACGCACTCGGAGAATGGGAGTGTGGAGCAAGGTAGTATGCATATTGAGAAACGCCCTGTGATCGGGTAAAGGTTCGTCAACGTGCATAATGAATATACACTATAAGTACGAGTGCATACACACACACAGACACACACAAACACACAGAACCACACACAAACCCGCACACACACACACACAGAGAGAGATATGGGTATATGAGAAGACTATAGGCGCCCGGGCTCACTTTGGTGGATCTGTGTTAAGCACTGCTGGAGCCCCTCTCCACCCTGCTCCACCTCCCCTCTCCCTCACTGGAGGCTGGCACCTCTTTCCTCTTACATGGAGAGAGGGAGAGAGAGAGGGAGAGCGAAAGGGAGACAGATAGAGAAAGAGAGCGAGAGAGAGAGAGAGAGAGAGAGAGAGAGAGAAAGGGAGTGAAAGAGGGATAAAAGAGGGATACCCATCACTGCTGTCACTCAGACAGGGAGTAAGTGTACCAAAGAGAGCTCTTCAACACAAACACACACACAAAGGATGTCACAAAGTAACCTGTGGAGGATGAGAGCTCTAGAGCTGTGTCTTGCAGTGTGTGTGTACGTGTGTGTCTGTGTGTCTGTGTGCGTGCGTGTGCATTCGTGTGTGTTGTCTGGGGTGCCCTGGGATATTCAGAGTGAAGCAGAAGGAGAGGAGAGGAGGAGATAGGAAGGAAGGGTGGATGCTATCACAGCAGGCGTTCCAGAGCCGCCTGGGAAAGTCATGGTGTCATCGCCATGGGAGCGCACACCCTGCCTGCCCGGCAACCTTCCATTTGGGCTAATAGTTAGTTGTCAAGGAAATGATAAGATAAATGCAGTGTTTGATGGAAACATAAAGTGATACAGCTGATAGGGACTCGAGAAAGCCAAACAATTAGCAGAGAGCAGCTGATATGGGGGGACAGGGGGGGCTTGGGCCAAGCGGGAGGGAGGTGGGGTCGGGATGGGGGAGGTGGGGCTGGGATGGGGCGGGGGTGGGCAGGGAAGAGGGGCACTGCAGCCCCCACTGGACAGGGTACCTCTGGATGAAAGGGTGCAGCAGCCTCCTCCTCCCTCTTTTGTCGGCTGGGTCTTATACCATTTCTTCCTCTTCGTATTCCCCCCTTCATTCCCCTTCTAGGATGTGACCTGCATACCAACACTATACTCCAGGCACAATTTCACACACCACACACACATACACACATGCGCGAACACACGCGTGTGTACACAAACACACACACACACACACACACAGGTCGAGCGGAGAGGGTATGTGCTTATCTAATGTTCAGGATTAAATTCAGTTACCCCCAGTGGGATTGTGTTAGGAGATGTCAAAAAGATAGATGGGCATCACGCTAGAGCACCCCCCCCCACCCCCCACCCCAAAATACTTTTGCATGTGTGTGTATGGATGTGGGTATCTAATACAAAATATCACATGCGCATACATTTTACATAACATTTAAAATCCTTGTGTGTTTCTGTACGAGGACAACATCTATTATAAACACAGACCGTAGGCCTAACCATTCTGATTAATAAGCAGAAATACAGGTGTAACGTTTCTTTTCATACATTTATAATCTACTATATACTGTATACACAGGCGTATATACAGTATGTACAGGGCCTTCAGCAGGACAATAACCTAAATCACAAGGCCACATATACACTGAATGTTCCTGAGTGGCCTAGTTACAGTTTTGACTTAGATCGGCTTGAAAATCTATGGCAAGATCTGAAAATGGCTGTTTAGCAATGATCAACAACCAACTTGACAGAGCTTGAAGAATTTTTTAAAGATGAATGTGCTCATATTGTACAATCCAGGTGCACAAAGCTCTTAGAGACTTACCCAGAAAGACTCACAGCTGTAATCACTACCAAAGGTGATTCTAACATGTATTGACTCAGGCGGTTGAATACTTATCTAATCAAGATGTATCAGTGTTTCATTTTTCATAAATGTTTTACAAGCATTTTTTTTTTTAAATCCACTTTGACATTACAGAGTATTTTGTGTAGATCATAACAAAAAGAGACTATTCAATCAATTTTAATATCACCTTGTAACACAACAAAATGTCCATAATAAAGATCATTTTTAGAAATGTTACACAATACCTTGTGGTAATAATGCAAACATTATATAGCTAAATGCAGGTGAGCATACATATACACAAGAACAAAAGCACAAAGTAACATTCTTGAAATGGTTCTATTGATTTTTCTCCGTTAGGCCTACGTGACGGAGCAACCTGGTTCTCCAGCTGTCGAGCCCATCTCTGTGATGGGTGTCTGGGGAGCAGGTATATCTGCGTGGCCCCAAGGATCTCCAGGAGCTCCCCCTGGCAGAATGCTATCCTCAATGCTGACATTCATTTTCCTTCATCTGCTCCAATCACTACCTTGCAGCCCAAACGGTTAGTTGAATGTTGAAAGTTCTATCAACATGTCGTTTTTTCAACATACTGATGTTGGATGTTTTGGGGTTGAATTTAACAAACACTAATCACGAACAAGAGTTGGTTTATATTTTCTTGAATTCACATTTGTTGACAACTCAGTGAAATAGCCACCCTCTTACTTCCGCATAGAAATGTGTCTCCGGTGGCGTCCCAAATGACACCCTATTCTCTATATATAGTGCACTACTATTCACCAGGGCCTTATGGCTCTGGTCAAACGTAGTACACTATGTAGGGAATATGGTGCCATTTGGCATGCCTCCTCTGAGTTTCCAGCCTGTTGGTGTTGCCTCTGGTAGCTGATTGGGTTTGTGTATGTGAGTTGTGGTCAGGTATTGATTGTGTAGCTGTAGTACAACGGTCAGACGCTCTTCTCCTTCGTCTCTATTTTCAGGCTCAGAGAAACTTATCCCACGGCCACCCTCTGGTTTGATTAAGCGTCAAAGTTTGATTCTTAATACGATTTGAATTTGTGTACAAATACTGCAGATCTGAAGAATGTATAAATCACACAGAGAAAGATGGGCCGTGGTGCCTTTCTATCTATCTTTCTCTCTCTCTCTCTCTCTCTCTCTCTCTCTCTCTCTCTCTCTCTCTCTCTCTCTCTCTCTCTCTCTCTCTCTCTCTCTGTATCATACACACACACACACCACCTATATCCTTGTGTGTTATATGTCCTCTGGAGAGTCTGTAGCCCTGCAGTAATGGCTGCCCATACCTGGCTATAGCTGTCTTTCTTGTGGCCTGGGGCAACTGCTTAACAATTCCACTCTGAATACAATACAGCCTTTCACACACACCCACGCACGAACACGCGCGTACACACACACACACACACACACACACACACACACACACTTTCTCTCTCTATATATCACACCTCAAACAAACAAACACACACACACCCTGCTCATAGCATGCCTGTTTCAAAGCTCCTGTTCAGTAATGAATTTCCAGACTTTGGGAGGCTCCTTCTGATACACTTCAGACACAATGGTGAGAAAGAAAAAAAATGATCCCTTCATCTCTCCCTCTTCCTCCCCCATCTTTCTGTCTTTCACTTTCTCACTGTTCTGTTTCTCCGCCATGAAACACCACAGACGAAGGGTCAGCCCAGATCAACAGACTCTAAGGCTGAGTCCCAAATGGCACTCTATTCCCTATGTAGTGCTCTACTTTTGACTCAAGCCCTATGGGCCCTCATCCTCCACGTGAAACCAGAGATGTAAAAAACATGGCTGTCTGTCTTGCTTTGGTGAGACTGAAGCCTGGATGGATAAGTGAATGTGTGTTCTTCTTCCTCTAGCTATCAAAGTGTCTTCCTCTTGAAAATACCTTATAGCTCTCTCCCTCCCTCACCCTCTTTCACTATCTTTCTCCCTCTCTCACTCCCTCCCTCTCTCTTTCTCTCTCTCTCTCTCTCTCTCTCTCAGTATATTTATATTTATTTCCAGTGTTTGACAAGAGACAGTTGTAAGGAGCAAGTCGGAGGGGAAACACAATCCACATATGAAGACATGCCAATCACTAGCCCCGGGATGTGAGGAGCGGAGCGCCAAGTGACTGGAGTGCTGCTGGATCCCCTCAAACGACCATTTGAAAAGCGAATACATTTGTGTCACACTCATTTCACGTCTTGAAATGCTCTGAATGAGGGGCTCAGTACACACTGCGAGGAGAGCCTCTGAGGTTCTGAAAATACACACTGTGTTTTTCTTGGTGATAGAAGACTGCGAGGTTCACCCATAAAACCACAAAGACACGTTGACATAGTCGCACGCACACACAAACGCAAGCACGCGCACACACACACACACACACACACACTATAAATAACATTATTACGTGGATAGCCGCAAGACCATAGCGACCCTCTCTCTTGTGGCCCTCTGGGGGCCCTGTGGTGTCTCCATATTGGCCCCGTAATAGCCCTGGTTATAGTAGTGACTGTGACTGTGGGTGCATCCCAAATGGCAACCTTTTCCCTATTCAGTACACTACTTTTGACCAAAACTGTACGGGCCCCGGTCAAAAGTAGTGCACTGTATAGGAAATAGGGGCCAGACTGTGTGTGTTTGGGAAGGCCCTGCATGGTGTCTTGTGTGAGCTGTTGGGTTCCAGGTAGACAGGTGAGAGGGCAATGGAATATGAGGGATGAGACTCCAGACAACTTCCTCCCTGACCCAACACTCCAGGACCGCATCCCAAATGGCACACTATTGTAGTGTTGGGGAAGCTACTCTGAAAATGTAGTTTGCCAAGCTACCAATTACTGTACATTGGACTAAAGCTACCCTATAACTTATTTAACTAAAGTTACTTTGAAAAAGTAGTTCACTACATCCAAACTACAGTACTTCGTGAATGATTATCATACGTATGTTAATCTGAAATAGACCACAAATTGCAAGAACAGATCACTTTGGGGTCACAACAGAATATGTAATTTAGCCTATTAAACACAAAGACAATGTTTTAAGTGAGAATTAAGGTCTGATGCCAAAAAATAAAGGAAATGATTGCCTACATCACCCATATTCTATTGTTGCAAAAACAATTGTGTTTAACGTAGTTCCAGTAGTTAACTACTGAGAACAATACCTAGATTTGAATTTAGCTCAAATACCACCAAGCTACTAATGTAATTAAATTACTAGTTGAACTACATGTAGTTCACTACTCCCCAATATTCTCTATTCCCTATACAGCGCACCACGTTTGACCAGGGCCCACCACATAAACTACAGTTGAAGTCGGAAGTTTACATACACCTAGGTTGGAGTTTTTTTGCCTCCCGGGTGGCGCAGTGTTCTAAGGCACTGCATCACAGTGCTAGCTGTGCCACCAGAGACTCTGGGTTCGAGCCCAGGCTCTGTCGCAGCCGGCCGTGACCGGGAGGCCCATGGGGCGGCGCACAATAGGCCCAGCGTGGTCCGGGTTAGGGAGGGTTTGGCCGGCAGGGATATCCTTGTCTTATTGCGCACTAGCGACTCCTGTGGTGGGCCGGGCGCAGTGCACGCTGACCAGGTGTACGGTGTTTCCTCCGACACGTTGGTGCGGCTGGCTTCTGGGTTGGATGTGCATTGTGTCAAGAAGCAGTGCGGCTTGGTTGGGTTGTGTTTCGGAGGACGCATGGCTCTTGACCTTTGCCTCTCCCGAGTCCGTATGGGAGTTGCAGCGATGAGACAAGACTGTAACTACTACCAATTGGAGAAAAAAGGGGTACAATTTTATTTTATTTTTTTCTCCACAAATTTCTTGTTAACAAACTACAGTTTTGGTAAGTCGGTTAAGACATCTACTTTGTGGATGACACAAATAATTTTTTCAACAATTGTTTACAGACATATTATTTCACTTATAATTCATTGTATGACAATTCCAGTGGATCAGAAGTTTATGTACACTAAGTTGACTGTGCCTTTAAACAGCTTGGAAAATGTCAGATAATGATGTCATGGCTTTAGAAGCTTCTGATAGGCTAATTTACATAATCTGAGTCATTTGGAAGTGTACCTGTGGATGTATTTCAAGGTCGACCTTCAAACTCAGTGCCGATTTGCTTGACATCATGGGAAAATAAAAAAAAATCAGCCAAGACCTCAGAAAAAAATGGTAGACCTCCACAAGTCTGGTTCATCCTTGGGAGCAATTTCCAAATGCCTGAAGGTACCACGTTCATCTGTACAAACAACAGTACGCAAGTATAAACACCATGGGACCATGCAGCCGTCATAACGCTCACGAAGGAGACGCGTTCTGTCTCCTAGAGATGAACGTACATTGGTGCAAAAAGTGCAAATCAATCCCAGAACAACAGCAAAGGACCTTGTGAAGATGCTGGAGGAAACATGTACAAAAGTATCTATATCCACAGTAAAATTAGTCCTATATTGACATAACCTGAAAGGCCGCTCTGCAAGGAAGAAGCCACTGCTCCAAAACTGACATAAAAAAGCTAGACTACTGTTTGCAACTGCACATGGGGAAATGACAGTCCATCATTACTTTAATACCTGAAGGCCAGTCAATGCTGAAAATTTCAAGAACTAAAGTTTCTTAAATGCAGTCGCAAAAACCATCAAGCTGTGGCATGTTCTCATGATGACTGCCACAGGAAAAGAAGACCTGCAGAGTCTGCTGCAGAGTCTGCTCTGCTGCAGAGGATAAGTTAATTAGAGTTTCCAGCCTCAGAAATTTTAGCCCAAATTAATGCTTCACAGAGTTCAAGTAACAAACACATCTCAACATCAACTGTTCAGAGGAGAATCAGGCCTTCATGGTCGAATCACTGCAAAGAAACAACTACTAAAGAACACCAATAAGAAGAAGAGACTTGCCTGGGCCAAGAAACACGAGCAATGGACATTAGACCGGTGGAAATCTGTCCTTTGGTCTGACGAGTCCAAATTTGAGATTTTTGGTTCCAATCGCCATGTCTTTGTGAGATGCAGATTAGGTGAACGCGTGATCTCCGCATGTGTGGTTCCCACCGTGAAGCATGGAGGAGGTGGTGTGGGAGTGCTTTGCTGGTGACACTGTCTGTGATTGATTTAGAATTCAAGGCACACTTAACCAGCATGGCTACCACAGCATTCTGCAGCGATACGCCATCCCATCTGGTTTGTGCTTAGTGGGGCTATCATTGTTTTTCAACAGGACAATGACCCATAACACACCTCCAGGCTGTGTAAGGGCTATTTGACCAAGAAGGAGAGTGATCGAGTGCTGCATCAGATGACCTGGCCTCCGCAATCACCCGATCTCAACCAAATTGACATGGTTTGGGATAAGTTAGATCGCAGAGTGAAGGAAAAGCTGCCAACAAGTGCTCAGCATATGTGGGAACTCCTTCAAGGCTTATGGAAAAGCATTCCTCATGAACTTGTTTGAGAGAGTGCCACGTGTGTGCGGGGCTGTCAAGGCAAAGGATGGATACTTTTGAATTATCTGAAATATGCAGTCATGTCCATAAATATTTGGACATTGACCAAATTATTATTTTAGCTGTCTACCACAGCATATTGGAGTTGAAATTAAATGATGAATAATTTGTTGGTATTTACTAGGGGTCGACCGATTATGATTTTTCAACACCGATACCGGTTATTGGAGGACGAAAAAAAGCCCATACCGAATAATCGGCCGATTTGTATTTATTTGTAATTATGACAATTACAACAATACTGAATGAACACTTATTTTAACTTAATATAAATAATGAAACATGTTCAATTTGGTTTAAATAATACAAAACAAAGTGTTGGAGAAGAAAGTAAAAGTGCAATATGTGTCATGTAAAAAAGCTAACGTTTAAGTTCCTTGCTCAGAACATGAGAACATATGAAAGCTGGTGGTTCCTTTTAACATGAGTCTTCAATATTCCCAGGTAAGAAGATTTAGGTTGTGGTTATTATAGGAATTATAGGACTATTTCTCTCTATACCATTTGGCCTTCCCTGTGGCTCAGTTGGTAGAGCATGGTGTTTGCAACGCCAGCATAGTGTGTGCAACGCCAGGGTTGTGGGTTCGATTCTCATGGGGGGCCAGTACAAATGCATGAAATGAAATGTATGCATTCACTACTGTAAGTTGCTCTGGATAAGAGCGTCTGCTAAATGACTAAAATGTAAATGTAATGGGGACAAAAATGGTACTTTCTGGAGAAATGTCCTCTGTTCTGATGAAATAGAAATGTTTGACCATTGTTATATTTGGAGGAAAAAGGCGGAGGCTTGCAAGCCAAAGAACACCATCCCAACCGTGAGGTACAGGGTGGCAGCATCATGTTGTGGGGGTGCTTTGCTGCAGGGAGGACTGGTGCACTTCACAAAATAGATGGCATCATGAGGATCGAAAATGATGTGGATATATTGAAGCGACATCAGTCAGGAAGTTAAAGCTTGGTCGCAAATGGCTCTTCCAAATGGACAATGACCCCAAGCATACTTCCAAAGTTGTGTCAAAATGGCTTACGGACAATAAAGTCAAGGTATTGGAGTGGCCATCACAAAGCCCTGACCTCAATCCCATAGAAAATTTGTGGGCAGAACTGAAAAAGCGTGTGTGAGCAAGGAGGCCTACAAACCTGACTCAGTTACACCAGCTCTGTCAGGAGGAATGGGCCAAAAGTGGGAAGCTTGTGGAAGGCTACCCGACACGTTTGACCCAAGTTAAACAATTTAAAGGCAATGCTACCAAATACTAATTGAGTGTATGTAAACTTCTCACCCACTGGGAATGTGATGAAATAAATAAAAGCTGAAATAAATCATTCTCTCTACTATTAATCTTGCCATTTCACATTCTTAGAATAAAGTGGTGATCCTAACTGACCTAAGACAGGGAATTTTGACTTGGATTAAATGTCAGGAATTGTGAAAAACTGAGATTAAATGTGGTTGGCTAAGGTGTATGTAAACCTCCGACTTCAACTGTACACATATACACTACCCTGGTCTAGTGCACAATATGGGTAATAGGGTGCCATTTGAGACGTTGCCCAGTGCTTCCTGCAGCAGGGCAGCCATAAAGTTAGCACCAAGCGGTAATGAAGGAGGACATACAGCAAGCACTCCAATTAGCCTCTTCCGTGGTAAACATGCACAGTACACAGGCAGCCTCTCTAACACACAGCACACTTAACCACATAGAAATAGTGTCTTTCTTCCCTCTCTCCTTCATGGGGAGGAGAGAGAGGGCACACACATGCACACCCACACACACGCTCTATCTCTCTCTCTCACACACACACACGCACTTAGAAAGAGAGAGTACCCACACAGAGGAGTGATGTACAGTTGTGTACAGTATATTTAAAACCCTCACTTCCTGACCCATCCTCTACAGATCCATTATGGCAGAGGGGAGAGGGAAACTTAATAGGTGTGTGTGTGTGTGTGTGTGTGTGTGTGTGTGTGTGTGTGTGTGTGTGTGTGTGTGTGTGTGTGTGTGTGTGTGTGCGTGGTGTGTGTGTGTGTGTGTGTGTGTGTGTGTGTGTGTGTGTGTGTGTGTGTGTGTGTGTGTGTGTGTGTGTGTGTGTGTGTGTGCGTGGTGTGTGTGTGTGTGTGTGTGTGTGTGTGTGTGTGTGTGTGTGTGTGTGTGTGTGTGTGTGTGCATGTTTACGTGCATGTGTTTCCAGTGGAGGAGGACACATGATCTGGCGGTGCCTGTGATTACCTACAGTGATGAGACAAATACACCTTACAGGGACCTACTGAGGTTTCACAATGTGGCGTCCAGTCCCCATGTAGAGAAGAGGGAAAGAGGGGACACAAGAGGTCAACAGGAAATTGTGTGTGTGTGTGTGTGTGTGTGTGCGTGCGTGCATGTACGTGTGTTTTCTTCCTTGACCTTGCTGGTGGAGGGTATTTTCCAGTCAGCAGAACGCTTTATCTCTGAGAGCAACAATCAATAAGGATAATTAATGATGCCTGCCGCAATGATAGCCTCAGCAGTCATTACCCGGCATTAATCCCTGCAGTCAGCAGCGGGTCAAGGCCAAACGAATCGCTCACCTGAGTGCGCGGCCGCAAATTAAAATAATCTACACATGGAACACACTGTCAGGCGTTTTCTGATGCATTTACCCCAGTCACACTTTAATTACGGCTGGCCCATTCCTCTAGTGTGTAGAGGCGTCCCTTAAATATACAACACATAGACGTGTACGCATGCACGTACACACGCACAACCGCATGCACACACACACACTTAGGAGGAAGGGATTGGGAGAGAGAGCGACTGACACAACTACAGATGTAGTATCTTAATTTGACCACTCTTTTGTTGCTGAGAATTTTCCACCTAATAATACACATGTCCTGTTGCTGCAGGATTATTTTCCAGCTGCAGCAAACTGTCTCAAATTAAGATTTTACATCTGTAGCAATCTGGAGGATTTCATCTCACCTGCCGTTTTTTGCCCCCTTTCACCCCTAACATAAATCACACGCTTCACGTAATTTTAGAATAACACCGCCATCAAAAATGTGATTTAGAAGTAAATAGATTTTGGGTTCATGAGCTGCGAGATGTAGCGAATATGCGGTTGTGCGTGTGTACATAGTCAGTCCCTGGACAAAAATATGAAAAATCACCAAGGATTAATGTAACAGGCAATGTTACGGTAACACTGGACCTTATGACTGTTTAAGGATTTGATCGCTCCGTATTAGGGCACACATTAAAGCTTATTCTCTAGTCTATACAGTTGCTGTCAAATATTTTTGCACCCTTCTACGGTTAATTTCTTCTCAAATAAGTTTTGGTGTACTCACATGTATTTGTTTGACTTACAACTGCACAGGGCCAAGAAAAACATTTCTAAGTGTAATCCCTTACAGTTACTAGTTACTGGTCCAAAAACTGTAATCAGTAATGTAACTTTTGGATTACCCAAACTCAGTAAGGTAAACTCGGAACATTCAGTAACTTTTATATTACTTTCCCCTTAAGAGGCATTAGAAAAAGACAAAAATGTATGTTACCAATTGAACTACATCTATTGCAGGATAAATCAATGTTAAAGTTTACATGCTGTAGCTGGTCATACATGGATGTTCAATTTTACTTTATGGGTTGTTCTAAACCATCGCTTTCTACTACTTATAATAATATGATTCAATTATATCTTTACATTAATATATATAATTTATAAGTCCAAAAATGGATGTAGCAACTACAGATTGCCCCTTTAAGTCTATCAAAAGTGTGCGAGTTTGAGCATGTGTCCATTAGGCCTTGGGATGTATTTTTTTATCAGCATGAATTAGAATTGGAATTGGAATAAAAGCCCTACTTTTATTCCATAGCCTGGGATATGCACTATGCATCTGTTGCAAGAGCTCATTTTTCACTGGCTGCCCAGTAGTTTCAAAAACACTGATTGATAGGCAGCTTAAACTTCTTGAATTCAACCATTATTGGGTTCAAATACACATTTAGATTTGTGCACAGCCATCCACAACAACCACAATCCATAAGGTGCAAATAGCTAAATGAGAGAGCAGCAGTGTTATTCACATCAATGTGCTATGTAGATATCAATAATAAGTGATATCCGTATTGCCGTAGGCTACACCACTGCTGTCATCCTTACCTCCAATTGTTTATTCAAGTTGGATAACCTTTGAATGCCAACAGCAGTCGCACCATTGGAAGACATAGCTTGGACTGTAGCCTACAAAAGCCCATTCCTGCTCTTTTCCCGCGATCCAATCAACACATTTGGTGTGTCATCATAGCCTTTTTTCAATGCTGATTTGAATGTCATTGAGAAAACAGAAGTGTCAAAGAATTTTTTTGCAAACATCCTTTCTGAATTTAAAAGTAATCCTTGAAGTAATCACCTGGTTTTTCAAAAGTATCTGTAATCTGATTACAATATATTTGCTTGTAACAAAACGGATTACAGTTACAGTTTTTTTTTTGTAATCCCTTACATGTAATGGATTACATGTAATCCGTTACTCCCCAACCCTGAGTACAGAGGCATCATGCACCTTAGTGTTTTTGAGGGGGTACTGATGGCCAAATGTAATATCTTGGAATTTATACGGTCTTAAATGAACTACAGTATGTCTTCAATGTTTTATCCCAGAAATATATACAATTATTGATGGGCATGAGGCCTATCTTTTATATCACGAGGCATGAGCAGTTCAGGCTTACTGGTTCACTTCATTGCTCAATTTGTTGTCTCTTACATTCGGTGTAAAAACCGGTGATTTTAAGTAAGATGATGACATCCTGGAATGGTACATTGTGGCCATGTGTGCCATTCATTGGAACCCATTCAAATGAAGAAACGTATTCCTTATATAGAAATATCATTGAGCATGAGCTCAGTGTTTTGTCCCTTTGGTTGCCAAAACCTTTTATTTGAAGCGAGGTGGCGACATCCTGGAATGACAACCAGGTCATATGCGCCATTCAGGAATCCATTTAGTCTATATTGCTATTCTTTATATATCTATGTTGTGAACTGGCCTATAAGCTACCACGTGTTCGTATCGGAGAGCCTGCCCTGTCAAGACTGTTTATTTCCACTGTTTAAAGTTTGGAGAAGAAATTCGGTTTGACTCCATGATTCATAAGGGGACATTTTCATTGTATTAAACTTAAGGGCAACATTTGAATTGTGAGATTTAATTTCCTGTAACATTTAAATGACTTTCTTGCCTTGGCCAGCATTCAACACAGTAGAATAGCCAATGGGCCTGATATGAGATGTTAAAACAGAGGTTGCTTTCGCTGCCAAGGGAGAAGTGGAGAGAATCTGTTATAATGAAAATGCATTTATCCTGAACTGTTGTTTTTTTGCTCTCTCTCTCTCTCTCTCTCTCTCTCTCTAAAATGTTCTGTCTGTTAGGGAAATGGAGATATGTGTGACATCTGAATATATCAACATTTTCCAAACATGTAGGTATTACATTTAATTGATGGGAATGTCATACCGAGAAGGAGAAAATACACGGCTTGGTGTTGATTGGCATGTATTAGTTATCCCAACTCCTACCCAAGATTATACGCTTAGCAATCTGTTTTATACCTCCTTCAGTTCAATTTGGATCAATAGAGTAGGGGTACTAAGCATTCACTACCATTCTACCCAGTCCAGGAGTTTAACACAATGCACAAGGAGATTTAAGATCCTTTGCTTAACCTGTACATTTTCTACCTCATCCAAGATATTATTTTATAAGAAAGATGGTACAGTAAATCAGGAAAAGCATACAGGCTACTTTTCACACTCCAACTGTGCAATGTGATAAAATCTGTGTAGGCGTGTCAAACATAATCACATGTTGAAGAGAAATGTGTGTTTGGCTTGTTTTTTTAATATTCCTCCAAAATGAGGTCAATAGAACAGGTCATTATGGGCCTCCAACCCCTGCGACTTTTTCACTAGATGAATTCTAGTTAACTCATCCGTACAATGACATGTTTTATATGCTCACGTAAAATGAACAGTGGCCAAAATACCTGTGGAATATCACAGCCCTGCCATCTTTACCCAGAATGCAATCAGAATGCCATTTATTTTTAGATTACTTTCACATGACATCACCGGTCCGCTTTTCTCCTCTCCTCTCCACCCTGCCCCCTTTCTCCTCCTACACACCCCCTCCCCATACACTACACTCAATCCACTGCACTGCCCCCTCCACACACACACAGGCACACACACACACACACACACACACACACACACACACACACACACACACACACACACACACACACACACACACACACACACACACACAGGACATGATCTCCCCAACCAGAAAGAAATGGTAGACAAGCATAGGTTATACAGTATTTCCTCAGATATCATGCCATAGCTCTAGTCACTAGACTGCACAACATCAACTACACTGAACAAAATTGTGTCAAATCAAATCAAATTGCATTGGCCACATACAAGTATTTAGCAGATGTTAATGCGGGTGTTGTGAAATGCTGTGTAGCACCAACAGTGCAGTAGTATCTAACAATTCACAACAATACACACAAATATAAAAGTAACATAATGGAATTAATATAAACGCATGTAGTGTTGATCCCAAGAGCTTCAGTTTCTTGGTAATTTCTCACATGGAATAGCCTTCATTTCTCAGAACAAGAGTAGACTGACAAGTTTCAGAAGAAGGTCTTTGTTTCTGGCCATTTTGAGCCTGTAATCCAACCTACAAATGCTGATGCTCCAGATACTCAACTAGTCTAAAGAAGGCCAGTTATATTGTATTTTTAATCATAACAACAGTTTTCAGCTGTGCTAACATAATTGCAAAAGCGTTTTCTAATGATTAATTAGCCTTTTAAAATGATGAACTTGGATTAGCTAACACAACGTGCCATTGGAACACAGGAGTGATGGTTGCTGATAATGGGCCTCTGTACGCTTATGTAGATATATCATTAAAAATCTGCCGTTTCCAGCTACAATGGTCATTTACAACATTAACACTGTATTTCGGATCAATTTGATGTTATTTTAATGCACAATTTTTTTGCTTTTCTTTCAAAAACAAGGACATTTCTAAGTGACCCCAAACTTTTGAACAGTAGTGTATGCACCAATTATGTTCCACTACTGTATGTGACTGCAGAAAGGACATCAGCGTCATCAATGCTGTAACAATTGCACTTGTCTTTTCTTACTAGCACTGACTTAGCTGATAGCTGCTTTATTGAGGAAAGCTTTTACTTGCAGTGACTGTGGTTGTCTTACCTTCCTTAGTTGAATGCACTGATTGTAAACCATGGATAAGAGCATCTGCTAAATTACCATAATGTAAACATAAAATGTAATTTATTTCGGTAGTAAAACAAGAGGTCCAGATATACAAGCAGCATTTTTATATAAAAAATGTTACCCTTATTTTACCAGGTAAGTTTGACTGAGAACATATTGTATTTTACAGCAACAACCTGGGGAATTGTTTGGCCTCTCCATCTGCAGGTCTTCTATAGACTCTCTTTAGCAGCTTAGTGTTTCTTCATTACTATTCTCTATCCAACCAGCCTAACCTACACATCACTGGGGGCACCAAAGACACTATTAGGGGAACCCCATGTTCCATCATTAAGTAATCAGCACTGCCTATAAACACACACGAATTCACACACGTTCTCGCACGCATACACACACCCACACACATACGCACATGGGCGCACGTGCGCTCACACACACAATCACACACTTGTGCACGAACACACGCTCTCTCTCTCTCTCTCTCTCTCTCTCTCTCTCACTCTCTCTCTCTCTCTCTCTCTCACACACACACACACACACACACACACTTCTGACAGAGACCAGCAGGGTGACAGCTGGAAACTCTCTCAGTGATCGTCCCTCCCCCTCTGCATCCCTGTCCCATGGGGGACGAGTGGAGCTCAGGCCCTATCCTTCATTCAGCCAGACAACTCAATCTACTCTGGGATATCTCTGTATGGAAGACTGCTAGTTGATGGAAGACTGGTGGAGGAGAGGAGAGTGTGTGTCATTTTGGGGTAAATGTTCAGTTATAGAGTCAAGCCTGACTATAATATACACTATAAGAAAACTTGATATTTGAATGAAAGTCACTTCTAGAGGTAAAACTGTCCATAACACTAGAGTCTTATTAAGAGTCTATTTACCATAGAATGAAGTGTCTATGAATATCTACTCCAAATAAATATGGACATTATATACAGTATAGTGTATATTATTTGCATCCAGCTATGCATCCTTCTTCATTTCAACTTCTTGTCTTCCCACCCTGTTGCTAACCAGAACCTGCCACTCAATTCCTTTTCCTCTATTTTCCGTCAAATAAGAAAATGGAAAATTACAGAAGATTAGTGACATGCATATAAAAGACTGTCAATCATTTTAAATGAACTTCATAATGCGCCTGATGATATGATTGGGAGATTGCTTGCGACGTGCCGTCATTAAAGACAGTGAGGCATTTGTATGCAGAGAGAACGGCTGTCACAAAACAATAATAAATTAAGCGCCGAGCTGTGGCGTGATTAAAAGCACAGGTCTGACTTCGCCTTCTCTCATCCCTTCATTTCCTCTTTCCTTTCATTTCCCCGTAGGAAACTATAGGCAATTAGCTACGATATGACTGTTGTTCGTTGGTCTTGGAGGGTTCGGGTTCACGTTTTTTTGGCCTGGTGGGAGATCTGTCAACGTGCCCTTGAGCAGGGCATTGACCCTGGATGCTTCTGTGTGTCGCTGTGACTGGGAGTCTGTTGGATGACTGGTATGGTGTAGTTGTTGAGCGGCTTCACTGCAAGTGTATTGTATGTTTTGGATATTCAATTTAAAAAATAAAAAAGAATAAAAAAAGACTAAACATTTTTCTCTCTCATTCTCCATGTTTGTTTTTGGTACATATTAGGAGGAAATGGAGCTAGGTGCTGTTGTGTTGATTCTTCTATGGTGACATCACCAGTTACTTCATGGAAAAAGCCTGCGGTCAAAGGTCATGACATTGATTTAACCTTGGCATCATGTTTGACTTTAAGAGCCAAAGGATTGCATGGGACTGTGTCTGTTGGGGATGGGGGGCAGTGGTGGAAAAAGTACCCAATTGTCATACTTGAGTAAAAGTAAAGATACTTTAATAGAAAATGACTCAAGTAAAAGTAACCCAGTAAAATACCACTTGAGTAAAAGTCTAAGCATTTGGTTTGAAATATACTTAAGTATCAAAAGTAAATGTCATTGTTATAAATATAGCCTACTTTTAAGTATCAAAAGTAAAAGTAAATGCAATAAATGATTATATTAACCAAACCAGACAGCATGATTTCCTTATTATTATTATTATTATTATTTTACGGATATTCAGGGGCACACTCTAACACTCAGACATCCCTTACATATTATGCATTTGCGTTTTGTGATTTTGCCAGATCAGAGGCAGTAGGGATGACCAGGGATGTTCTTTTGATAAGTGTGTGAATTGGACCATTTTCCTGTCCTACTAAGCATTCGAAATGTAACGAGTAGTTTTGGGTGTCAGCGAAAATGTATGGAGTTAAAAAGTACATTATTTTATTTAGGAATGTAGTAGAGTAAAATAAAAGTTGTAAAAAATAGAAATAGTAAAGGAAAATACTACTTAAATAGTACTTCAATTTATTTTTACTTGGTTACTTTACACCACTGGAGAGGGAAAGAAAGAGAAAGATAGAGAGAGGGAGAGGAATAGAGAAGAAATAACGAGAGAAATACAGAGGAAATAGATAGAGAAAGAGAGAGTGAAAAAAAGGCCACAGAGAGAGTGATGATATAGAGTCAGAGAGAGAGAGAAGATGTTTGTGTGTGTGTGTGTGTGTGTTATGTGTGTATGTGTGTGTGTGTGTGTGTGTGTGTGTGTGTGTGTGTGTGTGTGTGTGTGTGTGTGTGTGTGTGTGTGTGTGTGTGTGTGTGTGTGCGCGTGCTGGTGTGTGTGTGTGTGTGTGTGTGTGTTATGTGTGTATGTGTGTGTGTGCGTGCTGGTGTGTGTGTGTGTGTGTGTGTGTGTGTGTGTGTGTGTGTGTGTGTGTGTGTGTGTGCGTGCTGGTGTGTGTGTGTGTGTGTGTGTGTGCACCCAGGCCCCTGTCAGCGGATTAGCCGGTGAGATTCCTGATAACGCAGCACTGCAACCTGGCATTTAATTAGAGCCACGATACAGTCCTCCCTTAATTTCACTATCACCCAGAAAGGCACTTACTCTGTAATTTCCTGTCTCACTTGGAGGGCCTCACTATCTCTCACCGAGAAAAGATCGGAAGCTTCCCTTTATCTCAAACACAAAGAAAGGGAGCCGTGCCCAAATTAGGAAGGCCCGTCGCTGGAATATATACATAATGATTACAAAATGAGGGCCTGAACTTCAGCCGCGAGCACACATCAAACCTGAAGCGAACTTGGAGGTAGTGTGTCACAGAAACTGCCTACTGCCTGTGTGTGTGTGTGTGTGTGTGTGTGTGCGTGCATGTAAATGCCTGTGCGTGCTTGCGCGTATGATCATACGTGCATGTGTGCTGTGTGTGTGTGTCCTTGTGTGCGCATTTGTGTGAACATACTCTACCTTGTATCACATTGCCTTTTTAACTATGGGAACTTTTGATGGACAACTTCTGTAGCCTGATGGATATAAAGGTGGAATTGACAAAGCCATTAGGCATGTGGCTATCACAGCCTGTCATAAAGTCAATAAACAGTTATTTTTGTTTCTGCAAGCAAAAATAGAGTAATTATCCCCTTTAATAGGGAGCCACAGAGACGCAATAACAATCTGCTGAAATCAGCCATTTATTACAGTCAACTACACCTGACTCTGAGCTTATTAAAAACATTAATAATGGGGGGAAAAAACATCATTAGTAAACAAATGTAATTAGTCAACCCCCTCCCTGGCAAAAATACACACTTTTTGACTTTTTTTGTTGTTGTTGAAAGATTAGTGTCAAAGCCGCACACACACACACACACACCGAATGAAAAATCAACTCACACACTTATCGTTTAATTAAAAACCACAACACAGGTTAGAGAAAAATTACATGATAGCTGTTTACCTCCATAGAAACAAAGAAAAAAACAACCACCCCATAAACATTTCTCTTTATTTCCCTCTTTCCTCATCACCACCATCCCAGCCTCTTAGCAGCAGCCTCACAGGCCCCTGCCTCAATTACCACTTAATGACTCTTAAAGCATTGGTAAACACATGCACCGGCTAAGAGCAAACAAAACATGACCGGGGCTATGAATAAGTGAACAGCCACACAGGAGGTTCAGACACAATGAGGCACTGAGGTCAACCAACCAAAGCCCTGTAGAGCAGTCTGGGTCACAGGGGTCGCAGAAGTCGTAGGGGCGTGACCCCAGAGCTGTTTTATTAATAGGGATTTGCAAAATAACACGACACTCCAGGCTGTCTGTGTTGAGGCTTGGTAGCTAGCGCAGGGCTGGGCTGGATGGGTGGATGAGAAGGTGATCAATAAGACAGGTAGGTATCTGGGCCAGGCAGGTCTCGGTAGACCCCTCTGTCTCAACTCACACACACACACACACACACACACACACACACACACACACACACACACACACACACACACACACACACACACACACACACACACACACACACACACACACACACACACACACACACACACACACACACACACACATACTCCAGGGCTTTGCCTTCGACAAACACAAATCACATGCTTACTTATACTGTGTGTGTGTGCGTGTGTATGTGTTACCAAAACACTACCACCGTCCACAAGTATCGATCTCACTCTATTGCAGCGGTTACAGTATACGTTTATTGAAAAATGTGTTGTTTCGATGGTGAGCCGTGCTAATGGCGAAAGCTGCTATAGGAGCCATCTTTGTGACAGGAAATGACTCAAATCTTCGTACTGGAGAAGAAGAGGGGGAGAGCAGCCACTTCCTGTTGTCAAAATCTAGTCACAGTGCTAGATAGAGAGAGAGGAGGGGAATATCGGTGGTGGGTTTTTTTGTGCCACATTGGTGTATGAAATTCTGAACACTTTCCATAAGATTTATTACATCCAAGCAGAAATATTATCTCCTGATAGTGCCATTCGTCAAGCTCACTTTGAAATGCACTGAACGATATGACGGAATTTTGCAGATCAGGGATGTCTGAGGAAGGATTCAATTTGGTAACCTTGGCAACCTCAGGTGCTCTTATATCCCGGCGCTCCAGAATACATTTCCTCGTGCATCAATTAGCGGGCACACTACTTCATAAGGAGAGATAAACGTTAATTGGCTTGTAAGCGCTAACGACTGTGCATTCTCAAATGTGCCTGATATTCTTTAATTCTAACAAGCCCCCCCTTCTTCCTTTAGCCGTATAAAAATCTCAAATACAGATGGATGGATAACTCGTGCTCTCTAAGCTCGATAGCAGTGTGGGGGGGAGAGATTCCTCAGTTGACAGAAAGGTGGCAGTCTGAACTTTGGTAGCTCAAGGACAGTGAACATGACTTATATCACACAGCTGTGAGGCTGTCCTAATTTGGACACCGTACAGCATGATTATCATCGCCGCCACTATCATCGTGTTGATTATCATCTAGGTGATGCTGATGTCCTTGTCTGAACTACTATGGATAGATCTTTTTCTTAGATGGACAAGGTTCTTGAACAGATCACGTACAGCTCACACACGAATGACCCCAAAGTCTCCAGGTCACAACTTGGATAAACCCTTGATCACGGGGGACAGTGTAGAAAGGGCCAGGAGTTTTTCCTGACCACCTGACTTGACCATGAAAAACTACATGCCCCAGTAATTGCTTATCATCGGGGCCTAGAGTTTTTCCTGGTCAGGTCAAATACTCCTGGCCTCACAGGACGAGTGATGCTAGCTATTTTAGAGACTGTGATTGGCTCATAGAGATTGGTTAACACTTAATTACCAAACATCTCTGAACACATCCAAAAACAGGAATCTTTCCTCCAGTGCTTTATGCAAGCACTCACTGACTCAATTATGATGCAAGCGTGTGTTTCTGAAAAGTGTGGTTGGTTTTAATTACGACACACGCATACCTAATTGTAGCTCATGTCCTGAAATAATGCAAATGCTATGAAAATTACCTCAACTGATCTTCTGCTAGCTGCACAATCACTGGTCTTTGAGTCAGACTTTCCATAAGGGTGGCACAGTGGCCTATCATTGGTTAAAAAACACTGGAAAGTAAATACGGCCTAGCTCAGCTGATGGACAGGTTACTATGAGGTAAGGACTATAGATGAGTCACATCATTGTGTTAAAACGCTCTCGTCTCAAGTGACATTGGGGGATGTTGATGTGACATATAGGTTAAATCATTATTAGTTTTCTACTGAAGAAAGATCTGTGTCCCAAATGGCACTTCTGTGTCCCAAAACAGTGCACTTCTTTTGACCAGACCCCTATGTGCCCTGGTCTGGAGTAGTGCACTACATAATGAATAAGGTGCCATTTGGGACACAACATGGGTGTGTGTTCAACAAGGGTCCCCAGATGCCGTCACAGCCAGTCAGTCGATGGATGGATGGAAAGATGAGTTAAGCACCCTGAGCCTACTCACTTCTCACGCGTCATCGACCACTGTTGAGACAGGCCGTTTGCGGACTCATTCTGCCGTCACTAAACGACAAAGGAACGTCTGGTTAGGCAGCCGACTGACCGCGTCTGACTGACAGCAACACCGCTACGACATAGAGAGATGTGAGCGTGACTCTGCCGTGGTACACCAACCAAATCACCGGTGTGCCTTTCCTTTTCTTTCCTCCTTCCCTCCTACCCTGTCTGTGCACCGAGCATTAATTGTGCCCGAACAGTGCCACATGCCTCAATGAAAATAAATTGCTTTTAATTTGGGGCTTTCCTTTTTGCCACGGCCGGCGTCACTTAATTTCATTAGCAGCGAACCTGTTGAGCGCTTTTTCAAAAGCGTCGTTTCACAGACGCACTTGAAAATGAAAAGAAGCCTTTTTTTCTCTTCTCCCCCCTCCGCTCCTCAATTAACAGAATCGTTCGCTTTCAACTAAAATTAATGTTATTGAAACCAATTAGCATAGACTGGAAAATCTCTCATTAATGAGGGGAGTGTGGGTGAGTAAACAGGAATGAAAAGATGAAATTAGAGGAGAGCCTCTTCTTGTTGGCCCAGAATAATGACACGCTTAGTCGCCTAATTGTCTGGTGAAAAGCGCCTCTGCGATAGTAACAGATTGCCGTGTTCATTAGGCAGCAATGGGCCACCTGCTGCTGGGGCCGCCTCGCCCGCAGTCCCCATACACGTGTTACTCCCAGGGGGCAATTTTTTTGGACACAACGCTCCCTATGAAAAGCAAATGAGCCTTCCAATATGCTGCAATGTTGTGTCCTTATTGCCAAGGTACCCAGGCATAATATGTCAAATCAAATGACTGGAGCCCAATAGTGGGAAGCTGGGAGTTCTCTGATGAGAGGAAATGACCTTAAAATATGGGGCTACCGAAATATGTAATTTCATTAAAATTGTAATGATGTGTATTCTACCCATCAATTCTGTGTCCCATCTCATCATAACCCTGTTTATTGCACCTTTTGAGGCTGAGTTTGTTCCTAGTCTGGAGGTTGTGAGCAGATAATAGCCTCCTAATTGTGGCGAGGCTGGGATTGGGAGGCTGTGGCATTCTTTCAGCATTTATCCCCCCTTCATTAAATATTTAACGGCTTGTGCCGGGAGAAACAAACTCTATACACATTTTCTAATTCATATCCTGAAGATCCTCTCTCTCTCTCTATCTTCCTCAATCTCTCCCTCTCTCACACACAACGACTCAGAAGTACTCCTAAGTCAAAATGATGCTTGATGTTAATTCATTCATAATTAATTCTTGAATTACTACCGAAATGGGATGCAGATATTTTATGGCACAGCGGGATCTGCTGTAGCTCTAAGGCAAAGGGAGAGAGAAGGTGGTTTAAAGGAGCTGTGACCCTTCTCTCTATTACAAAAATAACAGAACTCTAAAAGTCATCAATACCAGGTTTCTTTCTTGTCTTTCCAGCATTTTATCTCAGGAACAGACAAACTTCTATGCTCCAGTTTGTGTGGGTGTGTGTGTCTGTGTGTGTAACTGTGCGTGTGCGTCGGTGTGCATGCTAGCTTTTGTGCATTGAGTGTGTGTGTGTGTGTGTGTTCACATTCATGTGTGTATGTGTGTTTATATGTGTGTTTTATGTGTGTTTATATATGTATTCCTGTTTGATTGTGGTCTTTATGCCCTATACCCAATATGGGCCATTATCCTATAGCCTGTTAGCTACACCGTGGTCGGAGCTCTCATGCTGTCTTCTCTCTTCCATGTTCACAGCTCATTGAGAATATTAATGAGTCCCATTGTTACATGTTGCACCAGCTACAGCTGTTGGCCATAATTATCTCGCAGATAACTTAAAGGGTGTCGATTAAAACCATGCTCTTTTTCTCTCCGCTCCATCCATAATACACATATGGGGTAAAGGCTCAGGGTGGGAGGCAGATGAGGGGTGGGATAGGTTCTTTGGGGTGGGGGGCGCTTTAGGGCATTTAGAGTGCTTAAAGGGAGGTGATGGGGGGAGGGGTCACGAGCATTTCATTTTCTCTTCTCGGCAATAAAGATTCAATCAAAACACAAATTACATCCCCACAGAAGCAGTGGACTGATTAATGTGTTAAAACAGATATGGTCCTCCATTCCAGCTCCTCAGGATTGAAGTGAACATGTTCAGTCAGTCAGTCCATTTAATTGTAGCTGTCCCTCATTCCCATCATCCTTACTAATAATATGCAATGATACTTATGATAATATCATACAACTCTTCCCCAGGTCATTGCTGTAAATGAGAATCATGTTTTCTAGTCGACGACCTGGGGAAAAAATGGTTCAATAGATACAATGATATGTAAGATGTGTGTGTGATGTTTCATTATATTCTGCATTAAAATGATGTTGTGAGGCTTATGCCAAACACATTTCCCAAGCTTTGGATAATAACGATCGTCTGCTTCTAATTCTAATGAAAATAATACTGTGGATATTCCACTTCCAAGGCCAATGGAGGTACTGTATAAACGGTGTGTGAGGTGGGGACACACATTCACTCTCCCAGTGTTAATATACTGTAGAGTCAAAGAGTTTAGCAGAAAAACAAATGTAATCAGGTATTCATGAAGCAGAGTAGGAGCGCTGATCTAGGATCAGGTAATACCTGTCCATAATCTTATTCATGATGATCTAAAACCGATCCTAGACCAGCACTCCTACTCTGAGACGCTTCATAAATATGAGCCCAGGGGATTGGATTAGGCCAAATCTACTCAACTCTGTGCTTTTAAACTGACTAATCTGATTACAGTCTGATCTAGTATATACTACTGCTGCTCTTATTTCACTATGAGACAGACAGACAGAGAGAGAGAGAGACAGACAGAGAGAGAGAGTGCAACCACTGCACAACAGCAGAACCTGAGACGGAGCTGCATTTCCTGACAAAATGTCAAAAATATAAAACAATTAGAGAGTGTCATTTCCCCAAATTTGAAATCCTTATTCAAGGTTTTAAAGACCTCTCTGATGAGGATAGGCTACCCATCCTGTTGGGGGAGGACGCAGAGAGCTGTGGGTTGGCAGCGCACTACATTGCTGCCTGCCATAAGTTGAGGGACAGTGTCTGACAGACCAATAAACCTGCACATGTCCTCAACTGTATGATTATTGTTATTGTTGAATGTATGGTTATATTGACCGTTGGTTATTGTTGTTACTGTTGTCCCGTTGACAATTTTTGATTCTCATTTTTATTTATTTTTTATATTGTAAATATCCAAAGTAAGCTTTGGCAATATGTACATTGTTACGTCATGCCAATAAAGCGAATTGAATTGAATTGAATTGAGAGAGAAGGAGAGAGAGAGAGAGAGAGAGAGAGAGAGGGAGAGAGAAAGAGAGAGGAATGGGGTAGGCTTAAAGAGAGGGAGACAGAGAGAGAGAGAAGGAGAGAGAGAGAGAGAGAGAGAGAGAGAGGGAGAGAGAAAGAGAGAGGAATGGGGTAGGCTTAAAGAGAGGGAGCAACAAGAGGTAAAATAAAAAGATTGAGGGAAAGGCAACCAGTGAAATAGATAGAAAGATCATCAAAAAAATAGGCACTTAGGAAGAGTGTGGATTCTACATGTTACCCATAGTGGTGTTATTGGATATGGCCCCTAGGTTTGGCCCCTGGGTGTGATGATACAGTACCAGCTCCTCTTGAGGTTGAATTATGACTGTAGTTTAGGGGGCTTTGGGTGGGGGTGGAGGGGATGGAGGGGGGCGAATGGGGGGGCAGAAAGGTAGGCAGCTGAGCCCAGAACAGTACTGCTCCCCCTCCCTCTCCCTCTTTCTTTCACTCACTCTTTATTTCTTTATTTCTCTCTCTCTCTCTCTCTCTCTCTCTCTGTGTCTCTTTCTCTCTTTATTTCTCTCTCTCTCTCTGTGTCTCTTTCTCTCTTTCTTTCTCTCTCTCTCTCTCTCTCTCTCTCTCTCTCTCTGTGTCTCTTTCTCTCTTTCTTTCTCTCTCTCTCTCTGTGGCTCTCTCTCTCTCTCTCTCTCTCTCTCTCTCTCTCTCTCTGTGTCTCTTTCTCTCTTTCTTTCTCTCTCTCTCTGTGTCTCTCTCTCTCTCTCTCTCTCTCTCTCTCTCTCTCTCTGTCTCTTTCTCTCTTTATTTCTCTCTCTCTCTCTGTGTCTCTTTCTCTCTTTCTTTCTCTCTCTCTCTCTCTCTCTCTCTCTCTCTCTCTCTGTGTCTCTTTCTCTCTTTCTTTCTCTCTCTCTCTCTGTGTCTCTCTCTCTCTCTCTCTCTCTCTCTCTCTCTCTCTCTCTGTGTCTCTTTCTCTCTTTCTTTCTTTCTCTCTCTCTTTCTTTATCTCTCCCTCTCTCTCTGTGTCTCTCTCTCTCTGTGTGTGTCTCTTTCTCTCTCTCTCTCTCTCTCTCGCTCTCTCTCTCTCTCTCTCTCTCTCTCTCTCTCTCTCTCTCTCTCTCTCTCTCTCTGTGTCTCTTTCTCTCTTTCTTTCTTTCTCTCTCTCTTTCTTTATCTCTCCCTCTCTCTCTGTGTCTCTCTCTCTCTGTGTGTGTCTCTTTCTCTCTCTCTCTCTCTCGCTCTCTCTCTCTCTCTCTCTCTCTCTCTCTCTCTCTCAATTCAATTCAATTCAATTCAATTCAATTCGCTTTATTGGCATGACGTAACAATGTACATATTGCCAAAGCTTACTTTGGATATTTACAATATAAAAAATAAATAAAAATGAGAATCAAAAATTGTCAACGGGACAACAGTAACAACAATAACCAACGGTCAATATAACCATACATTCAACAATAACAATAATCATACAGTTGAGGACATGTGCAGGTTTATTGGTCTGTCAGACACTGTCCCTCAACTTATGGCAGGCAGCAATGTAGTGCGCTGCCAACCCACAGCTCTCTGCGTCCTCCCCCAACAGGATGGGTACCCTATTCTCATCAGAGAGGTCTTTGAAACCTTGAATAAGGATTTCAAATTTGGGGAAATGACACTCTCTAATTGTTTTATATTTTTGACATTTTGTCAGGAAATGCAGCTCCGTCTCAGGTTCTGCTGTTGTGCAGTGGTTGCACAGCCTTTCCTCTACAGGGAGCCAGGTTTTCCTGTGTCTACCCTTCTCAATGGCAAGGCTGTGCTCACTGAGCCTGTACTTTGTCAAGGTTTTTCTAAGGTTTTGATCAGTAACCATGGTCAAATATTTAGCCATAGTGTACTGTCGATTTAGGGCCAGATAGCACTGCATTTTGCTTTGTGTTTGTGCTTGTGTTTCCCAATAAGCAATGTAGTTTTGTTTTGACTGTGTTGTAATTTGGTTTATTCTGATTGATTGGATGTTCTGGTCCTGAGGCTTCAGTGTGTTAGTAGAACAGGTTTGTGAACTCAGCCCCAGGACCAGCTGGATGAGGGGACTCTTTTCTTTGCTCAGCTCTTGGCATTGCAGGGCTTGGTAATGATATGAGAGGGGGTCACTGTATTTTAGATGTTTCCAAAACTTAATTGCTCTTTTTTGAGTTTTTATTATTAGTGGATATTGGCCTAATTCTGCCCTGCATGCATTGTCTCTCTCTCTCTCTGTGTCTCCCTCCCTCTTCTCTCTCTCTCCCTACCTCCCCCTTCCCTTCTCTCCTCAGACACTCTCTCCCTGGGGAACATGGCTGCTTAATTGATTTACTTTGTGGAGGATTACACGTCAATCACAAGACAGAGCATCACGCGGTGGCACACACCGCCATCACGCTGCCATCACACCTCTGCACACGCATGCATATATGGATGGGGTTTGGACGTGGCTTAGAGACATGGAGTGATGGGTGGGGATGGTTGGGGACCATTGGGAGTGATGGATGTGCGAATAGAGATGTATGGAGAGGTATTGAGGGCCGTCATGGATAAAGAGTTGATCGGCTGATCGGTGGATTGGTGGATGTCAATATATTGTTTTAGTCTTGTTGGTAGAGGATTTCCTGTTTATGAATGGATAGCAGGCTCATTGTCTTTGGAGATTGAGGGATCTGGGACAGTGTGGATAGAGGCAGCTTTTGTTTTGTTTATATTATTTCCTTATATTTTCCTGTAAAGTAGTTTTTTACACACTTGTGTTCAGTCCCCGGATTGAAAGCTCTTTTGTAAATGTGTTGTCAAGTGAGAGTCCTGAGGTTTACGGTGGTATAGCAGTCCAAACTGGTGCTACTGCATGCTACTGCTACTGCATGGATTCAAATCCAACTGCACTGTCTTTCCTCTCTACCTCTGTCATCTTCAGTAAACACAAACTGTTAAGAGTGGGACTGCCCCAACCTTTAAAAATAATGGTATATACAGTGACTAGTGAAAGTCTACACCCCCCTTGCACCATCTTCACATTTTGTTGCCTTAAAATTCAATCTCAAAGGGATTACATTTTATATTTTTTCCTACAGATCTACACAACCTTAAACAATGGATATACGTTGCCTTAAGAGTTTTTCAAGGTCGGTAGAATCTTATAAAAAAAAAATCTCATTTGTAATAGCAGCCAAAGGTGCTTTCACCAAGTATTTCACCAAGGTTCCAATTTACCTAACTTTGTTGTTAAAGTATAAAATCATGAGATACCAAACCGGTTCCTCAGGTCTCCACCGAACTATATAAATCCGCTTTTTGTTTTAATGCACCTCATTGCTGGAACCAACTACAAAATTGGATGTTATGGTGCTGATCGGGCAATTTAAAATATTGATTTGGGATCTTCTTAATGAGGAATGTATTTTTTTTCTTGAAAATGTGTATCTGATTTTGATTAGATTTTGTCTTATGAATTGTATATGTAGGGCTACCTTGTGAAAAAACCCCAGCTTTCAATGGTGACTCCCTGTTAAATAAAGGTCAAATAAATAAATAAACTTTTGGGTATTGTCACACCAGCCTTCGCTTTGGCTCCCGCCCTGTCCAGCTCAGGCTTTCGGCGTCGCCGGCCTTCTAGCTGCTGCCAAATCTACTGCTGGCAAACGCCCTTCACTCATCAACCCTGGACTTGTCTCGTCATCATTACGCATACCTGGTTTCAATCCCCACTCTATCTCTGTATATATACTCCCTCTGCCATTTGTCTTTGTTGGTCATTGTAAATGTTACTTGTTTTCCTGAGAGGAATCTCTCCTACTATTCCCTGAGTACTTTATATTTTGCACTTTGGGTTCACCTTGTGCCTTTTTGTTTATGAAGATATATTTTGAGCACAACAGCGTTTGGGTTTCGTCCCGCTTTGATCTATGGTGCTTAAATACATTGAGTATTTCTAAACCTGCGACTGCCTCCTGCCTACTCCTCTCTACACTACTGACAGGAGTAAAGACATACCTAATCAATACATCAGTAACAAAGAAATAGCGGGGGGGATGTTCCATTTTTCTTTCACTTTGAAAATGTGGAGTAGGTTTTGTAGATAGGTAGAAAAAATACAAATGTAATCCCTTTTTTGATTACATTTTAAGGAAGCAAAATGTGAAAACTGTGCAAGGGATGTGTAGACTTTCACTAGCTACTGTCTATATATGGTTCTCTCTATCTACCTATGCAATTAACCAAGGAAAGGTCAATTGAACAAACTACAGTATATTCCCTGTGAAAACATTTAGAATGGAGGCCAAAGGGGGAAATGGTCAGCATGTAGGACCAGTCAGAAATTGCAGCCTGCCCCAGTCACTCCCATATAGTAGACTTCCAGTTTTTCTAAATGTTGACCCATTGTGTAAAAGTACCCATTGTGCATGACAGCTGATTTCCTTGGGGAGAAAGTTGTTCTCTTTGTTTCTAGACTTGTTATTTATCTTTCCCCAAATAAATTCAGCTTGTTTGTTTGTTCTTCCTATCTTGGTCTGTCTCAACAATCTTCCTGTTTTAATGATGTTTTTGGAGAGAAAAGAGGTGAACAAGCAGTTAGAGTGGGTGAGTGGATGGCTGTTATTGTTGCCTCATCCTGCTTGTTACAGCAAAGCTGTGTTCCTGCCCAACATCAGCTCAGCCACTTGGTTTGGAACAGAACATTGTCGGGAAATGCACCCACGCTCAAATTCATAGACCGAACTATAGATGTGAGGTTGTGATAAATGGTTGAACTTAGCTCATGAGGCATTGATATATTATATTCTTCAAGAATCATTGGATATATATCATTAATTATTGAAATAACCATTGAACAGTAGGCAATCTTTGAGATTGTGACTTTAAATCACCAGCCACTAGAGGGACAGTGTGGAATGAAGCACCCACATGTTTTATAACTTTATAACTTTCACTTCCTGGTGTATATCCGTGCCCTCTGTGTTTGCCTTGTGAAAAAGAGAACATTTCAGACTGCTCTGTTTTTTTTCACTAAATAAAAGTAGTTGCATCTTGTCTTCTCTCTCTCTCTCTCTCTCTCTCTCTCTCTCTCCATTTGACTTGGGGAAAGCAATCAACCTCCCCGTTCTTCCCCCACTACCTCCTTCGCACCTCTCCCTTTTCCCATTTTCTCTGGCCCTCTCCCCCTCTCTCCATCTCCCCTCCATTTCCCCCTTTCTCTCTTACTAACTCCTCTTCGTCTCTCCCCATCCGCTCCTATCCACCCCTGCTCTCACATGTATTTCCCTTTTCCTCCTTCCCTCTCTCCCTTTCTTTTTTCTCTTTCTCTTTCTCCTCTCTCTCTGCCTCTCTCTCTCCCCCTCCCTCTCTCTCCCTCTCTCCAGTGAGTGAAACAGGAAGTGGGCTTCCTCCAGTGTTTGGAGAGGGGAACTGACAGCCTGTGTTAATTAGTCTAATTGGGATTAGAGACAGCAGCAGCAGAGTGTGTGAAGAACAGGCCTGGCACTGCATGGGAAACACTGGGTCTGCATCCCAAATAGCACCCTATTCACTACATATTCAACTACTTTTAACCAGAGCCCCTTTGGGCCCTGGTCAAAAGTAGTGCACTGTATAGGGAATAGAGTGCCAGGGTGCCATTTGGGACGCATCCTGGGACACTCCCTCCACTGTGGGTGAGAGCGCTGAAGAGAGCTGTAGCTAACACAAGCATAGGGAGAGAGGCCTTTCAAATATAGCACCTCAAAATACACATAAAAAGGGTGTTTTTTTGTTGGCTACCCAAAATACTGGCTCAACAGCATCCAATTCCCCGAATTACCCTCTTTGACAAATCTTTCGGACAATTTTTGAATGAAAAAGATTTGTCTCTTTTTTTTTTTTGCTTTTAAAGTTCATTGGCAAATATTGTGTTTATTTTGTTGATCAGTAATTTGTTGGTATGTACATACTGGGATCATGTAGTAGTCATTGTAGTGCTCCATGATTGTAGTTTCTGTCTTTCCTATGGGCCTTCAATACACAATTCCCAGGGCCTGATATTCTACAAATACACGTTGACTCTGTTGTAATGGTAAGGAGGCTTTAGAAAAATAACATTGTGATTAATTAATGCATCCTAACTACACAATAGAGCTTAGATAAATGTAATTAACAGTAACTTTCCGTGCATAATTGCTATAGTTATGTTATTCATTAGTTTCAGCCGAGAACAAAATATTCAGTAAAGCGAAGGCATTACTTTTTGATGTTCAGCATATAGTGTGAGGAAAAGCATTTATTATTTAGCGTTTCTTTCGTGTAAGTTGTACTGTTTTATTCAATTTAGTTGAAGAGCTTGCTAGTTAGCCCCCATCAGTTCACCATAACCAATCTGTCAGGAGTGATACAGCATACTGTAGCTCATGCAGACAGAGTAGATACATACAGGACACACACATGCACGCACACACACACATAGAGCAGGAAGCAGAGCGAGAGCGGGAGGATAATAATAATAATAATGTTCTTGATAAATGGCTGAGGAACGCTTTATTCAGCGAACGTTTCCAGATGCTCGGGGTGAAGCGGGCAAGCAGATGGTCAGGTTGCGGCTCCACAGCACAACTCTGCTTGAGACAGGCTGAGTGGCAACTGGCACCCTATTCCCTATATAGTGCCCTACTTTTGACCACAGCACTATGGGCCCTGATCAAAATGAGTGCACCATAAAGGGAAAAGGGTGCCATTTGAGAGGCAGCCACAGGCTACTTCACTTCAACAACACAGAAACGCTCTCTCACTCTCTGTGTGTGTGTGTGCGTGCGTGCGTGGGTGCGCGTGGATGTTAGCTGGATGTTGAAGAACAATATGGCTGTGAGGCCTCAGTGGGAAGGTGCTGAGCCTGGTAGGAGTGAGAGGGAAAGTGTGCATATGGGTCTCTCATAACTTCCACTACACACACCCACACCACTCGCACATGCACACAAATACACACACTCACACACACAAACACACAATCCTAAATCACACACCCAATCTCCGTCCCTGTTCTGCTTGACCATACCGGCCAGAGATGTGGGAGAAGGTGTGGGGAGGGGGAGGGGGTGGGTGTGGGGAGGACAGGGATGTCACAGTTGAGCGCTTCCATGCCTTCCATCCCCATGTCTGCTGGTGGCACCTGAGGACGTGCAGAAAGCCTGGCTGCAGGAGAAGAGGAGGCGGCTCCAGGTGGAGCTACAACCGGATCACGAAGGGTTGACCTAGGTCACCCAGACAGATTGGCCACCTCGGGAGGAAGCAAGGAGAGAGTGAGGAGAGATGAGGAGAGATGCAGACTGCCACAGAAGGACACAGGCTGCAGGTCACCAGGGTCAGCTAGCAATACCTGCAGCTTCCATTGTTTTTATTCCCTCCCAACAATACAGACCTAGTACTCAGCTAAGAAACCGTGAAGAATCTCTAAGAGTTTTGCCAACTGTTTTCTCAACTATTCTTAAAGTCTGGGAAACTAGGAAGGATATTATCAAATTATTGGTGCAAGGTATTGTAATGGCCGTCGTATGGAGTAGACCAAGGCGCAGCGGGTTGAGTGCTCATATTTACTTTTATTGAACACATAAAGAAAACAAGAAAACGAACAAACGACAAACAGTCTTGCAGGCTAAACACAGCAATGCAAAAAGCCACTTCCCACCAACCACAGGTCAAAAAGGGCTACCTAAGTATGACTCCCAATCAGCAACAACGATGTACAGCTGTTCCTGATTGAGAGCCATACCAGGCCAACAAAGAAATACACAACCTAGAAAATCATAGAAATACAAAACTAGAACAATAACCAAAAACCCCGGAACACATAAAACAAACACCCCTCTTACATAAGAACATATCCCAACCAACCCCGAACCACATAAAACAAACACCCCCTGCCACGTCCTGACCAAACTACAATAATCAATAACCCCTTATACTGGTCAGGACGTGACAGGTATGTTTTTAACAAAAGACGCTTGTTTTCATGCTGTTTTCCAATATGCTGACTTATTACCCTTGATTGTTTGATAAAATAATACATGTATGTTGGAAAATAGATCTACATTTGTGTTTACTCCTCGGAACTGTTCAAACGAAGTCCAATAACTTCCAACTAAGATGACTGAAATACTGAAGTCTAAGATAACTCTAAGATAATGAAAGCTTCACAACTCTATTATGGACCTGACAGACAGAGATATTGATGTAGTGATTTTCTCTCAGGTTACCTCATAACTTTATAGATAAGATTGACTGTAATGTGTCTGGTGTCAGTGTGACACACGCTCAGAAGTCGCCGTGATGACCAAAACTTCCTGTTGTTTTGTTTACGCCCCATGCAGCCTCCTTCTGTTATTGACACTTCCTGTGGAAGAGCGTGCACGACACACACACAAACACTCACATACGTGTACACACACATAGAGACACACACACAGAAACACACACACCATTCTTTCTCGCCTACACCCTGCTGTCATCTCAGTTCCTCCCACAGGCGACACTCGCGAACCTACGGCATGATGGGAAATGGGCTGTCATCACTCTAACAGGGCGCCGCAGTCTGCTAATCAGATCTGGAAACTGGGGCGAGTGCACCCGTTATGCACCCAGAGGAGGGTTAATGGTGCTGATGGTTTTTTGGGGGGGGGGTGGTGGTGGATGTATTTGGGGCCTATTTTAGGTCTAGCTGGGGCCTTTCCGGGCCCCTTGCCATGCATGTGCATTAGTCAGCTGACCAACGCTGGGTAAATATTTACCTCCAGGAAGGGACCAGTGTATTTCCCCTCCCGAACACAGAACAATAATTCCCTCCTTCTGTCTGGTTCGGCTGCTGTTTCTCAGAATACCAGTAATTATCACACTTCCCTGTATTCTTCAGAGGGCCTCATTGTCCCGGCTGGGGAGGTTGGCTGCAGCAGTCCTGTTCAGGCCGGACGGAAGCCGGACTCTCCTCACAGGCCCTGCACTCCCAGCTCGGAGGAGGAAACCAAGCAGCCGGGAGAAGAATTAGCCCGCTGTGATTTATAAACTACTCTCTGCAGTTAGGAGCGACACAATAAAACATAATGGATCTCTAAGAGGGTGTATGTTCTCGCTCTTTTTAAAAATTTCTCTCTCTCTCTCTCTCTCTCTCTCTCTCTCTCTCTCTCTCTCTCTCTCTCTCCCTTTCTCTCTCTGTCCTCCATACACTTTCTTATTCTCTCTCCCTCTCTTTTACACACTTTCATATTATCTCTGTCTTCCCCCTCTTTCTTTAATTCACTCATTCTCTTTGTGTGTTATGGAGATCCCACTCCTGCCCTCTTAGAAGCACCACCCACACCCTTACCATTTCAGTGGAATGTGGTCCTGAGGACCAGTGGGTTTTTATATCTGCATCCTCTTTAACCGGTGCTCCGCAGCACACTAACCACCTTTCTATTGAAAGGGTAAATTGGTGGGTCACAGGTCAGGCTAGTGATCAAGACGAGAGGTTGGGGGATGGAAGGTGGAGGGAGAGTGCTGGCTGGTGGCTGGGGGGATGTGGGGGTAGCAGGTTCCGGACCAATCAGTGTAGCTGTTGAGAGTAATTCACTTCCTGATCGCCCGGGCAGGGTGGACAGCTGTCCGTAGGCCCCTAATCAAGCCCCGTGGCAGGGCTGCTGTCAGACTGCGCTGACCTGTGCTGTTGGTTGGGGCTAGTGGGGCTAGTGGGGCTTGCGAGGCTGAGAGAGAGGCCTGGGGATATTGATCCGGCCTCTCAGGGGTTGACAGACTCCTCTAAGTGGATGTGTCTGCAACCGACATCCTCTCCTCTCCTCATCTCCCCCTCCCCTCCTCCACGACGTCCTCTCATCTCCTCCTCCCCTCCTCCACGACACCCTCTCATCTCCTCCTCCCCTCCTCCACGACGTCCTCTCATCTCCTCCTCCACCCCTCCACGACGTCCTCTCGTAAACCCTCTCTGCTCCCTCCTCCCTTCATCTCCCTTCTTCCTCTCTTTTGCTAAACATGGTCCTCTGAAACACAGTAGCACTCTCTCTCAGAGGAGTCCCAGGAGTCAATGAGATGCGTAGGGCCTTGTCATTCCCATGAGGGGGCCCCATGCATAAACCAATGAAAGAATGACGTGTCATTGGGATGGGCTCAGGTGTTAAGACTGGCTGTTGTGTCTCCGTTTTCCTTTCTCTGTCTGAGAACTCAAACAGTTGATGTCACCTGTCGGTGTAAACCTATTTGTGAGTACAACCTGTTTAGCAGTCCTGTGATGGTGAACCTGTCCATCTGTCCTTTAGAATGTCCACCTGTCAAATACCTGTCCGTCTGCCCTATTAGGATCTGTCTGTCTGTCTGTCTGTCTGTCTGTCTGTCTGTCTGTCTGTCTGTCTGTCTGTCTGTCTGTCTGTCTGTCCCGCGAGATTCAACCTGTGTGTGTGTCTGTTTGTGTGTGTGTGTGTGTGTGTGTGTTTGTGTGTGTGTGTGGTGTGTGTGTGTGTGTCTGTGTGTGTGTGTGTGTGTGTGTGTGTCTGTGTGTGTGTGTGTGTGTGTGGTGTGTGTGTGTGTGTGTGTGTGTGTGTGTGTGTGTGTGTGTGTGTTGTGTGTGTGTGTGTGTGTGTGTGTGTGTGTGTGTGTGTGTGTCTGTGTGTGTGTGTGTGTGTGTGTGTGTGTTTGTGTGTGTGTGTGTGTGTGTGTGTGTCTGTGTGTGTGTGTGTGTGTCTGTGTGTGTGTGTGTGTGTGTGTGTGTGTGTGTGTGTGTGTGTGTGTGTGTGTGTGTGTGTGGTGTGTGTGTATGTGTGTGTGTGTGTGTGTGTGTGTGTGTGTGTGTGTGTGTGTGTGTGCAGGAAGCCTGGGTGACTGGAGGGCTGATCTTGCTGCCTAAGACAGGCAGCTGTGCCATCTGTTCAGTCAACCTGAGGCAGTGCACACACAACACCTCCACCCCTGCATCTCCTGCTCTTCCTCTCCTCCCTTTTTCTTTTTTGTTTCTTTCTCTATCACTTGCTTCCAGGAAATACAACCCCCATCATTCCGTTGATTGATTTTCAATCCATGTTCCTTATTTCCAAATACACAAACACACATAGCAAGGAGAGAGAAATATGTACACACAGAGAGGCAGGGGGGAAGACAAGTGAACAGGAGAGACCTCACCAGAGTTGCTATTGTCATCTTTATATACACGGCTGATTGTTTGCGAATGAAGCGACTTAATAGCTATTTGTGAGGAATACAAAATCAATATTTTGCCCAATCAAAAGGAGGTTGTAAAGCCGGCCAAAGCATTCCATTTTGAATAATAGCCCCTTCCATAACAATCAGCTCATTGATTGGAAAGCCAATACCGCTCAGGCAAGCGGCTCACGTGAATTAATGCCTCTGTGATGTGGCCAGGCCATAAATGATAGGAATTAATATTGTTTTGATGTGACTGAACCAATCACCTCTGAGGTGAGGCAGCCAAAAGTGATTCTGATGCCATCAAATATACTGGAGAAGATGTGTGGTGAGCGGCGATCCATGCCCCGTTAATGGGAGAGAGAGACCCTGCTCTGACACATTGATAGATAAGCATTATAAAAGCACATCTACTGACTGTCTGCCCCCCCATCCCACCACCACCCTACCACAATCCCCCCACACTGAATATTCTATCTTATTTACAATAACTTGACACTTCACCCCCAAAAATTGTTATTAGATTCTTGATGGCAAATCAAAAAAGAGGGGAGAGTCGTGGAGAGGAGAAAGGGGTCGGACGGAGGAGGAGGAGAAATGGGGATTTCGTAGGGAGCTCTGAATTTTAGTATGCACGCTTATTCTGTTAAGATAAAATGCAATAACAAATATGTTGGCCTGCTCCCTGGGAAAAAGGGCCCTGGAAACACTTTGAGGATGGCATATATTTATCATCTGACACAGACTGTCGCTGGAAAGAATATATTGCTTTAAAAAGTCGCACCCGTAATAGCATTGATATAATTTCCATACATTTTCATTTCAAATTTGATATTTTTCTCATCGGTGAACAACATAAACTATTTAAAGAGGATGCTGGTGTGCCAAACTTTTTCCACCAACCTTAAATTAGCAAATCGCATCCCGGTGATGGATAACACCCCTAGCTTCTGTGGGGGACAAACTCGGGAGCTAAACTGGTCCTCACGTTGAAAATCAGCTTCTCAAAACCAGTAGGATGTCCTGAGATTATAACTACTTCATTTAAGCGATCTCCATCCTCTTTCTCAGATTTTCTCACTGAAAACATGCCTGTACACATACAACTCATAATTGTCAGACATCACAGCACAGAAAGATCATTGACTATTATTACCACGTTATTACAGTAGAATGGTCTGATCATTGAGTGTTATTACTGTGTCATTACAGTAGAATGGTCTGATCACTGGATTATTATTACCGCATTATTACAGTAGAATGGTCTGATCACTGGATTATTATTACCGCATTATTAAAGTAGAATGGTCTGATCACTGGATTATTATTACCGCATTATTACAATAGGATAGAATGGTCTGAACACATACAACTCATAATTGTCATATATCACAGCACAGAAAGATCCTTGAGTATTATTACTGTGTCATTATAGTAGAGTGGTCTGATCATTCAGTGTCATTACTGTGTCAATACAGTAGAATGGTCTGATCATTGGAGTATTATTACTGTGTCCTTTTAGTAGATTGGCCTGATCGTTAATTGTTATTAGTGAGTCATTCCAATAGAATGGTCTCTCTGTGATACATTATGCCTCAACGTTTACCAAAATGGTGAAATAATTGTTCTATCAATATGAGGCGGTATGGTGGTAATTGTTCTATCGTTAAGTGCTTAGCCTTCCATTATCTCCTCAGCGGAGCCTACAGTCTGATTTACTGACTGCACCTACACTGGAGGTGAGGGAAGGGTTACGTCGCAAATGGCACCCTACTCCCTCCCTGTATGGTGGACTACTTTTGACCAGGGCCCATAGTAGTGAACTATAGGGATTAGGGTGCCATTTTGGCCCACAGCCAAGACTCAGCTCCAGACATAATGTAGTTGGGTGGTGATGCTCCTCTATTGACCTGGACACAATTTACAGCTCAGATAAAGTAAAGATCCATTACTTTTCTGTTCTCCAATGGTCCGCTAGCTCATCAGGAGAGAGAACGCGTCAGAAGCTAATTTACTTCCTGATTTACTGTATTTTTTGGGGGGGGGCCAACGTACAAATATAGGCCGCGATTCACTGCAAGGTGGCAATAACGCAGCACTCTAAAACAGACTTTTAAAGGTCATTTACGCTCAATCCGAAATGCGTTTACTTTGAATGCAATCTCTTTGAACGTTTGGGAAAACGTATTTAAATGGCGCATTGTCTAGAGTGTTGCATCATAACATGTCTTGCATTACGTTCCAGCCCTGGTATGCTTAGTGTTGTGCATGTGTCATGAGCAGGGGAACTACACTGCAATTACATTATGTAATGGGAAGATGTGAGGTGACGCCAATTTAAGAAAGGACCAATGAGGGGTCAGAATGGCCGGGACAATGAAATAAACAGAAAAGAATGCCTTGTATGTCTGAGGTTACACAGATACATGGACACCCCTGCATGTTTACTAAATAAGGCCCCCAAGTTAAGACAAGGGCTGCCCCAAGAGAGTGCCAGTCTAAACTAAAATACCTAATAAGGGAATTTCCTTGTGCATGCAATTGCATTGATTTACAGAATTTTTATCAGCACCATTTCCATGCCATGATTAATTACTAATGAGTCATTTGTTAATTTCAGGTTGTAACTTCCTATTACTACTCCCACTACAAAAGCTTGGTTAACTGTGTTTAAAAGATTTTTGTGACAAGTATGCATTGTGCATGCAAGTATGTGTGTGTTTGCGTGTGTGTGTGTGTGTTTGCGTGTGTGTGTGTGTGCGTGTGTGTTTCCTCTGTAGAGGACAGTGAAAGGTCAAGAGCAGTGTGGAGACTCCTCGTGTTTCAGTCTTTCTCTCTGCTCTGACATTTACTCACGCAGGGATGGAGGACCAGCCCCATCAGCCCTCCATGGCATTGAATGTCCATAACACAAGATAGGCCTGACCAGATGGATGGATGTCTGAACACAGGCATGTGTGTGTGTTTGTGTGTGTGTGTGTGTGTGTGTGTGTGTGTGTGTGTGTGTGTGTGTGTGTGTGTGTGTGTGTGTGTGTGTGTGTGGTGTGCGAGTGTGTGCGAGTGTGTGCGAGTGTGTGCGAGTGTGTGCGAGTGTGTGTGGGTGGGTGCGAGTGTGTGTGTTTGTGTGCATGCGTGTGTACATGCCTGCATGTGTTTGTCTCTGTTTGTTTGTGTGTGTGTATGTGAGAGTGTGCGTACGTCCATGCACATGCGCACGTGTGTGTGTGCCTGTGTCCATCTGTATGTCCATGCCATAGTGTGTGAACGCATCTCTAAACACTGTGCTGTGCGAGTATGTGTGTATGTTACAATGAGAGCCCCACTGACAGAATGATCTATATGGGGCCAAGAGAGAGAGGGGGGAGTGGGATCGTTTTTAGATGCTGGTAATTAGAGCCACCAGTATGAAGCCTGGGAACAATACAGCCAGTATTTCTGCCATCAAAGGCCACTGTCCTGTAGAATGACATTTTTCTCTCTTAAAGCATCCAGTGGCCAGATGGCCTCCCAACCTGTTCCCTACAAACAGCCCAACACTTCATCTCCCTCTCTCTCTGTGTCTATGGTGTCTATGGCTGCCTGTAATGTATGAAGTGGTGTCTGTCTGTGTGTGTGTGTGTGTGTGTGTGTGTGTGTGTGTGTGTGTGTGTGTGTGTCATTAACCTGGCATTTAGAAAAACCTGGCAATCACTATGGTCAAATCAAATTGTATTAATCACATGCGCCGAATAGAACAGGTGAAAAGTGAAATAGTTACTTACGAGCCTCTAACCAAGAATGCCGTTTAAAAAAATACAGATAAGTATAAGAAATAAAGGTAACAAGTAATTAAAAGGGGTGGGTACCGGTACAGAATCAATGTGCGGGGGGCACCGGTTAGTTGAGGTACATATGTACATGTAGGGTGAGTTATTAAAGTGACTATGCATAGATGATAACAGAGGGTAGCAGCGGTGTAAAAGAGGGAGAGAGGGGGGGGGTGGTGCAAATAGTCTGGGTAGCCATTTGATTAGGTGTTCAGGAGTCTTATGGCTTGGGGGTAGAAGCTGTTTAGAAGCCTCTTGGACCGAGACATGTCGCTCCGGTACCGCTTGCCATGCGTTAGCAGAGAGAACAGTCTATGACTAGGGTGGCTGGAGTCTTTGACCATTTTTAGGGCTTTCCTCTGACACCGCCTGGTATAAAGGTCCTGGATGACAGGAAGCTTGGCCCCAGTGATGTACTGGGCCGTACGCACTACCCTCTGTAGTGCCTTGCGGTCGGAGGCTGAGCAGTTGCCATACCAGGCAGTGATGCAACCAGTCAGGATGCTCTCGATGGTGCAGCTGTAGAACCTTTTGAGGATCTGAGGACCCATGCCAAATCTTTTCAGTCTCCTGAGGGGGAATAGGTTTGATCGTGACCTCTTCAAGACTGTATTGGTGTGCTTGGACCATATTAGTTTGTTGGTGATGTGGACACCAAGGAACTTGAAGCTCTCAACCTGCTCCACTGCAGCCCCATCGATGAGAATGGGGGGTGCTCGGTCCTCTTTGTCCTGTAGTCCACAATCATCTCTATAGTAACAGGTACTTGGAGCACACTGGATCAGAGAGAATTTCTTAGCCTTCAATATTGAATTTCACATGGCAATTTATCATTGCCGCCCCTTTCGTATTGCATCTCTCTCTCTCTTTCTCTCCCTCTCTCTCATTCTCGCTCTCTCTCCCACCACTCACTCTCACTTCTCTCTCTCTCCCTCTCTTTAATACCCCTCATTCTCCCCCTCCCTTTCTTTCTTTCTCTCTCTCTCTCTCTCTCTCTCTCTGTCTCTCTCTCTCTCTCTCTCTCTCTCTCTCCTCTCTCTCTCTCTCTCTCTCTCTCTCTCTCTCTCTTTCTCCCTGTTTCCCCTCTCTCTCTTCCTCCCCCTCTCTTTCCCCCTCCCTTTTCCCTGTGATGGAGCAGTGAGTGTTGGAGGTAGGGAGGAAGGGAAGGAGCAAGGGAGGTAGAGAGAGGCAGCAGGTGAGTGGGTGACACCTTGGGGATATGGATGGGCTAGGTTTAGACAGCGCCTCATTAGTGAGCACTGAATTACACTCCAGACATGTCTTTATGTAGACTAATCATATTACAGCAGGCGAGGTGAGCCTCACCGGGAGGGAGAGGGAAGGGAGGGAGGGGGAGGGGGGCTGTGTGCTTTACAATCTGATTTGCCCAAGAGAACTCAATGTAATCTACCACCGACGACCGACACCATTTTATCTATCTATCCATCTATCTCCTACACGTGCAGGCGTGTGTCGCTCGCCCGCTCTTCTCTCTCTCTCTCTCCCTCTCAAAGTCTCTCTTCTCTCTTTCACTCGCTCACTCTCTCTCTTTTCTATTCCCTTGTCCTACCGCTTGCACAACACAATTCTACCTCCTCCCCTCCCTTCATTCCTCCACCCATACATTGTCAATTCTGACAAGCCGATTTAATCGGCCAGCACGGCGGTGGCGGGTGGCGGTGGCGTGCGCCTCTCTGACCACTGTGCAGAGTCATTAACCTTGACTGGCATAATTGAATCCAAGGTTGATTGCTCGTGACCCTCCCCCTGCCGAGGTCCTTAAAATGTACATATTCATTACAGGGCCCGGCCGCTAAATGGATTGCACAGGGAAAGCTGTAGCAATCATCCAGGCCTGATCCGGCGGGGGCACTCTGCTGTTCAGGGGCCCTGTGCCGAGGGGGAGCGGGGTTGTGGGGCCACTAATTGCATGTTAGAGAGGAGGATTAGATTATGAAAAGAGTGAGAGAATGAAGATGGAGCCCTGTGACACTGTCAAATTAAGGGCAGCCTTGTAACGCGGCGAGACACCGAAATGTACAGTGACATTACCAGAGGAGAAAGGACGGAGATGGAAAAAGAGAGATAAAGAGAGAGAGAAAGACTGAGAGGGGAAAGCGAAGGGGATGTGGAGGATGAGACAGAGAGGGATGGAGAAGAATAGACTGAAAGGATTCCCCCCTCCGTCCTACCATCAGCCGTCACCCCTCCTCCCTTCTCTTACATAGTCTCATGTTATGCCCCCCAAGCTACCCATGGAGGGGTGAGTCTAATGAGTATGACAGGTGTCACACACACACACACACACACACACACACACACACACACACACACACACACATACACACACACACACACACACACACACAACCTCCAAGACCCCCTCAGCCCCTGACTCTCTCTCTCTCTCTCTCTCTCACTCTCTCTCTCTCTCTCTCTCTCTCTCTCTCTCTCTCTCTCTCTCTCTCTCTCTCTCTCTCTGTCCTCTAATGGTTGTCAGATTACAATCACCCAAACAAGCCCATTAATTTATCCCCTGCCCCCGACACGGGTGGCCCCCCTAACGCTCTCCCTCTGAGGTGTTCCACCCCAGGGGTCAGAGGGTAAAGATTAAATAAAGTTTACTGAGGAGAAGAAGAGGGAGGAGGGAGAGAGGCAGAGGGCAAAATGGCAGAATGCTAGTGATGATGATGATGATGTCACCCATCATCAGCAGCTTTGTGTGTTGCTATAGTAATGCTGTAGTCCAAACACAGAGAGAGTGAGTTGTCTGATCTGGTCTGGACATTGATGACACTCCTAACGTCTCTGTGTGACCCAAGAAAAGGATTACCTTGTGTTACCCATTAGCTAGCATTGTGAGAACATAACATAACATAAATGAGCGAACAGACCAGACAGCCGGGTGTTTTTTGCCCTCCAGCTGCCCTCTGTGCCCCTGCCTCTTCTGTCCGGAATCGTTCCCAGCCACCCCTGGTCCGTGGAGAGCCATCCAACTTTCACGTTAGACATTTTCCACTCGGAATTGGAGTGGTTTGCTTTAATCCCTGCACATCATCAGCGAGTGGCTTTCCCATGGTTTGAAGAGAGTTTAGGTAGCTGTGTGGAAATCAAACAGTCGAACAATGGAGGGCTTCCTACACTTAACCTCTTAATGGGCTCTCAATGGCTCCCCAGGCTCGCAGAAAACTATCAGCCACTGGATTCACTTACCCCCATTGTTAACTGGGGATGTGTGAGGTCTGGACACTTAAAACTCCTAAACGGCATGTGTGTGTGTGTGTGTGTGTGTGTGTGTGTGTGTGTGTGTGTGTGTGTGTGTGTGTGTGTGTGTGTGCGCACCTGTGTGTGCGTGTGCATGTGTGTTTGTGTTCGTACGTGCGTGTGTGTCTGTGTGCAGAGAGAAGGAATGTGTTGAGCTGTTTTTGATGAGCAGGCGTTTTCACAGGTGGTAGATGAGAAAGGTGAAAGCTAAAGCATACATTATGTTCTCACATCAAGTCCTCCTGATTCATTCCTCCTGATTCATTCATGTACTGTATGTTGCTGTAATTACGCATGTCAGAGTGTCATAATATTTATATATGTGTGTCATTGTGTCTGTGAAATATGTGGTTTGATGGTGTGTTTCTACTTGCAAGTCCATGTGTACAGTATGTGCATGTGTGTAAGTCCATGTGTGGGTACGTGTGTTTACATGCATGCATGTGTTTATGCTTAATTATGTCTGTATGTGTGTGTACATGTGTGTACGTGTGTGTGTATGTATGTGTATATACAACTGCCAAAATAAATGAGGTATACAAAGTATATTGAAAGCAGGCGCTTCCACACAGGTGTGGTTCCTAAATTATTAAGCAATTAACATCCCATCATGCTTAGGGTCATGTATAAAAATGCCCAGTTGCCCATTCTTTTGACTATCATGGCTAGAAGAGATCTCAGTGACTTTGAAAGAGGGGTCTCAAAGGAGCATAGGGGGTTTAAAGTGTGTGTGTGTGTGTTACCTTCAAGTAGGTTTCGGTTTATCTACAGCATTGGGATTGGGGATGGTGGATAGGCCTAAGCGTCTGCATCTGATTCTGACGGTTGCAAGTTGAAATCCAGCAATAGAAAGTTAATTTTGTTTTAAACCTATCCCAAACCTTAACCCTTACCTTGACTGTTCGGAGTTAATGCCTGAACTTAACCCTAACCTTAAACATTTGGAGTTAATGCCTAAACTTAAACCTTAAACACTTTGAAATTTGCCGTTTGAGAAACAGGGATGAACATCTCATTCTGATGTGACTGTGAGAGCTTCTAGATTAAGACACTTTCTGTTCGTGTTTACCAGTTAGCTGCATGTGTAACGTGTATCGTGTATGATGTGTATCGTGTGTGTGTGTGTGTGTGTGTGTGTGTGTGTGTGTGTGTGTGTGTGTTTACATGCATGTTTGTGCTCTAGTATGTCTGTCTGGATGTTCATGTGTGTGTACAGTATGTGTGTGTACAGTATGTGTGCATGTGTGTGTACAGTATGTGTGTATACTGGGTGTGTGTGTGTGTATGTGTGTGTACAGTATGTGTGTTTACAGAATGTGTGTATACTGGGTGTGTGTGTACAGTATGTGTGTGTACAGTATGTGTGTGTACAGTATGTGTGTATACTGGGTGTGTGTGTACAGTATGTGTGTATACTGGGTGTGTGTGTACAGTATGTGTGTATACTGGGTGTGTGTGTACAGTATGTGTGTGTGTGTACAGTATGTGTGTATACTGGGTGTGTGTGTACAGTATGTGTGTATACTGGGTGTGTGTTAAGTATGTGTGTGTACAGTATGTGTGTATACTGGGTGTGTGTGTACAGTATGTGTGTGTACAGTATGTGTGTATACTGGGTGTGTGTGTACAGTATGTTTGTGTACAGTATGTGTGTGTACAGTATGTGTTTGTACAGTATGTGTGTGTACAGTATGTGTGTGTACAGTATGTGTGTATACTATGTGTGTGTGTACAGTATGTGTGTGTACAGTATGTGTGTATACTGGGTGTGTGTGTACAGTATGTGTGTGTACAGTATGTGTGTATACTGGGTGTGTGTATACTGGGTGTGTGTGTACAGTATGTGTGTGTACAGTATGTGTGTATACTGGGTGTGTGTGTGTACAGTATGTTTGTGTACAGTATGTGTGTGTACAGTATGTGTGTATACTGGGTGTGTGTGTACAGTGTGTGTGTATACTGGGTGTGTGTGTACAGTATGTGTGTGTACAGTATGTGTGTATACTGGGTGTGTGTGTGTACAGTATGTTTGTGTACAGTATGTGTGTGTACAGTATGTGTGAATACTGGGTGTGTGTACAGTATGTGTGTATACTGTGTGTGTGTGTACAGTATGTGTGTGTGTGTACAGTATGTGTGTATACTGGGTGTGTGTGTACAGTATGTGTGTATACTGGGTGTGTGTGTGTACAGTATGTTTGTGTACAGTATGTGTGTGTACAGTATGTGTGTATACTGGGTGTGTGTGTACAGTATGTGTGTATAGTGGGTGTGTGTGTGTACAGTATGTTTGTGTACAGTATGTGTGTGTACAGTATGTGTGTATACTGGGTGTGTGTGTATGTGTGTGTACAGTATGTGTGTGTACAGTATGTGTGTATACTGGGTGTGTGTGTACAGTATGTGTGTATACTGGGTGTGTGTGTACAGTATGTTTGTGTACAGTATGTGTGTGTACAGTAAGTGTGTATACTGGGTGTGTGTGTACAGTATGTTTGTGTACAGTATGTGTGTGTACAGTATGTGTGTATACTGGGTGTGTGTGTACAGTATGTGTGTATACTGGGTGTGTGTGTACAGTATGTTTATGTACAGTATGTGTGTGTACAGTATGTGTGTATACTGGGTGTGTGTGTACAGTATGTTTGTGTACAGTATGTGTGCTTACAGTATGTGTGTATACTGGGTGTGTGTGTACAGTATGTTTGTGTACAGTATGTGTGTGTACAGTATGTGTGTATACTGGGTGTGTGTGTACAGTATGCGTGTATACTGGGTGTGTGTGTACAGTATGTTTGTGTACAGTATGTGTGTGTACAGTATGTGTGTATACTGGGTGTGTGTGTACAGTATGTGTGTATACTGGGTGTGTGTGTACAGTATGTGTGTATACTGGGTGTGTGTGTACAGTATGTGTGTGTACAGTATGTGTGTGTACAGTATGTGTGTATACTGGGTGTGTGTGTGTACAGTATGTGTGTATACTGGGTGTGTGTGTACAGTATGTGTGTGTACAGTATGTGTGTATACTGGGTGTGTGTGTACAGTATGTGTGTGTACAGTATGTGTGTGTACAGTATGTGTGTGTACAGTATGTGTGTATACTGGGTGTGTGTGTACAGTATGTGTGTGTACAGTATGTGTGTATACTGGGTGTGTGTGTACAGTATGTTTGTGTACAGTATGTGTGTGTACAGTATGTTTGTGTACAGTATGTGTGTGTACAGTATATGTGTGTACAGTATGTTTGTGTACAGTATGTGTGTGTACAGTATGTGTGTGTACAGTATGTGTGTATACTGGGTGTGTGTACAGTATGTGTGTATACTGGGTGTGTGTGTACAGTATGTGTGTATACTGGGTGTGTGTGTACAGTATGTGTGTGTACAGTATGTGTGTATACTGGGTGTGTGTGTACAGTATGTGTGTATACTGGGTGTGTGTGTACAGTATGTTTGTGTACAGTATGTGTGTGTACAGTATGTGTGTTTACTGGGTGTGTGTGTACAGTATGTGTGTATACTGGGTGTGTGTGTACAGTATGTGTGTATACTGGGTGTGTGTGTACAGTATGTGTGTATACTGGGTGTGTGTGTAAAGTATGTGTGTGTACAGTATGTGTGTGTACAGTATGTGTGTATACTGGGTGTGTGTGTACAGTATGTGTGTATACTGGGTGTGTGTGTACAGTATGTGTGTGTACAGTATGTGTGTATACTGGGTGTGTGTGTGTACAGTATGTGTGTGTACAGTATGTGTGTGTACAGTATGTGTGTATACTGGGTGTGTGTGTACAGTATGTGTGTGTACAGTATGTGTGTGTACAGTATGTGTGTATACTGGGTGTGTGTGTACAGTATGTTTGTGTACAGTATGTGTGTGTACAGTATGTTTGTGTACAGTATGTGTGTGTACAGTATGTGTGTGTACAGTATGTTTGTGTACAGTATCTGTGTGTACAGTATGTGTGTGTACAGTATGTGTGTATACTGGGTGTGTGTACAGTATGTGTGTATACTGGGTGTGTGTGTACAGTATGTGTGTATACTGGGTGTGTGTGTACAGTATGTGTGTGTACAGTATGTGTGTATACTGGGTGTGTGTGTACAGTATGTGTGTATACTGGGTGTGTGTGTACAGTATGTGTGTATACTGGGTGTGTGTGTACAGTATGTTTGTGTACAGTATGTGTGTGTACAGTATGTGTGTATACTGGGTGTGTGTGTACAGTATGTTTGTGTACAGTATGTGTGTGTACAGTATGTGTGTATACTGGGTGTGTGTGTACAGTATGTGTGTATACTGGGTGTGTGTGTACAGTATGTTTGTGTACAGTATGTGTGTGTACAGTATGTGTGTATACTGGGTGTGTGTGTACAGTATGTTTGTGTACAGAATGTGTGTGTACAGTATGTGTGTATACTGGGTGTGTGTGTACAGTATGTGTGTATACTGGGTGTGTGTACAGTATGTGTGTGTACAGTATGTGTGTATACTGGGTGTGTGTGTACAGTATGTGTGTATACTGGGTGTGTGTGTACAGTATGTGTGTGTACAGTATGTGTGTGTACAGTATGTGTGTGTACAGTATGTGTGTATACTGGGTGTGTGTGTACAGTATGTTTGTGTACAGTATGTGTGTGTACAGTATGTGTGTATACTGGGTGTGTGTGTACAGTATGTGTGTATACTGGGTGTGTGTGTACAGTATGTGTGTATACTGGGTGTGTGTGTACAGTATGTGTGTGTACAGTATGTGTGTGTACAGTATGTGTGTATACTGGGTGTGTGTGTACAGTATGTGTGTATACTGGATGTGTGTGTACAGTATGTGTGTGTACAGTATGTGTGTATACTGTGTGTGTGTGTGTACAGTATGTGTGTGTACAGTATGTGTGTATACTGGGTGTGTGTGTACAGTATGGGTGTGTACAGTATGTGTGTATACTGGGTGTGTGTGTACAGTATGTGTGTATACTGGGTGTGGGTGTACAGTATGTGTGTGTACAGTATGTGTGTGTACAGTATGTGTGTATACTGGGTGTGTGTGTACAGTATGTGTGTGTACAGTATGTGTGTGTACAGTATGTGTGTATACTGGGTGTGTGTGTACAGTATGTGTGTATACTGGGTGTGTGTGTACAGTATGTGTGTGTACAGTATGTGTGTGTACAGTATGTGTACAGTATGTGTGTGTACAGTATGTGTGTGTACAGTATGTGTGTATACTGGGTGTGTGTACAGTTTGTGTGTATACTGGGTGTGTGTGTACAGTATGTGTGTATACTGGGTGTGTGTGTACAGTATGTGTGTGTACAGTATGTGTGTATACTGGGTGTGTGTGTACAGTATGTGTGTATACTGGGTGTGTGTGTACAGTATGTGTGTATTCTGGGTGTGTGTGTACAGTATGTTTGTGTACAGTATGTGTGTGTACAGTATGTGTGTATACTGGGTGTGTGTGTACAGTATGTTTGTGTACAGTATGTGTGTGTACAGTATGTGTGTGTACAGTATGTGTGTATACTGGGTGTGTGTGTACAGTATGTGTGTGTACAGTATGTGTGTGTACAGTATGTGTGTATACTGGGTGTGTGTGTACAGTATGTGTGTATACTGGGTGTGTGTGTACAGTATGTGTGTGTACAGTATGTGTGTATACTGGGTGTGTGTACAGTTTGTGTGTATACTGGGTGTGTGTGTACAGTATGTGTGTATACTGGGTGTGTGTGTACAGTATGTTTGTGTACAGTATGTGTGTATACTGGGTGTGTGTGTACAGTATGTGTGTATACTGGGTGTGTGTGTACAGTATGTGTGTATACTGGGTGTGTGTGTACAGTATGTTTGTGTACAGTATGTGTGTGTACAGTATGTGTGTATACTGGGTGTGTGTGTACAGTATGTTTGTGTACAGTATGTGTGTGTACAGTATGTGTGTGTACAGTATGTGTGTATACTGGGTGTGTGTGTACAGTATGTGTGTGTACAGTATGTGTGTGTACAGTATGTGTGTATACTGGGTGTGTGTGTACAGTATGTGTGTGTACAGTATGTGTGTATACTGGGTGTGTGTGTACAGTATGTGTGTATACTGGGTGTGTGTGTACAGTATGTGTGTATACAGTATGTGTGTGTACAGTATGTGTGTATACTGGGTGTGTGTACAGTATGTGTGTGTACAGTATGTGTGTGTACAGTATGTGTGTGTACAGTATGTGTGTATACTGGGTGTGTGTGTACAGTATTTGTGTGTACAGTATGTGTGTGTACAGTATGTGTGTATACTGGGTGTGTGTGTACAGTATGTGTGTGTACAGTATGTGTGTATACTGGGTGTGTGTGTACAGTATGTGTGTGTACAGTATGTGTGTATACTGGGTGTGTGTGTACAGTATGTGTGTATACTGGGTGTGTGTGTACAGTATGTGTGTATACTGGGTGTGTGTGTACAGTATGTGTGTATACTGGGTGTGTGTGTATACTGGGTGTGTGTGTACAGTATGTGTGTATACTGGGTGTGTGTGTACAGTATGTGTGTGTACAGTATGTGTGTATACTGGGTGTGTGTGTGTACAGTATGTGTGTGTACAGTATGTGTGTATACTGGGTGTGTGTGTACAGTATGTGTGTATACTGGGTGTGTGTGTACAGTATGTGTGTGTACAGTATGTGTGTATACTGGGTGTGTGTGTGTACAGTATGTGTGTGTACAGTATGTGTGTTTACTGGGTGTGTGTGTACAGTATGTGTGTGTACAGTATGTGTGTATACTGGGTGTGTGTGTGTGCCCTGCTCTGCTAGTTAGACTTTATAGTGACTCTCAGCGTGTGTCCAAATCTGCAAAGACAAGTGGCCTCATTTATGTCCATGCAGGAAAATAATTGACCAAGCGCTGGCCGCTAACGAGCGTGTGCGGTGGGAGCCCTAATTAGATTCACTTTGTTTGTGTCGTTTTAATTACATTACGCTCCCCGGCAATGGAGCCCTAGGCCGAGTCCCAAATGACTACCCTATTCCCTAAATAGTGCGCTACTTTTGACCAGAGTCCGACCATAGCCCTATTGGCCCTGGTTAAAAGAAGTACACTATAAAAGGGAATGAAGGGAATAGGGTGCCATTTTGGACGCAGATATAGTGATCCTTCAGCCTACTCAGACCCTGCCTCTGTCTGTCCCATCAGTCCCAGTAGAACTTCAAAACCAACAAACTCACTTTCCCACAAAGCAAAGGAAAGCGAGGCATGCTTTCCCTTAATGTCATTTTAATCCAGACAACAATTAAAGGTCCCTGCTCGATATAGAAACATTTATGTAAAAAAGTGATGAATCGCAATTTTTTTTTTGCGTGTCAAATGAAAAGATGTGCAGGACAGATTTCACAGGCTAGGGGAAGGATAGTGTTGTGTTTATGTTACGATGTGTTGAAGGGAAGCATCTCTAAACCTTTGACGCTCGTTTCAAGTATTCCCCCAAGACACATTTGTTAATTATTTCCTTTTTCATGGTGAATTCTGCTCCGTTCATTAATGGCTTCAACTGATGTTGCTCTCTTTAGATCAGAGCGTTTTTAAAACAGTGGCGGTATAAAAAAATGTTTTGATTATTTCATTATTTTGATTCAATAATTGAGTGATTAATTGATATATAATAATCACCATCACATAGCTTATGCTTGGCTTTCATTTCAAAGTGAATCGTGTATTACCTGCATATTAGCGCTCGCATGCTTTCAGAGGAAGAATAATAGAATTACTCTGACAGGTCAATCGTCTTCTCTGTTTTTTCTCACCCAGTCTATAAGTGATTATTATATAGTGATACAGTATATATATAAATCTGCGTGTTACCATTACTGCTACTCCGTCTCCTCTCTATTGAACTACCCTGCTACAGAGGTGTTGATCCATTGTAAACCTGAGAGGGTTTCATCCTTCATAACGCAGCCTACCTAACACAGGACACCATTATCTGGAAACGTTTGATGGTGTGTATGTGTGCATGTGTTCTGGTCTGTCTGATGGTAATGTGGAGCAGTCCTCTGGGAGCGGCTAACTGGGTCTAAGAATCACCACAGATGTGACCAGAGTGGCCTGTCAATCATTGTGGGGCCACGCGTCTGACGTCCGACATCGTTCTGCCTCAGATCAACAGGCCAAGCACAAGCCATTTAGCCAGCTCTCTGGATTGATATCCTGGCTGGGGTATTCAGAAAGTATTCAGAACCTTTGACTTTTTCTACATTTTGTTACGTTACAGCCTTATTCTATAATACCCCAAAATGACAACGCAAATACAGGTTTTTAGACATTTTTGCCAAAAACATTATAATAATAACTGAAATATCATATTTACATAAGTATTCAGACCATTTACTCAGTAGTTTGTTGAAGCAGCTTTGGCAGCGATTACAGCCTCGAGTCTTCTTGGGTATGATGCTACAGGCTTCGCACACCTGTATTTGGGGAGTTTCTTCCGTTCCTCTCTGCAGATCCTCTCAAGCTCTGTCAGGTTGGATGGGGAGCGTCGCTGCATGTTCGATTGGGTTCAAGTCCGGGCTCTGGCTGGGCCACTCAAGGACATTCAGAGACCTGTCCCAAAGCCACTCCTGTGTTGTCTTGGCTGTGAGCTTAGGGTCGTTGTCCTGTTGGAAAGTGAACCATCGCCCCAGTCTGAGGTCCTGAGCGCTCTGGAGCAGGTTTTCATCAAGGATCTCTCTGTACTTTGCGCCGTTCATCTTTCCCTCGATCCTGACTAGTCTCCCAGTCTCTGCAGCTGAAAAACATCCCCACAGCATGATGATGCTGCCACCACCATGCTTCACCATAGGGATGGTGCCAGGTTTACTCCAGATGTGACGCTTGACATTCAGTCTATAGGTGCCTTTTGGCAAACTCCAAGTGGGGTGTCATGTGCTTTTTCTGAGGAGTGGCTTCCGTCTGGCTACTCTACCATAAAGGCCTGATTGGTGGAGTGCTGCAGAGATGGCTGTCCTTCTGGAATGTTCTCACATCTCCAATGAGGAACTCTGGAGCTCTGTCAGAGTGACCATCGGGTCCCTGATTGCTCAGTTTGGCCAGGTGGCCAGCTCTAGGAAGAGTCTTGGTGGTTCCAAACTTCTTCCATTTAAGAATGATAGAGGCCACTGTTTTGTCGCACTGCTTTGCTTTATCTTGGCCAGGTCTCAGTTGTAAATGACAACTTGTTCTCAACTGGCCTACCTAAATAAAAACTATGTTCTTGGGGACCTTCAATGTTGCAGACATTTTTTGGTAGCCTTCCCCAGATCTGTGCCTATTCACAATTCTGTCTCGGAGCTCTACGGACAATTCCTTCAACCTCATGGCTTGGTTTTTTCTCTGACATGCACTGTCAACTGTGGGACCTTATATAGACAGGTCTCTGCCTTTCCAAATCATGTCCAATCAATTGGATTTACCTCAGGTGGACTCCAATAAAGTTGTAGAAACATCTCAAGGATGATCAATGGAAACAGGATGCACCTGAGCTCAATTTACAGTCTCATAGCAAAGGGTCTTAAACCTGTTTTCACTTTTTCATTGTGGGCTATTGTGTGTAGAATGATGAGGAACATTTTTTATTTCATCAATTTTAGAATAAACATAACAAAAAAGGGGTCTGAATACTTTCCAAATGCACTGTATGTCTCTGGTGTTATCCATAGGGATACACCTGCTGTATGTATTCTACTCTAATCCTGTGGTGCTATACAGTTCCAGGTTTTGAAAAAAACGTGTGGATATGATACTCGAAAGTCAATTTATATGCCTGCAACTACGTAACCAAAACAGCACAGTTTTGGTGTGTGTATAATCATTATTACGATGATCCAGATACTGTATTCACGTACCACTAATATTTGAGTTTCTATAACACATAAAACTGTAAATACAGGACAGATCCCTCATCTACAGCCCTCCTGTTGCAGCTCTTCTGTACTATAAATAAGACGTGTGTGTACAGAAGGGATTCTCTGTTATGACTGGGTCTCATCTTGTCAGATGACTCTCGTTCTGCCCGAGGAAGAAAGTGCACCCATCTGACACATCTGTGGTGTGTGTGTGTGTGTGTGTGTGTGTGTGTGTGTGTGTGTGTGTGTGTGTGTGTGTGTGTGTGTGTGTGTGTGTGTGTGTGTGTGTAGGCGATTTTGTGTCTGTGTATGTGTGTGTTTGAGTGCGTGTGTGTGTGTCTGCGAGTGTGTCCGAGAGTGAGTGTCCATGTGTGTGTGTGTCACAGTGATAAGATCCGTGTTAAACCTGGACTTGAGCTGACACTAACACAGCTGACGAGCTGTAAAAACATCTTGCCTGATCCCAGACTCGCATTGTTCAGGAAAGTCATCATAATATGGAGGGCGATGACTTGACAAAGGAACACACAGCTGGTGTGTATACATAAAGCCTGGTGCATCCACATAAGGTTATCAAATATACATTTAACATTGAGTTTTTACTTGTCAAAACAATGAATTAATGTAATATGCTGTAACTTGGAAAATATTACCAAGAGCTATGTCATTGTGAAATGTTATCAAATGTTGGTGGTAAAAAAGCAGCCAGGTCACCTGTGATACAAGTCAAAATACCACATTCATCCATGTCTGAGGAGATGAAGTGGAAACCGGCCACTAGCGGCAAAAGTGAACACTGTCATCTTCAAACAAGTTTAGGTTTTGCTAGGGTGATGTGGACAGGGATGGCGGATGGGCTTAAGCATCCGATGATTCCAAAGGTTGAAAGTTCGAATCCAGTGATAGAAAGTAGTTGACATTTTTGTTTTAAGCCTATGCCAAACCGTAACTCTTACCTTAAGTATTCGGCGTTAATGCCTAACCTTAAGATTTCGGCGTTAATGCCTAACCTTAAGATTTCGGCGTTAATGCCTAACCTTAAGTATTCGGCGTTAATGCCTAACCTTAAGTATTCGGCGTTAATGCCTAACCTTAAGTATTCGGCGTTAATGCCTAACCTTAAGTATTCGGCGTTAATGCCTAACCTTAAGTATTCGGCGTTAATGCCTAACCTTAAGTATTCGGCGTTAATGCCTAAACTTAAGTATTCGGCGTTAATGCCTAACCTTAAGTATTCGGCGTTAATGCCTAACCTTAAGTATTCGGCGTTAATGCCTAACCTTAAGTATTCGGCGTTAATGCCTAACCTTAAGATTTGGGGGATTAATGCCTAACCTTAAGTATTCGGCGTTAATGCCTAGCCTTAAGATTTGGGGGATTAATGCCTAACCTTAAGTATTCGGCGTTAATGCCTAACCTTAAGATTTGGGGGATTAATGCCTAACCTTAAGTATTCGCCGTTAATGCCTAACCTTAAGTATTCGGCGTTAATGCCTAACCTTAAGTATTCGGCGTTAATGCCTAACCTTAAGTATTCGGCGTTAATGCCTAAACTTAAGTATTCGGCGTTAATGCCTAACCTTAAGTATTCGGCGTTAATGCCTAACCTTAAGTATTCGGCGTTAATGCCTAACCTTAAGTATTCGGCGTTAATGCCTAACCTTAAGATTTGGGGGATTAATGCCTAACCTTAAGTATTCGGCGTTAATGCCTAGCCTTAAGATTTGGGGGATTAATGCCTAACCTTAAGTATTCGGCGTTAATGCCTAACCTTAAGATTTGGGGGATTAATGCCTAACCTTAAGTATTCGCCGTTAATGCCTAACCTTAAGTATTCGGCGTTAATGCCTAACCTTAAGTATTCGGCGTTAATGCCTAACCTTAAGTGTTCGGCGTTAATGCCTAACCTTAAGTATTCGGCGTTAATGCCTAACCTTAAGTATTCGGCGTTAATGCCTAACCTTAAGTATTCGGCGTTAATGCCTAACCTTAAGATTTGGGGGATTAATGCCTAACCTTAAGTATTCGGCGTTAATGCCTAACCTTAAGATTTGGGGGATTAATGCCTAACCTTAAGTATTCGGCGTTAATGCCTAACCTTAAGTATTCGGCGTTAATGCCTAACCTTAAGTATTCGGCGTTAATGCCTAACCTTAAGTATTCGGCGTTAATGCCTAACCTTAAGTATTCGGCGTTAATGCCTAACCTTAAGATTTGGGGGATTAATGCCTAACCTTAAGTATTCGGCGTTAATGCCTAACCTTAAGTATTCGGCGTTAATGCCTAACCTTAAGATTTGGGGGATTAATGCCTAACCTTAAGTATTCGGCGTTAATGCCTAACCTTAAGATTTGGGGGATTAATGCCTAACCTTAAGTATTCGGCGTTAATGCCTAACCTTAAGTATTCGGCGTTAATGCCTAACCTTAAGTATTCGGCGTTAATGCCTAACCTTAAGATTTGGGGGATTAATGCCTACATTTGAACCCTAACCTTAAACATTTAGAGGTAATGCAAAAACGTAACCTTAAACACTTCGGAATTTAACATTTGGAACAACTTGAAAATTTGACATTTGAGAAACATGGATGAACGTCTAATTCTGATGTGACTGTACACACACATAGTTATACAAAAGACCATCTTCATATTGTAATAATTCTAATATCATATATATATAGAAAACCTAGCTGTGTAAGGATCCTAGATTTTTTTAAAGGCAACAGTATGCTACTGTATTATCATGTACGTGTGCCTATGACAGGCTGTCTATGAATGATTGCACTGCGTGTAGTCCCACACACACACACACACACACACACACACCCCTACACACACACACACACACTGCATGTGCTGCAGGATCCTGTATACCTCTTGCTGAAATGTGATGTATTGCCATGGGGCCTATTGGTATTTCCCTATGGGCATCCTCCTTCAGAGAGAGAGAGCACTGTCTGCTGACGCTAAAAGGTACATTCAAGATGGATGCCTTGCTCTTGCAATAAATGACGGGGGATAGAAATACGAAATGGGACATATCCAACTCAAATCTAAATAATTTTTTGTATAGTATATTGTCTCACACAAATGTTGACTGTGGAGGCTTGCAACTACACAGTACTTCAGAAGGTCCTATTGATTACTTATCACAGTGTTTAAATGAAGGGCTGGTTGAGAACTGCATATAAATCTATCAGCCAAGATGACAGCTAGAGAGGAATCCACTCACTCTCTGTCTCTGCATTCCCCTTCAGTGCAGTTCTTAAAGGGGGAGTAAAACATGCTTATATTTTGGGATCTGATGGGGTAAGACAGCTGAACTAAGCTCATGAGGCATGTATTAGTTGTATTGTGCAACAATGAAAGTGTGACGTGGTGAGGTTGGACCCAGGTGCAGAGAAGAGACCAGATGAGGAATCAGTGGTTAAGGATAAACATAATACTTCACTGAGAAACGGTAGCCGCAGGATCACAGTACACTTGGGGAAAAACGACAAACACTAAGTCGCAGACACTCACTCAGGAAATGACCGCACACAGTAAATTATTTAAGCTTCTGCAAAGGACAACAGAAAACACACCTCTTTTAACAGGGAAATATAATGAGTAAATTGGACACACCTGAGTGTCGTTAATGTCTCTAGGACGGTCTCTGCCGCCCTCTGGTGACAGGTGGAACCATGACAGAATGGATATCTATTAAATCAACAACAACAAAAATCCATGTACCAATTGCAAATTGGCCCTTTAACAGTGACACACAATAATATATTTTTGTATCGAATTTTTGAGAATTCAATGCATACGAAATGTTCCAATGTATTATGGATTTTGTGTAATTTTTCGTACAATTACAAAGGAGAGTTTTGGGAGAGGTAACTTCAACCTTGGGTTTTATGTGACGGCGTCAATGAAATTATCTGCCGCGGCGTAAATTAATATATTTATCAGCGTGGGGGGACAATTTAATAACTCACCTGTCAAACCTCACCTAGATACGTTGGAGAATCTGCCACATGATAATTACCAGCCATTTTTGCCTGAGGTTCAGTTCTTTGACCAAAAAAATGTAATCTGATTAAATAGAGACAGGTAATCCATTACACAGAATGATGGGAATACAACGGGATATATTCTGGGTAAGAGTTCTTACAAGCTCAGTTTCCGTCATTGAATCGTTCTTTCTCTTCTTTTCCGTTATGATCAGTTTTTTCACCTCTTAATGTGACCTCACTCCTCCAGGACTGATGGGACTGTGTTTCAGAATTAAAAGCTGACTGTGTACATAAGCACCAGTGGCCGGATGGCTAAATACCTCAGTGGCCCAGGTCTGAGTACACTTTCTAACAGTTTCATTTTGATATGTCTCACTTAATGCATCTTATGGTCACTTCTGGGCCCATTGGATCCAAACACACAAAAAGGCACGCGCACACACACACACGCACGCACTCACACACACACACACACACACACACACACACACACACACACACACACACACACACACACACACACACACACACACACACAATTGTACATGTGTACCATTTGGTTTACTGTATTTACAACCATAATGGAGGTGTGTGGTGACTCAGTCAGTGGGTTCAGTTTCCACATTTCCTCAACCAGTTTCTGCAAGTGCTCTGTCCCACTAGTACTGTATTTGAGCCACTGAGACCCTGTTGAGCCTCTGTGATTCAGCCATTAAAGTGACAGGGTCTGCGGCAGAGGGGCAGAGAGGCAAGCAGTTGGACCTCTAGCTGTCTGTCTGGTTCTTTGGCTTGGTAGAGACCAGCAGAAGAGCCAACAGGGAGCCAGGAAGAGTTTTTAATCTATCTGCGTCTTCTCCCTCTCATTAACCTCGCGCCCTGACAGGCTGCTCTCCCTGACACTGACCTGGTTCACATAATGAGTACCAATTAAAACAAATTACGGGAGAGAGGCGACAGTGTCATCTTCTCTCCCCATTCCTCCTGGACGGAGGGACAGAGGGAGGGTCAGGGATGGGGGACCTGGTTGGGGTGGAGGTGAGGCGGTGTGGTGTGGGGGATAAATGGTCACTTGACGGATGTGTCCTGCTCAATCATCACATGACCCAGGAGTCACATGAAGCCTTAAAGAAAATAGGAGAAAAAGGGTTACGTTACAGTCTGAAGAACAAGTGCTGTGGGTGTGACAACTTCCTCTTCTGGTCTGTCCAGGGAAGTTTGTGTTTTTGTGTGTGTTTGTGTTTGTGTGTGTGAGTGTGTATGTGCATGCGCTGCTCTTGGTTTTGTGTCTAGGCCAATCAGTGTCTTATTTGGCATTATTTGCACCACTTGTTCCCCTACAATACCTACAATGTGTGTGTGTCTGGGTGCACGGGCATGCGTGTGTGTGCTCGTGTGGGGGTCTTTAACCCCCGCCTATCCTCCCACGTCCCCACCCATCCACCTCCACACCTGGCTACTCGGTGAAATGAGCCTCTTGTTGTGCCTTTCTGCCCTGTCTCAATGTTTATTCATTTATTTATGTGAAGCCTGAAAATCATCGCTCTTGTCTCGGTCTCCGGTGGCGGGGGTAGGAAACCCAAATTTATGCATGGCAGCAGAAATTAATTAGGCATCAATTAGCACATGCTAATCTGTATGCATTGAATTTTTTTTTTACCGCCTGCCTGTTAAGTAATTTGTAAAACTGTTTCAGAGTAAACGTCAACTGTGGGGAACAGTATCTCAGAAGCGAAAGAGAAAAACATGAAAACAGAAAAGAGGGAAAAAAAGGAAAAACTGGAAAGAAAATAAACAAAGCAATTTGACCGGGGAGAATCTGGTCCCTTGGAGGAGGTCAGAGCATCGGAGCACAGCTTTACTGTTCATTTACCAGTAGCTCAGTCTGAAAGGGCCTGTAGGCTACTAGAGACTGAGACAGTGCGAGAGAGAAAGAGAGAGAGAGAGGGAGATAGAAATAAGGAGAGAATGAGAAGGGGGGGAAGTGAGGCGTTTATTTGTTGCTTCGTTCTAAACAGACGCTGCAGTGGGAAAACCCCAAAGGTAGTTTCAGAGAAAACCTGTGTGTGTGTGTGTGTGTGTGTGTGTGTGTGTGTGTGTGTGTGTGTGTGTGTGTGTGTCCGTGTGTGTGTGTCCGTGTGCGTGTGCGTGTGCGTGTGCGTGTGCGTGTGCGTGTGTGTGTGTGTGTGTGTGTGTGTGTGTGTGTGTGTGTGTGTGTGTGTGTGTGTGTGCGTGCTATGCCTATACCAGGCCCAGACATTTGCCGGAAGGAGTCCACCAGCTCTTCTGCTAATAGCAACCATGACAGTTAAAAACATTTGGTTCTCAATCTGAGAGAAAACACAAGAAATCCCATCCTATCCATATCCATTGTACTTCATGCCTACAGAAAGAATACTAAAACACCAACCAGAATACATGCAAAGTCTAGGTCTTTAGCTCTACTACGTCACACACTAACATGGGCAATACAAGAAAAATGGCCAATGGAACTGCTGAATTATTGCCTTATAATAGGCCTACAATGGTGGTAATCAAAGATATTTGGGAGATCCCAGTGTCTGCGCTGAAATGATGGATTTCTGAAGAAAAAGAAATATGAATGCTATGTATGGTATAGGCCTATATACAGTATAAGGCTCTGGAGTTTTATTTGATTTAATTTACCAGGTAAATTGACTGAGAACACATTCTCATTTACAGCAACGACCTGGGGAATAGTTACAGGGGATAGGAGGGGGATGAATGAGCCAATTGGAAGCTGGGGATGGTTAGGTGACCGTGATGGTATGAGGGACAGATTGGGAATTTAGCCAGGACACCGGGGTTTACACCCCTACTCTTACAATAAGTACCATGGGATCTTTAGTGACCACAGAGAGTCAGGACACCCGTTTAACATCCCATCCAAAAGATAGCACCCTACACCAGACAGTGTCCCCAATCACTGCCCTGGGGTACTGGGATTTTTTTTTTTTTAGACTTGAGGAAAGAGTGCCTCCTACTGGCCCTCCAACACCACTTCCAGCAGCATCTGGTCTCCCATCCAGGGACTGACCAGGACCAACCCTGCTTAGCTTCAGAAGCACACCAGCAGTGGGATGCAGGTTGGTATTCTGCTGGATTTCTTTAGTGTGATTCTTCCACTTTGGACCAAAGAGGATGGAATAAAGCTGTGATGTTTCCAGGCCTGACACAGGCAGTACAGTGCTTGGTCTGCGTCTCAAATGGGCCCTGGTCAAAACGAGTGCACTGCATAGGGAATAGGGTGCCATTTGGGCCATAGCCAGAGCTCTGATGGTGTCGTGTCGCCTGTGCTCCTGAACCCTTAGCAGCCTGCTGACAGCTTGATTGATAGGTCAGTGTGCTGTGCTGTGCTGTGCTGTGCAGGCCGCAGGAGCAGAGGGTGATGGTCGTGGATCTAAACCAGCATGGTTACACACCCACAGACAAACAGCTTTACCAGAGGCTGATTATTAACCAACATTTCTCTCAGCATCAATAGATACAGTAACTACCAGAATTTGGCACCATTGTTGAATAGCCATTATATTGAATGAACAACATCATTCTTGGCTGCATTTTGCTCTGTATTTTTCTTTTGGTGACATTATTATTGTCATCACCATCATCATCATCTTCATGGCATTGTTGTTGGTAGCATCCTAATTCTTAGATAGCATTGTTGAGAATTAGCACATTGCTGCTTATTATAGGTCTTGGATAAAAGGGTAAGCCTCATATGGGTAAGCCTCATATGCTATTTCCTGTTTACATTTGGTAGGTCTAAACAAGGGCGGGAGCACATTTGTGCAAGATGACTTGTTGTCATCCTCCACCCCCCATGCTGGTTTGCATTTAGCCCCCGTGATCCCGTGTAATTACTGCGTACGGACGTGTTACCTGGATTTATTTCCTACACGTGTCTTATTACATGGTCTAGCAGGCAGCTGTGTCAGGCGCATTGGAGATGCCGGCACAGATAACCCCACATTTACATTCAAACAGGGCTTCTGACAAAGCCTTAGCAACAGGCTCCTTAATCAGCGTAATCGGCCTGCTCTGTCTTTAAAGTGGTGATCTTGAGAAGGAGCTTTAAATGGGAAATTATTACACATTAAACCCATAACGCCGGGCAGGATCGAACTAGGATCGATATCTTGCCCAGCACAATAAATCAGATGCTCTGTCTTTCCCCTGTTCTTTGCTCCCTGGCTACTGTTTGCAGAACATATTTAAATGTTCTTGTATCTAATTAATTCCAACATTTTCTCTTGATAGAATTAGGGCAAGTGCTGGTGCTGTCACAAGTGTTTGGCTGCTTCGGAGGGACAAATTGCTGGCCTGGACACGGGTAACAAGCGGCAGTGTTGAGTCCCTGATAATCTCCCCACTAATTCTCCATTACAGCAAAATTAAGCCATAAATCTTCCTGACAGCTGATCGATGTAAACATTGTTTCCCCCATGATTGCCAGCTGTCCCAGTGGAGCTACTGTCCGCTTGCAAGCCGCTGAAATTACTCCTGCGCGAGCCCTCCCTGGAAGCCAGTGTGCGCCTCCGAACCAAAGTCACTGCTGTCGAAAAAGTAGGCTAGCCATCTCATTTTAGCTCAAGTCCCCACTTATCAAATAGGAAATATTAATCAAAATGGCCCATGTTTAACTATTGGGAAAGGCAATTCTTTACAGCTGAGAAGTATTCTTTCTGTAATCACTCGTATTGGTCATAGAAGCAATAAAATACAAACGCAATGGACTAAAAGGGAATCAAAGTCATGTCGGACTTAGAAGGCCTATGAGGGAATATCAGGGGTATGACGTTATTGTCCAGGTAGACTTTGACAGAATGTAATTGCGGACTAGTGGGAAGTTATATAACATTACCAGACCCTTTATGAAAGTTGCACTAATGCCCTGTAAAGGAGAAATAGGAGTGCCATCCATGTGGCAGTCCTCCATGTGAACTTAATTCAAGAGCAGATACTTTAAGTACTCTTCCAGTGAGCCCAGCTACATTTCATCCTCCCACGTGCACCATTCATCTCCTACTGCCACCAATTCCAGTCTGCAACCCCCCTGCACTGAGTAGGACATATGTAGGCCTACATTTGTGTAAATAATGTATGTGTGTGTGCGTGCGTGCGTGCGTGTGTGTGTGTGTGTGTGCATGCGTATGTGAGCCTTGCGGTATAATTCATTCTAAACCTCTCTAATCAGCAGCGCAGAGCCGGGACTCGTCTTGCCTCACATGGTTCAGATTGCTCAATCCAAGTGTGCTCCAACCACTGCTATGTGGAACAAAGACAAACAAGGATGGAGTGATGTTTCTAAACATCATTGTTTCTCCCCTCCTCCACGTGCAATGGCATTGAGGAAACTAAAAGCTTTTGAAAGATTGAGATGTCAAACAGTCAAAGCTCAGTACGCTTTATCAGGCTGTTAACTGTCTGATAATATTCTACACCATTATTAAAATCCAATATGCACGCAATTACAGAGACTGAGACTAAGCTCTTAAAGGGGACTGTCGGCATTATCCACAGACTGAGAAAGACGGAGGAATTTATAAAGGGACGTTTGCTGTCTAGGAGAGATTATGTATGCAGGGACAGATATTGGATAGTTTGGACAAAAAAAGTCCAAACAAATTTTCAGATAGCAGTTGTATCAGCAATATTTCCATGCTGATCTGTTTTCCAAAATAATATATTAGTTTGCCTGTAAAGACGTTTTCAGCAAGAAGAGATCGTTTTGAGCCAATCAAACGGGGTATGAAGGGTAGGATATGTACCTCACATAAGGGGTCATATTGGGAGAGAGTGGAGTTCTATCACCTTAGATTGAGAGACATAGAATGGAAATCGAGTACAATCCTTAAAAATATATATCATGCAAAATAAATAGGCCTACATCTTGGAGACAGTTTCACCACCTACAAGATTCCAATTCTGTGACTTTGTCCCTTTTAAAACCTATATTCTCTGAATGACACTTGTTTGTTTTTCTTTTCCATGTTTTAGTTAGCAGGTCATTCATGTAGGGCTAGGAGTGTTTCCCGACTACCTGACCCAACCAGGATAAACTCCTGGCCCTAGTCATCGCTGGGCATGGCTCTGATGTCCTTGTATCTCAGCAGCTGTTGTCTGCTGCCGTGACTGCTGTCTCTCTGTTCTGTTGTAACTGTACGAGAGTATTTATGAGACCTATCCACAACACGCCCAGAGGCCATGTGTAACAGACAGGGATGAGAGCCTTAAGAGGGAAACAAACATCCTCTTTTGGCTGTAAAGGTTACTGCTTTTCCAGTTGGTCCCAGTCTGGCAGTGTCACTTGCATTATGACTTCATCACCCCGAAGAGGAGGAAGAGAGGGAAGAAAAACAGTTCGCAGCCATCCGTCAATGTCCGTCTCAAATTACTGCTCAACCAATCACGGGCAGGGATCAATAGGGACCGACCAGCCAGGAGGGGAGGAGAGTTGGAGGTGGCCGCTGAAAGATGGAAGAACAACTGATCAATAAGTAAGGATGGATTTTGTCATTTTGAAAACCGCTGTCAGTGGCCGCAGACCTCCACATGCTCAGAGCGATATCCAAACCCCTCCCAAAGAGGACATGTCAGTCAATCAAAGTCCTGCCTTCTTTCTCTCCGTCAGCCCGTCCGTTAGTCTGTCCATCTGTCCGTCCGTACATCAGTCAGTCAGTCCTCTCTACTCAAGACCACAGCTCAGATCATAAGGGATTTTCACACTACTGAGCTGAACCAAGCTGTACTGAGCTGGCTTGGTTACGCATTCCCCTAGTTGCTGCAACCGTGCTGAGAAGGACAAAGCGACAAAGTGAAAAGAAAGTATTCAAGCAAGTACAGTTTGTCTGTGCAGTGCATTCTAAACAAGGGCTATGTCCCTATGTCCTAATTATCTTCCCTTCACTGATTTGAAATTAAATGACTGGTAAAAAAAAATATGATGGAAACTCACACTAGCCCATGCCTCCACCAATGCAATGCTTTTAGATTTGTGGGAAGTAGTGAACCCGTGTACACTTCAGAAGAAAATAGATATTATTGGGACGCACCCATGCAGCCTGTCCCGAACTAGTCCCCCACAGTGAAAACCCTGACAATCTGATGTAAAAGGGGTGTCGCCCTGATTAACTCAATAAGATACAAAGATCTAGTTTATCGGGATGCTCTTCACTCTAATGATGGTTTGATTGGAGCCAGTGGATTTATCGACATGTGAAGTGGACTGATTAATGAGACTTTAAGTCAGTAAGGATACTAGTCATTCACAAGGCTTATTTAAGGCTCAAACAGTGACTGGTGCTGGAGCACATAGATGTCTTTTAAATCACACTTTGCACCTCCCTAGATGGGAATCAATTGGTACTTTTCCACTATCAGGTTTAGCTCCAGCGCTTGGCCCAGGCACCAGTGGTCCTATAGAAAAACAACATAGGGTTGGGTAGGTGGCAATTTATTAAATGTGATTTTTTATCTAACCTTTATTTATAGAGGCAAGTCAGTTAAGAACAAATTCTTATTTACAATGACGGCCTACCCCGGCCAAACCCGGACGATGTTGGGCCAATTGTGCACCGCCCTATGGGACTCCCAATCACGGCCGGATATGATTCAGCCTTTTCGAACCAGGGACTGTAGTGATGCCTCTTGCACTGAGATGCAGTGCCTTAGACCGCTCCACGGGAGCAATGCAGCTATAGGTCAATGGGTGGGAAGTGGGCCCTATTGATTTTCATATTGACTGCTGGATAAGTCTGTAGACATAATGTGTGGATGTTTTTTTTACATTTCTAATTTAAAGCTAATTATAATTTGATAATGAAACCTTGAGGAGGGTTTAAACGTAACGTTGAGAAAACGTTAGAGTCAACACTATGTGTGGCATTTGATTCTGATGGGTGATGATGCATCGATGGAGATACCTTACCGCCAGTTGGGAACACAAATATGCTATGAGCAAACAGTTTATAATTACGTGACGATGCCAATTAAAAATCTTAATGGTAATTCTGAGGTCAAGCATTGATTGTTTTTGTTAATGTACGGTTCACATCACGGGCCCTCACATTAACAATAATCCTCTATACAGCATACACATTATGTGAATAATACAGTGGATTCTGAAAGTATTCAGACCCCTTACATTTTTCCACATTTTGTTAGGTTACAGCCTTATTCTAAAACGGATAAAATAATTGTTTTTCCTCATCAACTTACACACAATACCCCATAATGACAATGCAAAAACAGGTTTTTAGAAAAAACAGAAATACTTACTTTACATAAGTATTCAGACCCTATGCTATGAAACCTCGAAATTGAGATCAGGTGCATCCTGTTTCCATTGATCATCCTTGAGATGTTTCTACAACTTGATTGGAGTCCACCTGTGGTATATTCAATTGATTGGACATGATTTGGAAAGGCAGACACCTGCATATATAAGGTCCCACAGTTGACAGGAAAAACCAAGCCATGAGGTCGAAGGAATTGTCCATAGAACTCCGAGACAGGACTGTGTCAAGGCACAGATCTGGGGAAGGGTACAAAATATTTTTTGCAGCATTGAAGGTCCCCAAGAACACAGTGGCCTCCATCATTCTTAAAGTTTGGAACCACCAAGACTCCTCCTAGAGCTGGCAGCCCGGCCAAACTAAGTAATCGGGGGAGAAGGGCCTTGGTCAGGGAGGTGACCAAGAACCCGATGGTCACTCTGACAGTGATCCAGAGTTCCTCTGTGGAGATGGGAGAACCTTCAAGAAGGACAATCATCTCTGCAGCACTCCAACAATCAGGCACTTATGATAGAGTGGTCAGACAGAAGCCACTCCTCAGTAAAAGGCACATGACAGCCCGCTTGGAGTTTGCCAAAAGGCAAACAAGATTATCTGGTCTGAGGAAACCAAGATTGAACTCTTTGGCCTGAATGCCAAGCGTCACATCTGGAGTAAACCTGGCACCATCCCTATGGTGAAGCATGGTGTTGGCATCATCATGCTGTGGGGATGTTTTTCAGCGGCATGGACTGAGAGACTAGTCAGGATCGAGGGAAAGATGAACGGAGCAAAGTACAGAGAGATCCTTGATGAAAACCTGCTCCAGAGCGCTCAGGACCTCAGACTGGGGTGAAGGTTTACCTTCCAACAGGACAACAACCCTAAGCACACAGCCAAGACAACACAGGAGTGGCTTCGAGACAAGTCTCTGAATGTCCTTGAGTGGCCCAGCCAGAGCTGAACCTGATCAAACATCGCTTGAGAGGATCTGCAGAGAAGAATTGGAGAAACTCCCCAAATACAGGTGTGCCAGACTTGTAGCGTCATACCCAAGAAGACTCGAGGCTGTAATTGCTGCCAAAGGTGCTTCAAAAAAGTACTGAGTAAAGGGTCTGAATATTTATGTAAATATGATATTTCTGTGTTTTATTTTTTATAAATTTGCAAATTTATAAAAAATGATCATTGTGGGGTATTGTGTGTAGATTGATGAGGGGGAAAAAAACAATGTCATCCATTTTAGAATAAGGCTATAACGTGACAAAATGTGGAAAATGTCAAGGGGTCTGAATACTTTCCAAATGCACTGTACAGTATATGTACGTTTTGTATTTTCACATGATTACTGATTTTATATCTTATTATAGGTTTACTGTAATATCCAGACCTCTAAACTGGCATGGAAATGTATTTTACATCTGTATGTAATGAAAAAACTCTGATAATATCATGACACAAGGTAAGGCCCAGATACAGACACAGGAGGCAGATGGTTGGAGTTTAAGATGTTTAATAATCCAAAAAGGACTTGACAAGAGAATGGTCGTGGACAGGCCAAAGGTCAAACCAGTTCAGAGTCCAGGAGGTACAGAGTGTCAGACAGGCTCGAGGTCAAGGCAGGCAGAATGGTCAGGCAGGCTGGTACAGAGTCCAGAACAGGCAAGGGTCAAAACCGGGTGGACTAGAAAAAGGAGAATAGCAAAGGCAGGAGTACGGGAAAAAACGCTGGTTGACTTGGAACATACAAGAAGAACTGGCGCATAGAGACAGGAAACACAGGGATAAATACACTGGGGAAAGCAAGCAACACTGGAGGGGGTGGAGACAATAACAAGGACAGGTGAAACAGACCAGGGTGTGACAGATAATCACTGTACAGTATATGTACATTTTGTATTTTCACATGATTACTGAATTTTATATCTTATTATAGGTTTACTGTAATATCCAGAGTTCTAAACTGGCATGGAAATGTATTTTACATCTGTATGTAATGAAAAAACTCTGGTGATTCCTATTGATACATCTAGAAATATGTCATATCACCAACATTTTCCAAAAATGGAGAAATATGTGTTTTCATGGCAAGGGTTCAGAGCAGTAACAGTAGCTACAATAGCAAGCTGTGGAGCTGGTAGCATACTGTCCACCATACTCAGTGTTCGAGTGCAGAGTGTTATGATAATGACTGAAGAGGAAGATCTTGTACAGAGGGTAAGTAGGGTTGCAAGTTGGACCAGATGAGAAAGGCCTCATCGTGGGGGTTTTAGACAGAACAATGTCAACATCAATAGGAACAAACTGCATCTTATAGTTAGTTCAGTGGTGTATCTGGGGGTCAATGGGGGCTAGAGGTGACTTGGTAAAGTTGAAGCACTGGCCTTCATCAAATTTCAAATCGCAGGATCAGAATAGCTCAAATTGACAGTGAGACCTGTATGCCCACTGAATTAATCTCCATTTAGCTTTCATTTTGTGGTTGTTTCTTTATTAGCTTCCTCTATTTATTTATTCATTCGGTTTACTTTTAAAGGGGAAGAGGTGACATGTCCCGGGGCTTATTGTTTTTTAAAATTCCAATGATTTAAAGTGTAACATTTCCAGACTCAAGGGTCACCACTGTGTTTTTTTCCACTCTCCCCCTTGAAATCGATTGTTTGTGAAGCACTCAAACAGAGAGGGTGGACTCAAGGGTGCTCTGGCAACACGGGCGGAACGAAAGCGCTGCTGGGGACGCAGGCTTGCGGGCGGAGAGAAAAACTCCCCGCTCCTCTCCCCATCAGAGCATCAGCTGCATGACCTTGGAGTCAGAGAGAGCGGGCGGAACGGCCCGGTTCTGGCGTAGGCTCTGTTCCATTCACAGGCGGAGGAATTTAGCAGCCGGATCCGAGCTGCGGTTCAAGCCCTGGCCCTGGCTTAAGTGAGTGCAAATTGACTGAAATAAAACTTTTAAAGGTCGATGTAAATTGGATTGGGCTTTTGCATACTAAGTCCCAATTACTTGAGTTCCTCTGACTTTAAAAGGCTTGTTATGTTTTGTTAATGTGGTGGAATGTTGAGTATGAATATCCAGAAACAGGTAAGGGGCATGCTGTGTGTATGTGGCCCGGTGGTTAATAAAAAGTGCAACGTGAACAAACAAACACAGACGATGCTATACAGTGGCTATCAAACAAACAACATATAAAGGATGTCTGCTGAGAAACTGCCTCCGGTGAGAAAACGAGAATGAAAAAGGTGACGGATAGATAGATAGATAGAGAGAATGACAGAATGAGACACAAGGGAGGGCGGCTAACGGGTCTTTGTGTGTGTGTGTGTGTGTGTGTGTGTGTGTGTGTGTGTGTGTGTGTGTGTGTGTGTGTGTGTGTGTGTGTGTTTGTGTGTGTGTGCGTGCGCACGTGTGTGTGCATGTGTGTTTGTGTGCGTAGGTGCATAGTTGATTGCGTGTGTGCGTAGATGTGTGTGTGTGTGCGTGTGTACATATGTAGCCTAAATAAATCAGTGTGTGTGTAGGTGCGTATGTGTATGCGACTGTATCTGTTTTCTCAGTCAAGGTGCGATTCATCTCTCCCTCTTGTGGTGTAGCTTAGTGGCGGTGATGGCCTTTGTGCCGCACCCCCACGGGGGTCAACCGTGTAAGGAACATAAAAGGCCAATTTAATTTAGCGCGTCCGCGGCTACAAAGTATTTTAATTCAGACAGCTGTGACTGAGGAGTTAATATTTTACTTGTCAGAAGTGGGGCCGAGGCCAGTGAATCATTGTAATTCTCATTAAGAGGCTCTCCCCTAGCAGCGGCCTAATGCAGAATAATGAAAGTCAAGACTGAGTGAGATTCTAATGCCAGTTGAGCCCGATCTTTTAATATTCCCCCCTTGATGGATTAGGGAAGCAGGAAATTCATCTTGGATCATAGGGCCTAATTTAATAAAGGGATCATTCCAGGAGTATTGCATTTTATAATAATGTCATTTAAAGTGTCGTCTTCCATTTTTACCGTCCCATATGTACGCTTATATAATGGCGCCGGAGGGATCAACTTTTACAGTGGGGGAATCTCTGGCTCTTGTCCGCTCTTCTTTTTGACCACACCGTACATCTCTCTCAGGGCTACAGGTTGTGTGGCAGTTTTCATTTCACATTTTGGTGATAAAGGCAATTGAGTGGTTATATAGGACAATATGTTCCTCAGGAGTTCCTCTAGCATGTTGATATTAAATATTTTCTCCAATTATATTCTAATGAATAGTATTTAGGAAAATCACTGTGTATGCAGAGTGTTAGGAGCGTCACCCAAAGAAAGCAGATATGTTGATTACATTTGCAACACCCATAGGATTCTTTTCATCTGGTGAATAAAAATGGTTGTTCTTCAAATATATTAGGAACTGTCCTTGTTTGTTGCAGCACAGAGGTGAACACACACTTACTGCACCATGCAGCCTTGTGTATAAAGAGATAGCTTGGAAGGGAGTGTTATGGGTATCTCAGTTGGTGTGAGTACATAGCCTCCTCTGTGTGGAATTTTTGTATGTTTATGTAACTGGGATTCTATTCAAATGTATGTATATCAGTAACACTTGAGGCCAACCGGTATAATGCTTGTCATAATCATATATGACCCCCTTTAATATCTTATTATCATCTCATAATGATCCTGACCTAGGATGGAACTTAAAGGGAAACCACAATTGTTCAACTTCATATTCATCATCTCCAGCACCACCCCAACATCAACATGTGTGAAAATGGTACATTTCTATGTTTTGTAGTAAAAAAGATAGAGTAAGATAAGTGTTTCCAATGACATCATCGGTGTGCATCGTATGATTTTGACCAATTGTGAGTAGGCATTGCCTACTAATTGGTTGATGATGTCATTGAAAACACTTCTTTCTCTACCTTATTTACTACAAAACCTAGACATGTACTATTTTCACACACTGTATGTTGATGTTGTAGTGGTGCTCGAGATGATGAATATGAAGTTGAAAGATTTTGAAATTGTCTTTAAGCATTTTGGGTTGGAAATGTAATACATAGAGAGGCATAACATATTATAAGGCTTATAATAAGACTTTAGAAAGGCTCGTACATGCTTATAACAAGTAATAAAGCATTATGCCTGCTCTAAGTAATGTGTTGCCATACTGTCTGTGTATGAAGTTGTGCTTTAAAGGGGCGTTCTGGGATTGATACATACATTTTTTTTTACTTTTAAATGAATTATATATTTTCTGTTGTTGCTAGCGATATTCATAACAACTGTAAAAAAAAATCCACTTTTTATTTGATATATTTTCAAGGGCCCCTGCAGTACCTCCTGGATTCTGAACTGGTTTGACCTTTGGCCTGTCCACAACCATTCTCTTGTAAAGTCCTTTTTGGATTATTAAACATCTTAAACTCCAACCATCTGCCTCCATGGTCTGCATCTGGGTCTCGCCTTGTGTCATGATAGATATAGCCTTTGATTCTTGAAGAATATACCTTATATTGTCTCATGAGCTAGGTTTAACTGTCTTACCTAATCACAACCCAACATATAAGCTTGTTTTATCAGCTTGTTTTACTCCCAGACTGCAGCATATAGCCTCTATAAGGTGGTCCGGCCAGCGTTGCATGGTGAAATGCTACGTGTGACCTTTTAAAGGGGTCGCTGTACTCATTAAGAAAACAAGCTGTCATTAAAAACTTTCTTCAAAATGACAAAGTGCTTCCTCTTTGCACCTCTCATGTCTTTGGCACCTACAGTTGAAGTCAGAAGTTTACATACACCTTAGCCAAATACATTTAAACTCAGTTTTTCACAATTCCTGACATTTAATCCTAGTAAAAATTCCCTGTCTTAGGTCAGTTAGGATCACCACTTTATTTTAAGAATGTGAGATGTCAGAATAATAGTAGAGACAATGATTTATTTCAGCTTTAACTTCTTTCATTACATTCCAGTGAGTCAGAAGTTTACATACACTCAATTAGTATTTGGTAGCATTGCCTTTAAATTAACTTGGATCAAACGTTTCGGGTAGCCTTCCACAAGCTTCCCACAATAAGATGGGTGAATTTTGGCCCATTCTTCCTGACAGAGCTGGTGTAACTGAGTCAGGTTTGTAGGCCTCCTTGCTCGCACACGCTTTGTCAGTTCTGCCCACAAATGTTCTATAGGATTTAGGTCAGGGCTTTGTGATGGCCACTCCAATACCTTGATTTTGCTGTCATTGAGCCATTTTGCCACAACTTTGGAAGTATGCTTGGGGTCATTGTCCATTTGGAAGAGCCATTTGCGACCAAGCTTTAACTTCCTGACTGATGTCTTGAGATGTTGCTTCACTATATCCACATGATTTTCCTGCCTCATGATGCCATCTATTTTGGGAAGTGCACCAGTCCCTCCTGCAGCAAAGCACCCCCACAACATGATGCTGCCACCCCCGTGATTCACGGTTGGGATGGTGTTCTTCAGCTTGCAAGCGTCCCCCTTTTTCCTCCAAACATAACGATGGTTATTATGGCCAAACAGTTCTGTTTTTGTTTCATCAGACCTGAGGACATTTCTCCAAAAAGTATGATCTTTGTCCCCATGTGCAGTTGCAAACCGTAGTCTGGCTTTTTTATGGCGGTTTTGGAGCAGTGCCTTCTTCCTTGCTCAGTGGCCTTTCAGGTTATGTCGATATAGGACTCGTTTTACTGTGGATATAGATACTTTTGTACCTGTTTCCTCCAGCATCTTCACAAGGTCCTTTGCTGTTGTTCTGGGACTGTTTCGCACTTTTCGCACCAAAGTACGTTCATCTCTAGCAGACAGAAAGCATCTCCTTCGTGAGCGGTATGACGGTTGCATGGTCCCATGGTGTTTATACTTGCGTACTATTATTTGTACAGATGAACGTGGTACCTTCAGCCGTTTGGAAATTGCTCCCAAGGATGAACCAGACTTGTGGAGGTCTACAATTTTTTTCTGAGGTCTTGGCTGATTTCTTTTGTTTTTCCCATGATGTCAAGCAAAGAGGCACTGAGTTTGAAGGTAGGCCTTGAAATACATCCACAGGTACACCTCCAATTGACTCAAATGATGTCAATTAGCCTATCAGAAGCTTCTAAAGCCATGACATAATTTCCTGGAATTTTCCAAGCTGTTTAAAGGCACAGTCAACTTAGTGTATGTAAACTTCTGACCCACTGGAATTGTGATACAGTGGTAGTGAGTAAGTGAAATAATCTGTCTGTAAACAATTCTTGAAACATGACTTGTGTCATGCACAAAGTAGATGTCCTAACCGACTTGCCAAAACTATAGTTTGTTAACAAGAAATTTGTGGAGTGGTTGAAAAATGAGTTTTAATGACTCCGACCTAAGTGTATGTAAACTTCCGACTTCAAATGTGTATCCACCTACTCTATTTCTCTCCCCTCCCTCTCTAACTCACTCCACTATCTTTTCACCTCTTATCACCCTTGTCCTGCTTCAGCTCGTTTCAACCCCAACATTCTGCCGGCCTTGGCCCTCTTGGTTAAAGATCTTGAGGTTTCACTGTACCTCACTCAGTTTAGTCCATTTCAAACTTTTGGTTAAAATTACACGTAGTTGGGGAATTTGATGTCATTTTTCATTTGATTTCTTTAACCAATGATCTCTTTAGGAACACAGTCTACAGTCAAGACGATGTGTCTCAGGTTTTTTTTGCATTCACTTGATATTTGTTCCCCCTTCATGTGTCACGTCCTTGAATTCTTTTGATTAAAAAAGATAAGTTGAGAAAAGTTTGTCCGCTGCACACAGTGCCACCCAGTGTTCTGGTGGTGAACTCAAAAAACTTTCACTTTCACATACTTTCACAAAAGCTTTGGACTGACATTTCCTTCCACCAGACTAAAGTTTTTGTTGATTGTTTTGTCAATTTCAAGGGCAAATCTCAAATCCTTTGAATAAACATGGGCTGTGTTCATGTAAGTAACATGTGTACAATGAGTTTTATAGGGTTCTCATAGAAATACTCCAGTTTGTGCTTAGCTGTCTGTCTGAGACATGCATGCTTGTCTGTTTGTCTGTCTCTTTGTGTTTCTGTGTGTGTGTGTGTGTGTGTGTGTGTGTGTGTGTGTGTGTGTGTGTGTGTGTGTGTGTGTGTGTGTGTGTGTGTGTGTGTGTGTGTGTGTGTGTGTGTGTGTGTGTGTGTGTGTGTACGAGGCCGAGGGGGGGATAAGAGACCGTGAGTACAGGCTAACCCGCGAGGATCTATTTTTACATCCATTTCAGAATGAGATAGTGCCCCTCTCTCACACTCCCAACTGTGGTGGAAGCTAATGCTGGGCTATTTAATTAGACGTTACCAGATTGTTGAGCCAACATTGTAATCCAATAGAGCCACAGAGGCCCCTGTTAAGTCCTGTCTCCTCAAAGAGCCATTTGGCCCCCGTAATGCATTTCCAAGCAGCTCTTTCCTTTTTGTCTGTCCTTCCTAAGCTCGGGACATCAATTTACATTACATTTCATTAAAACTCGTTGCATTCTCTTCTCTCTCTTCTCCAGTGACACCCCCTCAGGCCCTCCCTCAACCCAGCACTCTATGTTGAACTTGACACGGGCCCTTACCATTATACATTACCTACCACGCTCATCATATTATCCCATAACAAGCGTGTGTGTGTCTGTCTGTCTTTTATGCATTAATCCAACTAGCACGGGCGCTGTGAATTACCATAGCGACACACCTGTCAATACTAGTGGGAGAATGAGGAGATGGGGGTAGCAGGATCAATAAATACACAGGAATAAAATTACCTGCATGACAAAGGCCCCTGGTGCGACTAAATCCTATTTGTTAAAAAGTGTCATCTCACTGCTGCCATCCATTCCACTGTCCCCTCTCTCTCCTCAGCATAGGCAGAAATAACTAAAAGGAGGGAACTACAATGGCATGTATTCAGAAGGAAAATTGGCCTCTATCTTTTTCACTACAAACACCACATTGTTTCTTTGGCCACCCATATGGAGGAACCATAGAGAGGAAGTTTGTGTGTGCTGTAGCCTATTTAAATGGAGTTGATAGATGCAGTGACATTAGTTGTCACGCTCCACTAACAGCTCCCATGGACAGTATTTTGGTGTTGTCATGATATTTAACAACACAGTATGAAGGATAGTTGTGGTGATTTCCCTCATTAAAATATAATTTAGCATGCGGATACAAATATAGAGTCATTTACAGGTAGTATTTTGTCATTTTTGACATTTCAAAATGAAGTTTTTCCACAACTTCAAAGGACACGCCAAATGTCCCCCTTTGTGGAGTAGCATGGTTTACATTCTGAAGCATGGACTACAATCAACCCATGGTGTTCTGAAAAAAAGTATTTGTAATTCAAAACTCTGTGCACAAATATCAGATGATTGAAAAGCAGAAATTGTATAATACTCATACACATTTGATTGGCTTTGAACACTCGCAGGGTATAGAGGAAGAGTATGTGTCAAGCACATGTTGTGTCCCTTCTACCATGGAGAATTTCCCATAATGCCTGTGAGAGAGCGCAAAAGTTCCCCACCGCTGTTTTTGTCTCTCTCAAAGGCCGAGCTACATGTTATCTGCACCCATCGCCTCACCAGCTGCAACTGGAAATGAATTAATAACAAATCAATGCAATGAGTACATAAAAATGTGCAGATTGGCCCGGGGGTACCTAAACAGGACACTGAGTAACAATCTGACTTCTTGTTTTGCTATGCCCTGTTTTGTTTCGTATCCACTTAGTTACCCAAATAGAATGAGTTGAGAGACTATTGTTTTCTTCTACAATCCTTTTTTTCCATGCAGGGTTCAAATCTGTGTGAAACAACACCCCGTTTTCATCCAAATAAAATCATATACTGGGTAAATGCTGCGTTGTCTTATGAGTACAACATACACCAGTTTAACCACCCGGGCCTACGGTCCACATGTGTGATAACAGAGTGATATGAAGGCCTAATTGCTGGTCTGTGTGCTGTTGGAGGGAGTTTTCGGCAGGTTTCTTTTTCACTTTCACTCCATTTGATGCCTTTGAAGTCCTTCTTTCATCTTACAATGATCTTGATGTCTGTTGTCTTTTGTCTGGCCGTGTGTGTGCACATTGCTCTTTGAACGCACTTAATATATAACAAAGGCAAACCTTTGCAAACCTTTTCTAGCTTTGTTTTTTGGGTGAAGGCCTACTGGTTTTGCTCGAGCGTCTTCGCCTCTAACACAAGCACACACACACAGACATGGAACACACACAAACACACACATACAGACATGGAACACACACAAGCACACACACACAGACATGGAACACACACAAACACACACACACACACAGACATGGAACACACACAAGCACACACACACACACAGACATGGAACACACACAAACACACAGACATGGAACACACACAAACACACACACACAGACATGGAACACACACAAGCACACACACACACAGACATGGAACACACACAAACACACACACACAGACATGGAACACACACAAACACACATACAGCAACTTCAGAAATTGAGATTTCATCCATTTTAGCTTTTCAGTTTTACACAGATGAACACACAGACGGGATGGGCGTAATCTCATAAATCTAGATCAGAAGGTTGCGTGTTCAATGCCCAACAAGCTCTCGCATCAGAATTAGACGTTCATCCATGTTTCTCAAACTTCACATTTCGAAGTGTTTAAGGTTAAGTTTAGACATAAACTCTGAATTTTTAAGGTTAAGGTTATGTTCAGGCATTAAATCCAAAATCTTAAGGCTAGGCATTAACTCCTACTGGTTAAGGTAAGGGTCGAGGTTTGGGCTAGGCTTAAAACAAAAACCTCAAAAACATCTTTCTCTCCCTGGATTCAAACATGTGACCTTTGGCACCAGAAGCAGATGCTATTACAAAATCTCAAAAACATCTTTCTCTCCCTGGATTCAAACATGCGACCTTTGGCAACAGAGGCAGATGTGTATGCCCATCCACCATCCCCGTCCACAACGCCCTAGCAAAGCCGAAACATACTTCAAGGTAAGTGTTCACTGTTGCCCCTAGTGGCCGGTTTCCACGTAATCGCCCCATGTCCTCAGACATAGATGGACAGTCTAATACTGACTTGTATCATAGACCTGGCTGCAATCCCAGTGGTGAACACTAGCTTTTTATTTATATTTGTTTCAACTCTATCCCAAACCTTCACCCTTACCTTAACTAGCATGCTAGTAGATACCCATAGACTTCCAGTCAATACACTAACACTAGTTAGCATTGTCATGTGAAACTACCTCTAACTTCCTTCATACTGGACACAGAGACATAAACATGGTATCCACAAATACACCTGTCTCTGGGAAAGTAGAGAAAGGGCCTCATTACTAAAATCCCAAACTATCCCTTTAATGTTTTAACCCTATCCTAAACCTTTACCCTTAACCTTCTATATTTGACTATTGGAGCAACTTTGAAATGTTATGTTTGGAGAAACGGAACGATACTAAGCATGAGGAGTCAACCCAGGATGTCAAAAATACTTTGAGATTTGAAGTTTGGAGCAACTTCTAAATGTGATGTTTGGAGAAACGTGGAAACGTCTAATTCTGCAGTGAGACAGTGAGCGCTTGTTGATATCTGACTCACCAACTACCATTCACTACATACCCACTAACAAATACCATTAGGGGTGGCTGGTAACCTAGCAGTTAGAGTGTTAGGCCAGTAACTGACAGGTCGCTGGTTGGAATACCTGAGCTGACAAGACGGAAAAGCTATCGATGTGTCCTTGAGCAAGGCACTTAATCCTAGTTTGCTCAGGGGTGCAGTACTACTATGGCTGACCCTGTAAAACAACACATTTCACTGTACCTATCCAGTGTATGTGACAATAAAACCGACACCACTGAGAGCGAAGAACATTTTATCCACAACTGTTCAACAAGGGCTCATTTGATAACGGCCCCAAGTGCCTTCACACAGGAAATGATACAGCAATGTAATTGTCTGCAGCAGCATTATAGAGAGGTAAATTTAGCAACAGGTCGTGAACGTTTTTTATGAAGGATCTTTTAGGGTACCATTTGAGACGCAGCCATGGCGTGACTCATAGGGCTGGTGTTGTGTCTTTGCCAGGGGGGCCTTATTAGATGCCTGGAAGTGGTGCTGTGTTTTCTGGTGTCTTTTCATGCACCAAGGACACTTGAGTCTTGATTACACCGCTGCTGCTGAACTCTCCGTCCTGTGATTCAATCTATGGAGATGGATAACAATGGAGAGACGGAGAGAGAGAGCCTGAGAATTATAGGAGGGAGGGAGGGAGGGAGGGAGGGAGGGAGGGAGGGAGGGAGGGAGGGAGGGAGGGAGGGAGGGAGGGAGGGAGGGAGGGAGGGAGGGGTGTCTGGCTCCTCAGTGGCGGTGTGGGAGATGTGTCTTGAGAGTGTGTGGAAATGGAGGGTGAGAGTTGTTGTTCGCCCCATGGCTAATCTAGAAAAGCACTTGTGTCCCCGTCTCGTTGTCTCCTTGGACCCTCTCAGGCCCTCCACCTCTCCACTGATATGGATACCTGGAGAGAGGGAGCAATGCAGGACCGCAGAGAAACACCAACAGGCTGCATGCAAACCATGCATGGTGACCCCCAGCATAGCAGTAATGGACCAGATATGGTCTATTGAAATAGTCTCTAGAAACATAAAAATATCAACTAAAAACAATTGATCTCTTAAACAATCTGTTTCTATCCCAGCACGTGCAACTCATAAGAACAGTCATGTCTAACTCACTAAAAAACGGCCTAATGTAGCAGGGACTTGCAATGGGAATTGCCCTACTCATTTACATGAGTGCAAGTGCGCGCGCCTCAATTAGCAGGCACGGTGTCGTTCCAAGGCAGCGCACGAGCTTGCAGTTCCGTCTCTCTCCTCCATTACTAGTAAGGGGAGGAATCAATAATTCAATAGTTTTGGCGTCTGAATCCAACCCAAACGGCAAGCTACCCAAGCCCTCTAGACTGTAGTGAATCTGTGAGAGCGGTATTAATTAATAGCAAAATACATTGTGTTTTGTATGAAAATATCGGCTGGTAATGTGATCCGCATTGCTCTAAAATCGGCTCCCGTGTCAGGTGTTTATGACATCCTCAGTAATGGCCGGTTAAGATGTCCGGAAACAACTCAGGCAAATTTGCTCTGGAAGTAAAGGGGTCTCTATACATGACGCGCATTCTCAATTAAACATATAAAACTGTGTAGAAAATACCAATCTGTCTGTAAAAACGAAACGAATTAATCTCAACGTCGTGACAGTGGCCTAATAGACAATAATGATTTTGATCACCATAAAACAATTCTAACATGGATATTTCAATGGTCGCCTAATTCAGAAAATAAGGAACCTATTTCAAATGTAGCCTATGGTATATTTTGAAAGCATCTGGAATAAACAATTGTTGTAAATGGAAAGATGTGTGTGGATATCTTAAGGTGAATGCACCAATTTGTAAGTCGCTCTGGATAAGAGCGTCTGCTAAATGACTTAAATGTAAATGTAAATGTAAAACGAACTAGCCTACATTAGAAACAACTGTAAGGCTAGACCAGTGAAAAGTTCCTCACACATCATAACAGCTAAATGACCACACCGCATTACACACCATCAAACAGTCTTCGTGTCTTTTAGGGATTTTTCGGTATATTCAATCGTCCTTTAATAGGCTATAAACCTTTACTATCGTCTTCAATGCAATATTTGACACCTTCTCCACAGAGCTCTGAAATATAACAAAAAATGTTGAATAATGTATTGGTTTGGAGAGGTTAGGGACTATGACAAAGATGTCCATGGTCTTGAGAGAAAAATAACACGTGGCTTAACGGGCCTGACACAACTGGATCAAACATATCAAAACATTAATAATTGATGTAGCCTTCCATAAAAGTATGTATAGGCTAGGCCTATAACCTGAATACAATCGATTGTAGTAGGAGAAGTAGTATAAGTAGTAGGCTAAATAATAATAATATATCTTAGCCTATTATAAAAAAAAGTAATAATACCCTTAGTGCAAAAATAATATGGAATAATAATACAGCAATAATAATCTGAAATTAATGAAAAAAAAAAGTTTATCCATCGAAACTAGGCTACACCCCACACTAGAGAAATGTCATGAAAAAGGGAATGTAAACAGAGGCTGTCATAAAAAGAAACTTCAGATGATTTATTCTATGAACCGGACACATTTTGTTTAGGTGAGTTCACGTTTCACATAAGTGATGAAAAAAGTTAAAGAATTTCTATATTTTTAGAAATCCGTGCCTCAGGTAGGCTACGTTCACTTTCACTGTTATAAAAACATCAACATTACATAGCCTACAGAATGCACATGATTTTTACACACGGAAGGAAAGTAAAATAGAAAACATGAATGCTCTCACAATGCATTCATAAACCACAAAATAACAAAAAAATAATGCATGTTTCTTGTGTATTAACATATTTTACATATGCCCCGTACCGTCTCACATATAGCCTACTGCAATTATTGTCCAAATATTTGTTGTTCTTAAAAAGTGACATTATATTGCCCTTTCAGTAGGTCGAATCACTCGCAAATTCACTCATTGCATTGGATAAAACTTCATAGACTAACTGAAGTTCACCATATACAAAATAATGTAACATTTGTGGCAAATGTTTGAATTCCACACATCCCTGCATGGCTAGAAGCCACGAGATCCAAATACTGTGACATTCAAGTGAGAGCTTCGGTAGTTCCTCATAGTGTCTGCATGTCTGCTGTCCATGGAGGGAGAGCACGAGAGTGAAATGGAACCGACTCAAATTACGTCATCTGTGAGGAAAGACATTCATGCAACACTGCAGAGGAGTTTTCATTTGGACAAGAAGAACAGAAAAAACCTGTCACATAAGGGTCTTTTTTTGTCTCTCTATCCGTTCACGAACATCTGCTGTTTCCTTTACAGATATTTTTTTTTGTGGAAATATAGCGAGGCCAGCCTCTATAGTTTCAAAAGGAAATAATAATATAGCCTAATAACGAAAAACAACGCAGAATAGTTCGACTTGTTATACAAAGAATCGAACGTCCCAGCGGCATCGTTCCTCTTGGCAATCTTGCTCGTTGACGACACCCTTGATTCACGTTGGTGCAGTTCCCACGTTGCATTGTGAAAATGTAGCCGACATCAACTCCCGCCCTTTTCGTTGAGATCCAAAATTATTATCGATTTCACAGTCTGTTATCTTTGTTTTATCTCATAAATAGCCTATTTCTATAGTTATACATGATGTCCTTCATTTTAAAAAAAAACATAAATATGTCCTTGCTTTCACTTTGTAAGCCTTTTTTTTTGTTTGGATGCCGCTCTGCCTTGTCGATGACTCTCAGTCAATAATGTAGGCATTTTAGACGCCATAGACGCCTTGTTGCACGCCTAGTCACAGTCCCAGAGCTGCCGCGTGTTTTTTGGCCTTGAGTCTCAGATCTGCAATACTGGAGTTTTTGTTGGTGTTTTTGGCGGCTGCAGCTGCGGCCACAACCGAGGCAGCAGAGGCGGATTCAGCCGCGAGCGTAGCCAAGGGCAAACCAAATGGCGGGCCCGGAAACATCATGTAAGGAGCGTGCGCTGCCAGGTGAGAGTGCAGGTGATGGTGCGCGTGGGCCACCGCGCTGTCCAACTGCAGTTGCGCCTGGACCTGAAAGGAGAAGGGCGGCACGTTGCAATGACTATCCTACGGACGCACGGATGGGGAAGAGAGGGGAGAAACACATTAGCTAACTTGTGGAAGGCTGTCTTGTATTAATTTCATCAAGTATTCATTGGGTCCAATTCCATTTAAATTACATCCAATAATATGAATATGAAAAGGGCATTTTCAATTCATATTTCAAGTCCTTTTCTGCTGGAATTGAGATGGAATTGAATCCAACCCGTCTGTATGTTAAGGGAGAACATGTTTAATGCAAGCCCATATACAATAGACTATATCCATTGAATCAAATCTACCACAATTTGAGAACACCATTTCAAAATCCCTTACAGCTGGGGGATTTTCTATCAACATGTTTTGTGGCATTGGCTACAATGAGTATTCACTCGAGAGTCTGATAACAAGCCTTAAAGGCCTAATAAGATTACCTGAATACGATTTTTGTAACCCCCTATCATTAGAACACTGATGTTGTCCATTCCACTTGGACAAGGCCTGTGCCAAGACAGCAGTCTGGGGATTGGTTTAGTCAAAGACTGCACGCTTCAAAGTAACTTGCCTGTTGGAATGGCATCCGTAAGGCCCCCACGTTGACATATGGTGCTACACGACAACCTTCAAACTGACTCGCAGCTCCAATGAGAACTCCTGGAAGAAAAGATAGAACATCTGTAAGGGAAATAGTCTCCATATTATAATTGAGGCAAATATTTATACTGTGAAAACAACGAATAATTCCACTATACAAAATAATGGAGTTAAAATAGCACAACAGGATAAAGATGCAGGGAGTCTACTGCCATGAAAACTCCATCTAGATGTTTTGCATATATAGCCTATAGCAGGGCTCTCCAACCCTATTCCTGGAGAGCTACCGTCCTGTAGGTTTTCAACCCAACCCCAGGTGTAACTGACCTGATGCAGTTTATCAACCAGTTCATTATTACAATCAGGTGCGCTGGATTAGGGTTGCAGTGAAAACCTACAGGACGGTAGCACTCCAGGAACAGGGTTGGAAAGCCCTGGCCTATAGTCTTTGTTGTGCATTTGATGCATTTCAATTTATAGGCACACTTGATGCTTATGGTTTTCATACATGTTCTTGTATCCCTCTCCAACTGGGAACCATTATTATCCTCACGCCTAAAATAGGATATTGCAGGTGGACAAATAATAGAAACGCACCTTTGTGTAACTGATTCTCCTGCTTTCTGCATTTGGCCCTCCGGTTCTGAAACCAAACCTGCGGGGAGAGAAATTAATTAGTGACCGTGATTGGCAGCTGCTTGTGAGGGCATGTGTAATTCCGCTCAAAATGACTACAACCGCAGAAAAACAATATCCCAAAGGAGCCCTGAAATATTAATGCAGGCGCTTAACACCAGATTTTAATTATTACATTTACAACAAGGGGGCAGGCTAAATACAACGTAAGAAAGTAGACCACAACGAGAAGGGGGGGACATTATTTTCATATTATAGCGGTGTAAACACGCTTGTTCGACATTCGCAGGCTATATTGGACCAAAATAATTTACCTTCTCAGCACCGGTTTCATCTTTCTATAGATTAGCGTCCCAGAAGAACCGAATTGCTTCTCTGATATCGGATAGCAGCATGTGATTACGGCTTTGGACATCTGAGCAACGCGATCTGAGAAAGGCTCTCTCTCGTTAATAGCTGGTGAAATTAATTACCTTAATCTGCAGGAAAATCTATGTTACTGAAGCATTTACATGCTTTACAGTTTCGTTTAATTACTGCCATAACACGCCCTACACAAAGCTCTTTTTGTGGATAGCTCTTTTATTTGATTTCTGTTCCCTAAAAGCATAATTTCCCGAGTAGTAGGCTATCTTAGAACGGAGATAAGGCGTCTCATTACTATGATAATCTACTTTGAATCCCCTACAAAGCTGTGGATAAATTATCCCACAACACAGTTTATCAATTTTCCTTTTGCATTATGGGTAGAATATAAATTATATTGATAAGTCTATCAATATATATTAAGCTCCAACCTTATATTTTGACCACGTAGCCTTGTCAACACAGCAATATAACATACATCTCGTGTCTTATTGGTTTTATTATAAATCTTTATGTTATGGGCGTAAAATGAAAACTGAGGTAATTAGCCCACCATGAAGTGAGTAAATACGTTACTACTTTTTTAAATCAAAAATAAATTGTCCTTTGTGCAGGAAATTGTCCTTTCATCCCTGCATGCAACTGTGGCTAGAAAAGGGCCTCATAAATCGCATGGACGTTTACATCATGTACTGAAAATAGAAAGAGCGGCAGATCTTGATTTGGGAGGAAAATAATACATAATTTATGTAAATCCTCGAGCTGTGCTCCTTGCACTCGCCTTGCTTGTGACACAATACGGCCTGGTAAAATTCCAACTCTCGCCGGGAGACGTTGCAAAAAGCGCTTGCTTGAACTTTTTTGGGGGAGGGAGGTCTTTTGGACCCGTTTTATGATATTTTAGAAAGAACCGACATATTCAGTGAATAAATACTCGCTCCGTCGTCTCCCTGGGCCAAGGCATAAGGGATGAAAGAGGCTGAAATAAGATATTATGGGGTTTGATAAATCAGATCAGAACCGATGTCTATGTTCATTGTCATTGCCCGGCTCAGTTGCTCTTCTCCCGTTACACAGAGATTGAAGCCCCCCCGCTCCAAAACGGCTTATTGGGTTTCAGTAGTACAGATGGTCTTTCCCGGTGGAAAAAATACAAGACAGATGTATCTCGTGCGAGCAACATATAGGCTACTAATAAATTGCAGACAAATATTGTGTTTGCTTTTTTCAAGAATTTGAATATCTGATTTAAAAAAGCGTTTCTTAATCAAAATAATCGTATAATAATAATTTAAACAAAACTGTAATCTAAAACTTGGCACAATATGGAGCGCACAATAGGACTACCTATATGAAAAGAATCTAGGCCCTAATTGAGATTCACTGTATAGCGTTATTATAATTTTTTTAATGGAACAACATCTCTCTTTCTTTCTTTCTTTTCTCTCTCTCTCTCTCTCTCTCTCTCTCTCTCTCTCTCTCTCTCTCTCTCTATCTCTCTCTCTCTCTCTGTTTCTGTCTCTCTCGCACACACACACACGCGCGCGCGCACACACAGTATCTTCAGAAAATTAGATTACATCAATTTAAGCATTTTAATTTGTTTTTTTTGCCAGCCTAATACTACATCCATGATAAAATGTTGCTCAATTGCTTATAGTTTCACATTTTAGAATGTTGCTATGCCCCCCAAAAAATGTAATCCCAAATAACTTCAAGCCACAAGAAGCATGTCAATAAACCCCATTCTCTAGAGACCTGTAGTGGTACATATGTTTCCCTCTGTGCTTAAAAGTATAGTCGAGAACATGAGGACAACTGTTCCTCTCTATCCAGCATGCATAACATCATCGGGTTCGCTTTTGTAAAATATCCCTAATATGAGCAACAAACGATATCTTTACACACAGAGTAAAAACGAGAATAAAATAGAGAGCCCCTTACTTGTACTCGAGCCTCGGACAGCCCTAGCCGCTGGCTCAGCTCCTCGCGCATGAAGGCATCCGGGTAATGAGTCTCATCGAATAGCCGCTCTAGCTCGTTCAATTGCTCCAGTGTAAAGTTAGTCCGACTTCTCCTCTGCTTGATTTTAGTCTGTGCCTCGTCCTCCATTTGCTTTGTGTCCTCTTTTCTCTCTTTCATGTGCGTGGTACCTACAAAGAGGGGTAGCAGCAAATGATTGAGGGTGAGGAAAAAGGCCTCAGCTATACAAGGGCAGAGGAGGTGGCATCACACAACGACCTTCCTAAAGCGAACATGTGGATCCATCCTCCCAAGCATTACACCCAATATCAGCTTCGAATGTTTCGTGGTCCTACAGAAAGGTCTTCAATTATTAACTCCTTATAAATATGCATAAAGGTGCCCACTACTGTACGTCCGATCGCTCATCATAGTACGGGTTTTCCTGTGTCCTAATATAGGATATAGGACCAGCAGCTCGGTTGATATTTTCATGATGTCACTACAATTGTATTGTAACCACTAGGATATGATTCAGGCCTACCGGGTATGCAAGTGTGGGGTTCATCTCATTTTATCTGCCCAATGCAATTCTCCACGGTTGGTTAAAGTGAAACGACTGTGATTCACATTTGAAGATGTAAAAGATTCCCATCCCAGCTAATGGAACAATTAGGCTATTTATTTTATTTAGGCCAATGCAATTAGTGATCAATATGATATAGCGAAAGAGCCTGTATGCTTTAAAGCAACATCTTGGGTTATTAATACCTATTCAAAAAAAAAAAAAAAATTATTAAGATGTATAATTACTTATTACATAATCAAATGAAATTATTGTGAAAAAAAACATATACACAGATTAATATGAATCATTTCTGCTCGGCCTGTGGATTTTAGTGCTATTGGATCATTTAAATAGCCATATTTTTTTCTCCAGACTTTTTGTCTTTATGCGGTTGATGAATATCTCAATACAACAACTTTTTTCTTGTTACTGAAATTGCATCGAGCTTCAGAGTGGGTTACACAGTGACCACCCATGATAATTAGTAAATTCCAAAATAAATGCGTTGATCTTTTAAAAGCATGCTATACCATTTCTCTTCAGACAGAAAAGCACTTAACCGGATAGGCCTACCTAATTCAATTATGGGCCTGATATTACACGCAACATTGCATTACACAGTGACTACACCTTATGACAACAACTAGGCTATAAACTTAAGCTTACTTTTAGTGTCACTCAGTCACTTGAAGCCAAACCGGTAATTGGGAAACATTCCAAATACAAAAGAATGATTAACCATGCACGTAGGCCTATAAACGTATAACCTTTTTTTCTAAGCGATATACACAAAAACATGCATGCTTATTTTCTTTGACTAGGCACGCGACATGTTTGTCAAAGTTATTATTGTTTTAGCGCACGGGATATTCCTAAAGTATAATTCAAGAACATTTAACTTTGTATAACCTCAAAGCAGTTACATTTGAGTAAATCACATAAGAAAACCGTATGAACGCATAGTATTAGGCTAGTTTACCATCGATCAGTTTCGGGCTTCCCACATCCCTGGTTCTCTCTGGTCCCAGCATGTCCGGTTCCCTGCCTGGCGATCGCGCGTCTACCCGAGCGATATCGTTCATTTCCTCGCGATTCGGTTCGGTGGCGAGACCTTCCCTGGCACGCGCGGATCCGGTCTCCAGCACCTCCCGGTACGTGATCACCTCCTTCTTTTCCTTCACTTTCTGATCAAAAGACTTCGACACAAATGCGGTAAGTTCTTCCATCACTGCTCCAAAAAATCTCCCCGTCTTGTTCTCTCACGCTCTCTCTCGTTTTCTCTCTCTCTCAGTTGCACTACAGCTTAAGACATCAAGAGTGTTTATTTTAGTCGACCTAAATGCAAGGTGGTGTTGTTGCCAACTCTGTATCTCGTGCTGCAGCTAAATGTATAAGATCTCGGCCAAATGTCTTCTTGCTGCGGAGTTCCAACCTGCTGGTGATCAGCTATTGAAGTCACAGTATTTATACTTTGTAACGCCTGCCCCTTGATCCGTGCAAATTACCTCCCCTCAGGATGCCGGGATGAGCCCCCTTCCCTTCGCCATATACCGACAGCCTCGAAAAACACATTAGCAGCCCTTCAGATTTCACATCATTCTTACGAGGTTGCTATTGGCCATTAATCCAAGATTGACAAGAAGGACTCATTAATTTAATTAAGCGTGGATTCGTTGCTATTGTTCTGAGTTAGTATTTTAAACACCAGGGAGATGGGCAGGATCTCTGCAGGGGTGTGGCTAAAACTGAAAATGACAAGCTTGTTCGGGGAGCACATAACGGAGCTTCCTCCAAATCTCTGCGATCTGGGGAAAAAAGACTGACAGTGATACGGAGAGAGAAAGGTAAAGAGAGGACCAACTGAGAGGCTGATGGCGGAGGCTCACTATAGCCAGACACAAACCTTGACTAACATGCAACGATATGTTTGTTCTGTATGTACTCGAATAAGAGCGACTAAACACATAGTTGAAGCAAGAACAGATAAACTGTGCTGCATGTTGATAGTTTGTGTATGTTACTTGTTAGTCATATTTTGTGTGTAATTTGTCATGATAAGAAAAACAATTTGAAAAGGAGCTATCATATAAATATTAATCACAATAATAACAATGATAATAATGATAATAATGATAATAATAATAATACATATGTATTCCTTGATTTGGAAGATAGTATAATTAATTATTCTTCTCTTATTTTGTTTTCTGCTAGCCTGTTTTAATTTAGGCTAATGATGGCCAAATAATTATGATCAATAGCTGTTTTCTTCAAATGCCTTCAAATGACAACTGAAATGCCAAAACTGATCTCACATTTTTGTCTTCATTTATTAGAGAATGTATTTACTTTTCAAATCAGCAATTATAGGCTATGTTTGAATCTGAAGTCATTAAGGAAACTATCTATATTGGTTAATATCAAATCTCGATAGACTTTCTCACGCCATTAGAATGTTAAACAGCAACTAAACGTTTAATTAAAGCGTTTCATGTGATGCGTTGCCATTGGGCGTGCTAATTATGGTTTCTTAAGTTGACTGCCTATTGAAATTATTGCATATTTGCAAAATAAATAAACAATGGTTCACTTATGGTGAAGGTTACTGGATGCCGTGGGGACAAAGCAATTAAGTGAACTGAAAAAGGCAAAACATAAGCCGGAATGGGATGGGATACAGCTGTATGATAGGCTATCACTTGTACATTTGATGCAACATTAAGCGCGTTTATTGATAATCTATATAAAATACTATTTCCACACGCAGGCTCGAACAATTCCCCTTATTAAAAATTCATGATGTCTCCACTCTTGAACCTTAGGCATTCATTATGTTTCTGTGTCCTCTGAAAGCAGCACAAATTATAGGCTGCTATTAGGCTAGAGAATTCAAGTTACTCTGCAACATGCTATTTGTATCAAAATAAGTACAAATACCTACACATTTTAGTAGTTTAAGTTCTATAAATTGCAAAGATGTTCGATCCATTTCAACGTGGGATGTCGTGAAGGTTAGGCTACTAATAGAACACAATTTCCAGAAAGTTAATAACAAATTAGCATTCTGCATAGGTAAGCTACCATTGAAACATCTCAGAGTTAAAGTTTTAACATAGGAAAACCGAGAGACAAAAAAACTATAGGCTATCGGACATTTATTTAGACTAGGCCTACTGTATTTTAGGAGTATATATGCTATATAACCTGCATTCACTCCAATAGGCCTAAATGAATAATCAACCCAAAACAATTATAGGCTATTTTTGTGTGGGTATGTATGGTTATATGTGTGTGCCTTGTGCGTACGTGTGTGTGTGTGTGTGTTAGTGTGTGTGTGTGTAAGTGTGTGTGTGTGTGTGTGTGTTAGTGTGTGTGTGTGTTGCGCGCGTAAAGACAAAACCTGTGGACCAAAGAGCAAAATTCCTATTCAATTCATTACAGCACATGTTAGGCATAAATCATTCCTAAACCTACAAATTATTATTATTAATTCAACGTAGGCCTAATGTGAGCACAAACGAATGTTGTTCTTCCAGCAACCCCAAATGCTTTCTTTCACTCATTTATTTGAGAGGTAGTCTGTTTGGGAAGAGTCCTTTATTAAAAGCAGGCTATAAGACGAAACTTGGAAAAGTCTGACATCATTGACTTTCATATCGTACTATTTTCATGCAATGCGACAATCTTAACCATAAATAAAGACAAAAAACAAAGAAATGCTACTTTGCTTATGTAGCCTATCTGGCCTATAATGAACTTCAGGTGCTAATGCGTCAGGTTACGCGAAATTTGATTAGGCGATATTCTTTTGAAATAGGCCTAAATATAACTTATATTGATTGGTATGTGAGAGGCTAAATGTGACTGTACTGTGATATGTGTTTGTCCCACCTAGCTATTTTAAGATGAATGCACTAACTGTAAGAATACCTGGATAAGAGCGACTGCTAATTGACTAAAATGTAGACTAAATGTAAAAATGTAATATTGATTGCAGGTCTAGTAGGTCTACAATTCAACAACATTTTTCTCAAATTACATGAGCAGTAAGATTTGTAATAATAACCAATTAGGAGATTATTCAGCATTCACAGTTGCTTGTCCACTCATAATAACCTAAAATAAAATATGCACGTTTTATTATAGGCTTACAACTTTAGCCTACTTTCCCTCCATTGTCTAGGCTATATACTATATATTGTAACAAAACTTATGCAACTTCGCGAAATGTAGGCTATACATAATTGGCAAAATATGACAAGAGTAGGATCTCTACAGTAGCCTATAGATCATTGACTGAGATATACACGAACGATAGCTCTGTTGTAGATTCTCTTGACTGCATGTTTCACCCGAACGTTCTCCAATCGATGTGCTCTTGATCTACTAGTGTAGTCGTTTGAGCAGTGCATGGTGGTGTATTTCAAGTGGTTTTCAAATGAAGGGGGGATATTTATTTTTTACAAGATTAAGGGTGGGACACAGCCAGTTGAATAAGACCTTAAATGTGATAGGAAAGTATCCAACAGGAAAGTGTGATTATTGCCAGGAAACAGATACCGTGGAGCATGCATTGCTACAGTGTGGGCAGTAACAGAGGGAAAGAGAGAGGCTGATATCTAGTATGAGGGAGAAGGGGATACAGGAAATTAGTTTAAAGAGTATAGAGAGTAGAACGTCATTAGATACAGTCTCAAATTTATACTTTTTTAAGAGCAACAGGGCTGGCAGGAAGGATTTAGTTCATCCTTGTCTCTGGCCCACATTCCAGTACAGTAGGTGGCGGTAATGCACCATAACGTTGGATGCCAACCGCCGATAAACACCACTGAAGAAGAAGATAAAGGAAAAAGAAGAAGAAGGAATATTTGTAGCAAGATACCTGGTATGAATTGTTGTTTCCCCCCTACTTACAGTCACTGTATAAGTAATGTTTGAAATACGTCGAAGCTGTTAATAACGTTGTAGCTATTTACCGAGCAAAAGGGCCCGCGTAACACAAAAATGCCTAGAATAGAGTCAGCTGTGTTTAGCTGCAAACTAAAGCTAACACGTTAGCAAGCATGCCAGCAGTCCTGAAAGTGCACATTCTGTCTGCATGCTATAACCTGCAAATTACAACTTCACAGTATCTTTTTAACACATGCGTACGCGATAGCTATTTGAACAATTATTTTAGAATGGATAGCTATCCATTATGCTATTAACTGTCGCTAGTTAGCTCTGTGGTAATGTATGTTAGTTGTTTACATTCTGTCCACGCGCTCTTATAAGGCAGGTGGAGCCGAGTTGGTGAAGTTAGCTAGCTATAGTAGCTCTCTGGCATCCTGACTGCTCATGTATATTCAGATAGAAAGGTTATTTAGCCAGCTACATGTCAGTCTTGGAGGATGGAAGGGGGACATTAAACAATGAAGCCACTCGCCACAGTATAGCTACGCAGTGCAGGATTTAGGCGGGCTGACTAAACTCAACGCCTCTCAACTTATGATGGAGTTGAGAGGCGACTAGTGTTGGCGGACTGCAGCGCTCTCTGAAAACGACGGATTTAAGCACCCAAAGAATAGCCTGCAATTACACATAACAATGTCGTAACAATGTCAGGCTATTCTTTGGGTGCTAAAATCAGTAGTTTTTTTTTTAAATAAAAAGAGCTCCAGTCCGCCCACACTAGTCGCCGTTCAACTCCATCTTAAATCGTGGAGTAAAGTTTAATCGGCTAGATGTAGGCCTACTGTTTCGTCTGAGCAATCAATAAATGAGTGTTTGATTAAATAAGACATCCTCTTATGCTTTATCTCCTCCGACCCAGTTTAGTGAGGGATAATGGGTCGCCACACCTCTGACAGCGAGGAGGACAGCCGTAGCAGAAGGAAGAAGAAGGAGAAGCACAGAAGGCGCTCCTCTTCCTCCAGCTCCTCTGGCAGCCGGGTGACAAGCCGCAGCAAGAGGTCCAGCAGACGCAGCCGCTCGCGGAGCCGCTCCAGAGAGAGAGACAGGAGGTAGGTCTAAATAGAAATACTGCAATTTACAGAGATCGGTAGATGAGAGAACTACTACACTGGCAAATATAGGAGGAAGCAGGCCTACAACACAACATCAGAAAGGATAGACAGAAAGGACAGACATGCGTGGTAGGTGTACTGTGTACTAGAGGTCGACCGATTATGATTTTTCAACGCCGATACCGATTATTGGAGGACCAGAAAAAGCCGATGCCGATTAATCGGCCGATTACATTTTTAAAATGAATTTATTTGTAATCATGACAATTACAACAATACTGAATGAACACTTATTTTAACTTAATATAATACATCAATAAAATCAATTTAGCCTCAAATAAATAATGAAAGATGTTTAATTTGGTTTAAATAATGCAAAAACAAAGTGTTGGAGAAGAAAGTAAAAGTTCAATATGTGCCATGTAAAAAAGCTAACGTTTAAGTTCCTTGCGCAGAACATGAGAACATATGAAAGCTGGTGGGTCCTTTTAACATGAGTCTTCAATATTCCCAGGTAAGAAGTTTTAGGTTGTAGTTATTATAGGAATTATAGGACTATTTCTCTCTATACGATTTGTATTTCATATACCTTTGACTATTGGATGTTCTTATAGGCACTTTAGTATTGCCAGTGTAACAGTATAGCTTCCGTCCCTCTCCTTGCTCCTACCTGGGCTCGCAACCAGGAACACATCGACAACAGCCACCCTCAAAGCAGCGTTACCCATGTAGAGCAAGGGGAACAACTGCTTCAAGTCTCAGAGCAAGTGACGTTTGAAACGCTATTAGCGCGCACCCGCTAACTAGCTAGCCATTTCACATCGGTTACACCAGCCTAATCTTTGGAGTTGATAGGCTTGAAGTCATAAACAGCGCAATGCTTGAAGAATTGCGAAGAGCTTCTGGCAAAACGCACGAAGGTGCTGTTTGAATGAATGCTTACGAGCCTGCTGCTGCCTACCATTGCTCAGTCAGACTGCTCTATCAAATATCAAATCATAGACTTAATTATAACATAATAACACACAGAAATACTAGCCTTTGGTCATTAATATGGTCGAATCCGGAAACTATCATTTCGAAAATGAAACGTTTATTATTTCAGTGAAATACGGAACCGTTCCATATGTTATCTAACGGGTGGCATCCCTAAGTCTAAATATTCCTGTTACATTGCACAACCTTCAATGTTATGTCATAATTATGTACAATTCTGGCAAATTAATTACGGCCTTTGTTAGGAAAAAATGGACTTCACACAGTCCGCAATGAGCCAGGCGGCCCAAACTGCTGTATATACCCTGACTGCTTGCATGGAACGCTAGAGAAGTGACACAAATTCATGTTAGCAGGCAATATTAACTAAATATGCAGGTTTAAAAATATATACTTGTGTATTGATTTTAAAGAAAGGCATTGATGTTCATGGTTAGGTACATTGGTGCAACAACAGTGCTTTTTTCGCAAATGCACTTGTTAAATCATCACCCGTTTGTCGAAGTAGGCTGTGATTCGATGAGAAATTAACAGGCACCGCATCGATTATATGCAACGCAGGACACGTTAGATAAACTAGTAATATCATCAACCATGTGTAGTTAACTAGTGATTATGTTAAGATTGATCGTTTTTTATAAGATATGTTTAATGCTAGCTAGCAACTTACCTTGGCTTCTTGCTGCCCTCGCGTAACAGGTAGTCAGCCTGCCATGCAGGCTCCTCGTGGAGTGCAATGTAAGGCAGGTGGTTAGAGCGTTGGACTAGTAACCGGAAGGTTGCAAAAACGAATCCCCGAATCCCCCCTGAACAAGGCAGTTAACCCCCATTCCTAGGCCGTCATTGAAAATAAGAATGTGTTCTAAATCTGACTTGCCTAGTTAAATAAAGGTGGGGGAAAAAAATCGGCAAATCGGTGGTCAAAAATACCGATTACGATTGTTATGAAAACTTGAAATCGGCCCTAATTAATCGGCGATTCCGATTAATCGGTCGACCTCTACTGTGTACAACACTAGAGGAACAGGTATACTGTCGCTACCTCGTCATCTAACAGAGGTGCATGAATGAAGGAGCAAACTGGATGTGTAAAGCTGTAACGGGGTCTGGTCTAGTGGTAATCCCACCGTCGCGGACCACATATGCCTATGGAGGCGACGGTTGGATCCCCCATCCCGAAACTCATTTTGTCTCCTGTATCCTGTATCCCTCTCCTCTATCTACATTTCTATCTAGCTATCCTAAATCTGTCAGTGAAAGTTGTACCTTAAAATATATATTTAAAAAAATCAGCCACCACACTTGAAAGACAGTTTTAATTGAATAGGTTAATACTACTTTATAGAACTACTACTTAGGGTGTCCAATCAAAAACACATATTTTGACCAATGGGTAAATCTGCAGGACATAAAACAATAGAGAGAAGATGGATATCGATTTTGATACATGTACTATTTTCATATTTTAGTATACGTTTTTTATATTAATTCAAAATTAATACAAGCATATCTCTGTGAAATTACAATGAACAGGGCCTAAAATTTGAGTTTGGCATTGGTGGGTAAGATGTCCATTTCACCAGCCACGTTGGCGGGTGGTCAGGGCTCCACAGTGCAAGCATTTCACTCGCATTTGTGAATAAAAATATTCAAGTATGATCACACTTAAAGCAAAGTAAATGAAACAGTAGCTGTTTTCAAAGTATTTCTGCCGTTTTGTTTCATAGCTGGTAAATTAATCAGACAGTCAAAGAACTACGAACCCTACATAGCCTATTGCACCTTGCGCTTCAACACTGCTTGGCTAGGGGCTGTGTTTGTTGGCTATTTACATTGTTCTGTTCACAAGCTAGGTTGTTCTATGTTTGAGTTTCAACTGCTAGGGAAGAAAAGACAACGCTTCTACTAGTCAGACTCAATCTCACAGGCACAAACATGACTCGTGTCGCTCTACCATGTTAATCTCCCGCCCTTAAAGGGGAAGGTGACATTTTTTGTCTCATCTGTGATATTTTGGTTAAAAGACTCAGGTCACAAAAAATGAAATTAAACAATATACCACATTACCTCTTACTAGTAATACATTTATTGTTTTAGAAACATTACAAACCATGCTCATCATTTTTTTGTGGTGTTTTGTTGGTGTAATTTTAGTGGCAAAATAATAATTTTGGCTGGTAAAAAAATACATTCTAAGATTTTTTAATCTACCTGTCACAGTGGCTGGTGGACCAAAAAGTGAATTTTATGCCCTGTCAACAGAGCGCAAAGCGTATACCAAGCGTTTTATTTTTGAAAGCCTTTTACGTTTAATTTAGGTCATGTCATGCAAATTTTTTTGGCGACTTGTGGAAACAACTATTTGCTTGTCAAGAGAGCTTGGTGCTTATTGTTGGATGTTTTAGGTTGTGAAATCTGACTTTTTGGATATAATGTTAATGATATTGTAACGACCCTGGGTTTATAAGCGCGTAAATCGACTCTGCCGCTGGAGCATGCTTTTGCGGCACAGTCGATAGCGCGCCGGACTTCGGGCTTGAAGTTCGAGGGTTCGAAACATGCTCCCTGCTTGCTGTTTCATTACATTGGTGTCAGAAGTGGGATCGCACCTTGCATCCACGACAGTGCGTGTGCTTGGCCGGTGAGCGCGTTCCTGTAAGACGTTGAGTCGCAAGCTAGCGCGAGGACGCGCTCTTTGAAAGGAGGGAGTAGTGTAACGACCCTGGGTTTATAAGCACGGATATCGACTCTGCCGCTTGAGCATGTTTTTGCAGCACAGTCGATAGCGCGCCGGACTTCGAGCTTGAAGGTCGAGGGTTCGAAACCTGCTCCCTGCTTGCTGTTTCATTACAATATGTTAAAGACCCCACGGAACAATTCAGAACATGAATAATCATATTTGTCTTGATAAAATATATTTTATAACATAAGGAAGTAAAATTTCATCACCAAAGCGCTTTTTCACCAACTCTGGGCAGAGTGGGTGGGCACCCTATACTACTTCATTCATCACGGTACTTCCACTGTCTTCCATCACTTTATTTATTTTATTTTTATATTTAAGCAGGGCTGCTCAAAGTGGAGTTTGCGGGCCAAACATGGCCCTAAACAACATTTGGTTTGCCAGATACTGTACGTAATAGGCTATTAGTGTGGTCAACCAGTTGAACAAGTCATTTTAAAGATAAACGGATAAGTAGCATATTGCTTTTAAATGTGTACATGCTTTTATCCTTTGAGACAACAGCTGATTCAAGGGGGGTGTGGCTGATTTTAAAACACTTCCCGCTAGCCGCCAGGAGGATCCTCTTGTGCATCCTCTGATGAAGTAGGTCATCGAGGAGGTGAGCATACTCCTCTGTTCGCAAGAAAAGGAAGTACCCACAGTGGTTTGATAGTGGGAGATTCTCATTGGGATCATACAAGCACATTTGTTTCCGCTCCTCGATTACCTTTGACCTTTTTCAAAAGCAGACGAGGATTGAGGAGAGGGAGAAGTCGAGCAAAACCAAATGAGATTCTCCTAAAGATTGTCTGGAACAGAGGTTAGATGACCAGCTGATACTCAGATAATAATGTGGCCGTCACAACATAGGATCAGAGCGAAGAACTTTACTTGATGTTTGACTTGATGATATGGTTATTCTGCTGAACAAAAATATAAATGCAACAATTTCAAAGATTTTACTGAGTTACAGTTCACTGTTGATTGTGTCCTGTGGGATGTTGCCCCACTCCTCTTCAATGGCTGTACAAAGTTGCTGGATATTGGAGGGAACTGGAACACGCTGTTGTACACGTTGATCCAGAGCATCCCAAACATGCTCAATGGGTGAAATGTCTGGTGAGTATGCAGGCATTGGAAGAACTAGGACATTTTCAGCCTTTTAGGAATTGTGTACAGATCCTTGCGACATGGGGCCATGTGTTATCATGCTGAAACATGAGGTGATAGTGTGGATGAATGGCACGACAATGGGGCTCTCGTCGCAGTGTCGCTGTGCATTCAAATTGTCATTGATAAAATGCAATTGTGTTCGGTGTCCGTAGCTTATGCCTGCCCATACCATAACCCCACCGCCACCATGGGGCACTCTGTTCACAACTTTGACATCAGCAAACCGCTTGTCCACATCTGCCCGGAACATAACCCCACGATTCATCAATAAAGAGCACACTTCTCCAGCGTGCCAGTGACCATCGAAGGTGAGCATTTGCCCACTGAAGTCGGTTACGTGGTCTGCGTTTGTGAGGCCGGTTGGACGTAGGTCTGGGTGATGTATCAAATTAATTCTAATGTATGGTTTTGTGCAATATTCCAAGTGCCTGTATCGCAAGAATCAAGGTTTTGTTATTTTTAGTTTTCATGTCAGCTTGTTCTCCTTTTGTATTTTTGGTCTTGTGTCTTTTGCTCCTCTGTGCTGTGTGCACCTTCCCATTTACACCAGAGATCTGTATATAATGACGAGATGCACATGTCTCCACCCTAACAATGGGAGTCGTTGTCCCAAAGGCAGGAAGGCAGGCGACAAGCTTAGGTCCAAAATAAGCCCTTAGAAACAAATTGGCCTTATTTTGCACAGGTTTCACCTCTTCCTCTATGGTTTACACACCAAGCCCCTCCCCTTGCCTCTCATGCCAACAAAGTTGAGAGGTCACATCTTCCTCTCTGAAAAGCGGTTTCAACTCGCTATTTGAGGTTTGGTCCAACATTATTTTACTGTAATAGAGGAGAAGTTATGTCTCAACCACTCAGATTGCGCGCAGAGAAGTCACTACTAAAACGAGAGTATTATTCTGGATTCTGGAAAATAAATGCTCAGTTTGTGGGGTGCCACATACCACTGGTAGCGTTTTAACCAAAGACTGTTATACTAACTGTCTAGCCTGTGTTTTATAAATATGCAATAAGCATAAAACATAATTATTTAAGGATAATTATATAAGGATAATCACAAGCACGTGTGCTTGAGAGATTGTTGATCTGTGTTAATTTTCTATAGCTTAATGCCTGCTACAAGAAGTTAGTCATTATTAGTGAATTAGTGCACTATGCATGGTTCTAGTTATATTTGTAGCAAAAAAGCACATTTTTTATAGACTGTCTTGAATGCCAGATTAGTGATTATTGCAAAATATCTGGTTAAACTATTCTGATAAAATAATTAAATTATTAATGGGTCTTATGATTTTTGAGGGCTTATATTTAGCCTAGCTATAACTTCACAAGCCCTGAATTCATTAGATTATTGTTGACTGTTTGAAATGCAGTGGATTTGACCTTTTAATTGTACAACAATGCATATTTAGAGAAAACATAAAGAGAATTGAGATGTATATCGTGACTCGCCGAAAGGTTTGAAAAACATTGAGATATGATTTTTAGGCCATATCGCCCAGCCCTAGTTGGACGTGCTGCCAAATTCTATAAAACATCGTTGGAGGCGGCTTATGGTAGAGAAATTAACATTAAATTCTCTGCCAACAGCTCTGGTGGACATTCCTGCAATCAGCATGCCTCGAAATGTAGAACATCTGTGGCATTGTGTTTTGTGACAAAACGGCACATTTTAGAGTGGCCTTTTATTTATATATGCCACGCCTGTCAGGTGGATGGTCTCTTTTATTTCAGCTTATGAAACATGGGACCAACACTACATGTGTTTACCTGTTGGACATAGGCTATTACAATGAATAAATGTAATTACCAGTAGTTAGTAGTTGATGTTACTTCCATCATTTAGACCCACAGGCTTTTTTTTAAAAACATTTGTTTGTCCAGGTTGTGCGTGAGAGAAAGTGTCTGTGAGTAAATGACCGCTGATGATGTCCGCTGAGGGTCTCTTTAACGGAGGATACTGGACAGCCTCCTACACACGCTCACACGCTCGACACTCCCTCTGCAGTCGTTTAGACAAGGCCGGTTGATGGTCATTATTTATGCGCTTTGGTCAGGGTCCATTACGCGAGATGGGAAATCATTGGTGGTCTTGAGAGAATGGCTCGCTGATCTGGGGCCGGCTGGTTGTAGCCGTTTACCCCTCTTAGCCTTCAGTCTTCCTACTCAATCAGCCATTCATTAGCTGCCTAGGAAATGCTTCTGTCAAATCAAGGAGTTGGACATGGCCAGGGAATGGACATTGGGTTGAAAATAGACACAGGGTCTATGGATTAAGTTAGGCCTTTATGTATGAGGCTATGTCTGCATCTCACATCTGCGTTTGCCTATGGGCCCTGGTCAAAAGTAGTGCACTACATAGGGAATAGGGTGCCATTTGGAAGGCACACTACACGCGTAAAGATAATCGTTAATAACTGAGGTCTCCAGTGAAGAGCAGCACGTGTTCACTAGCTGTTCACCAGGCATTAAAGAGCTCCCCCACACAACCCATTGAGTTGACATGGAACACACAGTCAGTGTTAGTGCACATGTCAAACCTGCTCCCACTATTCACTTGGATGGCTTCCATCATGCCGGAGCACCCAGGCAGCCTCCCTCTCATGTGCTGTAGCGGCAGCTTTCGCTTTGTGCGAATCAGCCGTGTTTTCTTATTGTCACACGCCTGTGTGTGTGTGTATACCACAAGTTCAAATAACATGTCTCGTCCTGCACGTTTCTTCTGCTGAACCCGTGTGTGAAGTGCTTGAGTCAGGGCCACGACAGAAGCCTTCTTCCTGAACCAACCTGCTTCTGCGATCTAACCAACCCGGCAAATATTAATACAACGCGCGCTCTCTCACTCACAACAAAAGTATTTGATAGATTTGATGAACAACCACCGGCACTTCTAGGGGGCTAGGTATGGAAAGTAATGAGGGAATTATTTGATTACCGAAATTAACAACAGACCAAATTAGTATTTTGAGGGATATATAAGTTATTTATGTATAAGATGGGACTGGGAGACATGCTTTCTCTGTTGCTCAGTCTTAACGTGTTGTGAAAGGCGGGTAAGAACACTGAGAATAAGAGAGAATATACTGCTTGGGGCGGAAACCCGGGAGAGGGAGCGAGGGGGTGAGCGAGGGGTTGATATGTGGTTAAGAAGAAGACGAGTTTGAGCTGCTAAACTCAGACCAGCACAGCGAGTCATTCCAGCGCTGGTTAATCAATGACTGGAATTAACCTGCGTGTGTGTGTGTGTGTGTATCTGTGTGTGTCAGACGCAGGCGGCGGTCCAGCAGCAGCTCGTCCCACGGCTCGTCCCGCAGGAGGAGGAGTCGTAGTGGAGATAGAGACCGAGGCAGGACCAACCGCTCCCGTAGGTCACGCAGCCGCACCCGCAGGTATGATGGGGACTGAGGTAGTGGGGCTGGGTGGAGGGAGAGAAGGGCTCAAGAGAGTTTACAGTGGCACTACTATAGTTTTGTGGGTATGAGGATGGCCAGTAGCAGGTGCTGGCTTTCAATAGGTGTCTGACTACCACACGCATGCACACACACCACACTCTACTCTTCACCGTACGCACACCCTGTGCTTGTCCCTGATTTTTGGCTGAATTTCACAATGTAATGACATTTGATAATGATTCGTTCCATCAACCACAAACTGAATGTTGCCATTTTGCTTGCCGTTTACAGCAAAAAATACTCAAACAAAAACAACATTTGTAGGGGCTTGGTGTGTGTGTGTTTGCCTGCATGCACGTGTGTGAGTGCCAGCCAAGCAGGCAGTAGCAGCAGCAGCTCAGTGTGGTTTGTTTGCTGTTGTGGCAAAGGCCATTATAACGTGGCAGGCTGTCATTAAAGAGACTCTAACTCTCTGAGCCACTCTGTACTACTGTGACAGTTAATAGCGCGTGCGCACACACACACACACACACACACACACACACACACACACACACACACACACACACACACACACACACACACACACACACACACTGTCATTGGATGGCTTTCTGGGAGACAGAAAACGGGGGAGGCTCCATGCATGGTTGTCCATGTCATTAACATTGCAAATTAACCAGTAAATTCTGCTGTTTAAATCGGTTAGCACTATAAGAAAAAGCTTATTTTTTTAACAATTTTTTATATATGATTTATGTGCACAAGGCACCTTATTTACTTGTTGTATGGCTACGGAGAAAAATTGCCGAACCATTTTAGTCACGAATGAGCGGTTTCATATCTTCATTAGGTTAGATGAGATGGCGGTAATGAAGGAAACTGGTGACGGAGGCTATGGACTGTCGGAGGTAGCAGGGGAGCCTGATTGGGTGGAGGTGCTCTTCTTACATGGAGAATTACATTGTTTATACAGTTTAAGTTTATACATACACAGCCAAATACATTTAAACTCAGTTTTTCACAATTCCTGACACTTAATCCTAGTCAAAATTCCCTGTCTTAGGTCAGTTAGGATCACCACTTTATTTTAATAATGTGAAATGTCAGAATAATAGTAGAGAGAAGGATTTACTTCAGCTTTTATTTCTTTCATCACATTCCCAGTCGGTCAGACGTTTACATACACTCAATTAGTATTTGGTAGCATTGCCTTTAAATTGTTTAACTTGGGTCAAATGTTTCGGGTAGCCTTCCACAAGCTTCCCACAATAACTTGGGTGAATTTTGGCCCATTCCTCCTGACAGAGCTGGTGTAACTGAGTCAGGTTTGTAGGCCTCCTTGCTTGCACTTGCTTTTTCAGTTCTGCCCACAAATCTTCTATAGGATTGAGGTCAGTGCTTTGTGATGGCCACTCCAATACTTTGACTTTGCTGTCCTTAAGCCATTTTGCCACAACTTTGGAAGTATGCTTGGGGTCATTTTCCATTTGGAAGACCCATTTGCGACCAAGCTTAACTTACTGACTGATGTCTTGAGATGTTGCTTCAATATATCCACATGATTTTCCTGCCTCATGATGCCATCTATTTTGTGAAGGCTTGTTCTTCGGCTTGCAAGCTTCCCTCTTTTTCCTCCAAACATAACGATGGTTATTATGGCCAAACAGTTCTATTTTTGTTTCATCAGACCAGAGGACATTTCTCCAAAAAGTACTATCTTTGTCCCCATGTGCAGTTGCAAACCATAGTCTGGCTTTTTTATGGCGGTTTTGGAGCAGTGGCTTCTTCCTTGCTGAGCGGCCTTTCAGGTTATGTCGATATAGGACTCGCTTTACTGTGGATATAGATTATTCTGTACCTGCTTCCTCCAGCATCTTCACAAGATCCTTTGCTGTTGTTCTGTGATTGATTTGCACTTTTCGCACCAAAGTACGTTCATCTCTAGGAAACAGAACGCATCTCCTTCGTGAGCGGTATGACGGCTGCGTGGTCCCATGGTGTTTATACTTGCGTACTATTGTTTGTACAGATGAACGTGGTACCTTCAGATGTTTGGATATTGCTCCGAAGGACGAACCAGACTTGTAGAGGTCTACAATTTTTTTCCTGAGGTCTTGGCTGATTTCTTTTGATTTTCCCATGATGTCAAGCAAAGAGGCACTGAGTTTGAAGGTAGGCCTCGAAATACATCCACAGGTACACCTCCAATTGACTAAAATGATGTCAATTAGCCTATCAGAAGCTTCTAAAGCCATGACATCATTTTCTGGAATTTTCCAAGCTGTTTAAAGGCACAGTCAACTTAGTGTATGTAAACTTCTGACCCACTGGAATTGTGATACAGTGAATTATAAGTGAAATAATATGTCTGTAAACAATTGTTGGAAAAAGGACTTGTGTCATGCACAAAGTAGATGTCCTAACCGACTTGCCAAAAGTGTAGTTTGTTAACAAGACATTTGTGGAGTTGTTGAATTTTTTTTTTAATGACTCCGACCTAAGTGTATGTAAACTTCCGACTTCAACTGTACATATGTCTACACATACATGCACACACTGCTAAACCACAGCTGTTCTTTTGCGGCGCTCCTTCAATGACAGTGTTGATTAAAACAACACCTCCCCCCCGAACCAAACAGGCAATAATGCCAGTGTCACATCAATGTAGTTGTGAGATTTGGAATTACAGTTGATAATATCTCTGTGTTAACACATGAAGCAATGCGATTAAAGAGGGAAGCCTCCTGTAAACTACTTAAGCAGGGGGTTAGCAGTGGTGGTGGGGGTTGGGGGAGCACAGCAACCTGAATGTTAAGTGGGGAATAAGTTTCGTAATGTCTGACTTGACAAAGTGGAACAGGTTGCCATGGTCTGGGCTGCTATCTGTCACTGTCGTGTTAAAAGGGTTTGGGTCGAGGCTGCCTGATAAATCAGAGGTGGATTGAGTGGACAGGGCCCCTGTGATTGATAAGTTGACAGGATATGAGGCACTCGCTCGCAGCAGCCCGGGACACCCGCATGGCATGAGATATAGAATATGAAAGGGGAGAGAAAAAGGATGGGACGAGAGGGATATTATTCAGAGGAATGAGAATAATAACAGCTGCATAGAAATATTGCAGGGGAAAAGGTTAGGACAGTTGGTTGGGGGGCGGGGCGAATATTACTTTCTTTAGAATCCTATATGTATAAATACAAAATATATATAGGAAATAAGAATAATGCTCTATGAAGCCCTTATGTGTTTACTATTCCAAAGCGACTCCCTCTGCAATCAGAAAATGATTTGAAGAGTGGAGATTCCCCCATCCCCCCCCAGAGGTGGCCAATCTATACCCCCCAAAATGCAAAACAGACAAGTGTAGCAGATTATCCATTAGTCATTAATGTTTATTCCCTTTGATCAGAGGAGTCAGATCCCCAAGCCAGCGTTATATTGAGAGGTGTTATGGCTCAGTTCACTGCTCCGGCTCCACTTCACTGGGGATGGCTAGGCACCGAGCACACGTCTATCTGAACTCAACTAAACCTGCTCCAACAAAGACAACACGGTTAAGAATTACGGATGGGGCCTCCCGGTGTTCTAAGGCACTGCATCACAGTGCTAGCTGTGCCACCAGAGACTCTGGGTTCGAGCCCAGGCTCTGTCGCAGCCTGCCGCGACCGGGAGGCCCATGGGGCGGCGCACAATTGGCCTAGCGTCGTCCGGGTTAGGGAGGGTTTGTCCGGCAGGGATGTCCTTGTCTCATCGCACACTAGCGACTCCTGTGGCGGGCCGGGCGCAGTGCACGCTGACCAGGTCGCCAGGTGTACGGTGTTTCCTCCGACACATTGGTGCGGCTGGCTTCCGGGTTGGATGCGCGCTGTGTTAAGAAGCAGTGTGGCTTGGTTGGGTTGTGTTTCGGAGAATGCATGGCTCTCGATCTTCGCCTCTCCGGAGTCCGTGCGGGAGTTGTAGCGATGAGACAAGACAGTAACTACTAACAATTGGATACCATGAAATTGGGGAGAAAAAGGGGGTCAAAAAATATATAATAATAAAAAAAAGAATTGCGGATGGGATCATAGGAACATTTTAGGGGAAGTTTGTGAGGTTATGGGGGTGTAGGAGAGTCACATCTTAAAGCCATGGCTGTCTGTCAGTCAGTCAGTCAGTCAGTCAGTCAGTCAGTGAGTGTTAAATCAATGGCAGGTTCACAGGAAGGGATTGGAGGCCATCATAGCGTTACTAATCCACCACTTGACCTCAAACACCAGACGTCACACGCACCCACGCATGCACCCACCCACATACATACACATGCATGCAAAGATGCTTACATTTCTCTCATTAATATTTCAGAGACATGTTCCGGTCGGGGAGCATAGTGCTTGTGTAAGGGTTTAGCCCAGGTAACTGCCGAGTGGTTTGATCACTGTGATTGTCATCTGCATCAACGGAGGGCCCCTAATTATCATGCCCTCGTCCCCTAAGGATAGTGAACTCATCCAGGAAACACTGTCGCTCCAATCTGGCACTCTGGAGGGGCTAGGAGCTCCTAGGACTGCACTAGTGTGCAGGTTGGGGTAGTGCGTATGCCGTAGCTCGGAGGTATCAGAATGGGAAACCCTCTCGTTGGCGTAGTAGTCGCTTGCTCGGATCGCCGTTGGAAGATCACACAAGGCGTGCGTGATGGCCCAATATTTATTTTGCACAGCAACTTTCCGGTGTAATGTACTGCGTGGCGGCCGCAGTACATCTGCTTGATGGCTTTTCCTGACTGCGCCACTTTAGGGGCCCGTGCAAAGGTCACCAAGTGTAGTGAGGAGGAGGATGGGTGGAGGAGTGGGGATGAGAATCAGGCCTTTCTGAGAGAGAGAAGGAAAAGTCAACAAGAGTTTATAGGTGGACGGGGGCTTTGAAAACGTACTAAGAAAGTTCTGGTCATCGCTGTTCACACAGTATCTGGATTACCCATCAGTGTGTCTGGTGGGTCTGGACCCAGTGGTGTGCTATGGGGATCCGATCTGAGTGTGTGTGTGTGTGTGTGTGTTGAGGACATGACAACCCAAATCTGGGTTTCTACCCCAGAGCTTGAGAATAGGATGTAGAAAAAGAAATATGTGAATTCTTATAGTACCTGGTAAGAGCAGAAAATAACAACTCAAATGTTTACATTTTTTTGTATCACAGTTATCCATTATCGTTTTTCTACTGTCAGCAATGAGTGTGTAGCCTAACCTGTTTAGTGTGTGTGTGTGTTTCAATGCTGCTTACAGGACAACCTTCTCCTCTATATATGTCTGTTACACCACTGGGCTTTCTACTATCATTCACCTCCTAGACAGGTGGCGAGGGATATATGTTTTACTCCAGTTCTCTCATTATACCCGATTTTATACAAAATGTTGGTTTAAGCTGAAAGATGACCCGGTTTGGTTGTGGTGTGTGCTCTTTACTTCATACAAATCAACATGCTTCCATTTTGGAGAATCTGAGAGGCTTTTTCATAGGTTTTTCCCCTCTGCATCCAGTCTTTTTTATTTATCCCCTTTAAAGGCCAGTCAAGCGCTGCTCGCTGCTTTGTTGTCAGAAAGCTTTATTTACCAAAGAGAGGAGTAAGTGACTGACACGGACGGGCCCTTTCATCCCTTGCTCGCCGCGAGGCACTGTTCCCCTCTCCTGCCAAACCCACCGTCCACCCACCCTCCTCCAGGCACACACTCGGCACCAGCCCCGAGCCCCACTCCCTTGGGTGGAAACCTAGCCGCTCGGTAGATCAGCCAGAGTCTGTTCTACCGCTAAACAAACACACACACGAGCGCATCTACACACACACATGCACAGGTACACACACACATACACACACACACACACACACACACACACACACACACACACACACACACACACACACACACACACACACACACACACACACACACACATGGCTTTGTGAAAGCCCCAATGCAATAATCCAATTTGTCAACGCTTTGGAGTAGACAGATTTAATGGTTCATTCGTTTTTAGGTTTCCCTCATCAAAAATATGTTTTTTTGTTTTATTTTTGTTAAAATAACAGAAAACATTACGTTGGTTTTGTTTACACCGACCCTATTGTGTGTTGTTCAAGTAAATAAACAACCGTGCCACAGAGAACTCAGACGGTCTTTGAGCATCTTATAGGAACCTCCTGACACTAAAGAGCTCGACTAGACGTTGCTCTAAATTCATCCCGTGTCAGAAACGATGACCGATTGGTCCTTCAAACAGCAGCGGCTCCTGAATGCGAAACGTGAAGAAAACCTTGACAACAATGTATTTTAATCACCCAATATTACCCGCCAGATTGGTTTGTCTCTGTAAATATTAGGGGCTGTTGTTCTGCCTTGACCTCGCTCGGATACTGTATTTATTGTCCAGAGGCTTTCGCTTTGACTGGGCCTTTCAATTCTCTCTGTTGTTCATGGCACTCTGGCCTTCAAACTGAGAGCTCAGGATTCTGCTTTCACTTTGTAGTACTAGCAGCTTCCTACCTTTTAAGAAATCCCTCAATAAACAGACATGTCATTCACCCGTCAGTCAACATTTGGACGGTTTGGAGAAAGATGGCAGCAGCTCCTAATACACAATGAGCTGTACGTTTATTTCGTCACGTCGAAAAGAGCTCGCCCGTTTGGCCAGAGTGTGATAGAGACAGAAAGTGTGTGAGAACAAGAGAGATTGACAGCGAGAAAGACTCTTTGCCCTGGTATCGGAAAACTGAATACAAAATGAATCTCTCCCTTCCCTACGTTTCTCCTCCATTTAAGCTTCTTGAAGTTCTTCCAAATTGGGTTTTAAATGCCAATTAGGAGGTTGAATGTAGTAAAATAAAAGCAAATGCAACCAGAATGGCCTCACCTTCTGGCTGGTTAGGCTTCTGAGAGAGACGCTGAACCTTTGGCTCCGAGCGCGGCTTTGAGAAAAATATCCTGCCTAATGAACACATTAATTAGAACCATAACTATTTATAAGATGATAATTAGAAACGAAGGGAGGTAAACTGGGCTTTTCCTGCAATTAATGGAGGATTAATTACTGGAGGTAATGAAGTGGATTTTTGAAACGCATTAAGGTGAAGTACAGAGATGTGCAGACGCTTTGTGATCAGTGGCATAATTATTTCGGTGGCCGTTTGAGTCTCGGCTCACTCGGGCCGGCTAATAAGCATCATTGCATCGTTATATATGCACTTAAAAAGACTTGCCACCAAAATGACTGCCTAATTATTTCTAATTGCCAGGCCGTGTGTTGTCATTGAGCTGTTTGGAGCAAGTGGCTTCAGAACCCTGGGTTTAATGGCGCTGTGGGGGGAAAATGAGGGGGGAAAAGGGGGCACCTCGCGCCGTACCCCACGGCCCAGACTGGTCTTGTCCCCCCCTCCCGTGCCACTCACTCCCGATGGGGGCGCCCCTGTCTGACTCAGGAGGCCACTCCATGAAGTAGCCGACCGGCAAAGTTTTTTTATTCAGCACTTTTCAGGTTTTTCTTTTGTCTTTAATGAACGACCATGGCTTCCTCTCAATTAAGCTTAGATGAACGGCCACCGTATGTCCATCCTCCGCCTCCCCCACCGCCTACACACATTTCTGCAGCCGTATGGTACACTACACACGCTGCTCCATTCAATAGCCATTTTCTGTGACTTAACATACGATTGGGCCCTTTTAATTTTTTTATTTAACCTTTATTTAACTAGGCTCCCGAGTGGCGCAGCAGTCTAAGGCACTGCATCTCAGTGCAAGAGGCGTCACTACAGTCCCTGGTTCGAATCCAGGCAGTATCACATTCGGCCGTGATTGGGAGTCCCATACGGTGGTGCACAATTGGCCCAGCGTTGTCCGGGGTAGGCCGTCATTGTAAATAAGAATCTATTCTTAACTGACTAGCCTAGTTGAATAAAAACAAAACAAGAGTAATCAACACCAAATAATCCAATAGGATTGCATTTCAGTTGTACAACTGACTACGTATCCCTCTTTCCCTAGTAGAAGGGTTTACCTATTCAATTGGTCAGCTTGTCCCATTCTATGGGAGAAAATAATATTCCTCTGGGCGCTTTCAAATTGCGAGTGGCACAGGGAGAAAAACACGCACGCCCAGTTGTTGGAAAAACACTTTTGAAAGCAGTTTAATTGCCACTTAACAGAGCAGGATCACAGCTTTCTATTCTACTTACATTTATTCCTCAAATGCCAGTTGGACCATTTTAAAAGCAGGGTTTTTAGCAGCAACATGGATTAGGCGCATAAGCAATCACCAATGGCGTTGAATGCATTGTCGGAGATCCTAGCTGACTCTAACATGGGTTAGTTGCTAGCCCTTCTCATGACACCAATGGATGTATTGGAACGCTGTATCACAACCCATAGTGTGGCGCACAATTGGCCCAGCATCGTCCGGGTTAGGGTTTGGCCGGGGTAGGCCATCATTGTAAATAAGAATTTGTTCTTATCTGACTTGCCTCGTTAAATAAAGGTTAAATAAAAACAAAAAACTAGGCAAGTCAGTTAAGAACAAATTCTTATTTACAATGACGGCCTAACCTGGACGACGCTGGGCACCTATGGGACTCCCAATCACGGCCGGTTGTGATACAGCCTGAAATCTGACCAGGGTCTGTAGTGACGCCTCTAGCACTGAGATGCAGTGCCTTAGGCCGCTGCGCCACTCGGGAGCCCAGGTACCAGCGTCTTACTTATGACTCACTGACAGCTTTGTTTGAATACTTTGCAGGACATGTCTCCCCTAGGCTAGGCCTCCTCTAGACAACTAGTGATGCTAGTTGTTAGAATTGAAAACAATTCATATACTTATATTCCCAATTTGTTTCTTTGTGTGTCTGCATGCCTGTGTGTGCATGCCTGTGTGTCCGTGCATACATTTATGCGTGTGTGTGCGCGTGCTAAGCAGAGCCATGTGCTCTGGCCTGTCAGGAGAACCACTGTCACCCCCTTCTCTACCCTCCCCAGAACAGAACAGCCGCCAAGCAAATTGTGGACTAATGGAATCTCCCAGGCAGGCAGCACTTGTCTTCTACCCGTGTACAGGCAGGGGGAAATGTGGTTTCACTTATCCATCTAATATTTTAATTGTAAAAAAAAAAAAAAAAAAAGACGGCAAAATGAAAAATTTGATCGGGATCATGTGCTTCTTGACTGAAATCCGGACACTTTGAAAAGTAATGAAACACTTTCTCAACGAGCTTGAGTTTTGTAGAGTGTATTTCTTTCTTTATTTTCCTTCGTTCTGTCTGTCCGGCTAGGGGCATCCCGTGATGGAGCTCCTGGCCAAGTCGGAGACACGCAGAGGAAGTGGAGAAATGTATCACCTGTCACATGTCCACCCTTCCTCTCTGTGATTGGTTGGAGGAGTGCGTTGGAGTACCTCAGTGCTTCTGCGCAGGACCAGTATATTGCTCAGGCAGTCAAAGCTTCGTCAGTGAATAGTGTGTGTGTGCGTGCTTGCATGTGTGTGTGCTCGCATGTGTGTGTTGATTTAAGGGACCTGATGAGGCCCTCTTTGAAGTGAGCCCCATGGTTATTGGGCTGTCAGCAATCGGCTGCAGTGTGTCGTACGGCCTGATGAAAACTCATCAGTTAGAGAGCCGTCTCGTAAGAAGCCCCAGATTGATCAGTAATAAAATGTAATATCTGTCGGCATCTGTTTTTTTATTTGGCTTCAGACACTTTCATGATCCGCAGCGACAGATGTCGCAGAGAAGTTTTCTCTGAATGTATTATTATTCTATTTTTTGAGACACCTTGTTCTCAACATCACCTCTGAATTTATTTATGGGGGGAAAAAAATGTACTCTCTTTTTTGTTTCTCTGTCGGAGTAAAACTAATCGTTTGGTGGTTTTACGAGGCGATATTTCAGATGCACTTATTTGTTTAATTATGTGTGGTTTCCCTCTCCGAGGTGGAATGCGTGTCTGCTTTGTGTCGCACATTCTTTTCCCTCCCTTTTACAGTGAGCCCACATGTTTTGTCTCAGCGTTTCTGATATTTCTTATACCACAGTTGTGAGGTTCCCGAAATCACTTAAGCACACAGCATAACCGTCCACATTTAAACAATAAAACACTATTATGGTAAGGGCCTCAGATCTTCCACCACTTCATAAATACACATAAATAAAAAGGACAGAGGCGAAAAAACTCCCCATCATCTTGCCTCTAAGAGCACACCTGCTAATTAAGAACACGTTGTGTCTGAAGCGTGGCTGTCTGAGTAGTCTCCCTCTCCTGTTCCGGATGACTATGTGATCACGCTCTCCGTAGCCGATGTGAGTAAGACATTTAAACAGGTCAACATTCACAAGGCCAGATGGATTACCTGGACGTGTACTCCGAGCATGCGCTGACCAACTGGTGTCTTCATTGACATTTTCAACCTGTCCCTGACTGAGTCTGTAATCAACATGTTTCAAGCAGACCACCATAGTCCCTGTGCCCAAGAACACCAAGGTAACCTGCCTGAATATGTACCGACCCGTAGCACTCACGTCTGTAGCCATGAAGTTCTTTGAAAGGCTGGTCATGGCTCACATCAACACCATTATCCCAGAAACCATAGACCCATTCCAATTTGCATACCGCCCCAACAGATCCACAGATGATGCAACCTCTATTGCACTCAACACTGCTCTTTCCCACCTGGACAAAAGGAACACCTATGTGAGAATGCTATTCATTGACTACAGCTCAGCGTTCAACACCATAGTACCCTCAAAGCTCATCACTAAGCTAAGGACCCTGTGACTGAACACCTCCCTCTGCAACTGGATCCTAGACTTCCTGACGGGCCACCCCCAGGTGGTAAGGGTAGGGAACAACACATTCGCCTCGCTGTTCCTCAACACGGGGGCCCATCAGGGGTGCGTGCTCAGTCCCCTCCTGTACTCCCTGTTCACTCATGACTGCATGCCCAGGCACGACAGCAATGACACAGCCTATAGGGAGGAGGTCAGAGACCTGCCTGTGTGGTGCCAGGACAACAACCTATCCCTCAATGTGATCAAGACAGAGGAGATGATTGTGTACTACAGTAAATGGAGGACCGGGCACGCCCCCATTCTCATCGACCGGGCTGTGTGATTATGTCTGATCTCACAAACGATGTAAAGTATGTATAGATAGATGTAATCTAGATCCAAGCGTGTTGATTTTTAATCCGAGTGTATCCTGCTATTGGCACACTTGTTGAATTATGCAACAGAACGTGACCACATAACCAACAAATGATCATGGTCCAAACACACCAAGACAGTCGTGAAGAGAGCACGACAAAGCCTATTCCCCCTCAGGAGACTGAAAGGATTTGGCATGCGTCCTCAGATCCTCAAAAGGTTCAACAGCTGCACCATCGAAAGCATCCTGACTGGTTGCATCACTGCCTGTTATGGCAAATGCTCGGCCTCAGACCCCCAAGGCACAGAGGGTAGTGCGTACGGCCCAGTTCGTCACTGGGGCCAAGCTTCCTGCCATCCAGGACCTCTATATCAGGCGGTGTCAGAGGAAGGCCCTAAAAATTGTCAGAATCCAGTCACCCTACTCAAATCAAATAATTGTATTCGTCACATGCAGATGTTAATGCGAGTGTAGCGAAACGCTTGTGCTTCTAGTTCCGACAGTGCAGTAATATCTAACAAGTAATCGAACAATTCCCCAACAACTACCTAATAATTCCCCAACAACTACAAATATAAAGGGGTGAATGAGAATATGTACGTATAAGTATATGGATGAGCGATGGCTGAGCGGCATAGGCAAGGTGCAGTAGATGGTATAAAATACAGTATATACATGTGATATGAGTAATGTAAGATATGTGAACATTATTAAAGTGGCATTATTTAAAGTGGCATTGTTTAAAGTGACTAGTGATCCATTTATTAGTGTCCAGTGATTGGGTCTCAATGTAGGCAGCAGCCTCTCTGAGTTAGTGATTGCTGTTTAGCAGTCTGGTGGCCTTGATGTAGATGTTTTTCAATCTCTCGGTCCCAGCTTTGATGCACCTGTACTGACCTCGGCTTCTGGATGATAGCGGGGTGAACAGGCAGTGGCTCGGGTGGTTGTTGTCCTTGATGATCTCTTTTGCCTTCCTGTGACATCGGGTGCTGTAGGTGTCAGGGGAGGCCAGGTAGTTTACCCCCGGTGATGCGTTGTGCAGACCGCATGTGATGCGTCGTACAGACCGCACCACCCTCTAGAGAACCTTGCGGTTGAGGGCGGTGCAGTTGCCGTACCAGGCTGTGAAAAACCCCAACAGGATGCTCTCGATTGTGCATCTGTAAAAGTTTGTCAGGGTTTTGGGTGACAAGCCAACTTTCTTCAGCACTGTCTGTGTGGGTGGACCATTTTAGTCTGCAATGTGTACGCCCAGGAACTTAAAACTTTCCACCTTCTCCACTGCTGTCCCTTCAATGTGGACAGTCATAGACTGTTCTCTCTGCTACCGCATGGCAAGCGGTACCCGGAGCTCCAAGTCTAGGTTCAAAAGGCTTCTTAACAGCTTCTACCCCCCAAGCCATAAGACTCCTGAACAGCTAATCAAAGGGCTACCCAGACCCCTCTTTTATGCTACTGCTACTCTCTGTTTATTGTCTATGCATAGTCAGTTTAACTCTGCGTACATGTCCATATTACCTCAATTTCCTCGACAAGCTGGTGCCGACGCACATTGACTTTGTACCGGTACCCTCTGTAAATAGCCTCGCTATTGTCATTTTACTGCTGCTGTTTAATTATTTGTTACTTTATAAAAAAAATTTACTTATCTATTTTTTACGTAACACTTATTTTTCTTAACTTCTCAAAGCATTGTTGGTTGAGGGCTTGTAAGTAAGCATTTCACTGTAAGGTCTGGACCTGTTGTATTTGGCATTTGACAAATAAAATGTGATTTTGATTAGATTTTTGACGAATTGTTAAATACACACAGTTAAGAAGGTTTGACACTGAAATATCTGTGTGTCCTACCATTCCCCTGTCTGCTGCAACCAAGATAAAAGGAGACAACATGAAAAATTGAAAAAGAAATGCTAGAGTTTGTAACCCCCCCCAAAAAAATTACAATTTGAGTAAACCCAAATATAAGAAAATAAATGAGTTGTTGAATGACTGGCTCTGGCGAAATTGGTTGAGTTAGTGAGTTAGCACCTCGTCTTGGGGTTTGACCTCCACTTGACCCTGTCTTTGGGTTCAGTGACTGAACAGTCGCTCCATCATGCCTTTCACTTCAGCTGCTGAAGGGCGTCATGATGTGCTGAGATGCCAGGGGTCACCAGACATGCCAGTTTAGGATTGTGGTGTCGTCGGTGAGTGACAGTGGGCACATGGTGCCAGCAGGGCTAGCTTGGAGGTCAACCGCGCCAAAGAGAGATGATTTCATAAAATTTTGTTTCTCTCGTAGAAAGTAACTTTTCTATTTTTTAAATTTTTTTAATTACCAGTTAGCCATGTGGGTTCATGTAGATCTGAGAAGCCTTTTTGAAGGCTTTTAAACTTGGCTAAATGACTTGACCTATGGGCTGTGCGGGTGGGCTTAAATGGGTGCTGATTTCTTTCTCAGTCCAGCAGACTGTTGGACAGTTGCCAGCTGTGAGCTAATTTAAAGTAGACTGATGATTGTGGCAGATATTTACCGTCCCCTTTCATGGTTTTGAGAGGAAGGAGAAAGATAAACTTTATGGGGAATCTTTCATGGTTGCTCTTTGCTGTGTTAATTGTGCTAGCAATCAGCTACTTTACATCGCTTGTAATTTGATGTGCTTTTTATTTTGTGTGTGTGTGTGTGTGTGTGTGTGTGTGTGTGTGTGTGTGTGTGTGTGTGTGTGTGTGTGTGTGTGTGTGTGTGAGTACAGATAATATGGCTGCTTGGAAGAGGGAAACAGCTTGGGAAATGATTTCAACAGCTATCGTAATTAGGAGAATATCATAAATTAAACTTGTGTCTGGCACAGCGTTTGAAGAGCACTGAAAAGTAATAAATGCTGGATGGTTAACATATTTGCATTGCGTTCGGCGGACAGCGCTGGGGAGGACCAGCTGTTTTGGATGTCTTTTGGCAGCAGGAAATGCAGCTATTGCTCATTCAAGGTGCTTTGCTTTCGAACTGTATCATGAATATCACTTTTAAATTGAGTGGGAAACGGCTGCTGCGTGCGCGTGCGTGCGTGCGCGTGTGTATTCTCTCTCTGGAAGAACTCTGCGGGGGTAAATGCTTTAATGAAGTTCCTGAAATAAGTGTTTTTGTCTTTTGAATATATATTTTTCTTTCAGATGTGGTTTTTATATCTTGCATATTTGGAGGTTTGGCTGAAGAACCAGTCCTTGTATGATGTGGGAAGAGTCCTAGTCGAGACATGGGGCCAAAGCACTAACTTACGTGTGACTTTTGACTTTCTCTTCAATTGTGTATTGATATTAAAGGACAAACATTTTGAGTTGCATGCACAGATCCCAAGTTAGGATTTGGTATAGTGGTCTCCCTGGTCACTCTCAGGTCCAGTCATAGTACAGCAGCCCCAACAGAATCCATCAGTCAGGTGCTTAGAGCCACTTATCGAAGCAGAGTGACGACGTGACAATTGCCAGTGGAACCGGAGACTTCTCTTTCACATAGGCATAGCCAATTAATGAAAGATCGAGCAGACTGACAGATGAAATCTCCCCTAAAGTCAAGATAAAGGCTAACCATCACTTTGGTCCTGTGTTGCTCAGGTGTTAAGAGCTTGGTGCTAGCAACTCCAGGGTTGTTGGTTCGACACCCACAGAGATCACATATACAAAAAATATATGCGCTGACGGTACTAGAAGTCACTTTGGATAAAGGTGCCTGCTAAACCGCATACGTTAAGTATTCCGACCCCTTGACCTTTTCCACATTTTGTTACGTTACAGCCTTATTCTAAAATGTATTAAATAGTTTTTCCCCCCTCATCAATCTACACACAATTACCCCATAATGACAAAGCACAAACAGGTTTTTTGATTTTTTTGCAAATGTTTTATAAAGAAAAACATAATATTTAGATCCTTTACTCAGTACTTTGTTGAAGCACCTTTTGGCAGCAATTACAGCATCGAGTCTTCTTGAGTATGACACTACAAGCTTGGCACACCTGTATTTGGGGAGTTTCTCACATTCTCTGCAGATCCTCTCAAGCTCTGTCAGGTTGGATGGGGTGTCGCTGCACAGCTATTTTCATGTCTCTCCAGAGGTTCAAGTCCGGGCACTGGCTGGGCCACTCAAGGACATTCAGAGACTTGTCCCGAGTGCCATGGTTTCATCAGACCAGAGTCTTGTTTCCCATGGTCTGAGAGTCCTTTAGGTGCCTTTTGGCAAACTCCAAGCGGGCTGTAATGTAGCTTTTGCCTTGGCCACTCTACCATAAAGGCTTGATTGGTAGAGTCCTGCAGAGATGGTTGTCCTTCTGGAAGGTTCTCCCATCTCCACAGAGGAACTCTGGAGCTCTGTCAGAGTGACCATTGGGTTATTGGTTACCTCCCTGACCAAGGCCCTTCTCCCACGATTTCTCAGTTTGACTGGACGGCCAGCTCCAGGAATGGTCTTGGTACTTCCAAACTTCTTCCATTTAAGAATGATGGAGGCCACTGTGTTCTTGTTGACCTTTAATGCTGCAGACCTTTTTTGGTACCCTTCCCCAGATCTGTGCCTTGACACAAGCCTGTCTCGGAGCTCTACGGACAATTCATTCGACCTCAAAGCTTGGTTTTTGCTCTGACATGCACTGTACACTGTGGGACCTTATATAGACAGGTGTATGCCTTTCCAAATCATGTCCAATCAATTGAATTTGTAGAAATATCTCAAGGATGATCAATGGAAACAGATCAATTTCGAGTCTCATAGTAAAGGGTCTGAATACTTATGTAAATAAGATGTTGAAGTTTTTTTAATTTTATAAATTTGCAAACATTTCTGAACCTGTTTTCGCTTTGTCATTATGGGGTATTGTGTGTAGATTGAGGAAAAGCCATTTTAGAAAAAGGCTGTAACGTAACAAAATGTGGAAAAATGTCTGAATACTTTCCGAATGCACTGTATGTTATTTACCCACATAGCACTGTGGATGTAGCATTTATGCTTACGCTTGTCTACTGTACGTAGGGAGTATGGATTGTTAGTAGTGGTAGTGATTGTAGTCCCCTGGGAGTAGCAGGCCGCAGTCCCCAACTGGAAGACTGTAGAGAGGATGGATGGATGAGAGAGAGTTCCAGGCTGTTGTCGCTGCTGGGATGGGGATGGGGAGGGAGAGGGGGAGGCAGGGGGCCATGGAGGAGGGGGCATGAATAATGATTTGACCAGGGTCGGATTCCAGTCGAGACTTCAGCCTGTTTTCCAGCACTAGTGGTATCATGTGGCTGCCATTAATGTCCAATTTTCAATGAAAAACATGTTTAGCCTCCGAAATATAATACAGACAGATAACGCGGGGCGACGACACCACTATCCAGGCTACACACCCCCGACGATATAATTACCCAAATGGGTTGTGGTTAGGGATCATATCCAGGGTGAGCGCGGGGGGTCACCCAGCGATAAGCTCCCCAACCTTGCTCCAACACACTGGTAATTACTTTATTGATAATTCACTGAGAAAATTGCCCTAGCCAATAGCGGCAGCCCGATTTAATGGATTGGCTAGGCGAATAGGAGGGGGGGAGAAAACAGCAAGGCCCTTTTAATAGAAATGAGAATATGTTTAGGCCATAGGGGAACCATTTTCTCCTGAGATAATAACCCAAATAAAATGTAAAATAGGCAGGGCCTTGGCATGGGGTAGGGGTTGATGCTGTTTATCTGTGTGTCTTGCATTAACACATTTACCCCTGGCCTTAAACAAGCTAATCATTCTCCAAGGGGAAGGGCTTGGTAATGAAATTGACATTTAACAGCATAGCCTCACTCTATTAACTACAGTAAATGTAATTTGGTACAGACCCCAGAAGTGTGTGGCTGCCGCCGCTTCCCCCCCCCGTTCAGAAAAGCTGCCACAGATTTTGTGTTTATTGCATCTGCTTGCCACAAGTTGCTTGGCTGCTAAAATAAAACTGCACTTGTGTTTCTCCATATGTAGCTATTGGACACGCACAAGCACACACACAGACCAAAACAGAAAATGGACAGTGTCCAATTCCTCGTCTCACATACGTCATCGTACCACACACCCAGTTTCACACACCAAAGTCTGTGGGTTGGCCTGAGGATCTTCCAGGCAGGAGGCTGATTCGAGTAATAAACCTATCCATATTCCCCCAGGACGTTAAGGCTGGGTGGTTTGCCAGTTCTCTGGTGATATAACCACCTTAGACAGAACTCTCTGATGTATTGTATTCATGTAGCTCTAATTCTGAGAAGGCTTTGCAAACCACAGGTGATTCTCTCCCTCTTGCACATGTGCAGTATTGTTACGTAGAATATCGATATTATTTACTTGCCTGACGACTCATACTGAATTCTTCTGCTGCTGTATGTTTGCTACATACTTCAGTCTGAGACGGCCATCATTGAAGTCATTTGTGGTGCTGTCAAAATGATGGGCGTTGTACAAAACAAAGTCATCGGTGATTGGATCATTTCTAACCAATCAGAGTGTCAAAGCCAATGACAACTTTTTCTAAATGCTGCTTTATCCACGTGTGTTCTGGCTCTGGCCCAACCAATTGGTTTCTGGGACCAATCAGAACGGTTAAAATGTGTTTGCATTCTAAAAGTTGTCGGGGAGTGTACTCCGATCCAGACTCATTGCGGAGAAGAAGCTAACGTCTGTGAGCATGGCATAGCGTTTGCCCGGATAAAGGAGTTTGGGTAGCCAGGCAAATGATTTACCACCATTACTAGTGATGACAGTGCAGCGTTTTATGAGATTGAAATATGATATTTCTTTTATGAAGGATGTTAAATGTGCTACTTATTAAGACCTGTGTCCTTGCAAATGGCCATGTCATTGTGCAAGCACAGTATTAGGCAGACATTTTGAATGTCATTTGTATTGTATTAAGAGCAATTTTATTTTTTTAAATTTTTTTTTAAGTATTCCATGTATCATCTACTCATCATTGACACCCAGCTTTGTTCAACACTAGAACACATTGTAGAACTCTCCAGGGTCCATCGTGTATGTATAAAGCATCTCACAGTAGGAGTGCTGATCCAGGATCAGTTTTGCATTTTAGATCATAATGAATTAGATTATATTAACTGGGGGGACCTGTTTTCAACAGTTGTCCAGACTTTCATGACAGAACTATTATTAGTTTTATGTCAAAAGAGGGAAGGAAGCAATAATGATTCTCGGACAGCAGGTTTGACCATTTTTATAGACAAATCAATAAAATGATAGATGATAGAATATAACACCTTAGCTTCCTCCTTTTCTTTTTTTACAGGCTTCTTTTCACATTGTCATAGTCAGACACACACACACACACACACACACACACACACACACACACACACACACCCCCACCCATCAGCCTCCGACTGACAGCGCATTGAAAATGACTTAGAGAATCAATAGAGGTATGAATGCGTAAAAAACAGACACACTCTGTAGTCTCTCCACTCCACGGAGGTGTGTGTGAGAGAGGCGGTGACAGAAAGCGGTGGCTCTGCAGGCCGGCCCAGCCAGCCTAGCCTGTCTCTATAAGTAGCCCACTAAATCTTATACTAGTCCCTGTGTGTGTGTGTGTTTTTATGTGTGTGTGTATATGTGTGTGTGTGTGTGTGTGTGTGTGTGTGTGTTCAGGGATCCATCCCACTGACTGTCAGGATCAATAAGGCCGCCATGGCCGCCATCTAAAGCCCTCCCTAATTGCCCCCATCTCCAGCCAGTCTCCCATCTCCAACCGTCTGTTTCTAATCAACGCCGACTCGGGTTTCCCAATAGGCTGCTGCCCTAACCAGAAGCTGTAAATTACCTGCCGGCAACTAGTTCCTAGTTCTCTCTCTTCTCGCTCTATCGTTCTCTCTGTCTCTCTCTCTCTCGTTCTCTCTGTCTCTCGTTCTCAATCTCTCGTTCTCTTTCTCTCGTGTTCTCTCTCTCTCGTTCTCTCTCTCTCACACACACACATTCTGACTTGTATGACTTTTTCATTTTGTCTTTTCAACATTTGAAAGTTACAGAGGGCAGAGGCTTTGGGAGTTACAAGTTACAGAGGCTTTGGGAGTCATTACATATGGGAGATGGATTACCCTGCATGGGGTGATTTTGGTTGCATGTCAGAATTATGCTGGATAGTGTCAGCGCCAATGCTAACTGGGGTAGCCTTGAAGTTAGGCCAGTAACCGAAAGGTTGCTGGTTTGAATACCGGAGAATTTCAAATCACAACATAATGTACTTTACAGTGAAACAATCAAATTAAGAAATTAAAAAGGTTTTTTTTATCGCTATTTTTGCGATTCTGATCATGTGTTATGTCGTCTCTCCAGGTCTCGTGAGCGACGGCGGTCTCGTAGCAGGAGCAGTGGCCGGTCCAGCCGCAAGAAGAGCCGCAGCCACAGCCGAGACCGCAGCAGGCGGAAGGGGCGCGACAAAGACAAGGAGAAGGACAGGGACAATGGCAGGGACCGAGACAAGGACAGAGCCAAGGACAAAGACAAGAGACCCGACAAACAAGGGTGAGTGAAAAGTTCCTTTGTGAGTCCATGGCATACTCACTCTGACATTGCAGCCCCACCCCGCCAGGTATATTATGAGAGTATCCAGCAGGGACACCTCGGCTGGGCCTCATCCATCCATCACTCCTTCGCTCTTTCTCCTGGTATCCTCTCATTCGGAATATATTACATTCTCTGTGTTAATGTTGCATCCTTAAGTGTACCTGCGTCACCTGAACATAGTTGATCACTTTATCTCCCTACTGTTGATCTGCCTTGGCCCGGGTGCAATATGTTCACACACAAACACAACACGCACGCACACACACACAGACATCCCAGGTGCAATATGTGCCAGCCAGCCATGGACCTAACTCACTCAGGGGGCCTTACTTTCCACCAGAATAGCACCTTGATTCACCCATATCCCGACCCCAACCGCTGTGTCCTAATGTGATTGGAGGGCGGGGTAATGTGATTGGTGGGGAGTCGTTGTCTCTCATATTGAGTGCCGCGTGTCTCGGACTCGTCAGTTAGGCGTCTAGAGCACGGAGGGTCGCGCAGAGAGAGGACTGTGGAGGCGCAACCCTGTCCAAATATAACATATCCATATGCCCCATTAGGCTATCTAGACCGTGACCACATTTCAAGGCATGCGTTCGGGGGCCTCATTTATAACCGTTGTGCAAATTTCTAACTAAATATCTGCATCTGCCATTTCTAAAAATAACCAGAATAACCATAACCATTTATAACACCCGTTATATAATTAAGTGATAATGCCCGAGAAGCCGGAGTTTGGAGGTGTTGTTAGGCCCGGCAAACTGTGGCAATATATCCTCCAAATCAAATGTTATTTGTCACATACACATAGTTAGCAGATGTTAATGCGAGTGTAGCGAAATGCTTGTGCTTCTAGTTCCGACAATGCAGTAATACTATCTAACAAGTAATATAACAATTTCACAACAACTACCTTATACACACACAAGTGTAAAGGAATGAATAAGAATATGTACATAAAGATTAATGGATGAGCGATGGCTGAACGGCATAGGCAAGATGCAGTAGATGGTATAGAGTACAGTATATACATATGAGATGAGAAATGTAGGGTATATAAACATTATATAAAGTGGCATTGTTTAAAGTGGCTAGTGATACCTTACATCAAGATGCAGTAAATGGTATAGAGTACAGTATATACATATGAGATGAGTAATGTAGGGTATGTAAACATTATATAAAGTGGCATTGTTTAAAGTGGCATCAATTTTTCATTATTAAAGTGGCTAGAGATGAGTCAGTATGTTGGCAGCAGCCACTCAAAGTTAGTGATGGCTGTTTAACAGTCTGATGGCCTTGAGATAGAAGCTGTTTTTCAGTTTCTCGGTCCCCGTTTTGATGCACCTGTACTGACCTCACGTTCTGGATGGTAGCGGGGTGAACAGGCAGTGGCTCGGGTGGTTGTTGTCCTTCATGATCTTTTTGGCCTTCCTGTGACATCGGGTGGTGTAGGTGTCCTGGAGGGCAGGTAGTTTGCCCCCGGTGATGCGTTGTGCAGACCTCACTACCCTCTGGAGAGCCTTCCGGTTGTGGGCGGAGCAGTTGCCGTACCAGGCGGTGATACAGCCCGACAGGATGCTCTCGATTGTGCATCTGTAAAAGTTTGTGAGTGTTTTCGGTCACAAGCCGAATTTCTTCAGCCTCCTGAGGTTGAAGAGGCGCTGCTGCGCCTTCTTCACCACGCTGTCTGTGTGGGTGGACCATTTCAGTTTGTCCGTGATGTGTACGCCGAGGAACTTAAAACTTTCCACTACTGTCCCATCGATGTGGATAGGGGGCTGCTCCCTCTGCTGTTTCCTGAAGTCCACGATCATCTCCTTTGTTTTGTTAACATTGAGTGTGAGGTTATTTTCCTGACACCACACTCCGAGGGCCCTCACCTTCTCCCTGTAGGCCATCTCGTTGTTGTTGGTAATCAAGCCTACCACTGTAGTGTCGTCTGCAAACTTGATGATTGAGTTGGAGGCGTGCATGGCCACGCAGTCGTGGGTGAACAGGGAGTACAGGAGAGGGCTGAGAACGCACCCTTTTGGGGCCCCAGTGTTGAGGATCAGTGGGGTGGAACTGTTGTTTCCTACCCTCACCACCAGGGGGCGACCCGTCCGGAAGTCCAGGACCCAGTTGCACAGGGCGGGGTCGAGCTTAATGACGAGTTTAGAGGGTACTATGGTGTTAAATGCTGAGCTGTAATCGATGAACAGCATTCTTACAAAGGTATTCCTCTTGTCCAGATGGGTTAGGGCAGTGTGCAGTGGGATTGCGTTGTCTGTGAACCTATTGGGGTGGTAAGCAAATTGGAGTGGGTCTAGGGTGTCAGGTAGGGTGGAGGTGATATGGTCCTTGACTAGTCTTTCAAAGCACTTCATGGTGATGGAAGTGAGTGCTACAGGGCTGTAGTCATTTAGCTCAGTTTCCAAACATCGGCTTCGGGGGCATTATCACTTTTATACAACGGGTTACCAACATATTAAATAATTAATGACATATTTTCATTAAAAACGTTACTTTGATTAATTTATTCATACTATTTCATCCTTGCACAAGATAGTTCCTGACACAAATCTAGGGTTGCTACCTAAATCGGCTAGTGTGTTTCCATTGCCATGCTTGCTTGCTAGCTAGCCAACTACTGCTAACTTAGTCACATCAAACAGTGCAGCCAGAATAACAACAGTAGCTTCATTTGCATTTGTTTAAGCTGTTTTCTAGTGACGTTTATGTGGACGCATCTAAAACAATGAGCTAATGAGGCGTGATTTCGCCTGGCATAAAAAATGTGCTCTCGTCAGGACACTCTTGTACAGAAGAGCTAGCCAATAACACAGCTAACACAAAACTTCAAACTGAAGCTGGAAAGACTGCAAACAAGCTGCACTTCGTTTCGTTTGACCTTTTTTCAATTGACATTTCTTTGTAAATATCCATAAAAATGATGCCAGCTGATACATGATTTCGACTGGCTGAGAAACGCTGCCTGCCTGTCTCTCGTCTGGACCTCTAGACGTGTATTACTATGGGACAGCTGGAGATCGAATTTGAATATTGAAACAATGTTGCAAATGTCGGAGAGACGGACAGGAATGTTTATATACAAATCTCCGCTGTTGAAAGTTAAATGTTAGTCTGAAGGAAATGTCTAGATGTTTTTTTTTTCAGTGGAGATCAAGTTTATAACTTGCCTGGCTGGACTGATGAGACCGTGGATTGCACAGTCAGATGGAACAGAGTAAATAGGCATTTTAACGTCATAGAGTTTGTGGAATAGACACAGGCTAGAATGCGGTTTTAACCAGTCAGCATTCAGGATTAGACACTTCCGTTGTGTAACACCCGTTTATAAATCAGACCTGTCGTAAAACTGCGCACGTAAACGAGCATTATAACTCCTTTAGGAAAACGTTCTCAGTTCACCTTTTATGGTGACAATAATAGCATTTATTTTGAACTATTGATCACATTTCTATGGAGGTTTGAGCATAATGTTTTAAAGGTCCATTGCAGCTGTTTTTATCTCGATATCAAATAATTAAGTACTTACTTTGTTTTTTTATCAAAAGTAAACAAAAATTGCTTCACAGCAAGCAACATTTTGCTAGGACTGTCTGGGGGTGGTCTGAGTCGAGAGGGGGAAACTGAAAACTAGCTGTTATTGGCAGAGAGGTTTGGAACTCTAATTCTTATTGGTCTATTAAGTCATGTATCCCCTGATGATGTCACCAGGTAGTCCTAAACTCCATCCCACCAAAACAGTCTTAAATTTCAGGCAGTCTTTTCATATAGCTCTTACACTAAAAGGGCATTATCATAATTTTCACAATTTCACAGTATTATTCCAACATCATAGTGTGGAAATACAGTTGAAGTTGGAAGTTTACATACACCTTAGCCAAATACATTTAAACTCAGTTTTTCACAATTCCTGACATTTAATCCTAGTAAAAAGTCTCTGTCTTAGGTCAGTTAGGATCAACACTTTATTTTAAGAATGTGAAATGTCAGAATAATAGTATAAAGATTTATTTCAGCCTTTATTTCTTTCATCACATTCCCAGTGGGTCAGAAGTTTACATACACTCAATTAGTATTTGGTAGCATTGCCTTTAAATTGTTTAACTTGGGTCAAATGTTTCGGGTAGCCTTCCACAAGCTTCCCACAATAAGTTGGGTGAATTTTGGCCCATTCCTCTTGACAGAGCTGGTGTAACTGAGTCAGGTTTGTAGGCCTCCTTACTTGCACATGCTTTGTCAGTTCTGTCCACAAATGTTGTATAGGATTGAGGTCAGGGCCTTGTGATGGCCACTCCAATACCTTGACTTTGTTGTCCTTAAGCCTTTTTGCCACAACTTTGGAAGTATGCTTGGGGTCATTGTCCATTTGGAAGAGCCATTTGCGACCAAGCTTTAACTTCCTGACTGATGTCTTGAGATGTTGCTTCAATATATCCACATAATTTCCCGTCCTCATGATGCCATCTATTTTGTGAAGTGCACCAGTCCTTCCTGCAGCAAAGCACCCCCACAACATGATGCTGCCACCCTGTGCTTCACGGTTGGGATGGTGTTCTTCAGCTTGCAAGCTTCCCCCTTTTTCCTCCAAACATAACAATGGTTATTATGGCCGAACAGTTCTATATTGCTTCATCAGACCAGAGGACATTTCTCCAAAAAGTACTATCTTTGTCCCCATGTGCAGTTGCAAACCGTAGTCTGGCTTTTTTATGGCGGTTTTGGAGCAGTGGCTTCTTCCTTGCTGAGCGGCCTTTCAGGTTATGTCGATATAGGACTCGTTTTACTGTGGATATAGATACTTTTGTACCTGTTTCCCCCAGCATCTTCACAAGGTCCTTTGCTGTTGTTCTGGGATTGATTTGCACTTTTCGCAACAAAGTACCTTCATCTCTAGGAGACAGAACGTGTCTCCTTCCTGAGCGGTATGACGGCTGCTTGGTCCGATGGTGTTTATACTTGCGTACTATTGTTTGTACAGATGAATGTGGTACCTTTAGGCATTTGGACATTTCTCCCAAGGATGAACCTGACTTGTGTAGGTCTGATTTCTTGGCTGATTTCTTTTGCTTTTCCCATGATGTCAAGCAAAGAGGCATTGAGTTGGAAGGTAGGCCTTGAAATACATCCACAGGTACACCTCCAATTGACTCACATTACGTCAATTAGCCATAACATCATTTTCTGGAATTTTCCAAGCTATTAAAAGGAACAGTCAACTTAGTGTATGTAAACTTCTGACCCACTGGAATTGTGATACAGTGAATTATAAGTGAAATAATCTGTCTGTAAACAATTGTTGGACAAATGACTTGTGTCATGCACAAAGTAGATATCCTAACCAACTTGCCAAAACTATAGTTTGTTAAAAAGAGGTTTTTAATGACTCCAACCTGAGTGTATGTAAACTTCCGACTTCAACTGTATATGTAAAGTACAGATAATCACGTTTTTGACTGCATGGGGCCTTTAATATTTTACAGTGACCTTTTCCAACTTTTTTCATTTAGCGAGTGCCAACCACTTGATTGATATGTTCAAAACAATTTTAAAGTAAAATACTAAAGCCCACACTTCTATGCAAAATACTAATTATTGTTCAATATTTTGTTTATCAATAGATTGTTTCTATCTCCTGCCTTGGCTCGATATAGGCTCGGAGCGTATGATGTCATGCTCCTATTGCACAGCAATACTGTAGCCTATACCCATACTGTCAAATCTTTTACAAAAATATTGTCACCCTTGGACTTTTTTCTAGTAACTCACAATTTTCCCAACAAATAAGTTGAAATTGACCGAAGTATTTGGTCTCAACCATTTATTTCACTGTTAATATTACAGAACCTTTTGTTTTTGATTCAGAACTTAATATATCCATTTAAATCAGAAAATTAGCAGAAATTATTGACTCCCTAGACTTAATATTTGGTAGCACAGCCTTTAGTCAAAATTTCTCCATCAATGAGTTTCCTGCACCTCTGTACTGGCAGTTTGGCCCTCTCCTCTTGTGCAAACTACTCCAGTTCTCCCAGTTTTGAAGGGTGCCTTCTCCCAACTGCTGTTTTTAGGTCTCTCCACAAAGTTTCAATGCGATTTAGATCTGGGCTCATTGCTGGCCAATTCAGAACAGTCCAGCGTTTTGTCTTGAACCATTCCTGGGTGGTTTTTGAAGTGTGGTTGGGGTCATTGTCCTGCTGGAAGACCCATGACCTTCGACGAGACCCAGCTTTCAGACGGCATCCCTAGCCGCATCCTCAGAGCATGCGCAGACCAGCTGGCTGGTGTGTTTACGGACATATTCAATCAATCCCCATCCCAGTCTGCTGTCCCCACATGCTTCAAGATGGCCACCATTGTTCTTGTTCTCAAGAAAGCCAAGGTAACTAAACTAAATGACTATTGCCCCGTAGCACTCACTTCTTTCATCGTGAAGTGCTTTGAGAGACTAGTCAAGGATCATATCACCTCCACCTTAACTGTCACCCTAGACCCACTTCAATTTGCTTACCGCCCGAATAGGTCCACAGATGATGCAATCGCCATCACACTGCACACTATCCTATCCCATCTGGACAAGAGGAATACCAATGTAAAAATGCTGTTCACTGACTACAGCTCAGTATTCAAAACCATATTCATCATTAAGCTTGAGTCTTGACCCCGCCCTGTGCAACTGGGTCTTGGACTTCCTGACGGGCCGCCCCCAGGTGGCTAATGTAGGAAACAACATCTCCACTCCGCTGATCCTCAACACTGAGAATTGAGAATTTCAATCAATTGAGAATTTCAATAAGCATTTTTCTACGGCTGGCCATGCTTTCCACCTGGCTACCCCTACCCCGGTCAACAGCACTGCACCCCCCACAGCAACTCGTCCAAGCCTTCCCCATTTCTCCTTCTCCCAAATCCAGTCAGCTGATGTTCTGAAAGAGCTGCAAAATCTGGACCCCTACAAATCAGCCAGGCTAGACAATCTGGACCCTTTCGTTCTAAAATTATCTGCCGAAATAATTTGTAAGTCGCTCTGGATAAGAGCGTCTGCTAAATGACTTAAATGTAAATGTAAATGAAATTGTTGCAACCCCTATTACTAGCCTGTTCAACCTTTCTTTCGTGTCGTCTGAGATTCCCAAAGATTGGAAAGCAGCTGCGGTCATCCCCCACTTCAAAGGGGGGGACACTCTTGACCCAAACTGCTACAAACCTATATCTATCCTACCCTGCCTTTCTAAAGTCTTCGAAAGCCAAGTCAACAAACAGATTACAGACCGTTTCAAATCCCACCGCAACTTCTCCGCTATGCAATCTGGTTTCAGAGCTGGTCATGGGTGCACCTCAGCCACGCTCAAGGTCCTAAACGATATCTTAACCGCCATCGATAAGAAACAATACTGTGCTGCCGTATTCATTGACCTGGCCAAGGCTTTCGACTCTGTCAATCACCACATCCTCATCGGCAGACTCAATAGCCTTGGTTTCTCAAATGATTGCCTCGCCTGGTTCACCAACTACTTCTCTGATAGAGTTCAGTGTGTCAAATCGGAGGGCCTGTTGTCCGGGCCTCTGGCAGTCTCTATGGGGGTGCAACAGGGTTCAATTCTTGGGCCGACTCTTTTCTCTGTATACATCAATGATGTCGCTCTTGCTGCTGGTGAGTCTCTGATCCACCTCTACGCAGACAACACCATTCTGTATACTTCTGGCCCTTCTTTGGACACTGTGTTAACTACCCTCCAGACGAGCTTCAGTGCCATACAACTCTCCTTCCGTGGCCTCCAACTGCTCTTAAATACAAGTAAAACTAAATGCATGCTCTTCAACCGATCGCTGCCTGCACCTGCCTGCTCGTCCAGCATCACTACTCTCGACGGTTCTGACTTAGAATATGTGGACAACTACAAATACCTAGGTGTCTGGTTAGACTGTAAACTCTCCTTCCAGACTCACATCAAACATCTCCAGTCCAAAATTAAATCTAGAATTGGCTTCCTATTTCGCAACAAAGCATCTTTCACTTATGCTGCCAAACATACACTCGTAAAACTGACCATCCTACCGATCCTCGACTTCGGCGACGTCATTTACAAAATAGCCTCCAATACCCTACTCAATAAATTGGATGCAGTCTATCACATTGCCATCTGTTTTGTCACCAAAGACCCATATACTACCCACCACTGCGACCTGTACGCTCTCGTTGGCTGGCCCTCGCTTCATACTCGTCGCCAAACCCACTGGCTCCAGGTCATCTACAAGACCCTGCTAGGTAAAGTTCCCCCTTATGTCAGCTCGCTGGTCACCATAGCAGCACCCAACTGTAGCACGCGCTCCAGCAGGTATATCTCTCTGGTCACCCCTAAAGCCAATTCCTCCTTCGGCCGCCTCTCCTTCCAGTTCTCTGCTGCCAATGACTGGAACGAACTACAAAAATCTCTGAAACTGGAAACACTTATCTCCCTCACTAGCTTTAAGCACCAGCTGTCAGAGCAGCTCACAGATTACTGCACCTGTACATAGCCCATCTATAATTTAGCCCAAACAACTACCTTTTCCCCTACTGCATTTATTTATTTATTTTGCTCCTTTGCACCCCATTATTTCTATTTCTACTTTGCACTTTCTTCCACTGCAAATCTACCATTCCAGTGTTTTACTTGCTATATTGTATTTACTTCGCCACCATGGCCTTTTTTGCCTTTACCTCCCTTATCTCACCTCATTTGCTCACTTTGTATATAGACTTATTTTTCTACTATATTATTGACTGTAGGTTTGTTTTACTCCATGTGTTACTCTGTGTTGTTGTATGTGTCAAACTGCTTTGCTTTCTTGGCCAGGTCGCAATTGTAAATGAGAACTTGTTCTCAGCTTGCCTACCTGGTTAAATAAAGGTGAAATAAAAAAATATTGCTACTATGCAAGTAACCATTTCGCTGTACTGTTTACACATTCTGTAGAGACCCATCTACTTAGCAAGATGTGGCTGGGGGTTATTGCATTTCTTTCACATGACCCGTCAATTTAGACAAGTGTGTCTGGGTACGCGTCGTCTAATATTTATGAAATATTTTTATCTGGACACTGTTTACCTGGAATGTTTCCTTATTGTAGGCTACTACTTTTACCACTTTTAGTCTTAATCTTTACTACACTACTCACTGTTTAGCACATGACCTCACTTGTGAGTCCTTAAAGAGATGGGTGGGGCTAAGGCTTAAGAGGGTGTGAACAATGATGAATGGGTGTAGACAAAAGAGCTTTCCAGTAGGTGTATCAAAACATTCAAACTAGGCCTAGCTATGCGTAAGAGAGATGTGGCCCTTAAACATTTGATCTCCACTCATCAGTTCAACATCTATCAGCTCATTAGTGCTGGTAATACACACAGAGCCAGCAGCGTGTGTGTGTTTGGCCTGCGTTGCAGTACAGAGCCCTGCCCTCCAGCCATGGATGGTGTTGTTGTGATTGTGTCTGTGAGTGGATCGGTCTGGGGAACCTTTGGCAGTCTGTGTGTGTGTGTGTTAGTTGGGCTGTTTTGTAGGACTCTAGGCTGTGTCTGGGTAGGCCAGGGAGAGAGGAAAACTTCAAACGTGGTGCTGAGGGTTTGATTGAATGAAATCAATGTGTAAGTGTGGCGGGGGTTGGGGGGGCACCAAAGCACTGGGGCCGGCAGCGATCTGGACGCAGTGGAGGGGAGCGGGATTGGACGGAGGTGGGAGAAAGTGGGGGTACATCCCGTTCCTCCAGGTGGGCGTGGTGGCTCTCCATTGAGGCTCCCGAGAGGGGGAGGAGGTTTGGAAGTGAACTCCGCCTGCAGATGGGCATAGCGGTAGACTGGTCAGGAACACACACACATACGCACTCACACACACATCAGGGGGGGGGGGGTCTCCCTCCAGACTCGTACACAGAGGAGCGAGCGTGCGTTGTTCTGTTGACGATGCTGCCCTGTGGCAATACTGCTGCTGCTGCTGTAACTGTAATTTAGCTGCTTCCCCCCCACAAATAATGAGGCAAGACTCCTCAAAACACACCCTTAGCTTCACAAACCCACCTCCGCTCACATTAAAACTCAAAACTGCTAAACAGACGGAAAAGAAAACGAGCTTTGTAGTTCCATCCATACAGCCCAGTTCTCTGTTGTCTGTGTGGAGAGCCATGCCTGAACCCGTTAGCCATGCAACACAACGCAAACGGCTAACTAACTAGCAGGCTGACTGGTTTACACAAGATAAGTGCACAAGAGAGAGAGTACCTGTAATGTTTCATGCCACAGGATAAATGTTCCTAAGTGTGTGCATGTATTTACTCAATAACAACAATTCCAAATAGTATCAAATTGAGTTTTCTACAACTTTTAGTGAAATTCTTCCTGCTTTAGTATTTGATCCTAAGGTGCCTTTTGGTAAACTCCAAGTGGGCTTTCAATGTGGCTTTTACTGAGGAATGGCTTCCGTCTGGCCACTCTACCATAAAGGCCTGATTGGTGGAGTGCTGCAGAGATGGTTTTTGCTCTGACATGCACTGTCCAATGTGGTACATTATATAGACAGGTGTCTGCCTTTCCAAATCATGTCCAATCAATTGAGTTAACCACAGGTGGCCTCCAATGAAGTTGGAGAAATATCTCAAGGATGATCAGGATGCACCTGATGTCACGTCCTGACCAGTAAAGGGGTTATTTGTTATTGTAGTTTGGTCAGGACGTGGCAGGGGGTGTTTGTTTAGAGTGTTTCGGGGTTTGTTGGGCTATGTTATTATGTAAGTGGAGTGTTTGTTTAGAGTGTTCCGGGGTTTTTGGTCTATGTTCTAGGTTAGTGTTTTTCTATGTTCAGTCTAGTTTTTCTACTTCTATGTTTAGGGTTTGTTGATTGACCTTCAATTGGAGGCAGCTGTTCCTCGTTGCCTCTGATTGAAGGTCCTATGTATAGGGGTGTTTGTGCTATGGGGGTTTGTGGGTAGTTGTTTCCTGTTTTGTGTCTGTGCACCTGACAGGACTGTTTAGTGGCATTCGTTGTTTTGTATACGTGATTTGTTTGTTTTTCCTTCTTTGGATTTAATAAAGAAGATGAGTATACACATTCCCGCTGCACCTTGGTCTAATCCTTACGACAACCCTGACACCTGAGCTCAATTTCGAGTCTCTTTGAATCTGAATACTTATGTAAATAAGGTATTTCTGTTTTAATTTCTAATAAATTTGCACACAATAAACAACAAACTGTTTTCACTTTGTCGTTATTGTGTGTAAATTAGATTTTTTAGTTTTAATCAATTTTCGAATAAGGCTGTAACGTAACAATATGTGGAAATAGTCAAGGGGTCTGAATACTTTCCAAAGGCACTGTATCTGGTTAAACTAATACAGTTCATACTTAAACACTGTTACATTAGGTCTTTGGCCTCATCTACATTCACATGGTCCTCACAAATGCACATTTTTGTCACCCTTAAAATGAAAAAGTAGTCACTCACAGGAAATGCCCAAGATGAACATATTTATGGAAAATGTGTAATCACTCTAGAGTTGGAAGTAAAAAACAACACCCAAAGTAAATCCACAAAACTATTCAAATCTTTTTTCTAAGGCTTCAACTTCAACGCATTGCTCATCTAACACTTGGACTCCAGACACTAGGAACTCATTTTCTCTGTAGGGAGATTTAAAAAAACAAAAAAAAAACCCAGTGAAAATAGTAAAATCGGAATAAAATTTAACCATTTGACAACTGACATATTTGCCTTTGATAACCATCAGTCTTATATTTCCAAGTTAAATACATTCAGTTTAGGATGAAGGGAGTTAGTATTTTGGGGATAATTGGAAGATTAGGTAGAATGAATGTTTCCAGTCATTCAACATAATGTCTTGCTGCAATCTTATACTCAATACATGTGTAGCTTTTGGGCTAATGCTGCCACCATCTCAGGCAAAGCCTGAATGGGGAAAAACATAGTAATACTATTTCTGTGCAGTAGGATAATCTATTGGGATAGTATGTCATCAATACTCAAAGTAAATCCCGGGTAGTATATTTTCCTTAACAGGTTAGCTATATAGATGCCTGGCATTAGAAGATGACAAGTTTATTATTAGGTAAAACAATTGTTCTTGGCCAGTGAGAGGAAATACAATGATGGCATTGACATGTGCTTATCAGTCTGATTATGCTCCAATACTTGATAATGGTGGGCTGGAAACACAGGCTTCCCAGGCATTGTAGCAAACAAGTGTCATGAAATACATGCACCAGAAACAGACTTGTCAGATAATTATCAGCAAGCTAGGCTAGCTATATGCAGCAAAATAGCTAGCTAGCGCGCTGCTTGGCTAGCTAAATAGCGGCTTGGCTGAACACAGGCACTGTCCTTTGATTGGCTAAATGGATCAGTCTCGTCGCAAGACTTTGGCTAAAGATTTGACATGTTGAATCTTGGAAACTCCAGCCAACAACATGACATTCTAAAACTAGACTGTTCAGATCAAACAAACCGTTACGTGATGTCTCATCTCATCCTATGTATCGGAGCTGGGCTTTATGATCATGACTATTCCGTGCCAGTAGACTAGTGTGGAGTGCAGTAGCTAGCTAGCCAATATCAGCATGGCTTTCAGACATAAGAAATATAACACAAGGTCAAGTAACGTTATACACATAAGTTAGCTAGTTACGACTAACTAGTGAAGCAACATTTTATATTAAAATGAAACAAACCAATGTCGCAGTCATCTTATTTTTATTACATTTTTTATTTAACTAAGCAAGTCAGTTAAGAACAAATTCTTATTTACAATGACGGTCTAGGAACAGTGGGTTAACTGCCTTGTTCAGGGGCAGAACGACAGATTTTCACCTTGTCAGCTCGGGGATTTAATCCACCAGCCTTTCGGTTACTGGCCCAACGCTCTAACCACTAGGCTACCTGCCGCCCCATCTAACAAGCTACACTAGCTAACGTTAGCTAGCCAGATAATACGAACTATTGGATGCATGGCATGAAAACAATCAAAACAAATAATCCAAAATATAATAGTCGCATACATATTTACAACTAAATAGCAAAAACAGCATTTGACTTTATCTAGCAAGATATATTACCAAGCTAGCTATGTCTTTACAGCAGAAAAAATGCTAACTCTGGCTCGGTTTCAATCTCTTCAACTCTTCAACTCAATCTCTTCAACTCCCCACGCAAGTCTCGGTTTACTTTCATCTTGACCCGGGCTGTAGCGCTTTCTCTTTTCACCTGTCTGCTCTCCAAAGTTTTCTGTTTTTTTTGCCTTAGATGGAGGAGTAGCTGCTGCTTGGTCAGGTCGTCTGTCACTAGCCAAGCTGGTTAGCTTTCATACGGCTACCCGTTAGAATATCCCTGAGCTGTGGCACCGCCTCCTCACTTCATGCAGCACAAAATTAGGCGGGAAAATCCAACCCGACAGGGAAAATTAAAAACAATGAATACAGCGGCTCTCAAGCAGGCTAGAGGCGCAATATTGTTACTTTTGCGTCACATTGGATGACAACTAGCAACTTATTGGAGCTTTTTGATTTTTTTTTGTTGTTGTTGCAAAAGTTATCCCTGTTTTGAGAAAAGTGTTCAAGCAATCGAGAAAAACCTGTAAGACAATATAACATAATACATTCCAGATTCATGCATGTAATGCATGACATGGGCCGAGATAAACGTAAAGTTGAAAAAAGTAACTGAAGTTAAGATCAGGTTTAAAAACAGAGGTTTAGCCACAAAGCTGAAAAAATGATAAATGGAAAACTTTGTCTCTGTCCGTCTGTTTGTCTCTATTTTTCAGTCAACCGTGCTGCTAAGGCTTCTTATTGTATTATTAGATATTGTTATTATTAGGTCTGTCTCTCTCCCGCCCTCTGTCTGTGAGGAGAGGTGAGAGGGAGAGTGATTGGTGATGAAGGCCAGAGCGATTAGGTTGATGTCATTTCCCCTGAAGACGTTGACATGTTTATCTGTCCTGTCTCCCCTCTGTCCCCTGGAGGGAAACCTGTCTTACCCAGGCTCTCCTCTTAACCTGGGGAGCCCAAATCTGGAGGGGAAACTCACAGATCTAGAGAGTGAGGGAGAGAGAAAGGAAAGAATGGAGAGAGAGAGAGGGCCCGAAAAGGACAGGGCTGGAGAAAGAGAAAAATAAGGCTTGAGTCAGTCTTATGTCTTTCTGCTGATGTAGACTAATTGTGGGAGATATACAGTATTAGCTGCTGGGGCCTGAAGTGGCTGTGGCAGGCCTAACACAAGCTCTCTTTGTGTGCTGTAGAGGCCTGGCCACCACTAATCACAGGAGAGACACCCTGAGTTTGCGATGGAGAACTGTGACAATCCACTTAGCATGCTCTGTAATCTCTTTAGCCATTAGTACTAGTTAAAGGAGGGCACACACACACTCATGCGGGGGTTTCAGGCTTTAAGGGGCACACAGGATATACAGTGCCTTCAGAAAGTATTCACACTCTTTTACTTTTTCCCACATTTTGTTGTTACAAAGGGGGATTAAATGGATTTAATTGTCATTTTTTGTCAATGATCTAGACAAAACACTCTGTCGAAGTGGAAGAAAAATTCTAACATTTTAAAAGAAATGATGAAAAATAAAACACGAATATATCTTTATTACATAAGTATTGAACACCCTGAGTCAAATCACATTTGGCAGCGATTACAACTGTGAGTCTTTCTGGGTAATTCCCTAAGAGCTTTGCACACCTGGATTGTACAATATTTGAACATTATTCTTTTTAAAATTCTTCAAGCTCTATCAAGTTAGTTGTTAATCATTGCTAGACAGCCATTTTCAAGTCTTGCCATAGATTTGCAAGGCGTAACTAGGCCACTCAGGAACATTCAATGTCGTCTTGGTAAGCAACTCCAGTGTATATTTGGCCTTGTTTTTTAGGTTATGGTCCTGCTGAAAGGTGAATTTGTCTCCCATTATCTGTTGGAAAGCAAACTGAACCAGGTTTTTCTCTAAGATTTTGTCTGTCCTTAGCTCTATTCCGTTTATTTTTATCCTAAAAAACAACTCCCTAGCCCTTGCCGATGACAAGCATACCCATAACATGAAGCAGCCACCACCATGCTTGAAAATCTGAAGAGTTGTACTCAGTAATGTGTTGTGTTGGACTTGCCCCAAACATAAAGTATATTCAGGACATAAAGTATATTTCTTTGCCACATTTTTTGCAGTTTTACTTTAGTGCCTTATTGCAAACAGGATGCATGTTTTGGAATATTTAAATGTTGTACAGGCTTCCTTCTTTTCGCTCTGTCATTTAAGTTAGTATTGTGGAGGGACTACAATGTTGTTGATCCATCCTCAGCTTTCTCCTATCACAGCCATTAAACTCAGTAACTGTTTTAAAGTCATAATTGGCCTCATGGTGAAATCCCTGAATGGTTTCCTTCCTCTCCGGCAACTGAGTTAGGAAGGACGCCTGTGTCTTTGTGGTGACTGGGTGTATTGATACACCATCCAAAGTGTAATTAATAACTTCCATGCTCAAAGGGATACTTAATGTCTGTTTTATTTTCATTGGAAAACCTCCCTGGTCTTTGTGGTTGAATTTGTTTGAAATTCACTGCTTGACTGAGGGATCTTAAAGATAATTGTTTGTGTGGGGTACAGAGATGAGGTCATTCAAAAATCATGTTAAACACTATTATTGCAACTGATTATGTGAATTGTTAAGCACATTTTTACTCCTGAACTTATTTAGGATTGCCATAATGAAGTGGTTCAATACTTATTGACTCAAGACATTTCAGCTTTTCATTTTTAAATAATTAGTAAAACTTTCTAAAAACTTTGACATTATGGGTGTTGTGTGTATGCCGGTGACACAACATCTAAATGTAACCAATTTAAATTCATGCTGTAACACAACAAAATGTGGAAAAAGTCAAGGGGTGTGAATACTTTCTGAAGGCACTGTATGCTACTCTGTGAACTGGCCAGTTTTTCACTGCTCTAACATGTGTACCATTGTGTATTAACTATCCGTGTGTGTGTGTGCGCGGGCTGCATAGGGACTGAGCGGAGCCAGGCCTGGAGTGTGATGATAGAGCCCAGAACCGGCCAAATAAAATCTATCCACAATCCAATTAGGTTTGGGAGCTCCAGCAGCCCTGCTCTCCTCTCTCCTCTCCTTTTTCCTCCCTCCCTCCCTCGCTCCTCTCTCCCCTCCTCTCTTCTCTCCTCGCTCCACATAATCAATATCTACCTTCTAGCTCCACTTTATGGCTGTTTCATGGGGCTGGCTGGCTGGAGTGATGGGGAGAAGTGGAGGATATTAATTTGGCTTGCTGGGCCCGGTTGGTTTTATGGATCAGGGAGGAAAAATGAGGCGAGGATTATAAGCAGCAGGTTATTAGTAGCAAACATGACAGGCCAACCTCGGATTTAGGAGGGTTATGAAAATGTGCTTGTCAACAAAATGCTTTTTTTTAATGCTGTCTCTGTATTTCACTCTCTCTCTGTCTGTCGGGTTAAATGGTGAGCCCTGAGCAGTGCGATCGAGTCGGGATGCAGGTTTGGATTGTTATGTAGAGCGATGTGGGAGAAGAGATGGACCGTAAAGATGTAATTTTCTCCAGACAGACTGGGTTTGGGAGGTATGGAGTGAAGCGTTTATTGTGGACAGGGGAGTGGTTTGATAGTAGAGAGAAAGAGGGAGAGAGTCTTTCAATGGAATCGACCTCTGGGCTGGTAGTAAGTCGAAGATACAGTGATTTGAAAAGTGATGAGAGTGATTTCAAGATGAGAGTGATTTGAAAACATTGTGGACTAGGCCCCGTGTCTACTATTTAGCCTATCTACTCATTTAAGTCTGAGTTCAGAATCATTGAATGAAACAAGTGCAGTCTTTTTTTTTTGCTCGACTCAAAGCACAGCACATTTTTGGTATTTTATGACAAGCTATAGCTAACTATTATTTTTGTGTTGAGGTGTATCAATGAACATTGTCTGTACCACGTACCGCTAGCAGCATTTTAGCCAAAGACTCTTATACTAGCTGTCTAGTCTGTGTTTTTATAAATGTGCAATAAGCATAAAACAAAGTAATGCAGCCATCATGGTAATAAAGTCAACATATATCCCACAAATATCCCAATACAACTTCCGTCGCAAAACACTTACATCACCACTACATTACTGCACTCGCCTGGGTCAAAATCCGTGAGAGAAAGGCAGACACCAAATAACTTTCATTTACCTGGCGATGATGAGTAGGATGCGTGGCATTTGTTATTGCAATTTAATGCAGTAAAAAAAAAAATCCCCTGGGGTTTTTGACCCAGGCAGGTGCGGCATTCTGTGCTGTGATGCGCAAAAAATAAAATAAAAGATTACACCTGTACATTTTTTATCCTAAGAGTAAGCTGTCAGTGAAGTACGTGCGTCCATGCGTCAGTGGTGGTCAGTAAATATGAGGACGGGATTTTTGCCGACCTCCTGACCCTATTGTGTAGCCTGGGTAAACACGGCCTTGCGTCCTACACACACATGCACGCCCCTTCAGTTTGCATTTACTCTTTCCGGTAAACATACCATGCATCACCCTCCACCACACAATCTCTGGCCATTATCAACCCTCAACTAGGCATTCAGAATAGGGATTCTGGGGCCCCCCTTCCAATGCTAGGGCTGGTCGATTATATTGAATTCATTCAATATTTCAAATGCCTGTATTGCAAGAATCAAGATTTTGTTATTTTCAGTTTTTGAGTGTTTATGTCCGCTTGTTCTCGTGTTGTATTTTTGGTCTCGTCTCTTTTGCTCCTCTGTGCTGTGTGCACCTCCCCATTTACATCAGAGATCTGTATATAATGAAGAGATGCAGGTCTCCGCCCTAACAACGAGAGTTGTTGTCCCAAATGCGAGAAGGCAAGCGTCAAGCTTAGTTCCAAAATAAGCCCATAGAAACGCATTGGCCTTATTTTGGAATGATTTTAGCAAGAGTGAAACCTTTCGCTTCACCTCTTCCTCTATGGTTTACACACACCAAGCCCCTCCCCCTGCCTTTCATGCCAACAAAGTTGAGAGGTCACATCTTCATCTCTGAAAAGCGGTTTCAACTCACTATTTGCATTTGAGGTTTGGTCCAACAGAATGGACACCAAATCACATTGAGACATTATTTTACTGTAATAGAGAAGTTCACTTTTCTAACGATACTCTTTTAGCCAAAGACTCTTATACTAGCTGTCTAGTCTGTGTTTTTATAAATGTGCAATAAGCATAAAACACAATTATATAAGGAATTAGCAGCTCATTCTCATTCTGAGAAATAAGGTAAGCCACTAGATTTTAACATCTGAACAAAGTGGACAGGCTAACATGCTTTTCAAACAGTTGGAGACAGACCGAAGGGTGTGTTCATAGCAATTCATCTGTTGAACATTGTTAGCTAGCAAATAGACCCAAGTTGGCTAAACTTGAAATATATAAAGATTAGCTGGCTAGTCACACAGCACGTGGGTTTGAAAGTTTGTTGATGAGATCTGTGTTAATTTTTTGTAGCCTAATGCCTGCTACAAGAAGTTAGTGAATGTGCATTGTGCATGATTCTAGTTATATTTGTAACATAAAAGGGCATTTTCATAAAGACTTGATATCCAGATCAGTGATTATTGCAAAACAAAAGCAGGATAAACTATTTTGATAAAATCATTTAATTATTAGTGAGTCTTATGATTGTGGAGAGCTTATATTTAGTCTTGGTATAATTTCACAAGCCCTGAATTCATTAGGTTATTGCCGACTGTTTGAAATGCAGTGTATTTGACCATTAATTGTACAGCAACGCTTATTTAGAGAAAACATAATTTAAAAAAACATATTGTGAATACGTATCTTTTTAAAATATATATATATATATATATATATATATATATATATATATATATATATATATGATTTTTTACATATATAATTTTTAGGCCATATCGCCCTATCCAGCACGCACACACACTCGCACTTGCACGCACTCATACACACACACTCACACACACACCTCCACAATCACCCGTTTACCCTTTGCCAGGGGTGTGAAAGGCAACAAGATCTCGTCTTTTTCAATACATTTTGCATGAAAACATGTTGCCCGAGATCCAAGTTGCCTGCTGTCATACTAGGAGTGTGATAAATGTTTAATGAAAACAACACCACACACAGCTCCGTGTCAGCCAGCAGCTCTGAAAGGGCTTTGATCTTGACAGACACTCTAAAGGGCTGCACTGCCGAGCCCCCCACGCACACGCATACATGCACACACACACACCGCCTAGTATCACACCGCTCCTCTCCCACCACCCGGCACGGCAACCTGGATGCAAATTAGGGGTGGAAGGTGTAAGGTGTAAAGTGCATGCATGCGTACGCGTGTATGTCGAGATTATTATAACTTCCTGCTCAGGCTCTAATAATCGAGGGGGGGAGAGGAGGAAAAAGGTGCTAGGGCTGTCAAAAACAAGAAACAACCTAACCCTGAGTGAAAGCATTGTTTTACATACTCCTTGAAACACTTTATCGCTTGTTACGAAGCAACGTGTATCATCCACAAATGAGTGGGTTAAAGAGGGACTAAACTAGAGACGGCGAAGTGCTCGACACCTCTAAACAGCCACCTGGAGCTGCTTAGCGGGGTCTTTGATCCACCTGTCAGTTTTGTCACTGCCGCAACGCTGCTGCTTAGAGGATGAGCAGAAACACTGGATTTCACTACAGGAGACAACAGGGCTATAGGAGACGACAGGGATGACAGTAAGTCATCACACCAATCCATCTATTAGCTACTATACTAGCTAATATCAAACCATCATGATATTAAATGATATGACACCAATCAAGCTATTATTATCAATACTTTCTTTATACATTTTTGAATGATTATTGCTTGAGTTCATTCTTCCTGTAATATGATATTCCCAGGCATTAAAGCGAAGAAAAACACTCCTATATGGGGTAGGTAGATAAGTCTGGCCCTGCTGTAATGGTCTCCAAGCTGGCCGCTCCGCTCACTAGCCCTGTTCTGCTAATTACACCAGTGAGCTCCCAATAATGACATTGAAATTGTCCCTTAGGATAAAGACAGGGATGGGAAGAGAGGGCACTGGGCATCTTCTGACAAAACAAAACAAACAAACCCAAATTTACATGTACATTTACGTCATTTAGCAGACGCTCTTATCCAGAGCAACTTACAAATGATGACGAAAACTCGATAGGTAATTTACCCCAATTGTTAAGCCGTGGAGTGAGGCGTTATGATCTGCTTGCGTGAGTTACATTATTGAAAAGTTGGTTTGTACAGAATCACCTGTAGGTAAACAAAGACAACAGTTATGCCTGTGCATGGCTCAGTAGCCATGCAAAACTAGTCTTCACAGAACTAATAGGGGGAAAAAGAGATTTCTTAACATACAGTTGAAGTCGGAAGTTTACATACACTTAGGTTTGAGTCATTAAAACTTGTTTTTCAACCACTCCACAAATTTCTTGCTAACAAACTATAGTTTTGGCAAGTCGGTTAGGACATCTACTTTATGCATGACACAAGTCATTTTTCCAACAATTGTTTACAGACAGATTATTTCACTTATAATTCACCGTATCACAATTCCAGTGGGTCAGAAGTTTACATACACTAAGTTGACTGTGCCTTTAAACAGCTTGGAAAATTTCAGAAAATGATGTCATGTCTTTAGAAGCTTCTGATAGGCTAATTGACATAATTTGAGTCAATTGGAGGTGTACCTGTGGATGTATTTCAAGGCCTACCTTCAAACTCAGTGCCTCTTTGCTTGACATCATGGGAAAAGCAAAAGAAATCAGCCATGACCTCAGAAAAAAGATTGTAGACCTTCACAAGTCTGGTTCATCCTTGGGAGCAATTTCCAAACACCTGAAGGTACCATGTTCATCTGTACAAACAATAGTACGCAAGTATAAACACCATGGGACCACGCAGCCGTCATACCGCTCATGAAGGAGACGCATTCTGTCTCCTAGAGATGAACCTACTTTGGTGCGAAAAGTGCAAATCAATCCCAGAACAACAGCAAAGGACCTTGTGAAGATGCTTTAGGAAACAGGTACAAAAGTATCTATATCCACAGTAAAACGAGTCCTATATCGACATAACCTGAAAGGCCGCTCAGCAAGGAAGAAGCGACTGCTTCAAAACCCGCCATAAAAAAGCCAGACTACGGTTTGCAACTGCACATGGGGACAAAGATCATACTTTTTGGAGAGATGTCCTCAGGTCTGATGAAACAAAAATAGAACTGTTTGGCCATAATGACCATTGTTATGTTTGGAGGAAAAAGGGGGATGCTTGCAAGCCGAAGAACACCATCCCAAACCGTGAAGCACGGGGGTGGCAGCATCATGTTGTGGGGGTGCTTTGCTGCAGGAGGGACTGGTGCACTTCACAAAATAGATGGAATCATGAGGTAGGAAAATTATGTGCATGTATTGAAGCAACATCTCAAGACATCAGGAAGGTAAAGCTTGGTTGCAAATGGGTCTTCCAAATGGAAAATGACCCCAAGCATACTATCAAAGTTGTGGCAAAATGGCTTAATGACAACAAAGTCAAGTTATTGGAGTGGCCATTATAAAGCCCTGACCTCAATCCTATAGAAAATTTGTGGGCAGAACTGAAAAAGTGGGTGTGAGCAAGGAGGCCTACAAACCTGACTCAGTTACACCAGCTCTGTCAGGAGTAATGGGCCAAAATTCCCCCAACTAATTGTGAGAAGCTTGTGGAAGGTTACCTGAAATGTTTGACCCAAGTTAAACAATTTAAAGGCAATGCTACCAAATACTAATTGAGTGTATGTAAACTTCTGACCCACTGGGAATGTGATGAAAGAAATAAAAGCTGAAATATATCATTGTCTCTACTATTATTCTGACATTTCACATTCTTAAAATAAAGTGGTGATCCTAACTGACCTAAGACAGGGAATTTGTACTTGGATTAAATGTCAGGAATTGTGAAAAACTGAGTTTAAATGTATTTGGCTAAGGTGTATGTAAACTTCCAACTTCAACTGTACATGCATGCACACACACATCGTGTCAGTCGAAACGTATGTTTGAATGTGTGGGAATCCCAGCTGTTGAGCAAGTGGCCTTTGTCAAATTTTAGTGGCAGAACACACACACTAAGGGTGTGAACGTTTAAACGAAATTGGAATCCTTCACATTAAGAAATATCCCTAATCGAGAATTTTTTTATTTTTTTATTCCCCACACAAAATGTATTATCACAGTGCAGTTATCACAAAACATATCATTTTTTTGTGTTATAGCCTAACTAGACGCCAGGCTATAAAGGCCTGGGGAAAGCTGTGAATTTAAAAGTGTACTCTGCAATGTTGTAAATGCGAAAAGTGAACAGCATAGTGTGCAATTTCCGCTACAACTAAGTGTGTTGAAGCGCGACGCTCAACAAAAGCCTCTGTGAACAGTGTTAAGGCGCACACATGCGCAGATACTGTGTGTGACTGTGTGAAAGAAAAGGTGTTGTATCTCAATATCCTAGCCTATTCATTGATGATAGGCCCTGCTTTACTGAAGTTGTGAGACATTGCAAGCCAAGAAATTGTGATATGCAGCATTCCATTGGAAGATCCAGCTTCTGATTGCCGATAGATAGGCCTAGGTCACGGTTCTGACTCTGTGTGGTGGCCGACCTGCCTATACTGTGCCCCTGTCTCCCTGTCTCTGCAAGCTCGCTATGAAAGTTTGTGTTCTCGGAAGTACAGCAACTAATCAGTCTCCTCCGTTCCAGAAATACTGAATCTAGAGTCTTGACACTCAGAAATGGAAGTCGACACTAGGAGTCGAGGAATACATTATTTGGAGTCGACTCTCCGCCACTGCGTCATCGTCATTAACAGTTGGAAAAATGGCAGAGAAAGGCAAGCGACAGCAGCAAAGTCCTGTATGGCACTACTTTGAGAAGGAAATGCAAACTTTGCGAGCTGGAATTCAGCTACAGTAATGGTAGTACAGGTACAATGCTTAACCATCTGAAAGAGACTCACCATTACACCCAATCTGTTGCTGGCAGCAGTGCAGTTGCATTGTGAATTTACATGGAATTTTATGAATTTTTCTTATCTTTTTAACGGAAAACCGATAGTACATTTATTTATATTTGTCATATCCCTAACACACACACACACACACACACACACACACACACACACACACACACACACACACACACACACACACACACACACACACACACACACACACACACGTGCGCTCAACCACATTATGCACAGATGCACAAACCCATCACCGCTTTATTCACAGCGAATCTGCATCCAGCTGTCTACCAAACTAACTTGTGTATCGTGTAAGTACCGAAGTGTGAGTGTATGGGAGTCCCAGTGTATTGCTGTTGAGCAAATCGCCTTTGTTTCATTTCAGTGGCACACAAACACACACGGCTGTTATTGAACATTAACGCTCAACTTATGAAGCCTGCCTGCCTCCCTCTCTCCCAGTCCCACAGTCCCACTCAAGTTTAGATTTCTTTCCCCAATGTTTAATTCATCACGTGGGGTAATGCTTCTCTCTCTCTTTCTGCCTGTACACCGTCTCTCTTTATCGCTCCCCCCTCTCTCTCTCCTTCCCTTTCTTCCTCCCTCCGTTCCTCTTCTCCCATCCTGATGGTTCCACTAATAGAGTTATTCCACCACACATACTTAACCCTGACTTCATCAATTCTACTCTGCCTTGACATCGAGACATATGAAATCATATTCCCGCGTGATAAAACAGCGCTAATGCACACAAACGCGTGACAGAATATTACACGGCCCGGGATAGAGACGTCTGATATCAACGGAGCACTGCTTTATGAAGCGATACGTTTTCCCAACTGGCCCCCCCTGGTTTGTGTTTTATTTTGTTAGTTATTCTGTGGGGAGTGTTAGGAACAGGGTTTAATAGGATAGAGAAGAGAAGAGCAATAGTTTGATCTCATAGTCGTATCCAGACCCCTTCAATTTTTCCACATTTTGTTACGTTACAGGCATATTCTAAAATTGATTAAATCGTTTTCTCCCCCCATTTATCTACACACAATACTCAATAATGACCAAAAAAAAAGTTTTTTTAGACATATTTACAAATGTATAAAAAAAAAAAAACCGATCACATTTACATAAGTATTCAGACCCTTTACTCAGTGCATTGTTGAAGCACCTTTGGCAGCGATTATAGCCTCGAGTCTTCTTGGGTATGACACTGCAAGCTTGGCACACCTGTATTTGGGGAGTTTTTCCATTAGTCTCTGCAGATCCTCTCAAGCACTGTCAGGTTGGATGGGGAGTGTCGCTGTACAGCTATTTTCATGTCTCTCCAGAGATGTTCGATCAGGTTCAAATCCGGGCTCTGGCTGGGCCACTCAAGGACATTCAGAGACTTGTCCCGAAGCCACTCCTGTGTTGTCTTGGCTGTGTGCTTAGGGTCGTTGTCCTGTTGGAAGGTGAACCTTCACCCCAGTCTGAGGTCCTGAGCGCTCTGGAGCCGGTTTTCATCAAGGGTATCTCTGTACTTTGCTACGTTCATCTTTAGTCTTACAGTCCCTGCCACTGAAAAACTTCCCCACAGAATGATGCTGCCACCACCATGCTTCACCGTAAGGATGCTGCAAGGTTTTCTCCAGACGTGACGCTTGGTATTCAGGCCAAAGAGTTCAATCTTGGTTTCATTAGACCAGAGAATCTTGTTTTTTATGGTCTGAGAGTCCTTTTGGTGCCTTTTGGCAATCTCCAAGCGGGCTCTGTGTTTTACTGAGGAGTGGCTTCCATCTGGCCACTCTACCATAAAGGCCTGATTGGTGGAGTGCTACAGCAATGGTTGTCCTTCCGGAAGGTTCTCCCATCTCCATAGATGAACTCTGTAGTTCTGTCAGAGTGACCATCGGTTTCTTGGTCACCTCCCTGACCAAGGCCCTTCTCACCCGATTGCTCAGTTTGGCCGGGCGGCCAGCTCTCGGAAGAGTCTTGGTGGTTCCAAACTTCTTCCATTTAATAATGGAGGCCACTGTTTTCTTGGGGACCTTCAATGCTGCAGAAATATTTTGGTACCCTTCCCCAGATATGTTTCGGAGCTCTACGGACAATTCCTTTGACCTCATGGCTTGGTTTTTGCTCTGACATGCACTGTCAACTGTGGGACCTTATATAGACAGGTGTGTGCCTTTTCAAATAATGTCCAATCAATTGAATTTACCACAGGTGGACTCCAATCAAATTGTAGAAACATCTTAAGGATGATAAATTGAAACAGGATGCACCTGAGCTCAATTTTGAGTCTCTCAGTAATGCTTATGTAAATGTGATATTTCAGTTTTTTATTTTTAATACATTTGCAAACATTTCTAAACCTGTTTTCGCTTTGTCATGATGGGTTACTCTGCATGTAGGGATAAAAAAAAATCTATTTCATAATAAGGTTGTAATGTAACGAAATGTGGAAAAAGGGAAGGAGTCTGAATACTTTCCGAATGCCCTATATGAGATGGACTAGTGTAGTTTGGACGCTAGGGTGTTCTTGTTGTTCTTCATCCTCCCCCCTTCCCAACTCTTTCTTTCTTCATGACCCTGCCTCTCCCTCGCTAACTCTCCCATTCACAGCTAGAACTTTTGGAGGGAAACTATGAAGTTTATAAATATTATGCATGTGATTCAGTTCCCTAATCAACAGAGACATAAATTCACCTACTTCTCCTTATGTATATGTTTGCTAGTGTAGACAGACTTCAGACATCGGTCTAGGGGAGCCCTTTTTGGACAACGTCACCATAACACACACACACAGCGGTTTTATTTCCCTAAGGAAAACACAGGGCCAGAAAATCAGCCAAGTTTTAATTTCACACAGACATATATCAAATTGATAAATGAAGCAAAAGCTGGTGTTATGACACCTGACAACCTCAGTGAGTGAGCAGAACACACACGTGTACACACACACACACGCGCACAGGTACACGTACGTGCACAAACACACACACACACACACTGCGTACACACACAGTCTGGAGTGTTTGGGCCTTCTTAGTGGTCTATGAATATCAGGTACACACCCTATCCCAGGTGTTGGGTGGGTGTGTGTGTGTGTTTGATAATCTGTGTGCGGGTCGACACACACGAGAGGATCTGAGTCGTCTTTTTACAAGGTGCCGCCTGTGGTGATTAGCACGTTATAGGAATGCAATTAGCGGTGAGCTGGGTGGCATGCAGAATTATTAACAAGCTCTGTCTTTTAGGTGTCAACACGCGTGAGTTACTGCAACACACACACACACACACACACACACACACACACACACACACACACACAGCTTCAGAGAGACTGAGAGAGACCGAGCCCAGCTCCCTCCTTCTGTTTTCACATACACTACTTTGTGCATAGAATTGCATGTAGGACACCAATTGTGAATTATAGGATCTCTATGACTGTGTGTATGTAGGGTTGTTTATTTTCACATTTTACATTGACGTTTTAGCCATTTAGCAGAGCGACAGTTAGTGCATTCATCTTAAGGTAGCTAGGTGAGACAACCACATATCACAGTCATAGTAAGTACAACTTTTCCTCAACAAAGCTACTATCAGCAAAGTCAGTGCTAGTGGGAAAATACATACTTTTTAAAAATAATAATGATACATTTGATGGGGGGGTGGAAAGGTAGGGTTTCAGACATTTTCAGAAGATGGGCAGGGACTCTGCTGTCCTGTCCTTGGCGTGCCAAGACAGAGAACAGCTTCGCTTTGACTGGGCTGTGCGGGCGCAGCCCTCCTGTAGAAGTGGTAGTGTCAAGAGACCAGAGGTGGCGGAACTGAGCGCTTTGGGTTGGGATGTAGGGTTTGAGCATTCTCGTTCTCCCCTCAGTAATATGGCACCACCACGACATTGTACAACCTGCCACAATGCAACGCTGACACCTCCCTCTTTTCTCTCTGCCACTCTTCCTGGTCATCTAAAAACATCACTAACCTCAGGCCTACTGTCATCTCGCGCAGACTCACTCTCGTTATCTCTCTATTTCTATTTTTTACACTCTACCTCTCTCTCACCCCCCCCCCCCAACATTCTTTAATTAAGTCTCCTCGATTGTCTACTTCAAATGTATCAATTCTAATAAGACAAAGATGACACAAAGTCCCCTGTCACATGAGCAGGGATAATTAGGTGCAGTGTTTGAACACGCTAAGGCTAATTGGTTATTGTGTGATTGTATGGGAGGGGAGTGACAGGGCCCTGGTTGGCTGCATTAGTGAAGAGGGACTTCCTTTCATCGTACTTCGGTATCATTCTACTACTGAAAGAGGGGCTCTCATTTTTATTGTAGGAGAAATGGAAAAAAAGACAGGGGTTGAGGTTAATGAAGGTTGTGGGGGTAATACGAGAGAGAGTGATACGTCTGCTTTGTTGAGTTTATCTCCCGACCAACAGCCACGTATAGGCCTACTACTAATCTCCATGACGATGGAGGGGAAAAGGACTGGAAAACTACTTTCCTTTCCCAATCCACTGTATAGCCTATACTCTAGTGCAATAGGTTAACATAGACTTTACATAGACTTTCTTTAGACAAGAAAACGGATGCATAAGGAAAATGTGTATATATTTTTTAAGTGTTGGGAAAAAACAGGGGCAAGAGGGATGGAGGACACAAATTGGCCTAAACCACTAAACCAAACAGGCTAATCCCCCCCCCCACCTCTCTCACTCTTTCCCTCTCTCCCTCCATCTCTCTCCTGCTGCTGCCCAGCTAGTCCGCTGTCAGCTGCAGCCGTCTGGCAGGAGAGCCCGGTAGCGACAGGGGCTATACCCGTTAGCCTCTCATTTGCATAATCAATATGACAACCTTCTTTTTCTGATGCAGACAGGATTTGGGCCAGTGGAGGTGTCGGCTGGACGGCGCGGGGTGTCAGTCATGGCCCTCTTTAACCCTAATTAGATTAGGGTTATTATCCCAGCTCTCCCTTACAAGTGTACAGCCAGGATAAGTGGCCACAAAGCCTGACTCACTGTGAGTGGGACGGGTGGGGGCCCGACGGTCTGCAGGTTATCAGGGCCGAGAGAGACCATATCGCGCCTCAGCCTTATTGTTATTCATATCATCTGGACCTAGTCGATGCCTTTCGCTCTCTCTGCTGTGCATATGCACTAAGCAGTCACCGTAAGTCTCTCTTTTTCTCCTTTCTTTCTCTCGTTCTGCCCGTCGGTCAGAAAGACAAAACAATATGGCCCCCGAGCGCTGCTCAGTCACTCAGCTGGGCAGGCCTGCTGGGCTAAATCAGGTGTGTTTGTGAGTGTGTATACACACACACACACACACACACACACACACACACACACACACACACACACACTCACTCACTCACTCTCTAGGCCTGAGGTTAGTGTATTGTTTACCTGACCAGGGAGAGAGTGACTGGCAGAAAGGAGGGGGGTGTCGGTGTTGCTGTGTGGCAGGTTGTCCAGTAGAACCATGTTGGAGCTGCCAGATTACTGAGAGGAGAAGGAGAATGAACGCTCCTCGACAAGGGGCCTCAGAGGGCCTCGGGCCTGCACAGGTCAGGAGGGAGAGAGAGAAAGAAGGACCCGAAAGACAGAGTTAGGGAGGAAGAAAGAAAGAAAGAGACGAGAGAGGCAGAGAGAGAGAGAACAATGGACTCAGCAGTAGTCATCAACACAGCCTCTCAGGCAACGGCCCCAAGCAGACAGCAGGCCAAGAACAGCTCTGTTCAGGGACCTCCTCTTTCTCTTCTATCCCTCCCTACATCCACACCGTCACATCCTTTCAGCTCCCAGTTGATGTTTTCTTTATCTGCTGCCTCCTTATGTCACGTTGTCTCCATCGTGTGTGTGTGTGTGTCAGTGCGTATTGTACAATGCATACTAGGCCTATGTGTTTTAAGGTGTGTGTTCGCACGTCAAGGTTTGTGTTTGTGTGTGTTAAGGTGTGTGTCTGTCTGTGCGTTAAGATATGTGTGTGTGTGTGTGCGTATGCTGCCTCAGCAGATTGCTATTCCCCCATCTGCCCCTGTAGAGAGTCATATGAGGGTGTAGTGTACAATTGAAGGGAAGGATTGAAACTGGTTACTTGTTAACTCCTGGCACTCACCGGCAGCCTGAAATAGAAGCTGAACAGTGGGGCCTGGTTCGCTAATGAATTAGAGCCACTAGCGGTTCGGGGAGGGGGGAGGGGGGGGGCAGTGCCCCTGTGACAACAATTTTGGACCCCCTTGTGGCCCCCCTAAATGTGGAGTATGAAATCATTTTTACATAACACATTTTTGCTTTTCTTTTTTTTTTACATCCGTTATTAGACAGTGGCAACGATGATGATTATGAACATGGTCTTTTGCCTGCTAATGCCTGCAATGCAGTGAAGAAAACGATATGACAACAATAACGTCAAATGTAACTGGCCCCTCTAACAGTACAACTGGCCCCAGCTTGGCCCCCCCAGTTGAAATGGTCTAGAACCGCCACTGATTAGAGCCCTCATCCACTCCTTCCCTCCCCTCCTTTTCTTTTTTTCCCCTTCTTCCTTTTTTGCCAAGATAATCTTTTTATATTCTGCCATGACAGATGCTGTGCTTGGTGCACCATTGTTCCCCATCAGTTTCTGGGGTCTGCGACGTACGCAAGCCAAAAAGAGTTCCACATGTGATTTCAATACGGCGAAGCATCCCCTCCGCTCCTCTATACCGTGCGCGTTCTTCTTTGTGTACGAAAAGTGTTTTCAATCTATGGACTAGTTTTTTTCAGGGAGGACAAAATGTTTGGGAGTGAGAGAGTGGCATTGTTTCTCATTCCATAATAGGGAGGTTTTTTTCTGATTAGGCAAAGTTTCTAATTGAGGCGACATGAAAAGGACTCTGGCTATTGAAGGAACTAGGGAGGGGATTGATTGCTCTCTCTCTCTCTCTCTCTCTCTCTCTCTCTCTCTCTGTCTCTCTGGGCGCAGTGCACGCTGACACAGTCGGTTAAGTGGGCATTGTGTCAAGAAGCAGTGCAGCTTGGTTGGGTTGTGTTTCGGAGGACACACGGCTCTCGACCTTCACCTCTCTCGAGTCCGTATGGGAGTTGCAGCGATGAGACAAGACTGTAACTACCAATTGGATACCACGAAATTGGGGAGAATTAAAAACTTCTGTCAGGTTGGATGGGGAGCGTTGCTGCACAGCATTTTCAGGTCTCTCCAGAGATGTTTGATTGGCTTCAAGTCCGAGCTCTGGCAGGGCCACTCAATGACATTCAGAGACTTTCCCCAGAAGCCACTCCTGCTTTGTCTTGGCTGTGTGCTCAGGGTCGTTGTCCTGTTGGAAGGTGAACTTTCACCCCGGTCTTGAGGTCCTGAACCTGCTCCAGAGGGCTTTCATCAAGGATCTCTCTGTACTTTGCTCCATTCATCTTTGCCTCGATCCTGACTAGTCTCCCAGTCCCTGCCGCTGAACAACATCACCACAGCATGATTCTGCCACCACTATGCTTCACCGTAGGGATGGTGCCAGGTTTCCTCCAGACGTGATGCTTTGTATTCAGGCCAAAGAGTTTAATCTTGGTTTCCTCAGACCAGAGAATCTTGTTTCTCATGGTCTGAGAGTCTTTAGGTGCCCTTTGGCAAACTCCAAGCGGGCTGTCATGTGCCTTTTACTGAGGAGTGGCTTTCGTTCTTCTGGAAGGTTCTCCTATCTCCACAGAGATGGGAGAACTCTAGAGCTGTCAGAGTGACAATTAGGTTCTTGGTCATCTCCCTGACCAAGGCCCTTCTCCCCCAATTGCTCAGTTTGACCAGGTGGCCAGCTGTAGGAAGAGTCTTGCTGGTTCCAAACGTCTTCCATTTAAGATTGATGAAGGCCGTTGTGTTCTTGGGGACCTTCAATGCTGCAGAAATGTTTTGGTACCCTTCCCAAGATCTGTGCCTCATCACACTCCTATCTCGGAGCTCTACGGACAATTCCTTCTTTCTCATGGCTTGGTTTTTGCGCTGACGTGCACTGTCAACTGTGGGACCTTGAATAGACAGGTGTGTGCCTTTCCAAATCATGTCCAATCAATTGAATTTACCACAGGTGCACTCCAATCAAGTTGTAGAAACATCTCAAGGATGATCGATGGAAACAGGATGCACCTGAGCACAATTTCGAGTCTCATAGCAAAGGATCTTTATATGTTTTTTATTTTTAGTAAACTTGCAAACATTAAAAAAAAAACAGTTTTAGCTTTGTCATTATGGGGTATTGTGTGTAGATTGCTGAAGATTTTTTTTATTTAATCAATTTTAGAACAAGGCTGTAACGTAACAAAATGTGGAAGAAGTCAAGAGGGAAAGAAGAAGAGGGACAGGGAAACACTAGCCTCCTACATTCATTCGGATAGACTTCTTTGTCTATACTGTGTTCTATGATCCACCAGTGCCTCACCAGTGCTTCAGTTACACTTACAGGTAGTGATTAGAAGGATGGGAGTGTATTGAGAAACTTACGAGAGATGAGATACTAGTATAGATGACGATGATGAGAATGATGGCGATTATTGACAATAATGACGATGATGATGATGATGACGAGAATGATAGTGATAATGACAATGATGAAGGTGACCAATTTGACCCTGGAGCAGTTGTCATAAGGCAGGGCTATGGTCCTGCTTTATTATTAAGCGGCGCTCCCCTCATCTCGCTAAACTATTAATGTGCTGTGAACTATCAGATATTACCTAGGTGGACTGTCAGGTCTCCCCTGGTAACGCTCTCTCTAACCCTCTCACTGACCTGCTCACTCTTAAACGCCCTCTCACAACTCCCTCTAAACTCTTAGTACTAACTCGTCACTCACTCATTCACTCAATTAATCAAACAAATTATATTGGTATAGTTTTTTTCAACTGTAAGCTATAAATAGACAGACAGTCACACACTCCATATGTATGACCTCCCAGGAATTTATTGGGTAAACACCCCCCCTTATTGACTGTACTTAACCCTCTTTTGGGAGCAACCTAAAGTGGAGAATGGGTTATCCCACTTTTAATGGCGTTATTTTGGGGATTATGCTTTTTTTGTTTGTTGCTAAGAGTAGTACATTGTGTCCAGTGAGCTTGGAGAGAGGAGGTGTGACTCTGTGTCAGGGGGGCGGGGGCACACAGATCTGATTTAAAAACATAATCTGAGTCCCAAATGGAACCATATTCCCTATATAGTGCACTACTTTTGACCAGGACTCATAGGCCTCTGGTCAAAAGTAGTGCACTATAAAGGGAATGCGGTGCCATTTGGGATGCTACCCCCGACTTTTGCTGTGCTTCTATTGTAGAGGGGAACAAGTAACAGCCCCTGCTCCGGCCTTACCATTCATTACCTCTGCCCCACCATCCCTTCCTCCTTCCCCTATCTTCTTAACAGTTTAAACAGGAGAAATCCAAGGGAAAGGGGGATACCTAGTCAGTTGTACAACTAAGAGCTACTATCTCTCTGTGTATACGCACAGGAGTACAGTTTAAATTGGTGGGGGCCTATTCAAACAGAGCTATGGAGATGACAATCAGGTTTTGAGAGCGGAGTCGTTCATATCTTATTGTACAGCAACAGCCTAGTACCTCCTCTAGTCACTTTATTCCATTCAAACCTCATGCACGCACAAACGCACACAGACACCGTTAATTCACCAACATGCTGGCGCCACCGGCATCAGACTACTTGAATGTGAGGAGAGAGTTGATCAGTGGACCCTGCGTCGGTTGGATAAGCCTCCTCTCTCTCTCTCCCTCTCTCTCTCTCTCTCTCTCTCTCTCTCTCTCCCTCTCCCTCTCCCTCTCCCTCTCTCTCTCTCTCTCTCTCTCTCTCTCTCTCTCTCTCTCTCTCTCTCTCTCTCTCTCTCTCTCTCTCTCTCTCTCTCTCTCTCTCTCTCTCTCTCTCTCTCTCTCTCTCTCTCCCCCTCTCTCTCTCTCTCTCTCTCTCCCTCCCACTTTAATAAACCTTCCTGCCGTGTTTATCAGGTGTCTAACAACATATGAATGCTCAATGACATGGTTGGTTGATGAGGTGCGACGTCGCCCTGACTGATAATATGATGACTTCTCCTACATACCGTCCCCCACTCCTCTGTCTTTTTCTGTCTGTCACCCTCTTTCACGCTTTCGTTCCCTTTCTTTCTCTCTCTCACTTTCTTTCTGTCTCTCTTCTTTAACACACATTCCCAACATCTGTTAATCAGGTGCCTAACAATATCTCTCTCTCCTCTGTTATTTGACAGCAGTCATCTTATCCACCCCCGATTCATTTTCTAGGAGCTGTCTCTCGGCGTCTGCCTTCGTGGAGGGTACCCCGTCTTGTGGGGACAAGTTTATTGCTTTTATGCCTTGTTTGGTGATACATTGGTATCTTGTGGTTACTCTTTGTGGTGGGTTGTGTAGTGTTTAACTCATGGTGAGGGGAGAGTGTGTGTGAAGTATGAGCAAACGTCTACAGAGCTTTAAATCAGCTATACAGGCGTGTGTGTGGCTTAGCTTTCTACTGTTTGGTTAGTTGCGAGGGCCGTGCACTGTTCTTGTAATACAGGGTTGTCCGTATGATGCGTTTTGTCTTCCTAATACGTGATGTCCTCCTATGATCCAAGCTGTCCTCCTAATACATGATGTCTTTACACTGATGAGCACTGAACTAATGGACCCCCCCTTTGTTACCCCTCTGGAAAATCCAATGGCTTTGCTTCCTTTGCACCTCAAGTCCCTCTGTCGCCTTCATTCATGTTGACTCGAGGTATTCACCTCCGCCATGTCAAGTAGAGGGAATACGTGAGAAAGAAAGGAGAGCGAGGTAGATGAGGGAGAGCGAGGTAGATGAGGGAGAGCGAGGTAGATGAGGGAGAGCGAGGTAGATGGGGGAGAGAGAGGGAGAGCGAGGTAGATGGGGGAGAGAGAGGGAGACCAAGGTAGATGGGGAGAGAGAGGGAGAGCGAGGTAGATGGGGGAGAGAGAGAGAGAGCGAGGTAGATGAGGGAGAGCGAGGTAGATGGGGGAGAGAGAGGGAGAGCGAGGTAGATGGGGGAGAGAGGGAGACCAAGGTAGATGGGGAGAGAGAGGGAGAGCGAGGTAGATGGGGAGAGAGAGGGAGAGCGAGGTAGATGGGGGAGAGAGGGAGACCAAGGTAGATGGGGAGAGAGAGGGAGAGCGAGGTAGATGGGGGAGAGAGAGCGAGGTAGATGAGGGAGAGCGAGGTAGATGGGGGAGAGAGAGGGAGAGCGAGGTAGATGGGGGAGAGAGGGAGACCAAGGTAGATGGGGAGAGAGAGGGAGAGCGAGGTAGATGGGGGAGAGAGAGGGAGAGCGAGGTAGATGGAGAGAGAGCGAGAGATGTAGATGTGGGCTAATGTTGCTGACAAGGCCAAACATTAGACTAACATGCTGACTAGACTGGGTGCGTGTGTCCGCCTGCTCTATCGCGCGCATGTTGATTTTGTCCACCCACACCAGACGCGATCAGGACACGCAAGTTGAAATATCAAAACGAACTCTGAACCAACTATATTAATTTGGGGACAGGTCGAAAATAATTAAACATTTATGGCAATTTAGCTAGCTAGCTTGTGGCTAGCTAATTTGTCCTGGGATATAAACATTGGGTTGTTATTTTACCTGAAATGCACAAGGTCCTCTACTCTGACAATTAATCCACAGATAAAAGGGTAAACCGAGTTCGTTTCTAGTAATCTCTCCTCCTTCAGGCTTCTTCTTCTATGGACTTTATATTTATTTATTTTATTTATTTATTTAACTTATATGGCGGTTGGCAACCAACTTTAAGGTGCATTATCACCACCGACTGGAGTGTGGACCTCAGTTCATCTTTCAATCACCCATGTGGGTATATGCTGCTAAAAACCAATGAGGAGATGGAAGAGGCGGGACTTGCAGCGCGTCAAGCTTCACAAATAGAACTAAGTTCTATTTTAGCGCCTGGCTACGCAGACGATTGTTGCCGCGCGCGAGCAGTGTGGGTGCAATGATTGAATAACATGTATGTGTACATTTATTTTGCAACGCACGCGACGCGAGCGGTGTGGTCAGCATGTTAGACAGATCTTCAGCCTCTCAGCCCCCAGACAGTCTCCTAGTCATGCCTCTCTCCCTCCAGCTGATGGATACGCCCGACATCTCCAATTTGCTAATATTGACCGACAGCAAAAGGGCCGAGCATTAAATGGAGCTCTTTCTAACGCATTGACTTGTTTGTCCTCTTTTACTTCAGTAGGGATAAATAATTATACTTTTTACGGGAACAAACACAGGACCAAGTTTTAATTTATTAATTGATTTATTTGTTCCTTTCCTTTGATGCTGTTGGTTTACTGATTTTGCGAGGGCAGCATGCTCTGTTGCCAGGGTTGCCAATTTGGCGGTTCGGTGTCTTAACTGACTGAAGTGGGCAAATGCTCACCTTCGATGGCCACTGGCAAGCTGGAGAAGTGTGCTCTTCACAGATGAATCCCGGTTTCAATTGTGCCGGACAGATGGCAGACAGAATGTATGGCGTTGTGTGGGGGAGTGGTTTGCTGATGTCGACGTTGTGAACAGAGTGCCCCATGGTAGTGGCGGAGTTATGGTATAGGCAGGCATAAGCTACACAATGGCATCTTATCGATGGCCATTTGAATTCACAGAGATACGTGACGAGATCCTGAGGCCCATTTTCATGCCATTCATCTGCTGCCATCACCTCATGTTTCAGCATGATAATGCACAGCCCCATGACGCAAGGATCTGTACAGCCATTGAAGAGGAGTGGCACAACATTCCACAGGCCACCATCAACAGCCTGATCAACTCTATGCGAAGAAGATGTGTCACACTGCATGAGGCAAATGGTGGTCAAACCAGATATTGACTGGTATTCTGATCCACACCCCTACTTTTTTTTAAGGTACTGTATCTGTGACAAACAGATGCATATCTGTATTCCCAGTCATGTGAAATCCATAGGTTAGGGCCTAATGAATTCATTTCAATTGACTGATTTACTTTTTTGAACTGTAACTCAGTAAAATCATTGAAGTTGTTGCATGTTGCGTTTATATTTTTGTTCAGTGTAGTTATTGTGTGTGGCTCACAACTAATGTAGACTGGCTCATAAATAAGCTATTCAATCATATAAGCATATCTGCAGGTTATTAGTATCCCAGAGTGTTGCAAAATTCCATGAACTTATCCAGAAATAATTGACGAACCGGGATTTCTGGAAAACCTGGGAATTTTGAGAAAGGTACCGGAATTTGCAACCCTACTATGTCATACCGTGTGTGTGTGTGTGTTACGGTGGTGTGGCTGTGCCTGGTTTAGTTTTACCTCAAGGGGAAGTGATGTTACAAGGTCACCCCTACACTATGTCTCACTGATCGTTATTAAAATAACATTAAACAAACCACTATGAAACATTGGAGACCAGTCAGAGCAGGGTGGAGTCCATAGTGCCAACTCCTACCTCCCGCTCTGTCTTTCCATCACTCACTCGTTCTTTCTATCACTCACTCGTTCTTTCTATCACTCACTCGTTCTTTCCATCACTCACTCGTTCTTTCCATCACTCACTCGTTCTTTCTCTCTCACTCGTTCTTTCTATCACTCACTCGTTCTTTCCATCACTCACTCGTTCTTTCTCTCTCACTCGTTCTTTCTATCACTCACTCGTTCTTTCTATCACTCACTCGTTCTTTCTATCCCTCACTCGTTCTTTCTCTCTCACTCGTTCTTTCTATCACTCACTCGTTCTTTCTATCACTCACTCGTTCTTTCTATCACTCACTCGTTCTTTCTCTCTCACTCGTTCTTTCTATCACTCACTCGTTCTTTCTATCACTCACTCGTTCTTTCTATCACTCACTCATTCTTTCTATCACTCACTCGTTCTTTCGATCACTCACTCGTTCTTTCTCTCCTCTGTCTCTTTTCCTTCTCCTCCTCATCTGTCTCTCTTTCTTTCTATTGTCTCTCTCTTTTCCTCTCGCTCTTTTCCTCTCTTCGTCTCCTCTCCTCTAGTTTGCCTCCTGTGCGTATAGAACCAGCCACTTCCATCTCGGCGGCCTTGTGTTACACCAACATTACTATCTGCGCTGCCTCAAATACAAATTGGACGGACAGCCCCTGACACTTTTTCAATATTATTACATTAAACCAAGTGGATTTTGATTGATAACCTAATATTGGGGTAATGCAAAACATAAATCATGGCAAGTATATTAATTATTTAATATTGCAGGCCTAATTCAGAAATCGATGCGGCCGCGTTGATGGCAGAGGGAGGGACAGAGGGATGGAGGGAGACGGGGATGGATGGATGGAGGGGTGAGGGAAGGAGAAGGAAAAAGCCCAGGAATCCCTACAGACCTGATGAGAGAGAAAATATGATGTTTAGAAAAAGAGATGGAGAGTGTTAAAGGGCCCTGTGTGAGTCCTCCTCTCTCTGTGTACTGCTTGTTCTGTATTCATTTGCCAATAACATGATCCTCCTGTCTTGTGTTTCCCTCTGGCCTAGAGGCCTCTAATGGAATGAGCTGTCCCTTCGGTCCTGGGATGGGGGGGTGGGGGGGTTATTGATGAAGTCATGACAGCACTAGCCATTGAGAGGGAGAGGGGGGAGGGAGAAAAAGACTATGCCTCGAGATACAGTAGATAGACAGAGAGAGGGACAGATATGGAGGGGGAAAGAGCGAGGAGAGACTAGAAAGAGAATGCGAGTGTGGGAGCATAATTTAACTGCAGCCCCAGCTCTTGCTCCATGTAAAATTGTTTCCCGTTAATTGCGCTTCATTAGGGGATTACAGCACACTGTCACCGTGGTAACAAATGTCTGCCTGTTTCTTTCCTCCCAGGCAGCTCATGTATAATAAATGCGGGCAGTGTGTTACGGCCAATGTAATGTAATAAAAACTAGATGACGATTTTCTTAAGTGTTGACATACAGGCTCAGCCAGTGACTGATGCAGGAATGAACAACTCAACTGAATTATCTTTTTGTTGTGGAGGAGATGAGAAATCGCAGATTAGCTTTGTGCCACTTGGGGGGGGGGGGGTGTATCGGGGTACCATCGTGACAATTAGGAGAAAGGTGGTTAGGGATAGGTATGGGGAGGGGGGCAACAGGGTGGCAGAGAGAGAGGAGAGATTTGATAGAGTTTTGGTGTAAAAATGGTGTAGATTTACACTGTGATGCTGCTGGCTACAGTAGGAGCTGAAGTCTGTCGATAAGCCTCTCTCTCTCTTTCTTTCTTATATATATATATATATATATAATGAGCACGCACACAAGCCGAAAGGCCTGCCATGGCCAGCGTATGGGTTGTCAGCAGAGAGGGGGGGGGAACTGGGAGGGGGAACTGTTTGCTTTCTCTTGATCTTTTGATTTCCTCTGCTACAATTTTGAAATGTGCCAAAAATGCATCTATTATTTACTGCCAATTTGCTCTTTTAAATCGACTGTTTTTCCCTCCTCCTCTCTCCATTCGGTGGATGCTGCTACACTGATGATAATAATAATACATACATTTTTTTATTAATTATTCCTCGGTAATAAGCACATTGTTTCCCCTTCTGTAGTGATAGGGTTATTAGCATTGCAAAGTTCAGAAAACGTCAGGGCAACACACACACGTATATCATCAGCCTGTCTGTCTGTGGAAGGTTAACAATTAAGCCAATTATTTTTCTGTGTGTATGTTTTTCTTTTGATTAAGCAAAGCCCCTTTTTGATGCAATCAGGACACATTTTGGTCATGGTTGCATCCCAATGGCACCCTTATCCCTTTATAGTGTGCTACTTTTGACTCTAGTCAAAAGTAGTGCATTTTAAAGGGAGTAGTGTGCCATTTGGGACACTGACTGTAAGATTGATAGAGAACTGGGAGCGGCATAGGATGAATTAGATCAAAGATTGTCTATTATATTGACAAGATATTTGACTGACCACACAACAATGGAAATACATGTCCTCATAGATGGATGTCAGGCAGGAGGAGGCAAGATCAGGCCCTACACCCAAACAAGAGCACTGTGTTCATCCACCTCTGGCCTGCTGGCCCCCCCACCTCTGAGGAAGCACGGTTCCCGCTCAGCCCAGTCCAAACTGTTCGCTGCTCTGGCACCCCAATGGTGGAACAAGCTCCCTCACGACGCCAGGACAGCGGAGTCAATCACCACCTTCCGGAGACACCTGAAACCCCACCTCTTTAAGGAATACCTGGGATAGGATAAAGTAATCCTTCTAATCCCCCCCCCCCTTAAAAGATTTAGATGCACTATTGTAAAGTGGTTGTTCCACTGGATATCATAAGGTGAATGCACCAATTTGTAAGTCGCTCTGGATAAGAGCGTCTGCTAAATGACTTAAATGTAAATGTAAGATCAGGTGGGACCGTTCTAGCCAATGAGAGGGCAGATACGCGTGTGAACAACAGGCAATTGAGGTAGATAGAGCACTCATCTTTGTATCTGTGCCATTATATTGTCTTTGACAGCATGGGCAGTGCGACTGAGGATTTGTCCATTTTAAAGTAGTAAATGTTCTTCTTCATTGGCTGATTGCTCCCATCTCATAGAAATCCCCACCCGGTTGACTACTTTAACCTGTTGGGGTTAGGGGGCAGTATTTGCAAGGCCGGATAAAAAACGTACCCGATTTAATCTGGTTACTACTCCTGCCCAGTAACTAGAATATGCATATAATTGTTTGATTTGGATAGAAAAGTTTCTAAAACTTTTCTATCCAAAACACCCTAAAGTTTCTAAAACTGTTTGAATGGTGTCTGTGAGTATAACATAACTCATTTGGCAGGCCAAAACCTGAGAAGATTCCAAACAGGAAGCGCTCTCTCTGACCATTTCATGGCCTTCTTGATCATCTCTAACCAAAACAGGGGATCTCTGGCATGACGTGACATTTTCTAACGCTCCCATAGGCTCTCAGAAGGCGCCAGAAAGTTGAATGGTGGCTTTGCAGGCCCTGGCTGAAAAACATTAGCGCATTTTGTAAGTGGTCGATCTGAGAACAATGAGACTGGGGCGCGCGTGCCCGTGCTGACACCATGTTTACTTTCTCTCTCTTTGAACGAAAACAACCACTCCCGGTCGGAATATTATCGCTTTTTTTACGAGAAAAAATGGCATAAAATTGATTTTAAACAGCGGTTGACATGCTTCGAAGTACGGTAATGGAATATTTAGAATTGTTTTGTCACGAAACGCGTCGGGCGCGTCACCCTTATTTACCCTTCGGATAGTGTCTTGAACGCGCGAACAAAACGCCGCTATTTGGATATAACTATGGATTATTTGGGACCAAACCAACATTTGTTATTGAAGTAGAAGTCCTGGGAGTGCATTCTGACGAAGAACACCAAAGGTAATCAAACTTTTCTAATAGTAAATCGGAGTTTGGTGAGTACCACACTTTGTGGGTGTCAAAATAGCTAGCCTGTGATGGCTGGGCTATCTACTCAGAATATTGCAAAATGTGCTTTCACCGAAAAGCTATTTTAAAATCGGACATAGCGAGTGCATAGAGGAGTTCTGTATCTATAATTCTTAAAATAATTGTTATGTTTTTTGTGAACGTTTATCGTGAGTAATTTAGTAAATTCACCGGAAGTGTTCGGTGGGAATGCTAGTCACATGCTAGTCACATGCTAATGTAAAAAGCTGTTTTTTGATATAAATATGAACTTGATTGAACAAAACATGCATGTATTGTATAACATAATGTCCTAGGATTGTCATCTGATGAAGATCATCAAAGGTTAGTGCTGCATTTAGCTGTGGTTTGGGTTTATGTGACATTATATGCTAGCTTGAAAAATGGGTGTCTGATTATTTCTGGCTGGGTACTCTGCTGACATAATCTAATGTTTTGCTTTCGTTGTAAAGCCTTTTTGAAATCGGACAGTGTGGTTAGATTAACGAGAGTCTTGTCTTTAAAATGGTGTAAAATAGTCATATGTTTGAGAAATTGAAGTAATAACATTTCTAAGGTATTTGAATATCGCGCCACGGGATTACACTGGCTGTTGAGTAGGTGGGACGCGGAGGTTAACTTCTAGCGTCCCACCTGCGGGACACAGCCAGTGAAATATCAGGGCGGAAAATTCAAAAACAACAAAATGTCATAATTCAACTTTCTCAAACATACGACTATTTTACACCATTTTAAAGATACACTTCTCGTTAATCTAACCACATTGTCCGATTTCAAAAAGGCTTTACAGCGAAAGCAAAACATTAGATTATGTTAGGAGAGTACATAAACAAAAATAATCACACAGCCATTTTCCAAGCAAGGACATGTGTCAATAAAACCCAAAACGCAGCGAAATGAAGCACTAACCTTTGACGGTCTTCATCAGATGACACTCCTAGGACATCATGTTACACAATACATGTATGTTTTGTTCGATAAAGTTCATATTTATATCCAAAAACAGCATTTTACATTGGCGCGTGATATTCAGAAAATGTATTCCCACCAAAACGTCCAGTGAATGTGCACATCAATTTACAAAAATACTCATCATAAACGTTGACAAAATACATAACAATTATTTTAAGAATTATAGATAGACTACTCCTTTATGTGACCGCTGTGTCAGATTTTAAAATAGCTTTACGGAGAAAGCACATTTTTCAATATTCTGAGTACATAGCTCAGCCATCACGGCGACCCGCCAAATTCGGGGCAACCTAAACTCAGAATTAGTATTACAAATATTGTATTACCTTTGCTGATCTTCATCAGAATGCACTCCCAGGACTGCTACTTCCACAAGAAATTTTGTTTTTGTTCTAAATAATCCATATTTATGTCCAAATACCTCCATTTTGTTCGTGCGTACAGATCACTTATCCAAAGGCATAACGCGCGAGCGCGGAACGAGAGACGAAAAGTCAAAATGTTCCATTACCGTACTTAGAAGCATGTCAAACGCTGTTTAAAATCAATCTTTATGGTATTTTTAACGTAAAATTGCGATAATATTCCAACCCGGACAATAGCATATTCATTCAAGGAGAAAAAGAAGGAGGGGCGCGCTCGCGGGACCGAGCATATCCAATCCCTTTGTTGCCTGGCAGACCACTCAGTAACTGAGCTCCTATTATCTGCCCAGTGACAGGAAAATGCTCAAACATTTTACATTTACATTTAAGTAATTTAGCAGACGCTCTTATCCAGAGCGACTTACAAATTGGTGCATTCACCTTATGATATCCAGTGGAACAACCACTTTACAATAGTGCATCTAAATCTTTTAGGGGGGGGGGTTAGAAGGATTACTTTATCCTATCCTAGGTATTCCTTAAAGAGGTGGGGTTTCAGGTGTCTCCGGAAACCACTTTCTGAAGGCTTTAGACAGCCAATGGAAGCCTTAGGAAGTGCAACGTCACCCCACAGACACTGGAGCTTCGATAGAGAATCAAAAGAAGAACTCCAATTCCCAGACTTTTCACTTCCTGCTTGGATTTTCTCAGGTTTTTGCCTGCCATATGAGTTCTGTTATACTCACAGACACCATTCAAACAGTTTTAGAAACTTCAGAGTGTTTTCTATCCAAATCTACTAATAATATGCATTTTCTAGTTTCTGGGCCAGAGTAGTAACCTATTTAAATTGGGTACGTTTTTCATCCGGCCTTGAAAATACTGCCCCTAACCCAGACAGGTTAAAAGCCCTGAATTGCAATGTCCATGCTAAACGGGTTATATCCATGATGAGTCCTCTATCTATCTCTATGACAACGGGCACAACTCCGATATAAAGTTGTTTTTGGGTATGTTGCCGAAATGCCACTTATATCAGTGCATTCGTAATAACCTATCCATTACGAAACTTATTTTAGATCAAATAAGCCTCAGAAAATTAGCGATTACTTTTTTCAATGCCCAAATTCGACACTGTCATTGACCTCCATACAAAAATTCTGTGCTTCGTGGACAGATTTTGGGCAGAGTAAAACCTCTTGCTTCGTCTCTTCCCCTCTGACTGGATGTAGGGTATTTGCTAACTTGTACTTGCCTTTCTTGTTCACTTGCAGTTGTCTTTTCTTACTAGCACGGGTTTTGCTGATAGCCACTTTATTGAGGAAAGTTGACTTGTTATGGCTATGATATGTGGTTGTCTTACATAGCTACCTTAAGTCGAATGCACTGACTGTAAGTCGCTCTGGATAAGAGCGTTTGCTAAATGGCCAGAATGTAGCCTGTAAATGTTCAAACAGATGGGATCAGGGGAAAGGGACAATTTCATGGAAAGTTACCTGGAACCAGCTGAGTATCATGTCTTGTACAGCAATTACTATACCTTCAGAATACACGTGCGCACACACACAGAGTACTATCTTTATCCTAATGGTATCACATTTTGGTTGCCCAGAGCGATTGTTTGTTCCCTGTGTGTGTGTGTTCCCTAACACTCTGTATTGAAATGATAGCAGTCTCTGACAGAGGAAGACAGGCCTCCTTTGAAATGCTTCTCCCTTTAAAACACCAAATGAACAACACCCCTTGATAAACAGCAATTATGAACGTTACACCGGGGATGGAAAGAGGGGTGGGGGTTAGGAGTGGGGTGTGTGCGCGTGTGTGTCTCTCTCGCTCTGTGTGTGTGTGTCTGTGCACGTGCGTGTGCATGCCTGTTGTAGCTTTTGTGTGATCCTTTTTATATTTAAAGAGTCGTAGCCCACACTTTATTTAACGAGGAGGAAATGTGTTCTTGTGTTGCAGGGACAGCACCTGCATCAAAGCAGCATTAGAACATCTGGTAAGTTCTAATTCCTGCTCCCTCACTATCCCCCTCACTGTTCACAGCCATCTTTGATATCTGCATCCCAAATGAACATGCATCAGAATGGGCTTTGAATACCTCGAGCTGAGAGAGAGAGAGAGAGAGAGAGAGAGAGAGAGAGAGAGAGAGAGAGAGAGAGAGAGAGAGAGAGAGAGAGAGAGAGAGAGAGAGAGAGAGAGAGAGAGAGAGAGAGAGGAGAGAGAGAGAGAGAGAGAGAGAGAGAGAGAGAGAGAGAGAGAGAGAGGAGAGAGAGAGAGAGAGAGAGAGAGAGAGAGAGAGAGAGAGAGAGAGAGAGAGAGAGAGAGAGAGAGAGAGAGAGAGAGAGAGAGAGAGAGAGATGTAGTCAGGAAGGGGGGGTCACTCCCCCAGGACCTCTGGTTGTCCGTCCCCCCCCTCTCTGTTGTTATTTCTGTCCCCCTTGGTCTTTTTGTTATGTTTTAAATTACTCTTTGATGTGGGGATGAAATGTGTGCGGGAGGGAGAGAGACTGAAATTCTTTTGCCCTCTTGACGTTGGTGATGACTTGATGAGGCACATTTAACTCGGTCTTCCCTCTCATACACACAAGCACACATACGCATGCCCACACACACACTCAATGAACCTTTTACACATTTCATCAGTTATCTCATTGTATGTCTCTGAGTTTTAAATATTTTGGCAGTACTTCCTTGGTACCTCTTCTTTTCTCTCTTCCCCTTGCTCGCTCTACTTTCTCTCCTTTCTCTCATCTCTCTCTCTCTCTCTCTCTCTCTCTCTCTCTCTCTCTCTCTCTGTCATATGAAGTCTATACACGGGGCCGCTCTGGTGCGTCAGTCGGGCCCCCTGAAAAAGACCCCTGGGACGGTTCTGAAAATTTTATGACCAACATCTCTGGGATTCTTCTGTTCTCTCTCTAATACCGAGGTTAGAGTGCCATGCAACAAAGTGAAAAGGTTTTCCTCCTCTTTTTTGGGTGGGAATGAACATCAGATTCCAGGTGCCTTTTTTTCCCATTTTCCTGATGATGGTGGGATGAATAATAGAAATAGGTGAAAAGGGGGTGATGGCACTCTGGATGTAAAGCCAGCCAGAGTCAACTCCCTTAGCCTAGAGTAGCCGTGCTCCCTGCATACTAAACCATCGCCCCGCATTTAAGGCACCATCCTACGCAAATTACCCACAATATGAAACGTAAATGTTTTTTTTCTCAACGACCCCCAGCACCGCGAAAGCAGATGACCCCAAAGTTAGATTTTCTAATTTACAGATGCTATGGGGAAGCAAACAATCTTTAGCGGCATTGCTAATCAAATTCAAGTGCCCCCAAATTCAGCCATGCAATTTTACATATTCCCTAATTCTTTGTGTTTTTAAATGTTTTTTTTTTTAATGGTTTTGTGAGAGTACAGTGAAGAGGAGACAGGAAAGGTAGAATAATTAGGAGTCAGAAGGGAAGTGGGTCGGATTCGAACCCATTCCGACTGGTAGCCTAGGCTGGAGCACACAGGCCACATCCCTAATTCTGTTGGTTGGTTCGTGGTGCGTGTCTGGGTGTGTACAGTTTGTGTATGGTTTGTGTACTTATTGTGGTGTTGTGTCAGACACTCAACCCTTACCTCTGTCCTTATGGTGCTCCCAATCAGATGAGGACACTAGCTCACTTGAGAGAGAAGAAAGGAGGGAGAGATCCATTGAGAGAGGGAGTGGGATGGAAGGAAGGAAAGAGAGGGAGGGAGAGGGAGTGAGAGACAGGAAGGGAGGGAGAGAGAGAGGGAGAGAGACAGTGAGGGAGAGATGGATGAAGAAAAGAGGAAGCGAGAGAGATGGATAGACAGTGAGGGAGAGATGGATGAAGAAAAGAGGAAGCGAGAGAGATGGATAGACAGTGAGGGAGAGATGGAGAAAGATAACAGTTGGCAACACCATGATACCATGTAACAGAGTACAGACTGGAGAGGGTGGTGGACTAAAAACTCCAAGAAGATTTTATTGACTTCATCGGTAATGCCCTCTGTTTTCCTTCACCTGCCTCTACCCCCTACCTTCTGCAGTGAGAAGTTATGAGTCCCGCTCCTCTGACTGAACGGGAATAGCAGCAGAGAGGAGGACGAGCAGGTGGGTGGGGGGGAGGCGCAGGCAGGGAGGAGGTCATTGATTTACTACTCTATAAAAGGACTGTGTGAATTATTCAAAAGAAGATTACATGCATAAACAGCAGGAATCAATATGGTCGTGCCCCAAATGGCACGCTGTTCACTTTATAGTGCACTGCTTTTGACCAGGGATTCCCTATGAGCCCTAGTCAAAAGCAGTGTTAAGCAGGGCACTATAAAGGGAATAGGGTCAATTGGGGATGCAGCCTCTGTGTAGGCACTTTTGCATTTAGGTAAACAGGAGGTAGCTAGCTATATATTCCTAATGTAAAGACCAGGCTGTCTCTGGTTGGCTTGGCTGGACTGAACTCCGCTATATGGCTGATGGATTGGACTGCATAGACTTCACAGATCTCGCTGTTTTCAAGAGGCAACGCTATGTCACACACACACATACAAACACATGCATACACTCATGCATGCATGCGCGCACACACACATACACACACACACACGCACGATAAACACCAACTGTATCTTATCTTTTTTTCGAGACCATCAGAGTGGTTGCCCATATGACGGCATTACTTTGAAGAGCTCTAACGGCTTATTAACCACAATGGGACCACAGTAGGATCACAATAGGAGCACAGTGGGACGGCAGGCCTCTGGTAATCAGACCTGTAGAGTCCAGCCCCAGATGCTGGAGGATAATCTGTCTTTAGAGGTGGGGGGGGGGATCTCAGCAGTCGGTCAGTCAGACTCCCTCTTGACCCTGACCCAGAGGTCAGAGGCCATGGTGCGCTGGACCTAACCCCCAAGAGGGCAGGGATGGAGACAGCCACAGCCTGGCTGTGTGTGTTTTCTCCAAAGTATTGTGTGTGTGTGTGTGTGTGTGTTTGTGTTTGTGTGTGTGTGTGTGTGTGTGTGTGTGTGTGTGTGTGTGTGTGTGTGTGATCAAATTCCAGCAATGCTACAGTGTTAGTGTTTTTAGTTGACCTTTTAATGCCAGAGCCTGATTTTTAAGGCACTAATCATCACACACACGTGTGCTCTGCTTGTATGTGCAACTGTATTTCAGTTCCATTTCCTGCTGGATATTTAAAATATATGCGAATATTGAATGTGTGTGTAGCTTATTTATGGTGGGTGTTTATGCACATGGGTAGATTGTGCTCCAGTCGTCAGGAAAGCCGGGGTATGTGGAAGTATCTGATTACGATTCGGGACAGAGGACAGTAAATAAAATCCTGTCCCGGGGTTTGGTGTTATAGCACCCTTTGGCACCCCCTGTAAATGTACACCCATAAACAACAATTTATCATCCCCTCAAGATGTATCACTGTTAAGAGAAGAGCAGATAGTCAAGTCCAAAATTATTGGCACCCTCCATAAAGATGACCAAGAAGACTGTATAAAATAAATCACACAAATACTTAGCTATATTGTATGCAAAAAAAATGGGAACATTATATTATTTTATACTAATACAATTGCTGAGAGAAAGAGATTTTGTTTAACAAATGATAAAACAAATTCTCTGAAAGATATGGGTCAGATGATAGCAGATACCCATAGACTTCCAGTCACTGCAAGCAGAGATAAAAAATGCTATTCACGAGTTCATCTGACTCTGGGGAATTAGATAAAGGGCCTCTTTGCCCTTTAAACTCATGTTTCCTCAGCGCTTTGTTGTCTTCTGGGCTCTATGTGGAGGTTCAACTCTGATCAGGCCCTACGAGAGGCTTTAGATGATGCACCAAGTACACCAAACTAACCACCAGGATCACAGTCTTCTTCCAAACACTGCCAGAAACACATCCAGGTCTAGCTGGGGCAAGAGGACCACTATAGGAACCCGTATCTTGAACGTGTGTAATCCTTGTTCCCTTTCTTTAGAGCAGGGATGGGCAACTCCAGTCCTCTGGGGCCTGATTGGTGTCACTCTTTTACCCCAGCTAACACACCTGACTCCAATAATTAACTAATCATGATCTTCAGTTTAGAATGCAATTAGTTTAATCAGCTGTGTCTGCTAGGGATGGGGAAAAGTGTGAGACCACTCCGGCTCCCGAGGACTCGAGTTGTCCATCCCTGCTTTAGAGTGAATCAGAAGAGACTCTCCGTGATGATAGAAGAGACGAATGTACGTCCGTTTTAACCCCAACAGTGATCAGTTTTTTTGAATGTGCCAAGTGACAGGAAGTTGTATGCAGAGTGGTAATAAGTGGCGACGCATGCATGCATTCACGTTTTCCCTCTGTTATAAGGACTTTTCCCCCTTTGGTCTAAGGACTTTTGCCCTCTGGTCTAAGGACTTTTGCCCTCTGGTCTAAGGACTTTCGCCCTCTGGTCTAAGGACTTTCGCCCTCTGGTCTAAGGACTTTCGCCCTCTGGTCTAATGAAATCCCAATGGCCCAGGGCAATGAAGGGGACATATTTTCGATCTTCTGTTGTTTTTTGGCCTATAACCGCTCACTAGTATGGCATCTATCCAAGTTCAGAATTAAAGCTGCAATATGTAATTTTATGGACAACCCAACCCGATTCACATAGAAATCCGAGTTATAAATCTGTCATTCTCATGGAAAGCAAGTCTAAAAAGTGTTAGATCTGTTCTATGTGCGCTATGTCTATACTTCCCGTTCTTAAGTTTTATTTTTGCATCTTTTACTTGTGGTTTTGTACACCAGCTTCAAACAGATGAAAATACAATATTTTTGGTTATTGAAAAGATATTTCACAGCGGTTTAGATGGTACAATGATTCTCTACACTATACTTGCTTATCTTGTAACATTTTGTTTGTCTTTTTCATTCAAAGTACCCACTGTTTTTGTTTATCAATACACACCACTCGGCCCAAATCAGAATTCATTTCCAGTTTTGAATAGTATTAAGTTAAGACAAATATATTTGTTCAAATTACTGTGCGCCTTGATTCCTTTGCGATGAAGAGATGCTCAGTGTTTGACAGAGCCGTGCTTTGTTACGCCACCAGTCGCAGCCGGTGCAATAATTAGGTTCGCAATTAGCGCTGTGGTATGGGGTTTGTCTTATTTGTTTGGTTTAGTTTGTGGTGGTGTTATTTTGTCTGAATGAATGTGATCAGTAGGAATGAGGAGAGAAGAGTGCCAGTGTTAATTGCTCCCAGTGCTCTGCCTTAGTTTCTGTTTTTACACACGTGGGTGTGGGTGTACACGTGTTCGCAAGCGCACACACACACACACACACACACACACACACACACACACACACACACACACACACACACACACACACACACACACACACACACACACACACACACACACACACACACACACACACACACAGAGGCTTGAGTCCCAGGTGACACACACAGCGTGGCTCTGTGTACTAGTCCTGGGAGAGAGCTGACTGGTGCTAATCAGCCCAGATGCACAGCTGCTTAAAGAGGAGAAGTGGATAAAAGAGTAAGATCAATCGATACATAAAACATCAGATTCATCAGGATTACTGCCTCAATCAGCACTTAGTTAGCTCAGTTTATTCACAGGCTGGGGAGGGGGCATTAAGGATTTGGGGTAGATTTGGGTAAATGTTTGTGTTTATATGTTTGAGTGGGGTGTAGGATCAAATAATGTATGGTTTTAGGTAGAGTCCATAGTTAGTGTACAGTAGAACTGTGTTGTGCTGTGGACTTCATTCTAGGCTTGAGGAATCCCTCTTCTTGGGATGTTGTGTCATGGTCCTCTGGAGGTTTTTTCTAGTTCCTGTTTTTTTACCATGGACATCTTGGGATGTTGTGTCATGGTCCTCTGGAGGTTTTTTCTAGTTCCTGTTTTTTTACCATGGACATCTTGGGATGTTGTGTCATGGTCCTCTGGAGGTTTTTTCTAGTTCCTGTTTTTTTACCATGGACATCTTGGGATGTTGTGTCATGGTCCTCTGGAGGTTTTTTCTATTTCCTGTTTTTTTACCATGGACGTCTTGGGATGTTGTGTCATGGTCCTCTGGAGGTTTTTTCTAGTTCCTGTTTTTTTACCATGGACATCTTGGGATGTTGTGTCATGGTGCTCTGGAGGTTTTTTCTAGTTCCTGTTTTTTTACCATGGACGTCTTGGGATGTTGTGTCATGGTCCTCTGGAGGTTTTTTCTAGTTCCTGTTTTTTTACCATGGACATCTTGGGGTGTTGTGTCATGGTCCTCTGGAGGTTTTTTCTAGTTCCTGTTTTTTTTACCATGGACGTCTTGGGATGTTGTGTCATGGTCCTCTGGAGGTTTTTTCTAGTTCCTGTTTTTTTACCATGGACGTCTTGGGATGTTGTGTCATGGTCCTCTGGAGGTTTTTTCTAGTTCCTGTTTTTTACCATGGACATCTTTGGGGTGTTGTGTCATGGTCCTCTGGAGGTTTTTTCTAGTTTCTGTTTTTTTTATCATGGACATCTTGGGGTGTTGTGTCATGGTCCTCTGGAGGTTTTTGTCATCTGATGGCCCCAGCGCACTCGCACCCTAGTTTCATAACACACCACCCGTTGTTACTGTTGCCAAGCCCATCAAGGCGCTGATTGGTGAACCACTGATCCATTCACAGCTCTTTGTCTGTTGGTTTTTAACATAGTGCCTTCGGAAAGTATTCAGACCCCTCGACTTTTTCCACATTTTGTAGGTTACAGCCTTATTCTAAAATACATTTAATTGTTTGTTTATTCTCATCAATCCATACACAATACCCTATAATGACAAAGCAAAAACAGGTTTTTAGAAATGTTGAAATATCACATTTACATAAGTTTAAAAATATATGTATTTCACCTTTATTTAACTAGGTAGGCTAGTTGAGAACAAGTTCTCATTTACAACTGCGACCTGGCCAAGATAAAGCAAAGCAGTGCGACAATAAACAACAACACAGAGTTACACATGGAATAAACAAACATACAGTCAATAACACAATATAAAAATCTATATACAATGTGTGCAAATGGAGTAAGGATGTAAGACAATAAATAGGCCATAGTAGCGAAGTAATTACAATTGAGCAAATTAACACTGGAGTGATAGATGTGCAGATGATGGTGTGCAAGTAGAAGTACTGGTGTGCAAAAGAGCAACAAAAAAAGTAAATAAAACTATATGGGATGAGGTAGGTAGTTGGATGAGCTATTTACAGATGGGCTGTGTACAGCTGCAGCGATCAGTAAGCTGCTCAGATAGCTGATGCTTAAAGTTAGTGAGGGAGATATAAGTCTCCAACTTCAGCGATTTTTGCAATTCGTTCCAGTCATTGGCAGCAGAGAACTGGAAGGAAAGGCACCCAAAGGAGGTGTTGGCTTTGGGGATGACCAGTGAGATATACCTGCTGGAATGCGTGCTACAGTTGGGTGTTGTTATGGTGGAGATAAGGTGGAGCTTTACCTAGCAAAGACTTATAGATGACCTGGAGCCAGTTGGTCTGGCGACGAATATGTAGCGATGGCCAGCCGACGAGAGCATACAGGTCGCAGTGGTGGGTGGTATATGGGGCTTTGGTGACAAAACGGATGGCACTGATAGACTGCATCCAGTTTGCTGAGTATAATGTTGGAGGCTATTTTGTAAATGACATCGCCGAAGTCGAGGATCGGTAGGATAGTCAGTTTTACGAGGGTATGTTTGGCAGTGTGAGTGAAGGAGGCTTTGTTGCGAAATAGGAAGCCAATGCTAGATTTAATTTTGGTTTGGAGATGCTTAATATGAGTCTGGAAGGAGAGTTTACAGTCTAGCCAAACACCAAGGTATTTGTAGTTGTCCACATATTCTAAGTCAGAACCATCCAGAGTAGTGATGCTGGTGGGTGCGAGCAGCAATCGGTTGAAGAGCATGCATTTAGTTTTACTAGTGTTTTAGAGCAGTTAGAGGCCACGGAAGGAGTGTTGTATGGCATTGAAGCTCGTTTGGAGGTTTGTTAACACAGTGTCCAAAGAAGGGCCAGATGTATACAGAATGGTGTCGTCAGCGTAGAGGTGGATCAAGGAATCACCCGCAGCAAGAGCGACATCTGTATATTGATATATACAGAGAAAAGAGTCGGCCCGAGAATTGAACCCTGTGGTACCCACATAGAGACGGCCAGAAGTCCGGACAACAGGCCCTCCGATTTGACACACTGAACTCTATCTTAGAAGTAGTTGGTGAAGCAGGCGAGGCAGTCATTTGAGAAACCAAGGCTGTTGAGTCTCCCGATAAGAATATGGTGATTGACAGAGTCGAAAGCCTTGGCCAGTTCGTTGAAGACTGCTGCACAGTACTGTCTTTTATCGATGGTGGTTATGATATCGTTTAGTACCTTGAACGTGGCTGAGATGCACCCGTGACCAGCTCAGAAACTGGATTGCACAGCGGAGAAGGTACGGTGGGATTCGAAATGGTCAGTGATCGGTTTGTTAACTTGGCTTTCGAAGAATTTAGAAAGGCAGGGCAGTATGGATATAGGTCTGTAACAGTTTGGGTCTAGAGTGTAACCCCCTTTGAAGAGGGTGATGACCGCGGCAGCTTTCCAATCTTTAGGAATTTAAGATGATACGAAAGAGAGGTTGAACAGACTAGTAATAGCGTTTGCTACAATGACGGCGAATAATTTTAGAAAGAGAGGGTCCAGATTGTCTAGCCCAGCTGATTTGTACGGGTCCAGGTTTTGCAGCTGTTTCAGAACATCTGCTATCTGGATTTTGTTGAAGGAGAAGCTGGGGAGGCTTGGGCAAGTAGCTGCGGGGGGTGCGGAGCTGTTGGCCGGGGTTGGGGTAGCCAGGAGGAAAGCATGGCCAGCCGTTGAGAAATGCTTATTGAAATTCTCGATTATCGTGGATTTATCGGTGGTGACAGTGTTTCCTAGCCTCAGTTCAGTGGGCAGCTGGTAGGAGGTGCTCTTATTCTCCATGGACTTTTTAGTGTCCCAAAACCTTTTGGAGTTAGAGCTACAGGATGCAAATTTCTGTTTGAGAAAGCTAGCCTTTGCTTTCGTAACTGACTGTGTGTATTGGTTCCTGACTTCCCTGAAAAGTTGCATATCGCGGGGACTATTCGATGCTAGTGCAGTACGCCACAGGATGTTTTTGTGCTGGTCGAGGGCAGTCAGGTCTGGAGTGAACTAAGGGCTGTATCGGTTCCAAATTTTTTGATAGAGGCATGCTTATTTAAGATGGTGAGGAAATTACTTTTAAAGAACAACCAGGCATCCTCTGCTGACGGGATGAGGTCAATATCCGTCCAGGATACCCGGGCCAGGTCGATTAGAAAGGCCTGCTCGCAGAAGTGTTTAGGGAGCGTTTGACAGTGATGAGGGGTGGTCGTTTGACCGCGGACCCATAACTGATGCAGGCAATGAGGCAGTGATCGCTGAGACCCTGATTGAAAACAGCAAAGGCGTATTTGGAGGCCAAGTTGGTCAGGATAATATCCATGAGGGTGCCCATGTTTACGGATTTAGGGTTGTACCTGGTGGGTTCCTTGATAATTTGTGTGAGATTGAGGGCATCTAGCTTAGATTGTAGACGGCCGGGGTGTTAAGCATATTCCAGTTTAGGTCACCTAACAGAACGAACTCTGAAGATAGATTGGGGCAATCAATTCACATATGGTGTCCAGTTCACAGCTGGTGAGCTGAGGGCGGCAAAAGTGAGAGACTTATTTCTGGAGAGATTTTTTTTTTTTATTAGAAGCTCGAACTGTTTGGGCATAGACCTGGAAAGTATGACAGAACTTTGCAGGCTATCTCAATCAAATGTATTTATAAAGCCCTTCTTACATCAGCTGATGTCACAAAGTGCTGTACAGAAACTCAGCCTAAAACCCCAAACAGCAAGCAATGCAGGTGTAGAAGCACGTTGTCTAGGAAAAACTCCCTAGAAAGGCAAGAACCTAGGAAGAAACCTAGAGAGGAACCAGGCTATGAGGAGTGGCCAGTCCTCTTCTGGCTGTGCCAGTCGGAGATTATAACAGAACATGGCCAAGATGTTCAAATGTTCATAGATGACCAGCAGGGTCAAATAATAATAATCACAGTGGATGTCGAGGGTGCAACAGGTCAGCACCTCAGGAGTAAATGTCAGTTGGCTTTTCATAGCCGATCATTGAGAGTATCTCTACTCTCTAGAGAGTTGAAAACAGCTGGTCTGGGACAGGTAGCACGTCCGGTGAACAGGTCTGGGTTCCATAGGCAGAACAGTTGAAACTGGAGCAGCAGCACAGCCAGGTGGACTGGGGACAGCAAAGAGTCATCAGGCCAGGTAGTCCTGAGGCATGGTCCTAGTGCTCAGGTCCTCCAAAAGAGAGACTAAGAAAGAAAGAGAGAGAATTAGAGAGAGCATACTTAAATTCACACAGGACACCGGATAAGACCAGAGAAATACTCCAGATGTAACAGACTGACCCTAGCTCCCGACACATAAACTACTGCAAGATAAAGACTGGAGGCTGAGACAGGAGGGGTTGGGAGACACTGTGGCCCCATCCAACGATACCCCCGGACAGGGCCAAACAGGCAGGATATAACCCCACTCACTTTGCCAAAGCACAGCCCCCACACCACTAGAGGGATACCTTCAACCACCAACTTACCATCCTGAGACAAGGCCGAGTATATCCCACAAAGATCTCCGCCACGGCACAACCCTATCTCTGCAGTAGATTGCAACTCCTCCCCCTTTGGCAGTTCTATCTTGATGGAAAATGTTGTACTTGGGGATGGAAATCTCTGAATTTTTGGTGGCCTTCCTAAGCCAAGATTCAGACACGGCAAGGACATCAGGGTTGGCGGAGTGTGCTAAAGCAGTGAGTAAAACAAACTTAGGGAGGAGGCTTCTGATGTTAACATGCATGGAACCATGACTTTTACGGTTACAGAAGTCAACAAATGAGAGCACCTGGGGACACATAGGGCCTGGGTTAGCCTCTACATCACCCGAAGAACAGAGGAGGAGTAGGTTGAGGGTACGGCTGAAGGCTATAAGAACTGGTCATCTAGTGCGTTGGGGACAGAGAATAAAAGGAGCAGATTTCTGGCCGTGGTAGGCTAGATTTAGGGCATAATGTACAGACAGCTGATAGGTGGTAGGGTGTGGGTACAGTGGAGGTAAACCTAGGTATTGAGTGACAATAAGAGAGGTAGCATCTCTGGAGGCACTAGTTATGCTAGGTGAGGTCACCGCATGTGTTGGAGGTGGGACAGAAGAGGTATCTGAGGCATGTTGAGTGGGACTAGGGGCTCGACAGTAAAATAAAACAATGATAACTACCCTAAACAACCGTATACAAGGCATATTGACAGAGAGAGACATAAAGCGAGGCATAAAGCAATCAAAGGTGTTGATTGGGAGAGCTAGTTAAGACAACGGGTAAGACAACAACAGCTAATCAGCTAAGACAACAACAACAGGTAAAATGGCGATGAATGGGCAGAGAGGGTCAATTAACTACATACAGTGCCTGAGTTTGAGGCTGGGGCTGACAGATAAACAAAATGGAGTACCGTGATTAATGAACAGTCCAGCAGGCATCAGCTATGTAGCCAAGTGATCATAGGGTCCAGTGAACAGCAATAGATGAAACATGGAAGCTGTTAGGTAGTCGTTACTATGCTAGCAAGCGGGAGACACGGCGTTCATGAAGCTAGCAGGCCGGGACTAGCAGAAGCATCTTCACTGTCGTCCGGCAAAGGCCGGTTGAGGGCACATCGGACGGATTTATGTCGACAGACCAGTCGTGATGGATCGGCGGGGCTCCGTGTCGACAAATGGTCCAGGCCAATTGGCTAAAGAGGTAGCTGGAATAATTTTGTTTGCTAGCCAGGAGATGCGCCTGGCTCGAGGCTAACTGGTGCTAGCTTCGGGACAAGGGCGTTAGCCACTATAGCCACTCGGTAGCAGCTAGCTAGCTGCGATGATCCGATGCAAAGGTCCAGAGCTTACTGCAGGAATCCGGTAATGTAGTGGCTTCTAGTCGTGTTAGTGAAGAGTCCGGGAGGCATCAGTTGTGTAGCCGAGTGATCATATGCTCCACTGAGCAGGCCAGCAGATGGGCCTGGCTCAAGGCTAGCTTCGGGGCTGGGCCACTCGGTAGCAGCTAGCTAGCTGCGATGATCTGGAGTAAATGGCCCAGAGCCTACGGCAGGAATCCGTATTCAGACCCTTTTCTCAGTACAGTATCAATCCGTGTTCAGTATTCAGACCCTTTACTCAGTACAGTGTTGAAGCACCTTTGGCAGCGATTACAGCCTCTCGTCTACTTTGTATGACTATGCAAGCTTGGCACACCTGTATTTGTGGAGTTTCTCCCTTTCTTCCTCTCAAGCTCTGTCAGGTTTGATAGGGAGTGTCGCTGCACAGCTATTTTCAGGTCTCTCCAGAGATGTTCAAGTCAGGGCTCTGCCTGGGCCACTTAAGGACATTGAGACTTGTCCCGAAGCCACTCCTGTCTTGGCTGTGTGCTTCGGGTAGTTGTCCTGTTGGAAGATGAGTCTTTGCCCCAGTCTGAGGTCCTGAGCACTCTGGAGCAGGTTTTCATCAAGGATATCTTTGCTCCGTTCATCTTTGCCTCGATCCTGACTCGTCTCCGAGTCACTGCCGCTGAAAAACATCCCCACAGCATGATGCTGCCACCACCGTGCTTCACCATAGGGATGGTGGCACGTTTCCTCCAGACGTGACGCTTGGTATTCAGGCCAAAGAGTTTAATCTTGGTTTCATCAGACCAGAGAATCTTGTTTCTCATGGTCTGAGAGTCTTTAGGTACCTTTTGGCAAACTCCAAGCGGGCTGTCGTGTGCCTTTTATTGAGGAGTGACTTCTATCTGGCCACTCTACCATAAAGTCCTGATTGGTGGAGTGCTGCAGAGATGTTTGTCCTCCTGGAAGGTTCTCCCATCTCCTCAGAGGAACTCTAGAGCTCTGTCAGAGTGACCATCGGGTTCTTGGTCACCTCCCTGACCAAGGCCCTTCACCCCCGATTGCTCAGTTTGGCTGGGCGGCCAGCTCTAAGAAGAATCTTGCTGGTTCCAAACTAATTCCATTTAAGAATGATGAAGGCCACTGTGTTCTTGGGGACCTTCAATGCTGCAGACATTTTTTGGTACCCTTCCACAGATCTATGCCTCGTCACAATCCTGTCTCGGCGCTCTGCAGACAATTCCTTCAACTTCATGGCTTGGTTTTTGCTCTGACATGCACTGTCAAATGGTGGGAAGTTATAAAGACAGGTGTGTGCCTTTTCAAGTCATGTCCAATCAATTTAAATTACCACAGCTGGACTCCAATCAAGTTGGAGAAACATCTCAAGGATGATCAATGGAAACAGGATGCACCTGAGCGCAATTTCGAGTCTCATAGCAAAGGGTCTGCATACTTACGTCAATAAGGTATTTCAGTTTTTTTCTTTTTAATACATTTGCAAAAATGTCTAAAAACCTGTTTTTGCTTGGTCATTATGGGGTATTGTTTGTAGATTGCTAAGGATAATTTGTTATTTTTTTCCCCCATCCATTTTAGATTAAGGCTGTGTAACGTACAGTAACAAAAATGTGGGAAAAGTCAAGGAGTCTGAATACTTTCCGAAGGCACTGTACATATTTGACACTTTGATGTATATGATTACATTGAGTATGTTTATTTATACAGTCATTATTATTCAACATGTCCTCACCTAGGATTTATGCTCACAAGTCTTGCTTCACGGCATTCCAATCTTCCTGCTTCGCCTCCATGTCTGTGTCAATGACTGATTTCACCTGTATTCCTTCACTTTGTAATTCAAAGTAAATCTCAGTTCTGTTGAAAATACACTCAAGAAAAACTATTATATTTGTCATAGTGATTAAGGAGTAACATTTAAACTAAATAATATTCCCGCTAACATTAAACAACTATAAAAAAATACACTCAAATTGCTGAAATAAGTAAATGAAGTCAATGATGAGAGAATAGTCAGATTGACTGATAACTAAAATAGCAGTGCAGATGGCACTCTTTTGCTAAATGCAGCAATCTATTATAGGTGAAGAATGTGTAGGGAACCTCTGAAAATGATAGACTTTTTGGCGCAGCAGAAAAAAATCTATGTACCCGAAATCCAGAGGTTGCGAGTTCAAATCCCAGGTGGGATCTTATTGAAAAGTCAGTACTAAGTGATCATGTGAAATGTAATCATATTGTCATTGATTTAAAGATTTTTACACTAATTTTGCTGAACAGTGTATTGTATCATTTACCTTAAATCCCCAATACCATTTCATTACTTCACTTAAAATGGTTTGGGACACCTGGGACCAACACACGACGTCCAGATGACTGGTAAAAGTAATGTCCAGAGAATGTGTTAAAAACGTCCTCGACATGGTCCTCATTGACGTACTGGTAGCTTACAGCGAACTAGACAAAGGTCCCCCAGAGACTGTTCCCTTGGAACCATCACGCAAATTCCTAAGGACTAGTAATTCCTAAGGACTAGTAAATCCTTAGAATATTCTAAAAAGGGCCTGACATGTCCTGGGAATTTACAGGGAAGTACAAAAAAACAAACATGTTTTAATGTTCCTTGAACGTTCTCAGAACGTCAGTGGGATAACATCTCGCCGAAACCCTTAATGGTCCCTAATGGGAATGTTGCCTAATGCCTCAGGATGTCCCCTGTTCGCTGGGTAGTGATCTTTTGTTTTTGCTTTGTAACACATTTTGTTCTGTTGTGAAATTACTCGAGAAACATTTTTTTTGTTGCAGTTTCTTAGTCCACTTTCCTATGTATGTCACATCTGTCGGAAGGATTAGAACAAAGCGCAGCGTGTTGAGTGCTCAGCTTCTTTTATTAACGTATAAAGTGAACACTAAAACAAAAATAACAAAACGACAATCGACAGTTCCGTAAGGTACACGGACTATACGAAAAAACAACCACCCACAACCCACAGGAAAAAACAGGCTGCCTAAGTATGGCTTCCAATCAGAGACAACGAAAGACACCTGCCTCTGATTAGAAACCATACTCGGCCACATATAGAAAATGAACATAGAAAATGAAAACAACACCCCCTGCCACGCCCTCCTGACCATACTACAATGACAAATGACCCATTTTACTGGTCAGGACGTGACAATGTAATTTCTAGAGTAATTACAGTGTTGCGACACAGGTGTTAGAGCAACTTAATGTCGTGTTACTGAGTATTTAATGATATTTATATCTCCCTGTTGGGTAAAAAAATAATAGCAAGGGATGCACTAGCGGTTCTGGGGGGGCGGGGCCAGGGGGGGCCCCTGTGACAACAATTTTGGACCCCCTTGTGGCCCCCCTAAATGTGGAGTATGAAATAATTTTTACATAACTAATTTTTGCTATTGTTCTTTTTTTACATCCGTTATTAGACAGTGGCAACGCGGAACACTAATTTAGCCCTCACATTTTCTAGAGGTACGGCTTTAGGCGGAACACAACTGTATCGTACCACATGCAAAACGATATGACAATAATAACGTCTAATGTAACTGGCCCCTCTAACAGTACAACTGGCCCCAGCTTGGCCCCCCCCAGTTGAAATGGTCTAGAACCGCCACTGAAGGGATGAGGGGAGAGAAGAATGAGAAGGATAGAGGAGTAGGGAATGGGATAGTGGCCTGACAGACCCAGGCCTTTTATCATTTTGATTTGCTCACCTCCTGCGTCCTCTCACCTCCTGCGTACTCTCTCGCCTTTTGAAAAAGGTCAAAGTTAATCGAGGAGAGTTGGCAAGGAGAGTGAATGTGGATGGAAATGCGCTTGCTTGAAATGAGATGGTCTTTCTCCACTCGCGCATCATTAGGCAAATTACGTTTACAGGGGTGGATCCCAAAATAAATGTGTAAAGTGCTCAAAACAAAAAACTGACATTTTTATAGATAAAACTAGCATATTGTTTTTAAACGTGTGCATGGTTTTCTCCTCCGACAATACGACCGCCAATACAGAGGAAGTGTGGCAGATATCAAAACTCTTCTGCGGTAAGATACACTTTTGCTTCCTCGCCAAAGGGAGGCTGTCAAGGAGGGGAGATCCCCCTAACCACACTGTGATATAGCCAGTGGGCAATCTTTCTCACCCCCCTCTCTCTCCCATTCCCTCTCTTTTGAGAGAGAGAGAGAGCGAGAGACTCAGCAGATAAAAGAGGGGGAGAGAAACGGCGCGATCATCTGCAAACAGATTTCTATGCTTATTACACTAATGATGGCATCATATTTGATGTGGCGGTGGAGGAGGGGGTCCTCTCATCTCCACCGTGCCGCTAAATGATGGAGTAATTTGACTGACCTCTGATCGGGGCCTGCCCACACGTAATTGCATGTCATTCTGACAGTGGGGAGATGGCTGCCATGAAACCAAAGTATTCACCCACCCCACCTCCCTCCCTTCTCCCACCTTTTCTATTTGTCTGTCATCCTCTCCCTCGCCCTCTCTCTCTTTCTCCACTCGCTCTCTCTCCTCTCGTCCAACGTACTCTCCCTCTTGCTCCGGCGTGTCGCTAGCTCGAGTAAAACTCAGTGGGAGAAAAAAAGCTAACAAAAGAAATATTGTATTAATTTCCAAATGATGATATTACATTTAGCGTGGAGGCATCATATATCAAAACGTGAGAACTACTCTCTTACTGTACGCGCTTCATCTTAATGGTATCGGTGGATGTCAAGGGCATGGCGGAAATTAAATCGGAAAGTGCAGATAGACCAAAGAAGATATTATCTCTTGATGATTGCAGTTTTGATAGGTATTCCAGTGAATTTCATTTTCTCTGGATGGGGAGAAGATGAGTTAGCCCGCACATTTGCTCATTTTTCTTGTACATGATTTATGTGAGTTGAGTATAAAACTTTTCCCCACCTCCTTTATCGACGGGGATACACACACAGGCGTGCGCGCACACACTCACAAACACACACAGGGTGGTACATTTATGTTGTTGTGTTCCATCTTGGCCCAAGCTGTGTGTGTGTGTTTGCCTGTGTGCGCGCACACAAGATGAGGCCAGCGCGGCAGGCGGGCTGCAGGGGGGCAGGCATCAGTGGGAATGATTTCAGGGAGATGGAGGGTGTCATTACTCAGGCTTGTTTACATTCTAAATACGTAATGAAATCTTGTTCCTAATAATGAAAGGAATAAAAGTTTGGGAAATTGTAAAAGTGGTGAAGTTTGAGAAATGAGCCGGGGTCTGTGAAATAACATTTGGGGGCAGGAAACGACATTATTATGCAGTGTTCATGCCTGCTGGAGACATGAAGATGAACAGCTCCCGGCCCGTAAAATGTTGTTAGCGCCAGCCTGAAGTATGGCACATGGTAAAAGAGACTCGGGTTCCATATTGCGATTATATATAAAAGTATATCCATATACAACATTATTTTTTATATAAGATGAGAGCCTCGGCGGGGGTGCAGAGGGGTGCGGAGGCTCGACTGCTGATAACGCAGGGATTTCCCCCCCATATCTATAAAATATATAAATAAACATATTGCTGTGGAACCCCATCTCTGCCCTGATCTTATAGACCTCAATATTAAAAACAGGAATATTACATTTTCAAGGGGTGCTGTTTTTGCCGTTTTTTTCGGGCACAGGGTGGCTGGCTGGGTTTGAGGGCAACAGATGAAAAATTGAAAATAAATGACGACTTTAAAAATTGAATGAGATGAATAAATAATAAAATAAATAAATAAAAAGCTTTCAAGGGGTCATTTTGGTTAGTGGGGATTTGGCATCGGTTCTGAAGGTCTTTACAAATGCAGCCATATACCGTTTGGCCTTTGTCTTATATAGACTGGGCCATTTTATTATCATTTAGATGGTTCCTATGATACCATCTGGCTTGCTTCCCAAATGGTACCCAGTTCCCTATATGGGCCCTGGTCAAAAGTAGTGCACTAGGGAATACACTGCTATTTGGGACGGAACATGGGTGTCCTGCATTTATCTCCAGTTTTGTTTCTCTCAATTGTCTCCATTCTTGTCTGTTGTGCAGCAGCCTATTTGTCACTCAATCACAGCTATTAATTGTATTCATGATGAGTGTATCAAATGTAATCCACTTTTTTCGTTTTTAAGTATTTAAATATTGTGAGTATGTTTTATATTTTATGTTCATCTTTTTGCATGCGATTGGGTGTCTTTGTTAGCCTACAGTTAGTATGTAACAGTTGATTATGTGAATGTGTGGTTTATGTGTCAAACATACTCACAATATTTAAATACATAAACTAGGTCCCCCCCAAAAAATAGATTCAATTTGAAACAGGTCATAAATACAACTAATAGCTCTGATTGACTCACATATAGGCTGCTGCACAACAGACAACAATGATTGAGCCAATTGAGAGAAACAAAACAGGAGACAAATGCAATTTGTATATTATGGGCATGTGTGTTCTAGTGATTGTGCACACATGTTTGTGTGTACAGTACCAGTCAAAGGTTTGGACACACCTACTCATTCAAGGATTTTTCTTTATTTGTACTATTTTCTACATTGTAGAATAATAGTGAAGACATCAAAACTATGAAATAACACATATGGAATCATGTAGTAACCAAAAAAGTGTTAAACAAATCAAAATATATGTCATATTTGAGATTCTTTAAAGTAGCCTCCCTTTGCCTTGATGACAGCTTTGCAAACTCTTGGTATTCTCTCAACCATCTTCATGAGGAAGGCTTTTCCAACAGTCTTGAAGGAGTTCCCACATATGCTGAGCACTTGTTGGCTGCTTTTCCTTCACTCTGCGGTCCAACTCATCCCAAACCATCTCAATTGGGTTGAGGTCGGGTGATTGTGGAGGCCAGGTCATCTAATGCAGCGCTCAATCACTCTCCTTGGTAAAATAGCCTGGAGGGGGGTTTTGGGTCATTGTCCTGTTGAAAAACAAATGATGGTGTGCTAAGCGCAAACCAGATAGGATGGTGTATCACTGCAGAATGCTGTGGTAGCCAAGCTGGTTAAGTGTGCCTTAAATTCTAAATAAATCACAGACAGTATCACCAGCAAAGCACCATCACACCTCCTCCTCCATACTTCACGGTGGTAACCACACATGCAGAGATCATCCATTCACTTACTCTACGTCTCACGAAGACACAGCGGTTGGAACCAAAGGACAAATTTGGATTCTTCATTCCAAATGACAGATTTCCACCGGTCTTATGTCCATTGCTCATGTTTCTTGGTCCTAGCAAGTCTCTTCGTCTTATTGGTGTCCTTTAGTAGTGCTCTTTGTTGCAGCAATTCCACCATGAAGGCATGATTCACGCAGTCTCCTCTGAACAGTTGTTGTTGATGTGTCTGTTACATGAACTCTGTGAAGCATTTATTTGGGCTGCAATTTCTGAGGCTGGTAACTCTAATGAACTTATCCTCTGCAGCAGAGGTAACTGGGTCTTCTTTTCCTGTGGCGGTCCTCATGAAAGCCAGTTTCATCATAGCTCTTGACGGTTTTTGCGACTGCACTTGACACTTAAAAAGTTTTCAGATTGTCTGACCTTCATGTCTTGAAGTAATGATGGACTGTTGTTTCTTTTTGCTTATTTGAGCTGTTCTTGCCATAATATGCACTCGGTCTTTTACCAAATGGGACTATCTTTTGTATACCACCTCTACCTTGTCACAACACAACTGATTGGCTCAAATGCATTAAGAAGGAAAGAAATTCCACAAATTAACTTTAACAAGGCACACCTGTTAATTGAAATGCATTCCATGTGACTTCCTCATGAAGCTGGTTGAGAGAATGCCAAAAATGTGCAAAGCTGTCATTAAGGCAAAGGGTGGCTACTTTGAAGAATCTCAAATATAAAATATATTTTTTATTTGTTTAACACTTTTTTGCTTACTACATGATTCGATATGTGTTATTTGATAGTTTTTTCTACAATGTAGAAAATAGTCAAAATAAAGAAAAACCCTTGAATGATTAGGTGTTTCCAATCTTTTGACTGGTACTGTATGTGCAAGTAGGTGCGTGTGTTCTGGTCACAGTCCGGTATTGGATTATGAAGTGTTAGTGTGGTTGAAATAAAGGAGTGATCTCTCTTCTTTGCTTCTCTTCCCCTCCCTCTCTCCTTTCTTCTCGGGTCTGTCGAAGGGAAGGTGGGGGGGTTATAGGTTGTGACTTCTGCTGACTCCAGTACTCAACTAATCAAGATGAGCCTCTCCCTTTCACCCTCTCTCACTCCTCCAGTCTTTCCTCTGCCAAGTGGAGCGGCTGGAATTGAATATAGTCTAATAAAAATCTAAGGACTGACAGAGGGAGATAGAGGTGGTGGTGTGGAGGACTGGCGTGGAGGTGTCCATCCGTTAAAAGGAAGGGAGTGCAAGAGAGAGAGAGGGGGGAGTGAGAGAGGGATAGAGGAGTGAGAGAGGGAGAGGCTAACCTTGATGGCTGAGTGAATAGGGAGTGAATAGGGAAGAAGGACCAGACAGTTTGTCGTAACCCAGCTGTTTGAGCTTGCCTGGCTGGTGCAATGGAATAGTCCCAAAAGTCATTCAAAAACAGACTGGCCAAAGGTAGAGAAAAATGGTCATGATGTATACACTAAGTGTACAAAACATTATGAACACATGCTCCTTCCATGACAGACTGACCCCTTATTGATGCCACTTGTTAAATCCACTTTAAGTGTAGATGAAGGGGAGTTTATGTTTTTATTGAACCTTTATTTAACTAAGCAAGTCAGTTAAGAACAACTTCTTATTTACAATGACGACCTACCCCGGTCAAACCCGGACGACGCTGGGCGCCGTCCTATGGGACTTCAAATCACCGCCGGATGTGATGCAGCCTAGATTCAAACCAGGGACTGCAGTGACGCCTCTTGCACTGAGATGCAGTGCTTTAGACTGCTGCGCCACTCAAGAAAGATTTTTTAAGCCTTGAGGCAATTGAGACAAGGATTGTGTGTGTGTACCATTGTGGGTGAATGGGGAAGACAAAAGATTGAAGTGCTTTTGAACAGGGTATGGTAGTAGGTGCCAGGCACACCGGTTTGAGTGTGTCAAGAACTGCAACACTGCGGGGTTTTTCACACTCAACAGTTTCTTGTGTGTATCAAGAATGGTCCACCACCGAAATGACATCCAGCCAACTTGACACAACTGTGGGTAGCATTGGAGTCAACATGGGCCAGCATCCCTGTGGAACGCTTTCGACACCTTGTAGAGTTCATGCCCCGACGAATTGAGGCTGTTCTGAGGACAAAAGGGAGGGGTGCATGTCAATATTAGGAAGGTGTTCCTAATGTTTTGTACACTCTGTATGTGTGCTAGTTTGTCTCTCTGTGTGCGCAGTTGCGTGTTCGTTCGTGTGTGTTCCGTGATCTCCTTAGTGGTCTGGGTCCTTATTCCCTAATGTAAAAACAGTTGTATCATCCTCTCAGACTCCTCTCTCTCTCCCCACACCGACGTAAATTGACACTTGTTGTGCTTCTGGTGGACAGCGGGGTCGATAGATAATACCAGTGAGCAGGAAAACATTGTCTGCAGACAGCGTCTGTGGCCTAACCCTCCCTGACCTACCCTGACCCCTCTTACTGGTTTAAAAGCTCTCATAAAGGGCCAATCTGTGATTGTTACATCCATTTTTTGACTTTTAAATTAATTATATATACCCATTGCTTCCATATAACTTATAAATGCCTCATGAGCTTAGGTCAGTGTTGTTGTTGTTTGAACTGCGGATTGCCCCTTTAAGAATATTAAGTTGTGTTTGTTGTGTCTGGCTCAACCCTCTTCGGCCCTAATAGCTTCAGAGACAGTGGACAGGAATAGTCTACTCGTTTCCCGCCTTTGTTTTGACTCTTAATGCCATCGTTGTTGTTTAGTATGTAATGTTAAACAAGCAGAGGCCTGAGAGCTGATGGATTTCTTTCTACATATATGATTTAAGTGTACTTTTATGTGTTGATGATACACTGAGGCCATGGACAGTATATATACAGGTAACTGCATGAGTATATAGGAGTCTCCCGTATGTTCAATTGGGTTGAGATCTGGTGGCTGAGGCGGCCATGGCATATGGTTTACATCGTTTTCATGCTCATCAAACCGTTCACTTACCACTCATGCACCACTCATGCACCGGGTACATAGCCATGGTAGCTAAAATAATGGCCTGCCCCTTTAATTAACTCTGGAAACACCTGCTTTCAATATACTTTGTATCCCTAATTTACTCAAGTGTTTCCATTATTTTGCCAGTTACCTGTACATACAGTAAAAGAAGAAGTGGAAGAATGATATTATATTCACATTTGGATTTTGTCTTTCATGTGAACTGATGAACAAGGTGTTAGCACGAGACGCGTGCCAAGACGCATGGGGCGGCAGGTAGCCTAGTGGTTAAGCGCGTTGGGCCAGTAACCGAAATGAACCGAAAGGTTGCTGGTTCAAATCCCCAAGCCAACTAGGTGAAAAATCTGTTGATTTGTCCTTGAGCAAGGCACTTAACCCCAATTGCTCTTGTAAGTCGCTCTGCATAAGAGCGTCTGCTAAATGACTAAAATTAAAATGTAAATGTCATTCCTGAGTCCCAAATAGCACCCTATGGTCAAAGGTAGTGCACTACATAGGGAATAGGGTGCCAGTTGAGTTGAGTTTCAACCTGGTATTTTTTGGCCGTCTGATCGGTTTGCTAGGAGACTGAAGCTGGAATAATGGCTTAAGTCTCCCACTCAACCCACTGGTACTGGTTGTCTATGGGTGAGAAGAACAGAGAGATAAATACTGGAGGGATAGAGGGAGAGGTGGGAAGAGAGGGGAGGTAGAGAGTGGAAGAGAGAGGGATAGTGATAGAGCGAGGGGTGGTATAGAAGAAGAGAGAGGGGAGGTGGTAGGGAGGGATAAAGGACCTTTCACTGTCTTTACACGGTCAGCCAGAGGATCCGCTGAGACAATGGAGAGAAATCCCCACTGCTGTGACCAAGAAGAGGGCCTTACGCCAGACAGACCTGGAGAGAGAGAGAGAGGGTTAGAGCGAGAGGTGCAAACCTGATGGCACGTGAGCCTGATGATGAGTGTGTGTGTAATTGGCTTAGGCTGCTGAGCGGATCAGTGTCCTCTGTGTGTGGAGATAATAGACTAGAGAGAGGCTGGAGGAACTGGAGCAGCAGAGAGAGAGGGAGAGGAGGCCCCTACCAGGTCTTGCATGGATAGACCTCCACCCCTCCCTCATTTAGGCCCCTACACCTGGACGAACACATACGCAAGTACACACAGGCGCGTAGATGTGCATACATGAATGCACGGACACACACACACACCATCCTCCTCTCTGCTCTCACACCCTGCTCTTCACACTATAGGCCTTGAACCTTGAAGACACATTTTTATAGTTGAACAAATACGTTTTTCTTATTTAACACACAGTGGCTATCTAAAGTGGTGGTTAGCTGTACCTCGAGCCCTGAAGTAACGAAACCCCAAACTCAATCTAAATGACGCCGATACATCTAATCCAGGTGTTCACATGACACGGTTTAATCTATTGAAAGTGTTTTTATATAGGATTCTATTGATGTGTTTAATTTGGTGATTATCTGGTGATTATCTATCTGTGGGAGGTGTTTGTGTTCCCGCCTACATGTTTGTGTGTATGTTCCTGTTTTACTGTACTTCTGAGTACCAGAAGTCCTCACAAGAATAGTAAACCAAGGAAAGTGAGGACATTTTGCCGGTCCTCACAAGGAAAACTGCTATTTTAGGTGTGGGGTTAAAGTTAGGGTCAGGTTTAAGGGAAAATAAGATTTTGAGTTATTGTTGAACTATTGTTTCTCCCCAAAAAGCATAGTAAAATAAACGTGTGTGTGTGTGAGTGAGGCAGGTTAGATGTGTGCTCTTTAACAGAGAGGATGTGTGTACCGGTGAGAGGCGGGTCACAGCAGGACTGTTCTCCCGGGCGCCTGTCAATCAAACCAGGATCTGATCAGGCTGTCAGATGGCGTCGCCCCCCATTTGAAACGACAATAACAACAATCAGACAACCATTAAAACGACATGAAAGCCTCTTCTTTTCTCTTTCGCTCTCCCTCTCGCTCTCCCTCCCCCTTCTCCTGCTTTTCATCTGCGGGAGTTGTGAGGAGGAGAAGTGAAACTTTTTCTCTTGTTGGGCGGGCAACGCGCACGCACAAAGACACATGAACACACATACACACTCGCCCCTGCGGCTCTCATGGTGTGATTTTTCACGAAGGAGGGAGAGAGAGAGAGAGAGACAAACTGGGCTACTCTACCTCTCTTTTTTCCTCTCTTTCTTTCTACTGTTTTTTTATTGCTGTTTGATTGGCCAGAGTCTAATTGAAGGGCCAAGCAATTTCAGATGCAGCAGGCATCGCAGGACCCAGCTGGAGGTTTGGAAGTTTGGGAGGCGTGCGTTGCCTCTGGGGAGGACAATTAAAGGTTTATTATTTTTTTTATTGTTAATGAATTACGCAGAATGAATCGCGATCTCTCATTTGTTCTCGCTCATTCTCTCTCTCTCTCATTCGTTGGCTGTCTGTGTGAAATACGGACGCAGAAGAGCCTGTGGTCTGTGCTCTACCTAAGCCAGAGAGCATGGTGGACACACACACACACACACACACACACACACACACACACACACACACACACACACACACACACACACACACACACACACACACACACACACACACACACACACACACACGGGCAAGCATCAAAATGAAAGTTGGATCAAGGATCAAAGGTGAAGGCATTGTAGTAGATTGGTTGAATGAGAGAGCAATTGAACAGGTTGTGGAGCAAACAAGCCTTTTTGTGATTGAGCTCATTGATGTCAGATAGGGATGACAGATGTATCACAAATAGAGACACAGCTGGGAGGCTCTGGCCTTGTACCTGACACTGCTTATATATCCCTGTGTTCAATTAACTATAAAATGCATTTTGTTACAAGGTCATTTTGTTTTAGACAGTCCAACACAAAAAAATAAAAGTATATTGTATGAAGCTATTGGATTCCATTGGCTGTGTATTAGAATGTTGGCTTGATATGTTTAGTCGGTTTGTGTTGTTTAAAGGCATGTCTGGGCGTGTGCGTCATTTAGGCCTACTTTGTGTCTTGGTCAGTAAAGCTCTCTCCCTATTGCTCTTTCTTTTTCTCTCTCTTTCTCTTTCTCTCTCTTTTCTCTCTCTCTCAATTAAATTTCAATTTAAGGGCTTTATTGGCATGGGAAACATGGTAACATTGCCAAAGCAAGTGAAGGAGATAATAAACAAAAGTGAAATAAACAATAAAAATGAACAGTAAACATTACACTCACAAAAGTTCCAAAAAGAATGAACACATTTCAAATGTCATATTATGTGCAAATAGTTAGAGTACAAAAGGGAAAATAAATAAACATACATTTGGGTTGTATTTACAATGGTGTTTGTTCTTTACTGGTTGCCCTTTTCTTGTGGCAACAGGTCACAAATCTTGCTGCTGTGATGGCACACTGTGGTATTTCACCCAGTAGATATGGGAGTTTATCAAAATTGGGTTTGTTTTCAAATTCTTTGTGGGTCTGTGTGATCTGAGGGAAATGTGTGTCTCTAATATGGTCATACATTGGGCAGGAGGTTAGGAAGTGTAGCTCAGTTTCCATCTCATTTTGTGGACAGTGTGCACATAGCCTGTCTTCCCTTGAGAGATTGGTCTGCCTTCGGCGGCCTTTCTCAATAGCAAGGCTATGCTCACTGAGTCTGTACATAGTCAAAGCTTTCCTTAATTTTGTAATTAATTAAGTAATTATATTTTTCTTTTCTCATGATTTGGTTGGGTCTAATTGTGTTGCTGTACTGGGGTGTGGTCTGTTTGTGAACAGGTTAATCTCTTTGTAGGTGATGGCATTGTTATGGAAGGTTTGGGAATTGCTTCCTTTTTGGTGGTTGTACAATTTAACAGCTCTTTTCTGGATTTTGATAATTAGTGGGTATTGGCCTAATTCTGCTCTGCGTGCATTATTTGGTGTTTTACGTTGTACACAGAGGGTATTTTTGTAGAATTCTGCATGCGGATTCTCAGTTTGGTGTTTATCCCATTTTGTGAATTCTGGGTTGGTGAGCGGACCCCAGACTTCACAACCATAAAGGACACTGGGTTCTATAACTGATTCAAGTATTTTTAGCCAGATCCTAATTGGTAAGTCAAATTTTATGTTCCTTTTGATGGCATAGAAGTCCCTTCTTGCCTTGTCTCTGAGCTCGTTCACAACTTTGTGGAAGTTACCTGTGGCGCTGATGTTTAGGCCGAGGTAAGTATCATTTTTTGTGTGCTCTAGGGCAACGGTGTCTAGATGGAATTTGTATTTGTGGTCCTGGCAACTGGATCTTTTTTGGAACACGATTCTTTTGTCTCACTGAGATTTACTGTCAGGGCCCAGGTCTGACAGAATCTGTGCAGAAGATCTAGGTGTTTCTGTAGGCCCTCCTTGGTTGGGGACAGAAGCATCAGATCATCAGCAAACAGATTCTAGTAGGGTGAGGCTGGGTGCTGCAGACTGTTGTAGTGCCCTTGCCAATTCCTTGATATATATGTTGAAAAGGGTGGGGCTTAAGCTGCATCCCTGTCTCAACCCATGTCCCTGTAGAATGAATGTTTTCTTGCCAATTTTAACCGCACACTTGTTGTTTGTGTACATGGATTTTATAATGTCATATGTTTTCCCCTAACACCACTTTCCAGCAATTTGTATAGCAGATCCTCATGCCAAATTGAGTCAAAATCAACAAAGCATGAGAAGACTTTGCCTTTGTTTTGGTTTGTTTGTTTGTCAATTAGGGTGTGAATATGTGGTCTGTCGTACGGTAATTTGGTAAAAAGCCAATTTGACATTTGCTCAGTACATTGTTTTCACTGAGGAAATGTACAAGTCTGCTGTGATAATGATAATGTAAAGGATTTCACCAAGGTTGCTGTTGACGTATATCCCCCGGTCCTTGGTTCCAAATATTGGGGAAGATGCCAGAGCTAAGGATGTTGTTAAATAGTTCATGTATAGCCAATTGGAATTTGTGGTCTGTATATTTTATCATTTCATTGAGGATACCATCAACACCACAGGCCTTTTTTGGTTGGAGGGTTTGTATTTTGTCCTGTAGTTCAATCAGTGTAATCTCTCTCTCTCCCTTCCTCTTTCCCCCTCTGTCGTCCCCACTGTCTCTCTTTCTCGCTCTCTCTCTCCCTCTGTCAGTATCTCTGTTCTCCTGGCCATCGAGTAACTTTGATTGGAACTCGACTGGAATAACTGCCGTGCGGTGCCAAGCCACACGCTGTCTTGGCACGGGATCCATTTTCATCATTTGACATGTTTATTTAACCGTTATATTAAGCTCGGCATTTGTTACGAAACAAACAGGGGCCGGCTATTCTTCATATCATTTCTCTCTTTTCTTCCCCGTGTGTAAATACACATGGTGTTATATGGCAGAAGCCTCGGGGGCAGTTTAAAGAAATGCAAATGTTTTTTTTGGGGGGGGGGGGGGGGGATTTCATAAATGACTGTAACTAAGATGATTGAAATACACCATTATTATCCAGGACAACTTAAGCTCTGTGATGTTTCTGCCGACTGGTCGTTATGCATCACGACGAAGTGTTATTGTAATCACTGTTGCACTGGATGGTGGGGGGGTACTTGTTAGTGTTGTGGATACTTGTTAGTGTTGTGGATACTTGTTAGGGTTGTGGATACTTGTTAGTGTTGTGGATACTTGTTAGTGTTGTGGATACTTGTTAGTGTTGTGGATACTTGTTAGTGTTGTGGATACTTGTTAGTGTTGTGGATACTTGTTAGTGTTGTGGCAAGGAAACAAAACACGAAGTGGACTTAACTTCTTTAGGAAAACAGCCCTAATGTTGGAAACAAACATTATGTTGTCATCCAGAGTCACATTTTATTTATTTCCCAAGCTATAGCACACAATATTTTATATACAGCAGGTTTTTAAAGGACCAAAGAGTTTGGTCTGCTTTGTGTTTAAATTTTTTGCCATGGAAGAAATATTGCAATACTGGTATCGTCACAGTCCATGTGGGTGGGTGGGCGGGCTGGCGGGTGGGTGGGCTGGCGGGCGGGTGGGCGAGCGGGCGGGCGGGTGGGCGCCCTTGTGTGTATGTTTGGGCCCTGGGTGTTCTCCTGCCACTCAGTCATCTCTCCCAGTCTGATTGATAATTACAGCTGTCTGACAGTCCCCAGTCGTACTGAGTTTGATCCGCACTGTCACCTCCACCAACGGGAACAAAACCCTGCACCCCGCCACTCTCAAAGACCCACTCGGAGACTAACCCATGTTTTTTAAAAGGTGGGGAATATCAAGTTTCTTTATATCAAGAGATGTGGGGGGGGGGGGGGGGGTTGACGTGTTTGTCATCTAAGACATAGCCGAGTGACACTTTTACATTAAAGGGGGTCATTATATTTTCCCGGCTGCCACGAAAAGTGACGTTTTTACAAAGTGACAAGTTTACAGTTTGATAAATCAAATTTATGCGAGATGAGGAGAATGCATGGCGGGCTGTCAGCGGTGGGGCCCGCACCTCCCTCGCCCGCTAAATGATACTCCCAGGCACCACATTCAAATTTCATCCCATTAGCATTTAATTTCTCCTCTAATCCTACACATCCTGTGTGTGCGTGTGTGTCTGTTTGTGTGCGCGTGCGTGGCTTGCAGTAGAACGAGACCGCACCTTGCTTCCCAGAGAGCAATCTGAAGCGACGGGCCGGGCTTTATAACGCTTTCACCCCGATGACTATCATTCTTCCTTGACAATTAAGACTCCTCAAATCTAATAGCAGAGATATTGGAATTACACCCGGCCCTTTGAGGCATGTCAAAACGCTGCGCAGCCCGCCTCCCGATACAGCTGTCAAAGCAGTAAGCACACACACCTATGCACACACACATACACACACACCTGTGCATACGCAAGCACACCCATGTTCCCACATGTATACTCACATGTTCAAATTCACACCCACACACCCACTACAGGACAGAACTAGCATGACTCTTTTCTATCTCCCACTTAAATGTGCTCTGTTTTTCTTCTCTCGAAAGACTTGTTACTGGCGCTTTTCTTTCATCTTTCCTTTCATACCCCTTGAGTGCGTCGCTTTTCAGAGAGAGAGAAAAGTGCTTTTTATTTGGTGGTGCTGCAGATGCTCTGCCCCCAGTGTGCTGTTCTGTTGACTCTCGTCTGAAACCCACAATAAACGCTCCTCCGTCAAGTTCCAAGGGCCATAGGGGTTTAATCATTGTACTCCAAATAAGTAATAACCACATAACTGAAAAAAAGCTATTTATACATAAGGCTAGTTAAGTATTAAATGTTCACACCAGAGAATATGTTTCAGACACAGGAAGAAAAAAAACACAAAATATTTTTTCCCGTATTAATTGAAAAATGTATTGACAAATTATAGTAACGAATAAACACAATAAATTATAGCAGTGTTAAAGCTATCCAGTGTGATTCTAAAAAAAAAATTCTCTTCTCTCTTGCAGACACCTGCAGAACAGGCCAGGGCTCGACTCCAGCTGGTGCTCCAGGCTGCAGGTTAGTGGCTGATCCTAGTACAGTCCTTACACAGACCCTAGTACAGTCCTTACACCCTGTCCTGTATCGAGGATAATGCACAGATAATTACCTCTTCAAATGTACACAGCAATACTTTTATCCTTTTTGGTAATTTAGCAGACGCTATTAACCCGAGCGTCTTGAGTACATACATTCACACTTTTTCATTCTGGCCCCCCCCCCCCCTGTTTAGGGCCAAATAGCATTCTAGTTTGCTCTGTTTTTTTGTAAATTCTTTCCAATGCGTCACTCACTCACTCACTCACTCACTCACTCACTCACTCACTCACTCACTCACTCTAGCCTCCCCAGTCTCCACTACTTCCGGCCCATGTTCTTCCTGTAGGCGAGCGCCTTTCAAACATGCATAAGTCATATTTCATCATCTGAGCTGTGTGTACATTACACTCTGTATTTTGAGGAGTCATATTGTGAACCAGATGTGACGGGCTGAAATTGCGCAGAGGGAAATCACCACGACGTGTTTACAGTCAGGCCCCATGTTTTTTTATTTGAGAGAGAGAGAGAGAGAGAGAGAGAGAGAGAGAGAGAGAGAGAGAGAGAGAGAGAGAGAGAGAGAGAGAGAGAGAGAGAGAGAGAGAGAGAGAGAGAGAGAGAGAGAGAGAGAGAGAGAGAGAGAGAGAGAGAGAGAGAGAGAGAGAGAGAGAGAGAGAGAGAGAGAGAGAGAGAGAGAGAGAGAGAGAGAGAGAGAGAGAGAGAGAGAGAGTGTGTGAGTGCAATTAGGTTTGTGTGTGTGCGTCACAGGAAACATATGAAAGGCCCCAACAGCCATGCATCATTTCAGAACCACCCACCCCTCTCTGCTGCACAGGCCTGTGAAAGACATCCTAAACATCCAAGTCCCATACAGACAGACACATACACACACACAACCTAGTGGAACTTGTGACATCACACTTAATAGGGAGAGGGGGAGGTGAGAAAGGGGGGTAGAGAGAGGAGAGATGAGGAGGGAGTGAGAAAGAGAGGAGGAATAGAGGCAGGAAGAAAGATTGAGAGACAGAGTGCGAGGAGAAAGAGGGAGGAGGGAAACGAGGGAAAGAGGGAGGAAGGAAACGAGGTGAAGAGAGAGGAAGGAAACGAGGGAAAGAGAGAGGAAGGAAACGAGGGAAAGAGGGAGGAAGGAAACGAGGGAAAGAGTGAGGAAGGAAACGGGGGAAAGAGGGAGGAAGGAAATGAGGAGAACGAGGGAGGAAGGAAACGAGGGAAAGAGGGAGGAAGGAAATGAGGGAAAGAGGGAGGAAGGAAACGAGGGAAAGAGGGAGGAAGGAAATGAGGGAAAGAGAGAGGAGGGAAAGAGAGAGGAAGGAAACGAGGGAAAGAGGGAGGAAGGAAACGAGGGAAAGAGAGGAAGGAAACGAGGGACAGAGAGGAAGGAAACGAGGGAAAGAGGGAGGAAGGAAACGAGGGAAAGAGAGAGGAAGGAAACGAGGGAAAGAGAGAGGAAGGAAATGAGGGAAAGAGGGAGGAAGGAAACAAGGGAAAGAGAGAGGAAGGAAACGAGGGGAAGAGAGAGGAAGGAAGCGAGAGAGGAAGGAAGAGAGGAAGGAAATGAGGGGAAGAGAGAGAAGGCAAGGAAACGAGTGAAAGAGAGAGCGAGAGGATGAATGCTGGCCAGCCTTCCCAGTCTCTCCATGTTTTCCTAATTTCCGTTGGAAAAGAATGGTGCTGCTGTGTTGAGTGTCTGGAGTTGAGTAATTTGTGTTTATATGGCACTGTCACTGCTGCTGATCAGAGGCCTGTGGTTAATATGGAGTTAATATGGATACTGACACGGCAACACAACCTGTCTGTCTCCCCCTTAGAGTGCACTACTTTTAACCATGTTTTTCAGAAATCCTAATTGGATAATTCCCAGATCTCCTGGTCATTGCATTCTAATTCCAGCAATCTTCCAACTGGTTTTTCTGGGAATTTTGAAACACTACTCTGGTGGTCATAGGCTAGTAAGGCTGAATTAGTTAGCTTTCTCCCAGACACAGATGAAGACTTGTCCCCCTGTAAAACGCGTACTCATTAGATCATGTCCGTGAGTCTAGGACCAGGCTGAATCTTTGCCTGGAAAAGAGTCCGCAAGTGTCTTTTACGGAGGGCCAGGAGTTTTTCTTATTCCTTCGTCAGGAAGGGGAAAACTCTGTCTTCTTTATACTCTTTTGTGAAATGTACTTACTCTAATCCACAGTATTTACTTTAATGTCATCATCATCATCATTCCAGCCCCATAATGTTGTCTGGTGATTGTGTGTGTAGATCATAGGTTGACAGTGAGTGTCACTGGACGTGAACGTTACTCCTGAGTATCAGTGGATAGCAGGCTCCTATCGTCTCCCTGGCATCGCCTGCATGACCGTGTGCTAATAATGATGCCTGTCTCTAGTCCGTATGTGCGTGCGTCCGTGTGTGAGCTTATGTGCACATTATTACAGACTCACAGCCTACACCCCCCCCCCCCCCCCCCCCCAGGTGATACTAATGTACTCCTAATGCCAGCGGGCCGTCATAAAAAAAAACCCGGGTTTAAGTGCAGTTCACCTCTGGGCAGCAGAGCAGATAACAGACGGCCAGATGCGCACACACACAGCGTGTTTAATGCACCCACCGTGTCTCTGGCTTTCCTCTTCTCTCCACAGAACCACAACCGTAATGAGCCTTGTATGACCCAGTAGAAAGGAAGCCGGCCGCGGCACTCTTTTAGTCGACATTCTAATGTTGCCGTCATTCCTCTGACGCCTCGGCAGATTTGGCCAGGATCTTGGATCTCTCTCTCTTCTCTTTAATTTACTCTTTTTTCTCTCTCTGTCCGTCTAACTGGTGGTTATGCTGTGAGCTGGGCCATGCTTGGCTTTAGGCTGTGTTTCCCTCCATTCCTTCCCAGGCCTTCTCACCAAGGCAGTGGTTGCGTCTCAAACGGCAACCTGTTCTCCTATATAGTGTACGACTTTTGACCAGGGCCTATAGGCACCCTATTTCTTTAGTAGTGCACTATATAGGGAATAGGGTGCCGTTTGGGACACACAGTTTCTCTTGAGGTAGGGCCAGTTCTGACACCTGCACTGCTGATCCAATGGGCGTTCCACTTCCCCTCAGGTCAGAGAGGGATGACACACAGCTGGGCAAGTGTGTTTATGTGTGTGTGTGTGTGGGGGGGGCATGTGCATGTGCGGTACAGGTGTGCAGTGCGTGGAGTTGGACTAGCGTGGAGTTGGACTAGCCATTCAGGCCCTATCCTGCTTATCATCCCATCTCCAGGCCCAGCTGGGTCCCAGTATTGAGGATGTCCAGTGGTGTATTAGCTGTGACTGAACACCCGCCCTTCAAAGGATTTAAACATCTATTAGACTCTGGTTCATGCCATGGAGGAATTGCAATGAGTTGGGATTACGTTCCAATATCACCCTATTCCCTATATACAGTGAATTCGGAAAGTATTCAGACCCCTTGACATTTAGTTATGTTACTGCCTTATTCTAAAATGGATTAAATAAAATCTACACACAATACCTCATAATGACAAAGTATTAAATATATAAATGTATTAAAGAAACTGTTTAAATACCTTATTTCCATAAGTATTCAGACCCTTTGCTATGAGACTCGAAATTGAGCTCAGGTGCATCCTGTTTCCATTGATTATCCTTGAGATGTTTCTACAACTTGATTGGAGTCCACCTGAGGTAAATTCAATTGATTGGACATGATTTGAACACACCAGTCTATATAAGGTCCCACAGTTGACAGTACATGTCAGAGCAAAAACCAAGCCATGAGGTCGAAGGAATTGTCCGTTGAGCTCTGAGACAGGATTGTGTCGAGACACAGATCTGGGGAAGGGTACTAAAACATTTCTGAAGCATTGAAGGTCACCAAAAACACAGTGGCCTCCATCATTCTTAAATGGAAGAAGTTTGGATACCCCAAAACTCTTCCTAGAGCTGCCCACTTGGCCAAACTGAGCAATCGGGGGAGAAGGGCCTTGGTCAGGGAGACAACGTGGAGATAAAGAAATAACAGAAATATATTTATTAAATAAAGTATCCTGTATACAAATGACAATAATGTGTGTAGCCAGTAGTGTGAGTCGATGCATGCATAGATGGTGATAATGAGGGGTGTTGAGAGGTGCCAAAATAAACGAACACAAAGAATCCTCAAAATGCCACAACAAAAACCGAACGGTGTGTCTGCATGCAGAGAGCCACCTCGATGTTTGGGGGAAGGTGGATTTATCCTCGGGACACACCCGAGCCCAGGTGTGTCCCATTTATCTGACGACCCTCACAGCTCCGCCCACCGACATCCTATTAAGGAAAACAAGAGCAGAGAGAAAGAATTCGGCAGACAGTGGGAGGGTCGTCCAGAAGGACAACCATCTCTGCAGCACTCCACCCATCAGGCCTTTATGGTAGAATGGCCAGACGGAATCCACTCCTCAGTAAAAGGTACATGACAGCCCGCTTGGAGTTTGCCAAAAGGCACCTAAAGACTCTCTGACCATGAGAAACAAGATTCTCTGGTCTGATGAAACCAAGATTGAACTCTTTGGCCTGAATGCCATGCGTCACGTCTGGAGGAACTTGCCACCATCCCTACAGTGAAGCATGGTGGTGGCAGCATCATGCTGTGGGGATGTTTTTTAGCAGCAGGGACTGGGAGACTAGTCAGGATCGAGGGAAAGATGAACGGAGCAAAGTACAGAGAGATCATTGATGAAAATCTGCTCCAGAGCACTCAGGACCTCAGACTGGGGTGAAGGTTGACCTTCCAACAGGACAACGACCCGAAACACACAGCCAAGACAACACAGGAGTGGCTTCGGGACAAGTCTCTGAATGTCCTTGAGTCGCCCAGCCAGAGCCAGGACTTGAACCTGATCGAACATCTCTGGAGGGACCTGAAAATAGCTGTGAAGCGACGCTCCCCATCCAACCTGACAGAGCTTGAGAGGATCTGCAGAGATGAATGGGAGAAACTCACCAAGCTTGTAGCGTCATACCCAAGAAGACTTGAGGCTGTAATCGCTACCAAAGGTGATTCAACAAACTACTGAGTAAAGGGTCTGAATTATGTAAATGTGATATTTCCGTTTTTTTATTTAAAACAGTTTTTTCTTTGTCATTATGGCGTATTGTGTAAAGATTGATGAGAGAGAAAAATTAATTTAATGCATTTTAAAATAAGGCTGTAACGTAACAAAATGTGGAAAAAGTGAAGTGGTCTGAATACTTTCCGAATGCATATTCAAACCCCTTCACTTTTTCCACATTTTGTGGAGTGGGGTGCCAGGGTGCTTGGTGGGACACAGATATATTATGGGGGTTGAGGTAAGGATGGATCCTACTATTTAGGTATGGTCTGGTGAATTTGGTGTAATGTACACACACACACACACACACACACACACACACACCAACACACACTAAACATGGACTATTCTAGGGTCCATCTGCACTGCAGGCCCTGACTGATCACCAGAAGCTAGCCCTTGTAATTATAATGTCAGTGTAATGAGCATGGCCTGTCCTCACCCATTCCATTAACTCACTGTTTACACTGTGTGTGTCTGTGTCTGTGCGTGCATATGAGCCATTCATGTGTGTGTGTTTGTACTTGTGTGCATGCATTTGTCAGTGTGTGTGTGTGTGTGTGTGTGTGTGTGTGTGTGTGTGTGTGTGTGTGTGTGTGTGTGTGTGTGTGTGTGTGTGTGTGTGTGTGTGTGTGTGTGTGTGTGTGTGTGTTTATGAATTTGTCACTACATTAGGAGCATCTGTTGTCTCTTCTCCATTCACCCTTTTAGCCGCTGAGTGGATACTCTAATTGATAGGGAAGCACATGCAAGATGATGACAGAGTCCAAAAATGAACCATCTCCCGTTCTCACCCTCTCATTCTTCTGTATATGCCATCTCTCTCATTGTCTTTCTCTCAACTTGTTTCTCTCACTCTGTTTCCTCCCATCTCTCTCTCTCTCGCTCTCTCTCTCGCTCCCTCCCTCCCTCTCCTTTTCTCTCCCTCCATCGCTCGCTCTCTGTCTTTGTTCCAGTGAGTGTGGTAGAGCAGATGTTGGAGGTTTGTGAATGTTAATGTCCTGACGTCGTCGCCTGCCCACCGTCACATAAGCCCCTGCTCTGTCCTCCTTTCCTCCTCTCCTCTCTGAGCGCCCGCCAGTCTTTCGCTCTCTCTCTCTCTCTCTCTCTCTCCCTATTGCCTCCCCAGAGATCCTTAAAGCCACCCGCTCACTCTCCCTCCCTCCCTCCCCCCTCCTCCCCCCATCCTCCCCTCTGCGTCTCTCTTTGTCACTCGATGGACTCCAGGACTCTCTCTAGTCAGTAGAAAGCAGATCATCCCCTGGCTAAAGCCTCTCAGGCCTTTGTTGAGTGGGAGCTCTGTGGGCTCTGTGGGCCTGTAATGAGCGCTCTCGGCTGGGCCGCTGGCGCGCTTAATGCTCACTGGGGCCTGGGGGGTGGTAAGGGAGGGCCAGGAGGTGGGTAGTAGGGGGGCAACACTGGCCCCCTATGAAAGAGCTGGAAAGATATGTTTATGGGTCACTTCCTGCCTGGCCTGAGCATTGGGCTGGGGGGGGGACGGGGGGGACTTCATCCACACCCCTTGTTTTTTCGGCTATTCCCCTCTCAATCACGCGCACACAGACACACACACTAATCTAATCAATTCAAGATTCAGAGGATTTATTTTTTCTCAAAAACAATGTGTGTGTGTATGTGCGCACGTGTGCCCGATAGTCGCGTTGTGTGTGTGTGTGTGTGTGTGTGTGTGTGTGTGTGTGTGTGTGTGTGTGTGTGTGTGTGTGTGTGTGTGTGTGTGTGTGTGTGTGTGTGTGTGTGTGTGTGTGTGTGTGAGAGTGACAACCAGGTTCCCACATATGCCCTGTGCGGCGTAATATTTCTCCCCTGTGTCTGTGTCTTTGCCCACTAATCCCCAGTGTCAACATTAGGCCTTTAGATGGCCTTCTGTTGCTCACTCCCCTCAGACACATGTGCCTCTCTTCTCTCTATTCTACTCTCCACCCAGAGTGGCTGTCAATACTCCTTCTGAAAGACACACCAATACACACATGCACGTGAACACACATATGGGTCTTATATGGGTAAATAATGGGGCCAATGTGTGACATCGGGATAAACATTTCAAAATAGTTTGAAACAAAATTGAAAAAGGATTTTGATGCAGTTCCACATGTGTACTTAGACGAATAAAAGTGAATATATGCAAATAACTTCACCTATATTTCAACTGCGTAGAACTATACGTCCTTTAAGCAGGGTTCATTCAGACATTGGCATGTCAAATTCAATGAATTTTAGGGACTTTTTCAAGCACTTTATTGTCATTTTCAAGGACCTCAATGTTATATAATTGTACAATTTATATAATTGTACGTATAGGGCCTAATATAGAACCCTCCCCCAAAAATGCATGCAGAAAGTCCAAAAAAGTAATCCATTACCACTTTAAAAACAATGCGTTTTTTTTAGGCCTTGCCAATGCATTGATATTCAAATTAGCATTGCGTTCTAAAATATGTGAGAATAATATGGACATTGCCTAAATAGATTTGATGCATGCATGGCCATTTTTCTGAAGCTTATGTGGCCGACGCAGGCACACGTAATAAAGCCATGAATAGCAGTGACATTAATCTCACCATTTCAATCTCACCATCCCTGTTTTTATAATGACAAAGTGACCAAAAAACAGGTTACTTTTTTAAATGGAAGGATTTCTATGGAAAGCCAAGTTGTAGACAACATTCGATGTTGTCGTTCTCATCATAACCACACGTGGTTTTACCGCAACAGAGTAGCGCAACACCCTTCAATTGAAATGGTAGGAAACAAACAAAAGTGACCATCGCTCACAAAAACGTATCAAAAATGCTATCACAGATAATTATAAGGGAGCAGGAGAACTTATAAATTGACAACAATTATTACAAGGACTTTTCAAGCACCAAATTGAGGAAATGTCTGATTTTCAAGGTAGGCATATTCCAGTACTTGAAATTCAAGTTCAAGTAGGCTACTTCGAGCCAAATTGCAGGTGTGCCATGGAAAACAAAATATATTTGTCATGTTGTGAATAAGCACACTAGGCTATGTACTGTAATTTGATGTCATAGGAATAGCGTTGGGTGTTGTGCAGTAGTTTATTCTACTCAATTGCGCACCATAGACTTGGTGTCCAATCCGAGGCATGAAAACATGAACACGTTACTTTGACACTTTCCCTGTTAAATCCAATGTGACCCTGCTGTAAATCAAGAGGAGAACATCAGATGGTCAACATCAGTTGGCTAGGGATATTAGATCCAACGTGGATCCATGCACAACTGTCTTCAACAGCGTAACGAATGAGACACCAACATATTCTGGACATTCCTCACTAACACCTTTTTTCCAGCACTTGGGGTGTCCGCGCATGCGATGCAATATCACAACAGCTGTTCATCACTTGACTGTAATTCGGAAAATTTCTTGCTGGATCAGATGATGATGTGTGAAAATATCAACCGTAAATAACTGGACACAAGTATTATGCATAATTATTGAAGAACCACATTAATGACAGTATCAATTTCAGTTTTAAGTATCAAGTTAAGGTGACTTTCGGTTTGAAGCAGTCGATTTTCCAATCGCATTTATTATTTGTGATTTGCATACCCATGAAAAGTGTTTTCACCCCGTAACATAAGGAGACAGAAAATGTTACACAGCATTCATGAGATCTCTATATTAAAACTGTCTGACAGCTAGATCCAGCATTCTTAGTGTTTTATGGCAGTGACAATTTACTCTGCCATAAAAATAATGTTTTATGTCACATGATTTTGAAAAATCTGTCAAGACACCAACCATGACAAAGTTGTGAATTTGATTGACTATAGATATGAGCCCCCTTATATCTTAATGTAATGACATGAAAAAAACACTTATCAACAGCTTTAACAAGTTGTCCGGTGTAGGAAATCCTCACTGTACCCTAGGTTATAGAGAGACCCATATGTGTACGTGTACACAAACACACATACGCACATGACGTACACATGCGTGTACATCATACACAGATGCGCATGCACAGGCATGGACTCGTACAGGCAAACAATCAAGTAATATCTCCCTCTCACACTAAGACATGCGCATAGACACATGCACACCAACACATCCATGTACACTTCGACACTTGTCCTCCCTGATCTATCAGCTCCTCTGCTGCATTAAGGCTTGCGTCCTAAATGGCACCCTACTCACATAGTGCACTACTTTTAACCAGAGCCCGGTGTGTGCCATTTGGGACGCAGCTATCAGCTTCCACTCAAATAAACTTCTGCTCGCTAGTCCCTCCATAGCCCCTCATCAATAGTTCGTGTTTGCAGAACACCCACTAAGGACCCAGTGGGGTTAAAGGTCATCAAAACCTTTTTTTCTCAATTGGAACCATTGATGACAGAGAAAACAAACACTCCTTAAGATCTCTTCAGAGGAGAGTGGTGAACTTGGCAGCGGCCGTACCTCACTGCTAGTGGTATAGCTAGCTATAGTTGGAACACTAACACAGTCTTTCACAGCCTGTGTGTGTGTGTGCGCGATTGTGTGCGCGTGGACGCGTGCATTAAGCAGACAGGTCTTTAAATGGGAAAGTTGGGAGTCCCCTACTTCCCTTTGGTGATTTGCGATTGAAACCAAAATAGGTGGCGAAGCAGTAGCAAGACACACACACACACACACACACACACACACACACACACACACACACACACACACACACACACACACACACACACACACACACACACAGGGCTATATAGAGAGCAAGGGCGAGGCTTAGGGGCATGTGATTTGACTAATTCTTACACAGTAAATGGGAGCATTAGGGGTCTCGGGCCCCTCCAGGGGTCCTGTGGCCCGCTAGCAGGGCCCGAACAGATGTGGGCTGAACAGACCACATACATTGAGGGGTGTCACCTCACCCCCTTCTAGAACTAATGGGCTAATTCGGCGCGTTTAGGCAACTGCCGCCCTTTGTTGAGGAGCGGGGTGAAGGCGAGAGGGGACTGAAGGGAGCGGTAACTAAGACGCTAAGACACCACTAGGACGGAGCGTCTCTCTCTGTTCTCTTCTTTTTTAATTTAACTCCCTTTACATCCATCACCCTCCTCCACATACAGTACCAGTCAAATGTTTAGACACACCTACTCATTTTTCTTCATTTTTACTATTTTCTACATTGTAGAATAATAGTGAAGACATCAAAACGATGAAATAACACATATGGAATCATGTAGTAAGCAAAAAAGTGTTCAACAAATCAAAATATATTTGAGATTCTTCAAAGTAGCCACCCTTTGCCTTGATGACAGCTTTGCACACTCTTGGCATTCTCTCAACCAGCTTCATGAGGAATGCTTTTACAACAGTCTTGAAGGAGTTCCCACATTTGCTGAGCACTCGTTGACTGCTTTTCCTTCACTCTACGGTCCAACTCATCCCAAACCATCTCAATTGGGTTGAGGTTGGGTGATTGTGGTGGCCAGGTCATCTGATGCAGCACTCCATCACTCTCCTTCTTGGTCACATAGCCCTTACACCGCCTGGAGGTGTGTTTTGGGTCATTGTCTTGTTGAAAACAAATGATAGTCCCACTAAGCGCAAATCAGATGGGATGGCGTATCACTGCAGAATGCTTATAGCCATGCTGGTTAAGTGTGCCTTGAATTCTAAATAAATCATCATGTCCCCAGCAAAGCACCATCACACCACCTCCTCTGTGCTTCACATTGGGAATCACATGCAGAGATCATCCGTTCACCTACTCTACATCTCACAAAGACACGGCGGTTGGAACCAAAAATCTCAAATTTGGACTCATCAGGCGAAAGGAACGATTTCCACCGGTCTAATGTCCATTGCTCGTGTTTCTTCGCCCAAGCAAGTCTCTTCTTCTTAGTGTTGTCCTTTAGTAGTGGTTTCTTTGCAGCAATTCGACCATGAAGGCCTGATTTACGCAGTCTCCTCTGAACAGTTGATGTTGAGATGTGTTTGTTATTTGAACTCTGCTGTGAAGCATTTATTTGGGCTGCAATCTGAGGCGCAGTTAACTGTAATGAACTTATCCTCTGCAGCAGAGGTAACTCTGGGTCTTCCTTTCCTGTGGCGGTCCTCATGATAGCCAGTTTCATCATAGCGCTTGATGGATTTTGCGACTGCTCTTGACACTTTAAAAATTATTGAGTGTTTCCGTATTGACTGAGCTTCAAGTGTTAAATTAATGATGGACTGTCGTTTTTCTTTGCTTATTTTAGCTGTTCTTGCCATAATATGCACTTGGTCTTTTACCAAATGGGGCTGTCTTCTGTATACCACCCCTACCTTGTCACAACACAACTGATTGGCTCAAACACATTACGAATGAAAGAAATTCCACAAATTAACTTTTAACAAGGCACACCTTTTAATTGAAATGCATTCCAGGTGACTACCTCATGAAGCTGGTTGAGAGAATGTTACGAGTGTGCAAAGCTGTCATCAAGGCAAAGGGTGGCTACTTTGAAGGATCTCAAATATAAAATATATGTTGATTTGATTCCATTTTTTATTTCATAGTTCTACAATGTAGAAAATAAAGAAAAAAACCTTGCATGAGTAGGTGTCCAAACTTTTGACTGGTACTGTACATACGCACACACACACACACACACACACACACACACACACACACACACACACACACACACACACACACACACACACACACACTCACGCACTATCACACACATGCACATACACCGAACATACACACACTTTCCTCTACCTTTTTTGCTTGTCAGTACATTTTCTATCTTCACCATGTCCCCATATCACAATCATACAATTCCATCCCCTTCTCTCTGTCGCTCTCTGTATAGCTGAAGCTGTGTGATTATTAGCTGCACTACACTACTCTGGACATGGTTGTCACAAACTTCAGACAGTAGTTACCTCACACTCACAAGGTCTGTGTCCCAAAAAGGCACCCTTTTGCCTACAGTATGTAGTATACTACATTGATCAGGGCCTGGTCAAAAGTAGTGCACTATGCAGGAAGGAGGGTGCCATTTGGGACGCAACCAGGGATTTTCCCTTGAAGGTATGTCCCCCTCCTACCTTCCAAATGCAGGAGAAGCCCATTGTAATAACTGTAACTATGTCATCATAACAGTTTGTACTAGTCGTATTATTATCATCGGGAGAGCAATTCATCTGAGGTGTGGTGTTTGAACAGTTCGGGGGGGGTTTCCCCTTACATGATGCTCCATATCTGAACTCCACACTTCACCTGAACAGTCATGAGGTGAAAAACAAATTATGATTATTGTAGCTAATAACTTTAAAAAATAACTTTGAATTGGAGCTGTTTGAGTTTTGAGAAGACCAATCACACACATTCAAAATATTGTCATAATCAGTTAGTTATTGAGTATATACCTGAACTGAACTTTCAGACAAGATCTGAAAAACAGATTCTGATTATTATACAGGTTTGTACATTAACTTTTCGATAGGGTCAGGTGTCCTGTCAGAGTTTTGAGAAGAGCAATAGTAAGACACACAAGTCTTCACATTCAAAATATTTTCATAATCAGTTTGAGTTTGTTCCAAGGAGAGAGGACATACAGTCATGTTTCAACCCAAAGCCATTGAATAAAGAAGTTCCAATGTTTAGTTGCTAAATCACACAGGATAGTTCCCGGTTAAATATATAGCAAGCGATTTGATTCAATGCTCTTTTTTCAGTTTCCTTAAACCAGTAATTTCGCTTCATTCCCCTAAGTGACAACAACCCAAGCTACATTGTTTTTCTGCCACCACATTTGTCCCAACATCCCCAAAAAAGCCCCTTGACGTCGGAATTCCTACTTTCCCGTCAGTTAAAGGCTCGTTCTGTGATTATTTTAAAGGATAATAGAGGAGTGACAGTCTGTAATTTGTGGCCTGTAACCATTGATCAGGCTGGATTTATGTGCCATTACCTCACTGTTCCAGTCAACAGTCGTAATTATGCCCTTCAAAGGGGAAGTGCTCAGCCCGCCGCGCAGCCCCACCAAATACCTGAATAAGCTTTTATCAAAGAGGCTGGGGGGGCACCCCCCCCCCAGACGCACTTAACCGAATTAGACTGATTGAGATTGACACTGTGGCACATTGACTGATACCCATATGGAGGGATGGGTGGGTGGATAAAGGGATGGATGGGTGGAGGGATAGCGGAATAGAAGGATAGAGGGATAGGATTCCGTAATAGAGTAATACGGGAGGGAGGACTGGGAATAGCTGGTTTTCATCTCCTGTTGTGGAATGACAAATCACATTTTATTTGTCACATGCACCGAATACAACAGGTGTAGGTAGTGGTTACTTAATTGTTCAGCAGTCTTATGGCTTGGGGGTCGAAGCTGTTAAGGAGTCTTTTGGACCTAGACTTGGCATTCCGGTATTGCTTGCAGTGTGGTAGCAGAGAGAACAGTCTATGACTTGGGTGACTGGAGTCTTTGACAATTTTTTGGGCCTTCCTTTGACACCACCTAGCATATAGGTCCTGGATGGGAGGAAGCTTGGCCCCAGTGATGTACTGGGCCATATACACTACCCTTTGTAGCGCCTTACTGTCGGATGCCGAGCAGTTGCCATACCAGGCGGTGATGTAATCCGTCAGGATGCTCTCGATGGTGCAGCTGTAGAACATTTTGAGGATCTGGGGAGCCATGCCAAATCTTTTCTCCTGAGGGGGAAACGGCATTGTCGTACCCTCTTCACGACTGTCTTGGTGTGTTTGGACCATGGTAGTTTGTTGGTGATGTGGACACCAAGGAACTTGAAACTCTCGATCTGCTCCACTACAGCCCCGTTGGTGTGAATGGCGGCGTGTTCGCCCCTCCTTTTCCTGTAGTCCACGATAATCTCCTTTGTCTTGCTCACGTTGAGGGAGAGGTTGTTGTCCTGGCACCTCACTGCCAGGTTTTTGACATCCTTTGCTATAGGTTGTCTCATTGTTGTCGGTGATCAGGCCTACCACTGTTGTGTTGTCAGCAAACATAATAATGATGTTGGAGTCGTGCTTGGCCAAGCAGGCATGGGTGAATAGGGAGTACAGGAGGGGACTATGCACGCACCCCTGAGGGCCCCCTGTGTTGAGGATGAGCGTGGCAGATGTGTTGTTGCCTACCCTTACTACCTGGGGGCGGCCCGTCAGGAAGTCCAGGATCCAGTTGCAGAGGGAGGTGTTTTGTCCCGTGGTCCTTAGCTTAGCGATGAGCTTTGTGCGCACTATGGTGTTGAATGCTGAACTGTAGTCAATGAATAGCATTTTCACATATTTGTTCCTCTTGTCCAGGTAGGACAGGGAAGTGTGGAGTGCGATTGAGATTGCGACATCTGTGGATCTGTTTGGGTGGTATGCGAATTGGAGTAGGTCTAGGGTATCCGGGAGGATGCTGTTGATGTGAGCCATAACCAGCCTTTCAAAGCACTTCATGGCTGCCGACATCAGTGCTACAGGGCGGTAGTCATTAGGCAGGTTATCTTCGCTTTTTTGGGTACAGATACTATGGTGATCTGCTTGAAACATGTAGGTATTACAGGCTCGGTCAGGGAGAGTTTGAAAACTCAGTGAAACATAAGATATTACAGTTTTCAATGTGCCGTTGGTAGGATAGTCTCGAACGGAGCTCATCCAGTTTATTCTCCAGTAATTGCACGTTGGGCAGTAGAACGCATCTCAGAGAAACAGTATATCCTTTGTGTCAGACTCATTAAAGAAAAAATCTTTGTCCAGTTCGAAGTGAGTAATCGCTGTTATGATATCCAGAAGCTCTTTTCGGTCATAAGAGATAGTAGCAGCAACATTATGTACAAAATAAGTTACAAACAATGCGAAAAAACACACAAAATAGCACAGTTGGTTAGGAGCCCGTAAAACGGCAGCCATTCCCTCCGGCACCATTCTGTGTACCAGAGGTTTTATGTCAAATTGATTCCTCTCTTTGTTTTATGAGTGTAGTATCCACACTACACAGACGCTCCTGCCCGCTCTCTGAATCTTGTGGTTATAGAGTGATTGTGTTAGAAGTTGATATGATAAGGATAGGTCCTGGTCAAAAGTAGTGCACTATAGGGAATAGGGGGGCATTTGAGATGCAGCCTGTGCCTTTTTCAGGCTCGTTCTGTCAAAGAGAATTAAACAGATTTGTTTCTTTGTGTATAATAGAGTTGTGTGTTTCTTCCTTGAGAGTACACTACGTATTTCTGTATTTTCCGTTTGTCAGGCTTGGTGCTTTCATGATTGCCATAATTTCCGTCATCCCATCAAATGTCATGTAAATTGACATTTCTTAGGCATTCACACAAATAAACCTAAATTTACCCTGATGTAATCACTTTCCGTAGTTTCAAGTAAGGCAGCGTTATTTTCCTGGAACTCCATCTCCCTTGTGTAAAGTTGTGATGAAATTTGCCGTTTAACTTTTTTTTGCGGAGGGCCCCTTGTTTCGGAAATGAGAGGAGGAGGAGGAGGTGGATAGATAGATGAGCGGTAATAGAGGTTGTTAAGCACTTTAGAAGAGAGGGAGAAGAGTGTGTGGGGGGGGAGAATGAGTGGTGATGGAAGCCATCTCTTTCTTCTGTTGGCAGATTTCAAACAGCATCTGGTGAGCTCTTGAAACAGAACGTTATGAGTATGTTCCAATCCAAATGGAATAATTTCTCTCTGCCCATCCCCCCTCCCCTCTCCTCCTTCTCCTCCCCCTTTTTCTCTTCCTCCTTGTTGTCGGCATTTAAAGCCACATGTTAATGCCGCCCGCTCTCTCTCCCTCCTTCCTCTCTCCCTCCTTCCTCTCTCTCCCTCCCTCCTTTCTCTCCTCCCCGCTCTCGACATGTACACATTTCCGTAAGAGAACGAAAATATTTTTTAATTTGCTACTTTCCATAATTTCTGCAACATATGGTCTAAACGATTTCGATGCAAATGTATGTGCTAATTATTTGCAGACAGAGCCTGAAACAGGGCTGCCATTGAAGTGGAATGAAAGCAAATTTGAAATCACCTTAAATTTTGCTAACCATTTACTGTTAAGTAAACTTTGAGAAGTAATTTAATTACATTGGACCGCTGGCAGCTAGAGGCGGTGGCTCGGGGGCTTTTTGGGTATGGAGAGGGTGGGGGTTGTTTCTGAAGGAGTTGTAGGGAGGCGTAGTTTTTGGGAGGGCTTCTAAAATGGACACGCTGCTCTCTTAACCCGGAAGCTAGCTCATGTGTCGGCAGAAACACCATTCAGCTTGCAGGCGAAGTCCCCTTGGCCCAACTCTTCCCTAACCCAGGACGACGCTGGTCCAATTGTGTGACGCCCTATGGGGCTCCCGGGTCACTGCCAGCTGTGACACAGTCTGGGATCGAACCCGAGGCGGTAGTGGCCCCTCAGTACTGTGATGCAATGTCTTAGACCGCTGCGCCACTTGGTAGGCCCCCCAAACCCCCCTTTGACTCAATCCCACCATACCACCACAGTGTTGGCAGACATCTCTGCTACCTCTCCCTCAGCTGTATATGGTACCACTACGTTTTGTTGTGGTTGTAATCCGTTTTTTATTTTACAGCACTCTGTCTGCCCTGCCCTGCACTCTCATTCCTGGTGTATGTGTGTCTGTGTGTGTGTCTGTCTGCGTGTGCTTGTGTGCGTGCTTGCTTGTGTGGGTGTGCACTTTTGGCCCAGGTAGGCTCTTGTAGGTTCTCCCATTCCCTCTGACGGGGCAACACCCATGTGGGTGCTAACCTAAGCTCTTTACGGCCTGTCCGTGTTTCATTAAACTGGAGAAGAAGAGAGAGCGAGAGTGAAGCAAGAAGCACCATGTGGGTAGGCTTGCATGGACAGGCCACTGGTCAACTTGCCTAGTTTTGCATGATCCCCCCCAAAAATCATCTAACTTTGTTGACACATTAGCCGACCATGTAACTCGCTCACCCACTGAGTTCAATGAGGCAGACATGGTTGAAAGTTTACGGTGGGGGAAATAAGTCATGGATCTTGTTTTTCATTAATAACGTAAAAATCGTATTTTTAAAATGTTTTTTATATATATATATATATTTTTTTTACAGTTCAACTGTTTGTGTTCTGGTAGTTTGAAAAGCACCTCCTTCACACTAGCTCTATTATGTACAGTACAGGGCGAGGGTGAGGAGGGTGTGTGTGTGTGTGTGTGTGTGTGTGTGTGTGTGTGTGTGTTTGTGTGTGCACGCGCACAATTTAAGTAATAGAAACCTCTTTATTTTAGTTAGCATCAGACCATTCATCATCACTTTATTTAAATATGGAGAAATAATTGTGCCATCCCCAAACCATCGCTAATGGCCTGGTATTCCGCCCGTGTGTTTTCTTTGTTGATCGCAATGAACGAAATTAGAATAAACAAGCGTAATCAGGGTCTGATTAATGGAGCTGTGTTCTCAGCGTCGTCCCTCATCGGCGAACACCTGATATCCATCTCATAAACAAATTGTGTTTGACTAAATGGAGAAATTAAATGACGCATTTGATGAGTTTATGATTGACCCCGTCCGACTTGCGCCCCATTACTCGCTGTCTCTTAGGGCGCAGGAACTCGGTGACTAATGTACTGTCAGAGGAGACTGCACAGGATTTATCACAGCCGGCCCCCTGATTAATGGCAGCCAAACGGCATTTTAATAATTTTATGATTGTGGCAGAGAAAGAGCGTGAGAGAAAGAGCGATATGAAGGGTGAGAGGTGAAAGAGAAAGAAAAGGAAGAGGTGGAGATAGAGGGAGGTGGATAGAAGGTAGAAAGAAACAGGGAGATGGAGGGAGAAAAGGAAGAGGTGGAGATAGAGGGAGGTGGATAGAAGGTAGAAAGAAACAGGGAGATGGAGGGAGAAAAGGAAGAGGTGGAGATAGAGGGAGGTGGATAGAAGGTAGAAAGAAACAGGGAGATGGAGGGAGAAAAGGAAGAGGTGGAAAGAGAGTGGGAGGTAGAGAGAAAGAGGGAGCTGGAGGGAGAGAATGGGAGGGTGCGCTCCTCCCAGATGAAATGTTTTGTGCCCTTGCCGGCTGAGCAGACTGAGGGATGATTATGCGATGTAGAGCCACATGAATCTTTCTCGGCTTGAAAAGTATTTCATACGGTCGTTGAATGAATTTTTCCCCTCATTATTGTATTTACATTTTTTTTTCTCACTGGTGACAACAAATTGGCAACAAATCTGTGGAAACATATACATACAGCACGAGAGAAACGTGAGAAGTCAACCTCCAAACTCTGCTTAGTCTCTACTGTATTTTGGATGAGTCTATATTTGGCCTGTTAGGTAAAAACTGCGGTTGTTGACTTTACGAATACGCATTAATAAACAATTTATAAGTAGTTTACGTACCATTAATAGATTAGTACTTGATGAGTACTCTTGTATATGTAGTATAAACATTATAAGCATTTATAAGTATTTTCTGGAAGTTATTATTAACTGTTTCTTGATTGATCTGAAGCACAGAAAGATAAGAGATGGTTACATTCAATCACTCAGTCCAAATCTCCCTCTGTGGGCCTCTATCAATACACCTGTCATGTATTAGCCTCACACCCTACGTGTGTGTGTGTGTGTGTGTGTGTGTGGTGTGTGTGTGTGTGTGTGTGTGTGTGTGTGTGTGTGTGTGTGTGTGGTGTGTGTGTTGTGTGTGGTGTGTGTGTGCGAGAGAGAGAGAACTAGAGAGAGAGCGAGAGAACTAGAGAGCGAGAGAACTAGAGAGCGAGAGAACTAGAGAGCGAGAGAACTAGATAGAGAGAACTAGATAGAGAGAACTAGAGAGAGAGAGAGGGAGAACTAGACAGCGAGACAGAGAACTAGAGCGAGACAGAGAACTAGAGCGAGAGAGAGAACTAGAGCGAGAGAGAGAACTAGAGCGAGAGAGAGAACTAGAGCGAGAGAGAAGAACTATAGGAGAGAGAGATACTTAGAGAGAGAGAACTTAGAGATGAGAGAGAGAACTAGAGAGAGAGAACTAGAGAGAGAGAGAGAACTCGATGCGAGCGAGAGAGGAACTAGAGATGAGAGAGAACTTATAGAGAGAGCGAACTAGAGCGAGAGAGAACTAGAGCGAGAGAGAACTAGAGCGAGAGAGAACTAGAGCGAGAGAGAACTAGAGCGAGAGAGAACTATAGAGAGAGAGAACTATAGAGAGAGAGAACTAGAGAGAGAACTAGAGCGAGAGAGAACTAGAGCGAGAGAGAACTAGAGCGAGAGAGAACTATAGAGAGAGAGAACTAGAGCGAGAGAGAACTACAGAGAGAGAGAGAACTAGAGCGAGAGAGAACTAGAGCGAGAGAGAACTAGAGAGAGAGAGAACTAGAGAGAGAGAGAACTAGAGAGAGAGAACTAGAGAGAGAGAGAACTAGAGAGAGAGAGAACTAGAGCGAGAGAGAACTAGAGCGAGAGAGAACTAGAGCGAGAGAGAACTAGAGAGAGAGAACTATAGAGAGAGAGAACTAGAGCGAGAGAGAACTAGAGCGAGAGAGAACTAGAGCGAGAGAGAACTATAGAGAGAGAACTAGAGCGAGAGAGAACTATAGAGAGAGAGAACTAGAGCGAGAGAGAACTAGAGAGAGAGAGAACTAGAGCGAGAGAGAACTATAGAGAGAGAGAACTAGAGCGAGAGAGAACTAGAGCGAGAGAGAACTAGAGAGAGAGAGAACTAGAGCGAGAGAGAACTATAGAGAGAGAGAACTAGAGCGAGAGAGAACTATAGAGAGAGAGAACTAGAGCGAGAGAGAACTAGAGCGAGACAGAGAACTAGAGCGAGAGAGAGAACTAGAGCGAGAGAGAACTAGAGCGAGAGAGAGAACTAGAGCGAGAGAGAACTATAGAGAGAGAGAACTAGAGCGAGAGAACTAGAGAGAGAGAGAACTAGAGCGAGAGAGAACTAGAGCGAGAGAGAACTAGAGCGAGAGAACTAGAGAGAGAGAACTATAGAGAGAGAGAACTAGAGAGAGAGAGAACTAGAGCGAGAGAGAACTAGAGAGAGAGAGAACTAGAGCGAGAGAGAACTAGAGCGAGAGAGAACTAGAGCGAGAGAGAACTAGAGCGAGAGAGAACTATAGCGAGAGAGAACTATAGAGAGAGAGAAACTAGAGCGAGAGAGAACTAGAGCGAGAGAGAACTAGAGCGAGAGAGAACTAGAGAGAGAGAGAACTAGAGAGAGAGAGAACTAGAGAGAGAGAGAACTAGAGCGAGAGAGAGAACTAGAGCGAGAGAGAGAACTAGAGCGAGAGAGAACTAGAGAGAGAGAGAACTAGAGCGAGAGAGAACTAGAGCGAGAGAGAACTAGAGAGAGAGAGAACTAGAGAGAGAGAGGGAGAACTAGACAGAGCGAGAGAACTAGAGAGCGAGAGAACTAGAGAGAGAGAGTGAGAGACTCATAACCCCAATCTTTAAGAACGGAGACAAATGTGACCCTAACAATTAGAGACATTTGTGTGAACAGTAACCTGGGGAAGGTTTTCTGTAGTATTATCAATGTAAGAGTTCTAAACTTCCTTAATAAGCACAATATCTTGAGTAAAAGACAAATTGGATTTATACTAAAACATCGCACGACTGATCATATTTACACCCTACATACCCTGATAGATAATCATGTCCACCAAAATAATACCAAAATACACTGCTCAAAAAAATAAAGGGAACACTTATTAAACAACACAATGTAACTCCAAGTCAATCACACTTCTGTGAAATCAAACTGTCCACTTAGGAAGCAACACTGATTGACAATAAATTTCACATGCTGTTGTGAAAATGGAATAGACAACAGGTGGAAATTATAGGCAATTAGCAAGACACCCCCAATAAAGGAGTGGTTCTGCAGGTGGGGACCACAGACCACTTCTCAGTTCCTATGCTTCCTGGCTGAGGTTTTGGTCACTTTTGAATGCTGGCGGTGCTTTCACTCTAGTGGTAGCATGAGACGGAGTCTACAACCCACACAAGTGGCTCAGGTAGTGCAGCTCATCCAGGATGGCACATCAATGCGAGCTGTGGCAAGAAGGTTTGCTGTGTCTGTCAGCGTAGTGTCCAGAGCATGGAGGCGCTACCAGGAGACAGGCCAGTACATCAGGAGACGTGGAGGAGGCCGTAGGAGGGCAACAACCCAGCAGCAGGACCGCTACCTCCGCCTTTGTGCAAGGAGGAGCACTGCCAGAGCCCTGCAAAATGACCCCCAGCAGGCCACAAATGTGCATGTGTCTGCTCAAACGGTCAGAAACAGACTCCATGAGGGTGGTATGAGGGCCCGACGTCCACAGGTGGGGGTTGTGCTTACAGCCCAACACCGTGCAGGACGTTTGGCATTTGCCAGAGAACACCAAGATTGGCAAATTCGCCACTGGCGCCCTGTGCTCTTCACAGAAGAAAGCAGGTTCACACTGAGCACGTGACAGACGTGACAGAGTCTGGAGACGCCATGGAGAACGTTCTGCTGCCTGCAACATCCTCCAGCCTGACCGCCTGTTTGGCGGTGGGTCAGTCATGGTGTGGGGTGGCATTTCTTTGGGGGGCCGCACAGCCCTCCATGTGCTCGCCAGAGGTAGCCTGACTGCCATTAGGTACCGAGATGAGATCCTCAGACCCCTTGTGAGACCATATGCTGGTGCGGTTGGCCCTGGGTTCCTCCTAATGCAAGACAATGCTAGACCTCATGTGGCTGGAGTGTGTCGGCAGTTCCTGCAAGAGGAAGGCATTGATGCTATGGACTGGCCCGTCCGTTCCCCAGACCTGAATCCAATTGAGCACATCTGAGAGATCATGTCTCGCTCCATCCACCAACGTCACGTTGCACCACAGACTGTCCAGGAGTTGGCGGATGCTTTAGTCCAGGTCTGGGAGGAGATCCCTCAGGAGACCATCCACCACCTCATCAGGAGCATGCCCAGGCATTGTAGGGAGGTCATACAGGCACGTGGAGGCCACACACACTACTGAGCCTCATTTTGACTTATTTTAAGGACATTACATCAAAGTTGGATCAGCCTGTAGTGTGGTTTTCCACTTTAATTTTGAGTGTGACTCCAAATCCAGACCTCCATGGGTTGATAAATTGGATTTCCATTGATTATTTTTGTGTGATTTTGTTGTCAGCACATTCAACTATGTAAAGAAAAAAGTATTTAATAAGATTATTTCTTTCATTCAGATCTAGGATGTGTTGTTTAAGTGTTTAAGCAGTATATATGCTTGCTTTATGGACTTCCAAAAAGCATTTGATTCTGTTGGCATACAGGACTGTTCTACAAAGTTATTGAAAGTGGTGTAGGGGGTAAAACATATGACATAATTAAATCAATGTATGCTGGCAATACGTGCAGCATTCAAATTGGCAAGAAAATAACAGATTTTTTTTAACCAGGGGAGGGGCCTTCGCCAGGGTTGCAATCTGAGCCCTGCACTCTTCAATATTTACATCAACGAATTAGCCACTATTCTAGAAAAATCCCCAGCCCCTGGTGTTAGTCTCCACAATTCAGAGGTTAAATGCCTACTCTTCGCAGATGACCTATGCCTGCTGTCACCCACAGCACATGGCCTACAGCAGAGCCTGGACCTGCTAGAGCAGTACTGCCAGACCTGGGCCCTGGCAGTAAACCCCAAAAAGACTAAAATAATGATTTTCCAGAGAAGATCCAGAATTTTTTTTCAGATCTCAGGGAATTAGACCAAAGTTTTCAATTGGTTCAAAATATATAGAGTACTGCACACACTACAAATACTTAGGTTTAAAAATAAGCTCAACTGGACACCTTAATGAGGCAGTGAATGAACTGAGAGAGAAAGCACGCAGGGAATTCTACCCCATTAAAAAACGAATTCAAATTGAAATGCCTATTAAAATTTGGCTAAAACTAATTGAATGTGTCATTGAACTAATTGCACTTTATGGCAGCGAGGTGTGGGGTCCACTTGCAAAACAAGATTTCATCAAATTTGACAAACACCCCTTTGAAACCCTGCAGGCAGTGTTCTGTAAGATTCTCCTACATGTCCAGAGGAAAACTACAAACAATGCATGCAGGGCAGAATTAGGCCAATATTCACTAATAATAAAAACTCAAAAAAGAGCAATTACGTTTTGGAAACATCTAAAATACAGTGACCCCTTCTCATATCATTACCAAGCCCTGCAATGCCAAGAGCTGAGCAAAGAAAAGAGTCCCCTCATCCAGCGGATCCTGGGGCTGAGTTCACAAACCTGTTCTACTAACACACTGAAGCCTCAGGACCAGCACATCCAATCAATCAGAATAAACCAACCAAATTACAACACAGTCAAAACAAAACTACATTGCTTATTGGGAAACACAAGCACAAAGCAAAATGCAGTGCTATCTGTCCCTCAATCAACAGTACACCGTGGCTAGCTATTTGACCATGGTTACTGATCAAAACCTTTGAAAAACCTTGACAAAGTACAGGCTCAGTGAGCACAGCCTTGCCATTGAGAAGGGTAGACACAGGAAAACCTGGCTCCCTGTAGAGGAAAGGCTGTGCAACCACTGCACAACAGCAGAACCTGAGACAGAGCTGCATTTCCTGACAAAATGTGAAAAATATAAAACAATTAGAGAGTGTCATTTCCCCAAATTTGAACCCCTTCTTCAAGATTTCAAAGACCTCTCTATGAGGATAGGCTACCCGTCCTGTTGGGGGAGGACGCAGAGAGCTGTGGGTTGGCAGCACACTACATTGCTGCCTGCCACAAGTTGAGGGGGACAGTGTCTGACAGACCAATCAACCTACACATGTCCTCTACTGTATGCTTATTGTTATTGTTCAATGTATGGTCATTTTGACCCTTGATTATTGTTGTTACTGTTGTCTCGTGTCAATTTTGATTTTGATTTTTTCATATTGTAAGTATCCAAAGTAAGCTTTGGCAATATGTACATTGTTACGTCATGCAAATAAATTGAATTGAATTGAGAGAGAACTAGAGAGAGAGCGAGAGAGAACTAGAGAGAGAACGAGAGAGAATGAGCGAGAACTAGAGAGAGAACGAGAGAGAATGAGTGAGAACTAAAGAGAGAATGAGCGAGAACAAGCGAGAACTAGAGAGAGAACGAGAGAGAATGAGCGAGAACTAGAGAGAGAATGAGCGAGAACTAGAGAGAGAGCGACCAAGAACTAGAGGGACAGCGAGAGAACTAGCGAGAGAATGAGCGAGAACTAGAGAGAGAACGAGCGAGAACTAGAGAGAGAACGAGCGAGAACTAGAGAGAGAACGAGCGAGAACTAGAGAGAGAACGAGCGAGAACTAGAGAGAGAACGAGCGAGAACTAGAGAGAGAGCGAGCAAGAACTAGAGAGAGAGCGACCGAGAGAACGAGCGAAAGCGAGAGAGTGAGCATGAACTAGAGAGAGAGCGACCGAGAGAACGAGCGAAAGCGAGAGAACGAGCGAGAGCTAGAGGGAGAGCAAGAACTAGAGGGAGAGCGAGAGAACGAGCGAGAACTAGAGGGAGCGATAACTAAAGGGAGCGAGCGAGAACTAGAGGGAGCGAGCGAGCAAGAACCAGAGACAGAGAGAGGGAGGGAGCGAGCGAGCGAGAACCAGAGAGAGAGAGGGGGAAGGAGGGAGCGAGCGAGCGAGAACCAGAGAGTGAGGGAGCGAGCGAGCGAGAACCAGAGAAAGAGGGAGTGAGCGAGAACCAGAGCGGGAGGGAGCGAGCGAGAACCAGAGCGGGAGGGAGCGAGCGAGAACCAGAGCGGGAGGGAGCGAGCGAGAACCAGAGAGGGAGGGAGCGAGCGAGCGAGCGAGAACCAGAGAGGGAGGGAGCGAGCGAGAACCAGAGAGGGAGGGAGCGAGCGAGCGAGAACCAGAGAGGGAGGGAGCGAGCGAGCGAGAACCAGAGAGGGAGGGAGCGAGCGAGAACCAGAGAGGGAGGGAGCGAGCGAGAACCAGAGAGGGAGGGAGCGAGCGAGAACCAGAGAGGGAGGGAGCGAGCGAGCGAGAACCAGAGAGGGAGGGAGCGAGCGAGAACCAGAGAGGGAGGGAGCGAGCGAGCGAGAACCAGAGGGAGGGAGCGAGCGAGCAGAGAGGGAGGGAGCGAGCGAGCAGAGAGGGAGGGAGCGAGCGAGAACCAGAGAGGGAGGGAGCGAGCGAGCGAGAACCAGAGAGGGAGGGAGCGAGCGAGAACCAGAGAGGGAGGGAGCGAGCGAGAACCAGAGAGGGAGGGAGCGAGCGAGAACCAGAGAGGGAGGGAGCGAGCGAGAACCAGAGAGGGAGGGAGCGAGCGAGAACCAGAGAGGAAGCGAGCGAGCGAGTGAGAACCAGAGAGGGAGGGAGTGAGCGAGCGAGAACCAGAGAGAGAGGGAGCGAGCGAGCGAGAACCAGAGAGAGAGAGAGAGAGGGAGGGAGGGAGCGAGCGAGAACCAGAGAGGGAGGGAGCGAGCGAGAACTGGGGAGAGAGAGGGAGAGGGAGCGAGCGAGAGAGAACTGGGGAGAGAGAGAGCGAGAGAGAACTGGGGAGAGAGAGCGAGCGAGAACTGGGGAGAGAGAGGGAGAGGGAGCGAGCGAGAGAGAACTGGGGAGAGAGAGCGAGCGAGAACTGGGGAGAGAGAGGGAGCGAGAGAGAACTGGGGAGAGAGAGGGAGCGAGCGAGAGAGAACTGGAGAGAGAGAGAGGGAGCGAGCGAGAACTGGGGAGAGAGGGAGCGAGCGAGAGAGAACTGGAGAGAGAGAGGGAGCGAGCGAGAACTGGGGAGAGAGGGAGCGAGCGAGAACTGGGGAGAGAGGGAGCGAGAGGGAGCGAGGGAGCGAGAGAGAACTGGGGAGAGGTGGAGCGAGTGAGTGAGAACTGGAGAGAGGGAGAAAGAGGGAGCGCGGAGAGAGAGAGAGGGATTGAGCGAGAACTGGGGAGAGAGAGGGAGCAAGAGAGACTGAGTGAGGGAGAACTGGGGAGAGGGGGAGCGAGTTGAGCAAGACCTGGGGAGAGGGAGAGGGAGCGAGCGTGAGAGAACTGGGGAGAGAGAGAGGGAGCGAGCGAGAACTGGAGAGAGAGGGGGAGCGAGCGAGAACTGGAGAGAGAAAGAGCGAGAGAGAGGGAGCAATCGAGCGAGAACTGGAGAGAGAGATAGGGAGTGTGAGAGAGAGAGAGAGAGAGAGAGAGAGGGAGGTAGCGAGCGATGGAGAACTGAAGAGAGAGAGTGGTAGCGAGCGAGTGAGAACTGGAGAGAGAGAGGGAGAGAGAGGGAGCGAGCGAGCGACAACTGGAGAGAGAGAGAGAGGGGGCGAGTGAGCGAGAAAAGGAGAGAGAGAGGAAGGGAGGGAGCAAGCAAGAACTGGAGAGAGAGGGAGCGAGCGAGAACTGGAGAGAGTGGGAGCGTGTGAGAGAGAGAGAGAGAGAGAGCGAGAACTGGAGAGAGAGAGAGAGGGAGAGAGAGAGAGCGAGAACTGGAGAGAGGGAGAGAGAGAGAGAGCGAGAACTGGAGAGAGAGGGAGAGAGAGAGAGAGCGAGCGAGAACTGGGGAGAGAGAGAGAGGGAGCGAGCGAGAAATGGTGAGAGATAGGGAGTGAGAGAGAGAGGGAGGTAGCGAGCGATGGAGAACTGGAGAAAGAGAGTGGTAGCGAGCGAGTGAGAACTGGAGAGAGAGAGAGGGAGCAAGCGAGCACTGGAGAGAGAGAGAGTGGGAGCGTGTGAGAGAGAGAGTGGGAGCGTGTGAGAGAGTGAGTGGGAGTGTGTGGGAGCGTGTGAGAGAGAGGGAGCGTGCGAGAGAGATAGAGAGGGAGGGAGAGAGAGAGGGAGAGAGCAAGCGAGAACTGGAGAGGGAGAGAGAGAGAGGGAGCAAGTGAGCGAGAACTGGAGAGAGAGAGAGGGAGCGAGCGAGAGAGAAATGTAGAGAGAGAGGGAGCGATCGAGCGAGAACTGGAGCGAGAGAGGGAGCGAGAACTGGAGAGAGGGAGGGAGCGAGAACTGGAGGGAGGGAGGGAGCGAGAACTGGAGGGAGGGAGCGAGAACTGGAGAGAGAGAGAGGGAGCGAAAACTGGAGAGAGGGAGGGAGGGAGCGAGAACTGGAGGGAGGGAGGGAGCAAGAACTGGAGAGAGGGAGGGAGGGAGCGAGAACTGGAGAGAGGGAGGGAGCGAGAACTGGAGGGAGGGAGGGAGCGAGAACTGGAGGGAGGGAGGGAGCGAGAACTGGAGGGAGGGAGCGAGAACTGGAGAGAGAGAGAGGGAGCGAAAACTGGAGAGAGGGAGGGAGGGAGCGAGAACTGGAGGGAGGGAGGGAGCAAGAACTGGAGAGAGGGAGGGAGGGAGCGAGAACTGGAGAGAGGGAGGGAGCGAAAACGGGATAGAGGGAGTGCGAACGGGCTGATTTATGGCAACCCTGTTATGGTCAACCATGTAACGGTTAACCCTGTTACTTTAATGGCACTCACTATAGTCAATTAAACATTTTTACTTCTTGAGATGGGAAAACATTATTTTTATGAAGTTGAACATGTGCTGTTTATGACATTATGACAATGTTTTTTTTATTTACCAAGTTACACTACCTAAAATGTACTTTATTTGTGGAACGACCCGCCTCCTTCCTCTGCCTCCTTCCCTACATCCCCCTCTTCTTTCGTCTCGATCTCCCGTCTTCCCTCCCTTCTCCCCTCACTTCCTCCCCTCCTCTTTCCCTTCCGCCTCTATCCTTCCCTCTCCCTATTCTCTTCCTTCCTCTCTCCCTTCTTCCCCCTTTCCTTCCCTCTCCCTATTCTCTTCCTTCCTCTCTCCCTTCTTCCCCCTTTCCTTCCCTCTCCCTATTCTCTTCCTTTCTCTCTCCCTTCTTCCCCCTTTCCTTCCCTCTCCCTATTCTCTTCCTTCCTCTCTCCCTTCTTCCCCCTTTCCTTCCCTCTCCCTATTCTCTTCCTTCCTCTCTCCCTTCTTCCCCCTTTCCTTCCCTCTCCCTATTCTCTTCCTTCCTCTCTCCCTTCTTCCCCCTTTCCTTCCCTCTCCCTATTCTCTTCCTTTCTCTCTCCCTTCTTCCCCCTTTCCTTCCCTCTCCCTATTCTCTTCCTTTCTCTCTCCCTTCTTCCCCCTTTCCTTCCCTCTCCCTATTCTCTTCCTTCCTCTCTCCCTTCTTCCCCCTTTCCTTCCCTCTCCCTATTCTCTTCCTTCCTCTCTCCCTTCTTCCCCCTTTCCTTCCCTCTCCCTATTCTCTTCCTTTCTCTCTCCCTTCTTCCCCCTTTCCTTCCCTCTCCCTATTCTCTTCCTTCCTCTCTCCCTTCTTCCCCCTTTCCTTCCCTCTCCCTATTCTCTTCCTTCCTCTCTCCCTTCTTCCCCCTTTCCTTCCTCTCCCTATTCTCTTCCTTCCTCTCTCCCTTCTTCCCCCTTTCCTTCCCTCTCCCTATTCTCTTCCTTCCTCTCTCCCTTCTTCCCCCTTTCCTTCCCTCTCCCTATTCTCTTCCTTCCTCTCTCCCTTCTTCCCCCTTTCCTTCCTCTCCCTATTCTCTTCCTTCCCTCCTCCATAACTCCCTGATAGTTTGGCTGTGTGGCTGTGCTGTCCAGAATTAGACACAACAATTATCTTCCCGGTCTGTGCCATGGGCTGCCAATGACAGAGACATCCATGTTCCCAAAGCAGAGATTGATGGCACCACCAAAACGTGCCACAAAAGCATGCGTGCACATACACACCTTGGAATCCCCAGACCAATCCCAGGGAGGGGTGAAGAGAAATAAACATTTAATTAATCCCTCCATTTTTCCTAAATTGCATATTTCTGCCTAATTAGCCATCGTGGCAATCAAGGGGTCTTGAAGTTCCAGCGGCCCAGTCCCCCACTGTTTAAAGGATAAATAAATACCAGAAATTACATTGTTTCTCTTTCATCTCCCACTCTATCGCACTACAGAAAAGAAGGGATAGTTGTGGAGGGATTATTGCTAGTTTAATCTCCCTCTCTCCCTTTTTTCCCCATCCCATATTTGCATTCTTCAGGTATTTCTTTGCGCTACGTCTCCTTCGCACAGAACTCGGGTCTTTTTCCACGCTACATCTGCAGGGCATATGTTCTACTATGCGTGCAGCCTTTTGTGTGTGTGTGTGTGTGTTTGCTTCTGTGTGCGTGCGTCCGCCTATGTAAGCATGTCTAAGCCAAAGTGTGGGTTCCAAGATATACTTTTGCGGTATAAGATGTTTGGGGTCAATGTTTGATGATGAAACAGGTCTCTGTACCTTGAACATGTATCTTTCATTATAGATGGAAATCTCACTCGCTGATTGCCTCATACCTGAAATAGCATGGCAAAGACGTGGAAAGAGGTAGACAAAAACCTGGACGGAGAATGGTGGCACACCCAACAAGACATTCTCCTGACTTTTCCTGAGCTTTTCCTGGTGTTCTTGACCAGACCAGGAACAGACACCTTCAACCCTCTAGATAGTTTTGATGGACTAAACCACACGGGAGGCCTGTTGAACTGACCGGTGATCTAACGGGATCTGGTGCGTTTGATCTATGTAGGCCTAGCTCCTGTTCATAGCATGATGTGTATTCATTTTGAAGTGTGGAGCCGCTTCCTATCCTCCTTTGATTGCCGGGGGTGAAAACAGGATGTTGAAAGTGACGTTAAAGTAGCGGAGCCCTAATTGACCCTCTCTCTTGCCTATCACACACACACACACACACACACACACACACACACACACACACACACACACACACACACACACACACACACACACACACACACACACACACACACACGTCTGTGTGTGGTGAGGTGGTGTAGGACCTTTTGTATTCTAATAGGTGTCTATTGGCTTAGCTTTACTGATTAGAAGTTAGTAGTTAGCGGAGGTCCAGTATATGCTTTTCCCAGCTGCAATGCTAACCTCATTAGCCTAGTTCTATGAGTGTCCAGAATAGAGCAGACATGCTGTTGGGATCTAGAACCTCTAGTCTAGGGCCTGTATTCATAAAGTGTCTCAGAGTAGGAGTACTGATCTAGCATCAGTTTTGACTTATAGATCCCAATGTGAATAAGATTGTATGGACAGATCTTAGATCAGGACTCTTACTCTGAGATGCTTTGTGGATAGGTGCCCAGGTCCCCCTGCCCATAATGTCATTCATAGTGATCTAAAAGGCAAAACTGATCCTAGATAAGCACTCCTATTCTGGGACTTAGTGAATACAGGCTCTGGTCCTGCAGCTGTCTACCTAGACTAGAGCAGGGAGACCAACCACAGGGGGCTCACGGGTGAAGTGTGACGGTGCTCAGCACCACCAAGCCACAAATAGAGAGAAACAGAGGACTACATGAACTTTGGCAGGGAGTTGGAGAGATGAAGAGAAGGGGGCTCGGGATTATAAAGGGGGGGGGGGGGCAGAGTGAATTGAATTGTTTTCGTGAATTGGCCGAGACATGTGGTTATAACAGAGAGAGGGAGGCAGAAGGGGTTTAAATACCGGGCCCTTGTAATAATACTGCATGGCTTTTCTGTTCCTGAGTCTCCCTCTGCTCTACCATTCCCACACACACACACACAGACACACAGGGTGTGAGAGAGGGAGCAGGGGATGAGCATCTATGATAAATATATAATCCCCACACATTAAATCCTAGTGGATTACAGCTGGGGGAATTACGGCGGGATTTGGGCTCTCTCCTTTCTCTTCCTCCTCTTCTTCTCTCTGCCCTCGCCTTGTAAACATCTCCACTTGGCCCCGCTTGCCTGCTACAGTACAAGTCCCTTTGATAAGGCAGTTTTCAGCCATTTCAGTTTGGCCAGGGAAAAATGTGATCGCTGGATAGAGAGGGAGAAAGAGAGGGCCATTTTGGAATCCGAGGGAAGGGGAGAAATATATATTATTGTGTGAGGAGTAATCTCTCCTCCTCTCCTCCTCCTCCTATCCTCTCTTTCATAGGCTTCTGTCGTTCACGTATCTGTCTCAAACCTTTTCTTTATCTCCCAAACACAGACATCTTCAGTATAGGCTTGCCTCCTGATTATTGGTTGTAATCGCTCAACATTTTAGATTATCTGATAGTAGAAAGAAAGGCCTCCAAATCATCTTAACCCCCTTCTCACCAACATGGGGGCCAACAAAACGACTTATTTTTTTCCCCATCAATTTCTTCCCTCTGATGACAAAACAGTAGGCCAACAAATTCCTGCAAATTCCCCCAGAAAAGCTCAGTTAGAACAATGCCAGTGTAAACCTATTCACTCAATATCCGCCGCTTATGTCACTTGAATGTAAACCCGGGATTTGCCGTTAAGTAGATTTGAGGCACAATGTAAGTGCAAGTGTAGTTCCTGTAACTTTGTGTGTGCACAGCAAACAGTATAGTGGCTGGGTTAGAGAGTGAGTTTTCGCTTCTGGGGCCTTGGTGTTTGCGGCATAAGTTGGTACAGAGAAATACAGGGGTATATTTACGAGGATGCAAACTGGCCAAAACAGGGAGGGACTTACCTGAACATGCCCAATAAGAAACCCTCATTTTTTTTGCACGTCACTGCATTAACTGCTCACTTTCAGTTATAGGTTGTAATCGTTTGGTACAACCTTTTTTCCTTCTGTCCTCTGCTCTCTTTCTCTCTCCCCCATCTCTCTCTCTTTCCGTCTCTCTCTCTCCCTTTCTCCGTCTCTCTCTTTCTCTTTCTCTCCCGCTCTCATACACACCTGTCTGCTGCGGGCAGGTTGATCTCAGGTGGTTGTGTTGAGCTCTGTGTGTGTGTATGGCAGGCAGCGTGGGGACCGTTAATTAGGCATGAAGGAGTCCCTAGCCAGCAGGGGAGAGGCACCGGGGGGGACAGGGGAGATTTAGGGGGTCTCAGGGCACCAATCGGTGGCCAAATCAGCCAGCAGGGGCCCCTGCATTTATCCCCACAATGGGCCCCTGAACAACAGGTCTGTGACAGACAGGAGGGCCCAGTGCCCCGGGGGGGGAGTGCTGATCTGGTATCAGGTCCCACCCTTGTCCATGTAATCTTATTCATCAAAATCGAAATTATAAAACGGATCCTAGATCAGCACTCCTACTCTGAGAAGCTTCATGAATACAGGCCCAGGTGTATAGACATGGTGGTGTATGGTGAAAGCCCAAGGAGGGACATTAGAGGTTGAATGGAGATATAGGATTGTGGTGTAATATTAGGGGGGGATATGTACAGTGAGAGTAATGGTGAGTGGGTCTGAGGGAACATTTAGGGTTGCTTTGTCTAAACTAGTTCCTAGCCTGTATCCACAAAGCATCTCAGAATGCTGATATAGAGTCCATATAAGTGATATAGAGTCCATATTATGATCTATCCAAACTGATCCTAGATCAGCAGTCCTACTCTGAGATGCTTTGAGAGACTAAGACTGTAAAACCCTTTACAGACAGACTATGGTGTGTGTGTGTGTGTGTGTGTGTATGTATATATGTGTGTGTGTGTGTGTGTGTGTGTGTGTGTGTGTGTGTGTGTGTGTGTGTGTGTGTGTGTGTGTGTGTGTGTGTGTGTGTGTGTGTAAAAGGCTTCTCCCAGAAAGAATGTGGTAAAATAAATAAATACACTGCTCAAAAAAATAAAGGGAACACTTAAACAACACAATGTAACTCCAAGTCAATCACACTTCTGTGAAATCAAACTGTCCACTTAGGAAGCAACACTGATTGACAATAAATTTCACATGCTGTTGTGCAAATGGAATAGACAACAGGTGGAAATTATAGGCAATTAGCTAGACACCCCTAATAAAGGAGTGGTTCTGCAGGTGGTGACCATAGACCACTTCTCAGTTCCTATGCTTCCTGGCTGATATTTTGGTCACTTTTGAATGCTGGCGGTGCTTTCACTCTAGTGGTAGTGCAGCTCATCCAGGTAGTGCAGCTCATCCAGGATGGCACATCAATGCGAGCTGTGGCAAGAAGGTTTGCTGTGTCTGTCAGCGTAGTGTCCAGAGCATCGAGGCGCTACCAGAAGACAGGCCAGTACATCAGGAGACGTGGAGGAGGCCGTAGGAGGGCAACAACCCAGCAGCAGGACAGCTACCTCCGCCTTTGTGCAAGGAGGAGCAGGAGGAGCACTGCCAGAGCCCTGCAAAATGACCTCCAGCAGGCCACAAATGTGCATGTGTCTGCTCAAACGGTCAGAAACAGACTCCATGAGGGTGGTATGAGGGCCCGACGTCCACAGGTGGGGGTTGTGCTTACAGCCCAACACCGTGCAGGACGTTTGGCATTTGCCAGAGAACACCAAGATTGGCAAATTCGCCACTGGCGCCCTGTGCTCTTCACAGATAAAAGCAGGTTCACACTGAGCACATGTGACAGAGTCTGGAAACGCCGTGGAGAACGTTCTGCTGCCTGCAACATCCTCCAGCATGACCGGTTTGGCGGTGGGTCAGTCATGGTGTGGGGTGGCATTTCTTTGGGGGGCCGCACAGCCCTCCATGTGCTCGCCAGAGGTAGCCTGACTGCCATTAGGTACCGAGATGAGATCCTCAGACCCCTTGTGAGACCATATGCTGGTGCGGTTGGCCCTGGGTTCCTCCTAATGCAAGACAATGCTAGACCTCATGTGGCTGGAGTGTGTCAGCAGTTCCTGCAAGAGGAAGGCATTGATGCTATGGACTGGCCCGCCCGTTCCCCAGACCTGAATCCAATTGAGCACATCTGGGACATCATGTCTCGCTCCATCCACCAACGCCACGTTGCACCACAGACTGTCCAGGAGTTGGCGGATGCTTTAGTCCAGGTCTGGGAGGAGATCCCTCAGGAGACCATCCACCACCTCATCAGGAGCATGCCCAGGCGTTGTAGGGAGGTCATACAGGCACGTAGGGGCCACACACACTACTGAGCCTCATTTTGACTTGTTTTAAGGACATTACATCAAAGTTGGATCCACTTTAATTTTGAGTGTGACTCCAAATCCAGACCTCCATGGGTTGATAAATTGGATTTCCATTGATTATTTTTGTGTGATTTTGTTGTCAGCACATTCAACTATGTAAAGAATAAAGTATTTAATAAGATTATTTCATACATTCAGATCTAGGATGTGTTATTTTAGTGTTCCCTTTATTTTTTTGAGCAGTGTACAATTAATAAATATATGTATATATATATATTTATTTTTTTTATTTTTTTTATTTTACCACATTCTTGCCGGGAGAAGCCTTTTATATCTCCCTGCACATCCCGGCAATTGTAGACGTGGGCCAATATGGACTTATGTTTTAATAAACCCGTTGAATATACACCATCACAAAGAAATCCATTTATTAATTTGTTTTAGGCAGGTCCTAATAAACATTATAAGACTAATACAATGTATTTTCAAAAGAATAGAATGGCATATTTTGAGTTTGAATATGTTACTGGTCTGTGCAGCTTATATGGCTGCGCCTTGCATATGAAATCAATAGTTTTTTTGTTCATTCAACAGACAAGAGACAGGCTACCCCGATCACAGTCAGCACACGTTATAGGAGGCTAAGGATATAATGAAATATTTTTCCTCACACAACTTGTGTCATGGCAACGTGTGGAACCGATGTCATATAAAAAATGTGATGTTTTGAAACAGAGCCCAAGGCAAGCGATATAAAAGTATAGCAATCTATATTTTCAAAAGCATTTGAGTCTCGTGTTCATATTTCACAACTTCAGCGGACTTTTGGAGTTGCCTATTCTCGATCGAGCAAAATAATATCCCTACACTTGATTTAGGCTTCATTATTACATGCTAAAGGTTTCTGATCAGTGATAGATGGGTTACTGTATATCACCACTTATTTGCCCAGCTAGAGAATTAACCAAATATACAGACGGCGATTCAGTGAAACAAAATCACATTCATCGATTTTGTTTCACAGGCTTTTTGGTCTGGAGTAGGCCTAGTCTATTAAGCGACTGCGAGTGAAGAGCCAAATAATCAACTTGTTAAGCTACGTAACATGCTGGCAAAATGTTCTGATCAGAGATAATAAATGAGCCAACTAGACAAGATGATCATGAGCAGCACTCACCTCAACTAAGCTAACCTTTCTACAACCTAGCCTAACCAATATCCAAATGGAGATTCGGTGAAAAGGAAATCGGACATTGATTGATTTATCAAGACCCCACGCTTGTCTCAAAGCAGTGCGAAACGGTGCTGAAATAGTTGACCACACTAGGCTATTGCTTCAATCAAATGTATTATAACAATTTGATGCCTTGAATTGCATTAGCCTACTTTATTCCAATATTTAATTTCATTCAGTGATATTTATCCCCACAGTGATTTTTTTATGGGTATATACGGTTGTGGTTAAGAAAACAGTGCATGTGATGGGCTGTGAGAAGTGATGGGTGAAGTGACATGCCTCACAAAGTTTAGAACAACCAGGATGATAGTAGTAAGGGGCGCTGCCTAGCAACCATCAAGAGCTTAAGAGCGTAGTGCATGCCAATGCCGCCTCAGCACTACGGCTACATTTCATACTAAGTCGTAGGCAGAACTTTACCGCAGTCATGACTAGGTCAGCTGGCGGAGGTAAAAATATAGACTTTGTCACCAGAAAAACCTGTCATATATAAAGAAAAGTCTGCAAAAAGTTGGTCGGAAAAACATCTTGGTTTGAAAGGTGTATAAGACTATTTCTGCCCCCCCCCACCATATTGGTCTGTCACTCAGAGGTTTAAGGCACTTATCTGAGAGACTTACGTTAGTCTGTGATTATCCTAATAAATAACAACCTGCTACTCACACCTGCCACAACCCGGGTCCCTGGTGTGTGTGTGTACTGTATATTCATACAGGTCTGGTGAGTGTGTTAGCGTTAGCGCCTGTCCAGGGGTGTTAATCCGGACTCCCCCCCCGGCAGATCCCCCCTGAGATCCCGCTAAGCCACTTCATTTACTTTGATCCAGTTTGGGGTGGCAGTTAAATTTCCCATAATGCTGTTGATCAATGATTTCCTTTCAGCACTGATGTAATTAGTCCAGTTTAAGCCAGTTTTGCGCCACAGTTGGCCTTTTTTGGGGGGTGGGGCTGGAATTTATTATTCAGGAGCTTAAAAGGGGGATCGATAGGGGCTAGCAGCTCTGCAGAGGGTAGTAGTGTGTGTGTGTGTGTGTGTGTGTGTGTGTGTGTGTGTGTGTGTGTGTGTGTGAGAGAGAAAGAGTGGTGTGTGTGGATGAGTAGGTGTGTGTGTATTTTGGATGTAGAGAGTGGGGTGCAGGTGGTGGGCCTGAGCCTCAGGACCTAAATGAAAGAACCGATGGTTCACCCAAAAACTTTTGCTTGACTCTGCCACCCACTTCACTGAATATATCAAATCTAACATCGGTGCAGTTTCCCGTTGATGATTAACAAAAGCAACTACAATAATTTCAGCATAAACAATTCTGTCCATAATGAATTATTCATTAGATTAAAATATAGACGTGTAATTGCCTTATGAGTAGGTTGTTTTATAAATTAAGTTGATTAAACGGAAGCCCTTTAGCAAGCGGGCCGGATTGAAATTTTCTGGAATGATTAATATGCACAGTTGGTCATATCTAACATTCTCATTATCACTAAAGTGGTATTACCTCACAATTACAGCAAGTCAACACTCCATTTCATAATGCAATTACAGACAATACAACAAGTCAGCTGAAAATGAAACCCAGGGTTCCTTGATAATTGTGGCTATTAAACACAGTGTAGGGAAATGAGTGTGCACACTGAGTGCTACTGGTTAGGTGTTAGAGGGTGCTTTATAGGCCTAGTGGCAGAGCTGGCTGCTGTGGCGTCTGTATAGATGACGTGCTTTACCAGGTGAAATGGGGACTGAGGTACAGCATTAGGAGGGTACGCCTAAATGTTAGCTCAGTAGAAGTTTACTGGAAGTTTTAAGTTTATTAGAAATGTATGAAGGTGTTAGTAGTAAGAGAATGTTGCTGTGCATGAGTAGGTTTTGTAAAAAAAAAAATCTATATAATTTATACGCCTAGGAGCTTGAATCCAAAGTTACCAAATACAATGTATGTAGCCCACTTGGAAATCAACTGTTGCAAGCATCATGCTCTGATCAACTGAGCCCTTAAAATCACAATGTACATGGAAAGTATGTGTGTTATTTTCCTTGGGTGTTAAAAACATGTCTGACGTTGTTGGCTATGTTAAACAGGAGAAGTCCTTCCTCTCGCTCTGTCTACCTCCCAAATGGCACCCTCTTCCCCACATAGTGCCCTACTATTGACCAGAGCGCTATGGGAATTGCCTTGTAACCACACCCTTCTCCCAGAATCCTCCTGAAACGGTGTGACCCGAGTTCCACGCTACAATTTTCACACGGTCCACACTCAACATTCAGCCAGGCACACACGCGCGCGCACACACAGACGCACACCCTCCTCACACACGCACCTACAAAGTTTCCATATCTCGCTCCAGAGCTAATGTAAGTGGGGAAGAGACTCCAAACCACTCAATTAGAGGCAAAGGACTTACAACAAGGGGAGGAGGGAGAGTGTCTGAGTGTGCCTGTAGTTTACAGAGTCATTGTCTCAGCGGGAATTACAGGCCAGTTGTCCACCCTGCCCTGGCCCACTCCCAAAAAGGTCTCCAGACCTATCATTAACATTACCTGGGCCAGGTAACTTTTTCTCTCTGAATGTTTTGAAATCGAGATTTAAAAATGTTCGAATTCGGGAATGCTTCTCAGAAATGTATAGTAGTAGCCTTTTAACCTTGTTCAGGATAATTCACTGGTTGGCTACATCATGACAGTAGTTCTCCACTGGCATCTGTCTTGATTGATCTATATTTTAAGTTACTAGCTGATCAAGTCGGGGCAATAAAATGAGGCAGAGAGTAGAGTAGTTTCAAATGGAAAGCCAAACTAAGCCTATATCCAAACAAAACCCTGCGAATGAGATGGGCTGAGGCGGCCATGGCTCGTGCTAGCAACACCAGCCAAGGCCAAGGAACGCAAGGCTGCTCCACCAAATAAAATGAAGGGGGTGTTCTTTTAATTGCGTCGAACAAAACAACAGGGGCTAAGTAATGGGTTTTTAAATCGAAGCACATTTGGAGGGAATTGTGTAACGCCCTGTGTGGGTGTGGAGCAGGAAAGCACAGAGACGGCTGGAGTGGGCGGCATTGTGCGGCGAGAACAAAAGGCAAAAAGTTGGCACACGGAGGAGCCTGCCAAAGCTCTGGAATGAAGCACTGCGGCTAATTACCGACACACATTGTGCATTTGGAGGTAACGCCACAAAAAGTGGATAAAGATTAATTTCATACTCATCCGCCTCGCTTGGGAGAGACAGAGGAACAAATTCACTAAATTGAAAAAGCGACTGAGCGGATATGGCAGATCAGAAGGAGTCAAGGCTCTGAGTGAAACTACAATACCTTTGTGGCGAGGCCTCCTTCTATCCCTTCCTTTATCCCCTCCTTTTCTTTCAATCACGTTGACTTTTCTCTTTTTCTCTCTCTCTTCCTCACGCTCCAGCTCTCTCCACCGGCCTTTCCTAGAGGCAAGTGGGAGTCAGGGAGAGATGGAGAAGCTGGGCCTGGCTCCCAGTGCCTAGCGGTGGAGTCTGAGCAGTGGGCTGGTTGGTGTCTGGTAGTAGAATGACTCCTGTAGGCTGGCCCTCAGCCTGTGGTGGGAAGCTCTCTGTTGGGAGAGGCAGTGTTCAGAGGTGGCAGAGGAGGGTCACGCTAATAGAGCTGCAGTCTTAGACATAGTCTTTAAATGAACCTATAAGGGACTAGAGAGAAATGGCCTCAAACACTGCGATGCTGAGTGGGATGGCATCAGCTCCTATACAGCACCGGCCAAGAGAGGGAGAGCAGGAGTTTTCATTTCTACTTTTCAGAAAGAGTTCTAACATCTCTTGTCATGTTTGCTCTGCGTCAGTCCAGAGCATCCAAACTTCTGGTCTGCATATTTCTTTTTTTAAAGCTTTTTTCCCTAATTTGACGAGGGTTGGGAAAATCATCTGTCATCCACAAAAACCGTGGCAGGCCCGGAAGTGTGTGTGTTTTTATTATTTTTTCCCTGTGGAGGAGGCTTGGTGAGCGTACGGCCGCGGTTTGGAGATGAAAGACGTAGAATCATCCCGATTCCTGCCCTGCCACTGAACCACTCAAATTCCCTGACAAAGCTGTCAAGCCTCATTTTGCCTCTAACTGCCAGAGTTAACTTGGTCTGCCATTTGCAATAAACAAGAGCAGAGGCAAAAAGCACCCATTTCAGTCCATGTCAAACCCCACTGACTTAACCTTTGACTGTGGTTGTAAAAAAACACCTCCTCCCCTGATTTCTTTTGTATCGCTGCATTTATTCTTTATTTACTCCCATGTGTTGCTCAGAAGGAGGAGAGAGATAGAAGTCATCGCAGATGGAGCCGTTTAAAGGCCCATCCGTAGTTTGCAGCAGCCGCCCGCAAATTAGATTAGTGCGAAAGTTGTGTACATTTGATCCGATTGTTCTCATGTTTGGCGAACGTGTCAAATCAGCGGGCGCTTTTTAACGAGCTGCAAAACAAGGCTGGTTGTTGCTGTAATGATGGCGAAGGCTCAGACCGGCATTCTCACGTTGTGCCTGTTACACGGTATGGATACACCCGATACTACACTGCTGAGGAGCAGCAAGGCGAGACGGGTGCACATCGCATACCGTAATGCAGCCGGCTAAATTGCAAGAGGCGGCACGCACAAATAAATACTTAAAACCTTTTGCGCGTTGTGAAATGAATGGCTGTTACATGTTCAAAAACCTGACTGATGTACTCATCATAGTTGGCCAGCTATGACGGTATGTCATTACCTCTGTAAGGTGTTTAGAAATCAAAGGGAGCTCTCCAAGGAGTTTAATTGTTGAGTCTCTCAGAGAGTGATAGTGAGGATAAACAACACAGTGTCTAGTTTGGTTTCTGTCCAGCAGTTCCTCCACTGGTGTGAGAGAAGGAAGAAGGCTCTCCTCCCTGTCTGTCCGTCTATATGTCTGGCTGATCTTTCATGTGTGGAGACCCCCAGGGGAGCAGTACCTGAGAACAGCATAGTCTGCCTGCTGAACAGACACTCCTTACATCAGCCTGGGTCGTGTTCATTAGGGCACACAACTGAAAGTTTTGCAACGGAACGCAAAAAGTAGCATCTCTTATTGGACAGGTGCACGTTGTACCTCCCTGTTTCAGTCTGGTTTCTTCTGTTTGGTGCCTAATGAACACAACCCTGGGTTTGGTTGGCTACAGAGATCCAACATGGTTACAGAACATGCTTACTGCTCTAATTATGACATTTTAGATGTTTTCCATTCGGTACTGTTTTTTTTGTAACCATAATAGAAGATCTCCAATACAAGAGGTGTTCCTTTTTCTCCCTCTGTATCGTATTGTACATCACTCCTCCTTCCACCTATATCATCCTCCTATCCCATCTCTGTGCGCACTGCGCAGAGGAAAAATAATGAAAATGCTCGGCTTGGCCGTAATATTTTTGCCGGGATGTTAATTTTAAAGTCAAAGGGGCAGCTCCCTTTTCATCATGGCGGAGGCAGTGGGAATATTCAGCGCGCTGCAGATGTTCATGAATAATGTCTACGTCCAAACCCCTGGCGCGGGGGAAAGGAGGGAGGAGGAGAGAGGATAGGAGGGAGGAGGAGGGTGAGGCGAGAGGGGGGCGAGTGGGGAGCGGGGCCAGATGAATTACACGTAGGGGGGATCTGACAGGCGACTCTGAAGCTTTGTGATCATTCCAAAGTTCTAATAATCTCTCTCACCTTCTCCATCTCCCCTGTAATGAAAGAGAATAGGTGATTGCACCTCGGGCTATGTTCCCCGGTTAATGACTCCTCCAAAGGCAGAAATCGGCCAAGGAAAAAATGAACTTTGAATGAGCGGCGAATTGGCTCTGACAGTGTGATAGACCGTGACACAGATTCTGTAGCAAAACAGACGTGGGCCTAATTGATTATCAATATTTTAAGCAAAGTGGTGAAAATAAGCATTAAGAGATGAGAAGGGGGTCTGCTTGGGTGCCTTAGAGGGGGGCTCGTTTCTACCGCTTTCTCTCTCCCTGCCCAGTCCTCTCTCTGCCTATCACTCTCTTTTTCCCTCTTTTTTTCCTCTCTGCCCTGCTCTCTCATTATTTCTCTCGTATTGTTTCACTCTTTTTATCTCTCTGTATAAAATAAAAACCATACCTAGATAGCTGTATTTTTTTTCTCATACCTGATAGGGCTAGGCAAAACACATCTCTCTCTATCGTTAGAAAGGCCTTCTAGTGATGTGTTCTGTCTCTCTGCTCCCTTCTCTATTTTAGCCTGTAGTGTTCAGTGGAGTGTCTTGTCCTTGCTGTTTGTAGTCCAGGGGCCACGTCCATCCTCATCTCTCTCCTTCTGCAGAGGGCTTTGGACGGACACACACACACACACACACACACACACACACACACACACACACACACACACACACACACACACACACACACACACACACACACACACACACACACACACACACACACACACACACACACACACACACACACACACACACACACCACACACACACACACACACACACACCACACACACACACACACACACACACACACACACACACACACACACCACACACACACACACACACAACACACACACACCACACACACACACACACACACACACACACACACACACACACAACACACACACACACACACACACACACACACACACACACACACACACACACACACACACACACACACACACACACACACACCACACACACACACACACACACACACACACACACACACACACACACACACACACACACACACACACACACACACACACACACACACACACACACACACACACACACACACACAACACACACACACACACACACACCACACACACACACACACACACACACCACACACACACACACACACACACACACACACACACACACACACACCACACACACACACACACACACACACACACACACACACACACACACACACACACACACACACACACACACACACACACACACACACACACACACACACACACACACACACACAACACACACAGACACACAGACAGACAGACAGACAGACAGACAGACAGACAGAAGACAGACAGACAGACAGACAGACAGACAGACAGACAGACAAGACAGACAGACAGACAGACAGACAGACAGACAGACAGACAGACAGACAGACAGACAGACAGACAGACAGACAGACAGACAGACAGACAGACAGACAGACAGACAGACAGACAGACAGAGGACCAGAGGACCAGAGGACCACCAAGTCTCCACCTCCTTTGTCCTCCATGTTTGTTATCTGATATCAACAGTCTTGCTGAGCCCTATTGAGACTGCACAGGGACCGGGTCTCCCTCTTTTCTCTTTCTAAGTGGCCGCCCTCCTGATTCGCCTTGTGTCGGCCGGCCGATTAGCGCCCAGAGTTTGCGTTTCATGTGCGGGGGTCCGGCTCAAGCTGCAAGCCTCCGTCTTCTCGCCCACTCAGTCACAATGAGATCCTGCGTTGTCTTTCAGCGCGGAAACCCAGCCTATTATTCTCCATTCATCACATCAACACTCTCACCACACACCGACTCAGGAACACACATCCTACTACACACTCGTATACTCCCCACTACACCCACACACCATGCACACACACCCTTCCCCATCCATGTGCACAATGACAATATACATACACACACGCTGATACTCTACCACAGACACACACACATACTCACAGACACATATTCTTAGCGGAAATACACGAGCACACTTAAAAACACCCCATACTTATAAATAAACACAGCATGTTAGACATGCATTGTGTGCCCCCCCCCATCCCTCCTAAATCCCAGCAGTGGACCAGTTCAAAGAGGCAGACTCCTGCCACAGCAGGAGGAGAGAGAGCGGCGTGGTGGAAGGAGAGGCGAGAGGGAGAGCAGCATGGGGGTAGAGATAGGAGAGGGAGAGAGAGATACACCAAGGGAGCAAGAAAAGGGCAGAGGAGAGTGATGACGAGACCTGGTCAGGGTGAGGGTAGAGGGATGGAGGGGGAGGGGTGTCATCCAGTGTCCCAGCCCTCGTCAATATTTCACTCTGTGATATCTGCATTATGTATTTTCTTCATAAAGCCCTTTCAGGACCTTGTCTATATTTTTGAGTGTTTATCAAGGAACTTCTATGTACTCTGTTTGGCATAGTGGTAGTGAACTCTGGTTGGCTGTACAATAGTACGTGTTTATGTTTTCAACCTCAGGGCTGTGTGCCGTCCACAAGGTCATCTCACCCTGACCCCAACCTGACCGCGAGAGGCCTGTGATCCTCCATGCCTTTCCCAGAAGCCCTTTTTCTGACTGAAGGTGTTGGCCCCCGTACCCTAAAGGGCAGCGGTGAAACTGTGGAATTATGGGAAAGCTTCGCTCTTTGGTTTGGGAGAGGAAGGTTGTGGGCCTGCTGTGCTTCTCTGACCTGAACCACACATGCACGTTCACTCACACACTTTGTGCGCTCCTGCGCCCACATGAAGTGAGCCCCCTAGCCCTGCTGTGGAAGGTTCTGGCCCCAGGATAGGAGACTAGGGCCCTCACCTCTGTAACCCATGCATGGGGGGGCCACGTGTGCCTAGGCAACTGGGTGCTCAGGGACCTGGGAGGTCCATGGAGTAGCTGGGTGGGTGAAGGCCTGCTGTGGCCCAGGACGGGGCCTCCACCACCCCAGGATCCTCACTTCTTCTCTGGGCACAGAGAGCAACTCCAACAGCCCATAAACAAACAGCAGCATAGTCCACTGGAACTCTTAACTGATCCTGAATAAAAGCAGGCAGAGCCTAAGATGTCTCATGTGGAAAATGAAAACTAGCCTTTACCATGATTCATTCTGATTATTAAGTAGAAAATCATCTGTGGTCTCACATAGACACAATTTGTTTCCTCTCTCTCTGACGGAAATGCGTAAAAAGTTTTCTTTTCTTTTCTCATTTGGAAATGTGTGAAATAAAAAGAAATAAAATAAACTGTTGTGCACTAGGGTGATCCATCATCAGGATGGGATAGAACCAGTGTGTAGCCTCGTAATTGAAGCCTTTTCTAAGAATATAGCAGGAAACACAGGGAATAAAGCAGCCTCTGAGACGATTGTCAATGAATAATTGATTGAATTGGTAAGATATCTCGTTCTAATTGTTTTGTTTGTTAATATTTTATGGGCCGTCATTACGTTCTCTTGATAGTAGATCAGAGGCCACGGGTGGATGGCAGGCCGTGTAGTTGGTTTGGTGTCTCTGCCCTCCTTTTTCAGGGGTGCATTCACTTGGAACTGAACAAAATCAAATGGGACGAAACAGGGAGTGACCTCCCTGAATTTGTCCAATTAAAAGTCATGTTTTTAGTGCAAAACATTTGCTGTTGTGAAAAATGTTGCTACAGTGTGCACTAATGAATACATCCCAGGCTTTTGTTCATACTTTCTATTTACTATAGAAAACATGAAGTCACTGTTTGTGTATTTTTGTCCATAATTGTCTGTGTATTATTGTCCATACGTTTTTATCATGCTTCTCTGAAGGCTTTTCCACCCACCTATTGTTCAACTGTTCAATTAAATTAAAGCACCGGCCTGATTCCCCTGTTCAAAATTATGCCTTACAAGGTGTACATGGACTGGTTTTAATAGGACTACATGCACTTAAGCCCATCTGCACGTACACACCCACACACAGGCCTCTGGTATTCTCGTCTGTTACTATGGCACACAGTATCCTGTGCCACCTAGTGGCAGATAGTGGCAGTGCCCTGGTGAGAAACACTTCACCTCTTGCCCTCATTATTCCTAACTGTGACGCCATATGCATTCTAGTGCTAAAGGAAGCCTAGAGAGGCCACAAGGGTTCAATTTCATTTAATGGCTGATAATTTTATCCTTTCATCCTATTCACTTAAATCCGTCTCTCCTCTCGTCTCCTGGCCTGTGGACGGATGGATGGATGGAAGTGTGCGTGTGTGTGTACGTATGTGTGTCTGCACTGTGCAGGTTGCCTGGCTGTGGCTCACTGTAAAGTGCATTCCTGATTCAATGGGACATTTCTCCAATCGCGCGGTGCTGCTGCTAATATTATGTTTGTCGTTGGGCGTAAGGTTGATTTATCATGCTTCCTCTCCTCCTGACATTCAGATTCACTTTGATTGGCGGGTGGATAACAGGAACCCCCCCTTCTACTCTCCATACACATACGCACCCACGAACACAAACACACATTCTGTAAACGCACATACACAAATTCACATACAGTACAAACACACTCACCCACATCCAGCACACACACACACACACACACACACACACACACACACACACACACACACACACATACTAGTGATGCTCAGGTTGACTTATAACCCGCAGTTCTCGCAGTTATATCTGTGGGGCGGGTGGGTTTAGGGTCATGAAATATTGTGTTGATGAAGGGCGGGTAGGTGGCTGGCGGGTTGAATTAAGCAAAAACAAGGCATTAAAAATCGATACATGTATAATTCTTGCGCAATTCATATCTATATGCTATGTTGCGGTTTTTCTTTCATCAATTGTTTATCTAGTGTTAGTGCCTAAACTTTAGGGCCAACTGTACGCACGCCAAATACACGCCAATTGCCAAATGCTTTTGAGCAGAAAAAGTTAACTTCGATCCACTGAGGGAAAAAGGACAATGTTTGAGTTTAATTCAATAAGAGAAAAGCTGTGAAATGGAGAGTTGTAAATAAAGAGAAGGAAGGTGCTGACCAGTAGCTTAATGCTTGGGAAAGATGTTATGTGTGATGATTGTGAGGTGCTATATAAATTCGACAGTCACAAGACGGGGACTTCATATATGGCACGTCAAGGGAACTGTCCCTAAACGTCTTTGCTGCGAGGGAGAAGCCGAGATGAAAGCAAAAAACTTTACAGATGTCAACTAGATTAAAGCTTTTATTCTATCGCTGTATGACATATTTTCAGGTGAGCAAGGGTTTATTTAGTCTTCTATGGCAGGCGTGTGTCACTCATTCCATGGAGGGCTTGATGTCGGCTGGTTTTTGTTTTTTTCTTTCAATTAAGACCTAGACATCCGGGTGAGGTGAGTTCCTTACTAATTAGTGACCTTAATTAAATCAATCAAGTACAAGGGATGAGCGAAAACCCGCAGACACTCCGCCCTCCGTGGAATGAGTTTGCCATGTGTTCTAGGGCAACAAGTAACGACAGAAGAGAAGCTACATTTATCTAATTATAGACAAGTTGACTAACAAATAGCCGACTAAAATGTTGGAAATTATAATCAGAAACATAGGCCTATCTAAATAAGGCTTACATAAAATATTGTTCCGGTGTCTCTCTACAGTGCATTTTCTATATTTGCGGGTTAGGGTCGGGTGTGGGCCTCAGATTTCCCCTTTATCACATATAGTAGGGTGGTTGCAGATGGGTTATTAGCAATTGTGGGTGAACAAACAGCTGGCCCACGCATCACTAACACACACACACCCCTACCCACACATCCATAACATGTTGAGGACTGGGTAATACTCAGAAGCTGACTTTTTTAGCATCTCTATTTCAGTCTGATCAGTGCTTCTCTACGTTTTTCTATCCTTTTCTATCCCACTGTTTTCCATTTTGGTTTGATACTATTTGCTTACTGTTAGTCTTTGTTGTTCCGCAAAACTTATTGAGCTGTGTCAGTAGACCAGAGGTTCTGTTTGCATTTCCTGGGGGTTCTTCGAGTGGAGACTGTAGTGTGTAAATGAGCTCTTCCTCCAGGCTACTCCCTCGCACAATCCACTCTATCTATTCCCCTCCGTCCACTCCATTGTTTGCGTTGATTTCCTCCAGTCCCTTCTCTCGTTAACGTCTCGGGCTGCATCCCAAATGGCACCTTATTCCCTATGTAGTGCGCTACTTTTGACCAGGGCCAGGAGATCCCACGGGGCTTTGGTCAAAAGTAGTGCACTACATTGTGAATAGGGTGCCATTTGGGACCCAGATCATGTCTCGACATGTGGCCTAGATGTAGGTGCTTGGGTGATGTGAATGGGATGTTAGAGGGGGTTATAGAGAGCCCTGTTGAGGGAAAGTGATGGATGGTGTTCCCATCTGATTAGTTAGTCAGTGTAGATCAGTCTAAAAAACCCTTCCCTCTCCCCCTCCGTACACCACCACCGCCATCACTACCAGCAGTAGTAGTATGATGCATCCTAAAAGGCACCCTAGTCCCTATTTAGTGCACTACTTTGAGGCCCTGATCAAAATGAGTGTACTACGAAGGGATTAAGGTGCCATTAAGATACAGAGTTAGTAGTAGTAAAACCCCTGCTTCTGGGTTGAAAGGGCAGCGAGCGCCTGATGGACCAGTGAACTTAGGAACAAGAGGGACATGCAGAGGAGACTAGCGGGGTGTGAGGGGGGCAAGGGTTGTTCCCCCATGGACTGGACTTCTCTAAGGGGGTAGAGGTGTGTGTGAGGCACACAGGCAGGCAGGGAAGCGTAGCCTCCCGTCCCCCTGTCTGTCTGCCCTCGGTGGGCGCACTGCTCCAAAGCAGAACCCCTTTTCCTCACACGGGGGTGTTTGATTTTGATTTTCTGGCCTGAGTAATTAATCACAGAGGAGCAGGATGAGTGTTGTTTGGTTTGATTGAGAGGCCTGAGGCTGAAGGGGAGAGAGAAAGAAAGAGAGAGCGCTGGTGCTCAGGGATGGATGGATGTGATGGAGGAGAATAGGTAGAGTTGGGTGTTTTTGGAGTAGGAGTGTGTGTGTGTGTGTGTGTGTGTGTGTGTGTGTGTGTGTGTGTGTGTGTGTGTGGGGTGGCTATGCCTCAGTCATGCTCTAAGGAAGATTTTCTCTGCCAGTTTTATTTATTTATTTTCACCTTTATTTAACCAGGTAGGCCACAAGTTCTCATTTACAACTGCGACCTGGCCAAGATAAAGCAAAGCAGTGAGACAAAAACAACAACACAGATAAACATGGGGTAAACAAATGTACAGTCAATAACACAATAGAAAAATCTATGTACAGTGTGTGCAAATGTAGTAGGATTAGGGAGGTAAGGCAATAAATAGGCCATGGAGGCGAAATAATTACAATTTAGCATTAACACTGGAGTGATAGATGTGCAGAGGATGATGTGCAAGTAGAGATTCTGGCGTGCAAAAGAGCAAAAAATATATATAAAAATATGGGGATGAGGTAGTTGGGTGTGCTATTTACAGATGGGCTGTGTACAGGTACAGTGATCGGTAAGCTGCTCTGACAGCTGATGCTTAAAGTTAGTGAGGGAGATATAAGACTCTAGCTTCAGTGATTTTTGCTATTCGTTCCAGACATTGGCAGCAGAGAACTGGAAGGAAAGGTGGCCAAAGTAGGTGTTGGCTTTGGGGATGACCAGTGAAATAGACCTGCTGGAGCGCATGCTATGGGTGGGTGTTGCTATGGTGACCAGTGAGCGGAGATAAGGCGGGTTTTACCTAGCAAAGACTTATAGATGACCTGGAGCCAGTGGGTTTGGCGACGAATATGTAGCGATGGCCAGCCAACAAGAGCATGCAGGTCACAGTGATGGGTAGTATATGGGGCTTTGGTGACAAAACGGATGGCACTGTGATAGACTACATCCAATTTGTTGAGTAGAGTGTTGGAGGCTATTTTATAAATGACATCGCCGAAGTCGAGGATTGGTAGGATGGTCAGTTTTACGAGGGTATGTTTGGCAGCATGAGTGAAGGAGGCTTTGTTGCGAAATAGGAAGCCGATTCTAGATTTAATTTTGGTTTGGAGATGCTTAATGTGAGTCTGGAAGGAGAGTTTACAGTCTAACCAGACACCTAGGTATTTGTAGTTGTCCACATATTCTAAGTCAGAACCGTCCAGAGTAGTGATGCTGGATGGGCGGGCAGGTGCGGGCACCATTCGGTTGAAGAGCATGCACTTAGTTTTACTTGTATTTAAAAGCAGTTGGAGGCCACGGAAGGAGTGTTGTGTGGCGTTGAAGCTCGTCTGGAGGTTTGTTAACCCAGTGTCCATAGTGAGTAACCGTCTCATTTAGTCTTAATAACGGTAACCTCCAACCTCACACACACATACACAAAACGTATTTTCCTGTGTGTCTCTCTCTAATACATGCGTACACAAACATCCTTCTCTATTACACACATTGTGCCTTTCTATTTTTGCCCATGTCAAATAACACAGGTGTTTGAAGGTATTCAAGGTAAGTGTCTTCCTCGCATAAACCAGAATAAGAACAGACTGATTTGAATCCCCCTCTCATTTACCTAGAATCCACTTCCTCTACTTACTACACCGTTAAAAACATGTCGTAGCCAACGCTGTTTATTGTTGGCCATAATGAAATGCTTAAGAGAAATTGATGCGCCGAGACACAACATTTGAGTGGGCTGCCACATCTCTCTCAGGCAATTCATCAGCGATGACTCGGTTCCTTCACTCAGGCGATTTCCCCCAATAATGAAGATGTTAGCAGAGATTAAAAAAGATAGTGCCGAGAATGGCAGGGCTATCAATACGGCCTGTAAATTAATTACGTTTCTGTTGCAGTATATCATTTATTTCAAAGCATTAACGTCTCCGAGGGGCCATTGGACTTTATTGCTATCTTACTAGTTGATGAGTGAGCGGTGTAAAATTGAGTCTGCAATAACATTACACTTAATGAGTTTAAACTTTTCCAAAACAGAGAGGAGAAGGGGAGAGGAGAACACTGTACTCGAGAACTAATAGGAAATGAATGTGGGTGTACCGTGTTTGTTTGTGAGTGCATACAGTATGTGGAAGTAGAGCGAACAGGTCTTTGTGTGACTGCATATGGATGATCTAGGGGTGTGTTTGTGTTCGCGCTCGCGTGTTAGTGTGTTTACACACACAGATGCAGGGCATAAGTTGTACCCTTTCCCTGTGACCCCTCGGCAGCCGTCTTTGTTTAGTAATTGCCGTAGACAAAACGGCTGTCACACTAGTGCCACGGCTGCTTAACTCAACAGCCAGTCTGATGTGACTGACGTTCTGCCTCTTTAGCACAATGACTTAGCTCCAAATGGCTTCTAACTTCCCTAATCCCGCCAAGTTACCACCTCCCTTCCATCACATCTAGCCACTGAGTGAGACAGATAAGAGAGGGGAAAAAAGACTGAAAGAAGTGAGACAGTAAAGAGTGATTTGTCATTTATTTTCTGTTTCTGTTTCCCCCCTCCAGCCCTTTACTTGGTTCTCTTATCCTTCTGTTTTGCACACTTTCTCCCTGTTTCTGTTTCTCGCCCTCCCTTCCTCTCTTCTCTCTCTCTTCCTCCGTCTCTCCAGTATACTGCTCGGGGCGATAGCACAAAATCAAACTGTTTATCAATCTCTCATCTCCGCTCTGCCTCCAGGGGATCCTGCCCCCACAAACAATGAAAGTCGGACCTCACAACGGAGCCAGATCCTATTTAATTACATCAATAAGGAGAGCTACTGGAAAAACATTAGTACAACCTTAATACAAGCTTACCACGCCACTGTTATATAGCCAACACACTGGTAATGTACACTCATAAACAACAGCATACACACGGCCGGATATACGCAATATAAATAGATTATGGGGAATATCTGTCAGCGTATATAGAACATTATTGGAGGTATATCTCTTCGTCTATTAGGGACTCCAGTTCATCGTTGCCTTCCTGACAATTCTGTGATGGGGACTTTGATTAAATTAGGTCATAATAAAACAAAGTGTTGGGGGTGGCAGAAGTCTTTCACTTCATTTACACTTCTTTCTGTCTGGAAGTGCCGAGGAGAAGAGATGAGGGGATGAGAATTGCGGGCTCTGTTGAAATCCAATTGTGATTATATGTGTAATTGCAGCTCCGGGTGCCCCGGGGCCTACAGAGCTATGTAGCGACGCCGGGTCTATGTTTCATTCAAATCATCATCGAGGAACGGAGAGACCGAGAGAGCAAGAGAGAGAATAATACAGAAAAATGTCATGCAGGCCCCGCATGCTGCATCCAATCCCGTCCTCCTCCTCTTCTCTGGCTGGATTAGCCGCAGCTCGTTAGCGTGCTAAAATGTAATAATGCAAACATCAGGTGGAATTGGGCCGGCTCCATTATCAGCCTACAAGATGGATGATGTGCATGGGGCGCCACACAAGGGGGCCGGAGGGGCGAGGGGGCTGCAATTTAGATTCAATAAACTAGCAAACCAAGAGGCCCCCCCAGATCTGATTTATCTCTTACTCTATGGCCAGTCACTTTTTCTGAGCTGATTTCCTATTACTGCTCCGAGAGAACAATTCATTGGGATAATGCGCAGGCCAAAAGCAGAGCCTGGGTGGCCCCTGAGACCATAAGAAACCAGATCAGGGAGATAGGTTAATAGGTTTAAGAGGAACGATAAGCAATTAAATCTAAGGCCCGAGTTCAGTTATTAAATTCAAGAGTGAGATATTAAACCTAAAGAGTTAGGTGGGTTATTCAACATAAGACTAAGCTAGCTAGGTCTCTATATTAAACGTGAGAGAGATTATCGTGTTAAGGGGTTTATCGGGTTAGGGGACAACAGAGGAAACACACCTACAACACTTGATACAAATACACTGCTCAGCGACGTGTGCTGGTTATGTTGTTGCTACAAGAGATATAGAAATGTGCTATTTGCTCTGCTCATGAGGGTTTCTCTCCTTTCCAGCCAAAACCGATGAGGTGCTGAAAGCCAAGGAGAGGAAGGACGAGGAGGCCAAGAAGATGAAGTTGGAAGGTGAGCCTGGTCAATGTCATCAGTTTAGTAGTGGAGGTGGTACTATAGGTGGACTGTGTAGCATTATGTATTACAGTACACATAATCAATGTTCCCTAAAAAAAAATTGGGCACTGAGCAAATTTCAGGTCTTCTGATGCATTGACCCTGTACCCACAGTAAGTCACAGTTTTAACAGTGGCCAAGTAGGTTATTGTGGCTATTTGATCATAATATAGGCCTACCAGAGTGGCCTACCATAATAAAAACAATGGAGAAAATGCATCCCTTAGATTTTTAACATGGAAATAGCAGTTCTACCATTTAGCCTACAGTAGCAGCCAATGTGTGGCGTTTAATATAGGCCTACATTTCATGAGACTTAAAAAAAAGAAGTTTTTTTAAACTTACAGGGCTTGACACTAACCTGTTTATACACTTGTCCTTCAGACAAGGAGGTGACTGAAAATGTTGTGGTTGATGCAAGAAACCACTTTACAAAATAAAATGCATTATTATTCCCATACCATTATTACAGAGAATCAGACAAATTATGCTACCCTCTGCCTATTGGCTACTTAGCTAATTTAAGCCTGTTTCAAAATACAACACTGCCCCTTTAAGACAAAAAAAAAACCTGACTTGCTTTTCAAAGATGTCTAGAAATGTACACATTTTGTGCTCTTGTAGGAAGCAATCACTCCCCTATTGCTGACTACAAATGATCTATAACTGGGCTAATAACTCACTAACTAGCAAAGGATATGAACGTAATGTGCACACGTGGCTACATGCAGCTCTCGCTTTGATCTCAAAACAAGGCATCTACTCCCGACCACAGCTGTAAACGTAGTCCAGTTCAAAGTAAATGGCACAGATCCATATATGACAATGGTCTATTTGCATACAGGCCTACTGCATCTCTAATTGGTTATGCTGCACATGTCTGTGTAGAGTTGGGCTGAGCTCTGCGCAATAGAATCCTACTCCGATGCGTTCTGTCTACAACAAAATCTCTTGCATAGTTTGTTTTGCTTCGGTATGTTGCTTTGAAAGTGGATAATATTGCGTTGATTTTAATCACTATTGCCACAGTAAAGGGAAACATTGATAGTGTTAACTAACTGGGAGAAAGTTGAAGTTCAATCTAGTGCTTCTCTCCGTGGGCTGATATTTCTTCTGCGCTCTGCGGGGCAGTCCCTGGGGAACTGCGTGGCACCGCCTGCGCATGCGCGCAGTTTAGAGGGAACAATGTCCATAATGCTCTGTGTAACATCAATACATACTGGGTTTGTGTAGCTGAGTGGTGGTGACAGACGGGTGGGCAGGCAGATGGGCAAGCAGATAGACGTGCTGGCGTACAGGCAGAAAGACAGACAGGCTGACCAGTGAGCAATTGGCCAACTTCTTCAGTCTTCACTTACAGTGCCTTCAGAAAGTATTCCCACCCATTGACTTTTTCCACATGTTGTTGTTACACAGTGGGACTAAAATGGATTTCATTGTCATTTTTTTGTCAACGAGCTACACAAAATAGTCTGTCGAAGTGGAAGAAAAATTCTAACGTTTGTAAAAAAATTAATGAACAGTTTTACACTAATATATCTTGATTAGGAAAGTATTCAACCCCAGTACGTTACAATCACCTTTGGCAGCAATTACAGCTGTGAGTCTTTCCAGGTAAATCTCTAAGAGCTTTCCACACCTGGATTGTGCAACATTTGCCCATTGTTGTTTTCAAAATTCTTCAAGCCCTGTCAAATTGGTTGTTGATACTTGCTGGACAACCATTTTCAGGACTTGCCTTATATTTTCAAGCAGATTTAAGTCTAAACTATAACTCGGCCACTCAGGAACATTCACTGTCTTCTTGGTAAGCAACTCCAGTGTAAATGTGGCCTTGTGTTTTAGGTTATTGTCCTGCTGAAAGGTGAATTCATCTTGCAGTGTCTGGTGGAAAGCAAACTGAACCAGGTTTTCCTCTAGGAAAACACCATGCTACCATGTTGTGCTGCAATGCTGTGTTGTCTTATGTCACTCTTTATGTAGTGTTGTGTTGTCTGTCTTGTTGTGATGTGTGTGTTGTCCTACTGTATTATTTATTTTTAATCCCAACCCCCGTCCCTGCAGGAGGCCTTTTTCCTTCTGGTAGGCCGTCATTGTAAATAAGAATTTGTTCTTAACTGACTTGCCTAATTAAATTAAGGTTTAATAAAATAAATACAAAATCACCCGCGAGTGAACACGCTTTTTAGATCTGTTCAGAGCCGTGCGGGTGCACATTTGTTGATATTCTTTGCTAGTTAGCGAGTTATTAGCCCAGTTATAGATAAGTATAGTACAGCAATGGGCAGTTACTGCTTCCTACAAGAGCACAAAATGTGTAGGCTACATTTCAAGTAGTCTTTGAAAAACCAGTCAGGTATAAAGCTTATGTGTATTTTGAGACAGTCTTGAATATGCAATTAAGCCAGTAGGCAGAGGGGTAGCCTACATTGTCTAATTCTCTGTATGGTAATAATAATACATTTTATTTTGTAAAGTGGTTTCTTGCATCATACAACACAATAAATGCAATTTACACTCACGTATTTGGCCCATGGTGTTACAGACCAAGTATAAAATCATTAATTAATGTCAAGCCCTTCATAATGTAAAAACATTTTTAAAAGTTTAATGCAATGTAGGCCTGCATTGAACACCTCATATAGGCTACTGGAGGATATATCATAGAAATCAAAAGCTATTTCCATTTGAAAATGTTATGGGATTTGCTCCATTGGTTTTGTTGGTAGGCTTACATTATGCTCAATAGCCACACAAGCCTTTTGTGTACTGTCTAAAACTGTAAGGGTACAACCTTAGTGATCACTATAAATGCGCTGGGAGTTGCACAAAATTTGCACAAAATTCTCGCAAAGTTCAAGTCTCTGCTCACTAGACCAAACATTTGCTCAGTGCCCCCAAAGAATTTGAGGGAACATTGCCCATAACATGATGCAGCCACCACTATGCTTGAAAATATGGAGAGTGGGAATGAGTAATATGTTTGGGGCAAATCCAATACAACACTTTGTATTCAGGACAAAAAGTGACTGACTTTGCCAAATTTTTTCCAGCAATACTTTAGTGCCTTGTTGCAAATAAGGTGCATTTTTTTAAAATATTTGTAGTCTGTACAGGCTTCCTTCTTTTCACTCTGTCAATTAGGTTAGTATTGTGGAGTAACTACAATGTTGTTGATCCATCCTCAGTTTTCTCCTATCACAGACATTAAACTGTGTAACTGTTTTAAAATCACAATTGGCCTCATGGTGAAACCCTGAGCGGTTGGTTACCTTGAACAGTTTCCTGAACTTATTTAGGCTTGCCATAACCAAGGGTTTGAATACTTATTGACTCAAGACATTTCAGCTTCTCATTTGTAATTCATTTGTAAAAATGTCAAAAAACGAAATTCAACTTTGACTTTATGGAGTATTGTGTGTAGGCCAGTAACATAACATCTCAATTGAACCTAATTGAGATGGTTTGGGATGAGCTGGACCGCAGAGTGAAGGAAAAGCAGCCAACAAGTGCTCAACCCTTCAAGACTGTTGGAAAAGCATTCCTCATGAAGCTGGTTGAGAGAATACCAAGAGTGTGCAAAGCTGTCATCAAGGCAAAGGGTGGCTACTTTGAAGAATCTAAAATCTATTTTGATTTGTTAAACACTTTTTTGGTGACTAAATTATTCCATGAGTTATTTCATAGTTTTGATGTCTTCACTATTATTCTACAATGTAGAAAATAGTACAAATAAAGAAAACCCTTGAATGAGTGGGTGTGCCAAAACTTTTGACTGGTACTGTATATGGGGTCATTTAGAAATGTCCTTGTTTTTGAAAGAAAAGCAAAAAAAATGTGTCCATTAAAATAACATCAAATTCATCAGAAATACAGTATAGACATTAATGTTTCATGAGATGAAGTAAAAGATCCCAGAAATGTTTCATATGGACAAAAAGCATATTTCTCTAAAATGTTCTGCACAAATTTGTTTACATTTACATTGTTTATTGAGCATTTCTCCTTTGCCAAGATAATCCATCCACCTGACAGGTGTGGCATATCAAGAAGCTGATTAAACAGCATGATCGTTACACAGGTGCACCTTGTACTGGGGACAATAAAAGTTCACTCTAAAATGTGCAGTTTTGTCACACAACACAATGCCACAGATGTCTCAAGTTTTGAAGGAGCGTGCAATTGGCATGCAGACTACAGGAATGTTCCACCAGAGCTGTTGCCAGATAATTAAGCCGCCTACAACGTCATTTTACAAAATTTGGCAGTAAGTCCAACCGGCCTCACAACCTGTCTGTCTGTAATAAAAAAAATTAAATAACATTATTATGAATATTACTAACAACAATAGATTTTTTTTAAATTGGCCAAGGGATCCGAGGAATAAGTTAAGAGTGTGTAATAAAATACAATGTAATATTATTAATCTATAATGTCTGTTCTTAACCCTGGGCTAAATGGGCCTGGGAGGCTCACAGTGATATTGGTATTCACAGTACTCTACCAATTATAAAATATTCAACTCAATACTTATTGCATTCCCAAATTATTATTTTTTTATTACACATCAATGAACTGTTAAGCTTTGCTGTAAAGTTTTCTCAGACTCATGGGAAAATGTGTGGAATTGCAGGGCATTATTTTTAAATTTGCAACAACAAAAAATCGCTCTGCCTCATAACAAAATGTATAGAATTACAGGAAATTAGCTTGAAAACTGCTACATTTTTTCTCCGATGCGAAGAGGCGGCCTTTAAAATGTTCCTTCCCAGGGCCCGAGACTTGACTTCACTCAAGTTGTGTTCTGATTATGAGGGGTTCCCTGATTTAATTTTCTATCACAGAAGGGGTCCCCGGCCCCAAAAAGTTTGAGAACCCCTGACATAGGGAATAGGGTGCCATTTGGGAAGCAGACAGCATTTCGACTGACATTTTCAAGTAAAGTCAGGAGAAATTTGCTATGGAGCAACAAAAAGTGCTAGCGGTAAAACAAAAAAACGCTTCACATGGGATAATGAAATTAAGTCAGTCCTGTCCTGGTGTTGGCCTGAAATGAATGACAAAATGTCAGGGTGCAGGTGGTGATGGCTTTGTGTATGTCCGTGTTTGTGCTTCCATCCGTGTACGTGTGCGGACGTAGCTAGAATTGAATTCATTCGATTTCGCACATACCTACCTATACAATGTCTTTCAGAAACAAGGCATTTCATGGCTTTACACCACACACACATACTGAAAACTTTGAGGTTGCTGAAGACGTTCAGTGTTATTATTGTCGAGTTGTGGTAGATGACATGTTACTAGTGTCTTTACTTGGCTAGGTGTTGCACCACATCCATTCTGGAGAGTAATTCAAGGGGTTTGGTAACAGTAACGCACACACACAGAGTGGGAAACTGTGCATGACCTTTAAAGTTTGGTGACCTTTTAGCCAAATGAAAGCCCGGCCATCAGAAATTAATTAGCCCTGCAAACCTACTCTGGTCTTTCCTCCGTTGGCAGCGAGGACATAAATTAAATCGCTCTCTCTGTTTCGCCCTCATTTTTTGGTCTGTCATTCTCTCATTCTATTTTTCATTTCTCTTGCTGCTCCGTCCCTCTCCTCCCTCTCCCTCCCCTTCCCCCTCTCTCTCTCTCTCTCCCTCTCTTTCTCTCAGCGGAGACATTGGCAAAGTGTTGAGTAAGTGTGTGGCTCCAGGCTACGGTGCCGAGCTCCCAGTCAAGTAGGTTTCTTAAGCAGAGTTCACGCTGTAATCTTGCATTTTTTCGAATCAATTGACTCCTTCCCCCACCCCCCAGCTCAAAGCCACTTCATTCCTCTCTCAAACTGTTCCTGTTTTATTAAGTAACGCGCTGTGCCCACATAGCGCTGCGAGGCTTTATTTTTTTTATTCCTGGTCCTCTTTGGGAGAGCGAACCGAAATAGTCGGGTGCAAAACAGCTCATCAAAGCGCCTCTGCCGACCCAACAGCTGCTTTGGCTCTGACCACGAAGACCGAGAGCTGGCGTCACACGGTGGGCCCCGCCCACTGGCGTCCGGCACCCAGCCCAGCTTCTCAATGGCCAACTGAATGGAAGAGGTGGGCCCGGCGCTTATTAAATGCTGTGTCACCGGGGTCTCCCATGCACTCCCGCAGGAGCTCCTACAGATCAGCCCCGACAAGAAAGTTACCGTTAAGAAGAACAAAATGAAACCAAACGAGATGACGAGAACAGCCACCTACACTACACTTCACAAATAGATTTACAAGTCCGACAGTAGTGGTACTAATCGAAACCGTTCTTGATTCATGTGGATGCTGTGTTATGTACACTATTATTATACCGCAGTACACACTGACTGCCCCTGAGCAAAGTGGGTTTTATCAAGAGGGCATCCAGATCAATACTTAACAAAGTATTCTCAACTTGAAAGGGCTGTTATTTTTGTGTTTCTTGTCTGTTTAAGGGCAAATAGTAGAGTTGGAAAATGTAACTTTGGAAGAGACAACCACTAGCTATGTACACTACATGGCCAAAAGTATGTGGACACCTGCTAGTTGAACCTCTCATTCCAAATTCATGGGCATTGATATGGAGTTTGTCCCCCATTTGCTGCTATAACGGCCTCCACTCTTCTGGGAAGGCTTTCCACTAGATGTTGGAACATTGTTGCGGGGACTTGCTTCCATTCAGCCACAAAATGCATTAGTGAGGTTGTTCACTGATGTTGGACGATTAGGCCTGGCTCGCAGTCGGCGTTCCAATTCATCCCAAAGGTGTTCGATGGGGTTGAGGTCAGGGCTCTGTGCAGGCCGGTCAAGTTATTCCACACTGATTTCGACAAACCATTTCTGTATGGACCTTGCTTTGTGCACAGGGGCATTGTCGTTCTGAAACAGGAAAAGGCCTTCCCCAAACCGTTGCCACAAAGTTGGAAGCACAGAATTGTCTAGAATGTCATTATGCTGTAGCGTTAAGATTTCCCTTCACTGGAACTAAGGGGTTTAGCTCAAACCATAAAAAACAGCCCCAGACCTTTAGTCCTCCTCCACCAAACGTTACAGTTGGCACTGGGGCAGGTAGTGTTCTCCTGGCATCCGTCAAACCCAGATTGGTCTGTCAGACTGCCAGATGGTGAAGCATAATTCACCACTCCAGAGAACGCGTTTCCACTGCTCCATTGTCCAGTGGGGGTGAGCTTTACACGACTCCAGCCGACGCTTGGCATTGCACATGGTGATCTTAGTTTCGGCCAATGAAACCCATTTCATAAAGTTCCCGACGAACAGTTCTTGTGCTGATGTTGCTTCCAAAGACAGTTTGGAACTCGGTTGTGAGTGTTGCAACCAAGGACAGACGATTTTTGCACGAAACGCGCTTCAGCACTCGGCGGTCCCATTGTGTGAGCTTGTGTGTCCAACCACTTCGTGCCTGAGCCGTTGTTGCTCCTAGACATTTCCACTTCACAATAACAGCACTTTGATGAACTGACTTGAACTGAGCTTTTGGATGAACTTTGATGAACTGACTTGTTGGAGAGGTGACATCCTATGATGGTGGCACGTTGAAAGTCACTGAGCTTTTCAGTACGGTCCATTCTACAGCCAATGTTTGATCTATGGAGATTGCATGGCTATGTGCTCGATTGTATACACCTGTCAGTAACGGGTGTGGCTGAAATAGCAGAATCCACTAATTTGAAGGTGTGTCCACATACTTTTGGCCATGTAGTACATGTCTGCTGTATGTATTGCTGCCCTGACTTTTGGTTTTAGCTATGGAGTGTGATGCTACACACTAACACCAGGGTTCAGGCCAATATGATGTGGGGGCAAGACTGACTCTGTCAGATGTAATGGCTGTGGTCGTCAAACCCAGTGCTCACACTCAAAAAAGTGAATGTATGTTTCATAATGAGAGCAATCTTTCCACAGTACTTCCCCACCACTAGCCCTCCTTGGTAAAGATTTGAAAAGGTGCAGGTGAATCTGGTGTAGCGTGTGCATGTGTGTGGCAGAGAGAGATCAAAACCGGTGCTCATTAAGACTGTTAATTCCCCTTCTTTTCACGTGTGCAGTTGTTCAGAGGAGCAGGTGACAGAGGCTATAACATCATGCAGTCAATATGGAAATTAGTGTCAAATGCTTAATAACCTCAGCCATTCCCACGCACAGCCATGCCTGTTCAAAGGCATTGTGAATCTTGTGTGTGACTGCAGGATGTTATAAAGACTAGTGTTGTTTTCCTGTGGTTTATATCTCATATGCTGATGGTATGACGGTAAGGTATTTGAGTCATATGAACCTCTGTCCCTATCATCACAAACCGCTGGCAGATTGGAAGATCATATATTTTAATGAGAAGTTCAATAGCTTTTTAACCCATCTCATTAGGAGGAATATATACTATGGGCTTGCTCTTTTGGCATTAAAACGAAATAACTGTTTGTTTAATTATGCGGTGTGTAAGATGGGTCACGGGTTGGGGTGTGTACCTATCTGTGTGTGTCTGTGTTCTGGAGTTAGATGGCGATTAAATATTCAGAGGGTTGCTCCCCCTCTCCCCGACCCTGCTGCGGCCATTAACACATCATCACCATATAACTAGCTCTGTTGTCAATCACCAGCCCCATGCCAAAGAGGCACATGTCTGGTCTTCATCTCTGGCCTGGCTGTAGAACAGAAAAAAGCGAAGTAACAAGGGAGTGACGGGGAGAGAAAATGGCCAAACCAACAGAGATGCCTTTTCTTTTCACCTTCTCCTGGAGAGGAGGAGAACATAGTACCCACATGGAGAAACGGTCGTACATTTAGTGTTCTAACGTTACACCTAGCTTGAATTCGAGTGCTGGTTAGTGGTTAGCCTTGCCTGTGTCTCTGGTAGTAGGCCAATCTATCTGCATTAATTTGCAATGTTTGAATTAATATTTTGTTGAAGTCAAACGGTGCGATTCTGCCCCATTTTAATAATGTGTAACACCCTAATGTTTTCGCTAACCTACCCTTTTTATTACACCGCACGTAAAAGTGGGCGTGCATACGGGCCACATGCGCTATCATGCCTTATAATAAATTATGGGCTCCGTATTCTAATTAAAAATAATAATTAGGCTGCTGGATAACAAACTCTCCTAATCTTCATGTGCCTCAATTTGTATCTTTGGTTGTAATAAAAAAAAAAATCAGGAAATGAGAGGAAAGTGAGAGGGAGATTGGACGGACGTTGGGACGCTTTAATGTAATCTGCCTGCAAATCAAATTATTTGACCTCGAAAGCCTAACAATACAAACTCCTACCGGACTGCTGTTAAATATTTAGCATGCGCCCTGTCATGAATACAAATGGAGCGCAAATTAGAATCTACAGGCGTCTGACCCCCCTATCACACCCAGGGAGCACTGGGGCTCGTGCTGCTTTAAATGTTTTAATTACCGGGCGGGCAGGAGGATCCTGCTGCAGCACTTGAAGGACAAGCAGAGATATTCAGCACCTGGTAAACATCGGTGTTCCTGTGTCGATTATCTCCCTGCATGAAGTGTAATGTGGGAGATGCGCTGATGATGAGACACGGTGAATAACGTCAACGAATTGTCATGCACTTGTCATTTGGCCTAATGCCATGTTGCTACTGTAGGCTATACATGGTGGCTTTATTTTCCTATGAGGCTCTTCCCATCATATCGAGGGTATCTTCTGGATGCTCCGAGAAAGCATCCTGTAATTTCTATTGTGCGCTTTGACAGAATATCATTCACAGTGATTTTGATGTAAGAAAATCTGGTTTGTATTGACCTGCTATCGATCCTGGGGTGGACTCATCACTTGTCGTTTAGCGGCAGTGCTTTGCGATGGATCACCTTATTTGTTGTTAATATGTTCAATATCAATACAATAAGGTGTTGAACATGTTGATGAATATTACACTGACAGTTCACCCGGTTTTATGACGTTTTTTTGTTTCTTGGATTAAAAAGGTGAATAAATACTGTCTTATTTGGAGTGGCCAATAAATGACGCATTTATAGGCTACGGTAGATGTAAATGCTGACTTTACAGAAACAACTGACTTTACAATATCGTCGTCCATGTAGGACTATTAGCCTACTTATTCCATCGACATTTTTTTCCTCCTAAATGATGTTTGATTTGGACTCGAATTGGTGTCCACAAGTCGATTCAACGTCCTTTATTTTCTTCCCCCTCCCCATTCAGTTTTGCTGTTGGGCAACCCCGCATTGAAATTATTAGTTATGCCTGGCTTGTAAGCAGTTAATCAGAGTTATAGACCCTGGGGAAATACATTTGGCAGAAAATCAGTGTGAGAAGATTTAATTATCACGCGAGACCTTTTCCCTCAGCTGGCCCAGTGAACCCCAAAACTCCCGCGCTGCTGCAGCCAAATGTGCGCGGACGCCAGCCTTCTCCTCCCAATTTGTTCCCGCGCGCAGTGATAAGCCAAGCAATTACTGCTTTATTGATTTTTCATCACCGAAAATTTAAAGTAGATTTTTTTTCACTCTTTGAAAAGCCATGGTGGGTGATTAAGTGAGGCCCCTTTCTACCCCCTCCATCCTTCCCTCTGAGGTTCAGGGGAAAAGTGGATCCGCGTGGCAAATTCAAATAACCCCGGGTCGACCCCTGTTGTTGTCGGATAATGTGATGATACACGGCTTTCTCACTATGGGACGCAACCAAACGTCAGTGCATGGAGGGGTATCAACCGAAATGTTTAACTTGCCCTGTGAAGCAAAAGAGGAAGCAGCCCGCCAATACCATTAGTAGTGGCCTATTAGACCACATTATCCAGATGTTGCGCGTGTGCCTCTGCTGTGCACACCACAGGTTAAGTGGATGGATGATTGACAGCACCTTTTCGCCCGTGTTGATCACTAATCGTTTTACGGGTCACCCTTATCAATTACCCCGCTGTCTGTGGAGTCTGTGGAGTGATGTACCTTCAAATGTCACCAAAATCACAAGAAGAACATATTGATGTTGATACTGCATTTCTGTCACTGTTTTAGAAATGTATTCCTCTTTGTTGCTATCATTCAGACATTGAAAGTGAAATCCTCTCAATTAAATAAATCAGATTTGTATAATATAATTAATATGATAATAATCAATTGTCATTGGTATTCCATATTTAGTTGCTGCCCAGTAAAAGTCTACATGTTGAAGTCTACATTATATTTCATAACAATTTGAAATAATTGGCTAGGTCTCCCTTGTAATTAAGGTCTTTTGACTTCAACAGGATTTCTTGGAAAAATAAAGGTAAAAACAATAAACATAAGAAATAATTTAACCTAAGAATGCCCTTGATTGTGATCAGAATGAGGTTTCATCTGACTGTACAGTGCCTTCGGAAAGTATTCATACCCCTTGACATAGTCCACATTTTGTTGTTACAGCCTGAATTCAAAATATATTAAATGTATTTTTTTCTCCCACCCATCTACACACAATACCCAATGACAAAGGGAAAAATCTAATTTATTGAAAATGAAATACAAAAATGTAATTTACATAAGTATTCACACTCCTGAGTCAATACATGTTAGAATCACCTTTGGCAGCGATTACAGTGGTGAGTCTTTCTGGGTAAGTCTCTGAGCTTTGCACACCTGGATTGTACAATATTTGACCATTATTATTTTAAAAATTCTTCGAACTCGCTAGACAGCCATTTTCAAGTCTTGCCATAGATTTTCAAGCCGTAACATTCAATGTCGTCTTGGTGAGCAACTCCAGTGTATATTTGTGTTTTAGATTATTGTCCTGCTTAAAGGTGAATTTGTCTCCCAGTATCTGTTGGAAAGCAAACTGAGCCAGGTTTTCCCCTAAGATTTTTCCTGTGCTTAGCTCTATTTTGTTTCTTTTTATCCTAAAAAAAACTCCCTAGTCCTTGCCGATGACAAGCATACCCAAAACATTAACAAAATAATAGATAAACAAAAAATGATGCAGCCGCCACCATGTGCAGAGTGGTACTATATGAAGAGTGGTACTCAGTGACGTGTTGTTGGATTTGACCCAAACATAATGCTTTGTATTCAGGACATGAAGTTCATATCTTTGCCGCGTTTTTTGCAGTTTTCTTTAGTGCCTTAGTGCAAACAGGATGCATGTTTTGGAATATTTTATTCTGTACAGGCCTCCTTTTCACTATGTCATTTCGGTTAGTATTGTGGAGTAACTACAATGTTGTCGATCCATTCTCAGTTTTCTCCTAAACAGCTGTTAAACTCTAACTGTTTTAAAGTGACCATTGGCATCATGGTGAATACCCGGAGCGGTTTCCTTAGTCTCCGGCAACTGAGTTAGGAACAACGCCTATATCTTTGTAGTGACTGGGTGTATTGATACACCAAAGTGTAATTAATAACTTCACCATGCTCAAAGGGATATTCATTGTCTGCTTTTTAAAAATGTTGACCCATCTACCAATAAATGTTGACCCATCTACCCTTCTTTGTGAGGCATTGGAAAACCTCCCTGGTCCTTGTGGCTGAATCTGTGTTTGAAATTCGCTGCTCGACTGAGGGACCTTAAAGATAATTGTTTTTGTGGGGTACAGAGATGAAGTAGTCATTCAAAAATCATGTTAAGCACTATTATTGCACACAGAGTGAGTCCATGCAACTTATTATGTGACTTGTTAAGCACATTTTTACGCCTGAACTTATATAGGCTTTCCATAACAAAGGGGTTGTTAAGACATGAAGGTCTTCATTGAAGGTTTTCATTTTTAATTCATTTGTAAAAAAAAAAAAATCTAAAAACATAATTCCACTTTGACGTTATGGGACAGTGTGTGTAGGCCAGTGACACACAATCTCAATTTAATCCATTTTAAATACAGGCTGAGACACAATTGTTTTTTGAAAAATTCAAGGGGTGTGAATACTTTCTGGAGGCACTGTGTGTATTGTGTGTGCTGTTATATGGACCCCTAGAGGACAGAGTGGTAGGGCCTGTCTGTGTCTGGACAGGGTCACACTCACATTGAGAAGTATGCAGGCGCAGGATGGCCAGGCTCTCTCACAAACACGCACACACACACACACACACACACACTGCTGCTGGGGGAAATCTCCCTGGGTGGCAGCCAGCCATGTGGCCCTCTAAAACTTTTATTGTCAGACAGAGTTCATAGACAAACCTGGAGGCGGGTCTTGTTTTGCTACCCTGTATAAAAGTGTGTGTGTTTGTAAATGCGTGTAGATGGCATTGCTCCGGGCAGGTTTCAAGGTGGGAAAGAGGTTTCCTGGGACAGGGTTAAAGTGTGTGGGGTATGTGTGCATGCGTGTGTGTGTGTTTTCTATTGTGTGTGTGTGTGTGTATGCGTGTGTGGGTGGGGGGCTCATTCGCACCTCATCAAGATGTAACTGGTGGTCCCAGACAAGACTGAAGGGGCTGTGGGGGACTAGGACTGGGGGTGGTGGAGCAGACCACTATGGCTGGGATAGGGTGACACTGGGTGACATGTAGAGGGGAAGGTTCACAGCCAGGGCTTCGCAGGGCCACCCCCAGACCTGGCTAGGGAGGGAGGGTGTGAATGAGTGACTGGGCTAATATAATGTGTTCTGACACTCTTCTGTCAGTTTTGTCCTCGAAAGCAGAGAGAAGGGAACCTCAGTTTTATGGTTGTCATTCCATCCAGAGGTTGTTTCACTTTAGATATTGAAGAGTTTAATATTTTAGATGTATTATTTCTTTTTTTAATCTGAAATGAAAATGATTTACAAACGACTCGCACGCACACCTACACTCACATAGGCACACTAGTTAGTTGAGTATCATCTATATTCACAATATGCTTAGGTTGTTTACGTAACAGTTTGGTCTAGTGGGACACGTACTTGCTTCAAATGACAATTGAATTGTCATTTGAAAATGGACCCTTTTTACCACTGAAATAGGAACTCATCATTCCTAAAGCCCAGTTGCTTGAATGCGTTATGAGGTCAGTGTTTTTCTGTGTTTCTGTCGTAAGTCCTACTTCAATAAGGTAAAGTGCAGGGTGATGCCGGTAAGGTAATCTATTAAGCGTCTAAATTTATTAGGCTAAGAGGGGTCGGGGGGAGTGGCACATGTTTAATTACCAGCCCCCCACCCAGGACCCACACACACCCCTCATCATGGCCATGACCTTTCGCTAGTTGAGACGGTCCAAAGGAGATCCTGAATCTGGCTACGTAGAACCAGCCAGAGCCTCAGGTTTGGAGAGGGAGAGAGGGAGGAAAATGGGTGCAAATAGAGAAAGGAAATCAATTATGGGGTGGGGGGGGTTAGACGTCAACAAGGCTGTAGGTCACCAGTGTTTGTGTGTGTGTGTATATGTGTATGCTGTTTTCCTGGATTCTTGATTACATCATTTTCATTTTAAAGACCATGCTCCAATTAAGTAATTAGTTGCCCAGGTGTTTCTTTAATTACCGGATCTGTTCTTAAAAGACATGCTGACCAGACCAGGATGAGAAAGTGAAGAGCACTGCACCCCCCCCCAAATCACTCACTCACTCTCACTTTCTCTCTCACACACACACTTGCGTACACACACACACACACACACACACACGTGTGCACATACTCACACACTAGCAGTGCACACTTACACACACATAGTGTTCAAATCACTTTATCAATTAAATATACTGGTAAAGTGTATCTTGTTTCTCATCAAGGGTATTACTCCATGTTTCGATTAAAGCTGGACTGCGGTTGAAACATGCATTTGAATCAGCCATTAAGCAAGATAATCATATTTGAACATTACAATAAAATAATAATATTTTAGTATTGTACTCCCACATAATGCACATGCACTAAAACACACTCATACACACAGAGAGGGTCTGGTCTTGAAGACGTCACGGTTCAGGCTGTGAAAGCTTCACATTTTAGTGGCACGCCGTGATACAGCACAGACACTGTCTGTCTGCTGACACCCTCTCACCCTACAGACACACACAGACAGGGAGTCACACAAACATACGGACACACACACACCTGTCTTTAGTTAACCCACAGTGTACCCCTCACCCACATATCCCACCCTCCTTATCCCCCCATCTAACACCCACCCAGCTTGACAGTGCACTGGGCAGGGTAAGTGGACAGATCCAAAAACCCACTTTCTTTCAGGGTAAGTAGAAGGCTTGTGGCTCAAGTATTAGGGCTGCGTCTTAAATAACAGCCTATTTCTATTTATTGCACTACCCATAGGGCTCTGGTCAAAAGAAGTGCAATATAGGGCATGGTGACATTTGGGACGCAGCCTGGGAGCACTGTAATGCGGTCTCTTGTGACTCTAGCACTGCCATTTGAATGTGTCGTGAAAATAGGACGTTTTGAATTTGCATTTGACATCTTTAACCAGATAAATATAGGTATTGCTGTCTGTCTCCATGTGCTGTTTCTGTCTATGTGTACAGTCGTGGCTAAAAGTTTTGAGAATGACACAAATATTAATTTTCACAAAGGCTGCTGCCTCGGTTTGTATGATGGCAATTTGCATATACTCCAGAATGTTATGAAGAGTGATCAGATGAATTGCAATTAATTGCAAAGTCCCTCTTTGCCATGCAAATGAACTGATTCCCCCCAAAAAACATTTCCACTGCATTTCAGCCCTGCCACAAAAGGACCAGCTGACATCATGTCAGTGATTCTCTCGTTAACACAGGTGTGAGTGTTGACGAGGACAAGGCTGGAGATCACTCTGTCATGCTGATTGAGTTCGAATAACAGACTGGAAGCTTCAAAAGGAGGGTGGTGCTTGGAATCATTGTTCTTCCTCTGTCAACCTGCAAGGCAATGCGTGCCGTCATCATTGCTTTGTACAAAAAGGGCTTCACAGGCAAGGATATTGCTGCCAGTAAGATTGCACCTAAATCAACCATTTATCGGATCACTAAGAACTTCAAGGAGAGCGGTTCAATTGTTGTGAAGAAGGCTTCAGGGCGCCCAAGAAAGTCCAGCAAGCGCCAGGACCGTCTCCTAAAGTTGATTCAGCTGCGGGATCGGGGCACCACCAGTACAGAACTTGCTCAGGAATGGCAGCAGGCAGGTGTGAGTGCATCTGCACGCACAGTGAGGCGAAGACTTTTGGAGGATGGCCTGGTGTCAAGAAGGGCAGCAAAGAAGCCACTTCTCTCCAGGGAAAACATCAGGGACAGACTGATATTCTGCAAAAGGTACAGGGATTGGACTGCAGAGGACTGGGGTAAAGTCATTTTCTCTGATCAATCCCCTTTCCGATTGTTTGGGGCATCCGGAAAAAAGCTTGTCCGGAGAAGACAAGTTGAGCGCTACCATCAGTCCTGTGTCATGCCAACAGTAAAGCATCCTGAGACCATTCATGTGTGGAGTTGCTTCTCAGCCAAGGGAGTGGGCTCACTCACAATTTTGCCTAAGAACACAGCCATGAATAAAGAATGGTACCAACACATCCTCCGAGAGAAACTTCTTCCAACCATCCAGGAACAGTTTGGTGATGAACAATGCCTTTTCGAGCACCTTGCCATAAGGCAAAAGTGATAACTAAGTGGCTCAGGGAACAAAACATCGATATTTTGGGTCCATGGCCAGGAAACTCCCCAGACCTTAATCCCATTGAGAACTTGTGGTCAATCCTCAAGAGGCGGGTGGAAAAACAAAAACCCACAAATCCTGACAAACTCCAAGCATTGATTATACAAGAATGGGCTGCCATCAGTCAGGATGTGGCCTAGAAGTTAATTGACAGCATGCCAGGGCGGATTGCAGAGGTCTTGAAAAAGAAGGGTCAACACTGCAAATATTGACTCTGCATCAACTTCATGTAATTGTCAATAAAAGCCTTTGACACTTATGAAATGCTTGTAATTATACTTCAGTATTCCATAGTAACATCTGACAAAAATATCTAAAGACACTGAAGCAGCAAACTTTGTGGAAATTAATATTTGTGTCATTCTCAAAACTTTTGGCCACGACTGTATGAATGATTGTTGTGTTTTGTGTGGGTCCCAGAAAGAGCAGCTATCGCTAAAGTCACAGCTAATGGGGAATTCACATTGAAACAAATAATAGGTGCTGCGTTATCAAATGTCCTCCACTCTATTCATACACCCAAAAAGCATAGAAATAAGAATGAAAAGAATGGGCTTGGAATCGCTGACTGTGGCAATTGACTGATAAACTCATGGGTACACTCGCAATGGCTACCTGGTATTGTAATGCAATAATTTCCACGGTATTTAGCAATGTTTTATCAACTGATGCTGGATTGCCATGGTAATGTATGTTCATTCAGATAATACTAACTGATGTGGCTCATGCAATGGAATGTATTTTTTGTAATGTCAGTTGAGTTGACTTAACAAATCACAGCACAGATTGAAGGGTACACTTCCTGCTTTTACTTGCTGGCATGGGTACCCACAAAATAGCTGCCAGTACACCCATCATGCCACCATTGACTTGAATGGAGACGCCCTTGATATTAATTTTTATTTCTATGCAAAAAAGTGAGTGTGAAAAGTGTGTGTGCAACATGGCATCATTCTGTAACTATCTGATCCCAAGGTCTATAGCCATAACAGACTGCAGACAGGTGTGGAGTGTCACCCCACTGATTATAGGGGTTGATTGAGGAGAGAGAGGGATGATGGGAAATTAGAAATAGAGATGTTGGAGGAGATAGGAGGGGCTGGGCGCGTGGCGGCAGTGTCTGCCTGTCATTAGGCTCTGTGTTAGGGTAATTCATTCATTATTGGTCCCTTTATTGAGTGAAGAGTGGATATGATGCTTATCTCTCTAGGAGACATTGGCGAGGCCAGGACGCACAAGGTGTCTGTCCTCAGCTGCTCTGACTAGGACACTGGCTGTCAATATGGGGTCACGTACTCAGGATAAATTCTGGGCCGGAGATCATCCATCCAACCTTCATCTATCTCTCCGTCTGTCTATCCTTCCAACCTTCAACCATCCGTACATCCATCCATCTTAAACCCTACTGAAAATGTAGGCTACACATAAAAAAAATTGAAAAGACGAGATTGTATTAATAGCAATGTCATTTAAACACATCTGTGCTTCAGGTAAAACTCAGGGCTCAGGAGAGGGCTGTCATAGTCTTTCTTGTTGCTGTTCAGTTTGTATTGTATTGAGTATTGTGATACTTTAGGTCATCAGAGTGAGCATTGGGTTTAGTATAGAGGGGATCCCCTGAGTCGCTAGTGGGGCTCCCAGATTTACACAGAGGTCGGTGGTCATGATTGGTGTATGTGGGACATTAGTGTTGTGACAAGCGACTTTAGGGGTCACACTGAAAATGACAGTGATCAAGGAGAGGGTCCACCCAGGGCAATTGACACAGTGATAAGGATGTTAGGACCATGGGGGCTCGGCACGCGTCACTTACGTATTGATGGGACGTGTGTGTTTTGAGGAGGAGGGGATGCTTGGTTGATAAGGAGCTGTGTGTGTGTGTGTGTGTGTGGTCCCATGGGGACCCTGCGATGCGGCTGGGGCAGCGTCAGTAGAACAGCTCGGTCACCTGCTGTGGCACTGGGCGGTCCCCTCCCTCCCTTGGACATCTGGCCCAGGTTGCCGATGTGTCTCCCTGGTATGACCCTCAAAACCCCCAGCCACAGGGGCTAGCATGATGTGTTAGCATGCATAGCACAGCAGTACTGTAGATCACAACACTTCAACATAACACATCACAGAGCAGAATGTAACATCACACAACAGCACCCCACAGCAGCATGCTCTGTCACAACACAACAGTTCAACATAACACAGCACAGAGCAGAATGTAACATCACACAACAGCACCCCACGGCAGCATGCTCTGTCACAACACAACAGTTCAACATAACACATCACAGAGCAGAATGTAACATCACACAACAGCACCCCACAGCAGCATGCTCTGTCACAACACAACAGTTCAACGTAACACATCACAGAGCAGAATGTAACATCACACAACAGCACCCCACAGCAGCATGCTCTGTCACAACACAACAGTTCAACGTAACACATCACAGAGCAGAATGTAACATCACATAACAGCACCCCACAGCAGCATGCTCTGTCACAACACAACAGTTCAACATAACACATCACAGAGCAGAATGTAACATCACACAACAGCACCCCACAGCAGCATGCTCTGTCACAACACAACAGTTCAACATAACACATCACAGAGCAGAATGTAACATCACACAACAGCACCCCACGGCAGCATGCTCTGTCACAACACAACAGTTCAACGTAACACAGCACAGAGCAGAATGTAACATCACATAACAGCACCCCACGGCAGCATGCTCTGTCACAACACAACAGTTCAACGTAACACAGCACAGAGCAGAATGTAACATCACATAACAGCACCCCACAGCAGCATGCTCTGTCACAACACAACAGTTCAACGTAACACAGCACAGCATAAGACAACTTGTCAGACAACACAGCACAGCAAAACAGTACACATCACATAAGAGCATATAACAACACAACGAAACAAATCAGATCACAGTACAGCTCAACATAGCACATATCACAGCTCAACACAGCACAATATCTGACTTATGTCTCCCCCCTGAGTTGGGTTATCAAGTGTATGGGTGATCCCTCTCTAGAGGACAAACGCTTTGTAGCACTCTATTATGGGACAGCTTGCACACACACATACCCCTCTTTTTCCAATAATGGTTCTTGGAATGCAATGATAGTCATATCATCTCTATGTGGTTCATATAATGATGGGTTGAGTCAACTTGCACTGGTTTTTATCTGCTGTTATTTACCCATCTAATGTTATTTTCTCTGTGTTACTCTTTCTGTTTCTCACCCATTTCTCTTGCTACCACTGTCTTTTTCCCTTGCTTTCTCTATCCAACTCCCTCTCCTCCCCTCATTGAGATCTCATTTGTCAAGGCCGGGAGCAGCAGACAGGCAGCAGGGTATTAGTTATGCAAATATTGACGTGCCGCTTTGGCCTGATAGCTATCAATTGAAATCAGCAAATCGATGGGCCTAATAGCTCCTCATTACGCACTTGATGCATTTTCAGGGCTAGCATCAGAAGCTGTCAGCGCGCCGTAATCAATGCAGTCCAGAACTATTACTTGACCACCGGGACAGACATCTTTTTAATAACCCAGCCTTTGTTTCTGTTTTTGCTTTTTCTCTGGGCAGCGATGGGCTGGCTAAGAATGTGTTTTAAGATTTACTGAGTGATCTGTGCGGAGATAAATACCTGCAGGTAGCACTCACGTGTGCGTACACACACATTACTAACACACACACAATGGCTTTGGTTTACACTGATGAAGAGCTAAGCTAAATCACTGGGGCTTCACTTTGGGGAACACTCCCAAACAGACAGGGCCAGATGGATAGATACAAAATGTGTATTTTCGTGTGAATGCTGGTTAATGGAATTTAAGATGATATTGAATTGATATGTATCCTCATGCATAAACTCAGTTCGGACAGATATATGAAAATTGCACAGGTGACCTGGTTTTTCAATAATCGGACATTTGGTTTGAATGTGGATTTTTGGGTTAGTGATAACTTGATGTTTTCGGACTGAAAAGATTAGTTTGAACGTATTCCCAGACCCAGTCATGTATTAAACAACATGTTTAGGCCTCAAGATGAAACACTTTGATGCGTAAGGAAGTGCTACAGTCAATCCCCCTTAGCGCTGAATGAAACAAACCGTTTGATGCCAAGTGAACCGTGTGTTCTGTGTACTTAGCTTAGCGCGAGGTTACGCAAACAACAGGTAGGCCAAGACCCACAGGTAGGCCAAGACCCACAGGTAGGCCAAGACCCACAGGTAGTCCAAGACCCACAGGTAGGCCAAGACCCACAGGTAGACCAAGACCCACAGGTAGGCCAAGACCCACAGGTAGGTCAAGACCCACAGGTAGGCCAAGACCCACAGGTAGGCCAAGACCCACAGGTAGGCCAAGACCCACAGGTAGGCCAAGACCCACAGGTAGACCAAGACCCACAGGTAGGTCAAGACCCACAGGTAGGCCAAGACCCACAAGTAGGCCAAGACCCACAGGTAGGCCAAGACCCACAGGGGATCCACCAATAGGCACATAGCTGCTCCGGTTTCTCTGTTATCCTGGCGTAGAGGTAAGGAAGATGGTAAACAGAGGTGAGTAAAAATGTGTGTACAGTATCTGTGTATGTCTCTCTGTGTGCATGTGCATGACTGCGTGAGTGTGTGTTGGCGGGTTGTGGCAGGGATAAATCATTGGAGGCAGGGTTATTGGAAATGCAGGGAAATGAAAGACTGAAGAAGCCAGTAATTGCCTTAAAGATCAGACTACAAAGCATTACTTTAGATTTTACTAGGCCAGCCGGCAACAAAAGAGCCGGTAATTTATGAGCTCAGTGTAAAAGAATAGCATAATTGCATTAAAAATGTATGATAATGAGCCCTAAAATGGGGAAGGTGGTTATTATGAAAGTTTGTATTCATCATCCGCAGCTTGACTGATGGCTAGTGGCTTGATTAATGCCTTAATTTCTATCAATTAGCGAGCCAAAAAAAAATCAAATGCGAGGCGATCCCCTAAATTGAGCATTGAATTACATATTTTACTGCAGTGCTAAGAGGGGGGCAGAGGGCTCTGGCACTCACTGGAGCCGGGACACTGATGGGGCAGGGTGTGTGTTTCTGTCTGGCCGTCTTTTGCCCTGTGTACTGTACATGCAATTTCTTTAATGGTGTTACGCTGCGGTGTTTGTGTTAATGCAGTGTTATTTTATGAAACCACAGGAGTCTTGCTATGGACCAACAGGACCATGTAGGATCATTCCCTGTGGTAGCGCCAGCCATCCCGACCGAAGCCAGCTCTACTCTCCAATTACATCCGCCATGTCAACAGTAGTCAAATTTGCCGTTTTTCCCGCTCACATTATTTCTTTCTTATTTTCATGTCACCATTGGGGTGGTCTTTGCTTGTCTTACCGCAAATATAACTCCAAAGCACCTTTGAATGTACTTTTAATTTGTGACCGACCTCGACACAACGTACAGTTCGTTTCTCTTATTTATTTGCTCGGGCAAAATGAGTGCCGTCGTAATTTAGCTTGCGAGGTATGCGCTCAATTACTGGAATTAATCATTAGCAGCAATATATTCAGCTCTCGCTGTTACTGATTGACACAAGGGTTGACAAACGGTCTGGCCCTGTAAAAATCTGTAGTAAAACAGCGCTATCCTCTGTTTAGACTCTGTCACTGCAGCAGAAACGTCATCTTGCTCGCTCTCTTTCTCTGACACACACACACACACACTTTCTGTCCCGGATGGCTCAGGAAATCTGCTTTCTTTCATTGGTGTTACTGATTTTCTCTCTTCACCTTCTTAATCAATGAAGTAGACAAACAGCTATTTTGAGGGCACAATACGCTATTGATTCCAGGTTGCTCATCAGGATGCTGTTGGACTAATTTTGGTAATGAGTTTGCAAGTGTTTTCTGTCCATCCCACACACTTAACACACACGCATGCACATACACAAACAGCCTAAGAGGCAGATCAATCACTAACCATTATTAAGCTCATTATAACCAGTGAATACAAGGATGAAAAATGTAAGGACTCTCAATATGGTCCAGTGTATTGATCATTCTGGTTTGACACCCCAACAGGTCACTCATAATGGTAGTAAGACCATTTAAAGGCCTACTTCACTGTTTATAGCCATTTTTGGATGGATAACTGTATTGAGAATCATACTGCAGTTGAATGAAAATATTGAGCAGTTGTTAACGTGCTGTACATCGAAGGCATTATCTTTCTAGTCTTTTCCTGTCTCTTTATGTCCTCCTTTTGCTTCTCTCTGTCTTTCTCTCATCGCCGACAGACGAGCTCTGCCAGTAATGTGGGGACAATCGAGTCACGCCGCTAAATTAATTAGCCGGATAATGTGTCAATGTTCAATATTAACTTTGACCTCCCTGCTCTCCACTCCGCTGCTCGGCCGCCGCGGGTATTGATTTTTGTCTGGTCTGTAGCTGGTCCCGGCCTTCTCTCTCAAAGTCCATTATTTTTAATTTTTCTATGAAATACATCTCTTTCACCACTGACATCTGTCAAACCGCATATGGAAGTCATTTTATTTACCAGTAATGTGTTTGTCAAAAAGTATGAGGCTTTAATGGATTCCGTGGGCCTCGTCCGTCCACTCTGTCACCTGCTCGACGGGCTGTCATTGATATATCTGGGCAGATAGGGTGGGAGGGGGCTAAGGTGTGTGTGTGTGTTAGTGTGTCCTTTATTAAGACTCTTACCTCAGAGTGCGGAGAGTGAATTCATCGATCACTGATTGAAAAAACGGGATTCATGGTTGACCAGTTGACGGATTTGTCTCCTTCAAACTTGGACACACACATACGCACACAATACTCCTGATGATGCTGTGGCTGTCATGTGAAGGACAGTCTTCAGGAGGATATTGGGCCGGCGCTCCCGTTCTCTATCTTGCTGCACATTCATGGTAATAACTATTTTTGGAGACGCCACATCTATTTTTCTTGCTCCTCTTCTCCTCACGTAACAAGACATACTGTCATGGATGGAAGGCTTAATTCCAGTTGTCAGTGGAGTTGTCCAATTATCCCAGTAAATAGAAATGGAAACAAAGTTTGTTTGAACAACATTATGTCCTCCTATTTTGTTACTTTTATCTCACTGTGTGTGTGTGTGTGTGTGTGTGTGTGTGTGTGTGTGTGTGTGTGTGTGTGTGTGTGTGTGTGTGTGTGTGTGTGTGTGTGTGTGTGTGTGTGTGTGTGTGTGTGTGTGTGTGTGTGTGTGTGTGTGTGCGCGCGCGCCTGCAGTGTGGACTGAGGCAAAAATTGAGAAGTGTGTGTGTTGCTGTGCCGCTCACATTTACCAAATGAAAACCAGAACAAATATGAATCTATTCATTAAACACGCGCCCCAGAAAGATCTGTTGTGACAACTTCTCTGTGGCAGTTAATGGATGCATTTAATTCCTGTCATTAGCTCAAATGGTGCGTCTTCGGTGTGAGTGAGTGTATTTGTTTGTGTGAGTGAGTGTATTTGTTTGTGTGAGTGAGTGTATTTGTTTGTGTGAGTGTGTGTATTTGTTTGTGTGAGTGTGTATTTGTCCGTGTGTGTGTTCTTGTGCGAACTCGATTTTACACATCTGTGTTATTCATTGTGAGCCATTACAACCCACACCTGTTCATTGAAACTCTTTAATTTCGCTACAAGGTACTGTAGTCGCAGCTTCTGTTATTGAAGCATATGCAGACTCACTGGAGGTCTCTCTCTCTGCACGTCTCTTCTACATGGAATTCAGACAGGAGTGTCTCAGATTGACAGCTAGATAGATGGAAGTGTGCAGGGGAGGATAAAAGGATAGGTAAGCGAGGGATGAATATTGACTGATTGGTGGAGAGATTGACAGGCGAAAGAAGAAAAGTATTGTTCAGACTCTTACAGTTCCTACCTTTCCAGACACGTTCATAAATCAAAAATGTGCCTTCCGCCTACGTCTTTTTAATTTGATGCGTACAATTTTGATTTATTTTGATTTTTTACACTTTAAATAGTTTCATTGTAAGAGAATCGGCTGTGCTTACTGAGATTTGCTTAAAGGGGGAATCAACAGTTGAAACAATAACATAGCGGACACCCCACCTCTGTTTTGGTAAACAGCTGAGGGATGGGCCTGGTGAAATGAAACTACTCTTAATTTCATAGACAGGGCTTTTGAGACAATGACTGATCATCCAATATATCACAATTATAGTTTTCCTAAATATACTGTGATCCTCAGATACATCCCAAATGCACTACTTTTGGCCCATAGGGCTCTGGTCAAAGTAGTGCACAATATAGGCAATAGGGTGCCATTTGAGACTGATCAACCTTCTTTGTTGTTTGTTTGTCTTCTTTCATGGAGGTAGGCCCCAGTCCTGACCCCTGTCAAGACCCCCTATCTAATCTCTCCTTTAAAATAATACAGAGATTTGGACACATCAGAGATTTCTTAGCAGGTGCCAAAGAGCATTACTACCAGAGAAACTGGACATCAACCTGGAGTCAAGCATCCTAAATGTATTTGGTTCACTTCCCCTGATGTCCCTGCTGTGTCAACGTGACTCGAGGGCGGCTAACAAATCCCAGTGTGTGTGACCTCTCCCCCCCTTACACTGCTAACCTCTTCCTCCTCTCTCTTGCTCTCTTTCTGTGTTTCTGTTTCCAGAGGGGACGTCGCTGGCGGAGCAAGTGCGAAGGATAAAGGACATTGAGGCCATTGAGAGCGACTCCTTTGTTCCCCAGGCTTTCAAATCATCCCGAGACGGTGTCAAGGTGCGTTTTCTCTCTCTCCTTCTCTGTTCACTTCTTTCACTCTCTTATTTGATTTTTTTCCTCCCCCCTCCAGTTTTTATTCCATCTGTCCGAGGGCGGCTCCCGGACCCAAATTAAACCATTCCCATTCAATGCCGTTTGCTCCATCCGTTTGTTCAGGAGGAGAGAGGGGGCCTTCCGGGACTGTTTTTTTTATCTGCTCGGCCGCCACAAAAGCCACTGCGGCGGGCCTCTGTCCCTCGCCCTCTCTCTCTGTGTCTCCACAGGCACAGCGGCAGAAGCACAGAAGTCATTATTGAAATGCTCCTGCCTGAGAAAACGTGGAGGATATTAGATTTGTTGGCAATCATTGCCGATCCTGGGAGGGTTAGGACTAAAGGTGACAGTCCAAGTGGAGCGGGTTGATAGATTACACCAGGCACTGGGACCGGGACCTGTGTCTATCGCTCTGTGTGCTGTTGCTCTTTCTTTCTTTCTCTCTCTCTCTCGTTCACTCATCACGGCTCTACCTGGCCTGTATAAGTGGTGTGACAGGCAAAGGGACGTGATAGGGTATAGTTGAATGCACTGATTGTAAGTCGCTCTGGATAAGAGTGTCTGCTAAATGACCAAAGTTCAAATGTAATTGAGGTACTTCTTGTAGTTAAGGGTCCTCAGCTCAGAAGCGCAGTCCCTAACCGGAGGCTCCCAGAGGCCGAACACCTGCAGCCCTCTCCAGTTAGCACTCAATTAGCCACCGATGTACACCCGGCATCTTCAAATAGAGGCCCTAATAAAATAATGAGGATACAGGGTGTAAGTCAAGTTCTAACCCTCTTCCATCCCCACTCGGGTGAGAATTTTCCAACAGGCTCCACACAAATGCATCTACCCCCTCTCAGTTTTAGGTTTTATTTATTCACGCCAAAGAAAAGAAGTGAAAGGCAAAACCGTACAGATTTTAAAAAAGGGTAAAAACGGCGTCCCTCCTGGCTGCAGGAAGTGAATGTGTTAAACAAAGTTGCGCACACACACACACACACAGCTCAGAAGACCCAGTTAGTACTTCAGACCTATACTCACATTGCCATCTTCTGGCCAAACACGAAACTGCATCTGCTGCATTTGTCATTACTCTGCACTAGTGTTCTAGCTTGTTTATGCAAGCAGCACATTTGCTGTTCTTGTCAAACAATTTGATGTGATGAGTAAATGGGATATTACACTATTATACCATGTGATTGATATGTGTAATCCGACTGGGTGTGATGTAGAATTCCAAAATTCTGGTTACTGTCCCAAAATTCCTAGGTTTTCCAGAAATGCCGACTAGAAGATTCCTGGATTTAGGAGGGAATAAGCAGGAAGTCTAGAATCCCCTAACCAGGATATCTGGAGAACCTGGGAATTTTGCAGCCCTTGTGTAATGTTAGATCAATTGTCATTCTGTATGTGTTTTTAGACCGAGTCAGTGAAAGTCGAGCAGGAACCGGACGACCCACCTCTGCTCCTAACAGACATCAGCTCTCTACCTACCACGATCCGCTACAACGACAGCGACACGCTAGCACACCCCAGTGTAAGTTCTCCCCTATCACAACACACGCACTCTTTTCTGATTGGGACACACAAATGCACACACACACAGAGGAATATGAAAGGTTACTGAAGTATTGCATAGATTGTCTCAGGGTGTTGGGCCCACTTATCACCAACACATGTTCCCTCAGAATCTTTCTCACACACACACACACACACACACACACACACACACACACACACACACACACACACACACCCCACGACAATCAAACATTTCCATCCACACAGAGTCAGGCCTTAGAATAGGAAATGAAGCCTAACTTTAACCCCCCCACCCCTCCTCCTTGGAAGAGCTGTGTGGAGTCATTTATCTCCCCGCGGGGGAAAGTGAGTTAGCCCTGACACATACAGATCAAGCCTACGACAGCCTGATCTATGGCAGCAATATGCCCCAGGCGGGGGAGAGCCAATCAGGAATAATGATTCCCCATTACCCCTACTGTAGATACTGTCATCTCAAACTCGTTACTGCTGCGACTCCCCAGAACCTGGGCCATGGGGGTGGGGGGACTGATCTAGTCATCGTGTCGAACCCTAGATAACACACGGCGAATGGTGTACACCCCATACTGTGGTTTAGGCTGTGTGTGTGTGTGCGTTGTCGTGTTTAAGGCGAGAGATGAGTGATTTACAAGGCCATTACACACCAGACACTGCATATTTAGCTCTCCTAAGCTATCAGACTCAAGTTGGATAAATCAAACATCATTATATACACACAGAGACAATGGATATGAAGAGATGGAGGTGATCTGTCTTTTGAAGGGTTTTTCTTTGTCAGGCGGACCCGGGCTCTGTGAAAGGCTGCAGTGGATCTTTAGGGTGCCTTTAACCTCCAAATAGTAGAAAACATAATAGGAACCTGCACTTACATTTGCCTTAAGTGAATTGTGTGACCGGGTTGTAATCATATGGTTCTCTTGACAAATTTTCTTATCAAGGCAGAGAATGTAGGCCTCTTAGTAGGGTTTCAAAATTCTAACAAAGATTTTGGATAACCAGGGAATTTTGGGAAAGATACCGGAATTTTGTGTTCCTACTTCTTAGTGTGCTGCACATGATACTCAATGGGGAAAATAAATGATCCATACAAAAATCCATATACTAGACACACACACTCACCGGACAGTTTATTAGGTACACACATCTAGTACCGGGTTGGACCCCCCTTGGCCTCCAGAATAGCCTGAAATCTTTGCGGCGTGGATTCTACAAGGTGTCAAAGGTTTGTTTCACTATTGGTATCAAGGGACCTAATGTGTGCCAGGAAAACATTCCCCACACCAGTATTCCACCGCCAACAACCTGTACCAGGCAGGATGGGTCCATGGACTAATCCTGGCTGTCAAATCCTGACTGTCAACAGCATGACGCAACAATTGTTCAGTGTTGGTGATCGCGTGCCCACTGGAGCCACTTCCTCTTGTTTTTAGACAAGGATCGACGATTTGTGCATTCCAAGATGCTGTTTTGCACACCACTATTGTACGCCCTTATTTGTCTGTCTGTGGCCAGCCTGTTAGCTTGCACTATTCTTGCCATTGAGCTCTCTCATCAACATGCTGTTTTCGCCCACAGGGCTGCCGCTGACTGGATGTTTTTTGTTTGTCGCACCATTCTAGACACTGTCGTGTGTGAAAAGCCCAGGAGGGTAGCTGTTACTGAGATACTGGATCTGGTGCGCATGGCACCGATGATCATACAACACTCAAAGTTGCTTAGGTCACTCGTTTTGCCCATTCTAACGTTCAATCGAACAGTAACTGAATGCCTCGATGCCTGTCTGCCTGCTTTATATAGCAAACCACGGCCACGTGACTCACTGTATGTAGGAGTGATCCATTTTCGTGAACAGGGTGTACCTAATAAACTGTCCAGTGAGTGTACTTCTGACAGCCATGCAGCCCCAGTAGTATCCCATCATGGCTAATCTGACCTGGGTTCAAAAAGTGATTTATTTTATAAATACTTTGAGCGTTCGTTTGAGCCTGTCCGAAGTTCCTGGTGAGAGGAGTTTGCACTTTTTGGGATTATTCCACTGGTTGCGTTGCGCTAGCCACATATACACTGAGTGTACAAAACATTCATATTGAGTTGCTAGTCCATGTTGACTCCAATACTTCCCACAGTTGTGTCAAGTTGGCTGGATGTCCTTTGGGTGGTGGACCATTCTTGATACACAAGGGAAACTGTTTAGCGTGAAAAACCCAGCAATGTTGCAGTTCTTGACACAAACTAGTGCTCCTGGCACCTACTACCATACCCCATTCAAAGGCACTTAAGTATTGTGTCATTCACCCTTTGAATGGCACACATATCCATGTCTCAATTGTCTCAAGGCCTAAAAATCTTTCTTTAACCTGTTTCCTCCCCTTCATCTACACTGATTTGAAGTGGATTTAACAAGTGACATCAATAAAGGATCATAGCTTTCACCTGGTCAGTCTGTCATTGAAAAAGTAGGTATTCTTAATGTTTTGTGCACTCACTTATCCAAATTGACTTACAGCAGTGAGTGCTTATATTTTTGCGTGGGTGGCCCTCATAGGGATTTGTACCCACGACCCTGCTGTTGCTAACGCCATGTTCATACCAACTGAGCCACGTAGGACCATGGCAGGCAAAATGTTAAACATGTATTGTAAATATTTATTAGCACAGCATTATGACAGCATTTTCTAAACTTCAGAGAGGGTTCTTGCTATTATTTTGTAGGTTTCCTATACCATTATCTTCAATCAACACTGGTCTGTGGCTGACTCATGGTCAAGTTATGGCCATGTGCCAGGTTGGGGTCAATGCTGGGTTAGTTCAGTAGGGCCCGTGTGTCAGGCTTATGACCATTGTGGCAGGTGTGCTGCCCAGACCGGTTGTGGGGTGGGGCTTCACTTTGACACATCCTGTGTGAAAAAGCACACTGAGCGCCGGGAAGAGGTGGCACTGTATGACGGAGCACCACACCAGAGTGAGCTCAGTCAGGATCATTGCAGACGCCCATGCTCCCCCATTGCAGACACATGCATGCACGCACACACAGACACATGTACACCTTGCTCTACTGACCTAAAGTCTTCCTCTGATGTAGTATAGATTATCTGATTGTTGCACCCACTCATCCCTCACTTTCTCAACCACACATCTCCCCTCAGATAACTTTTATGTCTGGTTGTTTGTGTGTTGTGTTATCTACCCATGTTATCTACCCATGCTTTGCTCCTTTCTGTATGCTCCTCTAGTTGTTCCTGGACAAGGAGAAGGCCGAGGAGCTGTGGCTCAACAGGCTGATGTCCCTCCGCCAGGAGAGGCTCATGGGAAGTCCTGTGCCCTGATTGGACCAGCAGCTCCCCGGACCAATAGAATAGTCTGAACTGGGGAAACTTTGGTCCTGGACTAAATCCACCTGTCCTCACCATGAGTAGGGCCAAGGGTTTTTCCTGACCATGTGACATGGCTCTAGTCTATCCTTGTCAGGAACAACTCCCTGTTCCTAAACATAAACCTTTATAAATGTTTATTGAACCTCTCATTCACTGGACTTCCCTTAGACTTTTTGTCAAGAAACTTCTCTTTTTAAGAAGATTCATATATAGTTGATTTGTTTATCCCAAATGAGTTGTTGAAATGCACAGAAAATGTGCACTGTCTGTTGGATATATCAAACGTTGATCAATTGTGTTTGTGTTAAATTTGAATAAATATTCTCCCCGGTGAAGAAAAGCCTTCATTAGTAGACTGATTCCTGTTTAATAGACTGTTTGAACCTGATGTTTCTCAGTTAGGCTACAGTGCCTTCAGAAAGTATTCACACCCCTTTACTTTTTCCACATTTTGTGTTACAGCTTCAATTTAAAATGGATTAAATTGAGATTTTGTTGTCACTGGCCTACACACAATACCCCACTGGCCTACACACAATACCCCACTGGCCTACACACAATACCCCACTGGCCTACACACAATACCCCACTGGCCTACACACAATACTCCACTGGCCTACACATAATACCCCACTGGCCTACACACAATACCCCACTGGCCTACACATAATACCCCACTGGCCTACATATAATACCCCACTGGTCTACACACAATACCCCACTGGCCTACACACAATACCCCACTGGCCTACACATAATACCCCACTGGCCTACACATAATACCCCACTGGCCTACACATAATACCCCACTGGCCTACACATAATACCCCACTGGCCTACACACAATACCCCACTGGCCTACACACAATACCCCACTGGCCTACACATAATACCCCAATTTGCTTAACAATTCACATAATGAGTTGCATGGACTCACTCTGTGTGCAGTAATAGTGTTTAACATAATTTTTGAATGACTACCTCATCTCTGTACCGCACACATACAATTATCTGTAAGGTTCCTCAGTCGAGCAGTGGATTTCAAACAGATTCCACCACAAAGGCAACAAAGTTTTCCAATACCTAGCAAAGGGCACCTATTGGTAGATGGGATTTTTTTTTTAAAGCAGACATTGAATATCCCTTTGAGCATAGTGAAGTTATTAATTACACTTTGAATGGTGTATCATTCAGTCACTACACAGGCATCCTTCCTAACTCAGTTGCTGGAGAAGAAGGAAACCGCTCAGGGAATTCACTATAATGACTTTAAAACAGTTACTGAGTTTAATGGCTGTGATAGGAGAAAACTGAGGATGGATCAATAACATTGTAGTTACTCCACAATACTAACCTAATTGACAGAGTGAAAAGAAGGAAGCCTGTACAGAATACAAAATATTCCAAAACATGCATCATGTTTGCAACAAGGCACTAAAGTAATACTGCAAAAAATGTGGCAAAGCAATTCACTTTTTGTCCTGAATACAAAGTGTTATGTTTGGGGCAAATACAACACATTACTGCATACAACTCTCCATATTTTCAAGCATAGCGGTGGCTGCATCATGTTATGGGTATGCTTGTAATTGTTGAGGACTGGGGAATTTTTCCAGGATAAAAAAGAAACGGACTGGAGCTAAGTAAAAGCAAAATCCTAGAAGAAAACCTGGTTAAGTCTGCTTTCCATGAGACACTGGGAGATTAATTCAGCAGAGACAATAAGCTAAAACACAAGGCACAAATCTACACTGGAGTTGCTTACCAAAAAGACAGTGAATGTTCCTGAGTGGCCGAGTTACAGTTTAGACTTAAGTCTGCTTCAAAATATGTCAATTTTTTAAAATGGTTGTCTAGCAATGATTTGACAGAGCTTGAAGAATTTTGAAAAGAATAATGGCCAGTGCTGTCAGTGATTTATTTAGAATTCAAGGCACACTTAACCAGCATGGCTACCACAGCATTCTGCAACGATACGTCATCCCATCTGGTTTGCGCTTAGTGGGACTATCATTTGTTTTTCAACAGGACAATGACCCAACACATCTCCTGGCTGTGTAAGGACTATTTGACTATCTGGACTTTATATTGAGATTGGCAACTTTCATAAATTAGGTGCATTACCGCCACCGACCAATGAGGAGATAGGAGAGGCAGGACTTGCAGAGCGATCTGCGTCACAAATTGAACTGACTTCTATATAAGCCCTTGGTAACACAGACGCTCGTTGGCGCACGCGAGCAGTGTGGGTGCAATATTTGAATAATATAGATTTCTGAGTTTATTTTTCAACGCTCGTGCGGGCGACGCGAATGGTGTAGTCAGGGTATTAGGGGCCAAGCCAAATTTCTTCAGCCTCCTGAGGTTGAAGTAGCACTGTTGTGCCTTCTTCAACATGTTGTCTGTATGCATGGACCATTTCAGATTGTCAGTGATATGCCGAGGAACTTGAAGCTTTTCACCCTCCACCCTCTCTTCTCCCTGTCGATGGGGATGGGGGCATGCTCTCTCTACTGTGTCCTGAAGTCCACAATCAGCTCCTTCATAGTGTTGACATCGAATTAAAGGTTGTTTTCCTGGCACCACTCCGCCAGGGCCCTCATCTCTTCCCTGTAGGCGTTCTCGTCGTTGTTGGTAATCAGGCCTACCACTGTTGTGTCGTCAGCAAACTTTAGGAGATGTGTTAGGACAATAAGATGGCTGTCCAGCTTCCTCAGATGTCAGATCTATTTTCCTTGTTCTTAATAGAGCTCCGATGACTTATAATGCTGACCTATGTGAGAGTCAGGTGAGTCACAGTACACAAATAGAGCCCAGCGTTCTGTGTTACTGTCTGGGCAGTGGGGTGGCTGAGGGCTGGCCAGGTCCAGACTGCCGCTCTATTTGTGGGCTGGGGCAGATGGTAGACTTGGAAAGAGATGGAGGATCGTGGTTAGCTCTCGTACTCCCAGGCTGCCCGTGTACTAGTGAAATGTCACTGTGAGCGTGAACATACCTCAAGTTTTATAGGCAAATTATATGGAAGTGTTCCTATTTTCTTTTTTTCTGAATGAATTATTATTTATATGGCCTTGTGTTTGTGTTGTTGTGTGCATCATGATTACAAGTGGGTGTGTTCCCTGTCATATGCATACTCGAGCACATATGATTTTACACATCTGCATACCAGTCTGTGTCTCTTTTCTGTTTCAGTGTGTGCCCCCGGTGTGTGACTGTGTGCTCGCTCATGTGTGTGTGTTGTATGTTGATGGAGGGCTTCAAGGATCTGTTGGTTACTCTCAGCAGATGGTGCTCCTTACATCAGTCAGCCACATGCTAGAGTGTCGGGTAGCAAAACCCACTCCCAGAGAGCCTGGTGTTCTTGCAGTCAGCTGTTACTAAACATTTAGACAAAGGGCCACTTGTCAACTACAAGCAGGAGGATTCAGATTTTTGTGTGATGAGGCTACAGTAGGCCTTCTGACAAACACTTGACTACATGGCTTATTAATCATTAGAAGCACAGGGTTTAATGTAGGGGTTTTTAGTTTACTTTTATAGTTTGTTTCATAATTTGCCTCCAGAAGAGGAGCTCGAGTTACCAGATAAACTAGAGACATTAAATCTCCATCCTCAGCATTGACATGTAAATGTGTTGCTTGTTTGCTTTTTATGGGCTTTGAGATTATTTTCTGTAATGAAAAGCTCTATACAAGTTTGTTTGGCCTTTTTACTTTATGGATGACTTCCTTACATTTTACCTTACATGTGCAATGCTTCACGGTTTTCAACATTCTATCATCAATGAGCTCGAGAAGATCAGATGATTTGATCCTGATTCGATAACCCTCACCGCTATCATCCAATCACAATGTTTGTGCAAATTAGACTGATCGAAAAACGTTCAAACTTTGATAGAAGCGGTGAAGTAGGCAATGGAATGCAGACGTTCCATTGACCAGATTGGCGCACATTCAACAAATCCGTTCTAACAAAGTGGATATTCTTCAAATACGTCATATCGACTCAGACTATGTATGTATAAAAAAGTATTATACCTACACAGTCCTAGTCGGTATTCACGTAATAATAAGGTAATGTTGCAATGTTTTACGTGAATACCGACTAGTCCGAGTCAATATTCACACAATAATAAGGAATTCCCTCGACCATGGTGGTCAACCATCTTCCAGGAGAGCTAATAGGTGTGCAGGCTTTTATTCCTGTCCCTCTCAAACAAACCACATTTTAGAAATGAGCTGCTCAACCGGACCTTGATAAATAGTCTCTGATGTGTTTGAGCAGGGCTTGATCAAAAGCCTGCACACCCAGTAGCTCTCTAGACTGAGGGTTGACCATATATGTTGAATATAGTTGCTTAACAGATATTCTACTTTGTGGGGGGTTAAGTACCTTGCTCAATAACAGGAGATGGTACTGTACATGGGATCAGAGAGCAGCCTCACAGTGTCGATAGCATTTTACGCTTACTTTATTATTTGTTTATATGTTAGTTTTAGAATTGACTAAAACAAGCAGACAACAAGAAAATTGCTTTTTAAGCTTTTTTAAAAGGTTACGTTTTTGCTCTGAGCCAATGGGATAGCCTAGATAACCAAACCCTGGATTGCTGAAGCTATGAATTGGCCATTGAGAGGCTTTGAGGCTCCGGTCGGCCATATTGGCACTCCCTACTAGGAGCAGTCCTCCATAGGAATTAATGGAATTCTACAATATTTCAATTAAATGTTTCAAGGACAAAATTACATTGATTTAAGTATGTTTTTGTTGTAGTGGGGACAGTAACATTGGTACTCTCTAAAAAAATAAATATTGAAGGGACAAGTTTTTTTAAATTGTTTTTATGTTTAGCTCCCATAATATAATTTTAAAGTATGCATTAAGGTGTCTAAGGGTTTAAGCTTCGATCACACCGTCATTGCATTTTGGTACACCAGAATTACATTAATTTCCAATTAAACGTTTGCCTTGCAGCATTGCGTTGCAGAGGCAGTTGCAGTGCGTTCGGTGTGGTGCATACGTTGGATTTATCGCACGTACATGCCTCAAACTGTATACGTAGGCGGCTTGACAGAAATGGTTGCAGAAGGTGAATGTTTAACTTTTGTTGCATACATAGCCAGATGATGCTGAGTACTATTTTGCGCAATAACACTGTCGGTGTGTTCGAATCGTTATACAACTCATTGGTTACGACATTCTATCTAATACCCAGTAGATCTATTGGGAACATTCTAACATTGGGCGTTCTGATGTAATACATTTTATTGTTCGTAAATTCACTCTGGCCATCTATGGACAACACCCGTAAACATAAACATTGGGCGCGGGGAGAACAGAGGATTCACGTTTATTGCATTTTTACCACCAACCAATGTGATCACATCACACCAGAGAAGCTCTCGCCATTCACACTTCCCCGCCAGTTCATTGTAAACGCTGTAGCCTATTTTATATCCAGCAACGAAGAGCAAGGTAGGGCCTACTTTCCTCAAGTATATATATACAGTACCAGTCAAAAGTTTGGACACACCTACTCATTCAAGGATTTTCTTTATTTTTACTATTTTCTACATTGTAGAATAATATAAAAGACATTAAAACTATGGAATAACACATTTGGAATCATGAAGTAACCAAAAAAGTGTTAAACAAGTCAAATATATTTTATATTCTTGAAAGTAGCCACCCTTTTCCTTGATCACAGCTTTGCACACTCTTGGCATTCTCTCAACCAGCTTCACCGGTGTTTGAATGTTAATTGACGAGACAGAGGCGTTGATGCGAGTAACCAGTCTTGTTCAGTACATTACAATACATCCGGGTATCTCAAGCACACCGGTAAAAACACTGAAGTTGCAGTAATTAACATTTACCAACAGATGGCATCACTGTGTCATCTTACACCCATAACAACCTGGGACTGCTTTTCCAACAGTCTTGAAGGATTTCCCGTATATGCTGTGCACTTGTTGGCTGCTTTTCCTTCACTCTGTGGTCCAACTCATCACAAAACATCTCAATTGGGTTGAGATCGGGTGATTGTGGAGGCCAGGACATCTGATGCAGCACTCCATCATTCTCCTTCTTGGTCAAATAGTCCTAACACAGCCTGGAGGTGTGTTTGGGTCATTGTACTGTTGAAAAACAAATGATAGTCCCACTAAGCGCAAACCAGATGGGATGGCGTATCTCTGCAGAATGCTGTGGTAGCCATGCTGGTTAAGAGTGCCTTGAATTCTAAATAAATCTCTGAGTGTCACCAGCAAAGCACCCCCACACCATCACACCTCCTCCTCCATGCTTCACGGTGGAAACCACACATGAGGAGATCATCCGTTCACCTACTCTGCGTCTCACAAAGACATGGCGGTTGGAACCAAAAATCTCAAATTTGGACTCATCAGACCAAAGGACAGATTTCCACCCGTCTAATGTCCATTGCTCATGTTTCTTGGCCTAAGTAAGTCTCTTCTTCTTACTGGTGTCCTTTAGTAGTGGTTTCTTTGGAGCAATTCGACCATGAAGGCCTGATTCACGCAGTCTCCTCTGAAAAGTTGATGTTGAGATGTGTCTGTTACTTGAACTCTGTGAAGCATTTATTTGGGTGGCAATTTCTGAGGCTGGTAACTCTAATTAATTTATCCTCTGCAGCAGAGGTAACTCTGGGTCTTCCTTTCCTGTGGCGGTCCTCATGAGAACCATTTTCATCATAGCGCTTGATGGATTTTGCGACTGCACTTGAAGAAACTTTCAAAGTTCTTGAAATTATCTGGATTGAGTGACATTCATGTCTTAAAGTAATGATGGACTGTCGTTTCTCTTTGCTTATTTGAGCTGTTTTTGACATAATATGGACTTGGTATTTTACCAAAAAGAGCTATATTCTGTATACCACCCCTACCTTGTCACAACACAACTGATTGGCTCAAACACATTAAGAAGGAAAGAAATTCCCCAAATTAACTTTTAACAAGGCACACCTGTTAATTTGAATGCATTCCTTATGAAGCTGCCAAGAGTGTGCAAAGCTGTCATCAAGGCAAAGGGTGGCTACTTTTGAAGAATTTCAAATAAATTTTTTTGATTACTACATGATTCCATGTGTTATTTCATAGTTTTGATGTCTTCACTACTATTCTACAATGTAGAAAATAACAAGTGACCAAACTATATTGCTACTTCTGGGACACGCATTGGGCTATGCTACTGGTTCAAGAGCTATACACGGAAGAGAGAGAGGCCAGTGGAGATGCATCATGCATAAATGCACAAGAGTGGGACAGTGAAGATAGATATGTGTAAATTATAAGTTAATTCATAGGCTGGGCTATTACTACACCATTCGAATGCTAGCCTATAAGGCCTAGCCTACTACAGTGCATTTAGGCGACCACCACCTGTGCTCAGCCTGCCCATTTTGTGCCAATTAATTGAAGTTGAACATCCCCAAATACGTCAGTTGAATTAAATGTGCAATATAAAGTATAGTGCCTAAACCTATTTAACCCCCTAGAGTCGATGTCCGCGCAGCTGAAACCTAATTAGCATAATAATAAACAGCCCCATAAAAATATGTACATTTAAAATAGAGAGATTTATTTTTTTGCATTGGGTGCTTCTCAATCCACACAGCGTCCGCCGATGTCACACTTCCACATATGCTGTGAAAAGTGACAGCGCTAGAGCGGTGTTTGTCAGACCATGAGACATCTCGAAAATCGGTCTTCTCACGGGTAAAGCTCCACAAAAAAGATAAGGAGCCAATGACCCTTCTATGGAAAGATGAGACTCTCACAAACACGGTTGTGTTCTCCGTTTTGCTCCATGACACCCACAAGTGTTTTGGGACTAGACATGCCGATCTGCCAACTTCTGTAGCGTTGAAACAGTGACCCCCCTGTGGACGACAGGTGCCAGTTTTGCATTTCTTTCCTGTCATTAATGAGATACAACTAAAGCAAATGTTGCTTGATTGTTGGCTAATATTTCCTCATCATTATTTGTCTCTCATTACCCATACTCTCTAGCTACCTCAAACAACATGATCTTGCATTGAATTACAGCAGCAGGTCGTAATGGTCGTTTGTTGTTCTTAAAATTCGAATTCTATATTGTGCCAAATTAGCGCATACGTTGCATAACAATAATGTTGTTTCCGACTATCCTATAAATCCAGCTGCATATGTTGAGATTGCCGAAAGGCCAGACTCTTTGGCAATGGCAAGGAGTGGAACGTTAGATAGAGACTGGGACTCAGTTTAGTTTGCCGGTGTTGTGTCGAAAATCTCCCCCCTGCCAGAATTATCCCCCCTTCGCGTTCTTCATTGCTGCGACTTGCTTGCTAGTGTAACAGTATAGTTTCCGTCCCTGTCCTCGCCCCTACCTGGGCTCGAACCAGGTATCCTCTGCACACATCGACGACACCCACCCTCGAAGCATCGTTACCCATCGCTCCACAAAAGGCGTGGCCCTTGCAGAACAAGGGGAACAACTACTTCCAGGTTTCAGAGCGAGTGACGTCACCAACTGAAACGCTATTACGCACACCCCGCTAACTAGCTATCCAGTTCACATCGGTTACACTAGTCGAGATTTCTGCTCTTCGCTCCGTTGTCAGTTTAGCGTACATTTCACTGATTTTAGTGGCAGAAATAATTTTTGTCTGAACGCTATGCGTTCTCTGGAAAATAATGAACGACGTGGAAGGTGTGTTCCACGACGAGCTAGCCCCTAGTTGATTGTCCCTTTTATACCATGGCTATAATTTTACACATTTACTGCTAGAAATGTGTTCAACATCCACTGAAGTAGCTAGCAAGTTTACTACTGTAGATAGCTACAGTAGTTGCCTTGGTAACCAAACAATCCGACTTGCTAGTTTAGCTTACCAAACCATCAGTCATAGCTAGCTATTATGAAAATGTTTTCAATTCGGCTTTTGCTTTCAAAAGAAGCTCAAACATAGAACATTTAAGTGATAATGCCCTCGAAGCCAGTGTTTGGAGGATATATTGGCACGCCTCGAAGCCAGTGTTTGGAGGATATATTGGCACGCCTCGAAGCCAGTGTTTGGAGGATATATTGGCACGCCTCGAAGCCGGTGTTTGGAGGATATATTGGCACGCCTCGAAGCCAGTGTTTGGAGGATATATTGGCACGCCTCGAAGCCAGTGTTTGGAGGATATATTGGCACGCCTCGAAGCCGGTGTTTGGAGGATATATTGGCACGCCTCGAAGCCGGTGTTTGGAGGATATATTTTCACGTGCCCAATGTTCTAAAATGTAGCAAGTTTGGATAGTAACCAGGGGCTGTCACACACCGGCTCGTAGGAGCCGCTTCATAGCTCCAATCAGAAAATAGACATTTCATACTTCACTTTCCCCGGCCAACACCCATGGAAATGTGGAACAGTCTTCTCAGGGAATTTGACGAGGACCCTTTCTTCTCGTAAGTAGTATCAATTATTGTATTCTGCCACTCGTTCATTCGACTGTCTGAAGATTTTTCTAGAAAAATAATATTTATTTTAAATATCAGTCAAAAGTCAACACCACTTTGAACATGACACATTGTTTCAGATAAAGGACAAGAACCACTGTACCCACCCCTTGTCTAAAATGAGTCAGTAGTGTAGGCTATTATCAATAACGTTATAGTTTGCCAGTGATACGATTGTGTAAAATAATGAATGTGGAGAATGTATCAGCACTGTGTGTGTTAGCTTGCTAGCCAGCCAGACAATCTTAGAGAGGGATTATTCCATTTTACAATTTTCAATAACTGCCAATATGCTAACATTCCATTCAAACAATGCAGATTTTAGCCGTACTCTGGCTAAAATCAGTTAATGATAAGATTTACACAAGTTGTAAATGCAACACGTACTGATATTGTATCATATAATAGCATTGACAGCTTTTCAAGAAAATATAAAACGTTATGGTCTTGTGACACACGCTGGTATAATAGTTATGGCAAAACTTCGAATATTGTTTTTATAGAGCGAGCTCGGTTGTCACGACAGCTACTGCTCGAGCGTTGAATAGCCAGCCAATCGGAGGGTTCGTCGGAGGTCATGTGGCTGTTTGTTCATCAGCCCAACGTTCTAAAATGTAGCAAGTTTCGATGGTAACTTCATTGACACCGAGCGCGGGGGGCTGTCACGTTCATACACCGGCTCGTAGGAGCCGCTTCATTACAGGAGACAGAAAATAGATATTTCATACTTCACTTTCTCCGTCCAACACCCGTGGAAATGTTTAACAGTCTTCTCAGGGAATTTGACGAGGACCCTTTCTTCTCGTAAGTAGTATCATTATTGTATTCTGCCACTCATTCATTCGACTGTCTGAAGATTTTTCTCGAAAAATAATGTTTATTTTAAATACCAGTCAAAAGTCAACACCACTTTGAACATGACACATTGTCTCAGAAAATAGACAAGAACGACTGTATGCTACCCACCCCGTGTCTACAGTGACACTATGTAGGCTATTATCTATAACGTTATATTTTAAGAGCTGCATTCACAATCAATAGGTTGAATATATTATTATGGGAAAATTGTGTTCCCAATTCCAATGCTTTGTTATCAACATTGCCTATTTCCTTATATAAGCAGTTCCAGACTGAAGAACTGTTTATATCTCCAGGCCATCAGAATGCTGAACAGCTATCACTTGCTGCATGGCTACCTGCCTGTACTCTGCCCTGCACCTTGGAGACTTATGCCCCATGTGTATATATAGAGTCATATTCTAAATAATTTAAATGACAACTAAGGCACACCGAAATCGATGTTTGATGTGTGTCAATAGCTACTGGTTAACATGTAGGCTACAGTAATAGCATGGTACTTACTACTCAAGGCATAGAGTTACCGGTGTCAGCAAAACATTGCTTCATGTTTTTCATTGGTGAATAGATGCTGTGACCCATTCCCCAGGATAAGCGAGAGAATGAAATATCTATTAATCACCTGGTCTAGATCCTTGTCATATTTTAGGCCTGCAATAAAATCTGATAAATGTTACATTTACAACCCCCATTTTCAGTCCACAAACCAGCCCTCCCCTTGCAATGCCCAGTTGCATGTTCTTGCTATTACTATTTTTATTATTAGAATTTTATTTTTTTAAACATACATTCTACACAGAAGTGAAGCCGCTCCGAACACCCAAAACCCTTGTTGTCCCCGAACGCCCCCCCCATCCACCCCACATCTAGCTATGACTATTTGTACTATTTTCACACAGAAATAAAAATGCCGATCACTGATTTGACCTAAGAAATAAGGCGGAGCAACACTGCCTCCTTCATTGAAGTGTTTGGGGAGGTGTTCCACTAATTGATAACGAATATAACTATGCCTACTCATATTAATTGTGAATTTGGTTGTATGACAGACAGTAAATTATGAAATGGTGAATGCCTGGTGTTAAGAAGTTTCCTTCCTTCCTTTATCTCCCTCTACTTTCCCTTTTTCCAATCTACAGCTCGTCAAGGTAGGACCATTTGTTTTTCACTCATCAGCACAGTCATCAATTCTGCAAAGAATTACAGAACCAGCATCACTGGGAACATTGAGGCTAATTCCCTCTCTTCTTCTTTGTCTTCTCCACAGGGATCCATTCCAGGCACACAATACCCGTGTACAACAGATGATGCGGAGTTTCTCAGAGCCCTTCGGTAGGGACTTCATGCCCAGTCTGACTGGCGGGCGGGACAGGGGCCACGTATCCGGGGGCCAACTCAACACTAGCATGGTGCCACAGGAGGACCACAGGGTGAGGACTGCTGCTCTGACTGTGACACACTGACTGGGGTAGGGTAACTAGGGCCAATGTGTTGTTATGGTGAACCAGGTTAGGTCCCACACATAATAATAATAATAATAATAATAATAATAATAATAATAATAATAATAATAATAATAATAATATTTAAGTTGTAAAGTGCATTTCCTATGCTCAATGTGCATGACACGAGTAGCCTGGGAGTATCGATATTGGCTAAAGCACATACAGATCCTGACCAGGATATGTCAGGTCAGGAGTGGGTTGTTGGTTTGAATCTCAAACAGGTGACTGCTTCAGTGCCTCTAGTTCATAACCTATCCTTAAGCTGGTCTTCTTACTTGGAGAGCATTTCCCTTTGGATTTATTCTCCTAATCTGCTTGTGCTATCATGCCAAACATTTGTCTGCACAAACAGATCTGGGACCAGGCTATGTTCTCTTGGCTTGAGAAACAGAAACTGGCGACCATACCTCCCAGTACATTGTAGATTCTCCCCATTCACTCGTACTCTCTTGATGAAGGTGTGAAATCATATCCTTGGCCCAGGAGTTGGTCAGGTCCTGGTACTGGCCTACATACTGTCCTCTTAATCTGTGTCAGTGAGTGAAGGAACCCAAACACCTGCACCACAACTCGCCCCCCTCCACCCATCCCCCTCATTTCAGCGCCCAGCATTCAAACAAACAAGAACGCTGACCAGCCGAAAGAGAGAAAAAAGAAAAGGGCTTAGGTTTACTGGGGTCGTGATGGAAAATGGCCATGGACGTGTAACCGGATCCCCCTGCTGTTAGGTCAGGCCAGCAATGCTGTAGTGCTTATTGAACCTCTGCTGCTCTGCTGGGGCACTGGAGAGTGTGGTGGGTTGTAGAAGGGCAACCCCCTCGCCTCTCTGGCCAGCTATCTTTGGCCTGAGGAGGGTATATTTAGAGCATTGTTCCACTGACACACTGCTTTCTCACTCAAACACACCAATAGCCCTCTTGAGGACCCTGCTGCCCGAGCTGTTGAAAAGACAAGTCAAAACAGACATGTTTGTTTTCATAGCTGTTTGGCCCATGGTGACATGCAGCAAATCAGGAAGGACACACTGTACACATTTCTCACGACAGCGTTGGTTATGAGTTTATCACAATATAGTTCTGTTTTCTCATAGGCCTGAATCCTGACTTCAGATCCTTGTACAAATGTTTTTGTGCAAATCATCCATTGACATTAATGCATGATTGCAAAGTTAAGCATGTGCAAAGTTAGGATTCAGTGTGTGGTTAATTTTCTCTGTAAATATGAACAGTACTGAATTACAGTTTCATTACATTTAAACACTAGCCTTTTAGCTCAGCTTTGCAATGCAGTTAGATGCATTTTCTATTAGAAGGCAAATAGACCATGTAGGCTGGTGGGAAGACCACCACATTTTTTTAGATACCCCTACCCAAGGTAGAACAAAGCACAACCATGTTTTTTCACATCCCTAATGTCTCCCATTTATGAAATGGATGGTTGTGTCCAAATATTTCTCTGCAAAAGTGGTTACATTGATAGATATTTTGACACACCCCCTAAATTCAAAAAGTACAGAATAATGCCTGGCTGTAGGGGGAATGGGCCGCATAAGCTCATGTAACCCAATATTGCAAGCTCTGATATCGCAACATTTTAAAATACAAGTAGTCAGTTGTCTGGTCTACATGCATACACAAACAAACAGCATTAGGATATCGTAATGCATCTTGGTAATATAAACCTGTAAACACAGAGATACAATAGGCGAAATGTCGGCTATAAATATTTATGATGAATGTAAGCTTTACTTTTTGCTACGTGCTTAAATTCTAACTTTCCATGTCAAACGTGCTCTCATTCAGTGATGTATCATTCTGCCTGACAAAAGTACATACAGTTACACATGTTTTTTGATGTGGTGGCTAGTGTAATCTGCTCTAAGTAAAGCAAGTGTGCTCCGACATTGGAATTAAATTAGATTTTTTCCCCATAATTGTATACAACACTCATGCCCATAAAGACTGATTTGGTGTAAATCCATTTTATTCAGAATCCAATATGGTCAACATGATTACATTCAAACGACCCTCGCCTGCATATAATTTGCCCTTGTTAATTTTGGATTGAATGTGTCATTCTGTTTTTAAAAAGGTTTCATCTTGGCATATCTAGGACTATGGGTGGCACTCCCACTGCCTCTGTTTGAATACCAGATCCAAATAGCTTTTCAATGTGTTTTCATGTTTCAATCTCATTCACACACTTACAATGGGCAATTCTGAAAAATATAATAACAAACTTTTGACGACACAAGCACATAACCAAGTAACAGGAAAGCAACCTGTAATACAACATTGTCACATTAGTAGCGTATATGTACAGCGCTAACCTTTCCCCTCTTTCCCCACTGAAACTAAGTGTGCAAGGTTGATTCAAAGTCTTTGAGGTGACCAGGACATGAGTGTGTCCTAACAGGGTGAGGAAACAAAGTAGCCAATAGTGGTTGTATTTCTAGGGCCTGACCAGCTTGCATAGGTAACTGGCAATTCTAGGCAAGCTATCCTTCCTGTATGACGGGCAGGATATTGGGGCTGTGTGGTGATCAGTTTCCAATTCTACAACAGTTGGGTGCAGACTCTCAGGAGGTGCAGCTTGCATGCCAACCAGGGTTGGGCTCAATTTGAATTGAAGGCGGTCAATTCAAGAAAGTAAACTGAAATTCCAATTCAATTATTGAAAAAAGGGCATCAATTTTCAATGACTTCTCAACAAACTGAAAAGGAAAAGCTATTAATGTAAAAAGTTTTAACATTTTAGAATTTTTAATTCAAATCACTTCCTGAATTTACTGACTTCAATTCGAATTGAGCCCAACGAGACCCTTTGACTAATTGGAATGTTATCTCAGCCTGAATGATTCTGGGGATACTTCAGTAGTGAAATGGTTAGTTGTCGGGTTGTGAAGGAGAGTCTGTGAAAGGGCTGTCACAAACAGACCTGCCCATAGACCTTTCCAACGCTTAATTTAGTTTTTAATTTGTCACAATTCCTGCAGTTCACATCCTACAAATTCCTTAATATTCTTCTGGAAGTCAGGTAGGATGATAATTTGGACAATATTAACTGTGGGTAGTTGGCTGTGAATACAGTCTGGTGCAGGACCAGCAGGAGATGAGGGTGACAGAACCAGTGATGGGGACCTCAGGAAGAAGTGTTTTAATGGACATAGCACAGCTCCACACACACATATACTGTACATTTAAAGATGATCCCTGGGCTTTGATGGACTGTAAAGGGTTTGCAGAGGAGGTGGCACTGGTCAAGCATGGTGCACAAAGACATTTTTACATTTTAGTCATTTAGCAGACACTCTTATCCAGAGCAACTTACAGTAGTGAATGCATACGTTTCATAAAAAAATTTCTCCGTACTGGTCCCCCGTAGGAATCGAACCCACAACCCTGGCATTGCAAACACCATGCTCTACCAACTGAGCCACACAGGACCACAAAGACCACTATCTCATAGTCAATCCCCAGCCACCATACACGATCACATATAGCAGGGCTGCCAACCCTCTTCCTGGAGATCTACTGTCCTGTAGGTTTTCAGTTCAACCCTAATTTAGCATATCTGATTCAGCTAGTTAAGGTCTTGTTGAGCAGCTAATTAGTAGAATCAGGTGTGTTAAATTAGGGTTAGACTGAACCTACAAGACGGTAGATCTCCAGGAAGAGGGTTGGGCAGCCCTGACATATAGCATCTGTGTTTCAGTTTGACCATCCTAAGGGGCCTCTTGTTTGCCCTAGATGGCATATGTCCTTAAAGGGATGTTGGGATTACTGCACAGTTTCCCAGACCAATGCATGAGTCACCCCAACATGAAAGCTTATTCTTTACATGCAAGTCCAGTTCCGGTATCACATGGGCTGGCCAGCCATCGCAAAATAGGTACATATGATGGCAATGCATGGCAGCACTTTCCAGCTGGCAGTTTGGCTATTGAACGGCCTACTGACATGTGACAGTCCAATTCCATGGTGTGTCTGTCTGTAGTAACTGCTAGTGGGGAGGACTGTTGGTGGAGTGGACCTATCGAGGACAGTTCTGTGAGATACAGGATGGCATTGACATTGAAGAGGTGCAAATCCTATCATATGTGAAAGCCCAGTAAGTTGATGGCATTTCTCGTCAATGAGTGTCAGGTTGTGTTGGTTCAATGTGGGGACCACCTGCCTTATGAGCTTGTCATCATATGTGGTTACATCCTCCCCATACCTATAATGTCACCATTGTCAACATGTATGGTGACTCCAGGGCAGACTGGGAGATTTGGGATGGCATTGACATTGGAGAGCTGCCATTCCTATGTCATGTGAAGGTCCACTAAGTTTATGGAATTTCTTGTCAATGAGTGTCAGGTTGTATTGCAAGAGTAGGGGCTGAACAAATAAAATCCACAATGAGAGTTTTCAGTGTCTGAGCCCAATTGTTTTTCTTAGAGCCGATGAGATTACAATAGCCACAACATAAACGTGTAACTGTATGCATTTGTCAGGCAGGACTATGCAGCACTGAATGACAGCAAAGTTGTCTATTAATCAGCTAGCAAAAATCATAAATATTCATACTGTGCCTTCAGAAAGTATTCATACCCCTTTACTTATTCCATATTTTGTTGTGTTACAGCCTGAATTTAAAATGGATAAAATATATTTGTTTTCTCTCACAAATCTACACACGGCCCCATAATGACAAAGTAAAAACATATTTTAGAAATATTTGAACATTTATTGAAAATGAAATACAGAAATATCTAATTTATATAAGTATTCACACCCCTGAGTCAATACATGTTAGAATCACCTTTGGCAGTGATTACTGCAGTGAGCATTTCTGTGTAAGTCTCTAAGAGCTTTAGAGACTTACACAAACATGACACTTAATTTCTTTGCCACATGTTTTTGTAGTATTACTTTAGTGCCTTGTTGCAAACAGAATGCATGTTTTGGAATATTTTTTACTCTGTACAGGCTTCATTCTTTTCAGTCTTTCAATTAGGTTAGTATTGTGGAGTAACTACAATGTTGTTGATCCATCCCCATTTTTCTCCTATCACATCCATTAAACAGTTTTAAAGTCATTGGCCTCCTGGTGAAATCCCTGAGCGGTTTCCTTCCTCTCTGGCAACTGAGTTAGGAAGGATGCCTGTATCTTTGTAGTGACTGCGTGTCTTGATACACCATCCAAAGTGGAATTAATAATTTCGCCATGCTCAAAGGGATATTCAATGTCTGCTTTTTACATTTTTACCCATCTACCAATAAGTACCTTCTTTGCAAGGCATTGGAAAACCTCCCTGGTCTTTGAGGTAGTTCATGCAACTTATGTGACTGGTTAAGCAAATGTTTACTCCTGAACTTATTTCGAAAAACATTATTCCACTTTGACATTATGGGGTATTGTGAGTAGGGCAGTGACAAAAACATCTATATTTAATACGTTTTTAATTCAAGCTGCAACACAACAAAATGTGGAAAAAAGTGAAGGGGTGTGAATACTTTCTGAAGGCACTGTAGTTGCTATTTCCTTCTATTGTATCTCTGTATTTACAGGTCTATTTTTCCAAGATGCTAATTAAGATACACTAATGCTGTCTGTGTATGTAGTGCAGACAACTGACTACTTGTATTCAAAATCTTCTCAATATCAGAGCTTGCGATATTGGGTTACATAAGCTTATTTGGCCCTTCCTCCCTCCAGCCAGGCATATTCTGCATTTTTTAGGGGGGTGTTACAATATCTATCAATTTAACCACATTTGAAGTAAAATATTTTTACAAATTTCATAAATGAGAGAGATAAGAGATGTGACAAAACATGGTTGTGCTGTTTTACATCGAGTAGGGGTACATTGGAGGCTCCTCAGAGCAGGACGGGGATGACCATCCTACTCAGTTAATTTCAGAAAAAAAATGGTTATATAATTTTTAGTTTAAACTATACTAAATATATTCACGTCACCAAATAACTGATTTAAAGCACACTGTTTTGTAATGAAGGTCTACATTGGCCTCAATGTAGACCTTCTAGAGGATAGCTTGATGGTGTAGCCGGAGGACAGCTATTTTCCGTCCTCCGCTGGGTACATTGACTTCAATACAATACCTAGGAGGCTCATGGTTCTCACCCCCTTCTATAGACGTAGTAATTATAATGACTTCCGGAGGACGTCCTCCAACCTATCAGAGCTCTTGAAGTATGAACTGACATGTTGTCCATCCAATCAAAGGATCAGATAACAAATCTAGTAATGAAAGCATAAGCTACAGCTAGCTAGCACAGTATATAGAGTGTGGTGAGTAGTTGACTCAGAGTGAGAAAGATGATAGTTGAACAGTTTTGAACAAATTAACTTCATCAAAAATGAAGGAGAAGCAGCAGAGTGAGAGAGAGTTATATTTCATTGTACTTTTTTCTTCATCTTAGTTTACCTTTCACTTAGCTAATGCAGCTAATTTAGCCTACTTAACAACCTGACTCAAACAAACATAGTGGAATGATATTTATGTTAGCTAGCTGGCTAAGGCTATCCAACACTGCAACTCTTCCAAGTCAAGGTAAGCTTTCTGTTTTATTGATGTATTGACAACAGGGCCCGCTGGTGTAACTGCTAATCTGCTTGCTGTACACTACTGCCTGATTGTACACATGGATTGGATTGTGGGTTTACTAACACATTAGTTCTAGTTTGTTGACAATAGCATTAATATGGTGACAACAATGTAGGCTGTGTAGCGGTTATGGTATAAATGTTTGTCTTGGAGAGGTTTTTGCGCTTTGTCACAGACAGCTGTTTTGTTGCGCACTGGAGTTCACAAGTGAAGGGGAAAAGGTGAGAGCAAGTGATGCTGTGTGTTGCTGCTATGAAAGTGAACTGTGTGTGCGGGTGATTAAAGGTGTATTCATTGTGCCAATTCTGTTGCAAAACGATTCTTAAATGGAAGCAAACAGAACAAAACAGGGAGGGACCTACCTAAATTTGTCAAATAGAAATTCTTGTTTTAGTTGCAAAACAGAATCAATCAATCAAATGTATTTATGAAGCCTTTTTTACATCAGCAGTTGTCACAAAGTGCTTATACAGAAACCGAGCCTAAAACCCCAGAGAGCAAGCAATGCAGATGTAGAAGCACATGGTGGATAGGGAAAAACTCCCTAGAAAGGTTGTAGAAGCACGGTGTCTAGGAAAAACTCCCTAGAAAGGCAAGAACCTAGGAAGAAACCTAGAGAGAAACCAGGCTCTGAGGGGTGGCCAGTCCTCTGCTGGCAGTGCCAGGTGAAGATTAAAAGAGTACATGGTCATTAAGGCCAGATCGTTCTTCAAGATGTTCAAACATTCATAGATGACCAGCCGGGTCAAATAATAATCACAGTGGTTATAGAGGGTGCAACAGGTCAGCACCTCAGGAGGTGCAACTGTTTGGACTAATGATTACACACCCCAGATCAGCTAGATGCAGGCAAGAGTGTACAAGGCGGTATTGAATGCATCACTGTTTGTCACCTTGATTACTCAAATTTGTCTCTCAAACCTTTGCAACTACGTTATAAACTTACATTTTTAGGTTAGGTTGTAGCAACTTTATGATGGGTATAGGGCAAATTTCAGTATCATGTAGTAGGCTACTAGCCAAACCTATCAATGTTACATTGAGCTGGGTGAATGGAATATGAATGATAGTCATTCATATTGCATTCATATGAATGACTCATATGAATATTATAGTCATTATTTATATTATGTTATAATATAAATAAGGCCATGCTCATTAAGAAAAAAAATCTCCCTAATCTTAAACGGCACTAGGGTTGCAAAACGACCCGTAGTTTACCAAAGTTACCGGAATCTTCAGTAATTATGGTCATTAACAGAAAATCTATGGGAAATCTATTGTAACTTTGGTCAATTATACTTGAATAACTTGTTTTTTAAAAATTCATATATAGTATTCATATTCTTCTGTGTCCATATTGTCCATGAGTTTCTAGTAGGTAAACCATATGGTTCAAGAGAAAATAGCCTAATTAATGAAACTAATATCTAATCAACAATGGCATTATTTTGAAATATCTCTGCAACTCTTCCAATATTTATGCAAAAACATTGCCAACAAATGCATACTGATAAAATAACATTTTAAAAACTAAAACTAATACAAAGGATATCTCAGGCTGAAACCCTCATTAACACCAATGGTATTAACTCAGTTGATGGTTACAGCTTTGTCATTAAATGTTTTATTTGAAAATCATGTTATTTAATTATTTGGTATATTTTACATGTGATAAGACCAAAAAGAGAGCAAGAGATAATTAGACACCTGTAAAAATCAGAAGTACCCAAAAGGGCCACTAGATGTCTTGTGATATATTAGATAAAATCCTTGAATGATACCAAAAGTCTGGTAGTATACTGGCAAACTTAGAAAGTTTCCAGTAATATACCCTCCCTTTGCATCCTTAAACGGCACCGACCGCCACTGCTCAAAAACTAAAGCCCTTTTTGAGGATTGGTCTAATGGTCATATTCATGTTCTAAAACGTTTTGCAACAGATTCTGAAAATGTTCTTATTGGACAAATTCAAATTGTCTCTCCCTTTTTCAGTCCGTTTTCTTCCGCTTGGTGCCTAACGATCATGACCGAGATCTGTCTAATAGGCCTTTGCTCCCATTTCCCCTAAAGACACCTTCTCTCACAGTATAAAGGTCTCATGATGACCAAGCAGCTGCCCTGCTTTAGAAGCCCTGAGGTGCTAAACTTAGTCCCTGTGTCCTTTCACTAATCCTGCACCCCTCCCCGTGTGCCCAGTATATTTATCCCTGGTAATTACTTTCAACGGACACCAGCCTCAACTCTATCTTGCTGCTCGTGACCCTGTAACTTTTTATTAGTCCTCTCCTCTCTCCTCAGAGGCAAGCACGCCGAGTGGCCTCTTGTTGAGTACAGCACAGAGAAACTGTGTACTTCCCAAATGGCACCCTATTCCCTAAAGTAGTGCACTACACAGGTCATTAGTAGAGCACTACATTGGGAATAGGGTGCCATTTGGGAGGCAGACACTGTTTTAGAGAGCTTTAAAGAGCGCTACTGTAGCTAGCTAGCTCACAGTCGAAGGTGTTGTTGGTAAGAGCATGTGGTGCACTGTGCACAGCAGTGGCTAGTTCTGTAGCAGTGGGCTGTTGTAGGGATCTTTGAAAAGCTACTGGTGGATGCAGGGCCAGATTAAGAAATCAATGGCCCCTGGGACTTTGCTTTTTTAAAATATAAAATAGTTTCTATTGGTTCTACAGACTGATTAGTCTTCTCTTTTCAGCAGTAGGAATTTCTTTCCAAACTGTACATTTTTTCCTGCGATTGTATTTTAAAATCTGCAAAAGGCAAAGCAACAGCTGCAACCATCCATAGAAATATAATCCATAGATGGCAGTTCGCATTCAAGTCAGAACTGGCATCCATTGCTAGTGTACCCATGAGTTTAACAGTCAAATTGCCAGGTTAAGAGGTTACAAAACCCTTCTATGGATTATATGTCTATAGCCACAATGCAACAAGCTGTATATTTGGCGTGCATGCTGCCCAAACTGCGGTCTTCCTGACTGTAGGCATACCGGTAACTGCCAAAATAATGGAAACACTTGAGTAAATGAGGGATGCAAAGTATACAGTGCATTTGGAAAGTATTCAGACCTCTTGACTTTTTCCACATTTTGTTACGTTACAGCCTTGTTCTAAAATGAATCAAATATATGTTTTTCCTCATCAATCTACACACAATACCCCATAATGACAAAGTGAAAACAGGTTTTTAGAAATACCTTATTGACATAAGTATTCAGACCCTTTGCTATTAGACTCAAAATTGAGCTCCGGTGCATCCTGCTTACGTTGATCATCCTTGAGATGTTTCTACAACTTGATTGGAGGCCACCTGTGGCAAATTAATTTGATTGGCTATGATTTTGAAAGGCGCACACAACTGTCTATATAAGGTCCTGCAGTTGACAGTGCATGTCAGAGCAAAAACCAAGCCATGTGGTCGAAGGAATTGTCTGTAGAGCGCAGAGACAGGATTATGTCGAGGCACAGATCTGGGGAAGGGTACCAAAACATTTCTGTAGCATTGAAGGTCCCCAAGAACACAGTGGCCTCCATCATTCTTGAATGGAAGAAGGAACCACCAAGACTTCCTAGAGCAGGCCGCCCGGCCAAACTAAGCAATCGGGGAAGACGGAAGCCACTCTTCAGTAAAAGACACATGACAGCCCGCTTGGAGTTTGCCAAAAGGCACCTAAAGACTCAGACCATGAGAAACAAGATTCTCTGGTCTGGTGAAACCAAGATTGAACTTTCTGGCCTGAATGCCAAGCGTCACATCTGGAGGAAACCTGGCACCATCCCTACGTTGAAGCATGGTGGTGGCAGCATCATGCTGTGGGGATGTTTTTCAGCGGCAGGAACTGGGAGACTAGTCAGGATCGTGGCAAAGATGAACGAAGTACAGAGAGATCCTTGATGGAAACCTGCTCCAGAGCGCTCAGGACCTCAGACTGGGGTGACGGTTCACCTTCCAACAGGACTACGCCCTAAGCACACAGCCAAGACAACGCAGGAGTCTGAATGTCCTTGAGTGGCCCAGCCAGAGCCTGGACTTGAACCCGTTCGAACATCTCTGGAGAGACCTGAAAATATCTGTGCAGCGACGCTCCCCATCCAACCTGACAGAGCTTGAGAGGATCTGTCTTGAGCTTGGCACTCCCATTCTTCTCTGCAGATCCTCTCAAGCTCTGTCAGGTTGGATGGGGAGTGCCGCTGCACAGATATTTTCAGGTTTCTCCAGAGATGTGGAGTAATGGGGTAATAATATATATATATATATATATATATATATATATATATATATATATATATATATATATATATATATATATATATATATATATATATATATATATTTTTTTGTATATTTTTGCTTCCACTTGGGCCCCCCACAGGCCTGGGCACAGTGGTTTCAGCACCGGTAAGCCCCTGCATTAATCCGGCCCTGGGTGGATGTTGTTTTGGGTTGTTCCTTTTGCTCTTCCATCTGCTTGGCAAGCGTGCTCTGGCACCCACTGCAGAAGGGTTAGCAGCTATGAAAGATATTATTGCTCCGCTACCGATCTCAAGTATCACGCATGCTTTAGTGAATATGCACCCTATATCAGATACGTGCACACAGGAGCACACACACACACATCAGCACACGCACGGACGCTTTCACGTATACACACACACACACACACACACACACATATGACCACACACACATTCACAGCATCGTTGAAGTAAAGCTGCTGTTTCTTTTGCCGGTTTGCTGAGCATTCGATCCCCCCAGCCTGTGAATATGTTCCGTCTTCTCTCTCAAAGGTTGTTTGGCTGTTTGGGAATATCACATTTCGTTACCTTCCATCACACTCAACTACTTGCTTAGTTAATATCATCTTTCATAAGATACCTTGGATTCAGAGGAGTTAGTTTTATTTCGCTTCACTTTATTTAATCGCTCATTAAAGAAAATATCAAATTGTTTTATTTTGGTTCATTTAATTTCACTGCTTTAATTAAAGCCAAGATCAAATCTCAGCTTTTTATATACCAGTCATAATAAAAAAACTTTATCATGTGTTTTGATTTATAAAAGGAAATGGGCACTTTGTCGCTAAAGTTACGCCTACTCTCTGTATCATTAATCTGCTGACCAGTTTTTTATTTTTTATTAGGGTGGCATCTTTAGCCTCCCCAGTGGTTTATAACAGTTCCTAGAACCCATGCCTTCACAGCTCACCTATCCCTCCAATCCCTGAGAGCTGAAATAAAAGCCCCATGCCCTGGCCTCAGTCTGACTCATAGCTCCACTTTAACCAGCGAGAGGGGGGAATAGATTAAGACGCGATGCCATGACAGGCTGGGAGGGGGGGAAAGAGGACCATGAGTTTTTAAAAAATCGAGCAGTAGCACAGCCGCCCCCAAAATAATGTGTTAAAGCCCCTCCGAGTCAATGCTTTACATTTTGCACGATCAACCTCTGCGGCCATCTAAAAATATGCCTGACGTGGGAGCGTAACGGGCATTTATTAGTTTATACATGCTATTCAGAGATATAATTGGCCCGCCATGCTACGTACAGGCCTATCAGGGGCAGCAAGGAGCGTTTTACATCACCCTGACCTTTGGAAAAGAGCTGAGCGAGCAACCGAGATAGACCTAGACTCTCCGCCCCCCACCCATCTGCCCACCCGTTGGGTCCATGCAGGTTTTTTTCAGAACGAGGATATGTTTTCAGTGTTAAACCCCCTGTAATCCATGGCAACGGGTCCCAATTACATGGAGAGCATATATCTCTCAACACCCTCCAGGCTGAGCTCCAGCCACCAGCCCAACCTCTCTCCCTCTCTCTGGTGTCTGTGTCCACATACGGTGCCCCTGGCTTAGGTTGGGATGTTTGGGATGCCTGCCCAGGCCTCCAGGGGTTATAAACACCCTGGAGTAGAGAGTCAGGGGAGCAGCGGCTAGGACTGAAATAGTCTTTCTCTCAATTTGCACATTCAGCAGGTTCTAGGCCCCATGTAAATGTGGGAAGGGCTAAGGTTCAGATTCACAGTGTAATATAACAAGAAAACAAAGCTAAAGAGACTAGACTACATACTGAGAACAAACTGAATACATGTGTAAAGACGGACACTATTTTGTATATGAGCCTTCCTGCCTCAGTGGTGCTTTGCTTTCTCAGGCTTCTTTGTGCATGTGTGTGTATATGTGTGTGCTTATGTCTGTGTTGCTGCTGCAATTCACTCTATGTTCATTCTGTATTGTACTGCTTTTCAGACGATAAGCCAGTCGCTTTTGCCTTTCGGCTGTGTTGATAGCACGGTTAGTACGGCAGACTACTCAAATGCTATAATGCAGCATCATTCCTTGTCTCAGCCTTAAACTGACCATTGGCAAGTACTAACCCCTCTCACCTACACTATATCTTTATAGACACACACAGCAAGTTTGAATCTAGCTGAAGTTATCGTAATACCGTAATATTTGTTATATTATATTATTTGTTATATTATATTATTATTATTTGACCCTGCTTGTCATCTACGAACATTTGAACATCTTGGCCATGTTCTGTTATAATCTCCACCCGGCACAGCCAGAAGAGGACTGGCCACTCCTCATAGCCTGGTTCCTCTCTAGGTTTCTTCCTAGGTTCTGGCCTTTCTAGGGAGTTTTTTCCTAGCCACCGTGCTTCTACACCTGTATTGCTTGCTGTTTGGGGTTTTAGGCTGGGTTTCTGTACAGCACTTTGAGATATCAGCTGATGTAAGAAGGGCTTTATAAATACATTTGATTTGATATATTGTGAATCTGAGCAAAGGCCACATTCACAGTGCACATGTGCCATGCCAAATTGGTAAGATGTGAGAGTATGCATGTATTTACCCCATACCAAGTGTATGTGTAGGCTTACTAGGCTACGTGTGTGTGCGTGCGATTGTATCTACCAGTATCAGTGTGCGTGTGGTCATGCACACACGGCCTGGTTGTTTTACGAGCTGGTTGACCCCTCCTGTTGATGGTGTTGGGTCAAATATTACCCCAGCCAGCTGGCACCCACAGCGGGCCAGATCAACTCTGCTGGCTGGCTGGTACCCATGGTGGCTCAGCCAAGCGCTTTAGCTCACTCTAGGAGGCCTGTGGTTAGTTACTGTAACTTACACTCCACTACAAGAGAGACTAGGATCATGTGGTTGGGTCGAGTATTGTAAAACAGTCAAAGAGCTCTATTTACCCAATGACATGCACAGGATGTTGATTTAAATACCGATTGGCCCTGGTAAAAAGTTCTGCACTATAAAGGGGATAGGGTGCCCTAACGGACACAGCCTAAAGCTACGCTAACTTATCAGTGTGATTTTTGCAGTTGTGATGTTTTTTTCCAAATCACAAAGGTTGCATATGCCCAACTAATGCACGTTACTAAAACATATCTATCCACTGAGATGGAGATGCAGAGTAGGTGAACAGATCTCCACATATGTGGTTCCCACCATGAAGCATGGAGGAGGAGGTGTGATGGTATGGGGGTGCTTTGCTGGTGACACTGTCTGTGATTTATTTAGAATTCAAGGCACACTTAACCAGAATGGCTACCACAGAATTCTGTAGCGATACGCCATTATGTAGCAAAATGTAAAATTGTGTTTTTTACATTGGATAAAAGAAGAGACTCAGAGCTACAACATGGTATATCATACACTGCATTTTTGAGGAACAATGGGAAAGTAATTCTGCTTTGAAAGTTGATAAATTTGTTAACTCACTTTTGAGGAAATGGTCTTTGAATGTTTTGGTGTCTAGAGATTTTTGTCTACACCCATTCAGCATCGTTCACACCCTCTTAAGCTTTAGCCCCACCCATCTCGTTTCGCTATCGGAGCATTCAGAGCGCACACCTAATGCTCTGGCCGAAGATTTGTTTACCTCTGGATAACATGGAAACAGCCTAACCAGCTCTGCTGGCAACAATTTCATTACGCTTTTTTGCCAACGTTTACTGACACCGGCCATATTCAACAGGTGTAATAACGTCATACACGTAACGTTAGCTAGGGAGCCAGCCAGCTAACGTTAGCTAGTTAAACAACAATGAACATAGTGCCAAATCATGTTGTTACTACCCTGCACGAATCAGCTGGGAGCTAGCCAACCCGGTTCAATGTTAGCTAGCTAACATTAGGCTCTAACTAGCAAAGCAAATGGCTCTGGGATACGAATAATAACGTCATACACGTAATGTTAGCTAGCTAGCTAACAGTACACTTTAGCTTGAAATGAAACCACTTTTGTGTAATATCTGAAAATGTAGCTAGCTATCTTACCCGTATACATCATCATGCATGATGGATGCGTTTCCCTGTCACGGATGCCATGGCACGGTTGCCCTTAGTTTGAAGATGTAATCCGGAGACCGGTGTTTTCTCCATCTCTTTAGCTATCATACTCTAATTTCACTGATTTCAAAACTCAAGCCTCCAGAAAGTGGAGAGCAGTATTAAAAAAACAAAAAAAGCGTTTGACAGGATTACCAACACAGACTGACCAGCTCAAATAGACAGAAGCCTTCTAAATGGCAGACCAATCCGAACTCCTCTCTCGGGCATGTCCAGCCCACTCATTATCTCAGCCAATCATGGCTTGTGGGAAGGTTGCTCACTTTTTCTGTGGCTTAACCAACAAGGCTCGTCATTTAACAATTTTATTCATTTTTACAGACATATGTTTGTTATTAACGCACATGAAAGTTCACGTTCCAGAAGGCCTTTCTGCCAAAAACCGCATTTTGATCAAAATAAAAAACTTTCAAATGGCTCTCCTGTGAAGTCGTGACTCACGTTATACGCCTAGTGTCCTGAAACGGGTCACATGTGGGAAATCCTTCTAGACTGTGGAAAAAGCATTCCACATGAAGCTGGTTGAGAGAATGCCAAGAGTGTGCAAAGCTGTCATCAAGGCAAAGGGTGGCTACATTGAAGAATTTAAAATACATTTTGATTTGTTCAACACTTTTTTTTGGTTAGTACATGATTCTATTTGTGTTATTTTATCGTTTTGATGTCATCACTATTCTACAATGTAGAAAATAGTAAAAATAAAGAAAAACCCTTGAAAGAGTAGGCGTGTCCAAACTTTTGACTGGTACTGTATATTTAACGAGAATTGGTCATGTTCTAGTAAAAAATAACAGCATACAGTGTTCAGCTGCACACTCTGATGTCACAATTTGTCCACGCTCCAGGCGGACAAAGGAATCACTCTCCGTGTATCTCTGATTGATGAAAGATGTCTAATATAGTGATGAGTGAAGTTAGCCTACATTTCTAAATAGACTTTAACAAACTAGATTATGATTATAATTGTTAAGCTAATTTTCTATGGTGTGAATCCTTACTTTAGCTTAAGTCAAGCATTCACCCAGTCATGCATTGATGTCAATGGGAAAATAAGTCGAAATTCAACTAGTGGAAGTTTTGCCCCTATGATGGTACAGCGTGGAGGAGATTTTATATTGTATGGTATATGGATGTCTGTTGTAATGGTGGTATGGACCATAAAGTTAGCTTTGAATGGCCCATTGTTCTTGTTCCCTCTGCAGGACATGGAGTCGAAGAATCCATTCAGTATGTTGGACAGCATGATGTTCGGCGTGAGGAACAGGATGGAGGACATGCACAGAAACTTTGTGAGTCACGTTGTGTCTCTTCTCAGACCCCACACAGCCCATACAAATAGAATTACTAGAAGGGTAATAGTATGAATTAATTAATTATATTTTTGTGACAGACTTTGTTCATCAGTGTTTTAGCATGTGTGTTCTACATGGCTTTATACTCACGTCAATCTGTGTGCGGGTTGTTTTCCAGGAGAACCTGTCCACAGACTCGAACGGCAACACCAACGCCCACTCATTCAGCTCTTCCTCAGTGATGACCTATTCCAAGGTTGGAGACGAACCCCCCAAAGTGTTCCAGGCCTCCTCCCAGACACGGCGCGCCCCCGGCGGGGTATGTACACTCAAGTATGGCCAGAGATACTGCTGAGGGGCTGGGGGAGGGCTCTCCAAGCTGATACTGCACTGAACACGAAGGAAGAAGCTGTTTACGAGAACAGCAAGCGCTCAGAGTCATATAGAGAGTATAAGAAGAGTTTAATTCCAAAACGCTATATATCCATTTTTTAGCTTTTATTGTTTAAAGAAATTATGAAAGAGATTGGTGTATTTTTTTTCACTATCTAATCATGGCATGGGGATGTTCAATGACAGACATGCACAGTATTTGTCTAAACTCTATCACTTGATGGTTTCATTTTAGAGATGAATCAATTTTTTTAGCAAAATGCTTTATATTTCTCTCAGAGAAATAAGTAGTACTGCTAGGTTTTACACAAGCAAATGTAACAAATATTTTTTTGTTTATAAAAAACTGGACAAATTATACATTTGTTGACAGTAATATAAGTATGTATCTGTATGTAAAACATTTTACATTTTAGTAATTTAGCAGATGCTCTTTCGTTGGGGCATGGACTCTACAAGATGCTGTCCCATGTTGACTCCAATGCTTCCCACAGTTGTCAAGTTGGCTGGATGTCCTTTGGGTGGTGGACCATTCTTGATACACAAAGGGAAACTGTTGAGTGTGAAAAGCAGCAGCGTTGCAGTTCTTGAAACATTAAAACTGGTGCGCCTGGCACCTACTAACATACCCCATTCAAAGGCAATTAAATATTTTGTCTTTCACATTCACCCTCTGAATGGCACACATACCACAATCCGTGTCTCAATTTTCTCAAGGCTTAAACATCATTATTAAACCTGCCTCCTCCCCTTCATCTACACTGATTGAAGTGGATTTAACAAGTGACATCAATAATGGATCATAACTTTCACCTGGATTCACCTGCTCAGTCTATGTCATGGAAAGAACAGGTGTTCATAATCAGTGTATAGGGTTTTGGGAGATTTTTTTTCATACACCTAAGATCTATAAAATTGTAGACCTCCACAAGTCTGGTTCATCCTTGGGAGCAATTTCCAAACGCCTGAAGGTACCACGTTCATCTGTACAAACAATAGTATGCAAGTATAAACACCATGCGACCACGCAGCCGTCATACCGCTCAGGAAGGAGACGCGTTCTGTCTCCTAGAGATGAACGTACTTTGGTGCGAAAAGTGCAAATCAATCCCAGAACAACAGCAAAGGACTTTGTGAAGATGTTTGAGGAAACGGGTACAAAATTATCTATATCCACAATAAAACATCGACATAACCTGAAAGGCCACTCAGCAAGGAAGAAGCCACTGCTCTAAAACCGCCATAAAAAAGCCAGATTACGGTTTGCAACTGCACATGGGGACAAAGATCGTACTATTTTGGGGAAATGTCCTCTGGTCTGATAAAACAAAAATAGAACTGTTTGGCCATAATGACCATCGTTATGTATGGAGGAAAAAGGGGGATGCTTGTAAGCCGACGAACACCATCCCAACCGTTAAGCACAGGGGTGGCAGCATCATGTTGTGGAGGTGCTTTGCTGCAGGAGGGACTGGTGCACTTCACAAAATAGATGGCATCATGAGGCAGGACAATTATGTGGATATATTGAAGCAACATCTCAAGACATCAGTCAGGAAGTTAAAGCTTGGTCGCAAATAGGTCTTCCAAATGGACAATGACCCCAAGCATACTTCCAAAGTTGTGGCAAAATGCCTTAAGGACAGCAAAGTCAAGGTATTAGAGTGGCCATCACAAAGCCCTGACCTCAATTCCATAGAAAATTTGTGGGCAGAACTGAAAAAGCGTGTGTGAGCAAGGAGGCCTACAAACCTGACTCAGTTACACCAGCTCTGTCAGGAGGAATGAGCCAAAATTCACCCAACTTATTATGGGAAGCTTGTGGAAGGCTACCAGAAACGTTTGACACAAGTTAAACAATTCAAAGACAATGCTACCAAATACTAATTGAGTGTATGTAAACTTCTGACCCACTGGGAATGTGATGAAAGAAATAAAAGCTGAAATAAATCATTCTCTCTACTATTATTCTGACATTGCACATTCTTAAAATAAAGTGGTGATCCTAACTGACCTAAGACAGGGAATTTTTACTAAGATTAAATGTCAGGAATTGTGAAACTGAGTTTAAATGTATTTGGCTAAGGTGTATGTAAACTTCCGACTTCAACTGAATGTCTGACACAGCAAGAGTTTCCTGATGATGGCTTTCTCAGTCATTATTGTCCATCGCCTCTTTGGTAACTCATTCTGATTGGCTGTCCCCATGTCTAGATTAAGGAGACTCGGCAGTCCCTGAAGGACTCAGAGAGTGGTCTGGAGAAGATGTCCATTGGACACCACATCCAGGACCGAGGACACGTGGTGGAGAAACAACACAACAAGAAGACAGGGGAACGGGAGCTCAACCAGGACTTCCAGAATCTGGATGAATGTAAGTCAGTTGTAGTGTAAGGGGGTCAGCATCCCAAAAAACCCCAAAGGGTAATACTTTACTTTAACCCTGCAGGTAATGTGCATTATGATATGGTTCTAATGCAGTGTAAGACATGTTGTAAGACTGTGTCACCCCCTTATGTCTTATTATCATCTCATAATGATCGTTACTTGAGTCTGTTGAAAATGTCCTACATAAATCAAATCAAATCAAATGTATTTATATAGCCCTTACATCAGCTGATATCTCAAAGTGCTGTACAGAAACCCAGCCTAAAACCCCAAACAGCAAGCAATGCAGGTGTAGAAGCACGGTGGCGAGGAAAAACTCCCTAGAAAGTCCAAAACCTAGGAAGAAACCTAGAGAGGAACCAGGCTATGAGGGGTGGCCAGTCCTCTTCTGGCTGTGCCCCGTATCGCTGTCTGTCATCTGTCTTCCATGCCATCATCGTTTTGTTATTTTCTCCTTTTATTTGTTATTTTCAGTTTTAATCATGTGAAGCTTGGCACATGGCCAAGATTTTCAAATGTTCATAAATGACCAGCATGGTCAAATAATAATAATCATAGTAGTTGTCGAGGGTGCAACAAGTCAGCAACTCAAGAGTAAGTGTCAGTTGGCTGTTTCATAGCCGATCTTTGAGAGTATCTCTACCGCTCCTGCTGTCTCTAGAGAGTTGAAAACAGCAGGTCTGGGACAGGTAGCACGTCCGGTGAACAGGTCAGGGTTCCAGCAGGTCTGGGACAGCAGATCTGGGACAGGTAGCACGTCCGGTGAACAGGTCAGGGTTCCATAGCCGCAGGCAGAACAGTTGAAACTGGAGCAGCAGCACGGCCAGGTGGGCTGGGGACAGCAAGGAGTCATCATGCCAGGTAGTCCTGAGGCATGGTCCTAGGGCTCAGTTCCTCCGAGAGAGAGAAAGAGAGAATTAGAGAGAGCATATTTCAATTCACACAGGACACCGGATAAGACGAGAAATACTCCAGATGTAACAGACTGACCCTAGCCCCCCGACACATAAACTACTGCAGCATAAATACTGGAGGCTGAGACAGGAGGGGTCAGGAGACACTGTGGCCCCATCCGATGAAACCCCCGGACAGGGCCAAACAGGCAGGATATAACCCCACCCACTTTGCCAAAGCACAGCCCCCACACCACTGGAGGGATATCTCCAACCACCAACCTACCATCCTGAGACAAGGCCGAGTATAGCCCACAAAGATCTCCGCCACGGCACAACCCAAGGGGGGGCGCCAACCCAGACAGGAAGACCACGTCAGTGACTCAACCCACTCAAGTGACGCACCCCTCCCAGGGACGGCATGGAAGAACACCAGTAAGCCAGTGACTCAGCCCCTGTAATAGGGTTAGAGGCAGAGAATCCCAGTGGAGAGAGGGGAACCGGCCAGGCAGAGACAGCAAGGGCGGTTCGTTGCTCCAGCCTTTCCGTTCACCTTCACACCCCTGGGCCAGACTACACTTAATCATAGGACCTACTGAAGAGATGAGTCTTCAGTAAAGACTTAAAGGTTGAGACTGAGTCTGCGTCTCTCACATGGGTAGGCAGACCATTCCATAAAAATGGAGCTGTATAGGAGAAAGCCCTACCTCCATCTGTTTGCTTAGAAATTCTAGGGACAATTAGGAGGCCTGCGTCTTGTGACCGTAGCGTACGTGTAGGTATGTACGGCAGGACCAAATCGGAAAGATAGGTAGGAGCAAGCCCATGTAATGCTTTGTAGGTTAGCAGTAAAACCTTGAAATCAGCCCTTGCCTTAACAGGAAGCCAGTGTAGGGAGGCTAGCACTGGAGTAATATGATCAAATTTTTGGGTTCTAGTCAGGATTCTAGCAGCCGTATTTAGCACTAACTGAAGTTTATTTAGTGCTTTATCCGGGTAGCAGGAAAGTAGAGCATTGCAGTAGTCCAACCTAGAAGTAACAAAAGCATGGATACATTTTTCTGCATCATTTTTGGACAGCAAGTTTCTGATTTTTGCTATGTTACGTAGATGGAAAAAAGCTGTCCTTGAGAGACATAACATATTATAAGCCTTATAATAAAACATCACAAAGGTGCATACATGCTTATACCAATAATACATAATACTTGCGGTCTTTAATTAAAGTGTTACCAATTTATTAAGTGTTTTTTATGATGCTTTGATGATTATTTTAAGGCATATAGGTTATCAGTGTTCGATGAATAGTCATAACAAAGACAGAATTTACTATCAGAGGATTCTCCTATGCCAGCTCTGTTTGGGGTTTATGTAGTCTGAGACATTCAGTTATGTTCCTATCTCAGAGAAAATAAGGTATTCAAATTCCAAGGAACGGCCCCTTGCCAGGTTAATCACAGCATCCCACAGAGTAATACCTAAACTGTTCCTGACCACTAACCTCTGCCCTTTCCTCTCATAGCCGAGGCGCAGTCCTTTGACGAAGAGTGGCAGCAAGAGGTGTCTAAATTCCGACCATTTGCCCCCAAGTCCCGTCTGGAGGCCCCCAAGCCTAGGGTGGTGCACCGGGCAGCCCTCACTGCAGCCACCGGCCCCGACCAGGGACGTAGGTCAGTCATCATGTGTCATAGGTCATATAATGACACGTAGGACAGATCCGCTCGAGGAGGAGTGGCCGTAAACCAAAACAAACCATTTCTGGATGCTACATCAGTGAACATTTTAGTTATGATTGAAGTGTCAAGATTATACTACAGTTGATCAATGGTTTATTGAAATGTGGGTTGATGGATGAATAATTTATGTCTGCTTTCTCATTTTCCCCCTCAGGGACAAAGCAAACCCAAAACCTGAAGTAAGGAAAATACACATCGACGATCTCAAAGTCAAAGGATCAGGCATTGTGAAGCAGTAGAAATGTCTAGCAAATAAAGCTACGTCAGGCAACAACTCTTTGATGCTTTTACCTGTCTCCAAGACAAGCTTGGTTTCTAGGTATTTTGTCTCATAGAAAATCCGACAATGACCCAGTTGTTGATATGCTTTTTACCCTTTCATTTTCACACTACCAAGTAAAGTAAAGAACACTTGTCAAATCAGGCACTTATTCTGTCAGAGTAGATCCACACAACCTTCTTCCAGAAAGCTCAGGACTCCTGTGGAAGTAGCATTAAGACAGGCACACATAAGCTACTAGCGATTATATGTGATATATGATTTCAGAATCATGACATGAGAGCAGACATAATTTCTCATATGTTATCATTGGGCATCAGATCAACAGCAATGTTTTCTCAGAAATACTATCCTTCTGCTTTTGGAAATGTCATGTTCACATTGTATAGATTGCATCAAAAGGAAACGTATATATTTATGCAGTTAGACATTTGAAGTCCATAAGTGCACTTAGACGTCAAACTTGTGCGCTTTTTATGTGTAGTGGCCATTGTTTTATTAATGTATTTTACCTGCTGTAATCTTTGTAAAAAATGATAATACCCTTTTTATATTGTTATTTGACATGGGGTTCTGTTTTTCACCATGCTATTAATTTATACCATAAAACACAGAATTTATGGTTGGGATGAAAGTGTCCGGTTCATTCTAAAATATTCTTATCATGGGATTCTTATAGATTGAACTCATAAGATCCTCAATTTGAAAATGAAATATTTCATCTCAAAAGCAAATGGTAGCGTAGTCTATTCTTAAAACTGAGTGTGTATTTTGAAGGTTCCAAAACATCCTTCTATTTGATTAGTCATCAAGCAGTGTGTTTATCACTGTATAAGAGCACTGCTGACTGTGCCTGTGTGGCAGATACATCTAACAGGGTATTTTTAGAACAGACCTGTCAGTGACTCAGATGTCTGAGGTCACACACAGATGTTATGAACCCAGCGCACTCTCGCATCACGTGCCCCATCATGCTCCTGATTTAGTTTAACTTGTTTTTGTCTCCTCTCATTTATATCAAGTGTGAAAATATATTATGGAATCACCTATGATGTTAACTCAACAAATGTCCATATATGCAGGCTTCTCAATTAGAAATTAAGAGGCAGGGGAGGGAGGAGAAGAGCAGTTAGGTCAGAGGGGTGGCCTCTTGCCTCAAGGTTTCAGGACAAAGTGGCATAACTCCTCCGTGTTTATGTAACAAAGTGAATGTCCCATCTATCTTAACAGGGCTGCAGAAATTAGCTAGGTCAGTAATATCATCTGGGTGTTAGGATTCAAAAGGAATGTGTGAAGTGACTTCCTCTCCTCAATTTGCACTGATCTAACTGTGACAATACATAATAGGTAAAAGAGATTCAAATGCTGGCTCATGGATGCCTACCGAGAATTTGCTTTCCCCTGACCAGTTCCATCACCTCTGGGCTGATGAAGGAAAGGAGACAAGAGGCCGTTTGACTATTTACCTCTAGTCTAGCAAGGCTGTTCTTTCATATCTCGTCAAAACGTGGGTGTCCGAAGCTACCTTACCTCAAACATCTTCATTTGTTCTGTGACAGACATATACTGAGCAAAAATATAAAACGCAACAATTTCAAAGATTTTACTGAGTTACAGTGTGTTCGGAAGTATTCAGACACCTTAACTTTTTCCACATTGTTGCGTTACAGCCTTGTTCTAAAATTGTTTAAGTAATTTTTCCCCCCTCATCTTCACACAATGACAAAGCAAAAACAGGTTTGACACTTTTTCAAATAAAAACTTAAAAACCACATTTACCTAAGTATTTAGGTATTTTCCCTGTGGCTCAGTTGGTAGAGCATGTTGTTTGCAACACCAGGGTTGTGGGTTCAATTCCCACGGGGGGCCAGTACAAAAAAAAAAAATCATGAAATGTATGCATTCACTACTGTAAGTCGCTCTGGATAAGAGCGTCTGCTAAATGACTAAAATGTAAATGTATTTAGACCCTGTACTTTGTTGAAGCACCTTTGGCAGGCAGTGATTACAGCCTCAAGTCTCAGAGTTCAATCTTGGTTTCTTCAGACCAGAGAATCTTCCTCAGATCTGTGCCTCAACACAATCCTGTCTCAGGGGTCTACAGACAATTCCTTCAACCTTATGGCTTGATTTTTGCTCTGACGTGCACTGTCAACTGTGGGACCTTATATAGACAGGTGTGTGCCTTTCCAAATCAGGTCCAATCAAGCGAATTTACCACAGGTGGACTCCATTCAAGTTGTAGAAACATCAAGGATAACCAATGGAAACAGGATGCACCTGAGCTCAATTTCGAGTCTCATAGCAAAGGGTCTGAATACTTATGTAAATAAGGTGTTTTACAATTTTAAGAAATGTCTAAAAACCTGTTTTAGCTTCGCCATTATGGGGTGTGTAGATTGCATTTCCCCCTCATGTTAGAATAAGGCTGTAACGTAACAAAACGTGGAACAAGTCAAGGGGTCTGAATGTATGTAAAAGTAAGAGACAAATGAAGTGAGTGAAAAGGGTTTATTATAATTAAGACAAAGCAACTCTGCCACAAAGGTTTTGCAATTTGGTTGAATAGTAGCTGCTCTTGGAAAGCATTGGTACTCATGACTTGGTCACCCCTCTCTGGTGGTCATATTTGGTAATGTGCTCTACTTGTAACAAAACACTTATTTACATGTTACGGCATGCAAACATGATTAAAGGTGAACTCCGTAGTAGCGGTAGTCTAAATTATCCAACTCGTTAGTTATCTCTTGAATTCTGAACGGTGCTTAGCCAGAATGACCACCAGAGCGCTATACGGTTGGGAAAATGTTCCTCAGTCCAGAGATGGAATGTTTCGCTGTACTCCTAATTAGCCCGAAAATATGAATGGCGAATCAAGAATATTGAAATATCACTAATTGTGTATTAAACTGCCCTTTGTCATCGTGCTAGGTTAGCTAAAGGTATATCAACTCATTGGCTTCAACAACACTTCGGTTGTGTTGTTGAATTCCTCCCAACACTAGCAGTCGTATTTTAATGGTATCCAATGGGCTGCTATAGCATTAGCTAGCCAGCATGCTGACAACAACGGCCCGCGTTCTGGCACAGCACCATTCCGACTCAAAGAGAAATGAACGAGTCTGATCATTTGGTCTACAGTAGCGGGAAAGGGTGCCAAAGACGTGCCACATCGTTGTTTTTGTGTCCGAGCTCAGAAACGTGGAGCAGCATAGGGGGGAAATGCAGTACATATTGATGTTGTGCTCTTCTGTCGCGCATTATATTCGAGGGGAAAAAAGTGTGTCAATAACTTGGTTGTTTCATCCTTGCGGATTGCAGCTTTAAGTGTTATTTCAATTTGATTTATTTTCTTCTTTTTTTTAAAGAAGCGCAAGGGAACAAAATAAGAAAGAAGACCGAATTGTAAAAATACTATAGCAACCTTAGTTCAACGCCCAGTGACCTCGTCAAGACCCCATTGGTGTCAAAAGTGGGATACTGTTGTTGAAAACATGACTGACCGGATCTGAGGCACAGTTCGTTTTCCATAATCCAAGAAAGTTATGAATCTCATTACTTGATGCTTGAGGACATTTTGTTTGCTACTTCTCTGATTTTGGGGGGAAGAAAATTGAAGAGGGGCATCTGTTATTAAACAATTAATAAACTGTATGTCCTTATCAATCATTACAAAAAATACAAAACTTTAGAAAAAGAACAACCATGTGATAGTATAATGGAATGCCATTTCTACAGGATTCCTTGCGGCTGGCCCTTTCCTGCGATTTTCTTGGAGCACTCCAATAGAGCGTTGTGAATGTCTTTGGCGCAGGAGATCTGTGACTTGATCATGCTGAGGTACTGTGAGTAGGACAGGGACTCTGTCTGTACGGTGTCAGGCTTGGTGGCTGTTGGGACCAGGTTAGGAGAGTGCTTGGCACTGTCAATGCTCTGGGATAAGCACTCATAGGCAAGCCGCTATGGGGGAAAGAAAAGAAGAGTAATAGTGAGCAGATAACCAGGCTGCCAGCTTTATCAATGTATAAACTATGCTGCATGTTATGGTGAATGATGCTCGGTACTCTAAAAGCCAAATACAAAGATGTGTAATAATAAGAGGTGGTGAACAATTTCATTTTGTGTGTGTCTCACTAAGCAGAGTTCCAGCTGATCGCACAGGGCATAAAACTCTTCCAGACTCTTGTCAAACCGCTGTACACTGGCATCACTGCTCTTTCTGAAACACAAAGGCATTAGGAAAGTTGTGCATCTCCTGCTCCAGAAGAAAACTATTAGGCTGTGTGTTTCATTGAGAGTTAGGGAAAAAGGGTACTTACATGCCATTGTCAATTGATGTATTATGTCCCAAATTTAAAGAGGCAATCTTCATGACATTCTAGACAGAAAACAATGCTTAGTTATCCTATATTTGATGTAGCTACATTTTGCAATACCTGTACATAGCTATAAGCATAATATTGTATTATTATGCAAACATATTCCATTAAAAAGCATTATCCCCCTACTCCCTGTCTCTGACCACTATTTGCAGTTCAACTTAAAAGGTAGTCATAAAAAAATATTGCCTAGTCAGATCATTACTATTCTTCCAGATGGCTGATGGGCATTATTATTTAGGTAGTGTAAAGCGTAACACAGACAATTTGACCAACCTTTACTTGTCGATACGACAACGCATTGCTAGTTGCAGATGGTTCATTTGAAAAATGCTCTGTTATTAAAAAATAAAAGAATAATTGCTCCATGAAGTAATCAATAATGTGTACTCCGCCATCTTGTACATTTAAAATCTTCTCTCATCGAGACATGCGAGTCTCCAACCCAAAGTTCTGCATGTCATGAGTGACTCAGAAATATTGAATGCAGTGGTTGAATTGGGCCAGGTCCTAGACCCTGCAACTATGAGCCAGGTGGGGCTCTTGCACCTTTGGTAATGTTAATTTTGAATATAATGAAAAAGTGTTGTCCACATTTAATATTTCCTCAGCCAACAACACGAGTAATCAACAGCAGACATTTAACATTTCCTGCGCCCCAGACGCACAGAGGTCTAAGGCACTGCATCTCAGTGCTTTCAAATTGCGAGTGGCACAGGGAGAAAAACACGCACGCCCAGTTGTTGGAAAAACACTTTTGAAAGCAGTTTAATCGCCACTTAACAGAGCAGGATCACAGCTTTCTATTCTACTTACATTTATTCCTCAAATGCCAGTTGGACCATTTTAAAAGCAGGGTTTTTAGCAGCAACATGGATTAGGCGCATAGCAATCACCAATGGCGTTGAATGCATTGTCGGAGATCCTAGCTGACTCTAACATGGGTTAGTTGCTAGCCCTTCTCATGACACCAATGGATGTATTGGAACGCTGTATCACAACCCATAGTGCGGCGCACAATTGGCCCAGCATCGTCCGGGTTAGGGTTTGGCCATCATTGTAAGTAAGAATTTGTTCTTAATTGACTAGCCTAGTTAAATAAAATATGAAGAATTGATTGAACTCTAAAGCTGGGCAAGGCTTGAGCTAGTCAGCTGGCTACATCCTTGGCTGAGTGCCCCCCACACCTCCAAAATTAACCACTGGTTGAATGACACTCACCTGTCTCAATCAATGAGAAGATTTGAAAGACAGATGGCAGCGTACACACTGATTTTACTCGAAGGATCGCCAAGTAAAGGTTTTTCGAAAATGCACTTTTCCCCCTCTGTGTGGCAGTGAAGAGACCAGACTGACTAGCCCTTGTTACCAGCTCATGTAAACAAAACGTGGAGTACCTGGAGGCTCTCTTTTAATTGTGGAATAAGCATTTTGAATCGATGAACTGGGTCGAAATCTTGCTGTTGACTCAACTGCTGTTGTTGAAGTGTAGCAGCTTGCTGCATTCCAACTTGTGGAATCGGTCCACCGGGTTGTTGCTGCGCTGCCATTTTGGTAAACTTCTTCGGTGAAATTGTTACGGGGGACTACATCCTTTCATTGTGTGTTGCCGCCACCTACTGGGTGGGGTGAAAACTGAAACTTTAACCCCAAAGAGAAATAGTCATGGAGTCGTTTTGGATACTTTTTTTTTTAGGCACTCTTTTCGTTGGACAAAGCCTATGAGGAAAATTAATGGCGTTTTTGTAGGATTTTGGGATAAACGCCTTAAATAAGGTATGTGGTAAACACAGTCTTCGATCTTAAATGTTTTGTTCTATGAGATAATCAGCTAACCTCACTTTGTGAATTTATGTAACAAAAACACAAATATTTCATAAAGGTCATGTTAACTGACTGCTATTATCTCATAGAACAAAGTGTATAAAATCTATGCCTGTGTTAACCTCAGACCTTATTTTTCAGTGTTAATTCCAAAACCATATTCTTTCCCCATAGGAATGGCCGAATGAACCAGAGGCAATGTATTTCTGGTAAGGCCTAAATATACACTGCTCAAAAAAATAAAGGGAAAACTAAAATAACACATCCTAGATCTGAATGAATGAAATAATCTTAAATACTTTTTTCTTTACATACTTGAATGTGCTGACAACAAAATGACACAAAAATAATCAATAGAAATCCCATTTATCAACCCATGGAGGTCTGGATTTGGAGTCACACTCAAAATTAAAGTGGAAAACCACACTACAGGCTGATCCAACTATGATGTAATGTCCTTAAAACAAGTCAAAATGAGGCTCAGTAGTGTGTGTGGCCTCCACATGCCTGTATGACCTCCCTACAACGCCTGGGCATGCTCCTGATGAGGTGGCGGATGGTCTCCTGAGGGATCTCCTCCCAGACCTGGACTAAAGCATCAGCCAACTCCTGGACAGTCTGTGGTGCAATGTGGCATTGGTGGATGGAGCGAGACATGATGTCCCAGATGTGCTCAATTGGATTCAGGTCTGGGGAACGGGCGGGCCAGTCCATAGCATCAATGCCTTCCTCTTGCAGGAACTGCTGACACACTCCAGCCACATGAGGTCTAGCATTGTCTTGCATTAGGAGGAACCCAGGGCCAACCGCACCAGCATATGGTCTCACAAGGGGTCTGAGGATCTCATCTCGGTACCTAATGGCAGTCAGGCTACCTCTGGCGAGCACATGGAGGGCTGTGCGGCCCCCCAAAGAAATGCCACCCCACACCATGACTGACCCACCGCCAAACCGGTCATGCTGGAGGATGTTGCAGGTAGCAGAACGTTCTCCACGGCGTCTCCAGACTCTGTCACGTCTGTCACATGTGCTCAGTGTGAACCTGCTTCATCTGTGAAGAGCACAGGGCGCCAATGGCGAATTTGCCAATCTTGGTGTTCTCTGGCAAATGCCAAACGTCCTGCACGGTGTTGGGCTGTAAGCACAACCCCCACCTGTGGACGTCGGGCCCTCATACCACCCTCATGGAGTCTGTTTCTGACCGTTTGAGCAGACACATGCACATTTGTGGCCTGCTGGAGGTCATTTTGCAGGGCTCTGGCAGTGCTCCTCCTGCTCCTCCTTGCACAAAGGCGGAGGTAGCGGTCCTGCTGTTGGGTTGTTGCCCTCCTACGGCCTCCTCCACGTCTCCTGATGTACTGGCCTGTCTCCTGGTAGCGCCTCCATGCTCTGGACACTACGCTGACAGACACAGCAAACCTTCTTGCCACAGCTCGCATTGATGTGTCATCCTGGATGAGCTGCACTACCTGAGCCACTTGTGTGGGTTGTAGACTCCGTCTCATGCTACCACTAGAGTAAAAGCACCGCCAGCATTCAAAAGTGACCAAAACATCAGCCAGGAAGCATAGGAACTGAGAAGTGGTCTGTGGTTACCACCTGCAGAACCACTCCTTTATTGGGGGTGTCTTGCTAATTGCCTATAATTTCCACCTGTTGTCTATTCCATTTGCACAACAGCATGTGAAATTTATTGTCAATCAGTGTTGCTTCCTAAGTGGACAGTTTGATTTCACAGAAGTGTGATTGACTTGGAGTTACATTGTGTTGTTTAAGTGTTCCCTTTATTTTTTTGAGCAGTATATTTGCTACAAGTGAAAAACATACCATAACTTATCGGTTGTAGTGACCAGATAGTCAAGTGGCTTCTCTATCAATTAAAATAAACGTCTCTTAAATGGAAGGCAGTCAGAAGGCAAGAGCAGGTGGCACCATTCTAGCCAATGAGAGGGCAGATGTGTGTGCACAACTGTTTTTTTCTCAAAGTTGCCAGGATATCCGACTTATGTCAATACACTTGCAACACCCTAAGCATTATGTAGCGAATAAGCAATTACATTTTTTGTTAACCAATTAAAGTACCACAGTATGTGTCATAATACCCAAATAACCTAGCGGTCAAACAGGGAAATGGTTCCAATTGTTTTTCCACCATTCTTTTTTCCCATAGCAGATTTTAGAACCAATTAAAAGAAGGGCTGTCTTCTGTGAAAGCTTAACCTGGCGTAACGTTTTGATAACCATGCACAGTCAAAAGTATTCAGACACATTTTTACAAATGTTGCAATAAAGCCTTATTCTAAAATGTATTAAATATGTTTTATCCTCATCAATCTACACACAATAATACCCCATAATGAAAAAGCAAAAACAGGTTTAGAATTTTTGGCAAATGTATAATAAAAAAAAAGATCACATTTACATAACTATTCAGACCTTTTACTTAGTACTTTGTTGAAGCACCTTTGGCAGCGATTACAGCCTTGAACCTTCCGGTGTATGATTCTACAAGTATGGCACACCTGTATTTGGGGAGTTTCTCCCATTCTTCTCCGCAGATCCTCTCAAGCTCTGTTAGGTTGGAAGGGGAGCATTGCTGCACAGCTATTTTCATGTCAAGAACATTCAGAGACTTGTCCTGAAGCCACTCCTGCGTTGTCTTAGCTGTGTGCTTAGGGTCGTTGTTCTGTTGGAAGGTCAACCTTCGCCCCAGTCTGAGGTCCTGAGCAGGTTTTCATCAAGTACTTTGATCCGTTCATCTTTCCCTCAATCCTGACTAGTCTCTCAGTCCCTGCCACTGAAAAACATCCCCACAGCATGATGCTGCCACCACCATGCTTCACCGTAGGGATGGTGCCAGGTTTCCTCCAGACGTGACACTGGGCATTCATGGCCAGAGTTCATCAGACCAGAAAATCTTGTTTCTCATGGACTGAGTTTTTAGGTGCCTTTTAGCAAACTCCAAGCGGGCTGTCATGTGCCTTTTACTGAGGAGTGGCTTCCATCTGGCCCCTCTACCATAAATGCCTGATTGGTGGAATGCTGCAGAGATGGTTGTCCTTCTGGAAGGTTGTCCAATCTCCAGAGGAACTCTGGAGCGCAGTCAGAGTGAGCATCGGGTTCTTGGTCACCTCCCTGACCAAGGCCCTTCTCCCCCGATTACTTAGTTTGGCCGGGCGGCCAGCTCTAGGAAGAGTCTTGGTGGTTCCAAACTTGTTCCATTTAAGAATGATGGAGGCCATTGTGTTCTTGGTGACCTTCAATGCTGCAGAAAAGTTGTGGTACCCTTCCCCAAATCTGTGCCTCAACACAATCCTGTCTCAGCGCTCTACAGACAATTCCTTTGACCTCAAGGCTTGGTTTTTGCTCTGACATGCACTGTCAACTGTGGGACCTTATATAGACAGGTGTGTGCCTTTCCAACTCATGTCCAATCAATTACATTTACCACAGGTGGACTCCAATCAAGTTGTAGAAACAGCTCAAGGATGATCAATGGAAACAGGATGCACATGAGCTCAATTTTGAGTCTCATAGCAAAGGGGCTGAATGCTTTTGTAGATAAGGTATTTCTGTTGTTTTTTTTGGTACATTTGAAAGGAAAAAAGCTTTTGCTTTGTCATTATGGGGTATTGTGTGTAGATTGATGATGCACTGTAAATCTCTCTTGGACCAGGTGACTTATTAATATTGGCCTGTATATACACCCAACAAATGCATTGCTAATTAGCTGCTAGTGTGGCTATCATACAGAACTACAGATGCCATGATGATCTGGACGATACTGCCAAATTGAGATAAAGCTAATAATCTCTGGATGAACTATCTAATGTTAGGTAAATTACTAAATGTATTTAAATTGACAATTCTGTGAACTGTCTTTGGCAAGATTTACATTTACACAATACCTGTTAGTAAAGTTGTCAACTACAGATGACGTGCAGGAGCTTGCATGGATTTGTAGTTTTGCATACTTTAATGCTAATTTGCATTTTCGAATCTGAGATTAAATAGAGCTGAATTATTGATAAAAGTCACCTTTACATGGTTATCCTACACGAAACACAACCATTATTTTTAAGTGTTTCTAAAATCCCCTCTGGTAAAAATGTATGGTGGAAAAAACATTGGAACCATTTCCCTGTTTGACCGCTAGGTGTTATGGGTATTAATGACACCCCGCTGTGGGGATTTATTCAAGACTCGCTCCTTACAAATACTCCTTGCTAGGTAAGCGAAAAAGACGAAAAACGTAACCTGCTGGGGAAGCCAGATTTCGGACCAAGTTATCCCTCTCGCCTTTTCCACTCTGAATATACTCAATGATAATACGTAAACTTAAAAAAAAAAAAAAAATGCTCAGTCTTATTCAAATGTCTTCTCAGATCCCTACACAGGCTCTGGGGCCTTTTTGTCAACTTTCAAATCCAGCGAGAACATCAACTACCGGTATCATACTCTCACGCCTTCCAAAATAAAAGTCGGTTTCCACTCGTTACCACAGCCACACAGTCAAAATTGGCTATATCGTAAAAAGGGGTGAAAAAATAAGCTTTTGCTCTTAATCTAAGTTCAGGGTTAGCCATAAAGTTGGGGTCTGGTTTAAAACGAGATTTTAAGAAGATAAATGGTAGAAATAGGCGGGGTTTATTACTTAGTGACTGTGGTAACTAGTGACAACAAAACGCCGTAGAGAAAGGAGAGTCCTAGTAATTCGCTTTTGGCTTACTGCAACACAAATCTAAAATGGCAGGAGCTGATGGAGATGATTCTCTCTACCCCATCGCCGTGCTCATTGACGAGCTTCGTAATGAGGATGTGCAGGTAATCACAAATGCTGTGTTCATACGAGGTATTATATTGGTGGTGTTTTGTTTTACTCAAACATGTCTGATTTCAAAAAGGATAGCTAGCTAACCGTACCTTACATCCCGAGGCCCCTTGCCTTGGCCTGTTCGTGAAGTCTGCCTGGCGCACCCAGTCTGGCTAACTAGATAGCTAACGTTAGCGTGTTTCTTGGTGTGATAAATATCAAACGGAATAGCTGCATGTCGTATTTAGTTACTGCCGTGTATAACTAACTGGTGTTAGCTAACGTTAACCAAGTGACCTAACGTTAGTAACTACCTAAAGTTAGTTTGCTGGGCTACTGTATTACTATGCTAGTTAGCAGCTAACTACCTTAACTAGTTAATAAACGTCATCTAACTAGGTGGTCAAATTCGCATGTTAACTTGCAGCGGCACCTATCTACTTTATTTTGTTACTGAAATATCAAAATGTACACTTCACACTAACACTAACTAACTAGTCACACTAACTAACTAGTTATCTAGGTAACTACTGACATGGTTAGTTATGTACTATATCTGCATCTTGCTTTGGTGTCTCTGAAATCATTTCAAAAACACCGATTTTCTATACTCTAGTAAAAGGTTGTATCATGTTCATAGGAAGGCATCTACATGGGAATGTGCTCACGTCTGAAATAGTATTTTTAGTTGGCCATACTGGAACGCTAAGATGGTTTTTATAGATAATGGTGGCATATCGTGTAAGTTTCATGTAATAAATAACATTACCTGGTATTGTCTACTTTCCAAGCTGCGACTGAACAGCATCAAGAAGCTGTCTACCATCGCACTGGCCCTGGGAGTGGAGAGGACCCGCACTGAACTCCTCCCCTTCCTCACAGGTACAGTGCATTCAAAGTATTCAGACCCCTTGACTTTTCCCACATTTTATGTTACAGCCTTATTCTAAAATGGATTAAATACATAATGTTCCTCATCAATTTACACACCATATCCCATAATGACAAAGCGAAAACAGGTTTTTAGAAGTGTTTGAAAATTAAAAATAAATACCTTATTCACATAAGTATTCAGACCCTTTTCTCTGAGACTAGAAATTGAGCTCAGGTGTATCCTGTTTCCGTTGATCATCTTTGAGCTGTTTCTACAACTTGATTGGAGTCCACCTATGGTTAATTGATTGAAATGGATTTGGGAAGGCACACACCTGTCTAAGGTCCCGCAGTGCATGCCAGAGCAAAAACCAAGCCTTCAGGTCGACGGAATTGTCCATAGAGCTCTGAGACAGGATTGTGTTGAGGCACAGATCTGGGGAAGGGTATCAAAACATTTCTGCAGGATTGAAGGTCCCACAGAACACAGTGGCCTCTGTCATTACTAAATGAAATAAGTTTGGAAACACCAAGACTCTTCCTAGAGCTGAGCAATCGGGGGAGAAGGGCCTTGGTCAGGGAGATGACCAAGAACCTGATGGTCACTCTGACAGAGCTCCTCTGTGGAGATGGGAGAACCATCCAGAAAGACCACCATCTCAGCAGCACTCTACCAATCAGGCCTTTCATGATAGTGGCCAGACGTAAGCCACTCCTCAGTAAAAGGCACATGATAGCCCGCTTGGAGTTTGCCAAAATAAGATTCTCTGGTCTAATGAAACCAAGATTGGTTTGTGTCAAGTGCCAAGATGCCAAATGTCATGTCTGGAGTAAACATCATGCTGTGGGGATGTTTTTTAGCGGAAGGGAATGGGAGACTAGTCAGGAACGAGGGAAAGATGAACGGCGCAAAGTACATAGTGATCCTTGGGGAAAACCTTCTCAGGACCTCTGACTGGGGAGAAGGTTCACCTTCCAACAGGACAACAACCCTAAGCACACAGCCAAGATTGGCTTCGGGACAAGTCTCTGAATGTCCTTGAGTGGCCCAGCCAGAGCTCAGACTTGAACCCGATCAAACATCTTTGGAGAGCCCTGAAAATAGCCTTGCATCCAACCTAACAGCTTGAGAGGATCTGCAGAGAGGAATGGGAGGAACTCCCCAAATACAGGTGTGCCAAGCTTGTAGCGTCATTCCCAAGAATACTCTAGCCTTTAATCGCTGCCAAAGGTGCTTCAACAAAGTACTGAGTAAAGGGTCTGAATAGTTATGTGAAAGTGATATTTCACTTTTATGAACTTGCAAAAATTTCTCCTATTTTTGCTTTGTCATTATGTGGTATTGTGTGTAGATTGAGGTCTGAATACTTTCCGAATGCACTGTATGTCCTAAAATTAAGACCCAAGTTAGAGCAATCATTATGAGTTGTCGCCCTCACTTTTAATTATGTTTCACACCTGACCTCTTGTAGACACCATCTATGATGAGGATGAGGTGCTTCTTGCCTTGGCTGAGCAGCTGGGCAACTTCACCATGCTGGTGGGAGGCCCTGAATATGTTCACTGTCTGCTGGTACGTATCTGTTGCAAACAAAATCTGTCCATGAGCATATAATGGATACAGATATGCAACAGACCTGACAACACTTAATTTTTTTTACTTATCCAGTCAGCTAGACATGCACATTTATGTCCCTGTGTCTTTCTTTGCAGCCGCCGCTGGAGAGCCTGGCTACCGTGGAGGAAACGGTTGTGCGAGACAAGGCGGTGGAGTCTCTGCGTAAGATCTCCCAGGAGCACTCTCCTGTGGACCTGGAGGTGCACTTTGAGCCCCTGGTGAAGAGGCTGGCCAGTGGTGACTGGTTCACCTCCCGCACCTCCGCCTGTGGCCTGTTCAGCGTCTGCTACCCCCGCGTGTCCAGCACCGTCAAGGCTGAAATACGCCAGTGAGTAGCTATATCAGGCGGGATATAGCTTAGACCTGATTAACTAAGATCCCAATGGGATTGAAATATTAGAGGTGCTGACATTACTTTCTCATATCAGGGGTCCAATGCAGTCACATACTAGCCTTGCAGGCCCAAGTCAATCAAATTGGGATGATTAACTACAGTCTTCTGTAGAGCCAATCCAATGGATTTATGGTCTGACGGTGGGCGGGGTGTCCTCTCCACAGGCATTTCCGCACTCTGTGCTCAGATGACACTCCCATGGTGCGCCGCGCCGCAGCGTCCAAGCTTGGGGAATTCGCCAAGGTTCTGGAGCTGGACTATGTCAAGAGTGACATCATCTCCCTCTTCACCGCGTTGGCCTCTGATGAGCAGGTACATGCATGTACTGGAAACACGCACACGGGGTGTCCTGTAACATTGCGGTGGAAAGTGCGTGGAATTCTTCCAGCCATTTGCTAAATCGACTGGCTTGTTGCCAATGGAAATATCATGGCCATACAAATTAGATGTTTTTGAATGGGGATGGATGAATATTGAATGGGCTTAGAACAGTCATATTTCAGTGACTTCAATAGGTTGCCCCAACTGGGACTCAAAACCAGGTCTAGCTATTGTTAACCCAACGCCTCAGCAGTTACACCATGAAATCCGGCCCATGGGGAACTGCGTGTTCCCTCTATGCATTTATATGGTGTTGCTACAGTATTTTATTAAATTGGTACAGAATCGGTAATAATCCCATGGTCCCCCCCCCCCGCCTGTAGGACTCAGTGCGCCTGCTGGCCGTGGAAGCCTGTGTGAGCATCGCCTCGCTGCTGCCCCAGGAGGACCTGGAGACCCTGGTGATGCCCACCCTGCGCCAGGCCGCCGAGGATAAGTCCTGGAGGGTCCGCTACATGGTGGCTGACAAGTTCTCTGAGGTCAGCATGTGGAAACATTGATGTGTTGCATGTGGCCATAATGGATGAAAAATACTGAACCTGGAATGGACATAATGGGGGGCTGATATTCAGTGCTTCACATATGGTCACTTTAAAACTGCCTATCAGTACAAATGTTGTGCCAAATTGAGAGATTTGGCAGATGCAATTGCTCAAATTTTTGTCTAGGAGGAGTTATATTTTCAGTGCATTACTGTATTGAACTTAAGTAATACAATCCAAGGTAGAGTAGAGTGGACATGGATAGCAGGACAGTTATGGGGGCCTGTAATGTTCATAGTCCCCCAGCGTAGAACGTTCTTATTGTTTTCTTTACCACTTACATTCACTACACTAATCCATTGATTTCTAGCCCATATGACCTCTTGTCATTTAGTATAAAATGGGTCATATTGCCACTGTTTCATAATGTTATAGAAGTTAAGTCAATCAATATAAAAGCTTTCAGGCAACCTCTCACAAATTAAAGCTTAGCAAATGTTTTTCTTTGTGCACCACACTTACTGAAAGGTCTTCTACCACTTTCTCCCTTGCCACCATGAACTTTGGTAGCGTATGTTCCCAACCCAAAATCCCATTAGATTAGTGTGTTGATCAGCAAATCAGAGCAAGGATAAAAGGGGGATGGTCAGAGTCGTAGATGGAGAGCTCTGCTGCATGTTAATGGCCATGCCCGTAGTTTGTGGTAGAAGTTCCCTCAACCAATTTAACAGATGGCAGGAAACATCCACACAAATGAAAGCCTGGCAATGGCAAATCGTTGTGTGCACTTCCCCCTTGCTATTATGGACTTTGTAGCCTGTGTGTTCCCAACTTGAATCCCATCAGTTAAGTGTGTTGGTTATGGAGTCTCATGCACAGGTTTAGTGGTGGGTGTTAAATGCCTTGTCACTGACTCCAGCTCCAGAAAGCAGTGGGCCCAGAGATCACCAAGAATGACCTCGTCCCAGCCTTCCAGAACCTGCTCAAGGACTGTGAGGCTGAGGTCCGATCCGCTGCCGCCAAAAAGGTCAAGGGTGAGTGTCTGGATGCTATCTGCCAGTCATAAAGCCTATGATGAAATAATGGTTTGAATGAGAAGCTTTTACCGTCTAATAGACCACGGTATTTACAATCCCCATTTCTGTCCTCAGAGTTTTGCGAGAACCTTCCAGAAGACAGCAGAGAGACCATCATCATGACTCACATTTTGTCCTGTGTCAAGGTAAGAAAGTCACTGTTCACATTTATCCCTTTTTTATTCTGCTAACTTACGTATGCAGGTTTCTTTGACCTGTCAATTTCTCACTCGATGGAAGTAATTCTGAGCACCCATGACTCACGAAGGGGCCCAAAAAAATCACTTGTCTAAAAAATAAAAGATGTGTTCTGAAGTCTCGACAATAACGCATGTCAATCAATTTCTTGTGTGCGAAGTAGCAGATATTTTTACACCCACAAATCAATTTTTAGCATGAGTGTCTGTACTGAGGTGTTAAACTGAGGAGCTGGTTGTTTTTGACTGTACTTTCTATACGTGAGCCATGAGGATATGGTGCTTTTGTAGGTTGGGGTCTATGGCTAGATGAGGAGTTGCGCTCAGTATAGCCTTTGGACAGCAGGGGGCACTGTTGTATTCTAAATTCCAAATCACCACATCATTCCTATTCTGTCGAAGTACATTTACATTACATTTAAGTCATTTAGCAGACGCTCTTGTCCAGAGCGACGTACAGTAGTGAATGCATACATTTCATACATTTTTTTGTGTGCTGGCCCCCCGTGGGAATCGAACCCACAACCCTGGTGTTGCAAACACCATGCTCTACCAACTGAGCTACAGGGAAGGCTAACCCACAACCCTGGTGTTGCAAGCGCCATACTCAACCAACTGAGCCACACAGGACAATTCAGTGCCGGGTCAGCTTGAGTAACTTGATGATTCATTTCAACACTGAGGCTAGTTTCTGCCCCTCTATTATAAAATACCAGATTTGCTGTCACTGTCCACTGCAATATCTGACTCTTTCTCCTCTGACAGGAACTGGTGTCTGACACCAGCCAGCACGTGAAGTCTGCCCTGGCCTCTGTCATCATGGGCCTGTCCACCATCCTGGGTAAAGACAACACAGTGGAGCACCTGCTGCCTCTGTTCCTGGCCCAGCTCAAGGATGAGGTAACACCAGTCACTACTGCTCCTACTCGTTCTATTCATTAAGTACCAAATGGGTGGGGGGGGGGGGGGGCTGCCTGAACTTGGAGAAATGTCTCACGTGTCTGATCTGATCACCCTCTTAATATCCTCTAATGCTACTGACCTGGTTCAGGATCAGATGTACCTGGCTGGCTCCCTACTGGAGTAAAAACCTAGGGATGACCCATATAGGGTTTGAACCTTTTCCCTGGTGACATTTGTTCTAGTGGTGCTAGGCTATTTGATGTGATTTTCAGTGACGTGTGGTTTATTTCTGACATATCCTCCCTAAATGTAACGTGTATCACATGTAAAATCCTGTTGAAGTAAGATGTCAGCATTAGCCGACACATTTACGTATCTCTGGTGGTTTATTAATACCAGAGTGGAAGGTTTGGGTAGATGAGGGAAATTGCCCTGACAGCCTTCCTATTAAAAGATGTTCTAGTTTGCCTCGCAGACAAAGCTGACTTGACAGGGTTTATGTCATAAAGGATTACAGTCAGAACGGACAACCGAGGTGCGAAACACCCCAAATGACTCACGGATATAAAAAAAATATCTGTATTCTTCAATATTTCTACTCCATATATTTAGTATCTCAGCTGGCTGGTATCTCTGTCATCTCCTATTAGGGTCACAAAATGCTTGATGTGAAATCTGTGTGCACATTCTGAGGCTAAGAATCAAGGGACTAGCGTAAGGTCTTTGGCAATTCGTTTAGCCTTTGTTGCTAATGTCATGTCGAGATTGGAGCCAAGATAGGCATCATTATAAGCAGATGGGGATGCAATAGCTGTCACAATGATTTTTTTTCCCACTTTTTAAGACCGCTTGAAATAAAATGGCTTTCATTCTTAAAGGAAGACAGACATATGAAATGTAATTGTCCCCACAACTTAAACAAGAGATCCCTCTCTCTTGCCCTGCAGTGCCCTGAGGTGCGCCTCAACATCATCTCCAACCTGGACTGTGTCAACGAGGTGATCGGCATCCGCCAGCTCTCCCAGTCGCTGCTGCCTGCTATCGTGGAGCTGGCCGAGGACGCAAAGTGGAGGGTCCGCCTGGCCATTATCGAGTATATGCCCCTGTTGGCCGGACAGCTGGTGAGTCATCGGCTGCGTCCCCAAACGGCGCCCTATTCCCTACATGGTGCTCTACTTGTAACTAGAGCCCTTGCACCCTTTTCCCTATATAGTGCAAAACTTTTGATCAGAGCCCCCTCCAATCCCACCTCAGAAAACCTGTCTGTCACATCCTCCCTTCCCCCTAATCACACATCTGTCTGTGGCCTACATCTGCCTCGTGCCATGCATATGTGCCACAATTTATGGTGGGCAAGTGCTCGTCACTAATATCATCCATGAATTTGTAAAAAAGAGCTATGCAGAGTGTAAGTAATTCGGCTTGCTTTATTTTTGCTTTCTGAGAAGAACTACATTTTTGGTTGAATTGGAACCTTATTCAATAATAATGTTGCTTAATGTTTGGATATGAAAATGTTTTAGAAAAGTATTCTCTTCTAATTGCTCTTCTCCAGGGAGTGGAGTTCTTTGATGAGAAGCTGAACACCCTCTGCATGGCATGGCTCATTGACCACGGTAAGACCACTTTGCAATGCATTTGTCCTCTGTGCGCTTAGTCAGTAGTTAGTGTCCTCCTCCATTGGACAGAGGTGGGGTCACGTCCCAGAAGGATCGTGTCCTACGCTGCTCTCTAAGCTCACTGCTTCCCTCCTCCCATGCATCCTATGTGGTTTGTGGGGCAGAGATGGAGACGCGTCAGGCTGCAGCTCTCTCTAAGCCTCACGGCCGTGCCAATGAAAGGTCTGATGACAACCCAGTGACTTAGACTGGGAGAAGCCAAATTCTCTCTCCTTAATTGCATGCTGCCCTCTGTAGCTGAGCTGGATAGAATGGGAAAACTACTGCAGTAGTCTGCAACCCAAATGGCACCATATCCCCTATATTGTGCACTACTTTATTTTTTTTATTTAACTAGGCAAGTCAGTTGTGATATAGCCTGGAATCGAACCAGGGTCTGTATTGACGCCTCTAGCACTGAGATGCAGGGCCTTAAACCGCTGTGCCTCTTGGGAGTCCAATACCCATAGGGCTCTAATAAAAAGTAGTGCACTATATAGGCAATCGGGTGCCAATTAGGATACAAACCATACTGTAATACACCGTAACAGGAAGGCATTTGGATATGAGCAAATCAGCTATTTTCTGCAGTAGCCTTTTCTGTTAAGTTAAATTCAATGTTGTATTGAGTAGAGATGTGACTATCAGGGACAGGTTTTTGTGCGTATAGAATACGGGAACAGGCATCCTGGGGGGGTGGGACAGACCCTGGTTATCACGATACCGGTGATACTTGGCCTGTTATCACATTGTTGGTATTGTAACAACCCCACTCTGAAAATAGGCACATCTAGCAGTTTACATATTTTTGGTCTTTTGAATGCGCTGGTTTGATTTGTATGTGATATGGAGACCTTGTTGGCTTCGTCTCTTCGCTCTGCCTTTAATGTCAGCAGAATTTATTTTTTACCTGCTCCCTTTTTTAGATTGTTCTTTAGACGGGTTGGTCGTTTAGCAACAAAACCGTTGCTTGCCCAACTAGGGGTCAAATCTGGTGGGGACTCTGGCTTAGACTGTTGACTGTATTTAGTCTCCAAATGTTTATTGAAACATAAATACATTTACACAATGAGCACTTGTCTCTCAAACATTGTTACAGTTGTTGGTTAGCTTGCTAACTAATGTTTGCCATATTAGCTTAGACGTGAGTTTCCCTTAGTTTTTTTCAGTAGCGGTGGCAAAGTTAACGTGGAGGACACGTAGTGCTGTCTCTGACCGACATGTTATGCTTTCTTGACAGCAGAGATTATTTGTTTTCAAGCCAATTTTCTGCAGTTCAACACATTTTGCCATGGGGCTGAGAGAATGTGAAGTTTTTGCAATTGCTTATGCCCAGTTGTGCTATCTGAGTTACTCAAATACCAATTTCAGATAGAAGATGTGGTATATTACCTGGAAAAATAAAAATACACACACACACACCAGTCAAGCTTGGACACCTTCTCATTCAAGGATGTTTATTTTTAATATTTTCTACATTGTAGAATAATAGTGACGGTATCACAACTATGAAATGACACTCATGGAATCATGTAGTAACCAAAAAAGTGTTCTTCAAAGTACCCACCCTTTGCCTTGACAGCTTTGCACACTCTTGGCATTCTCTCAACCAGCTTCATGAGATAGTCACCTGGAATGCATTTCAATTAACAGGTGTGCCTTGTTAGTTTGTGGAATTCCTTAATGCATTTGAGCCAATCGGTTGTGTTGTGACAAGGTGGGGGGAATACAGATGATTTGATAAAAGACCAAGTCCATATTATGGCAAGAACAGCTCAAATAAGCAAAGAGAAACGACAGTCCATCATTACTTTAAGACATGAAGGTCAGTCAATCCGGAAAATGTCAAGAACTTTGAAGTGCAGTCGCAAAAACATCCAAGTGCTATGATAACTCTCTCATGAGGACCGCCACAGGAAAGGAAGACCCAGAGTTACCTCTTCTGCAGAGGATAAGTTCATAAGTTACAAGCCTCAAATTGCAGACCAAATAAATGCTTCAGTTCAAGTAACAGACATCTCAACAGCAGCTGTTCAGAGGAGACTGTGTGAATCAGGCCTTCATGGTTGAATTGCTTCAAACAAACCACTTCTAAAGGACACCAATAAGAAGAAGAGACTTGCTTGGGCCAAGAAACACAAACAATGGACATTAGACCGGTGGAAATCTGTCATTTGGTCTGATGAGTCAAAGTTTGAGATTCCTGGTTCCATCCGCCGTGTCTTTGAGACGCAGAGTAGGTGAACGGATCTCCGCATGTGTGGTTCCCACCGTGAAGCATGGAGGAGGTGGTGTGTCGGGGTGCTTTGCTGGTGACACGGTCAATGATTTATTTGGAATTCAAGGCACATTTAACCAGCATGGCTACCATAGCATTCTGCAGCGATATGCCATCCCATCTGGTTTGCGCATAGTGGACGATCATTTGTTGTCCTGTTGAAAAATGACCCAACACACCCCAAGGCTGTGTAAGGGCTATTTGACCAAAAAGGGGAGTGATGGAGTGCTGCATCAGATGACCTGGCCTCCACAATCACCCGACCTCAACCCAATTGAGATGGTTTGGGATGAGTTGGACTGCAGAGTGAAGGAAAAGCAGCCAACGTGCTCAGCATATGTGGGAACTCCATCAAGACTGTTGGAAAAACATTCTAGGTGAAGCTGGTTGAGAGAATGCCAAGAGTGCAAAGGTTGGCTACTTTGAAGAATCTGAAATGTAAAATATATTTTGATTTACCACCTTACTTTTTTCTATTTTTTTGGGGGGGGTTACTACATGATTCAATATGTTATTTCATAGTTTTGATGTCTTCACTATTATTCTACAATGGAGAAAATAGTAAAAATAAAGAACCCTTGAATGAGTAGGTGTCCAAACTTTGACCCCCTTATTGACCACTTTCTTGCAGGTATATCCCTTTTATGCATATCAGTGAGTACCTGGCAAATTTGGAGTGGTGAGGGGTGTTTGCATTTCACATTTATGCTAATTGAATATAGGGGAAGTACTGCATAACATCTGTCAAAACACCTCAAAACAAGACATGGTATCAACACAACGAGCTGGACCGAGAGCCACCTACGATTCCCGTCTTAGTCAGCAACAATGACGAGAAGCTGCAATCTGACCATTCACAATCATTATCAGCCAACCTGTACATAAAGCCTTCAACAGCAAGATTGCATCTCTTTTGGCGTATCGCATACATTTTATACTAAACAGTACGTTCAAAGTAGTATGATTAGCACACAGTATGTAGTTTTAGTAATAAGTTGGTAAGACTGATTTTTGGACACGGCCAGTGTCACACAGGTTTTAATATCCCATTGTGGCTCCACAGGCTATTGGCATGGTTCTAACCACAACGTGGTTCTCTAGCAGTCTGTTTATGGCTGTATTAGGGGCCAAATAGGGTTCGGTTAATCAGTGGTTTAGAAATGTGTTGTACCCAGGCCCCCTGGTCTCCCGCTCTTTGTCCAACAGCTAGTATTGATTATCAGGAAATCAGGCTTGTGTGTACCCAGATGTCAAGTCACTGTATTCTGGGCACAATTGAGTGTTTTGAGCAGTTCTGCAGTCACTAGCCTCTTTAGCCATGTTTACTGATGGACATGTTTTCCATGCGAATGGGATTTTGCCAATATTTATTTGTTACAAGGCAAACAAACTGTGACAATAATCCAAAGATGGCTGCCAAACTGGAATGGAAAGAGCTCAAAAGAACCAAGAATCCTGGCAAACATTTAAGGGCTGGGTATTTGAGGTTTTTACTGAGTATTGTACTGACTGCCTACTCTTGTAGAGTTTGGATGTCTAAATTGAACTTTGATCTGTATAATTGAGTTTTGTACACATTTTCTTTTTTGGTAAGATTGCCATTTCAATTGAGAAATGCTTGTCAATAGGTCTACCTAGTTCAATTAATATTAGTGTCATGGCTTTCCTTTACCAAAATATATATATATATATATTTTTTTCTCCTGACAACTACAACAAATATACTACTCGTCCTAATTTCTATCTAGTTCTACAGGCCAAGGTCTCTAAGCGTGTTTGTGTTGTCGACAGTATACGCTATCCGCGAGGCAGCCACCTGTAACTTGATGAAGCTGGTGGAGAAGTTTGGAGCTGAGTGGGCCCAGAACACCATCGTGCCCAAGGTGCTGGGTATGGCCAACGACCCCAACTACCTGCACAGGATGACCACGCTCTTCTGCATCAATGTGAGTCCTGACCTTCACACCACACACAAACCCTCAGAGACCATAGGCTTATACTAAGATGGAAGCTAGATCTACTCAGGTTTTTATAAAGCTAGCCATATTACCAAGGTGGATATTGATCATGTAGCTGCCACCAAATAAAGTGGTTTGTACCTTCGCGTGCATGTCGCACGTGGGTAGTTGAACGCAAAACTATTCATTGAGTTGACGCTGAACCATCAAGCCATGGGCGAGTCAATGCCACATTTTCACTTTTGCCGAAATCAACAGGAAAGAAGATCTTACAAATTTTGCAGGCTATGGTGTAAAATAGGATATTAGAAGTGGGTATTTTATTACGTATCATTAGTGCATTGAAAAGCACAATGCACAAACGGCTCCCCCCCATCAATAAAATGATTGTATTAAGTTAAACAAATGTTTTACTGTGCGTGAACTTTCAAATACATGCTGTCACACTAAATGTGTGATGTGTATTTTATTACTATTAACACATTTGATTCATAAAATATTGAATCAGTCGTCTTCCTCAAATTAAGCGGATGACGCAATCTTTGAGAAAGGGAGGGAATCTGATTTCAGTGGTCCTCACCTCGCGGCTCTGTCATTTCATTCAGGGTAAGTGGAGTTAGCTGTGAGTTAGCGGCCTGCCCTGGAGCAGGTTAGTTATGAAGGATTCTTTGCATAGAAATGTACCTGGCTAAAAGGTGAGACACTTTCGTATGACTGGTTATCCCGCGTTAAACTCAGTTGACCAAAGTTACCTCGCTTACCTTTTAAACCTGATTCGTAGTATAGGGCTCATGTCATTAAACCTCAGATGGATTTAAACCAAGCCATTTTTGAAAAACGTTTGTTTTTAAAGTAAATCATACTGTTTTTATCATGACTTATTTTACATCCTGATATTTTAGGCATTTATCAGATGCTCTTATCCAGAGCAACTTAGTCACTTGTCTAACAATCATTTGTTTATGCGTTGTTGGTTTCCGTGCCATCCACCCCAGTCGCTGTCTGAGGCCTGTGGCCAGGACATCACCACTAAGCATATGCTGCCCGTGGTCCTCAAGATGTCCAACGACCAGGTGGCCAATGTGCGCTTCAATGTGGCCAAGTCCCTCCAGAAGATAGGCCCTGTCCTGGACAGCAGGTAGGTCCTCATCCACCACAAAGCCCTCGTTCATATCGTTCAGGCATACCTGAACAACCATCTCCAATGAATTGTACACAGTCTACATCAGGGTCGTGTTCAGTAGGCACAAAATGGGAGAAAATATTTTGAAACGGAGGAGGCTCTTGCTTGAACTGGTCCAGTAAGGATGCTCATTTGTTATTCCGTCACAGTATGTTTTGCGTCTACTGAACATGACCCAGATGTCCATGCTTAATTCTAGCACTCGGCTAATCCATTATGGCATGGGAGTGTGGGGAAAAGGAGTGCTTTGTCTGAAACGTTTTATTTTTCTCAGTGCCCTGCAGACCGAGGTGAAACCGGTCCTGGAGAAACTAGCCACAGACACCGATATGGATGTTAAGTACTTTGCCCAGGAAGCAATACGTGGTAAGTATAGTACACTGTCCATCTTCTATGAAGTCTCCTCATAGGGCCACGTTCAGTTTGGCACGTTGTGGAACATTGCTGATATAAATGTCCTTAGAGTTGCCGTAAGTCCTTGTGCTACATGTCAAAGAAGCATGTTTGTTAGGCTGTTTCTATATTATGTATATCTGAGTATTCCACAATGTTATGCGCTGCTGAATGTGTTGCCCAATGTGAACGTTAGTCCCTCTTGTCATTCATCTGATTCCTTCTGTTTTTCCCCATAGTTCTGGCCCTGGCATAAACCAACTCGAGCTTGGCTATCCAGAGGAAACAAAAACCCAAGATGGCACGACATTGAACACTTTTCACAATATATTTATTGATGTTCAAGAGCAAATGGTGATGTATGGAGAATTAATGGCGCCTATTAACATCTATTCTTTTTGTTTTACTCTGAAAATAAAATGTCCAAGAAAAGCGCAGGCTTCTAATTTCCCCTCGCTGTAAATCTTTTGCGTTTCCAAGTGTGATGAAACATGCATTTAAGCACAGTATGCTGACCACTGTGCATAAGTAACATTGCTGGTTTGACCCACACATTCCTCCCCGTACATACATAGCCGTTGACTGTAACGTTACTATTAGCACGGCCCCTTTCGCTGCCACATTTCTCTGTACGAAGCACCCAGAACACGCAAGCCATCTCTTGGTTGCTTGTCTAAGTGCTAGACACATGCTATTGCTGCAGCAGATGGTGAGGAAGGCTGTTTTATTTGCTTGTGAAGAACCGCAAGGCTAAGGCACCCACAGATTTGTTTACATGTGCTGCTTCCTCTCCTGGGACATTTCTCATGTATTCAGAAAAGCTGTTGTGCAGCACCCCATCCTCTTTTTCTGTCCTGTGTCCACAATGAATTATGGTTTAATTCGTTTGAGAACATTGGGTGTGAATTACTCATTTCTATCTAGACTTAAAGGGATACTTTGATTTTGGCAATGATGCCCTGTATCTACTTCCCCGGAGTTAGATGAACTTGGGCGTACCATTTTTTTGTCTGTGTCCAGTATGAAGGTAGTTTCATGAGCCAAAGTGAACTAACGCTAGTTAGCAACTTCGTTCAAACTGCACACCGAGACAAATGGTATCCACAAGTCTGTTTGTTTGACGCAGGAGGGAACAGTGGGAGAATTTGTCCACAATATCTCTTACTATATTGCTCTAAATTGTTGTGCCAATTACTGATGAGCAATGGCTTTTTTTGTGCAAGTTTTCATAAGGTTTAACTCTTGATTGTCCTAATGTTTTCTGTTCTCCAAAGACAAGGCATCATTCCTCAAGGGTTGTCAGTCAGTTAAACAAGGCTGGCCACTACAGCTAAAATGATGGGAGCACTAAGAAGAACAGGGCTCTGTGTAGGTGGTTGCATAATGTTTTATAGAATGATTTGGTCAATTACGGTCAAAAGAAACTCATTGTCTCCCTCCCCATTTCCCATCGGTCTCTTAAATAAATAAACCTTGATTTTTCTCATATCATGAAGACCCCACTTTGGTTTTTATTGAAGTCTCTTCACAATTGTGATACTGTACTTTTATCTTGAACTGAATAAAGTAATATAAAGATTTGGCTGTTTACTGATTTCCTTTTACTCTAGAAACCATACAATATAAACTTTAGCATTTTATTATTGTAGCTGTTTAGTTGTCTGCACACCCAAAGAGTTTACAGATTTTTGCTACCTTAAAGGTAGTCAACGAAATGTTGCACAGAAGCACCGTAATGAGTAAGATTAAAGACTACTCCAGTGGCGGACTTAGGTATAGGCGACTTGGGCAGCCGGCCAGGGCCACATCTTGCCGAAGGCAGCACGGGGAGCCCGCACAAAAATTCTGAATGGTGACATTTGCGCAATCGGTTTTCTATCGCTCATTTGCACGTCACATCAATGATATGTCACCTTGTGGGACTGAGTCAATTAACCTTGTCGGAGTGGGCTCCCTGATTCTAGTTTGTGAGCTAGGCAGGCTACTGCCTGGGAAGGTCTCCTACTCAGAAGTTCGAGATGGGGCCGGGGTAGGTTGACCTCAACTCTCTGCTTGAAGCCCGAGGTACTGTAGGGGAGGCGGGGGAATCTATCAAATTGTGCACCTCTAACTTTGTACAGTACTAATGCAATTAGTAAAATCAGTCATACTACGAAATGCTACCAAATAAACCACCATAATACTGTGAATATATAGTTTCAGACATTTTTGATTTTTTTTTTCTGGTTTGTGCGAAATTGTTAAGAGTAATATAAAACCAGTCTGCACACAAAGGTGAATTGATTTAGTCTTGAATCTTGGTTGACCATGTTGGGGGATGGGTAATGTATTGATGCTCGAGTGCCAAATCAACACAAATGGATAAGAAAAGGTATAATCCATCAGGTGCCCAGTTTAGGAAAGAGAAATGTGCAAAAGATAAAGGTATGCAGCCATGTCGTCTCTTTATGAGTTTCATGTAATGAAACAGGCTAACACATAAGTGTTATACTAGCCTATGTTGCTTGCTATGCTATTACACATACAGCGACAATATTCTGTTTTCTGTCCAACTAGCATACATAACATTGGATATCATTTCACACGGTTTCATGATAATATGTGCAGCCTGCAGCAAAACGATTACAACCTAACTAGCACATTATTGATTTGGTTAACTTTCATTGAGGTGACATAAAGATTTTCTGTGATTGTATTGACTAGGTCCTGAGCTCAGTAAGGGGAATTTCCAATGCTAACTTAAGAGACGTTTATACTATGCTGATATTTTGTATATTTTGTGATATATTGAGTGCTGAAGGGGGGCCATACAAGCTAGAACCGCCACTGCTCTGCTCTGTCACACACAGTATGCGTACTGGTTTGCTTCAGGCTCTTATATGATAGCCACGGGACCAAAACAGTAGAGAAGTTTAGCCTGGCACGCCAAAGCTCCTAATTCTGACCTGAGTTCAGTACGTAAATGGGTGTAATTAATTTGGTATGCACTTCTCTCTAAGCGTGTTCTGACTGTATTTAACCATGAGAATGAAGTTGTGGCGGAGGTGACTACAGATACGCCGTATTCTGATTTAGACTTCATACCCTCATAATTCCACGACCTTTGCGCGCAACATAATTTATGAGGTTGAGCCACCGTTGAAAGTGGAACAACCTCTACTTATTTTTTTCCGATAGAAACAACACCATTCTCCATGCACTGTCATTTAAAAATGTATAAGAGCTAGGTAAATGAGTAAACTGTTTGGATAAGGGGATTGTAAATATAAATCACAATTTATTTAGATCTATTTTGTCACTGGAGAAGTGAAACCAGACGTGGCAGCAAACTGAAGCATATCAACCAACATATCACCTTTTCCACAGTGAAGTTTATGAAATGCTGGCCTTATAACTTGCGATAAAATTTGGAGACCCAAGCTATAGACTTCTGTAGCAATGTGTAGATGTATAGTATAGCGCCAAACCAATCAAGTTGATTTGTGATTTCTAGAATGTTTTAAATTTGTGGCTGGACTTCGCACTGTATTTTTTACAATTTGTATCCCGTTAAATATTAGCCACTATCGGTAGCCACCGTCAGTTATACCCACGTACATTTACACTGACTATACCAAACATTAACACCTTCCTAATATTGAGTTGCACCCCTCTTTTGTCCTCAGAACAGCCTCAATTCGTCGGGGCATGGACTCTACAAGGGATCAAAAGCATTCCACAGGGATGCTGGCCCATGTTGACCCCAATGCTACCCACAGTTGTGTCAAATTGGCTGGATGTCATTTCGGTGGTGGACCATTCTTGATACACAGAGGAAACTGTTGAATGTGAAAAACCAAGCAGTGTTGCAGTTCTTGACACACTCAAACTGGTGTGCCTGGCACCTACTACCATACCCCGTTCAAATGCACTTAAATATTTTGTCTTACCCATTCACTCTCTGAATGGCACACAATCCATGTTTTAAGGATTAAAAATCCTTCTTTAACCTGTCTCCTCCCCTTCATCTACACTGATTTGAAGTGGATTTAACAAGTGACATCAATAAGGGATCATATCTTTCAGCTGGTCAGTCTATGGCATGGAAAAAGCAGGTGTTAATGTTTTGTATACTCAATGTATAAATGTCACTGACTTTTTCATCATTCCATTCCATTATTAGATTACCTTTTTTTACTCTGCCATGTTCGTGTAGTTGTTCCTAAGGAAGTGCAATAGTTTGGGACATATAGCCTATTTGAATCATTATGGAACGTGACCATACAGTGCATTCGGAAAGTATTCAGACTCCTTGACTTTTTCCACATTTTGTTACGTTACAGCCTTATTCTAAAATTGATTTAATCGTTTTTTCCCTCATCAATCTACACACAGTACCCTATAATGACAAAGCAAAAACAAGTTTTTAGAAATGTTTGCAAATTTATTCAAAATAAATTGAAATATCACATTTACATAAGTATTCAGACCCTTTACTCAGTACTTTGTTGAAGTACCTTTGGCAGCGATTACAGCCTTGAGTCTTCTTGGGTATGACGCTACAAGCTTGGCACACCTGTATTTGGGGAGTTTCTCCCATTCTTTTCTACAGATCCTCTCAAGCTCTGTCAGGTTGGATGGGGAGCGTTGCTGTACAGCTATTTTCAGGTCTCTCCAGAGATGTACGATCGGGGTCAAGTCTGGGCTCTGGCTGGGCCGCTCAAGGACATTCAGAGACTTTTCCCACGCCACTCCTGCGTTGTCTTGGCTGTGTGCTTATAGTTGTTGTTCTGTTGGAAGGTGAACCTTCGCCCCAGTCTGAGGTCCTGAATGCACTCTGCAGCAGGTTTTCATCAAGGATCTCTCTGTACTTTGCTCCATTGATCTTTCCCTCGATTCTGACTAGTCGGACAGTCCCTGCTGCTGAAAAACATCCCCACTACATGATGCTGCCACCACCATGCTTCACTGTATGTCCAATTTGTAAGTCGCTCTGGATAAGAGCGTCTGCTAAATGACTTAAATGTAATGTAATGTAAATGTATGGATGGTGCTAGGTTTCCTCCAGATAAGACACTTGGCATTTCAGGCCAAAGAGATCAATCTTGGTTTCATCAGACCAGAGAATCTTATTTCTCATGGTCTGAGAGTCCTTTAGGTGCCTTTTGGCAAACTCCAAGCTGGCTGTCATGTGCCTTTTACTGATGAGTGGCTTCCGTCTGGCCACTCTACCATAAAGGCCTGATTGGTAGAGTGCTGCAGAGATGGTTGTCCTTCTGGAAGGTTCTCCCATCTCCACAGAGGAACTCTGGAGCTCTGTCAGAGTGACCATTGGGTTCTTGGTCACCTCCCTGACCAAGGCCCTTCTCCCCAGATTGCTCAGTTTGGCCGGGCAGCCAGCTCTAGGAAGAGTCTTGGTGGTTCCAAACTTCTTCCATTTAAGAATGATGGAGGCCACTGTGTTCTTGGGGACCTTCAATGCTGCAGAAATGTTTTGGTACCCTTCCCCAGATCTGTGGCTCAAAACAATCCTGTCTCGGCGCTCTATGGAAGATTCCTTCGACCTCATGTCTTGGTTTTTGCTCTGACATGCACTGTCAACTGTGCCTTTCCAAATCATGTCTAATCAATTGAATTTACCACAGGCAGACTCCAATAAAGTTGTAGAAACATCTCAAGGATGATCAATGGAAACAGGATGCACCTGAGCTCAATTTCGAGTCTCATAGCAAAGGGTCTGAATACTTATGTAAATAAGGTATTTCTGTTTTAAATTCTAAAAAGCTGTTTTCGCTTTGTCATTATGGGGTACTGTGTGTGAATTGAGGAGGACAAATTTTGTATTTAATCCATTTTAGAATAAGGTTGTAACGTAACAAAATGTGGAAAAAGGGAAGGGGTCTGAATACTTTCCGAATGCACTGTACATAGCAGTTTAAACCTGGAGCCTGGCGCACAGTTCACAACGACTGTTGTCATCACAGTTCCATGATTGGTGAGGATTATTAGGGTAGATGCATGTATTTACATAGCTTTCTTTAATTTAGCCCTAATATTCTGAACCGTTCTCTTCATATATTCTAGTGAGTCTGTCGAGGAAATTCTAATTAAAGGTACACCACATTTAAAGGGATGGCTTTAGATAAATGTATTGAAAACCCTATTGAATGGAAACTCTACGAGAGAAAATCTTTTGGCCAGCAAGTGGGAGGGTTTTCCAGCAGGGGCCCAATTTCGACTTAAAGAAATCTCTGCCTTTCCTATGTACTTCTCAGTAGTTGGTATTCAGACTTACCTTATGCAGGCGTGTACCAGGCTTTGCAGGCATGGTTCCCTTGCGTCTACTGAATACATTTAATTCAACCACTGAAAAAAAAACCACTTGCTGGCCAACAGATTTTCTCGTGGAGTTTTCATTCAATAGGGTTTTAAGTACATTTATTTTAATCCATCCCTTTAAAAATGGTGTACCTTTAATTTGAATTTTGTCGACAGACTGAGAACAGGTTCAGAAAATAGGGATCAATGAAAGAAAGCCATCTAAATATATGCATATTGCATCATTGTGTTAGATAAAAAAAATACTCTGATGTTGTAGATTATTTAGGCACATTTTAGGGTTAGGAAAGTATGTACAGTACCAGACAAAAGTTTGGACACAACTAGTCATTCAAGGGATTTTCTTTATGTTTACAATTTACTACATTGTAGAATAATAGTTAAGACATCAAAACTAGGGAGGCGTGGGAGAAAAAAGGGGGATGTGGGAGAGGAGGTGGTAGGCTGTGATTGATCTCAAAGGAGAACATGAGATCTACACATGTTATACAATCAGAGGCGAAGCCACAGCTGGGCCTGGTGGGTCACGGGCCCTGCCAGATTGAATTCTGGCCCACCCAATCAGGCGGTCTTAATATATATATATACAGTACCAGTCAAAAGTTTGGTCACACCTACCCATTCAAGGGTTTTTCTTTATTTTTACTATTTTCTGTATTGTAGAATAACAATAGTGAAGATATCAAAACTATGAAATAACACATATCGAATCACGTAGTAGCCAAAAAAGTGTTAAACAAATCAAACAATATTTTATATTTGAGATTCTTTAAAGTAGCCACCCATTGCCTTGATGACAGCTTTGCACACTCTTGGTATTCTCTCAACCAACTTCACCTAGAATGCTTTTCCGTGGATTTGTTGAGGCTGTAGGCAAAATGTAGTGGGTCTAGGGTGAGGTAAGGTGATTCTTAACCACCCTCTCAAAGCACTTCATGATGACAGAAGTGAATTCTATGGGGTGACAGTCAGTTCAGTTACGTTCGCTTTCATGGGTACAGGAACAATGGTGGACATCTTCAAGCAAGTGGGGACAACAATGGGATAGGATGAGATTGAATATGTCTATAAACAGTCCAGCCAGCTGGTCTGGACATGCTCTGAAGACGCAGCTAGGGATGTCGTCTGTGCCGGAGCCTTGCAAGTGTTAACACACTTACATGCCTTATATCGGCCACGGAGAACAAGGGCGCACAGTCCTCGTGTGCGGCGGTTGCCCGCATCGGCAGCTCTGTGTTTTCCTCGAAGCGGGTGAAGAAGATGTTTAGCTTGTCCTGGAGAGAGGCATCGGAGTCTGCGACATGGCTGGCTTTCCCTTTATAGTCTGTGATTGTCTGGAGTTCCTGCCACATGCATCTTGTGTGTGAGCCGTTGCAACTCCACTTTGTCCCTGTACTTTCGTTTTGCCTCTTTGATTGCCTTATGGAGGGTGTAGCTGGTCTGTTTGTACACGTCTACGTTCCCAGTCACCTTGCTGTGGTTAAATGTGGTGGTTCGCGCTTTCAGTTTTGCATGAATCGTCACAGTGGGAACAACATCCTCTATGCACTTCCTGATGAATTCAATCAATGAGTCAGTGTATACGTCTATACTATTCTCGGAGGCAACCCGGGAACATTTCCCAGTCCGCGTGATCAAAACAATCTTGAAGCATAGATTCCGATTGGTCAGACCAACGTTGAACCATGGGTGCTTCCTGTTTAAGTTTCTGCCTATAGTAGAGGAGGAGCAAAATGGAGGTGTGATCTGATTTGCCGAAGAGTGGGGGGAGTAGCAATGGTCAAGAGTGCTCAATGAGCAAGTAGCATAGGAGATGTGTAATAAAGTCCTAAGCTACAATAAATGCGGCCTCAGGATATGTGGTTTCCAGTCCAGTGTAGTTCCTTGCGAGCCAAAGAATGTTATCTCGGGAGATAATACGGTCGGCATTTGATGGGGAGGTATTCCAGATCGGGAGAACAAAATTACTTGAGTTCCTGTATGTTACCACAATCACACCACGAGTAGTAAATCAGTAAACATATACCTCCACCCTGCTGGCTGAATGGATGGGGACAGTATATCCACAGAGAGACATGATTTCGTGAAACAGAGTATGTTACAGTCCCTGATGTTTCTCTGGAAGGAGATCTTCAATATACTCGGAAGCGGTGGGTGGTATGCATGCCTCCTGAGGGTGACTAGGAGCACACTCCTTATTCCTCTTCTCAGGGGGCGGGTGAATGGAACTGCCTCAGGGAGTTCAAACAAAGGATCCAATTCAGGGAAATCTAATTTCTGGTTGAAAAGCTGGTAAGTGATCATCGATCTAATATCCAAAAGTTCCCCAGGTGGTGAAGGTAGGCAACAACACCTCCGCCACATTGATTCTCATCATGGGGGCCCCACAAGGGTGCGTGCTTAGCCCCTTCTTGTACCCATTACTGTGTGGCCACCCATGTCTCCAACTCAATCATCAAGTTTGCTGACGTCACAACAATGGTAGGCCTGATTACAAACAACGAGACAGCCTCCAGGGAGGAGGTGAGGGCCCTGGTGGAGTGGTGCAAGGAAAATAACCTCTCCCTCAATGTCAACAAAACGAAATAGCTGAGTGTGAACTTCAGGAGACAGCAGAGAGAGCACACCCCCATCCCCATCGATGGGGCTGCAGTGGAGAGGGTGAAAAGCAATAAGTTCCTCTGCATGCAGATCACTAACAACCTGAAATGGTCCATTCACACAGACAACATAACATAACTGCATATAGCTAACATTCTTTGATATTTGGTTCGATGGTGTTTTGTATTTCCAAAACTTTGTTTACGGAAAGTATGCATAGCCCTTGACTTATTCCATATTTGGTATGTTACAGCCTGAATTAAAAATGGATTACATTTATTTATACATTTTTCTCACTCATCTACACACAATACTGATGACAAACTCAAAACATGTTTTTAGATTTATTTTCATACCCGAGAGTCAATACTTTGTAGAAGCACCTTTGGCGGCAATTACAGCTTTGAGTTGTCTTGGTTATGTCGACTGTATATTAGCTTTGCACATCTGGATTTGGGGATTTTCTCCCATTCTTCCTTGCAGATTTTGTCAAGCTCTGTTAAGTTAGATGGGGAGCGGCTGTGAACAGCAATCATCAAGTCTTTCTCCAGATTTTCAATGGGGTCCAAGTCTGGGCTTTAGGTGGGCCACTCAAGGACTTTCACATTCTTGTTCTGACACCATTCCAGCGTTGCTTTGGCTCTATGCTTTGGGTCATTGTCCTGTTGGAACGTAAATATTCGCCCCCCCCCCCAGTCTAAGGTCATTTGCACTCTGAAGCAGGTTCTCATCAAGGATTTGCCTGTATTTGGCTCCATTCATTGTTCCCTCTATCCTTATCAGTCTCCCACTCCAAAAAGCAAGTCCTGCAGGCTCTAGTTCTGTCTTGTCTTGATTATTGTCCAGTCATATGGTCGAGTGCTGCAAGGAAAGACCTAGCTAAGCTGCAGATGGCCCAGAACTGAGCGGCACGTCTTGCTCTTTATTGTAATCAGAGGGCTGATATAAATACTATGCATGCCAGTCTCTCATGGCTAAGAGTTGAGGAGAGACTGACTGCATCACTTATACTTTTTATAAGAAACATTATTGTATTGGAAATCCCAAATTGTTTGCATAGTCAATTTACACACAGCTCTAACACACACACACACACACACACACACACACACACACACACACACACACACACACACACACACACACACACACACACACACACACACACACACACACACACACACACACACACACACACACACACACACACACACACACCACCAGGGGTCTTTTCACAGTCCCCAAATACAGAACAAATTCAAATAAGGCATACAGTATTATATAGAGACATTATTGCATGGAACTCCATTCCATCTCATATTGCTCATATGAACAGCAAACCTGGTTTAAAAAAACAGATAAAGCAACACCTCACGGCACAACGCCGCTCCCTTATTTGAAATCAAATCAAATGTTATGTCACATGAGCTGAATACATACATCCTTACTGTGAAATGCTTACTTACAAGCCCTTAACCAACAATGCAGTTCAAGAAATAGAGTTAAGAAAATATTTACTAAATAAAAAATAAAATAACAATAACGTGGCTATATAGCTATATACCGGTACCGAGTCAATGTGGGGGGGTACAGGTTAGTCGAGGTAATTTGTACATGTACAGTTGAAGTCGGAAGTTTACATATACTTAGGTTAAAATTCGTTTATCAACCACTCCACACATTTCTTGTTAACAAACTATGGTTTTGGCAAGTCTGTTAGGACATCTACTTTGTGCATGACACAACTCATTTTTCCAACAATTGTTTACAGACTATTTCACTTATAATTCACTGTATCACAATTTCAGTGGGTCAGAAGTTTACATACACTAAGTTGACTGTGCCTTTAAACAGCTTGGAAAATTCCAGAAAATACTGTCATGGTTTTAGAAGCTTCTGGTGGGCTAATTGACATAATTTGAGTCAATTGGAGGTGTACCTGTGGATGTATTTCAAGGCCTACCTTCAAACTCAGTGCCTCTTTGCTTGACATCATAGGAAAATCATAAGAAATCAGCCATGACCTCAGGAAAAAAATTGTAGACCTCCACAAGTCTGGTTCATCCTGGGGAGCAATTTTCAAGCACCTGAAGGTACCACGTTCATCTGTACAAACAATAGTACGCTCAGGAAGGAGACACGTTCTGTCTCCTAGAGATGAACGTTCTTTGGTGCGAAAAGTGCGAATCAATCCCAGAACAACAGCAAAGGACGTTGTGAAGATGCTGGAGGAAACAGGTACAAAAGTATCTATATCCACAGTAAAACGAGTCCTATATCGACATAACCTGAAAGGCCGCTCAGCAAGGAACAAGCCACTGCTCCAAAACCGCCATAAAAAAGCCAGACTACGGTTTGCAACTGCACATGGTGACAAAGATCGTACTTTTTGGAGAAATGTCCTCTGGTCTGATGAAACAAAAATAGAACTGTTTGGCCATAATGACCATTGTTATGTTTGGAGTAAAACGGGGATGCTTGCAAGCTGAAGAACACCATCCCAACTGTGAAGCACAGGGGTGGCAGCATCATGTTGTGGGGGTGCTTTGCTACAGGAGGGACTGGTGCACTTCACAAAATAGATGGCATCATGAAGAAGGACAATTATGTGGATATATTGAAGCAACATCTCAAGACATCAGTCAGGAAGTTTAAAGCTTGGTCGCAAATGGGTCTTCCAAATTAACAATGACCCCAAGCATACTACCAAAGTTGTGGCAAAATGGCTTAAAGACAACAAAGTCAAGGTATTGGAGTGGCCATCACAAAGCCCTGACCTCAATCCTATAGATAATTTGTGGGCAGAACTGAAAAACTGTGTGTGAGCAAGGAGGCCTACAAACCTGACTCAGTTACACCAGCTCTGTCAGGAGGAATGGGCCAAAATTCACCCCTCTTATTGTGGGAAGCTTGTGGAAGGCTACCCAAAATATTTGACCCAAGTTAAGCAATTTAAAGGCAATGCTACCAAATACTAATTGAGTGTATGTAAACTTCTGACCCACTGGGAATGTGATGAAATAAATAAAAGCTGAAATAAATCAATCTCTCCACTATTATTCCACATTCTTAAAATAAAGTGGTGATCCTAACTGACCGAAGACAGAGAATGTTTGCTAGGATTAAATGTCAGGAATTGTGAAAAACTGAGATTAAATGTATTTGGCTAAAGTGTATGTAATCTTCCGACTTCAACTGTAGGTAGGGGTAAAGTGATTTGACCTATATAGCTTGTGTGTATGTATTGATATGTACGTGTGCCTTTAAAAATATATATATGTGATGTAGTTCTGTCCTTGAGCTGTTCTTGTCTATTAATGTTCTGTATTATGTCATGTTTCATGTTTTGTGTGGACCCCAGGAAGAGTAGCTGCTGCTTTTGCAACAGCTAATGGTGATCATAATAAAATACCAAATACCAGTCCATGCTGCTGAAAAGCGCCCCCATAACATGATGCTACCACCACCATGCTTCACGGTAGGGTTGGTGTTTGACGGGTGATGAGCTGTGCCTGGTTTTCAGACATAGCGCTTTGCATTCAGGCCAAAGAGTTACATTTTTGTCTCATCAGACTCCAGAATATTTTGCCTTATGCTATCAGAGTCTTTCACGTGCTTTTTTGCAAACACCAGGCCTGCTGTCATGTACCTTTTTCTCAGGAGTGGCTTCCGTCTTGCCACTCTCGCATAAAGCCCAGATTGGTGAAGTGCTGTAAGACTGTGGTCCTTCTGGCAGGTTCTCCCATCTCAGCCAAGGAACTCTGTAGTTCTGTCACCTCTCAAGGTCCTTATTGCCCAGTTGCTCAGATTGGTCAGGTAGTTGGTCTGGGTAGTTCCATATTTTTTTCCATTTCCCAATGATGGATACCACTCTTAGAAACTTTCAACACTATAAAAAGTTTTATACCTTTCCCCTGGTATATGCCTCATCACAATTCTATATTGGAGATCTACAGACAGTTCATTGGACTTCATGGTACAGTTTCTGCTCTGAAATGCACTGTCCACTGTGGGACTTTATAAAGACGTGTGTTTTAAAACATTTCCAAACAATTGAATTGGCCACAGTTGTGGTGACGTCTCAAGGGATGATCGAAGGAAGTTGGATGCAACTGAGCTCAATTTGGAGCGTCATAGCAAAGAGGTGTGAATACTTATTTAAATGAGATATTTCTGTATTTTATTTTCAATAAATGTAATAGTATTTCTGTTTACATTATAGGGAATAGGGTGCCATTTGGGATGCAGACAGGGTTTGTATAATAGTGGCAATTGCTGCTGACTCATGCAACCAGATACTGTATATAGTAGAGCTCAACAACAAATTCAAATCTAACGTTCAATAACAAAGTAACCAACTCAATAACAAGTTCTAATCTAACATTCAAAAACAAAGTAACCAACTCAATAACAAGTTCTAATCTGACGTTCAATAACAAAGTAACCAACTCAATAACAAGTTCTAATCTAACGTTCAAAAACAAAGTAACCAACTCAATAACAAGTTCTAATCTGACGTTCAATAACAAAGTAACCAACTCAATAACAAGTTCTAATCTGACGTTCAATAACAAAGTAACCAACTCAATAACAAGTTCTAATCTGACGTTCAATGCAGAGCTATTCAGTTATGGGCCTCAAGGGCTAATGGTTAATGAATTTATCAATTAATGAAATCATGTAATTGATTGGCCAGGTAGTTCACTCACCACCAGGTCTGAATCAGTCCCTGATTAGAAGGAAATAATGAAAACCAGCAGGCCTGGAATTGAATCACCCTCTGGTCTATTGGTTAAGATGGATTACCAGATGGGCTGCTGGCCCTCTTAACTGCAGTAAGGGTCAAGCCAGCTGCTTCCCTTCCCTTCTCTCCCCAGATGTCCATCCATGCCTGGGCCATGTGCAGACCTGGTGGCCTATCTATCCACATGTGTCAGTGCTTCAAAGTGTGTTTGCACAGCTCTCTCAGTGATCAGCACAGCTACCTCCAGCCCATTCATGGAGACCCATTGTGCTCAACTGTTTTCAGATGTTCCTGCTCATGTTTGAGCATTATGGAATGGCAGCTGCTCTGGAGATGAAATATAACTAACTGGCAGGTTGTTTTGGCAACAGGGAGCTATAGCATAACGTTACTTACACCTCGTGTCAACCCTGTCTCTGCTGCTGATCAGAGAGGTAAGTGGGAAAATCTGATGTAGGCTCTACCCGCTGAGCAAAAACTGGTTGCATCAACGTTGTTTCCACGTCATTTCAACAAAAAAATTACATCTGACGTTGAATCAATGTGGAAAACTGATTGGATTAGCAAAAAGTCATCAATTTAAGGGAATTTGGTATTTTTTTCACCCAACTTTTTAAGTAAATCCAATGACATGGTAAATGTTTTTGTTGATTTCACATTAGTTGGCAACTTAACATCTCAACCAAATGTAAATCAAAACTCGATGTTGAAATGACGTCTGTCCAGTGAGTAGGGTCTGTTCACAGGTGACTCGTTCAGGGGCTGGTTTCCTGGACACAGATTAAAGGGATAGTTCATCCAAGTTACAAAATTACACATTGGTTTTGTCGATGGACCGCTTACAAGGGGCTGGATTCAAACCTTGTTGCTGAAGTTCAGCGCTCTAGCACAATTGAAATTTAAAGGTAATTTCCGATTGAGCCGACATATGCAGCGTTTACCGTGAATCGAGTCTCTGCTAACACGGGAACATTGCCTTTAAATTTCTATCGCCCTGTTGTGCAGCTCTTCAGTGCTAGGGATTGAGTCCAGCCCAAGATAAGGAAACCAATGTAATTTTGTAATTTGGTTGAACTATCCCTTTGAGCCTATTGCCATAAAACGCATGCTAAATAGTGGTTCTCCTTTGAAAGCGCTTCATAGACCAAAAGTAGCCTTTTAATTTTTGTCTGGGAAAAGTGCCCTAGAATATTGGTGCAGTGGTCTAAGAGACTGCAGCGCAGTGCAAGAGGCGTCACTGCAGTACCTGGTTCGAATCCAGGCTGCATCACATCCAGCTGTGATTGGGAGGTGCACAATTGGCCCAGCGTTGCCAGGGTAGGACGTCATTGTAAATAAGAATTTGTTCTTAACTGACTTGCCTAGTTAAATAAATAATAAAATGTTGCAGCTAGAAATAAGTGACATGTTTTGTATTCTACATGACAGAATCATATTTGTTCTGGGTGGGTCATACATCTGTCTGAATGTTCTTTGCTGATGCTGAACTGGCCCCAGGGGCATATTCATTAGGAAGCAAACTGTACAATACCTGAACTTGCCCAATAAGAATCTCTGTTGCAAAATGGTTGTACTGAAGAGCACCTCAATGTCAATTTCAACTTCACTTAGATGATGTCAAATGAGAAAAAGGTGATATGATGATTCTGGAATTCAATCCATTGCAGATAGAGGACTTTCACATTTGTGCAACAGCATGGCCTGGGTGAAAGGAGTGGACATAGGAGTTGTACAAATGCTATTGTCTATTGAGGACTGTGATTGTTGAAGTTTTGACTTCGTCCTGTGCAGCAGCATAGTGAATGAATTACGTTTCTAGTTGGCCTTCGTATGCAGCAGTTAGCAGAGGGCAAACTCATTTTTGAGGTAGATTGTTCTTTATTTCCCTTGGTTGTCACACTGAAGGGTTACACAAGGGACGACCTTGGCAGCACATCATAAATACCATTTCTGTTATAAAAAAAGACCACTCAGGCATTTAAACACTAAACAGAGCCATCGCATCAGAGAGCGTCATTAGAATGGGAGCACTTTTTAATCTCTCAATCTCCATCAGCATACATAACCAACCCAAGCCACGGGCCACCCCCGATTTATAGCTCATCGCTGTTACAGGCCTACACGTTATGCAAAGGTTAGTCTTTACGTCACATCGTAGCATAACAGTACTGCACTAGTACAGTGTTGGTGGTTTAATTGCATGATAGGGAGCCTGGAGCGACGATGTCACAGCTGGACGTTGTTTAGAGGTTGATGGAATAATCCTCTGCATTGGATTGCCAAACAGATTTGTCAGGATTTACAGTGACTGTAGCCTAAAGTTAAACAGAACCTTTTTAAAAGTATGTTTGATTTAATATTATTAGCCATAATTCATATAGGAGCTACTGAATTGAGGAGTTATGGATTCCATTATCTCTTGGATACTAATATTTGAAGCCATCAAACAGAACTGCTGCAAACTTTGGAATTAAAACAATGCAGCTGGCTCTTCTGAAACTAGATAAAGTAATTCGTGACAGGATTCAGCAAAGGTACTTCAGCTCAGTGGGGGAAGAGATGCCCTCCGGTTGGTTTCTCACAGTGACAAAAGACAAAACATAAAAGACGCAGGGAAACAAGCTTTTTTTCCATTTTCCTAAAGTCAACTTCCCTCAATATGTCATTTCTCTCTCTCACACACTATTTTGAGTAGGTTAATCTGTCTATCTCGACCATCACAAGTAGAAATGTCTTGCCTCTGTTTCTGTGAGGGCACTGATGGACAAATTCAATATCTTATAGTTAATTCTGTGTGAATAAACCATACAACATTTACGGCGTAATATTTCATCCTACAACTGTATCAAATTAAGGGCACGATGTGTGGTTTCTTATCATGTACAGTTTTATTACATAAGTCATGGCCAAGCATATGCTCTCATTCCAAGTAAAGAAGACACAGACCTCTTCCATGTAAGAAGGATCTTGCGTAACTGATGGGCAGCAGTCAGTGTAGGTCTCCGTCTGTCTTAGTGTTCTAATTTATCTGGCCACCAGACGTTTAGAGACCCTAATCCCGGCCTGCACATGACCTAGAAATAACAACCTTGCATGGTCACGTCTGTCACTATAACACACATATCAGTAGTAGGTCAGGATAAAGGGATGTCAGGCTAGACAGGTACCTTCTCAGCCCTATCCATCCTCCATCAGGGTTGTGTTCATTATGGCATGTGACAGAAAATGGTATGTTTTGCAACGGAAAACTAAAATGTCCAGGTCGTCTTTCCGTTTCAGTCTTTTCTTTTGTTTGGTGCCTAATGAATATGATCCAGGACTAGTTGCCTTTGTTCAGTGTCGCTTCAACTGACCCCAGAGGGTTAAACTGATGAGTACTCTGACCTCAGCTGGAGAGCAGAAGTATGCTGTTGTCATTCACCTGTTGCCATGGCAACCATTGATTTGAGTTTTACCAGCATGAACAGAGGGTAGAATTCCGATTTGGAAGAAATAATATTGAAAATCCCTGTTTATATCTGGTGCTAACATGTGTCTTGTGTTCTTGCCATTCTGATTGTTCCCACATTTTTAGACCGTATAAACAAGTGGAAAGACACTTTTCTAGGAAGGCTTTCCACTTGCTGCGGGGACTTGCTTCCATTCAGCCACAAGAGCATCAGTGAGGTTGTGCACTGATGTTAGGCGATTAGGCCTGGCTCGCTGTCGGCGTTCTAATTCATCCCAAAGGTGTTCAATGGGGTTGAGGTCAGGGCTCTGTGCAGGCCAGTCAAGTTCTTCCAAACCATTTGTGTGGACCTCGCTTTGTGCACAGGAGCATTGTCATGCTGAAACAGGAAAGGGCCTTCCCCAAACTGTTGCTACAAAGTAGGAAGCACAGATTTGTTTAGAATGTCATTGTATGCTGTAGCACTAAGGGGCCTAGTCCAAACCATGAAAAACAGCCCCAGGCCATTATTCCTCTTCCACCAAACTTTACAGTTGGCACTGTGCATTCAGGCAGGTAGCGTTCTCCTGGCATCAGCCAAACCCAGATTCGTCAATCCGACTACTAGATGTTGAAGCGTGATTCAACACTCCAGAGAACCTTGTTTCCACTGCTCCAGAGTCCAATGACGGCAAGCTTTACACCACTCCAGCCGACGCTTGACATTGCACAGGGTGATCTTAGGCTTGTGTGCGGATGCTCGGCCATGGAAACCCATTTCATGAAGCTACCGACGAACAGTTCTTCCAGAGGCAGTTTGGAACTCTGTAGTGAGTGTTGCAACAGACAGACGATTTTTACTCGCTATGCACTTCAGCACTCAGCAGTCCCTTTCTGGGTAGGCTACCAGTTCGCGGTTGAGCCGTTGTTGCTCCTAGACATTTCACTTCACAATAACAACCCTTACAGTTGACCCGGGACAGCTCTATCAGGGCAGAAATTTGACGAACTGACTTGTGGGAAAGGTGGCATCCTATGGCAGTGCCACATTGAAAGTCACTGAGCTCCTCAGTAAGGCCATTCTACTGCAAATGTTTGTCTATGGAGATTGCATGGCTGTCTGCTCAATTTTATACATTTGTCTGCAATGGGTGTGGCTGAAAAAGCTGATCCACTAACTTGAAGGGGTGTCCACATAATTTTGTATGTATATTGAAAGCAGGTGCTTCCACACAGGTGTGGTTCCTAAGTTAATTAGGCAATTAACATCCCATCATGCATAGGATCATGTATAAAAATGCTGGGCGGGCCATTATTTTGGCTACCATGGCTATGCCCTCATAGGATAATGATGCCCCCATCCACAGGGCACGAGTGGTCACTGAATGGTTTGACGAACACAAACTGTGTAAACCATATGCCATGGCTGTCTCAGTCACCAGATCAACCCAACTGAACACTTATGGGAGATCCTGGAGCGGTGCCCGAGACCGTGTTTTCCACCAACCTCAACATGGAACATTTTTGTTGCATCCCTCCAATAGAGTTCCAAACACTTGTAGAATCTATGCCGATGTGTATTGAAGCTGTGCTGGCCCGGCCCAACGCCCTATTAAGACACTTTATGTTGGTGTTTCCTTTATTTTGGCAGTTACCTGAAGCTGTAACTTGTCTGAATGGGATTACAGGCCTGATTTGATTAACTGTATTCCTGCTCAAGTTTTATGGACAAGGACTAAGCTTTGACTGGGACATTAGCGCAATCTGTACTGGGAATAAGGAGACCGCTAGGTTGAAGACCAAGTGATCTCATCATCCACTTATGGGGAGGTCCTCAGAGTCATAGTTCGGCGGACTCACTAATGCACTGGTATGAATAGGATACAGTAGAGTTGAGTGCACTAATGGGAAGACATGGCATCTCTGGGTTCACTCAGTTCAGCTACCGGGGAGCATCATTTGCTGATCCATACCCAGATAACTTATAGCAAGGGCATCTGCCGAGAAATGGGAGCAATGGTTGAAACTAATCAAATAACCTCCGAAGCAATGACGCTTGTTTGTGGGCCATGTTTGTGTTGACAACAATCCGGTTAGCAACCGAGACCGACACCAATGGGAATGGGAACTGGTTCAGTTATGAGTACAACTCCTGTAGGGGATCCTGATTGAATTCCAGACAAGAGAACCAAGAGGGATATAGGCTATAGTCAAGTAGAGGCCTTTGGAAAAGTGGAACATTTCACTGTCTGAGATGCTCTATCTATTCACACCCATTTCTGGGCCATATTCATAGTGTCTGAGTAGGAGTGCTGATCCAGGATCAGTTTGGCCTTTTAGATCATGTGAATATATGGACGGGGGACATGATTCTAGATCAGCAGCTTTATGAATACAGGCCCCGATTTACTCCACATCTAGATGACAAATGTGCTGTGCTTGTGAGGGCAGACATTTCAATCCATATCATCGAGCAGCTAGTCGACAGAGACTACCACCTCACTCAGCTGCTGTTAAAGATGATGGGAAAGAGATACAGGGACACCGGCCAATCAATGAAAAGATACAGGGACACCAGACAATCATTGAAGAGATACAGGGACACTGGCCAATCATTAATTTACATATCAACCACAAACACCTCTGTTCTGAACCACATCTAGAGGCGCCACGCACCAGTTATTATGGACTGATGGCTATTGGCTAAACAAGGTGGTTAGGTAACAGGTATTAAGTACAAAAAAAATAAAAAATGCATGAAATTAAATGAAATGTATGCATTCACTACTGTAAGTCGCTCTGGATAAGAGCGTCTGCTAAATGACTAAAATGTAAATGTAATAAAGTTTAGACCATTAACTCTGGTCCAACTATGCCCTTGATTACTCACATAACTAGGACTGTGTCAATGGTGTTAATAAGAACCCTGAACATATTTATCAACACAGTAATGATGGCACATACCCATCCATTTGAGAGTTTTTACAAAACACATGCCACATTACCAATCAATTTGGATGTTGAACGGAGTTTAGGTAATAAAGTGCTGATAATAACTGATAATGGATGGCCTTTGTGAGACCTTGGATATAGTCCCTGAAATGATTTCAGGCTCATGTACTGTGTGACTCAACTGTTTATTATACAGGGCTACGTGTTATACTGGTACAATTGAGGATCCGTTGATGTCCCTATTTGGGCTGTTGTAATGGAATCTCAAATAGTGAGCTGTGTTTTGGGGAATGACAGTGTCTATAATTCAACCATGGACATAAATATATTCATCATTGGATTCAACACGAGTATGTAGTCAGATTATTTGGAGAAAAAAAAAAAGTAGATCAAGATACTCACACAAGTTGTTCGATAAACCTTTTTAATCTCAACAGCATGTTAGCTTATGTGTGGTCAACATCAATGAAGGTAAATATAAAATTGGATTTTCTAACGACAGGTGTTTGTCAGCAGGAGGTGCAATTATGATACTGAAACAAATCCACTACTAATCTTCATTATTTTCAACTATTGCTATAATACTTTTTAAATGGCATATACTGATTGACCAAAAAAGCACTGTCAAGAAGCTAAAACCAAGAAGCTCCTAACTCCACATGGTGGGGTCGTACAGGGAAACTTCTGAGGGGACTTTGGTTTTGTACCTTTGTAAAACCTGGGACTACTTATTTCCGGAAAGGATACCCCAAAATAAAAACAGAACGGAATTAAAAGCTAAAATATTCTTATCTTAATTCAAAACAAAAAAAGTTAAAAAGGCACACTGAACACTATTCACGCTCAACACAATATTTGTTGCATCTTGAGAGCACTAAAGAGTCTCTAAACCCCTAATTTGTACAAAGCACAATGAACAACCAATAGTGTTATTCTTGCTGGTCTTTCTTTGACAGAACCAAATGTTTTGTGTCCATTTATTGAGATAAAAGAGAGCGAATGGGTCCCTCGCTTTTGTTTTAGTCTCCCGGGGAAGCAGCAGACTCGGCTAAACACCATTCTGACTACCACCGTCACCACATCTCACTCTAGCTACATTTCCTTTATCGCCTCGTAAAAGTGCTCCAGTAATTCAACTTCCACAGACAATCCTGCAGTCTAGTCTATGGCTACGTCCCAAATGGCACCCTATTACCTATATAGTGCACTACTTTGACCAGAACCAATAGGGCTCAGTTCAAAAGTATTGTACTATGGAGGGAATAGGGTGCCATTTGAGATGCAGACTTTGTCTCTGACCTCGAACACTTCGGTTTTTCATCCTATTTAATGAAAAGTAGAGTTATGTCTTTGTCAGAGATCTATATGCTTCAAGTAGATTCAAAAGTTAAGTGTTCATTCTAAGTTTGTTGCAAGAGAGCCATGGTGAAACTTGTCAAAATTAATCCAGTGTCGGGTTACTAACGTCTTTTTTCCCCCTTATTTTTTACAGCAACCTTTAGGTTAGAGAAACATTCCTCCAGAAACCCAGTAGGTATCATAAGGTATTTTATATATCAACACTGTTAGACCCACAACAGGAGGTATAAGGTCACAATCTGGAGAACTCACCTAACAACACTAGTGCAGCAAACTGATTTGATTGGACTTGACTTACAGTGGCTTGCAAAAGTATTCACCCTCCTTGGCATTTTTCCTATTTAGTTGCCTTACAACCTGGAATTAAAATAGATTTTTTGGGGGGTTGTATCATTTGATTTACACAACATGCTTACCACTTTGAAGATGCAAAATATGTTTTTGTGAAACAAGCAAGAAAGACAAAACAAAACTTGAGCGTGCATAACTATTCACCCCCCCAAAGTCAATACTTTGTAGAGCCACCTTTTGCAGCAATTACAGCTACAAGTCTCTTGGGGTATGTCTCTATAAGCTTGGCACATCTAGCCACTGGGATTTTTGCCCATTCTTCAAGGCAAAACTGCTCTAGCTCCTTCAAGTTGGATGGGTTCCGCTGGTGTACAGAAATATTTTACCACAGATTCTCAATTGGACTGAGGTCTGGGCTTTGACTAGTCCATTCCAAGACATAAATGTTTCCCCTTAAACCACTCAAGTGTTGCTTTAGCAGTATGCTTAGGGTCATTGTCCTGCTGGAAGGTGAACCTCTGTCCCAGTCTCAAATCTCGAAGGCTGAAACAAAACAGGTTTCCCCTCAACATTTTCCCTGTATTTAGCACCATCCATCATTCCTTCAATTCTGACCAGTTTCCTAGTCCCTGCCGATGGAAAAACATCCCCACAGCATGATGCTGCCACCACCATGCTTTACTGTGGGGATGATGCTCTCGGGGTGACGAGAGGTGTTGGGTTTGCGCCAGACATAGCATTTTCCTTGATGGCCAAAAAAGCTCAATATTAGTCTCATCTGACCAGAGTACCTTCTTCCATAATTTTTGGGAGTCTCCCACATGCCTTTTGGCGAACACCAAATGTGTTTGCTTATTATTTTCTTTAAGCAATTGCTTTTCTGGCCACTCTTTCGTAAAGCCCAGCTCTGGAGTGTATGGCTTAAAGTGGTTCTATGGACAGATACGCCAATCCCCGCTGTGGAGCTTCGCAGCTCCTTAAGGGTTATCTTTGGTCTCTTTGTTGCCTCTCTGATTAATGCCCTCCTTGCCTGGTCTGTGAGTTTGTGGGCAGCCCTCTCTTGGCAGGTTTGTTGTGGTGCCATATTCTTTAAATTTTTTAATAACGGATTTAATGGTGCTCCGTGGGATATTAAGTTTCTGATTAAAGACATATAACCTAACCCTGATCGGTACTTCTCCACAACTTTGTCCCTGACCTGTTTGGAGAGCTCCTTGGTCTTCATGGTGCTGCTTGCTTGGTGATGCCCCTTGCTTAGTGGTGTTGCAGACTCTGGGGCCTTTCAGAACAGGTGTGTATATATACTGAGATCATGTGACACAGATGGACTTTATTTAACTAATTATGTAACTTCTGAAGGTAATTGGTTGCACCAGATCTTATTTAGGGGCTTCATTGCAAAAGGGGTGAATACATATGCACGCACCACTTCAGATTTAAATTTTTATTTTTTGAAATAAGTAATTTTCACTTCACCAATTTGGACTATTTTGTGTATATCCATTACATGAAAACCAAATAAAAATCAATTTAAATTACAGGTTGTAATGCAACAAAATAGGAAAAAATGCCAAGGGGGATGAATACTTTCGCAAGGCACTGTATTCCTTTTAGCTCCTAGTGAAGCAAAGGGCCTCAAACTGATTTGTGTAGTTTGTTGGAAATATGTAGCCGATTTATATATTTTTTTTCCCCCCTCTTCTTCCCTTATCTGCTGCGATGGGATTAGTGGGGGGATTATCTCCTGACTATATCATCACGGTCTACGCAGTGATGAGCGGTCACTGTGGATATGTTGGCTGTGAGTCATCATACTGGAATTCTCCCCAAAAACATCACATTAAAGTACGACTTTCTGGTGAGGAAAAAGCCTGTTGCTTCAATATTGCGATGATAAAATATTGACTAACACTGCACTTATCAAGTGCGCATTAATTCATTACTTTGTCTCTTGTTGGTTTTTTATTATTATTTTTACTACAAAACACCCAAAGTGTTTTTGAGAGTTCTTGTCCTATTTCAATACAAAATAGTATCTTTGTCGTTTGGTTTGTGCTTTCGGTAAGCCAAGTTCCGTTGTGCACGTCTTCCAAAAACAACCAAACTGTGCTAAGTTTTCTTGCATCGTCCAGCACTTGTTCTCGACAAGGCTGCTGCAGCTGCAGTCAGCTTTGAGGCAGTTGTGTTCCTGTGGAGCGATATCACTTCACACGTGACACCCCCCATCATGGCAACATCCATCCACACATACCCAGCCAGCCATCCATGCTGGCACGCCCCCATCACCCAGGCAGCCACCAGGCCTGGATCCTTGCATAGGGCTGATGGGAACAGAGAAGTGGGAAGAAGGGAGATGGGGAGGATTTTGGTAGAAAGGTTGAGGTTGGTTCACCACAACTAAAAAAAATAGTATTCATTGATACAAAAAAAACACACACTTCCCCTGTACCTTGAACCCCAACTCCACTCCATAACATCTACGACATAATGCTGTGTAGGTTTTCAACTGTCGTTAATACTGCTTTCTCCCCACAGTTCTCCCGGCTTCAGTTAACCAGTAGGAAGCCATGCTGCGAGTCTACAGTCTCCATCATCTCGCTGTCCAGAAAGGAGTCCTGGAGCTCGGTGGGTAACGCCAGCCTCTCGTAACCGGCAACAGGGGCCTCTCCTGGGCCAGGCCGGTGCGGCTGCCCGGGGTCCAGGTGGAACTCGTATTGCTCTGGATAAAGTGCCTCTTGCGGGGAGTGGAATTGGCCCAGCTGGTCACACAGCTGGTAGCTGTATCCCAGGGCCTCGGGGTGCTGGTTCTGCAGCTGGCCGGCCAGGGCAGGGGGCATTAATACTGGGCTGAGGTGGGAGTGAGGGTGGGGGTAGTGCTGGGCCAGGTAGTGGTCGTAGACCAGGTTGGCACTGGGCTCAATGAAGGGGCTGAGGGCCTGGGTGTAGGGAGGGGAGGCCTGGGAGCTGCCCTGCTGCTGGTGGGCCCCAGCCATGGCCCCCTGCTGCTGTGGAGGGGCCCCTGGGTCCCCTGGATAGGAACCTTCCACTATCTGCATCTGGTTGAAATAGGCTTGGAGGTGGGTCTGCTTCTGGAGGTACATCCTCTTCTGGTGCAACCTGAAGATAGTGATATAGGTTACAGCGACAACCAGGAAAATAAGATGGAAGTGGGATCTGTTTGATAAGTATGAATAGTCTAATAATGTACCTATGCTCCTGCAGCTGTTGCTCTAGACTCCGAGGATTCTCCTTACAGAAGAGCTGGCAGCTAGCAGGACTCACATTACCCATAACACTAGCTTTCTGTAAGGGACAGAGTGGGGAAATATGAGGGATTCAATAATTGCATCTGTGGTTGCAATGAGGGTGACCAGTCTCAAATGTGCCATCCATAAACATTGACAGATATGAAATTGATATAAAATCGTACAGTAATGCATACAAATTATTAGCCATTGTCTTATTGTAATTGATTACTCCTTTTAATAAATATTTTGATAAATACAAGATAGATTTGAGTGGCGTTTTGGTACCTGTAGTCTGTGTGCGAGATATTGTGTCTCCAGGCTCTGTCTTCGGGACAGTAGAGGTTGGGCGCCACCATGGTATAAAGCTAAGTTATCCTCGTGCTTAGATGCCTCCCCCTGAACACACACACACACACACACACACACGAGTTCAGAGGTTACACTCACAATCACACTGGGTTAGACCGCCTACGCACACACAAATGCAGAGCAGGGTTTCCGTTAACAAAAAAATACGAAAAGCAGATATTCTCTCTTTCTTTCTTTCTCTCGGAGGACCTGAGCCCTAGGACTACCTGGCATGATGACTCCTTGCTGTCCCCAGTCCACCTGGCCATGCTGCTGCTCCAGTTTCAACTGTTCTGCCTGCGGCTACGGAACCCTGACCTGTTCACCGGACGTGCTTGTTGCACCCTCGACAATTACTATGATTATTATTATTTGACCATGCTGGTCATTTACGAACATTTTAACATCTTGACCATGTTCTGCTATAATATCCACCCGGCACAGCCAGAAGAGGACTGGCCACCCCTCATAGCCTGGTTCCTCTCTAGGTTTCTTCCTAGGTTTTTGGCCTTTCTCAGGAGTTTTTCCTAGGGAGTTTTTCCCAGCCACCGTGCTTCTTTCACATGCATTGCTTGCTGTTTGGGGTTTTAGGCTGGGTTTCTGTACAGCACTTTGAGATTTCAGCTGATGTACGAAGGGCTATATAAATAAATTTGATTTGATTAGATAAGTAAAATTGTCCGAGGCCAAATTGACCGGGAGAAGAAAAAAAAATCCCATCGAAAAATAATGCTTTTTATTAATTTATGGAAATACATTTGACAGTCATGCTTAGGTTAATTTGCCTAATTCTGTGGAATTAAATTTGGGCATGTGTATTGTTAGTTGTCATGTATCTTATTTATCACATGAGCACAGCTAAATATCCCTTGTCAGGCAGCGCTGTAGCTCCTCAGCTTGTTGCTGCTGGAGTGAAATGTGCTTTTATAAGTCCAGTCATTTTGCAACAATTCTAAATGCAATCGCATATTAAAAACAGTTTTGATCACAATTAAAAAGAGCTACATTTTGTTTCATTTTTACCCCTTTTTCTTCCCAATTTTGTGATTATGATCTTGTCTCATCGCTGCAACTCCCCAACGGGCTCGGAGAGGCGAAGGTTGAGTCATGCGTCCTCCGAAACATGACCCACCAATCCGCGCTGCTTAACAACCGCTTATTTAACCCGGAAGCCAGCCCACCAATGTGTCAGAGGAAACACCATTCAACTGACAACCGAAGTCAGCCCGCAGGCGCCCGGCCCGCCACAAGGAGTCGCTAGAGAGCGATGAGCCAAGTAGAGCCCCCCCCCCGGCCAAACTCTCCGCTAACCCTGGCCAACGACGGGCCAAAACACCAGGCTTTTAGTGACGCCGCAACACTGCAATGCAGTGCCTTGGCCTCCCGAGTGGCACAGCAGTCTAAGAGCTACTATTTTTATTTCTCAACTGGTAATTGAAGCACGCCTTCCATTCAAGTGCGTAGGCAGGCTATCAGTGCATCACCCATCACTTTGCAATGTGAGCTGGAGGCAGTTTGCATTTTGAGGCATGTCTTACCTTGCTTCAAAGTAGCATAGGCAAATTCTGACCATAGAATTTTTTTATAAAGACTGTCATTGAAACTTTCTTTCGTTGTCCAAAAGCACAATCCTAGTCATATTAGTAACCCATCCTAGTTGTTGCATCTTTAGATTCCCCTTATAAGTTTCTAGAGATTTATCACTAGCACGTTTCATCCAAATTGCGCCAGATTCATGCGAATATTCTAAAATATGCGCATTTTTTCAATGTTTCCATCAAATTGACTTGTTGCAAATAAAACGCTTTACGTGATGACATAGTGCACATAAAAATACCTTTTGCGGTTAAATTCCCATGTATCAAATAAAAAAAATACGTTTCCATCGCATTTTCAACTTTCCTGATGGTTTTCTCAACAACAAAAAAAGTCATTATATAGCGAATATGCCCACTCTGGTATTGGCACGTGCGCTCAAGCTAACAGCACTATCTGCATGCTTTTATCCTACATGTACTTTACACAAAGGTTGGATGTAAACCTGGTTATAGTCACATATGGAACCGCTCACATCAGGTGTGCTGTTTAGAATGGTGTGATCCCACAAATTGCATTTAGACAAATGTTTAAAATGACATTATTGGCTACTGCATTACAGCAGTTGCATGTTATGTTAAGAATTACCATAATCTAAATGTGATTACTGTCATTCTGAGCACTGTTAATGGGTTATGCATATGGGTCCGGTAAATCTTTGATGGCCGGTAAATTAAAATCTTCCCGGTAAGGAAACCCTGAAGCGGAGGCGCACACACACAGCTCCACTGAGTAAAGTTATTGCCATTCTTGTATACAGGGCCAATGTGTTGTTGTATTGTTGCTGACTGTGTATAGTGATTGTGTGGTAAGCAACTATAGGGACCTTGTAGACAGACATGCTGCCAATCAGCCCTTAGACCACCAGGGCTTTGTCCCAAATGGGACCCTATTCCCAATCCCTGTAGAGTGCACTATTTTGGCCCAGAGCTCTGGTCAACCAACCAACCACACAGGCCTTGCGTTTACACGCAGCAACCACTGTTCTAGGGCAAGGGAAATGGATGCGCTGATTCACAGATTGATCATGCTCTCTCTGTAGGGGCCATTGAATTGACTCGTTGTTGCCTGTTTACAAGCAGCAGCCAACGGTGAATCAGTTCAGTCACTCTCCCTCTCTCATATTACTTCAACAACAATGGCTGCATTCACTATGTGCAGCACCAGGGGTTGACTGACTGTCAACAAGAGGACAATTGGCTACCTCTTCGTCCGGACGGAACATTATATAACCAGCCTCGTCTGTGATTCACGGGCTGGCTGGCTAACTAATCACTGGTGAGGTCAGGAGAGGTGCTGCTGGGTGGGGTCAAAACAAGACATGGTATCAAGTAATAATGTTTGTACCATGTTTTGTGTTGATACCATGCTGTGTTGTGTTGCTGCCATGCTGTCTTAGGTCTCTTCACGTAGTGTTGTGGTGTCTCTCCTGTCGTGATGTTTTGTCCTATATCTTTAATCAAATATGTCACATGCGCCGAATACAACAGGTGTACCTTTTAAAGTGAAATGCTTACTTACTAAGCCCTAACCAACAATGCAGTTAAAAAATAAATAATTAAAAACACCAATAAAGAAAAAAGTAACAATTAAAGAGCAGCAGTAAAATAACAATAGTGAGGCTATATACAGGGGGTACCGGTACAGAGTCAATGTGTGGGGGCACCAGTTAGTTGAGGTAATTGCGGTAATAGATACATGTAGGCAGAGTTAAAGTGACTATGCATACATAATAAGAGTAGCAGCAGTGTAAAGGGGGGGGGGGGCAATGAAAATAGCCTGGGTAGCCATTTGATTAGACGTTCAGGAGTCTTATGGCTTGGCGGTAGGAGCTGTTTAGAAGCCTCTTGGACCTAGTCTTGGCACTCCGGTACGGCTTGCCATGCGGTAGCAGAGAGAACAGTCTGACTAGGGTGGCTGGAGTCTGACAATTCTTAGGGCCTTCCTCTGACACCGCCTGGTATAGAGGTCCTGGATGGCAGGAAGCTTGGCCCCAGTGATGTACTGGGCCGTACGCACTACCCTCTGTAGTGCCTTGCAGTTGGAGGCCGAGCAATTGCCACACCAGGCAGTGATGCAACCAGTCAGGATGCTCTCGATGGTGCAGCTGTAGGATCTGAGGACCCATGCCAAATCCTTTCAGTCTCCTGAGGGGGAAAAGGTGTTGTCGTGTCTTCTTCACAACGGTCTTGGTGTGTTTGGACCATTTTTGTTTGTTGGTTATGTGGACAACAAGGAACTTTAATCCCTCAACCTGCTTCACTACAGCCTCAATGAGAATGAGGATGTTCTCGGTCCTCCTTTTCCTGTAGTCCACAATCATCTCCTTTGTCTTGATCACGTTGAGAGAGAGGTTGTTGTCCTGGCACCACATGGCAAGGTCTCTGACCTCCCTAAAGGCTGTTGTGTAATCGGCAAACTTAATAATGGTGTTGGAGTTGTGCCTGGCCGTGCAGTCATGAGTGAACAGGGAGTACGGGAGGGGACTGAGCACGCACCCCTGAGGGGCTCCCGTGTTGAGGATCAGCGTGGTGGTTTTGTTACCTACCCTGACCACCTGGGGGTGGCCTGTCAGGAAGTCTAGGATCCAGTTGCAAAGGGAGGCGTTGAGTCCCAGGGTCCTTATCTTAGTGATGAGCTTTGAGGGCACTATGGTGTTTAACGCTGAGCTCTAGCATTCTCACATAGGTGTTCATTTTGTCCAGGTGGGGAAGGGCAGTGTGGAGTGCAATATAGATTGCATCATCTGTGGATCTGTTAGGGCGTTATGCAAATTGAGTGGGTCTAGGATTTCAGGGATTATGGTGTTGATGTGAGTCATGACCAGCCTTTCGAAGCACTTCATGGCTGCAGACGTGAATGCTACGGGTCGGTAGTCATTTAGGCAGGTGTTCTTGGGCACAGGGACTATGGTGGTCTGCTTGAAACATGTAGGTATTACAGACTCAGACAGGGAGAGGTTGAAAATGTCAGTGAAGACACTTGCCAGTTGGTCAGCGCATTCTCCATGTACATGTCCTGGTAATCCGTCTGGCCCTGCAGCCTTGTGAATGTTGACCTGCTTAAAGGTCTTACATCGGCTGCAGAGAGTGTGATCACACAGTCGTCCGGAACAGCTGATGCTCTCATGCATGTTTCAGTTTTACTGGCCTCGAAGCGAGCATAGAAGTAATTTAGCTCACCTGGTAGGCTCGTGTCACTGGGCAGCTCTCGGCTGTGCTTCCCTTTTGAAGTCTAATAGTTTGCAAGCCCTGCCACATCCGACGAGCATTGGAGCCGGTGTAGTACAATTGGATCTTAGTCCTGTATTGATGCTTTGCCTGTTTGATGGTTAGCCGGAGGGCATAGCGGGATTTCTTATAAACTTCCGGGATAGAGTCCTGCTCCTTGAAAGCGGCAGCTCTACCCTTTAGCTCAGTGCGGATGTTGCCTGTAATCCATGGCTTCAGGTTGGGTATGTACGTACAGACACTGTGGGGATGACGTCATCAATGCACTTATTGATGAAGCCAGTAACTGATGTGATGTACTCCTCAATGCCATCAGAAGAATTCCAGAACATGTTCCAGTCTGTGCTAGCAAAACAGTCCTGTAGCTTAGCATCTGCTTTATCTGACCATTTTATTATTGACCTAGTCACTGGTGCATCCTGCTTTCATTTTTGCTTGTAAGCAGGAATCAGGAGGATAGAATTATGGTCAGATTTGCCAAATGGAGGGCGAGGGAGAGCTTTGTACGTGTCTCTGGGTGTGGAGTAAAGGTGGTTTAGTTTTCCCCCCCTCTGCTTGCACATTTAACATGCTGGTGGAAATTTGGTAAAACGGATATGTTTCCCTGCATTAAAGTCCCTGGGCCACAAGGAGCGCCGCTTCTGGATGAGCATTGTCTTGTTTGCTTATTTACAGCTCATTGAGGGCGGTCTTAGTGCCAGCATCGGTCTGTGGTGGTATGTAGACAGCTATAAACTCTAGGTAGATAGTGTGGTCTACAGCTCATCATGAGCTACTCTACCTTGAGAGTTCCTTAGCTACCGTGAACCAGCTGTTGTTTAAAAATATACATAGACCTCCACCCCTGGTCTTACCAGAGGCTGCTGTTCTATCCTGCCGATAGTGTAAAACCTGCCAGCTGTATGTTGTTCATGTCGTCGTTCAACCCCGACTCAGTGAAACATAAGATATTACAGTTTTTAATGTCCCGTTGGTAGTTTGCTCAAAGGTCATCGATTTTATTTTCCAATGACTGCATGCTTGCCAATAGAACGGATGGCGGCGGGGGTTTCCTCGCTCGCCTACGAATTCTCAGAAGGAAGCCTGACCTCCGCCCCCTTTTTCTCCGTCTTCTCTTCACGCAAATGACAGAGATTTGGCCCTGTTCGCAGGAAAGCAGTATGTCGGACTCGTTAAAGGAAAAAGCTTCTACCAGTTTGTTGTGAGTAATCGCTGTTCTGATATCTATAAGTTATTTTTGGTCATAAGAGACAGTAGCAGCAACATTACTTTAAAAATAAGTAAAAAAAATAAGAAACAAACCAAATAACACAGTTGGTGAGGAGCATGTAAAACGTCAGCCATCCTCTCCGGTGCCATTCTAATCCCAGCCCCTGTCCCCGCAGGAGGTCTTTTGGTAGGCTGTCATTGTAAATAAGAATTTGTTCTTAAATGACTTGCCTAGTTAAATAAAATACATTAAAAAAATCAAGACAATGAGCTGAATTGAGCCACCGATGAATCCCCACTTTGTAGCTTTTTGTCATTGTTGCAAACTATCTCGCTGTCTGTCCCATCCTCTCCTGACACTTTGGAGCCAGCACTGACCTGCAGCATGGGGTCCAGCAGGTTCTGCAGGTTTGCATGGGGCCCCAGTGTCCTCATGGAGGACGGGTCTTCCCCGGAGCCCATCTGCTCGTACATCTGTTTGTTCAGCTCCAGGATGCCTTTGGTCCGTGCCAGGTTCTGGAGATGCTGCCGGAACGCAACCAGACCTGGCAACATAGTTAGGAGTCAGGGGATTTTAGCATCCAAACTAATCGTTATAATCCGGTTCCCTTGTATTTATCTGACTGAAATTACATAGCTATCACTTCTAGCCTACTTCCTCTACCGCCTGCAGGGAGAGAGTATGTACGTCATGAGTGCGTGTGTGTATTGGTGGTTGTAATAAAACCTCTCTCTGGCTCCTAAAAGCTGGGTGACTGTTCCTGACTGCGTGAACCATGGGACCTGACTCATCCTAATGATAAGGCTATATAAAGATTTGAGACGCTCCTCCACGTCTCCCCCTGCAGCGGCACGCAGAAACCCAGCCGCTGATTCACTGACGTTTCAGACAGCCATTAGAAAGAACTGGGGCTCTGGTGACTCTAAGCTCCTGCTGGGTGTGTCTGTGTGTGCAGACTGAAGAGGCAGCTGGGGGGGGGGGAAACAACACATCTACCAGTACATTTTAAGGTCTCTATTAATTTAGTTACTTTACAGGGTGCTTCTGCAACGGGATGAAAAATTCAACAGCGATATGTAGGCCAAACCTTCAAAGCACAGTCTGATTCACAAAATGAATCATCAGCGAGAGAAGAAAATAAGAGAACGAGAGCCAATTTTCAGCTTGAAAATGTGTGTGTGCATGAAGCTGGAAAGAAGGAGAGAAAGATACACGAAGAACGAGATGTACTGGGCCGTACGTGAATGTACGGCCCTGTAGATGGAGATCTCACCTTGTGTGAGGGAGGTGTCGGAGGCGCGGCGGCCCTCCCTGAAGCTGATGGGAGAGCGGTTGTGGGCCTCCCTCCTCTGGGAGCTCAGGGCCTGCATGGTGGGGTTGGGGGGCCGCTGGCTCATGAAGGGGCCCTGGGTCACGTGGGACCCCGAGCTGTGGGTGTTGGCCAGGACCACCTCGCTGAGAGAGGGGGCGTCCTCCAGCAGACCCAGGTCACTGTGCAAGGAGCCCATGTCGTAGCCCATGTCAGAGTCCACACTGCCCAGGGACGGGTTGTGGCCCATGGTGAACAGTTTATCTGTTGGTTCACAGAAATACAGGAAAGCAAGGGTTCATTGACAGTACTGATGGATTGGATATTGCTCAAATTGGGTCACAGGTTTTTCAGGGTAGGGTTGGCACAATTATCATAAACATGTAACCGTTAACTATGGACAATAACCGTTGTCATAATAGTTTTCATACATTCATGTTATGATAAGGGAATCAACTTTATATTTAAGTAGATATAGTTTACCCAATAGGAGTTTTTAATTTAAGTAGGAAGTAGGTAAAGTTAATCATTTTACGAGCAGAACGGCATGGTCGGGAGGAGACGCTTCATTTCCAGAAGTTCAAAGCTTTCATAACCAATAGTTATTGAGACAAGGGTGTCACTAAAGCTGTGAGGGATTTATTTATTTATTATATCTAGCTAAGGCCAGAGGGGTACACTACAAAGCAGTATCAACGAGTTAACTTTTATAAACAACCACAAATTACAATAGATTTTCTGGTTCATTTAAGAAAGCTAAACTGTATTATGGTTGTTGAGGCAATTAGACCATGCCCATTTCATGCTTATATTCTTAAAAATGTTTTATTTATTTCAGAATATTCTGGAAAGTTAACTGGCTAAGTCATTGATCTTGCTTTGTAGTATACCCCTCGGGAAGGGGTATACTACTCATTAGGTATGTGACAGCAAATTTTAAAAGATGTATTCAGATGCATTACGAGCTCAACATTTTTCAACAAAATGACAATTATGAATATAACCGTGGCCATTTGCATGACAATTAATCGTTACCCAAAATTCCATAGTCGTCACAGCCCGTTTTCTGGGTAAGGTTGCCGGTCACGAAAGATTCCCGAGGGGTATACTACAAAGCAAGATCAATGACTTAGCCAGTTAACTTTCCAGAATATTCTGAAATAAATAAAACATTTTTAAGAATATAAGCATGAAATGGGCATGGTCTAATTGCCTCAACAACCATAATACAGTTTAGCTTTCTTAAATGAACCAGAAAATCTATTGTAATTTGTGGTTGTTTATCAAAGTTAACTCATTGATACTGCTTTGTAGTGTACCCCTTTGGCCTTAGCTAGATATAATAATTAAATAAATGTGGTTCCTTTAAAATAACAATTTCCACTGGAAGCGCAAATTTTCACCATTCACAAACGCAATACTTGCTGGCTTAGCAGATCAACAGCCCATCGTATGAACACAGCCCTATGTCCCCTATGTAGCCAATGCCGTAGAAGATTCTCTAATGTCCCAGAACCTTGGTTAAGATCTGACCTTGGTTGATGACGGGGCCCAGCTCATTAGTAACCTCAGACAGGGTGTGTCGGCGCTGACCGAAGCGGGCCGTCTGGAAGGCGGAGAAGAAGTGGGCCGGGTCGTCCTCGGCGTCGGGCTCCTCCGTCTCTATGCCCTCGTCGATGGACGTCTCCATCATGTTACTGGGTGACGACACGCTGGACTTGCGCAGCACTGTGGGGGGCAGGGGGTCCAGCATGCAGCCATTCACCTAAAGGCAAAGACAGGGAGAGGCACGGTGAGTTGCTTGCTGGAGCAATTCATTTAGCTTAATCCATTTACTAAATGTGTTTATGAAATATATTTCACATGGACAGTGCACAGTAATCATTATTTCCCTTTCCACATTGATGCTCAAGTGTCAGCAAAAGAGCAAATTTCCATCCATACTCGCTAGAGTTGGGGATCGAACTGGGTTTCCAACCCAGACTCTCAGGGCATTATCTCTAGGGAGCTAACGCGAGTTCCCAGCAAGGGTCTCTCCTTAACACCTCTGTTACGCTTCACTCTAACGTGAATGGGACCTCCTTCTCTGTCACACACGCTCACACGCACAGCCTAAGAGGGTGAAACCATTCATCAGGACATGGCTCCTCTCTCGGTTACATGACCAGGCAGCTTCCCCCTAATGTACACATCCAAAGGGTGCTCTTTACTTGTGTTATTGGAGTGGACAGCTCTGGAGCTACGGAAACACACAATCTACTGCAAGGATTGGGGAATGGATGGGTAAACAAAATGTGTCTGCCATTTCTATCCCGCCCTCCCTTTCCCCCCGTTGCTCAGACACTGTGAGAGGGGGGAAAGGGGTGGGAGTCTGGAATGCATGCACAGGAAGTGTGCTTTGGCCGAAAGCACAGCGAGAGACTCTCCCACAGACACAGGCACACAGACACAATCACACTCGCTCATCAAACGCACACACAGCGTCTCTCTCTCGCACTCACACACTCTGTCTGTCTCTCTCACACACCCCTCGCTGACACGGATCAACTGAATGAGTTGCCGGGGAAACCAGAACCCTGGGCTCCTCCAGTCAGAGCTGCTTTGTACAATTCCTGATCCCAGTTTCCTGAAGCGTGCTGGGCCAGGAATGCTGCCTGTTACTCAACACACGGGGGAGGGAGAGGGGCTGGCTGCTCAAACCCAGGCCACACCAGGCTATTACAGCACACTATACCCTATTTACTACACTAGTTTGACCAAAAGTAGTGCACGAAATAGGTAACAGAGTGCCATTTGGGACTCATTCCTAGTACCTACAGTGCCTAGAGCAAGCAGGGGCTCATCAGGAGTGAGGGAGGGCAGAGGGAACGGGCTCAACAGGCAGCATCCTGGTCATGTGTCCTGCTGGTGCTCCTGCTGCTGAGATTATGCTAGTTCCTTGTTCTTGAGCGGGCCCGCAGTGTTCACTCCCCAAGATAACACTTGAGCGGTGCTTTGATTTAATCTCTCGCAAGTCTGCAGGTTACACAGCATTTGTTTATGAGGGTTAATATAAAAATAAAAAAAATAAAAAAATGGTCCTATTTTTTTGTAAAAGTGATAAATAACGAAGTGGTCAAAATAAAACTAGTATAAGGTCTGTGTGTAAGGCAGTTTTTCAAAACACAGCAGCAAGCAGGGGAATGGTAGGTTGTTCAACGCAGAGTTCTGACGTCAGGAGTGAAGTCGAATGGTAAAGCCTGGCCAGGCTGGAAGAAAAGGTCACAGTCTGGCACAGATAAAGACAGAAACTTAACAGAGAGGGAGGAGGGAGAGAGAGTCTGGGTCCAGACCTGCAGGGGCAAGAGTACAGCGGATGTCACATGGGCCAATGCTAAGTGTACATGTGGTCCTAGTGTGTGTGTGTGTGTGTGTGTGTGTGTGTGTGTGTGTGTGTGTGTGTGTGTTTGTTTGTTTGTGTGAGGGGGAAAGAGGTCTCTAACTGTGCCTGAGCTGTAGGGAATTGGGCAGCTGTCACGTCAGATGTGTGGCCCCAGCCAGTGAGACAGACAGATAGAGGGGACGGAGGGGGCTGAGTGGAGTGGCTTACGTAAGCTGGCGAGGGGCAGCTGTGCCTTGCCTGCTGTGCGGTTACTGTTAGAACCAGCCAGCCCAGTGCCTCAGCCTTAAGGGCTCTGGGGAGCTGCTCACAGGGCAGGACACATCCCTCCTTTCCCTCTGACAACCAGGCTGTGGCAGGGTGCACTGGCAGGGTGCACAGACAGTGTGTGTTCCAAATAGCACCCTGCTCCTTATATAGTGCACTACTTTTGACCAGGGCCCTGATCAAAAGTAGTGCACCTTACAGGGAATCTATGAGCCCTAATCAAAAGTAGTGCACTATAAAAGGGAATAGAGTGCCATTTGGGACGCAGAGGAGGAAAAGGGGGCCATCCAAGTAGCACTAGCAGCAGGTGCCGGTCAGGAGGGGTCAGAATAGGACAGAATAGACCAGGGGATTTGAACGAGGTTAACACCCAGACACACAGTCAGCTTATATACTCTACCATGGAGCCCCGTTCTCAGTGAAATGTGAGTCAGAGGTCTTTCATAACATAACTGTGACGTAAACACCACCATCCATCACTCAGGCTGCATCCCCAATGGCACCCTATTCCCTATATAGTGCACTTCTTTTGACCAGAGCCTCAAAGGCAGTACACTATAATGGCACCATATTCCCTTTATAGTGCGCCACTTTTGACCAGGGCCCAGCTCAAAAGCAGTGCACTACTAATTAGTGAGTAGAGTGCCATTTAGGATGCAGACTCAGTCAGAACTAGCTAGAAGCTCCCACACAAGGTATGAAAGGGGGTAAGCGGGGACTGGGGCTGGACTATGTCACTCCTCCGCTGATTTTGTGTTGTTGTTCTATTGAGTGCCAAACTGGCAACGCTCCCTTCTCTCACTGCCTGGCTATGGGGAGTTGGGGACAGTCTTGAACAAAGAGCTCCCTGGGGAGGGAGGGAGAAAGGATGAGTGGGCTAAACCAAACAAAACAGACAGACAAGAGTCCCCTCTTGGATAACTCAACAGCAGTGGCCAGTCGGGGTTGGGGTGGCCTTGGGGGAGGATCGGTCCTGTTGCAATCAGTGCTCCATGGGGTTGTGTTCAGTTGGGAGAAAATGTTCTGAAATGTTTTAAAACAGAGGAGGGACTCCCTGAGTCTGTCCAATACAAACATCGATTTTTGTTTCGCGTTGCAATTTGTTTTTCTACGATGTCCCCATATGAGCACGACCCAGATCTGTTCCCACATTACACTGACCATGTGTGTGTTTCTGTGCAAACATAATGTTTATAATTTGTATATCAGAATTGAAGCGTGAGTCTAAAATGCCAATCCATTTGATGACACTCTCCTTTATGGTTATCTTCGAACTTCCCAAATATGTGTATATAGTTTAATATATCAAAATGCTTAATTCCACTAACTCAACAGTGTTATCCAGCTGGAAAACTGGATAACACTCCACATAGTGGGTGTCTACAGGCCGGGTTGCTTCGGTTCAGAATAGCTCGTAACCTTAGATGACATGGGGCGACTTGTTTGGAGTTGTGACTTACTTTAGGAGTGGCCACATCCTCGACCATGAAGCTGTGCTCGGGCAGAAGCGGCGACTGTGGGAAGTTAAAGGCATCGACAGAGGCTTGGGACAGCGCTGGGGAGCGTAGTAGACCCCGCACCCCATGGGGCAGGAGACCCACCTGTGGGGACCCACCACTCGGCTCGCTCGGCTGTAGGGGAGATAGATGGAAGGGTACAGAGAGCGTGAGAGAGAATGAGGGAGGAAGATAAGGAGACGAGAGAAAGAGATGAGGGTTGGATAGAGAGAGAATCAAAGAAAGAGAGGAAGAGGGTGAAAGGTGACAAAGAGAGAGAGAAAAAGAAAGAAAGGAAGTTGAATGGATAGAGTGAGAGGAAAAAAGAGAGGGCAGTGAAAGGAAGAGAAGATATGTTTCATGAACAGCCAGGTGTATGTAAATGTAAATGTCCTTGATCATTACAACCACAGACACCCATACTAATGAACCACACAGACAGACCTGTTTTGTGACGCCAAAAAAACGGCAAAGAAGACAGCGAGGGTTACCTTGACGACAGTCTGCTCGGCGATGGTGCTGGGCCGGCGCTGGCGTACGTCAAGCCGCTGCTCCACAGGGAAACTGCAGCGGTGGGCATTGAGACGCTCCACCAGCAGGTAGTAGATAGCAGCAAAGTGGTTGTAACTCTTGTTCTGGAGAGACTGGACACAGGGAGAGACACACCATGTTAAAGCTGCAATATGTAACTTTTTGGGCGACCCTACCAAATTCACATAGAAATGTGAGTTCTAGATATGTCATTCTCAATTAATGCAAATCTAAGAAGCGGTAGATCTGTTCTATGTGCACCATTTATATGCTTCCCGTTCTTAAGTGTCATTTTTGCGTGTTTTACTTTCGGTTTTGTACACCAGCTTTAAAACAGCTGAAAATATAATATTTTTTGTTATGGAAAATATATTTATTTATTTCTCAGTGGTTCTCAAACAGGGGTACTAGGACCCCTGGGGGTACTTGGCCTATCCACAGGGGGTACTTGAGAAGAATCATAGGACAAATATAAGCACCCACTAGGGTTGTTGCGGTGACCATATTACCGCCACATCGGTGGTCACGAGTCATCAAGGCAATCAAATTCCACGTGACCGTTTAGTCACGGTAATTAGTCTTCTCCAAGCTCTGATGCTGCGGATGGTCATTAGTAGCCTACCAAACTTGCTACCTGCCTGGTACTCAGCACTCTATTGTCCCTCTAATCATTCTGACATCAATACAAATGTGATCGAAAATCGAATCAAACACTTCATGAGAGCCCATGAGCTCATGTTGCGCAACATTTATATAGGCTCTGCAATTGTGCGATAAAACAAAGTGATGGCCTCTATTAAAAAGAGGCGGATCCTATCAGCTTTCTTTAGGCTAGGCCTACTATAAGCAAATATTAAGCACGTTGCTTATCTTTAAAAACAGGTGTATAGCCTACCTGGCTGGAATGAAAATGAACCACAGGAAAAGCGTCCTCCATTCAAGTGTGGAGTGGACATGTATTTTTCCCCGCTGCCCGTTTCGAGACAGGTGCAAGATAATGGTCCATTCGAAATTAAAAATAATTTCACACCTATATTATTTAGTATATGTAAAGGCAAGATTAAATCAAGAATAGTCGGATGGGTGACAATATTAGCTTATCACTTGTGAATGATATATTATCACTACCAGCTTAAGGTAAGAAACAATTAAAGTGGTCAAATAACTTCTTAAAATTAAGCATATTAATCTGCTTTACAAGGGGTGTAGAGCCTAACTGGCATACATAAGTAGCGTGTGAGTTGAGTAAAAATGCACTTTTATAATAAAAGCATTACATGTATAATATAATTTGTGGTCCCTTTTGATAATGGTGTTTTCCTGCTATAGCCTACTGCCATGTGCGATTTTCTACGCTTATAATGTGAAAATTGCATCCCATAACTGTCTTAGACTATGTTTGGAATTTTTATATCCCGTACAGAATTGGTCAACTTTTGTACTATCTGGGATAGTAGATTGACATAGGCTAGTGCTTTTGCTGTTCTTTAGGCCTACTCATCTTCTTGGCTGACGGAAAGTAAACGTTGACTGTTCTTCCAATATGCACCTCAGAATTGGATAAGCGCGAGCGCAGTTGCGTCCGCAATGTATCGGTCTTCACTTGTAGCCTGTGAGAAAGACCAGATCAGGAGTGAAGGGTGCATTTTTTAAGAGTGCATTATGGCCCCACAAAGGGGATGCCGCCGGGAAATTCAAAGCATTATCAAGTGCTTGTCAAATTGTGAATGAGAGACTGACGAAGTGTGTACAGCCTGCGCAAAAAAAAAAGCAGAGCTCATGTCTTTCAAGCAACTTTGTCAAATCATCATTAGTCGCATAATGCAGCCTTACAATGTATTAAACATCTAAAAACATATAGCCCAATGTTTGTAGAACTCAGAATATGCTATTCGGTTCCCCTGAAATAGACTACATTTTCGTTATAATCACATTTCTTGAGACCAGTCTAAAATACATAATGGATTTATTGTGAAGGTTTAGGCTATATTAGATTTTTTTAAATGTAGATGTTCCAAAAGTCTGCATCAGTGGCTTGTAGGCTGTGTTCTGAAGCCAGGAGATGCTAAATGTGCTTATGTTAATGAAATGTAAATTACCGTGACAGTTATTTGCTTGACAATCACTTACTGATGAAATTTCATGACCACCACACCCACCAAATTATTATAAAATTGTATTATTAGCTAACAACCAACGGAAGTAATAGGGGCAATCATTCAAGTAAAAAAAAGATACAGTAGAGATACAGTATATTCACACTGGCACACGACTTTGAATCCATGCACAACATATTGCTTCATTCTCTTTAGTATGCTAGTTAATGCTAGTGTACAAAAGTACACTGGCATATAGTATGCAAGTATACAAAATTGTGTTGTTTTGCGACGAGGTGGGGGGCCGTCCAACCAAATCTTGCTTAGGGCCACCAAAAATGTTAGAGCCGGCCCTGCTAGCGTAGATATTGTCTACGTCCCAAACGGCACCCCTATTCCCTTTACAGTGTACTACTTTTGACCAGGGCCCTATGGTCAAAAATAGGGATCTATATAAGGAACAAAGCACCCTCTCTCTCGGCCATCTCTCACCTCGATGGTCTTGTGTTGGTCGATGCCCAGGCTGTGCATGAGTCGCAGAACCTGCTCGCTGTATTCGCCCACGCTCAGGTCCCCCTCCTGTTGGTACAGCACGGGCCTCTGCACCGGCACGTCCAGTGCCATCCACTTGTGCTCCTTGATCTGAGCCACCGACAGACGCTTGGACGGGTCCAGCACCAGCATCCGCCGGATCAGGTGCTCGCAGTCTGAGAAGGGGAGGGGAAAAGGAATAAAGATGGAGACAGAGAGAGAAAGGGGAACAAAATCAATGTACAATCCCTGGTACTCAGAACCATAACAGTTCTTCCAATATCACTTGAGACATCGTCTGATGACAGAGAGGAGTGTGTTCTCCTGTCACGTCTGACTTTCCACATTTGCCCCGACACATCAGACCATACACAACAACACGCAGCCCGGGACAGTGGTACCGTGTGTACGGAGTGCACCATGTACCGAGAGTACAGAAGGAAGAATACCCCCGTTTGAGTGAAGAGAGCGCTCCGGCTAAAACGTTGGGGGAACAAAGCGGTTCTATTAAAGCAGGGCCGGCCACAGGGAAGAAGTGCCTCCACTACTCACGCTAAGAAAAACAGATGAGCTCAGGCAAGAATGCACAGCATTCCCCCCTCTCTCTCGGAGGAGGATGGAGAGACCTCTTATCCTTCAGTTAGCGGCTAAATGAGCTTGACGTCACCAACCGCTGGGTCTTAATAGGATTACTGCCCACTGGGCTGAGGCTGTTCTGTTTTGTGCGCGTGTGTGTTTGTTTGTATGTGTGTGTGTGTGTGCGCGCGCGCGCATCGGTCTGCCTGCGTGCGTCTCTGCTCTTCTCACCTCTTCGGCGCGAGCAACGTACTCATCTTGCATTCTGCAGTCTCATTTACAGTGCCTACGGAAAGTACTCAGACTCCTTGACTTCTTCCACATTTTGTTACAGCCTTAATCTAAAAAGTATTAAATTGTTCCCCCCCCTCAATCTACACACAATACCACATAACGACAACAACAAAATGTTTGTGTGTATATATATATATATATATATATAAAAAAAATCACATTTACCTACAGTTGATGTCAGAAGTTTAGGTTGGAGTCATTAAAACTTGTTTTTCAACCACGCCACAAATTTCTTGTTAACTATAGTTTTGGCAAGTTTTTCCAACAATTGTTTACAGACAGATTATTTCCCTTATAATTCATGGCATCACAATTCCAGTGGGTCAGAAGTTTACTTACACTAGGTTGACTGTGCCTTTAAACAGCTTGGAAGATTCCAGAAAATTATGGCATGGCTTTAGAAGCTTCTGATAGGCTAATTGACATCATTTGAGTCAGTTGGAGGTGTACCTGTGGATGTATTTTAAGGCCTACCTTAAAACTCAGTGCCTCTTTTCTTGACATCATGGGAAAATCAAAAGAAATCAGCCATGACCTCAGAAAAAAAACTGTAGACCTCCACAAGTCTGGTTCATCCTTGGGAGCAATTTCCAAACCCCTGAAGGTACCATGTTTATCTGTACAAACAATAGCACACCAGTAAACACCATGGGACCATGCAGCCGTCATACCGCTGAGGAAGGAGACGCGTTCTGTCTTCTAGAGATGAACGTACTTTGGTGCGAAAAGTGCAAATCAATCCCAGAACAACAGCAAAGGACCTTGTAAAGATGCTGGAGGAAACGGGTACAAAAGTATCTATATCCACAGTAAAACGAGTCCTATATCAACATAACCTGAAACGCCGCACAACAAGGAAGAAGCCACTGCTCCAAAACCGCCATAAAAATGCCAGACTACGGTTTGCAACTGCACATGGAGAAATGTCCTCTGGTGTGATGAAACAAAAATAGAACTGTTTGGCCATAATGACCATCTATGTTTGGAGGAAAAGGGGGATGTTTGCAAGTTGAAGAACACCATCCTAACCATGAAGCATGGGGGTGGCAGCATCATGTTGTGGGGGTGCTTTCCTGCAGGAGGGACTGGTGCACTTCACAAATAGATGACATCATGATGAAAGACAATTATGTGGATATATTGAAACAAAATCTCAAGACATCAGTCAGGAAGTTAAAGCTTGGTCGTAAATGGGTCTTCAAAATGGACATTGACCCCAAGCATGACCCCAACCATCAAAGCCCTGACCTCAATCCCATAGAAAATTTGTGGGCAGAACTGAAAAAGTTAGGGCGAGCCAGGAGGCCTACAAACCTGACTCCGTACTGGTCCCCCGTGTAGCTCAGTTGGTAGAGCATGATGTTTGCAACACCAGGGTTGTGGGTTGGATTCCCACGGGGGACCAGTATGGAGAAAAAAAATGTATGAAATGTATGCATTCACTACTGTAAGTCGCTCTGTATAAGAGCGTCTGCTAAATGACTAAAATGTAAATGTCAGTTACACCAGCTCTATCAGGAGGAATGGACCAAAATTCACCCAACTTACTGTGTGAAGCTTGTGGAAGGCTACCCAAAATGTTTGACCCAAGTTAAACAATTTAAAGGCAATGCTACTAAATTCTAATTGAGTCTATGTAAACTTCTGACCCACTGGGAATGTGATGAAATAAATAAAAGCTGAAATAAATCACTCTACTATTATTCTGACATTTCACATTCTTAAAATAAAGTGGTGATCCTAACTGACCTAAAACAGGGAATTTTACAAGGATTAAATGTTAGGAGTTTTGAAAAACTGAGTTGATATGTATTTGGCTAAGGTGTATGTAAACTTCCGACTTCAACTGTAAGTATTCATACCCTGTACTCAGTACTTTGTTGAATCACCTTTGGCAGCGATTACAGCCTAGGGTCTTCTTGGGTATGACGCTACAAGCTTGGCACACCTGTATTTTTGGAGTTTCTTCTCTGCAGATCCTCTCAAGCCCTTTCAGGTTGGATGGGGAGCGTCGCTGCACAGCTATTTTCTGGTCTCTACGAATATGTTTGATTGGGTTTAAGTCTGGGTTCTAGCTGAGCCACTCAAGGACAGTCTCCAGTCTCCAAGTTCCTGCAGCTTGAAAACATCCCCACAGCATGATGATGCAACTACGCTTCACCGTAGCGATGGTGCCAGGTTTACTCCAGACGTGATGCTTGGCATTCAGACCAAAGAGTTCAATCTTGGTTTCTTCAGACCAGAGAATCTTGTTTATCATGGTCAGAGTCCTTTCGGTGCCTATTGGCAAACTCCAAGCTGGCTGTCATGTGCCTTTTCCTGAGGAGTGGCATCCGTCTGGTCACTCTACCATAAAGACCTGATTGGTGGAGTGCTGCAGAGATGGTTGTCCTTCTGGAAGGTTCTCCCATCGCCACAGAGGAACTCTGAAGCTCTGTCAGAGTGACCATCGGGTTCTTGGTTACCTCCCTGACCAAGGCCAATCTCCCACGATTGCTCAGTTTGGCCGGGCAGCCAGCTCTAGGAAGAGTCTTGGTGGTTCCAAACTTCTTCCATTTAAGAATGATGGAGGCCACTGTTCTTGGGGACCTTCAATGCTGCAGAAATGTTTTGGTAGCCTTCCTCAGATGTGCCTTGACACAATCTTGTCTCAGAGCTCTACGGACAATTCCTTCGACCTCATGGCTTGGTTTTTACTCTGACATGCACTGTCAACTGTTGGACCTTATATAGAAAGGTGTGTGCCTTAACAAATCATGTCCAACCAATTGAATTTAGCACAGGTGGATTCCAATCAAGTTGTAGAAACATCTGAAGGATGATCAACGGAAACAGGATGCACCTGAGCTCAATTTCAAGTCTCATAGCAAAGGGTCTGAATACTTATGTAAATAAGGCATTTCCGTTTTTAAAAAACCTGCTTTTGCTTTGTCACTATGGGGTACAGTGTGTAGATTGAAGAGGACATTTTTTTTACTCCGTTTTAAAATAAAGCTGTAACATAACAAAATGTGGAAAAAGAGAAGGGGTCTGAATACTTTCCTAACGCTCTGTATGATGACTGCCCTGTTGCCGAATGAGCACTTCTCTAGCCGAGAAATCCAGCAAGGGAGGGATGAGAGAGAGGGGGATGAGAGAGAGAAACTATGCAATCCACATTGACCCTCTTCTTTTCTCTTGAGTACATTTAAAATACATTTTTATTTATTTAACCTTTATTTAACTAGGCAAGTCAGTTAAGAACAAATTCTTATTTACAATGACGGTCTACACCGGCCAAACCCGGACGACACTGGGCCAATTGTGCGCCGCCCTATGGGACTCCCAATCACGGCCGGTTGTGATACAGTTTGGATTCGAACCAGGGTGTCTGTAGTGGTGTCTATAGCACTGAGATGCAGTGCCTTAGATCGCTGCGCCACTCAGGAGCCCAGTACATCATGATAGCATCATGGAAATATTCAGGGCCGGACGTTTAACACCTCCTTTCGACAGTTAAAGAAAGCAGGGGGTGGGGATGTTCTCGGATTTCTGTTACACCAAATCCCCTGGGGCCGCTTCATTACGGAGGTCAAAGAATGTATGGTCCTGGGATATACAGTACTGGAGGTAAAAAAGTAGTGTACTACCCGTACAACGCTGCCTGATTTTTATATAGAGCCTGTGTACTGTACCGTACAGTGTGTGTATGTGTGCCAGTGTGTGTGTAGCAGAGAGTGAGAATATATGGGGAGGAAACGGCACACTGTTCTTCTCGTATGAAGCGGAAGGAGGGAACAGGACCGGAGCGGGCCGTGGGGCTGCATTCTCAACATGGACTAAATAGTCCATCCCTAAAGGGGAGGCTGGCAGAGCCCCGTTTGAACTTCACTGGCTCTTCCCCAGGTTATGTAAACACAATGACTCTGGCACTCTCTGATTAGAGTTAATCTCACCAGGTTGGCGTATAGTGTTAGCTCGAACCTGACATGCTGACTTCTCTAGATTTGGAGCACCACCAAAAGGAGCACTGTTAGGATCTCCTAGGAACAGTGTCCATATTCATAAAGCGTCTCGGAGTGGTAGTGCTGATCTAGGGTCAGTTTTGCCTTTTAGAGCATAATGGATAAGATGCACAGTATATGGACAGAGGGGACCTGATCCTAGATCAGCACTTCTACTCAGATGTTTTATGAATGGCTCGCTCTTGTCCCTCTGCAGCAGACATATGGTGAACAATATGTTTGGAACATTGAACTGCAATAAAATCACAGTATCGAATCGCAATACATATTGTATTGGCACCTACGTGTGATAATGTCGTATCGTGAGGTCCTTGGCAATTCCCTGCCCTCGTCGTAAATGGGTTCCATTTTGGACAGGTGTTTTGAACAGGTATTTATGCCATGCCGGGCAGTTGAGCCTCACTTCAAAAGCGGTCTATGCTTTCCCTGCATGCTAGACCCCTGTGCAGTGGTGAGACACAAGAGGGGGGATTCTGAAGAGCTCCAAGCAGCCAGTTGAATGGGTTACACAGTATTGGTACATATACTGAACAAAAATATAAAAACGCAACATGTAAAGTGTTGGTCCCATATTTCATGAGCTGAAATTTCCCATACGTACAAAAAACGTATTTCACTTACATTCTGTGCACAAATTTGTTTTCGATCTCCATTAGTGAGCTTTTCACCTTTGCCAAGATAATCGATCCACCTGAGAGGTGTGGCATATCAAGAAGCATGATCATTACACAGGTGCACCTTGTGCTGGGGACAGTAAAAAGACTCTAAAATGTGCAGTTTCGTCACACAACACAATGCCACAGATGTCTCAAGTTGAGGGAACTAGCAATTGGCATGCTGATTGCAGGAATGTCCACCAGAGCTGTTGCCAGAGAATTTAATGTCCATTTCTCTACCGTAAGCCGCCTCCAACATCGTTTTAGAGAATTTGGCAGTACGTCATACCAGCCTTAACTGCAGGCGGCTTGTAACCATGTCAGCCCAGAACCTTCACATCCGGCTTCTTCACCTGCGGGATCGTCTGAGACCAGCCACCTGGACAGCTGATGAAACTGAGGAGTATTTCTGTCTGTAATAAAGCCCTTTTGTGGGGAAAAAAACTCATTCTGATTGGCTGGGCCTGGCTCCCCAGTGGGAGTGCACCCCTGCCCAGTCATGTGAAATCCGTAGATTAGGGCCCACTGAATTTATTATATGAATTGTATGTTTTTATTCACTATACATTTTTGGGAACTTTTAAATGAACAATATATAGCCATTGATTTGAGGAGGTTATATTTCTACAGCTTTATATCTCAGCCATTTACCAAAACAACTGGTGGGGTAACCACTTTGTTGTTTTTTGTATCTTGGGTTGCCCCTTTAATGTCTTCTGCTGGCATCACAAGTAAACAAACCCCATTCCAACAACCACACATACCGTTTTTCCATAGGAGCAATGGTGTCACTACCGGCTTTTATGGGGTGTAAAGCACTAGGTTATCTCACCTTCTGTCATGAAGTAGGGGATGCGGAAGCGACCCTCCAAGACGCGCTGTCGGAGAACAGGCAGGGTGGGGCCATCGAAGGGCAAGGCGCCACACACCAGCACGTACAGCACCACCCCCATACTCTACATTGAGACACAAAAACACACGCGCACACAAGCACAGCCAGACAGACGGACAGACGGACAGACTGGGTCAAGGGCCACAGTGTGAACACTTACACTCATAACTAGATCAATCAGGGTGGAAAGTCACCCAGATATATGCGAGGGCGAGTTCACTATCCCGTAATACAGGGAAGGCTATAAAGAGAGGTTGGGAAATCTTATGATTTCACATGATGTCTTCAGGTCGCCTTTGAAAAAGAGTGTAAAAGTAGGGCTATTTGGTTTTTGGCAAGATGTAATTCTCATACACTTATCACTGCAAGGGGTAAAGCAAACAGTTGATCAGCTGACTAGGGTTGATGATTCACAATCAGATCCTCGACGCAATATCCAAAAGCAGTATCTTTTTTTATCCCACCTTCTCGCAGTTGAGCACCTTGACTGCATCCCAAATGGCAACTTATTCCCTATATAGTGCACTGATTTTGATAGGGCTCTGATAAAAAGTAGTGCACTATGTGCGGAGTAAGATGCCATTTGGGAGTAAGAACTTTTCCCCGGCTTTGACTTTGTTTAATCTGGTTGGCCTCACTATTGCTTCTAATGTCCATGATTACACTAGATCCAGTGTCAAAGACAATGTACAGTCAGTTCTGGGACACTCCGTGTGTATCACCGAGGGACTAGTTAGCAGTATGTGTGACTCATTGCAGAGCAGGTGTGTGAAAACGGCACCCTATTCCTTGTATAGTGCACTACTTTGGACCAAAGCCAATAGGGCACTATTGAGGGTATATGGATGCCATTTAGGATGAAGACAAGAGCATCGTCTTACCCAGATGTCCAGCTGGGGGCCCTCGTACTGTTGTCCCTCGAACACCTCCGGAGCGGCGTAGGGGGGGCTGCCGCACCACGTGGCCAGGGGCTCCCCTGGCTGGAAGAAGTTCCCAAAGCCAAAATCTTAACAAAAGGGGAGAATGACACAGTTAACTTATTACCCACCGTCACCTTGACTCAAACAAACATACACTGGGTTGAGTTCTTCTGCCCATAGACGGTATGGATGGTTCTGCCTGGGCACATTTAGCTCCTGACTGACTAAGTGAGTGATGGGTGGTAAGAGGTGAGGGAAGGATGGAAGGGAACGGATCGGAACAGATGGAGATGCAGACAGAACTGAGTACTGAGAGAGAGCAGACGGGTCAAAGGATCAGAAGGTGGCTGACTCATAGGAAGTCAAGACAGATTGACTACCTGTGGCATAAGGGGGGGGGGGGGGCTTTAACACTAACTCCAGATTAGAACATGCAACTGTGTGTGTGCGCGCAAGGAGTGGGGGTGGTTGCTAAAGAGGCAGAAAAATATTCCTTGCACAGCAGCACCTGTACATGCTAATCATTTTCCAACATTAAACAGCAATTTTAGGCACCCTAGGATTCTGTTCGAGCAGACAGAAGAAATTGAGATGTTCCAAGCAGGAACGAGGATTTAACTGTTTTTGTCCTGCAAAGAACACTATATAGACCTATTGCTTTTTCATCAAGGATTAAAACGGCGTTAACTTGTTTAAATAGGAAGGGGAGATGCAGTGCGTTCAGACAGTATTCATACGCCTTGACTTAATCCAAATTGAGTTGTTACAGCCGGAATTCAAAATGGATTCAATTGTTTTGCTTTCTCACCCATCTACACACAATATCCCATAATGACAAAGTGAAAACTTGTTAAAATATATTTTTTTGCACATTTATTGAAAATAAAATACATAATATCACGTGATCAATTTTTCATTTGGATAAGTCAGCAACATGGCTCAGTTTAAATTATTTTTACATACAGTACCTGTCAAAAATGTGGACACACCTACTCATTACAGGATGTCTTAATTTTTACTATTTTCTACATTGTAGAATAATAGTGAAGACATCAAAACTATGAAAGAACACATACAGTGGGGGGAAAAAAGTATTTGATCCCCTGCTGATTTTGTACGTTTGCCCACTTACAAAGAAATGATCAGTCTAAAATGTTAACGTTAGGTTTATTTGAACAGTGAGAGACAGAATAACAACAACAAAATCCAGAAAAACGCATGTCAAAAATGTTATAAAAGGATTTGCATTTTAATGAGGGAAATAAGTATTTGACCCCTCTGTAAAACATGACTTAGTACTTGGTGGCAAAACCCTTGTTGGCAATCAGAGGTCAGACGTTTCCTGTAGTTGGCCACCAGGTTTGCACACATCTCAGGAGGGATTTTTGTCCCTCTCCTCTTTGCAGATCTTCTCCAAGTCATTTGGGTTTCGAGGCTGATGTTTGGCAACTCGAACCTTCAGCTCCCTCCACAGATTTTCTATGGGATTAAGGTCTGGAGACTGGCTAGGCCACTCCAGGACCTTAATGTGCTTCTTCTTGAGCCACTCCTTTGTTGCCTTGGCCGTGTGTTTTGGGTCATTGTCATGCTGGAATACCAATCCATGACCCATTTTCAATGCCCTAGCTGAGGGAAGTCCCTTTGATGCGGTGAAGTTGTCCTGTCGCCTTAGCAGAAAAACACCCCCAAAGCATAATGTTTCCACCTCCATGTTTGACGGTGGAGATGGTGTTCTTGGGGTCATAGGCAGCATTCCTCCTCCTCCAAACACGGCGAGTTGAGTTGATGTCAAAGAGCTCCATTTTGGTCTCATCTGACCACAACACTTTCACCAGTTGTCCTCTGAGTCATTCAGATGTTCATTGGCAAACTTCAGACGGGAATGTATATGTATTCTTGAGCAGAGAGACATTGCGGGCGCTGCAGGATTTCAGTCCTTCATGGCGTAGTGTGTTACCAATTGTTTTCTTGGTGACAATGGTCCCAGCTGCCTTGAGATCATTGACAAGATCCTCCTGTATAGTTCCGGGCTGATTCCTCACCGTTCTCATGATCATTGCAACTCCACGAGGTGAGATCTTGCATGGAGCCCCAGGCCGAGGGAGATTGACAGTTCTTTTGTGTTTCTTCCATTTGCGAATAATCACACCAAATGTTGTCACCTTCTCACCAAGCTGTTTGGCGATGGTCTTGTAGCCCATTCCAGCCATGTGTAGGTCTAGAATCTTGTCCCTGACATCCTTGGAGAGCTCTTTGGTCTTGACCATGGTGGAGAGTTTGGAATTTGATTGATTGATTGCTTCTGTGGACAGGTGTCTTTTTTACAGGTAACAAGCTGCGGTTAGGAGCACTCCCTTTAAGAGTGTGCTCCTAATCTCAGCTCATTACCTGTATAAAAGACACCTGGGAGCCAGAAATCTTTCTGATTTAGAGGGGGTCAAATACTTATTTCCATCATTAAAATGCAAATCAATTTATAACAGTTTTGGCATGCGTTTTTCTGGCATGCGTTTCACTGTTCAAATAAACCTACCATTAAAATTATAGACGGATCCTTTCTTTGTCAGTGGGCAAACGTACAAAATCAGCAGGGGATCAAATACTTTTTTTCCCCCCACTGTATGGAATCATGTAGTACCCCCCCCCCCAAAAGTTAAATAAATCAAAATATATTTGATATTCTTCGAAGTAGCCACCCTTTGCCTTGATGACAGCTTTGCACAGTCTTGGCAACCTCTCAACCAGCTTCATGAGATAGTCACCTAGAATGCATTTCAATTAACAGGTGTGCCTTGTTAAAAGTGAATTTGTTGAATTTCTTTCCTTCTTAATGCGTTCCATCATTACTTTAATGACATGGTCAGTCAATACGTAAAATGTCAAGAACAGTTGCAAAAACCAAGCGCAATGATATAACTGGCTCTCATGAGGACCGCCACAGGAAAGGAAGACCCAGAGACTCAAAGTTGTCTTGGTAAGCAACTCCAGTGTATATTTGGCCTTGTGTTTTACGTAATTGTCCTGCTGAAAGGTGAATTTGTCTCCCAGTGTCTGTTGGAAAGCAGACTGAACCAGGTTTTCCTCTAGGATTTTGCCTGTGCTTAGCTCTATTCCGTTTATTTTTATTTGGAAAACAACTACCTAGTCCATAATGCATCCACTACCATGCTTGAAAATATGAAGAGTGGTACTTTGTGTTGAATTTGGCCCAAACATAACGCTTCCTTCCTTCTTTTCACTCATTTAGTTTAGTATTGTGGAGTAACTACAATGTTGTTGACCCATCCTCAAGTTCTCCCATCACAGCCATTAAACTCTAACTGTTTTAAAGACCGGTTTCCTTCCTTCTTGCTACTGAGTTGGGAAGTATGCCTCTATCTTTGTAGTGATAACTTCACCATGCTCAAAGGGATATTCAACATCTGGATTTTTTTTGTTTTTACCGAACTACCAATAGATACCCTTCTTGGAAAACCTCCCTTGTCTTTGTGGTTAAATCTGTGTTTGAAATTCACTGATCAAATGAGGGACCTTACAGATAATTGTATGTGTGGGGAATGGAGAGGAGGTAGTCATTCAAAAATCAGAGTCCATGCAACTTGTCTTGTTAGGCACATTGTTACTCCTGAACTTTCAGGCTTGCAATAACAAAGGGGTTGAAGACTCAAGGTATTTCAGCTTTTCATTTTTTATTAATTTGTAAACATTTATAAAAACATAATTCCACTTTGACATTATCGGGTATTGTGTGCATGCCAGTGACACAAAATCTCATTTTAAATTCAGGCTATAACATGTGGAAAATACTTTTTGAAGGCACTGTATATGTACTGTATTTTTTACAAAAGTTAGCCTACTAAATGACAAAAGTGTTAGTGTATATGAAATAACAGGAAAAAGGCCGGAACTGTGGAAAAAGCATAATGAACAGATTCAGTCTTATCTTTAGAACGTGACCATCTTCGATCCCTGGAAGCAAATTATCTGTAGTTTGTATCTCTGCTTCCATCTAACAAACCATGAGTATCAGGAGAAGTGCAACATAAGAACAGACTACAAAGTATCACACAAATGCACCACAAATCAAAAATAACGAGAATAACAATACAGGTAGGTAGCAATACTAATAAATACTATGTAACAGTATAGTAGTCAGGTCTAGTGGCTATGTTTGAAAAACTGTTCCTTTCCAGGGAACTGTGTCTCAAATGGCACCATATTCACGATAGTGCACTACTTTTGACCAGGGCCTCTGGTCAAAAGTAGTGCACACCATATAGAGAGTAGGGTGTTATTTAGGATGCAGAGTAGAACAACCTGCAGGTTCTTTAGCCAATGTGATATGTAATGCACATATTTGTGTGTTGAGGCCATTGGTGGGCTAGCTGGGCCTTCATGAGGTCATCTCCCAGGAGACTGACATGAGCTCATAGAGTGACTGTGTGTTCTGATTGTTCCCAGGGAGAGAGAGAGAGAGAGAGAGAGAGAGAGAGAGTCAGTGAGTTCCAAACTTACACTTGATCTAAATCATAACTCGGAAAGGAAAAAAGCTCTCTGTCTGCCTTTCATTAAAATTAAACTTCCAACAACGTGTTGCCAAATCTTTTACCAGTATGAAGCTGCTAGCTTTTTCTCTTACGCAAATCGCTACCTCCTCCTCACCCCCTTCGTTCCCTCTCCCTTTCTCTGTCTCACTCCCTCACATGTCTGTTCCTTATGTTTAAGATTCCCATTTGAATAAACTTCAGCGTCGTTGCCCTCGAGTGTGAGAACGGAGAGATCGTTATCTGTGGAGCCCGACAGTGTTAAGGGACCCTGTTGTAACAACTAACTTCATCAGATGAATAAAAAGTATTTTGTATTTTTTCCACTCTTAAAAAATAAATAATAATCCCTGTTATATAAAGCCGAGGGAAGAAGATGCGTTGCGACAAAAACAAATAATAATACGCTGCCTTACGTAATGGGGGCAGGTCGTGTTGGACTGTGTGGCACAAAGCAGTGTTCAGTAGCTCAGCAAATTGATTTAGCCTCTTCAGTGCTCTGGCCAAATTCTGCGCTCAGTCCCCCTCCCATGAGAGGCCAATGTCCAAGATCAACCCGTGTAAAGCTGCAGCAGTGTCCCAGACTGCAACCCAAATGGCACCCTATTCCCTTTTTAGTGCACTACTTTTGACCAAGGCCCATTAGGAAGCCCATAGGCAGGACTCCAGACTAACATTTGACTAACTCGAGCAGGAAGTACCAGTGACGCACTCAATACGGAAGATTTCCGATGAAACGGATGCTAAGCTACAGGACTGTTTAGTACAGACTGGAATATGTTCCGGGATTCATCAGATAACATTTAAGGACGCTACGACGAAATACCGCTACGACCCCTGACGATCCATCAGTCAAAATTTCAATACAGGACTAAGATTGAATCCTACTACGCCGGCATTGATGCTCGTTGGATGTGGCAGGGCTTGCAAACCATCACAGTTTACAAAGAGACACTGTTCAGTGACGTGAGCATACCAGACAAGCAAAATTCCTCCTATGCTCGCTTCGAGGCAACCAACATTGAACCATGCATGAGGGCACCAGCTGTTAAGGACAACTGTGATCTCGTTCTCCACAGCAGATGTGAGTAAGACCTTTAAAACAAGTTAAAATTCACATGGCCACATAGCCAGATGGATTACCAGGACGTGTACTCAGAGCATTGCTCTGACCAGCTGGCAAGTGTCTTGAATGACATTTTCAACTTCTCCCTGACCCAGCCTGTAATACCTACATGTTGCAAACAAACCACCATAGTCCCTGTGCCCAAGAATGTCAAGGTAACCTGGCTAAATGACTATCACCCCGTAGCACTCACATCTGTAGCCATGAAATGCTTTGAAAAGGCTGGTCATGGCTCACATCAATACCACCATCCCAGACACCCTGGGCCAACTTCAATTCGCATTCCGTCCCAACAGATCCATAGATGACGCACTCTATATTGCACTCCACACTGCCCTCTCCCACCTGGACAAGAGGAACACCTACGTAAGAATGCTGTTTATTGACTATAGCTTAGCGTTCAACACCATAGTGTCCTCCAAGCTCAGGACCCTGGGACTGAACACCTTCTGCAACTGGATCCTGGACTTCCTGACAGGCCGTCCCCAGGTGACGAGGGTAGGCAAGAACACATCCGTCACGCTGACCCTCAACACGGGCCACTAATTTTACATTTGAGTTATTTAGCAGACACTCTTATCCAAAGCGACATACAGTTAGAGCATTCATCTTAAGATAGCTAGGTGGGAAAACCACATATCACATGCGTAATAAGTACACTTTTCCTCAAAGTAGTGAGGAGGGGGATTATTTAAGATACTCTTTGAAGAGGTAGGGTTTCAGGTGCTTGGACTGGGCTGAGTGGGAGCGCCAAGAGACCAGAGGTGACAGAACGGAGTGCTCGGGTGTAGGGTTTGAGCATAGCCTGAAGGTATTACATTTCATTACATTACAACGGTTTGATTTGTTTGATCTGAGCAATTTTTAGCTAGCTACATAGCTGTCTTTGTATCAAAGATAATTGTGTAGTTTAGAGTAATTATCGAGGTTAGCTAGCCAGCTATTTTCGTCCACCGCGACGCCGTTCTCCAAACTTAGTCAACACTGCTAGCTAGCCAACTTCTACCGACTAGCAGCACCGTAGAAACTATTACATTACAACGGAACGATTTGATTAGTGTAGTGTTAGCTAGCTACATAGTTGTCTTTGCTGTCTTTGTATCTAAGATAATTGTGTAGTTTTAGAGTAATTATCGAGGTTAGCTAGCCAGCTTTTTTTGTCCGCCGCGACGCCGTTCTCCAAACTTAGTCAACATCAAACCCACTGCTAGCTAGCCAACCTTTACCGACTAGCAGCACTGTAGAAACTAATACATTACAACGGAACGATTTGATTAGTGTAGTGTTAGCTAGCTACATAGTTGTCTTTGTCATAGTTTGATAATTGTGTAGTTCAGAGTAATTATCGAGGTTAGCTAGCCAGCTATTTTCGTCCCGCGCGACGCCATTTTCCAAACCTAGCCAACTTTTACCGACGAGCAGCATTGTAGAAACTAAATACATTACAAAGGAACGTCTTGATTAGTGTTATGTTAGCTAGCTACATAGTTGCCTTTGTATCATGATAAAGGTGTAGTACTGAAACAATCGAGGTTACCTAGCCAGCTACACTTTCAAACAAAGTCAACAACGCATCCACTGCTAGCTAGCCTATTTCACCAGCCAGCAGTACTGTATCATTTTAGTCAATAAGATTTTTGCAACGTAAGCTTAACTTTCTGAACATTCGAGACGTGTAGTCCACTTGTCATTCCAATCTCCTTTGCATTAGCGTAGCCTCTTCTGTAGCCTGTCAACTATGCGTCTGTCTATCCCTGTTCTCTCCCTGTTCTCTCCCCTCTGCACAGGCCGTACAAACGCTTCACACCGCGTGGCCGCTGCCACTCTAACCTGGTGGTCCCAGCGCGCACGACCCACGTGGAGTTCCAGGTCTCCGGCAGCCTCTGGAACTGCCGGTCTGCGGCCAACAAGGCAGAGTTCATCTCAGCCTATGCTACCCTCCAGTCCCTCGACTTCTTGGCGCTGACGGAAACATGGATTACCACAGATAACACTGCTACTCCTACTGCTCTCTCCTCGTCTGACCACGTGTTCTCGCATACCCCGAGAGCATCTGGCCAGCGGGGTGGTGGCACTGGAATCCTCATCTCTCCCAAGTGGACATTCTCTCTTTCTCCCCTGACCCATCTGTCTATCGCCTGCTGTCACAGTTACCAACCCATTCAAGCTTAACATCCTTCTCATTTATCGCCCTCCAGGTTCCCTTGGAGAGTTCATCAATGAGCTTGACGCCTTGATAAGTCCCTTTCCTGAGGATGGCTCACCTCTCACAGTTCTGGGTGACTTTAACCTCCCCACGTCTACCTTTGACTCATTCCTCTCGGCCTCCTTCTTTCCACTCCTCTCCTCTTTTGACCTCACCCTCTCACCTTCCCCCCCTACTCACAAGGCAGGCAATACGCTTGACCTCATCTTTACTAGATGCTGTTCTTCCACTAATCTCATTGCAACTCCCCTCCAAGTCTCCGACCACTACCTTGTATCCTTTTCCCTCTCGCTCTCCTCCAACACTTCTCACTCTGCCCCTACTCGGATGGTATTGCGCCGTCGCAACCTTCGCTCTCTCTCTCCCGCTACTCTCTCCTCTTCCATCCTATCATCTCTTCCCTCTGCTCAAACCTATCTCCTGATTCTGCCTCCTCAACCCTCCACTCCTCCCTTTCTGCATCCTTTGACTCTCTGTGTCCCCTATCCTCCAGGCCGGCTCGGTCCTCCCCTCCTGCTCCGTGGCTCGACGACTCATTGCGAGCTCACAGAACAGGGCTCCGGGCAGCCGAGCAGGAATGGAGGAAAACTCGCCTCCCTGCGGACCTGGCATCCTTTCACTCCCTCCCCTCTAAATTTTCCTCTTCTGTTTCTGCTGCTAAAGCCACTTTCTACCACTCTAAATTCCAAGCATCTGCCTCTAACCCTAGGAAGCTCTTTGCCACCTTCTCCTCCCTCCTGAATCCTCCCACCCCCCCCTCCCTCTCTGCGGATGACTTCGTCAACCATTTTGAAAAGAAGGTTGACGACATCCGCTCCTCGTTTGTTCAGTCAAACAACACCGCTGGTCCACTTTCTACCACTGGCCCTGCTCACATTGCCCTACCCTATGCTTTGACCTCTTTCTCCCCTCTCTCTCCAGATGAAATCTTGCGACTTGTGACGGCCGGCCGCCCAACAACCTGCCCGCTTGACCCTATCCCCTCCTCTCTCCTCCAGACCATTTCCGGAGACCTTCTCCCTTCTCACCTCGTTCATCAACTCATCCTTGACCACTGGATACGTCCCTTCCGTCTTCAAGAGAGCGAGAGTTGCACCCCTTCTCAAAAAACCTACACTCGATCCCTCCGATGTCAACAACTACAGACCAGTATCCCTTCTATCTTTTCTCTCCAAAACTCTTGAGCATGCCGTCCTTGGCCAGCTCTCTTGCCATCTCTCTCAGAATGACCTTCTTGATCCAAATCAGTCAGGTTTCAAGACTGGTCATTCAACTGAGACTGCTCTTCTCTGTGTCACGGAGGCTCTCTGCACTGCTAAAGCTAACTCTCTCTCCTCTACTCTCATCCTTTTAGATCTATCTGCTGCCTTTGATACTGTGAACCACCAGATCCTCCTCTCCACCCTCTCCGAGTTGGGCATCTCCGGCGCGGCCCACGCTTGGATTGCGTCCTACCTGACAGGTCGTTCCTACCAGGTGGCGTGGCGAGAATCTGTCTCCGCACCACGTGCTCTCTCCACTGGTGTCCCCCAGGGCTCTGTTCTAGGCCCTCTCCTATTCTCGCTATACACCAAGTCACTTGGCTCTGTCATATCCTCACATGGTCTCTCCTGTCATTGCTATGCAGACGACACACAATTAATATTTTCCTTTCCCCCTTCTGATAACCAGGTGGCAAATCGCATCTCTGCATGTCTGGCAGACATATCAGTGTGGATGACGGATCACCACCTCAAGCTGAACCTCGGCAAGACGGAGCTGCTCTTCCTCCCGGGGAAGGACTGCCCGTTCCATGATCTCGCCATCACGGTTGACAACTCCATTGTGTCCTCCTCCCAGAGTGCTAAGAACCTTGGCGTGACCCTGGACAACACCCTGTCGTTCTCCGCTAACATCAAGGCGGTGACCCGATCCTGTAGGTTCATGCTCTACAACATTCGCAGAGTACGACCCTGCCTCACACAGGAAGCGGCGCAGGTCCTAATCCAGGCACTTGTCATCTCCCGTCTGGATTACTGCAACTCGCTGTTGGCTGGGCTCCCTGCATGTGCCATTAAACCCCTACAACTCATCCAGAACGCCGCAGCCCGTCTGGTGTTCAAGTGCTCTCACGTCACCCCGCTCCTCCGCTCTCTCCACTGGCTTCCAGTTGAAGCTCGCATCCGCTACAAGACCATGGTGCTTGCCTACGGAGCCGTGAGGGGAACGGCACCTCCGTACCTTCAGGCTCTGATCAGTCCCTACACCCAAACGAGGGCACTGCGCTCATCCACCTCTGGCCTCCCTACCTCTGAGGAAGCACAGTTCCCGCTCAGCCTAGTCAAAACTGTTCGCTGCTCTGGCACCCCTATGGTGGAACAAGCTCCCTCACGACGCCAGGACAGCGGAGTCAATCACCACCTTCCGGAGACACCTGAAACCCCACCTCTTTAAGGAATACCTGGGATAGGATAAAGTAATCCTTCTACCCCCCCCCCCCCCCTAAAAGATTTAGATGCACTATTGTAAAGTGGTTGTTCCACTGGATATCATAAGGTGAATGCACCAATTTCTAAGTCGCTCTGGATAAGAGCGTCTGCTAAATGACTTAAATGTAAATGTAGGGAGGGGCAATTCCTCTTGCTGCTCCATAGGCAAGCACCATGGTCTTGTAGTGGATGTGAGCTTCGACTTGAAGCTAGTGGAGGGTGAGTAGGAGTGGGGTGACATGGGAAAACTTGGGAAGGTTGAAAACCAGGCGGGCTGCAGCATTCCGGAAAAGTTGCAGAGGTTTGATGGCACAAGCGGGGAGCCCAGACAACAATGAGTTGCAGTAGTCCAGATGGGCGAGGACAAGTGCCTAGATTAGGACCTACGCCGCTTCCTGTGTGAGGTAGGGTCATACTCTACGGATGTTGTAGAGAATGAACCTGCAGGAGCGAGTCACTGCTTCAATGTTTGCAGAGAACGACAGATGCATAGCCGCGCACGACTCCAACACCATCATTAAGTTAGCTGAAGACACGACAGTGGTCAGAAACCTGGCAGTGTGGTGCCAGGACAACAACTTCTCCCTCAACTTTAGCAAGGCTAAAGAGCTGATTGCAGAATACAGGAAACGGCGGGCCCAACACGCTCTCAAACACATTAACCTCTCTAGGGTAGGTGGGACGAAATCGTCTCAACTACGTAACAGCCAGTGGAATCCTGTGGCGTGTTATTCAAATACCTTAGAAATGCTATTACTTCAATTTCTCAAACATATGACTATTTTACAGCATTTTAAAGACAAGACTCTCGTTAATCTAACCACACTGTCCGATTTCAAAAAAGCTTTACAACGAAAGCAAAACATTAGATTATGTCAGCAGAGTACCCAGCCAGAAATAATCAGACACCCATTTTTCAAGCTAGCATATAATGTCACATAAACCCAAACCACAGCTAAATGCAGCACTAACCTTTGATGATCTTCATCAGATGACACTTCTAGGACATTATGTTATACAATACATGCATGTTTTGTTCAATCAAGTTCATATTTATATCAAAAACCAGCTTTTTACATTAGCATGTGACTAGCATGTGACTAGCATTCCCACCGAACACTTCCGGTGAATTCACTAAATTACTCACGATAAACGTTCACAAAAAACAATTATTTTAAGAATTATAGATACAGAACTCCTCTATGCACTCGCTATGTCCGATTTTAAAATAGCTTTTCGGTGAAAGCACATTTTGCAATATTCTAAGTAGATAGCCCGGCATCACAGGGTTAGCTATTTACACACCCACCAAGTTTAGCCCTCACCAAAGTCAGATTTACTATAAGAAAAATGTTATTACCTTTTCTGTTCTTCGTCAGAATGCACTCCCAGGACTTCTACTTCAATAACAAATGTTGGTTTGGTCCCAAATAATCCATAGTTATATCCAAATAGCGGCGTTTTGTTTGTGCGTTCAAGACACTATCCGAAAGGGTAAATAAGGGTTACACGCCCGACGCGTTTTGTGACAAAAAAATTCGAAATATTCCATTACCGTACTTCGAAGCATGTCAACCGCTGTTTAAAATCAATTTTTATGCCATTTTTCTCGTAAAAAAGCGATAATATTCCGACCGGGAATCTGTGTTTTAGTTCAAAGAGAGAGAAAGTAAAAACATGAGGTCGCCCCATGCACGCGCCTCAGTCCGATGGTCCTCTGATAGACCACTTACCAAAGGCGCTAATGTTTTTCAGCCAGGGGCTAGAATTACATCATTCAGCTTTTTCCCGAGTTCTGAGAGCCTATGGGAGCCGTAGGAAGTGTCACGTTACAGCAAAGATCCTAAGTTTTCAATAAACAGAGCCAAGAAGCCCAAGGAATGGTCAGAGAAGGTACTTCCTGTACAGAATCTTCTCAGGTTTTTGCCTGCCATATGAGTTCTGTTATACTCACAGACACCATTCAAACAGTTTTAGAAACTTGTGTTTTCTATCCAAAGCTAATAATTATATGCATATTCTAGTTTCTGGGCAGGAGTAATAATCAGATTAAATCGGTTACGTTTTTTATCCGGCCGTGAAAATACTGCCCCCTATCCATAACAGGCGGTGTCAGAGGAAAGTCCTAAAGATTGTCAAAGACTCCAGCCACCAATTATCAAAGACAGCACGGTAAGCAGTACTGATGCACCAAGTCTGGAACCAACAGGACCTTGAACAGCTTCTACCCCAATGCCATGAGACTGCTAAATAGTTAGTTAAATAGTTAACGCTACCCAGACTATGTGCATTGACCCGTTTTGCACAAACTCTTTTGACTCATCACGTACGCTGCTGCTATATTTATCCTGTTTCCTTGTCACTTTATCCCTACCGATATGTACATATCTAACTCAATTACCTCGTACCCCTGCACATCCACTCTGTACTAGTGCCCAGTGTATATAGCCAAGTTATCGTTACTCATTGTGTATTTATTCCTCGTGTTATTGTTGGGAAGGGCCCGTAAGTAAACATTTCACTGTTAATCTACACATGTTGTTTACGAACCATGTGACAAATATAGTTTTATTTTAAATGACAACAGGATAGCTGTGTTTCCCCACAATAGGTTTTTAAAATGCTATACATTTATCCAGGAAAGCAGAGCGAGTGGCTCGCTCAACACAGCAGCAGCAGTTCCCAACTAAACAGGTACAGGGGCAGGCAGACACTTTAATTACAGGAATGATGAGGATAAATGTACTTTACTGCTTGACCAAATCATGGGTTTTAGCCTCCTAAAGAAAATAGTGTTTTGAGTGAGGTGACCATGTAGAATGTGCTGCTCGCACTGATTCTACCAATTAAAAAAAAAAAATATATATATATATAAATAAATCGCTCGCACAGCCATGTGGGACTCACTCTCTCTCTCTCTCTGCCACTAGTGTGACGTCAGGGTTTCCGTTTGGAAAATGTGGCGCTAGACAACGTGACTGGGAAGATATTAATTTGACGGCCATTTGAAAAATTTTAACCATGAGATTGTCTGCCCACAGTGCTCAGAATGACAGAAATCACATTTAGATTATGGTACTGCATCTTAACAAAACATGGAACTAACTCATGTAATGAGGCAGACAATAAAACCTTATTTTCAAACATTTGCCAAAACGCAATTCGTGGGAAAACTCACTCTAAACAGCGTACTTGATAGCAGTTCCATACGTGACAGAGATGAAAATCTCTGTTAGAAACTTAGAAAGAAGGGGGGGGGATCTAAAGACTCAACAACTAGGATGGGTTGCTAATATGACTAGGATTGTGCCTTAAGTTTCTGGACAACAAAAGAAGGTTGACATGAAAACCAATAAGACATGAGAGAAATGGCATAGCGGGTCCAATAGGGAAGTCAATTTAAATAAATTTGCCAAAATTATATAAATTACTCACGTTCAACAGAAAGAAATAAAATCATTCAAAATACTTCACCAGAAAGCATGACTTAGCCACAGAGAAATTGAGGACCATTAGCTTCTTTTAAAAAATAGCTGTGGATTGTTTCAAATCATAAGCTCCTAGGCTTATGCCTATTTGGGCAGCGCGCAAGGCAATAGGCCTAGCTGATTATTGAGTTGAAGTTGTCAGTGAAAAGCATTTAGAAAAATGTGTGAAGCAGTGGAGGCTCCAGTGAATCTTATACAAATAAAAATAGTGAAACATTAAAAAAAGTTATTATTTTAGATAAAACTACACTAAATATATTCACGTCACCAAACAATTGATTAAAACAATGTTTTGCAATGAAGGTCTACAGTAGCCTCAACAGCACTCTGTAGTGTAGCACCATGGTGTAGCTGGAGGACAGCTAGCTTCTGTCCCCCTCTGTGTACATTGACTTCAAAACAAAACCTAGCAGGCTCATGGTTAATATGAAAGCATAAGCTACAGCTTGCTAGCACTGCAGTGCATAAAATGTGGTGAGTAGTTGACTCAAAGAAAGACAATAGTTGGAACAGTTCTGAACAAATTCATTTCTTCCAAAATTAAGGAGAAGTGTGTGAGAGAGAGCTTGCTACAGTATATTAGGTTGTAATTTTTCCCCTTTAACTTAGGTAGTGAATACAGCTAGCTAGTTTAGCCTACTCAAACAGAGAGGGATGCTATGTTAGCTAGCTGTCTATGGCTATCCAACAATGGAACTCTTCCAAGTCAAGGTTAGCTAAGCTTTAAGTTTTATTAATTTATTGCCACCGGTGCCTGCGGGTGTAACTGCTAAACTGCTTTCTGTCTGTACTGCACGATTGTAGCGGGTTTACTAACACATTAGTTCTAGTATGTTGCCTATGACGTGACAACGATGTAGGCCGTGTGTAGCGGTTAGCGGTCATGATATGAAGGTTTGGCTTTGAAAGGTTTTTTCGCTTGGTCACAGACAGCTGGTGTGTTGTGTACTGAAGTCCACAAGCGAAGGGAAAAGGTGAGAGGAGAGCGAGTATATACTGTAGTTGCGAAAAGGAAGTATAATGAGTAAAGTGATCATGCTGTTTTTATGTGGCTGCTATGAAACTGTGTGTGTGAGATCAGGGGTGTATTCATTTTGCCAATTCTGTTGAAAAACGTTTCTTAAAACGGAAGCAAATGGAACGAAACAGGGATAAACATACCGGAATTTGTTCAATAGAAACTCTCATCTGCAACTGTTAAACTGATGATTACACACTAGATCAGCTAGATAAAGGCAAGAGTGTGCAAGGCGGTATTGAATGTGTCACTGTCTTGCACCTTCATTACTCAAAATTCTCTCAACCTGTGAACCCAAGTTGTACACTTTTCATAGGCTAGGTTTATAGAAACCTCATGATGGGTACAGGGAAAATGTGAGTATCATGTAGTAGCCTAAACCGATCGATGTTTGAGCTGGGTGAATGGATTATGAATGACAGTCATCCAATATGCTGAAATAGAAAAATAAGGCCATGTTCAGAAAAAAACATCTTAAAAGGCACCGACTGCCACTGGTGTGAAGTAAATGTGTCTTCAGTATAATTTTAAATGTTGAGACAAGAAGGGGAGGGGTGTGTGGCAAAGATATAAGGAGTCTCTCTCCAGAATGGAGCAGCTGACCGCCAAATCTTGCACTTTCATTGTGTGAATTGTTTCCCCATTACAAATGTCACCAGTATTAAATGTACCGTTAATACCTGTCATTTGGTTACATACATTTCTGTTAATGCATGCATTAATTACAGACATTACCGTTATCGGAGTGGAAACATTGTTTTCAGAGTTCAAAATCTGCTACACTTGTGAGAAACAAGTTGTTTATTTATTTCATAACCATCATTTACGAGATCTGTCAATTTATTTTTTTGTCTTTTGTTTGAGTGCTCCATGTGAGCAATGAGCATGTCTGGTTTCTCTGTTTAGGCAGTGTGAGCACACATCGAAGTACCTGGCCTGCTGCTTGGAAATGTAGGAAAGTGCATCTGTTGCGAATGATAATATATTAAAACTATAGTTCCTCATTATTGAAATTAAACTGCACCATGAAAATGTGCATATGAAAATCATAACTGGCAAGTAGAACGGTAGAAATGGCACCGCCTATGACATCTTTATAAAATAATTGCCTCCACGTCCATGGTCGGATTTTGCCTATAGGCTACTTTGAAGCAAGGTAAGACATGCCTAATATGAAATAAAACATTCAGGTTTCAAACAATTAAGTGTTGTCAAAGTGCATACTGCCTCCAGTTCACATTGTAAAGTGGTGGGTGACACACTGATAGCCTGTTGCCTGCGTTTGAATGGGAGGTGTGCTTCAATAAACAGTTGAGAAATAAAAATAGTAGCTCATTTTAAATCGCGTACCAAAACTATTGCATTTAGAATTGTTGCGCAATGAACGGGCTTATAAAAGCACATGTTTTACTCCAGTAGCAATCAGCTGGGAGCTGCAGGAGAAATCCCGCTCAAAATAGTCTCTGTATGCTGTGCATGTCTGATAGCTGTGTTGGATAAATAAGATAGGCGTACATTTAGATTAACAAAAATACATACAGGCCAATTTAATTCCCCTAAATTATGCAAATTAACCTATAAACAGATACAGTGGCTTGGGAAAGTATTCACCCCCTTGGCATTTTCCTATTTTGTTGCCTTACAACCTGGAATTAAAATAGATTTTTTGGAGGGGTTGCATCATTTGATTTACACAACATGCAAAATGTTTTATTATGAAAAAAAAAAAAAAGGAAAACTTGAGCGTGCATAACTATTCACCCCCCAAAGTCAATACTTTGTAGAGCCACCTTTTGAAGCAATTACAGCTGGACTGAGCACGCACCCCTGAGAGGGCCCAGTGTTGAGTTTCAGTGTGGCAGAAGTGTTGTTACCTACCCTTACCACCTGGGGGCAGCCTGTCAGGAAGTCTAGGATCCAGTTGCAGAGGGAGGTGTTTAGTCCCAGGGTCCTTAGCTTATTGATGAGCTTTGAGGGCACTATGGTGTTTAACGCTAAGCTTTAGCATTCTCACATAGGTGTTCCTTTTGTCCAGGTGGGAAAGGGCAGTGCGGAGTGCAATAGAGATTGCGTCATCTGTGGATCTGTTGGGATGGTATGCAAATTGGAGTGGGTTTAGGGTTTCTGGGATAATGGTGTTGGTGTGAGCCATGACCAGTCTTTCGATGCACTTCAAGCTACAGACGTGAGTGCTACGGGTTGGTAGTCGTTTAGGCAGGTTACCTTAGAGTTCTAGGGGTACAAGCACTATGGTGGCCTGTTTAAAATATGTTGGTATTACAGACTCGGACAGGGAGAGGTTGAAAATGTCAGTGAAGACACTTAGCAGTTGGTCAGCGCATGCTCGCAGTACACGTCCTGGTAATCCGTGTGGCCCTATGAGTAATTTAGTCTGGTAGACTTGTGTCACTGGGCAGCTCTCAGCTGTGCTTCCCTTTGTAGTCTGTAATGGTTTGCAAGCCCTGCCACATCCGACAAAGGTCAGAGCCGGTGTAGTACGATTCGATGTTTGTCCTGTATTGATGCTTTGCCTGTATGATGGTTCGGAGGGCATAGCGGGATTTCTTATAAGCTTCTTGGTTAGAGTCCCACTCCTTGAAAGAGGCAGCTCTAGCCTTTAGCTCAGTGCGGATGTTGCCTGTAATCCATGGCTTCTGGTTGGGGTATGTACCTACGGTCACTGTGGGGACGACGTAATCGATGCACTTATTGATGAAGATAATGACTAATGTGGTGTACTCCTCAATGCCATCGAAGGAATCCCGGAACATATTCCAGTCTGTGCTAACAAAACAGTCCTGTAGTTTAGCATCTGCGTCATCTGACCACTTTTTTATTGATCTAGTCACTGGTGCTTCCTGCTTTAATTTTTGCTTGTAAGCAGCAATCAGGATAGAATTATGGTCAGACTTGCCAAATGGAGGGCAAGGGAGAGCTTTGTATGCGTCTCTGTGTGTGCAGTAAAGGTGATCTAGGTGGAGTTTTTTTCCCTCTGGTTGCACATTTAAAATGCTGAAATTTGGTAAAACAGATTTAAGATTCCCTGCATTAAAGTAGGAGCGCCGCGTTTTCTTGTTTACTTATGGCGGAATACAGCTCAGTCAATGCTGTCTTAGTGCCAGCCTCTGACTGTGTTGGTATGTAAACAGCTACAAAAAAATACAGATAAACTCTAGATACAGTTGCTTGCGAAAGTATACACCCACCTTGGCATTTTTCCTATTTTGTTGCCTTACAACCTGGAATTAAAATATATGTTTTGGGGGTTTGTATCATTTGATTTACACAACATACTTACCACTTTGAAGATGCAAAATATTTTTAATTGTGAAATAAACATGAAATAAGACAAAAAATCTGAAAACTTGAGCATGCATAACTACCCCCCCTAAAGTCAATACTTTGTAGAGCCACCTTTTGCAGCAATTACAGCTGCAAGTCTCTTGGGGTATGTCTCTATAAGCTTGGCACATCTAGCCACTGGGATTTTTGCCCATTCTTCAAGTCAAAACTGCTCCAGCTCCTTCAAGTTGGATGGGTTCCGCTGGTGTACAGCAATATTATACCACAGATTCTCAATTGGATTGAGGTCTGGGCTTTGACTAGGCCATTCCAAGACATTAAATGTTTCCCCTTAAACCACTCAAGTGTTGCTTTAGCAGTATAATTAGGGTCATTGTCCTTCTGGAAGGTGAATAAGACAAACAGGTTTCCCTCAAGAATTTCCCTGTATTTAGAGCCATCCATCATTCCTTCAATTCTGACCAGTTTCCCAGTCCCTGCCGATGGAAAACATCCCCACAGCATGATGCTGTCACCACCATGCTTCACTGTGGGGATGGTATTCTCGGGGTGATGAGAGGTGTTGGGTTTGCACCAGACATAGCGTTTTCCTTGATGGCCAAAAAGCTACATTTTTTGTCTAACCTGACTAGAGTACCTTCTTCCATATGTTTGGGGAGTCTCCCACATGACTTTTGGCAAACACTAAACATGTTTGCTTATTCTTTTCTTTAACCTCTTGGCGTTCCCCTAGGATAGGGGGCGCTACAGCGATTTTTGAAAACAATTCGTGCCCATTTTAAACGGCCTCCTACTCAAACTCAGAAGCTAGGATATGCATATAATTAATACTTGTGGATAGAAAACACCCTAAAGTTTCTAAAACTGTTTGAATGGTGTCTGTGAGTATAACAGAACTCATATGGCAGTCAAAACCCCGAGACTGATCGTAACAGGATGTGGAATTCTGAATTGTGGACTCAACTTCACATCTTTGCCTGTAATTCACACAGTGAGCAATGGTTCATTGAGCACTTCCTATTGCTTCCACTAGATGTCCCCAGTCTTTACAAAGTGGTTTGAGTCTCCTACTGTTAAAACTGAATGAATGAGACGCTGTTGAAATTGGTCACATGAGGAGGGCCATCACCATTATGACGCCGGTGGCCCTGGCTTCCCTCCCTTTTCGAAACGTTTTGAAACACAATGCAATCGTCCCCCTCGAATCTTATTGGCTCTCTTGTTGAAAAAGGCCCTGAAGATTTATGTTATACAACGTTTGACATGTTTGAACGAACCTAAATGGAGAAAAAAATGCATTTTCTCGAAATAGCTGTCTCGCGGCCGACGGAGCATTTGGATCAGCCTTCAGACGCGCTAACAAGAACAAGCTCTTGGAGCATAAAGGAGTAATTTTTTCGAACAAAAATACATTTGTTGTGGACCTTTTCTGAGTATCGCAAAGTGTGATTACCCAGTAGTTATTTTTAAATCTGGCATTACAGGTGCTTTCAAGAGATATTCATCTATAAATCTTAGAATGAGAATATTACATTTTAAAAATGTTTTCGAATAGTAATTTAGTAAATTGTAGCACTGTTTCACCGGATGCATTTGAGGGAAAATAGTCAACGTTACGTGCCGATGTAAAATGCTGTTTTTATATATAAATATGAACTTTATCGAACAAAAGAATGCATGCATTGTGTAACATGATGTCCTAGGTGTGTCATCTGATGAAGTTTGTAAAAGGTTAGTGCTGCATTTAGCTGTTTTTTGGTTATTTGTGATGCATGTGGTTGGTCGGAAAATGGCTATGTGGCTACTTTTACGATATACTCCTCTAACATAATCTAATGTTTTGCTTTTGCTGTAAAGCCTTTTTGAAATCGGACAACGTGGTTCGATTCAGGAGGTGTATCTATAAAACGATATAATTTGGAAAAAAAATTGAAGAAAAAAAAAGTATTACATTTTGTTATGCTAATGGCGATAGGATTTTTCGCTGGATGTCCGAGGCCGCACAGGGGTTAAGCAATGGCTATTTTTCTGGCCACTCTTCTGTAAAGCCCAGCTCTGTGGAGTGTACGGCTTAAAGTGGTCCTATGGACAGATACTCCAATGTCTGCTGTGGAGCTTTACAGCTCCTTCAGGGTTATCTTTGGTCTCTTTGTTGCCTCTCTGATTAATGCCCTCCTTGCCTGGTCCATGAGTTTTGGAAGGCGGCCCCCTCTTGGTTTGGTGTCATATTCTTTCCATTTTTTTAATAATGGATTTAATGGTGCTCAGTAGGATGTTAAGTTTCTGATAATTTTTTTATAACCCAAACCTGATCTGTACTTCTCCACAACTTTGTCCTTGACCTGTTTGGAGAGCTCCTTTGTCTTCATGGTGCCGCTTGCTTGGTGGTGCCCCTTGCTTAGTGGTGTTGCAGACTCTGGGGCCTTTCGGAACAGGTGTATATATACACTGAACTCATGTGACACTTAAAGTCCACCTGTGTGCAATCTAACTAATTATGTGACTTCTGAAGGTAATTGGTTGCACCAGATCTTATTTAGGGGCTTCATAGCAAAGGGGGTGAATACATATGCACGCACCACTTTTCAGTGTTTTTATTTTAAATGTTTTGAAACAAATAATTGTTTTCATTTCACTTCGACTATTTTGTGTATGTCATGAAATCTGAATAAAAATCCATTTAAATTACAGGTTGTAATGCAACAAAATAGGAAAAACGCCAAGGGGATGAATACTTTTGCAAGGCACTGTAAGCATGATGGTCAAATGTATTTACATTGACTTGTATCTCCATCAATGAATTAACAGCCTCATTTTGCAATGGGATTTTTTCCCCTCCCGGTCATTTTAGCCTGCAACAGATTCATTTATAGTTTTTTCATTTTTTGGGGGGTGGACAAAAGCCAGCAACTTTTTGACGTGTACCACAGACTACACAACAGACACTTAACAGCAGCAGTGCAGCATTGCCATTGACTTGTCTAGCTAAAAACAAGGTTTCATAAACATCATCTAAAATTAACAGTAATCCAATCCCATGCAAGTCTGGATTCTATTCTGGTAATACTGTGAATCTGGGTTTACTGAATGAAAGTAATCTGAAATGTGTTTTCTTCCTCTTTTTTTTTTATACCTCACCTGAAAAACTGTCTAGCTCTGGCAATGCAATGCATCAAGGTCAAAGTGATGCTTGCCACAAGGTCAAAATGTGAAATGTTAAAAGAAGTGAAGGCACGGTATACGTACGTCTAGATTTAGCCTAGTCTTTAGGCTACATTTGAACTAGAGACAAAAGAAGAGGTCAATCATATACCTATATGCCCATATCTAAGACAGGGGATATAAAGGTGTGCATCACCCCGAGACAAAGGGAGTTGTAGATAGAATTATCTCGGCTATGTCGGTGAGAGCCCTGGCAAGGCACGTTAAGGCAGAGTAAATAAGGAGTGAGGGCTTATCAGAGGAGCTGACCCACTTTGCGGGCTGCATACTGAGCAGCGTGGCTGGCTGACGTCAATGCTCCCAACAGCCCAGGGGCTCGCTATGCGGGGAGGGTGGGCTGCGCAACGCCGCGCCCAGCACCAGTCACTCTGTCTGTGTCCCAAATGGATCCCGGCAGTGGCTGTTCGTTTATAAATGAGGGACAATGCGATGTGTCCTTGTTCAAGTTGACACAACTGCATAGAGAGCTCAGCTTACTATGGTGATTTATACAGATGCTGGACAGTGTGTATGGTTGAGTATCACCCTGTCTGAGGTACAGAGGCATGGGGGGGGGGGGTGAATGAGAGGGTGGTTTAATGATTATACCACACCTGCACCTTGAACATGTGATTCTGTGTAACGGGTGGCCTTTCAGCTTGGTCCATGAACAATAAAACAAGAGATAGTGTAATAGTGTGGGTGAAGAGGGGGGAGGTGTCAAGCAGTGTACCACTGTGCTCAAATGTTGTTTGATGCAGCAGCAGAACCAATCAATGATCACATATGATATGGCAAGTGTTTTCAAAGCAGTTCATTTGATGCCAGCCTCAACCCCAAGTGTGATTAAGAGGCTTCCTGATTAGTGCATGATATGGCCGCTTCTCAGAACGTGCTGTACTGGCGCGCGTGCGCACACACACACACGCACACACTCTTTGAAATAGAAACATAAAAGCAACACCCCCTGCTGCCTGGCACTTGGGTGACCTTTCCCTGACTGACCATCAACCACGACAGCACTCTGGAGCGTCAGAGACTGACCGGCCAGGCAGTTCTGGGTATACAAAAGGAGACCTTTAAAAGGGAGACTAGTGTGGCAGTGCATCCTCTTCTTTGAGGATAAAACATGATCCACACAATGTCCTTCGGTGAGGTAAAACAAGGCGTGAGATATCACTGGGGGAACATTTATCTGTTTCTCTGTGCAGTGAGTCTCTTTTTAGTCCAGAGAGACTAGAACAAAATGACAAAAAACATTGTCCTCATCTAAGACAAGCAAAGGATGTACCAATGTCCTTGTGGGCCTGCCTGATGTATTTGTAATCCTAGGTTAATGTTTTCACTGGTCCATTTCCCCCAAAAAGTGTACCTTTCCCAACAATTGGATCGGAGTCATTGTGGTGGCGATATTGCCTTTGAAAATAACAACAACCACCTGCCACCACAACCAATCATCTTCTCTTACATCCACAGAGAGACAAACTGGGTCGTGTTCATTAGATATCAAACGGAACAAAACAGACTAAAACCGAGGAGGGATTAAAAGGACTCATTTTAATTTTCAGTTGAAAATCGTTTGGAAACGTTTTCCTTTGCGTGCCCTAATGAACACAGGAAGACAGGCTTCTTAAGTCTCTCCGTCAGTCACTGTCCGGACTAGCCTAGATCTCACACCCCTGGAGCAGGAACGCAAAGACTCTGTGGGCATACGCACATCGTGTCACCATGTTTGACAAACATCTCAGAACACTGCTTCTCACCCAGCCCTCTCGCAGATGCTCGATGACATTTTCACCAGCCCGCTCAAAATGCCATCTTCCTGATAATGCAACAACAGCCCGAGGCTCTGTGCAGTACGGCCTAGCTTTCAGCTCCTGCTTCCCTGATCTAGCTAGGGGGCTTTGGTTACCTCAACACAGTGCAAATGGCCTGCTCTGGTCGTTAGACATTTCAGAACTGAACCGTCACGTAGGACATTGCTCCTGGCCATGTAATCCAAAAGCAACGTTCTGATCAAAACAAGTTGTGAAGTTGTTCTCACTGCAATATAAAAGACTTGGTTTACAATTTCTAGGCCTGTCAATTTACAGGATCTTCACAACTGTGAACAGGAAACTCTCTACACAAGGTATTTTCATACAGTCCATCCCACTGGCCATTCCAAGATTATTCTTAGGTTCCCTTGAAACACTAAGAGTAGGGTTGCAAAATTCAGCCAACTTTCCAAAAATTGCCAGGACTCCAACCAGGATTTCTGGAAAACAGGGGGAATTTTGGAACCCTAGCAATGAGAAAGTCCAGGAGTTTTTCTTGACCATGTGACTTGACCAGAAAAAAAATTCTGGTCTCTTATGACAGGTTATGGAGTCAGGAAAAACCACAAAAACATCTGGCTTCACTGCACTGACCACCTACCTGCTATCTTGATGTTCATGTGTCCGTCCAGCAGCAGGTTCTCAGCCTTCAGGTCTCGGTGGACTATGTTACGGTTGTGGCAGTACTCCACCGCTGATAGGATCTGCCAGAACTTACGCCGCGCTTCCAGCTCGCTCAGTCGCCCATGTTTGGCCAGGTAGTCTAGAGAGGGGAGAGGGTTAGAGTCATATACATTCATCAGCTGGCTTACATTCAAATCAAGGGTGGCTAGGATGCATAGCCCTCAAACATGTATTGTAGGCCTGTGTGTGCTCCATGTCTTCTACCTAGCTAAGGCTTGCTAGACTACACATTAGACCAAATCCATCTGTCTGACTAAACGGAATCCCCACTCTGCTCATGCCTGAACAGTAATAGGCTAGTACAATTCTATGTGGGTTTGGTTTGCCATATGCCACGGTTGTAGAGTACAATGACATAGTGGCATGGAACACCTCAGCTCTCTCAACTATTCTTACAGTAACCACCCCTCCTCTGGCCAGCCGACAAAGGAAAGGACAGTAATGAGCCACAATAAGGAGCCTGGCCTGTGATTCTGTGGTCGGGTCGAGGCAGCAGAGCAAACACACCCCCCCACCCCGCATGGACGTAATCATGTGGTCAGTCACCACACCCAGGAGTGCTGGGTCAGCCCCCTGGCCCTCAGCCCCCAGCCAGCCAAGCCCGCAGACCCTACAGGCCCAACTAACGCATACAGTGCTCGAATAACATATTCTAGCCCAGCCTGGCTAGCTCCGCTCAGCTTACAGCTGGAGGGCTGAGGTGAGCTGGCAGGGCTGGGCAGTGACAAACACATTATAGCCTAAGCCTACTGTAATACACAGAAAACATTGAAAATGTCCTCATCAGCTAACTCAAGGAGGGGATAGAAGGAGGGTTACTCAGAACTGCCCTGCTGTTTGTGCATTAGCACATAAGAGGGGGAGGGAGAGAGTGAGAAAGAGCCAAGATGACCTAACTCCAATGTCCCTGGGTGCTGCAATGTCGTGCAAAGAGCTGTATGACGCTATTCTGTTCTGACCCCTACGCTGCCTCTCTACGGGACAAATGGGTGGAAACAAATTTGGGCCACGGACCATTTTCCTGAGACAAATGCAAACACTTGGAATCTATTTTGGGGCTCCCGAGTGGCGCAGCGGTCTAAGGCACTGCATCTAAGTGCTAAAGGCGTCACTAGGGACCCTGGTTCGATCCCGGGCTGTATCACAACCGGCCGTGATCGGGAGTCCCATAAGGCGCACAATTGGCCCAGCGTCATTAGGGTTTGGCCGGGGTAGGCCGTCATTGTAAATAAGAATTTGTTCTTAACTGACTTGCCTAGTTAAATAAAAGGTTAAACAAAATATTAAAAAATGTTGGGGGCTTGGCTTATCTTGTTTTAATTTACTTTAAGAGTGAAACAACTAGAATAGTCTACATGTTAAAGAAACCTCCCCATCCATCTCCAAAGATCATGGACCCATCATGGCTCGAATTCTGTTGATATTTCTTTAATTAGTATTCAGCGATGCTGACAGTCTTCGCACAAACAGCAAGTCCAAAAATTCTCCAACAGCAAACACTTCGCCCAAACTCTCACAACATCGCTGGGACCAAAAGGCTCCTTATTAACAGCTTTTACCCCAAAGCCACAAGACTGCTGAACAGTTACTCAAACGGCTACCCAGACTATTTACATTGACACCTATAAAAATATATATTTTTACAACGACTCTTGTTTGATGTACATTCACTGGACTCTAACTACACACACACACACACACACACACACACACTGCTACTACTCTGTATATTATCTAAGCATAGTCACTTTATCCCTAGCTACAGTGCATTCGGAAAGTATTCAGACCCCTTGACTTTTTCCACATTTTGTTACGTTACAGCTTATTCTAAAATGGATTAAATAAATAATCTCAATCTACACACACACACACACACACACACACACACACACTACACCATAATGACAAAGCAAAAACTGGTTTTTAGAAAGTTATATAATAAAAAATAAAACTCAAAAACCTTATTTACACAACAATTAAGACACAGACTCGAAATTGAGCTCAGGTGCATCCTGTTTCCATCAATCATACTTGAGATGTTTCTACAACTTCATTGGGGTCCACCTGAAGTAAATGTAATTGATTGGACATGATTTGGAAAGGCACACACACCTGTCTATATAAAAAGGTCCCACAGTTGTCAGTGGATGTCAGAGCAAAAACCAAGCTATGAGGTCAAAGGAATTGTAAGTAGAGCTCCGAGACAGGATTGTGTCGAGGCACAGATCTGGGGAAGGGTTCCAAAAAATGTCTGCAGCATTGAAGGTCCCCAAGAACACAGAAGTTTGGAACCACCAAGACTCTTCCTGGAGCTGGCTGCCTGGACAAACTGAGCAATTGGAGAAGGACCTTAGTCATAAAGGCCTGACAGAGCTCTAGAGTTCCCCTGTGGAGAACCTTCCAGAAGGACAACCATCTCTGCAGCACTCCACCAAATCAGGTGGCCAGATGGAAGCCCCTCAGTAAAAGCCACATGACAGCCCACTTGGAGTTTGCCAAGAGGCACCTAAAAACGACTCTGACCATGAGAAACAAGATTCTCTGGTCTAATGAAACCAAGATTGAACTCTTTGGCCTGAATGCCAAGCCTCACGTCTGGAGGAAACCTGGTACCATCTCTACGGTGAAGCATGGTGGTGGCAGCATCATGCTGTGGGGATGTCTTTCAGCGGCAGGGACTGGGAGAATACTCAGAATCGAGGGAAAGATGAACAGAGCAAAGTACAGAGAGATCCTTGATGGAAACCTTCTCCAGAGCGCTCAGGACCTCAGACTGGGGCGAAGGTTCACCTTCCAACAGGACGACGACCCTAAGCACACAGCCAAGACAACGCAGGAGTGGCTTCGGGACAAATCTCTGAATGTCCTTGAGTGGCCCAACCAGAGCCCGGACTTGAACCCGATCGAATATCTCTGGAGAGACCTGAAAATAGCTGTGCAGCAACGCTCCCCATACAACCTGAGAGGATCTGCAGAGAAGAATGGGAGAAACTCCCCAAATACAGGTGTGCCAAGCTTGTAGCGTCATACCCAAGAAGACTTGAGGCTGTAATCGCTGCTAAAGGTGCTTCAATAAAGTACTGAGTCAAGGGTCTGAATACTTAGGTAAATGTGATAAGTTTAATTTTAAATACATTTGTAAAAATGTCTAAAAAACAGTTTTTGCTATGTCAATATTGGGTATTGTGTGTAGATTGATGAGAAAAATAACAATTTAATCAATTTTAGAATAAGGCTGTAACATAACAAAATGTGGAAAAAGTCAAGGGGTCGGAATACTTTCCAAATATAGATAATTACCTCAATGACCTGGACTAACCCTTAACCACTGCACATTGACCCAGTACCGGTACCTCTTGTGTATAGCCTCATTGTTTCCATTTTAATTGTGATAGCATTTTTCCTTTAACATTTATTTTACCAGTTAAGTTGACTGAGAACACAATGTCATTCATAGCAATGACCTGGGGAATTGTTACAGGAGAGAGGAGGATGAATGAGCCAACTGGAAGCTGGGGATGATTAGGCGGCCATGATGGTATGAGTGTATTTAGCAAGTTTTTCTAACGTACTGTAAAAAAAATAAAAAAATGATGCATTGTTGGTTAAGGGCTTGTAAGTAAGCATTTCACGGTATGGTCTACACCTGTTGTATTCGGCGCATGTGAAAAATAACATTTGATTTGAATTGTAACCATCCGCAAATTCCAAATCAAATAAAACTCGTTACGACTTCCTCCCACCAATTACAACCATGAACAGATATAAATGGGGGAGAGAATTCATAATTTCCCATCCAGTCTCATCAACAGCCTCTGGGGAACTCGTGTCATGATGGCATCTTCACACCTGCAACCAGCAGGCAGCCATGCATGCAGCTCTGTATTTCACACCCTCACATAGCATGGAGGGAGAGACAGAGAACTGGGAACTAATTTCCCTCTACAGTACAAGGGCAAAATTACGTTCAAGACATTTCAACGATACAAAACATTTCAGGAGACCAACCAGAGTTTGAGTTTTAAAGAGTCTGAGTCATCTCAACAGCGTCAACCATCCTGTGCTCACACGAGAGAGGGCTGGATAAAAATGAAAAATGGAGCAACTGCAAAGTTAGGCTATTCCTAAGGGCAATAGCAAGAATTAAATCCATCAATCTGAATTATAATTCCCTCATATCCAGCTCATTATGCAAATGAGAATGCATACAGCTAAAGTTCCAGGAAACTGACATTATGGCCAGACAGTACAGTACTTCTGATGAACGGTTAACTTCAGAGGGAATTACAAAAACATGACACTGATTAGAGAGAGGGTGCCATATTCCATATTGTTACCCCTCTTGACTGAGGCTTCTCTTTGTGGCGTGTCTCTAATAAAAAGAAAAAAAACTCACTTAGCATGGGAATGTGGCGAGGTGCTCTGAATACAGAGATTGGGTGGGTGGGTGGGCTACGGCTGCTGCAGCTACACAACACGGCTATGTGATAAACCTCTGCATATACTGAGTAGTAAGCCTACAGCGGCCTCTTGCACTATAGTAATTAACCAATCCCTCGCTAGAGTAAGTCTGGACTTTGGATCCTGGATACCCATTTGGCTGGAATTATCAAACGCTTACATTGGACAATAGAAGTGTTGTTCACTGTGCTAGATACTATTTTTACTGCATTGAAATAGACATTATGAGAAATACAATATATACTGCTCAAAAAAATAAAGGGAACACTTAAACAACACAATGTAACTCCAAGTCAATCACACTTCTGTGAAATCAAACTGTCCACTTAGGAAGCAACACTGATTGACAATACATTTCACATGCTGTTGTGCAAATGGAATAAACAACAGGTGGAAATTATAGGCAATTAGCAAGACACCCCCAATAAAGGAGTGGTTCTGCAGGTGGTAACCACAAACCACATCTCAGTTCCTATGCTTCCTGGCTGATGTTTTGGTCACTTTTGAATGCTGGCGGTGCTTTCACTCTAGTGGTAGCATGAGACGGAGTCTACAACCCACACAAGTGGCTCAGGTAGTGCTGCTCATCCAGGATGGCACATCAATGCGAGCTGTGGCAAGGTTTGATATGTCTGTCAGCGTAGTGTCCAGAGCATGGAGGCGCTACCAGAAGACAGGCCAGTACATCAGGAGACGTGGAGGAGGCCGTAGGAGGGCAACAACCCAGCAGCAGGACCGCTACCTCCGCCTTTGTGCAAGGAGGAGCAGGAGGAGCACTGCCAGAGCCCTGCAAAATGACCTCCAGCAGGCCACAAATGTGCATGTGTCTGCTCAAACGGTTAGAAACAGACTCCATGAGGGTGGTATGAAGGCCCGACGTCCACAGGTGGGGGTTGGGCTTACAGCCCAACACCGTGCAGGACGTTTGGCATTTGCCAGAGAACACCAAGATTGGCAAATTCGCCACTGGCACCCTGTGCTCTTCACAGATGAAAGCAGGTTCACACTGAGCACATGTGACAGACGTGACAGAGCCTGGAGACGCCGTGGAGAACGTTCTTCTGCCTGCAACATCCTCCAGCATGACCGGTTTGGCGGTGGGTCAGTCATGGTGTGGGGTGGCATTTCTTTGGGGGGCCGCACAGCCCTCCATGTGCTCGCCAGAGGTAGCCTGACTGCAATTAGGTACCGAGATGAGATCCTCAGACCCCTTGTGAGACCATATGCTGGTGCGGTTGGCCCTGGGTTCCTCCTAATGCAAGACAATGATAGACCTCATGTGGCTGGAGTGTGTCAGCAGTTCCTGCAAGAGGAAGGAATTGATGCTATGGACTGGACCGCCCGTTCCCCAGACCTGAATCCAATTGAGCACATCTGGGACATCATGTCTCGCTCCATCCACCAACGCCACATTGCACCACAGACTGTCCAGGAGTTGGAGGATGCTTTAGTCCAGGTCTGGGAGGAGATCCCTCAGGAGACCATCCGCCACCTCATCAGGAGCATGCCCAGGCATTGTAGGGAGGCCATACAGGCACGTGGAGGCCACACACACTACTGAGCCTCATTTTGACTTGTTTTAAGGACATTACATCAAAGTTGGATCAGCCTGTAGTGTGGTTTTCCACTTTAATTTTGAGTGTGACTCCAAATCCAGACCTCCATGGGTTGATAAATTGGATTTCCATTGATTATTTTTGTGTGATTTTGTTGTCAGCACATTCAACTATGTAAAGAAAAAAGTATTTAATAAGATTATTTCATTCATTCAGATCTAGGATGTGTTATTTTAGTGTTCCCTTTATTTTTTTGAGCAGTGTATATCGGTTGAGATGTTTGAATAACCACTCCTTCCTCTTTCCCCCATAGATACAACATATGTAAGGTCCATAAGTCAAGTATTGAATTTCAAGTACAGATTCAACAAAAAAGACCAGAGCCTGTCGAAAGCCTCAAAGAAGGGCAGTGACTGGACGATGGGTAACAATAACAAACATTGAATATCTCTTTAAGGATGGTCAAGTTAATAATTATGTTGTGGATGATGTATTAAACCACCCAGACACAAAGATACAGTCGTCCTTCTGAACGGAGCTGCTGTACACCAGACACTGGGAGAGGAATTCACCTTTCAGCAGAATAATAACCTACAACACAAAGCCAGATCTACACTGGAGTGGCTTACCAAGAAGACAGTGAATGTTCCTGAGTGGCCAAGTTACAGTTTTGACTTAAATCTGCTTGAAAATCTATGGCAAGACTTGAAAATTGCTCTCTAGCCTTGATCCCCAACACCTTGACAGAGCTAAGCTGTTCCATTCACACACGAGCAACAGCGTCTGGTGCGCTCCAGAGTGCTTCCGCTAAGAGCTAATGACACAGAAAAAGCAAGCTTGTCACAGCAGCTACCGTCACAACAGTGGATGGATGAGTAATGCACTGCTTCAACGTCAGAAGGGGCAAGGAGGAGGACCAACAACATGGCAGCACAGTCAGGTGTACTCAGTCAAAGAAGTGTTGCATTCTGGGAGAAAGTGGGAGAGACGGGGGGGATGAATGATGAATCACAAATCCAGGACAGGGTGTTAAAAACAACGAGGGAAAAGCTCAGAAGAGCACCGTGTTCCAGTTGTGATGGGTAGATGTGTAATCTCTTAACAGCTGCTCAGGTTTTGAAGAGATTGGAAAGCCAAGTGAGAGCAGGACCTGGCGTCCGTACATTTCTCAGCTGACCGGCATCCAGACAGCCAAGCCAGGGGGAGCCTGCCCACTGAACATGGGAAATAACGACTCTCTCCCTCTCGCCCGATCAATCCTGCAACGTCTCAGCTCCAAACTTATTTTCCTGAAATTTAGTGCGGAAGTAAAGACGTACCCATACGCTACACAATTCAACACTACCTAGCATGCCCCAGGTCAATCAGCCATCAAAACGATGATACTAGTGTCAGCTAGGTGAGTCAAGTGTAGCCAAGCCTTTTCAGCTCAGACAAAAAACACCCGATACCTACTGAGTAACAGAATTTAAAAAATTACAGACCCAACTACTGCAGCGGACAATAGAAGTTGACAGCCAAAATGAATCTCGCCGTGGCACTCTCTCAAGAAGACAGATGTGTTTAGGCCTAGTCAATTTAACCCAGCCACTCTCCTGTAGTGTTTTCTTCTTAATATGCATGGCCTACATTTTTTTTTACCCCCTTTACAAATTGATGCCCCCCCCCTCCTCTGCCTGGCGGTTCTGTTCCTCCTCATTATTTGTAGTTGACCCAATTTCTCCAGGTTTGATCCACTCCTGCAGCTTGGTGGGTGGGTGAGGCTGACAAGCCAGCAGACAGGTTGGCATGGCTGCTTTCAATGTGTCTGGCCCACCACCCTGCCAGACTCAGAGTCCACAGGGCTGGGATGGATGGATCGTAGAAATAGACCTACTGGAACTGTAAGTCATTGACTTGTATAGGAACGTCCGTTTTAGTAATTCCAATTCTATGGGATGGACATGGACAGACAGACTAGATCTCCTCCCAGACAGCTAGCTAGTTGACACGGAGTCTGGGACAAAGCTGGATGGACACGGACTGAGAGCAGCAGGCTTATAAAAAGGACTTCTAAGCAGTGATAACAGATAGGTGGGTGAAGTGCTTTCTGGTGATTGGATAAAGAACTGTGGCTTCACAAAGCCACTAACAGACACAACTTGACAGCCAGCTACTCAGTCAAGTTGCACAAATGTAGCTTGGTGGATCTTTAGATTGATGTTAAGTGGAAGGAATGTCTGTTTATAATGGAAGAAAACTGAACATTATAATCCTGTTTACCTACGTCAGCTATTGTGCTGCTTGCTGGTGTCTGAAAATCTCAGTGATGATGTTGATGGCGAAAAGCATATAAATGCATTATATAACCATATTACTTTGTGCAATTAGCACAATAAGTGGGGCCAAAATGGTTCTGTAATACCTAGACATGATCCGCTGAGCAATCTAAGTATTCTCTGAAATGAGGTTACCCAAATGTACTGTCCACCCTTCAGTAGGCTCCTGTTGGAGTGCTGCACTGATGAACTATCAAGCCCAGTCTATTTCTATCATAATGGGCTTGTAGTGGGCTGATTGCAAGACAAGTCCTCCAGGTGCCACATAAGTCAATACTGCCCCAGAAAGAGTCCTGAGCCCTATGGGCTTCCCCATGGGCCCTGGTCAAAAGAAGTGCACTAAAAGCATGGAGGGAGGTGTCATTTGGGATGTGACCCTGGTCTCAATGCAGTCGCCTTTGTCCCATTCACTCGCCACTACTCTGCACCCTTCTTTATCAGTCGTGGTGAAAACAAAACGGCTGTTGTTAGAATCAACACCAGTATCAGGTCTGAGCTTGACCCTGGCATAACCCAGGCACAGGGAGAAGCAGAGTGTCAAACACAGTTTGTTTATTTAGTGCAGTATCGTTGCTTTGGACACACACACACACACACACACGTGATGACCATCCAAAATAAGGCATCAACCACTTGATGAGAATCATTGCCACATTTCCCTACTCCGACCCTCTGTAAACATGCATTACTCTGACTAGGCAAAAATCACACAAAACACACCCCCTAAGAAGTGAGTGTGTAAGAACAAAAAAAGACCTGTCACATACAGTGCCTTCAGAAAGTATTCATACCAATGTACTTTTCCCACATTTTGTTGTGTTACAGCCTGAATTTAAAATGTATTAAAACAAGATGGATTTTTATATTTTTTTTACACATTTTTGTCCCCAATTTCATGATATCCAAATGGTACTAGTTACAGTCTTGTCCCATCGTTGCAACTCCCGTACGGACTCAGGAGAGGCGAAGGTCGAGAGCCAAGCGTCTTCCAAAATACGACCCTGCTTCTTGACACACTGCTCTCTTAACCCGGAAGCCAGCCGCATCAATGTGTCGGAGGAAACACCGTACAACTGGTGACCGTGTCAGCGTACAAGCACCCGGCCTACCACAGGGGGTTGAATACATATGTAATCAAGATACAGTGCATTCGGAAAGTATTCAGACACCTTCCCTTTTTCCAAAATGTGTTACGTTACAGTCTTATTCTAAAATGGATTAAATTAATGTTTTCCTCAATCTAAAAGACAATACCCCTTAATGACAAAGCAAAAAAAAAATAAACTGAAATACCTTGTTTATATAAGTATTCAGACCCTTTGCTATGAAACTCGAAATTGATTTCAGGTGAATCCTGTTTTCATGGATCATTCTTGAGATGTTTCTACAACTTGGAGTCCACATGTGGTAAATTAAATTGATTGGACATGATTTGGAAAGGCACACACCTGTCTATAAGGTCCCACAGTTGACCAAGCAATGAGGTCGAAGAAATTGTCCGTAGAGCTCCAAGACAGGATTGTGTCAAGGCACAGATCTGGGGAAGGATACCAAAAAAGTTCTGCAGCATTGAATGTCCCCAAGAACACAGTGGCCTCCATCATTCTTAACTGGAAGAAGTTTGGAAACACCAAGACTCTTCCTAGAGCTGGCCGCCTGGCCAAAATGAGCAATCGGGGGAGAACGGCCTTGGTCAGGGAGGTGACCAAGAACCCGAAGGTCACTGACAGAGCTCCAGAGTTCCTCTGTGGAGATGGGAGAACCTTCCAGAAGGATAACCATTGGCATGGATAAGGCAGACAACTTTGTTGCGTGCCCTGCATCACTTCACTTTGTTCCACGGGTAAAGAAATGTCATCCTTCATGTGTCAAGCAAGCACTCCCTTTCCTCCCTCTACACAAAAAAATAAATAAATGAGAGAACCAGAAAACGCTGCTTATATAACCAAGATGGCTGGTGGCAACAGCGCTGGTTCTCATTGGAGCAGACCAGAGAGTCTGGTGTGTCTGTTACCTGGTGTGTCTCCTACCTCAATGGTACATCAAGATTGGTTCTATAAGTCCTAATAGGTTATTTCTAGGGCTTCTGGTTTTGCCCTCCTTTCATGACCAGACTCTTATTCATTCTTCACAGCTAGGCTATCTAGCGTTTTCATATCAATAACTGCTCCAGTCGAGTAGTAGAATCCCACCAATTGTTTGTCTTCCACTTTTTAAGGGGCAAAGGTTAACCAACCCACTCACCTTGTGCACACCCTCAAGCACACAGAACAGGAAAGTCACTGTACCCAGCTCTGCATTGCCTACAGTACAATGATGTGTCAAACATCTTGCAACACAACTCATCAATACAAAAATCACTTTACATAACCATTGGGAAATGGCTTGCCTCGGGAAGAAGGCCTGTCTGTGAGGTCCATGTACTGTACAAAAAACAAAATGTGCTTTGGGGTAAAATAGCATTCACATTTCACATCTTTACCTACATCATATGATATTATCTTAGGTTTAGATTCTGTCTTATTTGGTGGGTATATAGAACAGACAGGTAAGCCTGTAACAACTCTGTACAGATACAGACGGGTATTGAGGAAAGCCCGTTTTGACTGACCCCTGAACTGAAAATGGAGGTCAGACAAGCTCTATTAACCCGTGCCTCCTCCTCCTTGCCCTCTCCCTGCCCCAGTGGGTGCCATCCAAGTGGCACAACAACGTAAACAAGGGTATTTGGACAAACTACCAGCCTTGTTTAGTCAAAACATAAGACCAGGAAATCATCTCTAAATTCACTATCTACGTGGTTCACAATCATATATCATAGAATTCTAATTATATGGGTTTAACGCAATGCTTCTCACCTATCACAATCAATCTTCACTGAAAGTAGGCTTAGGGGCAAGACATGCAAATGGTGAGGAACTCAAGGGAACATTTAATGAAATCATCTCATTGTCTCTCAACAGGTGGAGGCATTCCTTTGTCCTACTACCTGTCCTTAGACAGAATGAAAGAAGCCTTCCTTTTTGATTAAGCAAAAGCCTATCAGGAACATACACTGAGTATATGAACACCTTCCTAATATTGAGTTGCACCCCCTTTTGCCCTCATAACAGCCTCAATTTGTTGGGGCATGAACTCTACAAGGTGTCGAAAGCAATCCAGAGGGATGCTGGCCCATGTTGACTCCAATGCTTCCCACAGTTGTGTCAAGTTGGTTGGATGTCCGTTGGGTGATGGACCACTCTTGATACACACCAGAAACTGTTGAGTGTGAAAAACCCAGAAGCGTTGCAGTTCTTGACACAAACCCGTGCGCCTGGTACCCACTGTCACAGGGGTTCCCAAACCTTTTCACTCAGGCCCTGCAATCCAGCATTGGGGAACATCCCGCACCCCTCCTTCATACGCGCCATATTTATTTCTATGGGCACAAGCACTGTTCATGACACAAACTGTTCACACCGCTCTTGTTGGAAGAGAGAAAATGTTGCTGGTTTAAAGCTATTTTGTCATTGGCTGCAGAGAACATTTTGCAGTTTTAAAGCAAGTGTTCTTGCAATTCTATACATTTTGCCATGTCTAATATGTATTCATGTGATATTTGAGTTATAAAACATTACTACAAAATCTATGGGCTAAAAAAACATAGCTAAAAAACATTAGCTGACATGGGCTAGTTGATCCGGACATTATCTAGCAGTTACAAATAGCTCTCTAATGTATGCAATGACTAACATGACAAGAGGAACTGATGATGCACTACCTAATTTGTAAATTGCACCTTGTACATTCTACTATTACAACTTTCAAGAGTAAGTTGAAAGCCGGACTTAGTTCCTTAATAAATAAATCCTCTTTATTAAGGGGGGCAGTATTTTCACGTCCGGATGAAAAGCGTGCCCAGAGTAAACTGCCTGCTACTCAGGCCCAGAAGCTAGGATATGCATATTATTAGTAGATTTGGATAGAAAACACTCTGAAGTTTCTAAAACTGTTTGAATGATGTCTGTGAGTATAACAGAACTCATATGGCAGGCAAAAACCTGAGAAAAATCCAACCAGGAAGTGGGAAATCTGAGGCTTGTAGTTTTTCAAGTGATTGCCTATCCAATATACAGTGTAAATGGGGTCATATTGCACTTCCTAAGGCTTCCACTAGATGTCAACAGTCTTTAGAACGTTGTTTCAGGCTTCTACTGTGAATGGGGAGAGAATAAGAGCTGTTGGAATCAGGTGTCTGGAAAAAAAGGCATGAGCTCAGTCACGCGCGCAGCCTTGGGAGCGAGCTGAGTTCCTCTTCATTCCTAAAGACAAAGGAATTGTCCGGTTGGAATTTTATTGAAGATTTACGATAAAAACATCCTAAAAATTGATTCTATACATCATTTGACATGTTTCTACAAACTGTAGTTAAACTTTGACTTTTCGTCTGGACTTAGTGCGCACGCGCCTTGTACATTTGGAATAGTGAGCCTAACTCGCAAACAAAATGGAGGTATTTGGACATAAAGATGAACTTTATCGAACAAAACAAACATTTATTGTGGAACTGGGATTCCTGGGAGTGCATTCCAATGAAGATCATCAAAGGTAAGTGTATATTTATAACGCTATTTCTGACTTCTGTTGACTCCACAACATGGCGGGTATCTGTATGGCTTGTTTTGGTGTCTGAGCACTGTACTCAGATTATTGCAAGGTGTGCTTTTGCCGTGAAGCTTTTTTGAAATCTGACACAGCGGTTGCATTAAGGAGAAGTGCATCTTTAATTCTGTGCATAACACTTGGATATTTTATCAAAGTTTATGATAAGTATTTCTGTAAATTGATGTGGCTCTCTGCAAAAATCACAGGAGGTTTTGGAGGCAAAACATTACTGAACATAACGCGCCAATGTAAACTGAGATTTTTGGATATAAATATGAACTTTATTGAACAAAACATACATGTATTGTTTAACATGAAGTCCTATGAGTGCCATCTGAAGAAGATCATCAAAGGTTAGTGATATATATTTCTGCTTTTTGTGACTCCTCTCTTTGGCTGGAAAATGGCTGAATGTTTTTTTGTGACTAGGTGCTGACCTAACATAATCGTTTGGTGTGCTTTCGCTGTAAAGCCTTTTTGAAATCGGACACTGTGGTTGGATTAACGAGAAGCTTATCTTTAAAATGGTGTATAATACTTGTATGTTGTCAAATCGATCCCGCTAAAGGGATTTGATCCGTAAGAAGTTTTTTAAAAAATGTAAAAGACCCCCACGCCCCCCCCTGCGGGCACGGCCCACAGTTTGGGATCCACTGCACTATCATACCCCGTTCAAAGGCACTTAAAGATGTTGTCTTGCCAATTCACCCTCAATGGCACACACAGACAATCCATATTTCAATTGTCTCAAGGCTTAAAAATACTTCTTTAACCCGTATCCTCCCCTTCATCTACACTGATTGCGGCATCAATATGGGATCATAGCTTTCAACTGGATTCACCTGGTCAGACTATGTAATGGAAAGAGCATTGTACACAGTGTATAGGCTACAGCATGCAAGTAGGCTACACACAATATAACTAACAGGAGAGGAGGTGACAACACATTACAAAAGAGCTTTATGCAAAAATTGTTCAACGTTGTCGGGTAAAAATTTGCTTGGTACGTCTGCGTCACTTACCGAAAATCTCTCCGTTCTTGGCAAACTCAGTCACCAAATAGAGCATGTTCTTGGTCTCCATTACCTGTGGAAGAGGGAAGGAAACAATGAGTAAGCAATAATCACACAGCAAAACAGATTAAGACCAACTTCAGCAATGACCTTGGAACTGTTAAGATGTAAATTCATCTGATAATCCTTGTGCATGGATTCCTGGAATAGTATTAGGCTGGCTGACGCGGGCCTACCGAGAACCGCAGAACAGTCTTGACAAAAGGATCATAAAGAACAAATGAATGAATGCAAACTTGCACTGGTCAGCAGGAGTAAATGTTGCAAATGTTACACAGTAAAGGCTTATACTGGATGCACACAACAACAACGTCATTATTTTTCGGAATTACAAAAATTACACAAATATGAGTGAATAGGAAGGATGTTCTGTTCCATGGTTGAACAGCTCCTCCATTCCCAGTAGAGTGCCAGCGGTGTGTGTGGGAGGACACCAGGGTCTACATCCCAAATGGCACCCTATTATGAAGCGCACTTCTTTTGACCAGGGCCCTATGGGAAGTAGTGCACTACATAGCGAATAGGGTGCCATTTGGGGCACATGCCCTGGTGTCCTCCCACACACACCGCTGGAACTATCAGTACAGAATTAGCCAAAGAAAACAAAGGGATGAAGAGAGCTAAATTGAGAGGGGAAAAGAGATGCATTAATGAATCAGATACATTCACATAGAAATCCCCCAAAGTGGTTATTTTATGTAAATTCCCATCTGGGCACACTAACCCGTTGCTCTGCACCCTTTCTGACCAATACGCCCCTGCCTCCATGACTTTATCAAAGAACCTGTAGGGATAATCAATGTGACTTTCCCCAGTGCTTTCCATAACATGCCGACCACATGGCACTAATCATCCAAATTCTGTCAGAGTACTCTGTCAATGATACAAATGGGGAAATTAGATGGATTGTTGTCCCATGTAAAGGACAACATTATAGCCTACAACTTCTCTGTGTTGTTGTGAATGCTTGATGGGGACAAATAGACAATATATTGATGAAGGTGGGGATGAGGAGTTTATTAGAAACAGTGAAGTGGGCGAAGAAAGAGCTGTGTGTGTGTGTGTGTGTGACACTGTGGAAAACTTGGGTCTGAGTCCACTGAGGGGGCATCCTGTGAAGCAAAGAGCCCATGGGGGGGGGGGGTGTTGGTTGTTTGGCGATGAGAGAGCGAGAAGAGAGCCGATGCCGAGCCTGCTGACCTCTGTTCATGAGGCCTGAAAGGAAATTACTAATTGACCCAAGCCGTTTGAATGGAAGAGCTGTTGGAAATAATGATACACAATGATTACACAGCAATGTCTGGACCCGAGCCATTAGCTTGTGTAATAACGAACTGCTATTCACATTTCCAATGACCAAAGTGACCTAACGTCTTATGTAATAAAGTGAAGTCTGGGGTGGGCTTTTCAGGTTGACTAGTAGGACCTTCTCTGATGATAGAGCTTGGCAGCTGAACATTGCTTTCCCCTTCTGCTATTAACACGAGAGGCTGAAACCTACAGTGCAATTTGGGTGGAATTCTGTCAAGCACCTTGACACGTTGCTTGAAGATGCAGAGGGTTGGTTGTTTAGTCATTAACTCCGTCAGACGTCAGTTCTGATATCTATGAAGGTCTAGGACTGTGAAGGCCAGGTAGATTGGAGATGTTTGCTCACCTATTAGAAAATATCCTGAATGACCGTAGGCGTTGCAAATTTATACAAAAAACAGTGGTGTAAAGGACTTAAGTAAAAATACTTTAAAGCACTACTTAAGTCCTTTTTTGGGGTGTCTGTACTTTACTATTTCTATTTTTTGACAACTTTTACTTCACTACATTCCTAAAGAAAAGGATGTACTTTTTACTCCATACATTTTCCCTGACATCCAAAAGTATTTGTTACATTTTGAATGCTTAGCAGGACAGAAAATGGTCCAATTCGCACACTTATCAAGAGAACATCCCTGGTCATCCCTACTGCCTCTGATCTGGCGGACTCACTAAACACAAATGCTTTGTTTTTAAATGTCGTCTGTGTGTTGGAGTGTGACCCTGGCTATCTGTAAAAAAATATGTTTTTATAATAACAAAAAATGAAATAACATTTTGCTTAATTATTATTCATACTTTTACTTTTGATACTTAACTATATTTTAGCAACTACATTTACTTTTGATACTTAAGCATATTTAGAATTTTACTCAAGTAGAACTTTACTGGGTGACTTTCCCTTTTACTTGAGTTATTTTCTATTAAGGTATCTGTACTTTTACTCAAGTATGAGAACTGAATTCCACCACTGACAAAACCCCAGAGGATCAAATAAAAAGGGAATGTATGTTGTATAGTGTTTCTTAAGAGCGGTTTACCTGGTACAACTTGATGATGTGCGGGTGGTCCAACATTTTCATGATCTGTACCTCCCGGTAGATCTTCTCCAGGTTCACAGCATCTAGTTGGCTCTTATCTATGATTTTAATGGCAACCTGTGGAACACAGAATACAGTGATGAGTCCCTGGACAAAACATTCAAAGGATTCCCTTGAGGTCTTTTTATGTAAAAGAAAAGTGATTTTTTTGTAGGCCTACATTTTTAAGTGTCGCTTAGACTGAGGCAGATAATTCTTACAGTAGTGAATGCATACATTTCACACATTTGTTTCTCGTACTGGTCCCCCGTGGGAATCGAACCCACAACCCTGGCGTTGCAAACACCATGCTCTACCAACTGAGTCACACGGGACCTTGCAAGGCAAGCACAAACAACAACAACAAAATTCCTCAAATGCTCTCCTTTGCACAAAAAAACTGTTTGCTGGAGGTAATCATAAACAGATTTTATATTCTGTCACCCACACTGGGTGAGAGGTAAGGGCGGCAAACACTAGCAGAAGCTGCTGGAAAACAGGCCATTTCTTCATCCTTGCGAGAGTTGATTAACAGTGTGTCCATGTCATGATAACATGCAATATGCCAAGTGTCTCTCTCATAGACAGTATTTCATCACCAGGACTTGAAGAGATCCAAATGTCTGCGAGCCAAGCTCAGGGAGTAAACAAAAGCGAGGGGAGGTCTTTAATCATTCCACTCTAATCTTACCCAACACAATGCTTGATTAGATACATAGCACTACACTAACGCTGCTCTCATCATCGTTATAAACAGCATTGATCACACCTACAGCGTCATTGCGCAAAATGGTACGCAGCATCATCTGGATATTTGTGCAACAAAAGTTCCACATTTACCTTCTGCAAACATTTCTGTCAAGCCATCCACACATACAATTTGATGCATACGTCCGATATATCCAATGATGTCAAGTAAGGTTGGGGGCATTCGTGAACTGAGGTCCAACTGATAGCAAGATCATAAATGAAAGAGACAAATGGAAAAAAATGGAACAATAGGAGATGGATAGTGGTGTAATCATTATTGCACACCATAGCAAACAGTTGCAAAATGTTTTGTAACAGAACACATTTAGCAATGAAAACAAGAGTTTCTGTTGGACAAATTCATGTTGGTCCCTTGCCATTTGCTTCTATTGGCTTCCGTTTTGTTCATACACCCTAGTTCTCCCATCATTATCCTACTGACTGATTGTTTTCACGCAACATGGATAGGCTAGGATTTCATCCCAAATGGCACAACATTTACAAAATAGGGCTCTGCTCAAAAGTATTGCACTATGGGCCCTGGTCAAAAGTAGTGTACTACATAGGGAATAGGGTGACATTTGGGACACAGACTGGATATGGAGGGTCTGGACAACATGAATGTCAAAGGGAGAGCAGCAGAGTAGACCTATGTTCAGTGGCTTCAGCAGCCTCACAACATAAAATACCGTGAGGGTCATTCTAAGTACTGTACTGTCTTGTCTCATGCTTATGACTCACGTTACATTCCATAATGGTCATCAATTTGTATTCATCTGTGGTAGAGGGTGTCACACAATATGTTATTCCTCGCTTGTTTCAACACGTAGCCGGGCTTATGTTGGTCTTTGAAATGACCCATGTGACTCGCTTGTTTAGCTGAGAAACGGTGCCACTGACTAGCTAAATAGATGCATATGCTATATTCAGAGGAATAGCACAGGACAGGACTCCAAGTTCCAGTGCCGAAATTGTTTCATTTTGCACCTTCGAGAGCTCTGTGAGCTCAAAGCTAATGAAGAAAGATGACCCATCTGTGTCTGTGTTACAAACAAGCACAGTCACAATGGTTACTAGTCCCCCTGTGTAATCGCAGTAGAATAGAAAGCTAATGGTGTTCCGGACATTGATGTTGCCAGTCAGGTGATTCAATCCAAACATGTCCTTCAAATGCAATTTTAACGAAACTATAAGATCTTATGATTTATGTTTATGCAGCTCTACTCGGCTCCATACACATCCTCAAAGAAAACATTTATCACACATTTTTGTCTTTCTTTTTTAAAAAGGTATGACATTGCATTGGCCTATTCCAGATCCTTCATTATTAGACCAACTGTTTTGCTTTAAGAGAAAAGACTGATGAGAGAGACTATCTAGCTACATCCCTCTCCTTACTGCAGGACAGCGGTGCTCTGCATTGGTCAGAAAGCAGGAACTAAGGATACACTGTGCCCTGTGATGTTGTGTTGCCAGCTTGCAGGGCAAACTCTCCCATTGAGCAGTAGACTATCAAGGTGACTACCAATATTACAAGTTATTTCTCGTGTAGGCTGCTATCTTACTCAAAATATAATCAAGTGGGATGGAACAAGTTGGCCACGTTAGCTACCGCAAGCGATATGTGATACAGCTAGCTGCCTGGGGAAGCAAAACAGTGGGAAGCACCTCGATACCACCTCGTTACGTTAGCCAATTGGCATATCACGGTGACATCCAGATGAATACCAATACTATAAGTAGGACTGTGACGATTATAGAATTTTGGGTAAAGATTAGGCCCAATTGTCATGCAAATGGAAACGGTTATTGTCGCATTTGTCATTTTTGTAGAACAATGTGTTTAAGCTTTGAATGCATCTTAGAAAAGTTGCTATGATATATACAATGAATAAATAACAGCTTTGGTGACACCGCTGTTTCAAAAACGAATGGTTTTGACCGCTTGGAACTTTAGGAAATGATGCTTCTCCTCCCAACCGTGCCATTCTGCTCGCAAAATTATTAACAACTTTATCCACTTCTTGTAAAAATCAATAAGTGTTATTGGGTAAACTAGATATACTAAATATAACGCCGAATCACTCCTTCTCCTGAAAAGAGTAGTAAGACGATTATGCCCAATAAATTGTTACGTTCACGGTTATTGTCCATAATTGTCGGTTACACGATAATCGTGCCAGCCCTAGCTACAAGTTATTTCTCCTCTGCCCATCCAAACAAACATCACTTTCTTTTACAAGTTTTAACTAGTGCCATGCTGCTATTGTTGCCAGCTAGCCAGCATAAACTAACTAGCTGGGAAGGGCTCATCAGGAGGACTGACTGAACCGAATCCATTCATCTCCTCTTGACACAACTGTGCAACATACATCAACAACTTGGGCACCAAGCGTGTCCGTATAGCCTCTCCCTAGTCCACCCTGTCTTCCATCCGTTTTCGTAAACAAGCGCTGTAACATGGGAACCCTAACCCTATAAAGGTGTGTAGTAGTTTAACCTTTTCTTTATTGTTAATTATTTCTTGCTGATATGAAAGATACCTTCTTATGTTTCCAAAACCATAGCGCAAGCGATGCATGTTAAGGTTTAGAGCAAGCGTCGTGGCTCAACAAAACTCCCCTGTAAGGAAGACACCTTGGTCAAATGACTCTTATGTGTAATGTAATGGAACTGAAAGTCATGATCAAGGGCTATTAGCGTCTGAATGGAGTATGTACACAGCAGCTTCACTGTGATTGTCCCAAGAGGTAACAAAATCACATTATTATTGGCTTATGTAACTAATGCAATGCACTAATGCCATGCTGCATGCCCTAGATATTTATGTGGTTGTTTACACCAGTCAAATTCCAATAATCAAAGCTAGATGACGAGTTGGTCATTTGAATCAATTTTCTTAGTACTCGGGCAAAAACCAAAACGCGTACCCAAGGTGGGCTCCAGGACCGAGTTTGAGAAACCCTGGTCTATGAGGTGGCTTGTTGATCACATTATACATAACATACAAACGTCACACAATTGTTACTGAGAGTAATGAAGCAATGTAATGATCCATGGTCAAATAAAGGCAGTGTATTGCACAACATTGAGGTTACAAAGTGATGGGATAATGATGTGTCTCATGAATCAGCTTCACGGTTAGGCTAACGTTAGCTACATCTAAAACTGGGTGACTCCCATTTTTACTAGTTAACCATAGTCGGACAGTTTTGATTAACAAGTTATATAATAGTTGGTACTAGTCTATTGCTTTCTTCATGTGTGGGACAAAAGCTTTGCAAAAAAAGAGACTACCGTGTTTGCAACAAAGCAAGCTACCTAGGTGTGAAATAGTCTAAACATGTCAATGTCAAATGTGAACAGAATGAGTTAACTACAGAATAAATGTGCAAATATAACTTTAGATAGCAAGCTAATTTATAGCTGCAAAACAGGGGGTAAGTAACTAACGTTGGCTTGTTAGTTAAAAGGCAAGGTTAGTGTCCTTTGCAAGAGAATCACACGCTTAGGCTTACTGTAGCTCACGGTTACCTAACATGCTAGCCAGCTAGCTAGTTTGCTCAGTACTCACCTCGGTCTTGGTAATGCGATGTCTAGCCAGCTTCACAACGGCGAAATTACCCTTCCCCAGAGTACGTTCGATATCGTAAAAGCCCACTCGGACAGGACCCCGGAACATCGCTTTTTGGTGATTGTCAGCCATGACCATGCTGTATTAAATGTGGTTTGGGGTGAGGAGGTTAGGGCTCGCAACTTTAGCCTACAGATATCGAGGAAGGGAAAACAAACCGCCCGCTAAAATGTGTCTATTCAAAATAGACAAAGTACAATTCTCGGTCGCCCTGCCAGTTTGAACGTTAACGACCCTTCAGAACAACGGGACGACAGATGACATTTACGAGTGCCACAGGCTGTCACACCACGTCCTCCAATACAATAAGGCTATAATATTTCAGCTAGCTATCTCTATTAACTAAAGTACACGAGTTGACTTGCAGGAGGCATCATATTCTCTCGTTGACGTACATTGACGTCAGAGCCATGGGGTATTTGTACAGGGGGCGGGCCTCTGAAGCTGTTCCACGCTTCAGTGCCAATTCATTTCCAAGGCAACCGGACCCACCTCTAACGTCAACCGGTTACATTGCTATTCTGAAATCTGTTAGCTCGCCGCCATGAGTGGATAGTTGACTTTGAAGTTTGGCCTGCAAGTGCACACATAAAGATTTTGTTACTCAGGGTCAAAGTGCAGGGACTGGACTGTGCGCATTATTTATGTACATGTATACTAGCAAATTACTCTCTGCATGCAAGTTGTTTTGATATGTAAAGTTGTGTGTGCAGCTGGGCTCTGACTATGGAATATATGCATGTTTATGCACAAAGCGAATTATGCATGCAAGTGATGCAACCACAAATACATCTCAGTACCAGAGGCGTCACTACAGACCCTGGTTCGATTCCAGGCTGTATCACAAACGTTGATTGGGAGTCCCATAGGGCGGCGCACAATTGGCCCAGCGTCCGGGTTAGGGTTTGGCCGGGGTAGGCCGTCATTGTAAATAAGAATTTGCCTAGTTAAATAAAGGTTAAATAAAGATGCTTGCCAGGTTTCCCAGCTATGCACAAAACGGCAAACATTCATTTGGATTTTGCTGGATGGTGTGTGTTCTGCAAATCAGGTTTGTACATTTTGGATACAGGTTATTATGCCGAATCAATTGGTTTGAGACTAATAAAATAATATAACAGAATATGAGCAAATTATCATCATTTTTTTAACATACCCGTTGCACATCTAGCGATCAACATAGAATTTGAGTTAAGGTGCTGGAGTTCGAGACCAATGGAAAGACAATTAAAAGATGACATGAAACAGCTCCACCTGCTGGTTAAACAAACAATATGGAAGCCATAAGTTAGTACTGTTTGCAATAGTACAGTGAAGTAAGCTATATCTTACCAAAGGTTTTATGACTTAGAAATTGTCTATTTTTCTGTCTTCTTGTACACAAAAACACAATAAAGTCACATTCAAGTAAAACAAACAAAATAAAAACACTTCTGCATGTCATTCATAGGCTTTATTTGTAGCCAGAGCAGTGTGTGCGATATTTGATAGGCCTACATGTCCAGCAAGTACATGTTTTGTTAATTAACCTATCGTGACAGCCTTACATGGAAAACTGTTGAGCGCAGCACCCCAAAAGCCTCTGCTGTCACTGCTAGATTTCCTGGATGTGCGAGTTCCCAGATGTGCTTTCGGCATTTCCTGTCCGACATCCTTCAAGAACACTCAGCTTTAGCTCGTGACTACTTTTTCACAACACTCTAGTCAGCCCCACTTGAATATACAATGTACGCAAAACGTGTATTTTCTTGATTTTCTTCACAACATTGTGATAAATACAAGTTTATAACAAATGCTACACTCTGTTATTCAACCTGGACTTTGGTGTAGCCATGAAAAGGCACAATAAAGACTATATCCAGCCAGCTCAAACTGGTGTCATAACAGTGGAGGCTTTGGTAAACATCATTGGAAGGATCATCTCTCGCAGACCATTGCTCAGCGGTATCGTGGGGTCAGACTTCTGTCATTCGAGTTTCCGAAGACATTGTCCTTTGCACTGACATCAGCCTCCACACAGGAAGCCTCAAATGGGTCTTCTTTGTACGGTTAATGGGCGTACCCTAAAGCAAACACTTTATAATACCACACAGGATCTGTCCGTCCTGTCTCGCGTCACATGATGCCATACAACCCACCAGCAGGATATATGAAAGATGAATGGAGACACCAACAGTCAGATGCCCAGATGGCTCAATGGACATGTGGTATAGAGAGAGGCACTGCAGGACAGCAACATTATTCATAGATCTCATTCTCCACCCATCCAGTCTCATTGAGATAGTGTCGACCCTGGTCTTGGCAGGCCTCATAGATGCCATTGGTCACAAATCCACTCTCTGTCACAGTGTCCTTGTTTGAAACATTCTCATAATCATCACACTGGGTATGAAGAGAAGAGGCACAGAAGGACATCTTCTTGATTGATTCAGGTGCCATGCTCTCCAGATCGGCTGGTTGAAGCTTGGTGATGTCCCGGTAGGCATAGGGTCCTTGGATGTTGCAGGCCGCTGTGGACATTGTACCCCATTGCTCTTGCTTAGGGTAGCTGTCTGTTTGAGACTGTCTCCTGCATAAAGACAGTTACAGAGGCATGTAGTGAGCCACACACACCTCCAGCATTGCCTACTTCAAATACGGCATTCAAAACCACCTCAAAACAAAACATCTCTTAAGGCCATCTTATGCTCTGTGATGTCTGATGTTGATTATGTTTCCAAGCCCTCTTGTGAGCTTCCTCTGTTTTGCCCCTCTTATGTCATTTTTTGAACTTAGAGATTTTTTACACACTTTTAAATAATGTTAGGTGCCCTTGAAAGGTGCCTATCGTACAAAATGTATTATTGCATGTTATTATTTAACGTAGCAAACAAGTATTACCTTGTGGCTGCCCGTTTATAGCAGAAGAGTCCTGTAGCCACAAGCAGCAGCAGTAGAACAGGGATAGTGGCAAATAGAATGTAGGAGACATACAGGGCATTATCTGAAAGAGTTACTGCAGGGAGAAAAGAACACCAGAGGTAAGATAATCCCAGATTACTCACTCATTGTCAATGACAAGGAGCTGACATGATAGCACAAACAGATCTGGGACCAGGCTAATGGCAGTAAATTGGCACCTCACTATGAATACTTTTGGAAAAGACGTTGGAAAATAAATGAGGAGATTACTTATTGCATTTGGGACACAATGTACAAGGATCAAACTCGATAGACATGAAGAGTGCAGATTTTTTACCTGATGATTCAGACAGTCCTATTTTTGTTTTCTCATCACTCACTGCAGCTGACGGGAGGTTTGGCATTAGAGATATAATTGGGGCAACTGGAAAACAGATCATGAACAAAACTTGTAAATAGACAGACACTGTAACAAAACTTGGAAATAGACAGACACTAAGTTCGTATGATATCTTTCTGAGATGAAAGATTGAGCATGTGTGACGCAGAAATGGGTAGACTAGTATATTATGACTAATATGCAAATTAGCAGCCTACTAGAAATAAACTCCTAGGGTTTCAAGCAGCATCACTGGTAATCTATAATTGTACTATAGCCTACTGTATTTGTCATGCATTGCCTCTATTATCTGGGAAGAGGATGAATTGAATGGGACTCTGATAAAGTTTTTCTATTTTACTCTCTTCTATTCTATTCTATTGTGGTTCATAAATCTTGACCACTAGATGTCATCCTATACATAGACACTTCGGGCGATTGAGACTGGTGACGTCATAATAATGTTCTAGCTGTTGATCTCAGTATCAACAAATGACTAATCCCAAGGATTCACATATTTGACCTTAACAAAATCTAAATGTTTCTGTTAAAAATGTCAAAACAATGTTTATAAATAGCACTTTTATGTAAGCATAACTTAGTGAAATCATCACTTACTGTAGGACCCAGCCAGGCCTAATTGCTGAACATTAAAGAAGGTAAGGGGAAGATATAATTCACTAAATTGATGGACAAAAATAACCGTTAGATCCTTTTTTATGCAGACCTTTACCTATATTGAATGGACTCAATCACTGGTCTATGTGTTACGGTAAATGTGTAAAATCAGACCGTCACACTGGTAGGCTAAATGTGTGGAAATGTATAGATTTCCTGATTTTACACATTTACCGTAACATATGCACCAACCATATGTTTTGTGGTCCAATGGACTCTAAATATCAGAGTCATAATGTTTTTTAGCTGCAGGAGTGGGTTTACCTGTGTATATTGAATTCCACGCCACAGTAAACACTGGCAACTTTTCTGTAAGAGAGAGAAAGAGACAATCATCAGCTGCAAATTAATATGGACTATATTGATTCTGAATAATCTTTTTCTCTGGTTCCTTGTTGATAAGCTGGTATTCAATCAAAATCATACCATACAATATTATCTCCTTCAACAGAGATAAACTACAGGATTGAGATTGGATAAATGTAATGTAACATGGGTCATATTCATTAGTGCACACTGTTGCAAACCATAACAAAACGTTTAGTCAACAGAAACTAGAGATTATTATTGGACAAATTCAGGTAGTCCCTCCCTTTTTCGGTACCTTTCCTTCCATTTGCTGTCTATTGAATACAACCCTGGTTTAATCTGTTCATGTCTAAATATGGACACTATCAAGGACACCGGGGCCATGTTCAGAAGGGCACAATGTTGTGGAACATTCAGATAGAAAAACATGATGTAGAACAAATATAACTCTCTGACATGTAGAATAATGAATCATGTCAGCTCTATTCATGACATTTCTATCTGCAATGTTCCACAGCGTTTGCCTACTCCAGGGTACAGTTCACCTTCAGAGTACTTGCAGACGAAGTTGTTCTTGGTGTTGCAGTTTTCATCGTTCCACTGGAACATGAAGCGCCCGCCTTCGTCAGGGGGGGCAGAGGGCTGGTGGTACAGCACCACACACATCTCGTTGCCACACGATGGCTCGTCCCAATGCCAGTTTCTGCAATGAGCGTGTTTTCCATAGGTCAACAACCCTATCAGAGATCCTCTGATAGTCAACTGCATGCTTCTAAAAATGGACGCTCATCCTACTGATACCCAGTTCTGGGGAGTAGTGAACTACATGTAGTTCTGCTAGGAATTTAACTACATTTTGCAGTAGCTTAGTGGCATTTGAACTAAATTCAAATCAAAGTAGAGTTTTCAGTAGTAAATAACTTTTTTTGCCATGTAGTGGTGTAGCTAACTACTGGAACTGCACACTATTCTTTTTTGCAAAATAAAATAAAATATGGGTGAAATAGGCAATAATTTCCTTTCTTTTTCAGCCTCAGGCCTGCCTAATTCTCACTTGAAAGATTTATTTTGTGATTAATAGGATAAATGACACATTCTGTTAAAATCTGACTACAGTGATCTGTTATTGCAATTTGTCATCTTGTGACACTTCGGATTTGCATATGATCATTTTTCATGATTGTTAACATTTTACAGATAAAATAGCAATGACCCTCAAAGCATGTAGACCCCAACATATGTTAATCCACGATGCTCTTTGATGACTCTCAGACTATTGTGAGTCATGTGAGATATCTCTACGGCCCTGTATTTCCTGTGGTGTGCGTGGCAACAGCTGCAGGGATCTCCTAGACTTTTTGCTACAGGGATCTCCTAGACTTGAAACCAAAGTAAAACACAAGGACACCTGAATCTGGCCTTGCTGCCATCCAGCCAGTAGTACTGTGAAGGGCAGCCTATGGTAGTCACCCGGTGGCGTGGGCTTCTGTGCAGCCCGATCCAAAAGTCCCCATCAGTGGCCTGCAACTGCTGGATGAACCTCTCGACCAGGTGCTGCTCATTGTCAGTCTCTATACTGAGGATCTCCCCCCCATCCGTTCTGCAGGCCTGGCTGGCGTCATTGAAGGTCACCCTCCGCCGTGGGTCCTGGAAGTAGTTGATCCTGTAGCAAGGTCGCTCTGTGCCACGTCGACAGATCCTCTGGCCTACAGTGCATCGCATTGGAAAATAAGAAATTGCAAATCAAGAATGCAAATCAAATTGCTAATTCAATTGCAAAATTGGAAATCTAAGCATGGCTAATCAAGAATGGCAAATCAGAATGGTAATTCATTGGAATAATGTTGCAAGTTGATATGCAAGCTGTGAGGACATATGGCACACATATTAGCCTACATTAATTACATGATAATAGGCCTATGTGCAAGATCTCTTGATTTTGTGTTGGCCTATTGCCATAAACTTAAGAAATGTTTTATTGTTTTTCATAAGCGCTTGCATGTAACACTATGAATAGGCTGCATGTTATTATTTATTTATTATTACTCTCTTATTTTCTTTATTATTAGGGCCTTTATTAATAATGTTGCAAACCACAGTGATTAAGCTTTCAAGTAATATGGCCCACCTTGATTTTGCGCGTTGATTTTTGCACCACCTTTAGGCCATTGAATACTACATTGGTCTTGTAAATCTGTAGCCTACTTGGGAGCACAATAGCCCATCTCAAAACGAATCATATTTTTTCCGACACACAAACCAAAACAAAAAGCCTGCCCTGGGCAATGTAAAGGCCTATTGAAGTGAAATTTCGCAGTGACTGTTTTTTCCATGTAGCCTACTAAAGCACCCGACTTTGAGCGACGTTTGAAGTTTCTATTTAAACATTTTAGTGGTCCAAAATCTTTCTTCTTTCGTTGGGCAATAAATAAACATATATTTTTTTCGCACAATCAACAGGGCGCAATATTTTCATGCATTAGATAACTTTGGTTAATCATACCGTTGCTTTTTTGACAACGGGCTTTGACAAGTTTGACATTTTTCCCCTGTAAACACTCACCATTGAGTTCAAATTGGGTGAATCCTGGTTGGCAGAAAACGGCGAGAACAATCCCGAGCAGTTTAATAAAATCCATTTCTTCATCTTCATTAAAGCGTTCGCGTGAATTCGAGCAAATCCTTGGCTGCTCGTCAAAGCCTGAGAGAGGGAAACAATCGGATATGGTCACATCAGAATTAGGTCGAAGTGTTTTTGTAGGATCCGGTTTTTAAACCCCTCTTACTGCGGATGGCCTTTGATTTTGTGTAAATCCATCCAAGATAAAAGGAGGAATGCTTCTCATATCTTGCTATGTTTTTTTGCACTCATATAAAGGCATCGCGACATTAGGCTACTCCATGCTGTACCCACACAATAATCAAAGTCACATATATTTGAAAAGAATGGGAGAGAGACTGGAATGAATGGATGTCTTTGTATTGTATGCTATACTGAGTGAGAGAAACATAGATAGGATTGAACAAGTGTATAGTAAATATTTTCAATTTCACATATATACACGCGCCCACGCATGTGCACACGCAAACACACACACACACACACACACACACACACACACACACACACACACACACACACACACACACACACACACACACACACACACACACACACACACACACACACACACTACTTTAATTGAATATCAATCAATCAATATGCAAATGTTCCTGCTATTGTAGCATAGATCTACTGTGTGCCAGGGGAAAGATCTGACAACTGGGGTGGGAAATAAGAAATATTTGATAGAAAAATGTGTAGTTAATTATGTAAAGGTAAAGCATTAATCTGGGTATTGTGTTCTTCCACTTGAGGAAATGATGAAATTCAAGGGCCAGGTGGTGGGTGCATATTTAGCAAGGACTTTGCAGTCACTTTACTTTGTGGACTGCCCTGCAAAGATCCATTGTACTGTAGCTACTATATTTGTTGCTCACTTTACTGTTTGCTCTAGTGGTTGGTGAGCCATGGAAAACTTTGGTGAGACTTTGGGAAATGTTCAAGTGTTGTAGGCAGCAAACTCCAGACATCGCAAGAAAGTGGTGAGCATTTTTTTTTGTGAGGTTACTATGTGATGACCAATATATGTCACGTCCTGACCAGTATAAGGGTTATTTTGTTATTGTAGTTTGGTCAGGACGTAGCAGAGGGTATTTGTTTTATGTGGTTCGGGGTGGTGATATATTTAGTAGGGCGTTTGATTTATTATTTACGGATTTTGGTTTATGTTCTATGTTTTGTACTTCTATGTTCTTTCTGGGTTGGTGTATTTCTATGTGTAGGTTAATGGGGGGTTGGACTCTCAATTGGAGGCAGGTGCTTTCTCGTTGCCTCTGATTGAGAGTCCTATATATGGGTAATTGTTTGGTTTAGTGTTTGTGGGAGATTGTTTCTTGTTTTGCGTGTGTGAGCATGACAAGACTGTTTTGTTGATCGTTCGGTGTTATTTTGGTGTTTTCTTGGTTAAAATAAAATACAAGATGAGCATCCACATTCCTGCTGCGTTTTGGTCCTCCATTCCCGACGACAACCGTTACAATATAACCAGATAACAACGGCCCTGAAATCTTTATCCACATAATTTACACATGGTCAGTCAATAAAAAAGCATGTTTTTCTGAGATATAATTGAGTGCTGATGCTCATCTGGTAGTCTCAGAGAGCCAACATCAGTCACCTCAGACTCTACCATAATAACACATTTGGTTGTATGCTGTGGCCTAGGCTACATGGGAAGGGGTTGGCTAACTTGGCAACAAACAGCAGAGGTATGTTAAACCTGGAAACCCTAATTACCTCTATAGTGAACAGTTTTCAGTTAGTGTTTTGACTTCCACTATCAGAAACGGAAATGTCCAGGGCCTGCGTTCATAAAGCGTCTTAGGGCAAGAGTGCTGATCTAGGATCGGTGAAAAAAGGCTCAGATTTAATTGCTATTGAGGAGAGTTGATCACAGTGAGTTCATGGGCTCAGAGGAGTGTGCAAAGCATTGGCCCCTAACAGGAAGCCAGAAAAGAGGAAAGGGAACAGCTGTTATTTCAACACTAGATTTCCTGTCCCAGTTCCTTCTCGTTTGTTTTTCAGGCACTTCCACTCATTTCCCTTTTCTCTCTAGGAAAATGTAAATAAGTATATTTCAAAATTTTTTATGGTGAAAAGGATTGTAGAAATTATTTGACGAAATTATGCATAGGCCTAATGAAGAATATGAAGAAAAATGTAGAGGCTTAAAAAGGCTTAAAACAGAGTAGTCACATTATACACATGACATGCAGCAAATAGAACTCTCATCTCTCAACTAATAATATTAGTTACACATAATGTAGTCCGCTCTCTCCACTGGCTTCCAGTTGAAGCTCGCATCCGCTACAAGACCATGGTGCTTGCCTACGGAGCTGTGAGGGGAACGGCACCTCCATACCTTCAGGCTCTGATCAGGCCCTACACCCAAACAAGGGCACTGCGTTCATCCACCTCTGGCCTGCTGGCCCCCCTACCTCTGAGGAAGCACGGTTCCCGCTCAGCCCAGTCCAAACTGTTCGCTACTCTGGCACCCCAATGGTGGAACAAGCTCCCTCACGACGCCAGGACAGCGGAGTCAATCACCACCTTCCGGAGACACCTGAAACCCCACCTCTTTAAGGAATACCTGGGATAGGATAAAGTAATCCTTCTAACCCCCCCCCCCCCTAAAAGATTTAGATGCACTATTGTAAAGTGGTTGTTCCACTGGATATCATAAGGTGAATGCACCAATTTGTAAGTCGCTCTGGATAAGAGCGTCTGCTAATGACTTAAATGTAAATGTAAATGTAGTCAGAACATCATTTTATGCAATATCGTCAACGAGCGATTATGCCCAAGCAGAATCAGGAAAGAATGAACACAATCTTCTATGAACGAAGAGGTAGCACGTTTTCTCATACCATAAACAGCATTGTCGGTGTCCTGGAAAAACCTATTTAAGGTTTTTCCAGGAAGCAGACAACATGTAAACAGAAAAGACTAGCCTATTTGGCCCAGCACACACAGTAGTAGTCAGCCACAAGTAAATCAGCCACAAGACCGAGACTCATTGGCCTCTCTTCTATCAGTCATCAGCAGATGGTAAACCCTGTAACACATGTTTTCTGGGAGCAAATGAAGAGCTCAGACAAGCTGGGCTGTGTTCCACAAAAAAACACAGGCATTTTATGTGAGGCACTTTTGTGCTGTCTGGCTGGCTCTGGGCCAGAGGTTCACTACTCGTCTTCCTGGAATGTAACGCTCTATCATGTCCCTTTATTAGTGACACAAGTCTTGGCCCCATGAGAGGGTCGTAACCTGAGTGAGGCCAGGGTAGTGTTACTCAAGTCATGCAATGTCATGTACTGTCTCTCTGTGAGGGGCTCCACATCTGCTGTAAATCAGGAATGGACTAGGCCCTTTTGATTTCAAGCCATCAGTATGTTATATAGTATGTTATATAATAAGCAATCAGGCATGGTGGGGTGTGGTATATGACCAATATACCACGGCTAAGGGCTGTTCTTACGCATGACGCATCGCGGAATGCCTGGACACAGTCCTTAGCCTTGGTATATTGGTCATATACCACAAACCCCAGAGGAGCCATATTGCTATTATAAACTGCTTACCAATGTAATTAGAGCAGTAAAAATACACGTTTTGTCATATCTCTGGTGTACAGTCTGATATACCACGGCTGTCAGCCAATCAGCATTCAGGGCTCGAACAACCCAGTTTAAAATACTAAATAGGGTCTTACTGAAAGGTAATAAAAGTCTATGATTTGGAACAGGCATTTTATTTATTTTTTATAATCAGATTTGAATTTTCGGGTATTTCCAAATGATAAGAGGAACATCCACTGAGTGCACAAAACATTAGGAACACTTTCCTAATATTGAGTTGCACCCCGTTTGCCCTCAGAACAGCCTCAATTCGTCGGGGCATGGACTCTATAAGGTGTCGAAAGCATTCCACAGGGATGCTGGCCCATGTTGACTCCAATGCTTCCCACAGTTGGGTGTCAAGTTGGGTGGATGTCATTTGGGTGGTGGACCATTCTTGATACACAAGGGAAACTGTTTGAGTATGAAAAACCCAGCTGCGTTGCAGTTCTTGCACCTGACACCTACTGACATACCCTGTTCAAAGGCACTTCAGTCTTTTATCTTGTCCGTTCACCATCTGAATGGCACACATACACAATCCAAGTCTCAATTGTCTCAAGGCTTAAAAATCCTCATTTAACCTGTCTCATCCCCTTCATCTACAGTGATTGAAATGGATTTAACCAGTGACATCAATAAGGGATCATAGCTTTCAACTGGATTCACCTGGTCAGTCTATGTCATGGAAAGAGCAGGTGGTCCTAATCTTTTGTATACTTTGGTCCACAATCACTGTTAACCACCCAAACTTGGCCAGCAGATGACAGCAAAAGACTACTTCTCTCACCGGCAATCTTTTTTAACTCATCACCATATGTTGACCGTCATTGCATTGTCTTATCCAAGCAACGGCAGTGACCAATAATCACACTATTTCTACTTTCACACTAGTTCTACTCCAACATCTCTAACACACAAGTTCCGTCTCAAAGACACAACATGAAGCCATAACTAGACAATGGCCCTTGTATGGCCATAGAACAGGGAAATGGTCAAACAGGGAAATGGTTCTAATCATTTTTCCACCATTCATTTTTCCCATAGGGGATTTTAGAAACACTTAAAATAAGGGCTATGTTTTGTCTAGGTTTACCCTGGCGTGACATTTTGATAACCATGTTAATCTCTCTTGGACAAGGTGACTTTTATCAAAATATTCAGCTCTATTTACGCTCAGATTTGAAAATGCTAATTAACATGAAAGTACACATCATGTAAAACTACAAATCCCTGCAAGCTTCTGCATGTCATCTCTAGCTGAAACCTTTTATAACAGATAAAACTTGTGCAAGACAGATCACAGAATTGTCCATGTGATTAAAGAAATGTAGTCAATTTATTCATTACTACATTTATCTAAAATTAGATTCTTACCTTTGCCTCGATTCGGCAGTCTCGTCCAGATCATCATGGCATTTGTAGTTCTTTATGATAGCCACATTAGCAGCTAATTAGCGTTTCATTTTTGGGGTGTAAATACAGGTGAATATATTGATATATGTTGATATATTGATCCCCTTAAAATAGATTTATACGGTTATGAAAACCTCACGCCAGGGTAAACCTACACATTGTAAGTGATTCTAAAATCACACATGGGAAAAATGAATGGTGGAAAAACGATTGGAACCATTTCCCTGTTTGACCTCTAGGTTTTATGGGTATTATGACTCATATTGTGGTACTCTATAGTATGTCCACCTTGCAAGCTGACATGATGAGAAAGGAGAGATAAGCTAGTTCTGTGATGCAGTGGCTGTCCACAGAGATTCACAGGTAGTATTATGACTCCTTGATCTATCCACTATTCCCTTCCAAAGTGTACAGTATCATTCTCTTACCCATTCCCAGTATCTCTTCTTTTCCAAATCAAATATAATTGCCCTTGGTTATTGCTATGACTGTGATCGAATTTCTGCCACCATTGTTGAGCCCTGAGAATGAATACTGTAAAAAGCACAATGACGATTACTATGTTGGAATATGTTATGACTACAGTATAATCCTGGCTGACATGTCTTGACATTATTACACTTGTCATGTTGTTTTCTGGCTCATTTTCAGTGGTGAAGTTTACAGTTCATGCAGGATTTAACTTTGTGAAATTTGAGGGTTTCTGTATTGGTGACTGAATGAATGAAAACCTTTATTAGAAAGACTGAATGGAGAACGATTCCACATTAACAGCTATTATTAACCCATTCATCTTACATATGAGTTAATTGTTCTAAAATCCCCTGTGTCCCCCTCTCAAACCAGAAATAATATAACAAAATATATATGCTTAATTGTTTAACTAACAAAGGGTCTGGCAAAACACTGTTGAGGGTAGTGCACCACGTGATGCAGTCCACACCATGTATCATTCACATTATCAGCCTACATTAGGCTGAGAGTTTGGAGCTTCACCAACCACACTGGGCTCCATACCACCCTCCTTAATTCCTACCGCCTAGGCTGGTTTTGGTTACCCTCCCTACTTCCATCCCCAGGACAGGCCTGGGACACTCCTGCCCCCCATGGCAGCCCCAACCCTGCAACAGGAACCACACCAAGACCTCCTGTGCTCACCCAGAATTGAGCAGTGGCAGTGACTCTGGTCCCATGCAGCAGCTACACTCCTTTGGCGGGAGCTTCAACTGGGTGGACTGAGCTCTGCCAACACTGCTCTTCCAGTTCACGCCCCCAGCCCCTGCATCCAGCTACTTCAGGGAGATTCTTCAAAGTAGCCACCCTTTGCCTTGATGACAGCTTTGCACATTCTTGGCATTCTCTCAACCAGCTTCATGAGGTAGTCACCTGGAATGCTTCAACTAACAGGTGTGTCTTGTTAAAATTTTATTTGTGGAATTTCTTTCCTTCTTAATGTGTTTGAGCCAATCAGTTGTGCTGTGACAAGGTATCGGTGGAATACAGAAGATAGCCCTATTTAGTAAAAGACCAAGTCCATATGGCAAGAATTATGGTCCATATTATGGCAATAACAGCTCAAATAAGCAAAGAGAAAGGACAGTCCATCATTACTTTAAGACGTGAAGGTCAGTCAATCTGGAAAATGTCAAGAACTTTGAAAGTTTCTTGAGGTGCAATCGCAAAAACAATCAAGCGCTATGATGAAACTGGCTCTCATGAGGGCCGCCACAGGAAAGGAAGACCCAGAGTTCATTAGAGTTACCTGCCTCAGAAATTGCAGCCCAAATAAATGCATCACAGAGTTCAAGTAACAGACACATCTCAACATCAACTATTCAGAGCAGACTGTGTGAATCAGGCCTTCATGGTCGAATTGCTGCACAGAAACCACTCCTAAAGGACACCAAAAAGAAGAAGAGACTTGCTTGGGCCAAGAAACACGAGCAATGAACTTTCGGTTCCAACCACTGTGTCTTTGTGAGACGCTAAGTAGGTGAACGGATGATCTCTGCATGTGTGATTCCCACCGTGAAGCATGGAGGAGGAGGTGTGATGGTGTGGATGTGCTTTGCTGGTCAGTGATTTATTTAGAATCCAAGGCACACTTAACCAGCATGGCTACCACAGCATTCTGCAGTGATACGCCATCCCATCTGATTTGCGCTTAGTGGGACTATCATTTGTTTTTCAACAGAACAATTACCCAACACACCTCCAGGAGGTGTAAGGGCTATTTGACCAAGAAGGAGAGTGATGGAGTGCTGCATCAGATGAGCTGACCTCAACCCAATTGAGATGGTTTGGGATGAGTTGGACCGCAGAGCGAAGGAAAAGCAGCCAACAAGTGCTCAGCATATGTCGTAACTCCTTCAAGACTGTTGGAAAAGAATTCCAGGTGAAGTTGTTTGAGAGAATGCCAAGAGTGTGCAAAGCTGACATCAAGGCAAAGGGTGGCTACTTTGAAGAATCTAATATCTAAAATATATTTTGATTTGTTTAACACTTTTTTGGTTACTACATGATTCCATATGTGATATTTCATTTCTGTAATGTAGAAAATAGTAAAAATAAAGAAAAACCCTTGAATGAGTAGGTGTGTCCAAACTTTTGACTGGTACTGTAACTGCAGATGACCCTATGCCTCTTATCTCTTTTGAGAATAAACTTAATACCCCCTCTGACTTTAAATATTGTAGAGGGCTTAGGCTAATGCACTTAAATGTGAAAATTATGACATTATTGACATTTGGGTACAGAAATCATGTCCTGACATTCTGGTTCTCTCAGAAACATGGTTAAATGGTTCTGTCTCTGACAAAGACATCAAAGTAAATTATTAGAATGTATTTAGATGTGACAGATTACAGAAAGGGGGAGGAGTGGCCATATATTTAAAATCTTATTTCATGACGTGCCAATCTTTAAATTTTTTTGTTCCCAAGACGTTTGAGCTCCTGGTTGTAGATGTGTCCATAAACTAGAATACACATTTATTTGTTGCTGGGATTTACCACCTCCCTGCTGCCATGGTGGAAGCTATTGGTGATATATCTGAGTGTTTAACACCTTTTCTGTCCTCAGAGTTGGTCATTTTAGGGAATTTGGATTGGCTATCTCTGGCCTCAGATCAATTTAAGAGTATATGCATTGATTTTAATCTGACTCAAATGATCTAAAAACCCACATGGGTAAATGTGAAAAACCCTGTTAACTCACATCAATATTTGTTTAGTGGAGTATTTGCATATGATTTCAGTGATCATTGTCCCATAGTATGTATTAGAGAAACAGCTAAATACTAATCCTTGTTTAATTACGAAGATGCATTTTAAAAAGTTTTCTGATCAAGGGTTTTTACATGACATGCTCTACTCTGATTTAGCCACTGTCTCATTTATTCCTGACCCTGAGTTGGTTCCCCAAAATGTATCCTCCATATTTATTCATCTGGCAGATAAACACGCCCCTTTTAAACAATTTAGAGTCAAAGATAGATTGAACACTTTGATTTCTTCAGAATTATCTGAGCTAATTCAGAGGAGAACTCAGCCCTATGCCAAAGCAAGGAAAACTGACTCAAATAAAAGAAAATAAAATTGTATTGGTCACATAAAGCAAAATGCTTGTGCTTCTAGTTCCAACAGTGCAGTAATATCTAACAAATAATCAAACAATTCCACAACAACTACCTAATACACACAAATCAAAAGGGATGGAATAAGAATATGTACATATAAATATATGGATGAGCGATGACCGAGCAGCATAGGCAAGATCCAATAGATGGTATAAAATACAGTATGTACATATGAGATGAGTAATGTAAAATATGTAAATATTGTTAAAGTGGCATTATTAAAGTGACTAGTGATCCATTTATTAAAGTGGGCAATGATTTCGAGTCTGTATGTAGGAAGCAGCCTCTCTGTGTTAGTGATGGCTGTTTAACAGTCTGATGGCCTTGAGATAGAAGCTCTTTTTCAGTCTCTCGGTCCCAGCTTTGATGCACCTGTGCTGACCTCGCTTTCTGGATGGTAGCGGAGTGAACAGGCAGTGGCTCGGGTGGTTGTTGTCCTTGATGATCTTTTTGGCTTTCCTGTGACATCGGGTGCTGTAGGTGTCCTGGAGGGCAGGTAGTTTGCCCCCGGTGATGTGTTGTGCAGACCACACCACACTCTGGAGAGCCTTGTGGTTGAGGGCGGTGCAGTTGCCGTACCAGGCGATGATGCAGCCCGGTAGGATGCTCTCCATTGTGCATCTGTAAAAGTTTGGGAGGGTTTAAGGTGACAATCCAAATTGATTTAGCCTCCTGAGGTTGAAGAGGTGCTGTTGTGCCTTCTTCACCAAGCTGTCTGTGTGGGTGGACCATTTCAGTTTGTCTGTGAAGTGTACGCCGAGGAACTTAAAACTTTACACCTTCTCCACTCCTGTCCCGTCGATGTGGATAGGGGGGTGCTCCCTCTGCTGTTTCCTGAAGTCCACGATCATCTCCTTTGTTTTGTTGACGTTGAGTGAGAGGTTTATTTCCTGGCATCACACTCCGAGTGCCCTCACCTCCTCCCTGTAGACTGTCTCGTCGTTGTTGGTAATCAAGCCCACTACTGTTGTGTCATCTGCAAACTTGATAATTGAGTTGGAGGCGTGCATGGCCACGCAGTCATGGGTGAACAGGGAGTACAGGAGGGGGCTGAGCACACACCCTTGTGGGGCCCCAGTGTTGAAAATCAGCGAAGTGGAGTTTTCTACCTTTACCACCTGGGGGCGGACCATCAGAAAATTCTCTGGCAACAGTTCTGGTGGACATTCCTGCAGTCAGCATGCCAATTGCACTCTGTTTGGACTTGCAATGTTTCAGACAATTGAGAAACACATGTACGGTATCTTGATTAAGAAAGCTAAATCAAGCTCTCGGACTCTGCTGGTGATCCTTCTAAATTTTGGAAAACAGTAAATGCACTGAAGTATAGGCAGGCTTTTTATACTGAACAAAAATACAAACGCAACATGTAAAGTGATTCATTCTCAGCTAAGAACTTTCTTATCTATGTATTCTAAATGTACATCAGGCAGGTTTTAGACCAGGTCATAGCACTATCTCGGCTGTATCCCTAGTTCTAATGATGTGGTTAACTTTGACCTGTCTAAGGCTTTCGATACCGTTGATCACTCATTGCTAATTCAGAGGCTTTCTTCAATTGGCATAGACCAGGCTGCATGTAACTGGTTTAAAAATGACTTGACAGATAGAATTCAATGTCTGTAAAACATTGTGACCCACGCTTGTATGCCGATAATACTGTTGTGTATTCTATTGCCCTCACGGTTGATCAAGCTCTATCTGAACTACAGTATGAATTCATTGTATTACAGAAAAACTTTATTGACCTGAAATAAGTACTGAATGCAGGTAAAACTAAGTATACAGTGCCTTCGGAAAGTATTCAGACCCCTTGACTTTTTCCAAATGTTGTTAAGTTACAGCCCTATTCTAAAATGGATTAAATAAAAATAAATCCTCAGCAGTGCATGTCAGAGCAAATATCAAGCCATGAGGTTGAAGGAATTGTCTGTAGAACTCCGAGACTGGATTGTGTCGAGGCATAGATCTGGGGAAGAGTACCAAATAATTTCTGTTGCATTGAAGGTCCCCAAGAACACAGTGGCGTCCATTATTCTTAAATGGAAGAAGTTTGGAAACACCAAGACTCTTCCTAGAGCTGGCCGCCTGGACAAACTGAGCAATCGGGGGAGAAGGGCCTTGGTTAGGGAGGTGACCAAGAACCCAATGGTCACTCTGACAGAGCTCCAGAGCTTCTCTGTGGAGATGGGAGAACCTTCCAGAAGGACAACCATCTCTGCAGCACTCTACCAATCAGGCCTTTATGGTAGAGTGACCAGACGGAAGCCACTCCTCAGTAAAAGGCACATGACAGCCCGCTTGGAGTTTGCCAAAAGGCACCTAAAGACTCTCAGACCATGAGAAACAAGATTCTCTGGTCTGATGAAACCAAGATTGAACTATTTGGCGTGAATGCCAAGTATCACTTCTGGAGGAAACCTGGCACCATCCCTACGGTGAAGCATGGTGGTGGCAGCATCATGCTGTGGGGATGTTTTTCAGCGGCAATGACTGGGAACGGAGCAAAGTACAGAGAGATCCTTGATGAAAACCTGCTCTAGAGCGCTCAGGTCCTCAGACTGTGGTGAAGGTTCATCTTCCAACAGGACAACGACCCCAAGCACACAGCCAAGACAACACAGGGGTGGCTTTGGGACAAGTCTCTGAATGTCCTTGAGTGGCCCAGCCAGAGCCCAGACTTTAACCCGATCGAACATCTCTGGAGAGACCTGAAAATAGCTATGCAGAAAGGCTCCCCATCCAACCTGACAGAGTTTGAGAGGATCTGCAGATAAGAATGGGAGAAACTCCCCAAATGCAGGTGTGCCAAGCTTGTAGCGTCATAGCCAAGAAGACTCGAGGCTGTAATCGCTGCCAAATGTGCTTCAACAAAGTACAGAGTAAAGGGTCTTAATCCTTATGTAAATGTGATATTTCAGTTGTTTATTTTGAATAAATTAGCAAAAAGGTCTAAAATCCTGTTTTTGCTTTGTCAATCTAATTGTGTGTAGATTGATGAGGAAAATAAACTATTTAATCAAAGAATAAGGCTGTAACTTATCAAAATGTGGAAAAAGTCAAGAGATCTAAATACATACTGAAGGCACTGTATGTTGTTCTCTAGAGCGCATAAAAAGAAGTCTGATGATTTAACCATACAGTATGTAATTTCGATGGTCTCCAAATTGATCGTGTCGTGCTTACAAATATCTGGGCATCTGGATAGATGAAAAGCCATCTTGTAAAAAGCATATTGATGAGTAAGTTAAGAAGCTGAGAATTAAAATGGGCTTCTTCTATATCAACAGGTCCTGCCTCTCGCTAAATAGTAGAAAACAGATTATTCAGTCGACACTCCTATCAGTCCTAGACTATGGCGACATCATCTATATGAATGCAGCTACCACTTAATTAAATATGTTAGATGCAGTTTATTTTTATTTAACTAGGTAAGCCAGTTAACAACAATTTTCATTGAGGGCCTAGGAACAGTGGGTTAACTGCCTTGTTCAGGAGCAGAACGAAAGATTTGTACCTTGTCAGCTCAGGGATTCGATATTGCAACCTTTCAGTTAATAATCCAACCCTCTAACCACTAGGCCACCTTGCTGCCCTATCATAGCACAATGGTCTTTTTTACGAGCTACAATTTTTGTACTCTCTACCAGAAAGTTGTTTGGCCAGCTTTGATGTCACGTAAGTTGATACATTGCTTTGTTTTCATTTATAAAGCCCTTTTACCACACCCGGTCTCAGGGATTGCTAACTCTGGAAATTCCTTTGGTCTCTACCGAGTTAGATAAATCCGCTTTTAGTTTTCTTGCACCTTATTCGTGAAACAATCTTCAAAATGTTCTTAAATGTCATGTTCTAGTGCCTCTAGGGCAATTCATGACCGTCATTTTCTTTCTGCTTGCGTTTTGTATTTATATTTTGATGTGAGCATTTTCTGTAATTTATGTAATTCAGGACTCATCTGTAAAATAGACCTTGATCTTGTCACGTCCTGACCATAGTGAGTGTTATTTTCTATGGTAGAATAGGTCAGGGCGTGACAGGGGGTGTTTGTCTGGGTTTTTGTATGTCTATGTTTTGGTTCTAGGTTTGCATTTCTATGTTGGTGGTGTTTGGCATGACCTCCAATTAGAGGCAGCAGGTTGTCATTGTCTCTAATTGGAGGCCCTATTTAAGTTAGGTTTGTCCCACAGGTGTTTGTGGGTGATTGTTTTTCGTGAGATTTATGTTCCTCCAGCGTCACGGTTTGTTGTTTTGTATTTACTTTAAGTGTTAATTGTTGCATTCGGTTTCACTGATTTAAATAAAACATGTGGAACTACGAAAACGCTGCATCTTGGTCCGCTCATTCAAACAGCCGTGACAGGTCTCAGTATGACTCCCTGATAAAATAAACGTGAAAAACCAACAACAAAAAAACATGTAAGGCAAGCAACATGCATTTGATTACTGTGGTATTTCCAGATGTAGAGTATTGCCCTTTCATTCATTTTCAGAATCAATATACATTGATTATCTATTGATTTAAATAATAGTAAACAGCTTAGCTTCAAACTATGCCGTCTTAGTTTGACATGGGTGTAGAGTTTTGCGTAATCTGGAACTCTCCCATTGAGTGAATCCTGCAGCCATTAGGATTATTGGAATCTGATAATATGATTCGACCACATAAGAATGCTCATTGCATCCCGTGTTGAACACTAAACAGTTGTCATTGGAGAGATCTTGGGCAGAGACAAAAAGTGAAGAGACTATCACCGAGCGACGCGTCCGTATAGTATAATAAATCTCTTCTCTCACCAAGCAGCTTTTGGCAAAAACATATCTGGTCTTTTTCATTCTATATTTCACACTGAACAATAGGCCTTGAACAATAGCAGTGATAGCCTATAGTGAAGGCTACTTGCAAAGGAGCTCTTGGAACACAATAGAATAGAGGGCTATTTTTAGTTCTGTGTGTTTCTTACCTTGTGGCGTGGATTATCCGATTTCCAGCATTCATAGTGTTTCCTTCTCAAGACATGAATCCACTCTTCTACATAGGACATACCAAAGACAGCTTTGTCTCTATTGGATATTTTATGTCTCACTTTTAGATGGAAGTTTGATAAGAAATGCAAAAGGAACCCCAGGGATGCCAAACCTGTGAAGCTCTAAGGGCCTGTTTCCTAGACAGAGGTTAAGCCAAGTTCTGGGCTAAAACCCACGCTCAATGGAGAATCATTCTATAGTATTCCGTATAGATTTTTTGTATCATCTCATTGGCTCAGAATTTATATTATTGGATATTCTACACATTATCTCAACCTATCAAAAAATAAAATACTATTAAAAAGGTATATACAGTTGAAGTCGAAGTTTACATACACCTTTAATTCCCTGTCTTAGGATCACCACTTTATTTTAAGAATGTGAAATGTCAGAATAATAGTAGAGAGAATGATTTATTTCAGCTTTTATTTCTTTCATCACATTCCCAGTGGGTCAGAAATGTACATACAGTCAATTAGTATTTGGTAGCATTGCCTTTAAATTGTTTAACTTGGGTCAAACGTTTCAGGTAGCCTTCATCAAGCTTCATCAAGAATTCTGGTCTATTCTTCCTGATAGAGCTGGTGTAACTGAGTCAGGTTTGTAGGCCTTCTTGCTCGCACACGCTTTTTCAGTTCAAGCCACACATTTTCTATAGGATTGAGGTCAGTGCTTTGTGATGGCCACTCCAATACCTTGACTTTGTTGTCCTTAAGCCATTTTGCCACAACTTTGGAAGTATGCTTGGGGTCATTGTCCATTTGGAAGACCAATTTGCGACGAACATTTAACTTCCTGACGATGTCTTGAGATGTTGCTTCAATATATCCACATAATAATCCTTCCTCATGATGCCATCTATTTTGTGAATGGCACGAGTCCCTCCTGCAGCAAAGCACCCCCATAACATGATGCTGCCACCCCCGTGCTTCACGGTTGGGATGGTGTTCTTCGGCTTGCAAGCCTCCCCCTTTTTCCTCCAAACATAACGTTGGTCATTATGGCCAAACATTTCTATTTTTGTTTCATCAGACCAGAGGACATTTCTCCAAAAAGTACAATCTTTGTCCCCATGTGCATTTGCAAACCGTAGTCTGGCTTTTTTATGGCAGTTTTGGAGCAGTGGCTTCTTCCTTGCTGAGCGGCCTTTCAGGTTATGTCGATATAGGTCTCGTTTTACTGTGGATATAGATACTTTTGTACCTGTTTCCTCCAGCATATTCACAAGGTCCTTTGCTGTTGTTCTGGGATTGATTTGCACTTTTCTCACAAAAGTACGTTAATCTCTAGGTGACAGAACGCGTCTCCTTCCTCAGCGGTATGATGGCTGCGTGGTCCCATGGTGTTTATACTTGCGTACTATTGTTTGTACAGATGAACGTGGTACCTTCAGGCGTTTGGAAATTGCTCCCAAGGATGAATCAGACTTGTGGAGGTCTACAATGTTTTTTCTGAGGTCTTGGCTCATTTCTTTTGATTTTCCCATGATGTCAAGCAAAGAGGCACTGAGTTTGAAGGTAGGCCTTGAAATACATCCACAGGTACACCTCCAATTGAGTCAAATGATGTCAATTAGCCTATCAGAAGCTTCTAAAGCCATGACATAATTTTCTGGAATTTTCTGGAATTTTCCATGTAAACTTCTGACCCACTGGAATTGTGATACAGTGAATTATAAGTGAAATAATCTGTCTGTAAACAATTGTTGCAAAAATTACTAATGACATGCAGAAAGTAGATGCCCTAACCAACTTGCCCAAACTATAGTTTGTTAACAAAACATTTGTGGAGTGGTTGAAAAACGAGTTTTAATGACTCCAACCTAAGTGTAGGTAAACTTCCGACTTCAACTGTATATATCTGTAATACATTTTTTCCACAATTAGCAAATCACTGACGAATATTGCATTCAAGTGGGTTCATTATAATGTAAAAAAATCCTGATGCTTAATTAAATGAATCTAACATGATATTTGAAACTGATATGATACAGTGTACAATCTGTCCCTGTAAAGCAACAACGCTCAATCATTTTCAAGATATCCCTTATTTGTTTCCAAGAAATATGAAATATGTCATGTAAGTTAACCTTTGAGATCTATGTGAAACCCCACTGACAGTCCTCTTAGTGGTTGTTTGATGGTTTCGCTTAAAAAAAGCTTGTGTGTGTGTGTGTGTGTTGATGGGAGGGATGTGCGTTTTACTCCCCTGTGATATTAGATGTCAGCGAGGTCTAACACCTGTTTATAAGACACATCCCACCACCACTTGCTCACACAAACACCTCCTCGGGAACCTCACAGGTAGGATAGGATGATTTGAGACTCAGCTCTCCTTGCTTTAGTTTTGAAAGGTCCATTCAACCTTTTGGGGGAAGTTTATCATTTTAGAAATGTTACAGATTTTCTTTAATGGTACATTTAAATGTGCATTTCCTATGTTAGATAACAAATCTCCCAACCATCTCTGCATTATCATCTGCTTTGCACTCTGGTCATGGAAGCTGACTGTGGTTCTTTCTGTTCTGTGAATTTCCTCTGAATATGTCTCTCATCCTCTCTCGCCACAGTAGTTAAGAAACAATAAAATAAAAATTGTGTTAAGTAAAAAATAGATAAGTAAAAAATAGTAAATAGAAAATAAAAGTAACAAATAATTAAACAGAAGCAGTAAAATAACAAGCGAGGCTATATACACGGGGTACCGGTACAGCGTCAATGTGCGGGGGCACCGGTTAGTTCAGGTAATTGAGGTAATATGTACATGTAGGTTGAGGTAAAGTGACTATGCATAGATTATAAACAGAGTAAAAGAGGGGCCTGGGTAGCCCTTTGATTAGCTGTTCAGGATTATTATGCCTTATGCTCTGGTACCGCTTGCCGTGCGGTAGTTGAGAGAACAGTCTATGACTAGGGTGGCTGGAGTCATTGACAATGTTTAGGATCTTCCTCTGACACTGCCTGATATAGATGTCCTGGATGGCAGGAAGCTTGGCCCCAGTGATGTACTGGGCCGTAAGCACTACCCTCTGTAATGCCTTGTGGTCAGAGGCTGAGCAGTTGCCATACCAGGCAGTGATGCAACCAGTGAGGATGCTCTCGATGGTGCAGCTGTAGAACTTTTTTAGGATCTGAGGACCCATGCCAAATCTTTTCAGTCTCCTGAGGGGAATAGGCTTTGTCGTGCACTCTTCATGAATGTCTTAGTGTTTTTGGACCGTAATAGTTTGTTGGTGATGTGGACACCAACTCAACCTTTACCACTACAGCCTCGTCGATGAGTGTGGGGGTGTGCTCGGTCCTCCTTTTCCTGTAGTCCACAATCATCTCCTTTGTTTTGATCACGTAGAGGGAGAGGTTGTTGACCTGGCACCACACGACCAGGTCGCTGACCTCCTCCCTATGGGCTGTCTCATCGTTGTCGGTGATCAGGTCTACCACCGTTGTGTCATCGGCAAACTTGATGATGGTGTTGGAGTCGTGCCTGACCATGTAGTCATGAGTGAACAGGAAGTACAGGAGGGGACTGAGCACGCACCCCTGAGGGGCCCCCGTGTTGAGGATCAGCGTGGCGGATGTGTTGTTCCCTACCCTTACCACCTAGGGCGGCCTGTCAGGAAGTCCAGGATCCAGTTGCAGAAGGAGGTGTTTAGTCCCAGGGTAACATAGCTTATTGATGAGCTTTGAAGGCACTATGGTGTTGAACGCTGAGCTGTAGTCAATGAGTAGCATTCGCACATAGGTGTTCCTTTTGTCCAGGTGGGGATGGGCAGTGTTGAGTGCAATAGAGATTGCATCATCTGTGGATCTGTTGCGGCGGTATGCAAATTGGAGTTTGTCTAGGGTTTCTGTGATAATGGTGTTGATGTGACCCATGACCAGCCTTTCAAAGCACTTCATGGCTACAGACGTGAGTGCTACGGGTCGGTAGTCATTTAGGCAGGTTTTCATCTTGTTCTTGGGCAGAGGGACTATGGTGGTCTGCTTGAAACATGTTGGTATTACAGACTCAGTCAGAGACAGATTGAAAATGTCAGTGAAGACACTTGCCAGTTGGTCAGCGCATGCTTGGTGTACACGTCCTGGTAATCTGTCTGGTCCTGCGGCCTTGTGAATGTTGACCTGTTTAAAGGTCTAACTCACATCGGCTATGGAGAGTGTGATCACACAGTCGTCTGGAACAGCTGGTGCTCTCATGCATGTTTCAGTGTTACTTGCCTCGAAGTGAGCATAGACGTAATTTAGCTCGTCTGGTAGGTTTGTGTCACTGGACAGCTCGTGGCTGTGCTTCCTTTGTAGTCTCTAATAGTTTTCAAGCCCCGCCATATCCAATGAGCGTTGGAGCCGGTGTAGTACGCTTCAATCTTAGTCCTGTATTGACACTTTGCCTGTTTGATGGTTCGTCGGAGGGCATAGCGGGATTTCTTATAAGCTTCCGGGTTAGAGTCTCGCTCCTAGAAAGCGGCAGCTCTACCCTTTAGCACAGTGCGGATGTTGCCTATAATCCATGGCTTCTGGTTGTGGTATGTACGTACAGTCACTGTGGGGACGACGTCATCGATGCACTTATTGATGAAGTCAGTGACTGATGTGGTGTACTCCTCAATATCCTCGGAAGAATTCCGGAACACATTCCATTCTGTGCTAGCAGACCTGTAGCTTAGCATCTGCTTCATCTGACCACTTTCTTATTGGCCGAGTCACTGGTGCTTCCCGCTTTAGTTTTTGCTTGTAAGCAGGAATCAGGAGGATAGAATTATAGTCAGATTTGCCAAATGGTGGGCAAGGGAGAGCTTTGTACGCATCTCTGTGTGTGGAGTAAAGGTGGTCTAGAGTTTTTTCCCCCTCTGGTTGCACATTTAACATGCTGATAGAAATTAGTTAAAACTGATTTGAGTTTCCCTGCATTAAAGTCCCCGGCCACTAGGAGCGCCGCCTCTGCATGAGCATGTTCCTGTTTGCTTATGGCCGTATACAGCTCATTGAGTGCGGTCTTAGTGCCAGCATCGGTCTGTGGTGGTGTATAGGCAGCTACGAAAAATATAGATATAAGCTCTGATGTAAATAGTGTGGTCTACAGCTTATCATGAGATACTCTACCTCAGGCGAGCAAAACCTTGAGACTTCCTTAGATTTCGTGCACCAGCTGTTGTTTACAAATATGCATAGGCATCCTCCACTTGTCTTACTAGAGGCTGCTGTTATATTCTGCCAAAAAAAGCTTAAAACCCACCAGCTGTATGTTAATCATGTTGTCGTTCAGCCACGACTCTGTAAAACATAAGATATTCGTTTTTAATGTCCCGTTGGTAGGATATACATGCTCGTAGTTCGTCTATTTGTTTATCGATTGATTGTAAGTTGGCTAATAGGACCACAGCGATCTCGTCAAGAGGTCAGATCTCTTGGTGTAGTGGCTAACGTGTTGGGTTGACAGTCACTGGACCTGAGTTCCAAGTCCCGGTAGGCGCTAACCCCTAAATTTGCTGCAATACTATACATAGTTCGTATAAGCATAAGAACTTGTCTTTGTCACAGGCTTGCAATAGCAGGAGAAAGAGATCACTGGAGCCTTTTGGATCTGAGTCAGTGGAATCAGCTACTGTTTCTGTGTGGACCACTCTATACTACCAGAGATGGTGAGCCCTGTAGTCATCTGTTAATAATGATTATGTTCAACATCATGTCTGAGATTCTTATATTCAGTAATAATGATCACAGGTAGCAAATCATTCACTGGAGTTTATAGAGTTAATTGCTATTAGTACCACTGCTACTCAAATTCCATTTCAATGAATAATATGATGTTTTCCATTCCTAATGTTTTTCCTACAGAGGAAAGACCTGCTGCGTTGGCATATAGTGAGTTAAATGTTTTTGCTAAATTAAAGTGTCAGATGGTGAATATATCTAGATGGGAGGAAAAACATGACATTTAAAGCACGCCCCAAACTATGCTCTACTTTTCCTCTGTGTGATCCAGGCAGCGGAGGGATACAGTCAGGAGGTGACAGGGTTAACATCACAGGGCTGGTGGTAGGTATCCTCTTTGGCACTGCGGCCATAGCCCTGGTGGTCCTAGGCAGCTGGTTTGTCCTCAAGAAGTTCTACTGGACAGGCCCCATTCCTTTGACTGACAGGTGTCATGGCCAATGACCATCTACCAACCAACCTGTCCACCGCCCAACTGCCCAATCAGACAGGGTGTGTTTCAGATTTATCATGATGTCAATAATTTTGTAGACAAAACAACTAGAACACCTTGAGCGTATCTTAAGAAAATAAGTGGACACTAGTGTCTCATTCTACTTTTGTTTATAGATTAAGTTAATTAATTCCTGATATGCAATATCAATTACATGTTATGAAGGAACATCTGTAAACGCCTGAACCATGCTGATCGCAATATTTCACCTTTCGTTGTCACAGATGTCGTAGTGGAGAGAAGACCAAGGCGCAGCGGGTATGTGGATACTCATATTTTAATTTTAAAAAGAGTAAAGCATCCACCGGACAAAAAACAATACACACGACAGGAACAGTCTTGCAGGCACACAAAACGCAATGCAAGAACAACTACCCACAACCCCAAAGAAAAACACACACTACTATATAGGACTCCCAATCAAAGGCAACTCAACACACCTGCCTTCAATTGGGAGTCCAATCACCAACACAACACTTAACACACAAAAACCTGCCACGTCCTGACCAAAACTAATACAATTGCTCCCTCTGCTGGTCAGGACGTGACATTCGTACTTATTATATAATGTGGACACCTGCTCATTGAACATCTCCTTCCAAAATCATGGGCATTAATATGGAGTTGGTCCCCCCCTTTGCTGATATAACAGCCTCCACTCTTCTGGGAAGGCTTTCCAGTAGATGTTGGAACATTGCTGCGGGGACCATTCAGCCACAGGAGCATTAGTGAGGTCGGGCACTGATGTTGGGCGATTAGGCCTGGCTTGCAGTCGGCGTTCCAATTCATCCCAAAGGTGTTCGATGGGGTTGAGGTCAGGGCTTTGTGCAGGCCAGTCCATTTCTTCCACACCGATCTCAACAAACCTTTCTGTATGGACATCGCTTTGTACATGTGGGCACTCTCATACTGAAACAGGAAAGGGCCATCCTCAAACTGTTGACACAAAGTTGGAAGCACAGAATTTTCTATAATATAATTTTATGCTGTAGCATTAAGATTTCCCTTCAAAATGCGGCGGCTCGGCCATGGAAACCGATTTCATGAAGCTCTCTAAGAACGGTTCTTGTGCTAAAGTTGTTTCCAGAGGCAGTTTGGAACTCGGTAGTGAGTGCAGCAACAGAGGACAGGCGATTTTTACACGCTACGCGCTTCAGCACTCCGTGGTACCGTTCTGTGAGCTTGTGTGGCCTAACACTTCACGGCTGAGCCGTTGTTGTTCCTAGACTTTTCCACTTCACAATAACAGCACTTACAGTTGACCGGGGCAGCTCTAGAAGGGCAGAAATTTGATGAACTGACTTGATGGAAAGATGGCTGTCACGTCCTGACCAGTTTAGGTATTATTTGTATTGTAGTTTGGTCAGGACGTGTCAGAGGGTATTTGTTTTGGTTGGTTCGGGGTGGTTGGTTGTGTGTGATTTGTTAGTTCTGGGTGTTGGGTATGTTCTAGGTTGTATTTTCTACGTTCTGTTTAGTTTTTCTATGTTTAGGTTTGGGTGTGGACTCTCAATTGGAGGCAGGTGTTTCTATTTTCCTCTGATTGAGAGTCCTATATATAGGTATGTGTTTGGGGTTGTTGATTGTGGGTAGTTGTATTTTGCACTGCTGTTATTTATTTAGCCTGTGAAACTGTCGGTCTGTCGTTTTCTTGTGTTTTTTGTGTTCACTAATTATTATTATTAAATATTATGATGAACATGCAACCCGCTGCGCCTTGGTCCTCTCTCTCCTACGACAGCCGTTACAATGGCATCCTTTGACGGTGCAACGTAGAAAGTCACAGATTTTCAGTACTGACCATTCAACTACCAATGTTTGTCTGTGGAGATTTCATGGCTGTGTGCTCGATTTTATACACCTGTCAGTAATGGGTGTGGCTGAAATAGCTGAATACACTAATTTGAAGGGGTGTCCACAAATACTTTTGGCCATGTAGTGTATGTTAAAACACTTGAGCAATACTGTACAAGATAACATGAGGCAACATCAATACTTCTTTGTGGGAACTGATATATTACCTATGACATTTATCTGACTACTATTAATAGCGTTTCCTGACTCCATAGATATATGCACTGTCTTCCACAATGTTCTAATATGATGTAGGTTTTATTTTGATATACTGTACTCAATACAGTTGACTTCTAACCTAAGATGGCTGTTTTTTGTGTCAATCATGCTCCAATTTCAGACCTGCTGCTCTGTACTGTATATTATCTGAAAAGAATACTAAATTCTGTTTAATATGAATTCAATGGTATCTGTAATGATGTCTGTTATGAGAATATACTAAAAGTACTGCTTATGAACTAGCCGTAACAATACATACTATTTACACAGTGTAAACTTCACACAAGCTTTATTTACAGTTGACATAAAATGCCTTTACAACAATCATCCACATGAAATAAACAACAATGAAAACATCATACATATACATGGATTACTTACTGTACTCTATATACAATGGTAGAGGAGTTGATATATATATATATATATATATAAGCACAAGGAGCAGAAACAATGATATAGCTTAAATGTTCCCTATAATGGGACACAATGTTCTCTCTCTCTCTCTCACTGTCTCTCTCTCTCATTCTGCTACGTGGAAAGTTCTGTTCTGCTTTTACTGGACATTGTGAAGAATGTCCTGGAGGAGAGCACTTAGTTTCGCAGAGAAGTCCTCCTCCAATAAACCCAGAGGTTGTAGAGAGAGCGGCTCGCTGGGGCTCTGAGCCTGTGACTCCTGTCCCAGAAGGTGCTTTTCAATTCGGGCATGGAACAACTGGTCCTGTAAGGCGACACTCTGGCAGAACTGCTCCATACTGGTGGACACCACTGCCTTGAGGGGCTGCGGAGCCAGCAGGAGACGGGCCAGATTTGCTTTCAGCACCCCCACCCTGCCCTGGACTTCCAGACTCAACGCCTGCACCTCCTGTCCCAGCCGGACATTCACCTCCTGCCAGAAGTCCCCCTGAATGGTACCAATGAGCTCCCTGATCATGCTGGACATCTTGGTTTTGAAGTCCTGGATGAGGAAGGTCATTTCGGCACTGCTGTCGTCCAAGGTCTGGCTGATCCACTGCACAGCCTCCAGGTATAGGGTGGGTCCGGCCGCCGCTTGGCTTTGCACGGCCTCCAATCCCTGAAAGTAGAGCCTGAGGTGGCTACACAGCTCCTGGCTGTTGCCGTCCAAGGCGCTCTGGAGCTGCTTGATCAAGGGGCCTAGGCGATCTCTCATGCTGGCCAGGGTGGACTCACTGGACTGGGGGTGGGCAGGGTACAGGGCGAGACTCTCCCTCAGCTTAGTGAGCTCCTGGCGAAGGCGGGTGCGCAGCCTCTCGGACTCCAGGGTAAGCTTGTGCCTGATCTCGCTCACCATGGGGTTGGGGTTGTCCTGGGAATACAGGTTGCTGTTCTCCACATGGCTCTTCCACATCCCGCTGTTAACATACAGGATCAGTTAAAGTGCTGTTATGAGACTGTTAAGGGGTTGTTACAGGACTGGTATAGGGCTGTTAAAATACTGTATAATACCATTATATGACTGTTATATGGCTGTTATAAGTCTGTTATTGGACTGTTATACGGCTGTAATAAGGTTGTGTAGGACTGTTAGAAGGCTCATAAAAGTCTCACCTGTATACAAGCATTTCTGATTCATGATTCAATTGTTTATGTCGTATATTGTATGAGGACATACTTGACATCCTTGTTGAGATCTGTCTTCTCATGAGCCTGATTGGTCATTATGTCCCGTAGTGCCTGTGATGTTTCTCTGCTGGTACGGTGGAGTGGGTATGCTACAGTAGAAGATAGGAGAAGTTAACACCAGTGATACATTAACTCCTTTTAAATTCTGTTATTCTCTTTAAAACACCATTACATCTGCTCTATATTATGATAAACACTATTCGATAGCAGATGCAATGATGTTTTTAATGAAAAGGAAAGGGAAGAAACCACAAACCTTTGGTTGTCAAAAATGACAAGGCGAAGATCACTACTTTGAGATGCATGTTTTTTTTTTCAACTGAAGAAAAATGGGGAAATGATTTGATTTTTCACAGGAATCTTCAGACTAAATAGACCAAACAATAGAAGTAGCTGAAGATCAATAAGTGAGAGAGTGGCCTGTCCTTACCTGTATACTGGGTTTGGCAGAATGACTCTTCATCAAGACCGTGCTTATAAAGGGATGGGTCCTTCTTTTCATTGGCTGTCCTTAACTCTGCCTGTGTCAACACAACACGTGGAGGGTCATGTTGATAACGAATAGCACCCAACACAACGCACAATAACTCTCCCTGTCACAAACTGCACAAGCTCCAACATTCCTTGCGACATCGGTTTAAAGAATTTAAAATGATGTCATCCTGTATTATGGGGCAAGATTGTAAAAGAGTTGTGGTCTTAAAATGAGTCATGTGGGGCGACAGGGTCAATATCAGGAAGAGTTTGCAGGTCAATAAAAGAGGACATACAAAGTTGATTCAATACAACTACCATGAGGACACGGATTCCTAAAAAACACCACGTTGAATTCTAATTTAAATGCACTATTAAATTCATCCGCTTAGATACACTACATGGCAAAAAGTACAGTATGTCAACTTCCAGGTTTCTATGACTACATGCCACCACACAGACAAGGCTATAAAGTGAAAGTTTAAAAAAATGTTATTTCAAAAGTATCAAGGGGGTTCACACCATTCACACACACAGTCCCAAAACACTGTCCACGCTGCTGGATGTCCTCAAGATGGCCTCCGCCACCACCGTCGGTCGCTCGTCCAGCATTTGTCCGTCGGTTGTTGGTTGCCAGTCTTTCCTCTTCGCCCGTTATCGTCAAGCGTCTGTGGCACCGAGCCCATGGTCTGTTCCACACTGGCGATAGAGGGGGAGAGGAAGACATGCATGAGTAGGGGCCATTCTGAACAGAAGTATTTGACCACACTCGCATGTTTAGGGGTTGACCGTCCCTTATCTGCAGAATAGAGTGTTGTCGACTCAGGTCCCCCTCTGGCTGCATGCTGGATGTGACATGGTGACTAAAGGAGGAAGTGGTAATGGAAGCAGCAGCAGTTCGGCCAGTGCTTAATTTGTAAATTGGGAGGTGCCAGAACAAAATGTGAGCCAATGAAAAAAAGATCACCTTTATAATAAAGCGTTGCATTATCTTCGCTTTTGTGTGCTGGCATAGAGCAGTAGAGTAGAGCCACTTGCAGAAGTTGCACACATAGGAGAACCAGAAATTTAAGCCTGGGATCTGGGAAAAATGTGGCCTTTTATAAATGCATTTCATGCAATTCTACATCATTTTAGATGATTGGAGACCTTAGCAGAATCGTTTTTAATACCTCACAAATGTTCAAAATGACAGGCTACTTTGACACTGACAAACAGAATCTGAGATCAATAAAAACAACCATGTCTTGAATCCATCAATAGCCTGGGCCTACTTGTGTGGAGACACATTGTACAACATGAGGAAATGATAGTCCTTAACCAGCTTTCCAGTTTCACTGACACACCCAATGCTCGCTCGCCATCGATGGCAGATGTGCTCTGCCTAAAGCCCATCTCTCGTTTTACTTTGTGTAAAACAATGCTGTTTTCTCAGGAGGCCTATTTGGAAGTTGACAACATATTTGGTAGCCTACAGACAGATTAGTCTTCTCTTTTCACTGATAGATTTGTCACGCGTTCCCGACTGTAGGCATGCCATGTGATTGGGCTACACACAATCCAAAGCTAGGCTTTTTTAGGCTGCAAGATGAAGTGCAATGCTGGAAATTAGTGGCAACGCGTTTTTCATAGGCTACAATGTTATACGGGCCGACCCAACATTAATCCATTCTTAGAATATTAGCCACATTTCACATTACGTTTTTTAGGGGGCATGAGAACTACAGAGAAGGTAACTTGAATTAACTCTGCTTTTATTAGAATTTTTACATTGCAAACAGTGAAAAAAAGTGTCTTGCCACAAAAGGTACTGAATCCTGGCAAATGGGTTCCGGAACCAAACAATCCAAAATTGAGAGGTGCCGAATCCTGTTCCAGCAGTATCCGGCTTTGGTGTGTTCGCCATCCAGCTGCAGTCCCCAAATTCTTCTTTGGTGGGGTTTATCGTGCATTTACTAGAGTGTGGGCCAGAGACAGGGAGAAACTAAATCCTACCTGCCAGCCCCGTTTCTCTTAAAAAATATAAAATATTTGAGACTGTATCCAATGATGTTCTACTTAGTAAGCTGTTTAAACATATTTCCTGTATCACCTTCTCCCTCATACTGGATCTCAACCTCTCTTTCCTTCTCATACTGTCCACACTGTATCAGTGCATGTTCCACTGTCTCTGTTTCCTGGCAATAATCACACTTTCCTGTTGGATACTTTCCTATCACATTTAATGTGTTATTCAACCAGCTGCGTCCCACCCTTAATCTTGTAAAAATAGCATCTTCTCTTCCTGCAGTCTTTTCCTCCCCGATTTTCCTCTGTACTTGGAATAAATGCCTGCCCTTAGTGGCTCTGTTCCACAGCTCCTGCCATCTCTGCACCACAACTGTCCATATCAGACTTTTTGCCTCTGCCTTGCTCATTGAAACTTCAACATCCAATTCCCCACTACTAAGGGTCTGTTTAGCCAGTACATCAGCTGGCTCGTTCCCCTCCAACACCCACATGGGCAAATCTTGCCTGCTACGTGAGCTAAAGAACTTCAGACTCATCAACACCGAACATAAGTCAGAGCAAATAACTATTCTGATCTCCTCCACCCACTGCAAGGCCAACAGTACGGACATCAGCTCCACTGTGTAAACAGCCAGGGGATCTGTAATAAGTGTCCTGACTGCCACCCACATTCCTGCACTACAAATGCTGACCCGGTATGTCCTGTCCTTGGGTCTTTTGAACCATTTGTGAATATGGGCACAAAATCCTGATATACAGACATCTATTAAACAGATTAGATGGATCAATCCCGTCCCTATCTTTCCCAAGTCTCTCCAACACATCAAGATCAACAACTGAAGGTGGAAGTAGCCATAGTGGGTTCCCAGAAATAGCTACCATAGGGCTAAACTCCCTTCCATACAGTCCCATCTCCCTCACCTGGTTAATACCCCACCCAAAGCTTGTGTTCTGTCCTCGCTCATGTTCCCAGCATGTCTGTAAAATCCCTTTTGCAGGATAGTCTTCAACCTGGAGCTGCGAGCTCCCTTTTCAGTAGTGTGGTAGCTCGTTATTTCAATCATGCCCAGGTGTGGCAGACCTGGGACAACTCACTCTCCAAGTAGACCAGCCAAGGGGGAGGAATCTACAATAAATAAATCAGAAAACACAAAAGGAGGGAGAGGCACAGCACACCATTGAAAATCATGTAACATAGAGTAAAGCACACCAATTATGATAAAGGTCACTGGAAACTCTAAATAAATATAAAATATACACAAAAAGGGCTGGTTTCCAATTGGGGGAAAAACCAGGGATGGCAACATGTGACAGGCAATTAATGGCACTATCAGATATAGAACACTGAAGCCAACTAGGATAAAGCTCATTGGTTGCTTCCCACCAGTCCCTGTCATGAGTCAACAACTGGGTGAGCCTGTAAAAACTCAAGCTCCTTCAGTTCATTCTATAAACTCTGGGACATTTCTTGATTTTGTCTTGAATCCCCTCAGTCTGGGGCAGAGACTATGCCTACTTTGCTTAAAACGAAGAGTACACAGACATGGAAAGTAGGCCTCTGTTAAAGACCTCACACTATCTGCTCCTCCTCTGAAAACAATGATAGTATATATTATCAGAGTCTGGCTGCACTTGGTTGAATGTTTCCATCTGACTAGAGTTCTCTAATCAGTTCTGGAATACCTCATGGAACACTCAGGATCATGGAGGCACTCGGCTACATTCACAGACTAGTGTTATTGTCTGTGAATGTAGCCTTATTGAGACATAATATATGCTGTTAAAACTGAAACCACATCATCACAAATCCATAAAAATTGCCTTCTGAGTCTAAGGCCGGCTCTTCTTGATATCTTCTCTTGTTTTTATGTGTTTTTACCCCCACCACGTCTATGCTAACGTGGCTAAAATTAGCTAGCTAGGTAACCAACAACTGTAATGATGTATTTGAGAGACAATAAGTGCTTATTGGGCAAATGTATGTATGTTTTCAATAAAAATGTGCAGACTAAATATAGTTTACATATTGTCAGTACTCCTTTGACTGTAAGCCAACCCGTCTGTTTTGCCTCAAAGTTGCGCATGTATCGGTTTTGTAAACACCCCACCCATCTATATTACTCTCACCTCATATGAGCTCATCTGTTCCAATATCTCTATACGAGTTATATTTATATATTAATTAGTATAACTAGTCATAATGTCATTGATCTGCAGTCATCATGCCAACACAGACAGTTTAACCATTGACTGCAGCCAGGGCACATCCTTCACTCATCTCATCCTGCTTGTATGTGTGTAAAAGGTCACCACAACTCTCTTAGGTAACTAGCTAGTTGTCATTGACAGAGCATAGTCCAGAGCTTCTGTGGTGAATTATGTAGGTTATTCCAGGTAGCCAAAGTCCATTCTTAAAAAAAAAAGTTGAAGAATATATTACAGGAAATGTCCTCGAGAGTGGATTACAGTGGCGTACCGCAAGGTCTGAGCAAGGGGGGGAAACAGCTAACTTCCTACAATTCTACACATTCTGCCATGGGGAAAAGAAAACATGTAACTGTTTTAAAGCTAATTTCCTGCAATTCTACTCACAATGACATGGAGCAGAGAGAAAAATGTTCAGTTTTAATCTAATGCTATTATTCACATTTTGCAATCAAGGCTAAGAGGATTTAAAATTTTTAAAGCTAATTTCTTGTCATTCAAAAAATAAATTGCCATCACTTTTGACATGTTCATCTAAAGCATTATACACTTTAGTTCTATATTTGTGATTTCTAGGCAGTTAGCCTATGTTCATATTGCGACTTGTTTTCATTGATATTTATTTGGTTGGTGACATTGATTTAGTGTATGGGTATGTGTACCACTAGATAAAGGCCAGGAGAGTCCTGTTATCTCTTAATTTGATGAGGAAGCATCAAATTAAGAGATAAGGGAGACATCCGGTTGTGGATTAAGGCCACCTGCTTCTGCTTGTGCAGACGGTTGACTTCTGAACCTACTGCAGGTTATTACACATCCCAGGCACACACACAAGTGCATTTACACTCAAGCATTTGCACACTCAAGCGCACATACACACACGCACATACACATGCACATTCCTAGTGTATACAAACACACACAGACACAAACACACACACACACTTGCATTATACACTTCCGTTCTGTATTTGTGGTTTCTAGGCAGTTAGCCTATATTAAAATTGCTACTGGTTTTCATTGATATTAATTTGGTAAGTGGTATGGATTTAGTGCATGCGTATGTGTATGCGTATGTGTACCACTGGATAAATGCAAGGACAGGCCTGTTATCTCTTAATTTGATGAGGAAGCAAAGGGTGAAGATTAACCTTGGATTTTGAAAACAAGCTGGCAGCATTTCAGTACAAAGCACAAAGTTTGACGCAACTGGATAAGCAGCAAAACACAGTATTCATTTCTCACAGCCACTCTTTGACCTGGCAAAACGGCAAACAGAAACTGGCTTAAAAATTAATTCGCTAATTCTGTACATCCAATGCAAATAAATAGTACATTCCTAGAATTCTGGGAGAATTGCAATGAACCGTAAAGCGAAGTTGATGATGATGTGACGAGAGCTAAATCCCTATCAGTCCAATATCAGTACCATGGTAGGATTGATATGAAGAAAGCCTGTAATCTGAACTGGATATATTGGGTTACCGCTTTCAACCCACCAGTCCCCCATGTTACCTTACCTCTCAGGCCCCATCAATGATTCAGTAGGCCAGGGAAAGTGCTGGTCTCCTGTACCCCACTGACTCTCACTGAGTCTGGGACAGCAGTAGCAGGACTGTCCAGGACTGGCATGATGCTAAGGAAGTCAGGGCCAGGGGTCTGCAGGTGGCCCACACTGCTGCTTTGGTGCCTGTATGTCTGTGTGAAGGAGCACACTGTCTACGACCACAACAGGACAGAGAAAACCAGGGAGATGGAAAGGCCATTTTGTGAACAAGGTAGGCTGTCTGCGTGTCTCTGCATGCTTAGATAGACCTGGATATAGAGAATAATTATGATCTCATTGTGTTTTAACTGTGTGTGGCGTGAGAGACAAAACCTGACTATGTCACCTTGTGACAATATATGAATACCCTTGGTGGTACACTACCACTACCATCTCATGTGGTAAAACTCTATTTATTAATCAGGATACTATTGTCCAGTGGGAAGTCCCACAGCGGTGCAATGTCTGAAGGGTACGTTTGGGCCGACGGTTGGTGCTAGATCCATAGACAGCTGGCCAACCAACCACTACTGCCCCGTGGTCTGCTCTGCCCTCCAGCCTGCCCTGTGTAGCCCGGGCACAGTAGCCCCTACCTGGCCAGGACATATTTATTTATGTTTAGTATCGTGTATCAATGACTCTGTCCTATCAGTCTTTCGTAGTACCAGTCACACAGGTTTCATGCATGAACAGTTAACACAATATGCTGTATCCACTTGATTCATGGGTACAATCAACATAGCCGGAGTCTAATTTCCATCCGTGTCAGTCACCCATCCATGTCAGTCATGAGCCTTCCACTCAGCAGTTCATGTTCAAAACGGAAATGACTGTAGGTACTCTGAAGGACTTCCAGTTATTGGAGATTGAGTGTTGATCTAAGCGTTTTGTTGACGTCAAATCAAATCAAATCCAATTGTATTTGTCACATGCTTCGTAAACAACAGGTGTTTACTAACAGTGAAATGCTTACTAACTGGACCTTCCCAACAAATCTGAAAGAAAAATAGGAAAATAATACAAAAATAATAGGAATAAAAACACAGTGAGTAACAATAACTTGGCTATATACACGGGGTACCAGTACCAAGTCGATGTGCAGGGGTATGAGATAATTAAGGCCAATATGTAAATTGTCACTCCTGCTCTCGCTCTTCCCCCCTGGCACTCGAGGGTGCCAGGCTGCCCTGCATTACGCACTCCTGCCATCATCATTACGCACACCTGCCTTCCCTTGTCACGCGCATCATTACGCACACCTGCCTTCCCTTGTCACGCACAACCTCCCCTATATCTGTCTTTTCCCCAGCTCCTTTCCCTGCTTCAGCATTGATTGTCGTTCGTCTTTGTGATACCCAGTTCTGATGCTGTTCCTGTCCTGTTGCATGTCCATTCCAAATGAAATGTAAACTCCCCGTACCTGCTTCTCTTCTCCAGCGTCGTTCCTTACATAAATATACACAGTACCAGTCAAAAGTTTGGACACACCTACTCATTCAAGGGGTTTTTCTTTATTTTTACCATTTTCTACATAATATTGAATAATAGTGAAGACATCCAAACTATGAAATAACACATATGGAATCATGTAGTAACCAAAAAAGTGTTAAACAAATCAAAATATTGTGACGTTCGTCATTAACGGTAGACCAAGGTGCAGCATGGTTTGGGTTCATCATATTTATTTCTCAATGTGAACCAGCAAATAAACAATACAACGACGAAAAGCTAGGCGAGCAAACACATGCAACACAAAGACAAGATCCCACAACTGACTGTGGGAAAAAGGGCTGCCTAAGTATGATTCCCAATCAGAGACAACGAATGACAGCTGCCTCTGATTGGAAACCATACTCGGCCAATCAAAGAAAAAAAAACAACATAGACATACAACACATAGAATGCCCACCCCATGTCACACCCTGACCTAACCAAACAGAGAAAAACGTCTCTCTCAGGTCAGGGCGTGACAAATATATTTTATATTTCAGATTGTTCAAAGTAGCCACCCTTTGCCTTGATGACAGCTTTTCACACCCTTGGCATTCTCTCAACCAGCGTCACCTGGAATGCTTTTCCAACAGTCTTCAAGGAGTTCCCACATATGCTGGGCACTTGTTGACTGTTTTTCCTTTACTCTGCAGTCCAACTCATCCCAAACAATCTCAATTGGGTTGAGGTCCGGTGATTGTGGTGGCCAGGTCATCTGATGCAGGACTCCATCACTTTCCTTCTTGGTCAAATAGCCCTTACACAGCCTGGAGGTGTGTTGGGTCATTGTCCTGTTGAAAAACAAATGATAGTCCCACTAAGCTCAAATCAGATGGGATGGCGTATCGTTGCAGAAAGGTGTGGTAGCCATGCTGGTTAAGTGTGCCTTGGATTCTAAATAAATCACTGACAGTGTCACCAGCAAAGCACCCCCACACCATCACACCTCCTCCTCCATGCTTCACGGTGGGGACATGCAGAGAACATCCGTTCTCACAAAGACATACCGGTTGGAACCAAAAATTTCAAATTTGGACAAATCAGACCAAAAGACAGATTTCCACCGGTCTAATATCATTGCTTGTGTTTCTTGGCCCAAGCTCTTATCATTGGTATCATTTCGTAGTGGTTTCTTTGCAGCAATTCGACCATGAAGGCCTGATTCACGCAGTCTCCTCTGAACAGTTGATTTTGAGATGAGACTGTAACTTGAACTCTGTGAAGCATTAATTTGGGCTGCAATCTGAGGTGCAGTTACCTCTAATGAACTTATCCTTTGCAGCAGAGGTAAGTCTGGGTCTTCCTTTCCTGTGGTGGTCCTCATGAGAGCCAGTTTCATCATAGCGCTTTGCAACTGCACTTGAAGAAACTTCCAAAGTTCTTGAAATGTTCAGGATTGACTGACCTTCAAGTCTTAAAGTAATGATGGACTGTTGTTTCTCTTTTCATATTTGAGCTGTTCTTGCCATAATATGGACTTGGTCTTTTACCAAATAGGGCTATCTTCTGTATCCCACCCCTTTCTTGTCACAACACATCTGATTGGCTCAAACACATTAAGGAAAGAATTTCTAATAATTAACTTTTAACAAGGCACACCTGTTAAATTTTTTTTCAATTGCTAGCAAGCATCGGTCAATACTGAAGCCACTTTTTCAGAACTATTCACAGTCTGCGTATCAACATGCATCTTGGCCAAACAGTTAATCTCACCTCCAAAACTCACTCAAACCATTTCATACGTCTCAAAATAAGTGCGTTCGACCTTAAAACTGGCAACAATTTTCCTTCAGAAAGCATACATTGTCACTCATAACACAGTGACCTAAAAACCACTAACAACAGGGAGCATTACATAAATTATTAACTTTTTTCTTTGAAGTTTGAATGATTTTCACAAAAATCAGTATTTCATTATAGAATAAAAATAACACATTTTCACTTTATTAGCAGTACTAAAGTATATGTAACAAGAATGAATCAGAAATGCAGCAATTTGCTTCAATAGCCTTTATTTTTTCTATATCTTTGCATATAGTAATCTATTTGTGAAAAATAAAAAGTTTAAACAAAAAACTAATTCCTGAAATTCCAGGGCTGCAATAATAATTACAAAAAAACCACAACATGTATAGTATAATCACTCATACTGTACAGTACAGTGAGAGTTCTAGTTCTCATCAACATGTCTAGTATAATCACTCATACTGTACAGTACTGTGAGGGTTCTAGCTCTCATCAACATGTATAGTATAATCACTCATACTGTACAGTACTGTGAGGGTTCTAGTTCACATCAACATGTCTAGTATAATCACTCATACTGTACTGTACTGTGAGGGTTCTAGTTCTCATCAACATGTCTAGTATAATCCCTCATACTGTACAGTACTGTGAGGGTTCTAGTTCTCATCAACATGTATAGTATAATCACTCATACTGTACAGTACTGTGAGGGTTCTAGTTCTCATAAACATGTCTAGTATAATCACTCATACTGTACAGTACTGTGAGGGTTCTAGTTCACATCAACATGTCTAGTATAATCACTCATACTGTACTGTACTGTGAGGGTTCTAGTTCTCATCAACATGTATAGTATAATCACTCATACTGTACAGTACTGTGAGGGTTCTAGTTCTCATCAACATATATAGTATAATCACTCATACTGTACAGTACTGTGAGGGTTCTAGTTCTCATCAACATGTCTAGTATAATCACTCATACTGTACAGTACTGTGAGGGTTCTAGTTCTCATCAACATGTATAGTATAATCACTCATACTGTACAGTACTGTGAGGGTTCTAGTTCTCATCAACATGTATAATATAATCACTCATACTGTACAGTACTGTGAGGGTTCTAGTTCTCATAAACATATATAGTATAATCACTCATACTGTACAGTACTGTGAGGGTTCTAGTTCTCATCAACATGTATAGTATAATCACTCATACTGTACAGTACTGTGAGGGTTCTAGTTCTCATAAACATATATAGTATAATCACTCATACTGTACTATACTGTGAGGGTTCTAGTTCTCATCAACATATATAGTATAATCACTCATACTGTACAGTACTGTGAGGGTTCTAGTTCTCCCTCTCTTCTGTATTTGGCCACAAGTTCTCATCAACATCACATCTTATGTCTTCTCTGGCGATGCATCTTGGAAAGTATCTTGTGGAATGTCTAATCCAACCCTGGCAGTCTTCAGGAGAAGTGTCTCCACACCCCACATTCATGGCATCCAGTAAGGACATCTGGTCATGTGGATGGTGGCCATAAACCTTCCACCTCCACGCAGAGAAACACTCTTCTATGGGGTTTAGGAAGGGGGAGTATGGAGGCAGGAATAGTACTGACATCCTGGGATGTGCAGCAAAGTGGTGGAATGCCACATTATCCCACACAACAACGAAGGTAGGGGAGTTTCTTGCCCCTCTCTCCTTCGCTGGCACAAGTCCATTATGCAGGTCATCCAGAAAATAAATGAGCCTCTCTGTATTGTAGGGGCCAATGAGTGGTTTGTGTAACAGCAAACCATCATTGGACAGTGCTGCACACATTGTGATGTTAGCTCCTCTCTGACCTGGGACATCCACAGTTGCTATCTGTCTGATCACAATTCTTCCCTGCGGCGTGTTTTGCCAGGTTGAATCCAGCTTCATCCACAAAGATGAATGTATGTGCAGTTTTCCAGTACATTACATTATGCATAGCTGTGTATGTACCCTGTTTGGTTATTGAACAGACATCTGACCTGGACATATTGATACCGGAGTTCTTTCACACGTTCACCGTTTCTCTCAAAGGGTACAGTGTAGAACTGCTTCATCCTTATTTCATGTTTCTCTAGGACTCTGGCAATTGTCTTTGTGCTGACCGTATTCACATTTCCAAAAGTGATATTGTCTGCCAGCACTCTGTCCCGAATTTCCAGCAGTTTTATTGCATTGTTGCCAATTACTATGTCAACAATGATAATTTCCTGAGCATCTGATAATATTCTGCTTCTCCCTCCTGTGGGAGGCAACCTTTGGATCCTACTGAAAAACACAAAACAATCAATATATACTGCTCAAAAAAATAAAGGGAACACTTAAACAACACAATGTAACTCCAAGTCAATCACACTTCTGTGAAATCAAACTGTCCACTTAGGAAGCAACACTGATTGTCAATCAATTTCACATGCTGTTGTGCAAATGGAATAGACAACAGGTGGAAATTATAGACAATTAGCAAGACACCCCCAATAAAGGAGTGGTTCTGCAGGTGGTAACCACAGACCACTTCTCAGTTCCTATGCTTCCTGGCTGATGTTTTGGTCACTTTTGAATGCTGGCGGTGCTTTCACTCTAGTGGTAGCATGAGACGGAGTCTACAACCCACACAAGTGGCTCAGGTAGTGCAGCTCATCCAGGATGGCACATCAATGCGAGCTGTGGCAAGAAGGTTTGCTGTGTCTGTTAGCGTAGTGTCCAGAGCATGGAGGCGCTACCAGGAGACAGGCCAGTACATCAGGAGACGTGGAGGAGGCCGTAGGAGGGCAACAACCCAGCAGCAGGACCGCTACCTCCGCCTTTGTGCAAGGAGGAGCAGGAGGAGCACTGCCAGAGCCCTGCAAAATGACCTCCAGCAGGCCACAAATGTGCATGTGTCTGCTCAAACGGTCAGAAACAGACTCCATGGCATTTGCCAGAGAACACCAAGATTGGCAAATTCGCCACTGGCGCCCTGTGCTCTTCACAGATGAAAGCAGGTTCACACTGAGCACATGTGACAGACGTGACAGTCTGGAGACGCCGTGGAGAACGTTCTGCTGCCTGCAACATCCTCCAGCATGACCGGTTTGGCGGTGGGTCAGTCATAGTGTGGGGTGGCATGTCTTTGGGGGGCTGCACAGCCCTCCATGTACTCGCGAGAGGTAGCCTGACTGCCATTAGGTACCGAGATGAGATCCTCAGACCCCTTGTGAGACCATATGCTGGTGCGGTTGGCCCTGGGTTCCTCCTAATGCAAGACAATGCTAGACCTCATGTGGCTGGAGTGTGTCAGCAGTTCCTGCAAGAGGAAGGCATTGATGCTATGGACTGGCCCGCCCGTTCCCCAGACCTGAATCCAATTGAGCACATCTGGGACATCATGTCTCGCTCCATCCACCAACGCCACGTTGCACCACAGACTGTCCAGGAGTTGGCGGATGCTTTAGTCCAGGTCTGGGAGGAGATCCCTCAGGAGAACATCCGCCACCTCATCAGGAGCATGCCCAGGCATTGTAGGGAGGTCATACAGGCACGTGGAGGCCACAAACACTACTGAGCCTCATTTTGACTTGTTTTAAGGACATTACATCAAAGTTGGATCAGCCTGTAGTGTGGTTTTCCACATAAATTTTTTGTGTGACTCCAAATCCAGACCTCCATGGGTTGATAAATTGGATTTCCATTGATTATTTTTGTGTGATTTTGTTGTCAGCACATTCAACTATGTAAAGAAAAAAGGTTTTAATAAGATTATTTCATTCATTCAGATCTAGGATGTGTTATTTTAGTGTTCCCTTTATTTTTTTTAGCAGTGTATTTCAAAATGTCAGTACATGTAAAAATGTGAACATACTGTATTGTACTGTAATACGTAGTTCAATTATCATTAAATAATGCACATCTCACCTGTTGTTTTGCCGGAAAATTTGTACTGTTGATGCAACTGTTGAACCCTGCAGATTTGGTTGCACCTTTAAACTCTCAATAATTGTGTCCCTTATCTCATCAGAGACCACCGCTCTTGGTGTTCCTCTCCTTTGTCCTCCACACATTCTGCCTCTCCCTGCCACTCTTCTTTCCCCACCAACCTGTCTTCCTTTATCCATGTTTCCAAACTAAATAATTCCGAAGCCGTCCTCTTTTCTCTGTTTGGCAACGAGACTAAAAACAGGACACTTGGGTAGGCTTTTAGCTGAAATTGCAATCAGCTGTGTTTGGAATGATTAAATATTTTGCTGAGATTTTCTATATGTTTCAATCTGGTTACTGCATAAATGCACGACATCTGCCATCATTCTGTTTTTAATGGGTTTTTAACAGTTTTGGAAACGGTGTGTTAGCATTTGAAAATGTGCTGCAAATATATAGTTCTGCAGGTGGTGGAGTATGAATGAGAAAAATAGTTCATGGATTTCGGAGAATGTGGTCATTGAATGCATTTTGTGTGAAAACAGTGAAAAATGATTCACAGTTTGGTCCACATACACTTCTGTTTTGCTGACTGTGTGAAGAGTTTTGACAATGTGACTTCAGTTTTGACCAATGCATGTTAGCAATTAAAAAAAAACTGTAATTGAAATGCAGTCCAGATGACTTCCTCATGAAGCTGGTTGAGAGGATGCCAAGAGTGTGCAACTCTGTCATCAAGGCAAAGGGTGACTTTTTTGAAGAATCTCAAATATAAAATACATTTTGATTTGTTTAACACTTTTTTGCTTACTACATGATTCCATATGTGTTATTTCCTAGTTTTGATGTCTTCACTATTATTCTACAAAACCCTTAAATGAGTAGGTGTGTCCAAACTTTTGACTGGTACTGTATATGGTAGAGGTAAAGTGACTAGGCAACAGGACAGATAATAAACAGTAGATGCAACATATGTGTTGAGTGTGTAAGTGGTGACAGTATGCCTGTGTGCGTGTATATGTTTTGTGTGAGTGAGTGTCTGTATGTGTTGGAGTGTCAGTGTTAGTTTGTGTGAGGGAGAGGCCAGTGTGTGTGTGTAACAGTGTAGGTTCCGTCCCTCTCTTCGCCCCAACCCGGGCTCGAACCAGGGACCCTTGCACACATCAACAACTGACACCCACCGAAGCAACGTTACCCATCGCGCCACAAGAGCCACGGCCCTTGCAACACAAGGGGAAACCCTACTTCAAGTCTCAGAGCAAGTGACGTCACCGATTGAAACGCTATTAGCGCGCACCACCGCTAACTAACTAGCCATTTCACATCAGTTACACTCACCCCCCCTTTGACCTCCTCCTTTTCCGCAGCAACCAATGATCCGGGTCAACAGCATCAATGTAACAGTGCAGGTCCCGTCCCTCTCTTCGCCCTAACCCGGGCTCGAACCAGGGACCCTTGCACACATCAACAACTGACACCCACCGAAGCATCGTTACCCATCGCGCCACAAGAGCCACGGCCCTTGCAACACAAGGGGAAACCCTACTTCAAGTCTCAGAGCGAGTGACGTCACCGATTGAAACGCTATTAGCGCGCACCACCGCTAACTAACTAGCCATTTCACATCGGTTACATGTGCTTAGAGTCAAAAGAGTTAGTGCAAAAAATCTAATGTCTATATGTGTGCATGTGTGTGTATGTGTGTTTGTGTGTGTATGTGTGTGTGTGTGTGTGTGTGTGTGTGTGTGTGTGTGTGTGTGTGTGTGTGTGTGTGTGTGTGTGTGTGTGTGTGTGTGTGTGTGTGTGTGGGCGTATGTGTGTGTTGGTGTTTGTGTGTGTGGTGTGTGTGTGCGCGTGTGGGTGTGTGTGCATGCGCCAATGTAGGCCAGCGATGGGCAGTGCCAGCGATGGGCACACACACACAGACACACACAAACTCTACCTGTGTGCAGTACAGGTGTGTTAATAATACTTTTTTGATAAATCAGTTTGCTTTACCATGACATGCGTACAAAAACCATGGAAACTGTTTCCATTGATCGATTTTATTATGTGTACAATCACAGACAATGTGCAGATGGAACTGTAGAAACATGGATGTCTACTCTGTACTTGTCCAACCAATAATTTATATATACACTAGATACGTTGCGAGGGGGCTTTTTTTTCTTTCAAGGAACTCAATCCGGCTTTTAAGTTACACCTGAAAGTTATAATAGTAGAATGCACAAGGTGCACTTATTATCGTTGGAGTGACTATGAACCGTTGGAGTGACGATGAACCGTTGGGAGATGTTGTTTGCGTTTGTAGCTGATGTGGTCTCTTGTGCGCCCTGTTCCTGAGTGTTATGTGACTGACCATTGTTTGGTTTTGTCATGTTCTAACTTTCCTGTCTGTTCCCTCCTGGTCTTGTGTTCTCCTTTCCTCTTAAATGTTGCTTCCTGTGCACAAAGGTTGCTGAGGTCTGGGGAGAAGGAGGTTGGCTGGGGCAAGTGGAAGGTGAACATGTAACCTCTCGTAAATTTGGAGCGCAGAGGCCTGTGTCAATTTGGGACGCAGAGACTGGTACGTTGTTCCGGGGCCCTTGTTGGTCCCCGGTTTTATGGGGGGGTGTGTGACGACCCTCCCACTCTGTCTGCTGTATTTTCTCTCTTTGCTCTTGTTCCTCATTAGGATGCCAGTGGGCGGAGTTGGAAGGGTCGTCAGCTAGATGGGAAACACCTGGGCTCGGGTGTGTCCCAGGATAAAGACAACTCTTCCACAGTCATTGGGGAGACTCTCTCCATGCAGACACCTTGTTTTTGGTTGTGCTAGTTATGGTATCGAATAAATATATATTTTTGATACTCCTTGTCTCCCTTTTGTTGCGAACTCTGAGCCGGTTCGTAACAGTGGGGGCTGGTGTAGGAGCAGGCCCAGCTGGCACTGCATTTAGTGTGTGCTGTTGTAGACTTGCAGCTGGTCTATAGCAACTCTGAAGGCCAGGTAAGCCATGATAACTTAAGGAAAGAGTTGTATGGCAAACACATTATGCACACATACTCACACAAGGCACTATGCACTATGCACACACACTATGCACACACACAATTATTTGTCTCTGAAATGAAACCAAGTGATGCCATGATTAGATGGCAAAAAAACACACCAATCTCTTTCATAATTTCTTTAAATAATAAGAGCTAATTTACCAACATTTCTGAAAATGGATATATAGCATTTTGGAATGAAACTCTTCAATTACAAACACTTGATCCTATTCCCTTAACTCCAACCAACATCCATAGGACCATTTTTCTTAAAAATGATAAGGGTATACTGTACAACTAGCTTGAATTACAACTTAGCTTATACAGTCACAGTCAATGTACAGAAGATGCAATGAAAAACTTGGATATCATATATTTGGATATCACAAACTTGGATATCATATACTTGTATATCATATATTTGGATATCATATATTTGGATATCACAGACAGCCACGTAGAGTAACACTGACATATTTATCAGTATACGGCCCAGTGTTTTCTCTAACAGGTGAACGTTTAAGGAAGTGTGATGCTGAAGACAGTGTTCAAATACTTGGACTCCCAGGGGACCTTGCAGTGTGACGGTCGCCACAATGTCTCCCTTCCTGTGTACACAGTGCAGACAAGTGGTGAGCTCCTCAGATACAGAGTGGGCCCAGTAACAGTAGGCCCGTAAACCCATAGTAGAACCAATAATAAGAATGACTGTCTTTGTGTGTGTCTGCTTTTTTAAAGATGCAGGGTTCCTTGGTCTCCTCAATGACGTCCCAGCGGAGATTCAGAAGTTATTTCCAGAGAAAAGCAACTCAACAGGTGACCTATCGTCAAATGATACAAAACCTACATGTCATTATAATTTTACTGTCCACACACTGTTACTGATAAAATATGATCTCTGTGATGAATTAATTACTTCAATTAATCCAACCATTCCTCCATTTGTTTCTTTGTTGGTTTGTTCATTTGTTCATTCATATTCATCCATCCATCCCTCCATTGCTATTTGCTGCCAGGTGACTTTGGTATCAGAGAGGAAGGAGGGGCTGGTTTGGGTCTGATTGGTCCAGCAGAGACACCATCTGTGGAGGAACCATCAACTCCAGCTCTGTGGAGATTCTGAACCCTACTGCGTGTCCCATCTAGGGGACACACTGCTCTTCACTGTCACCAGACAACACTACCCTCAGTATTATGTGTAAGTCAATCAGCCTGGTCCTGATAGTGGATTTTCCACACTGCGTTCTCAGAAATTAGTTTTTTTATTTGCATAGGACTTGACGATTTCTTTATAAAGTGTGAAAACTCTTCATCCGGGACAGGGTGCTGTTGCAAATCAAATGCACTTCTGAAAGTGCAGTATGGAAAAACCACTATTTGCAACAATTATTTCGGCCTTTGTGTGTGTGTGTATCTGTCTATGATCTGTATTTTCTTTATCCTTTTTTTGCTACTGAGTTTCAAGCTTCCTGTCTTGTTGTCCAGAGACAACCTGTACAATACCAACCGTGACTGACTGGGGTCCTCTGAGGCTGCTGGCTGAGGACCTGACACTGGCCAGGACTCCCCAACACTCTTTTCCATGGTCTTCACTCAACCTGGGGTGTATGAAATAACACTCAGTGGCCATCATAAACTCAGTGGGCATCAATACGAACACATGGTATTACAGCCATTTCTAACTTAAGTCTGTACATAATCTACTTACTGGAAGTGCAAATCAATATAATGATTTTCTCTTTGATTTTGGCTGAGCCCTGTTACCCAGTTACCCTGTTTGCTCGAACAGGGCCTTAGATGTTCTTATGTAATGAACAAAATGGGTGAAAGGTGCAATCGTTGTATAGTAACGCCCCGCTCTTCTTCATTGATATTCTTTATTGCGTCATGGAGTAACTTTAAACAGATAAAAGTGAAATCCATAAGCCTTCCCAATATCTAAAGCACATATGCTCACGTGCTCCTCCTACAGTATGTGAGGGTAATGCCAGCAGGTGGACAGTGCTATGAGGCTGAACTGTTCTTCCCCACTGTCCCCTGTCATGTGACAAGGATGGGCATCGACAAGAGACGCCACCTGCTCCTACCCCCTGACTGGTTGGTGACAGGAGCAGCGGCGACCCGTTATTCAGGGCAGGTGGAACAGAGCCTGTTTTGAGCCTCACATGTTCAGCAGCAACATTTCTTTTTAAAGAAAAAAATGGGGGGGGGGGTAGTTGCTTGTTTTGCATGTTATTTTGGCATTAATACATGTCAGATATTAGTTTGCAAACAATATAAAATATATATATATATATAATTTAGTTAATACAAACACAAACACAATCAAGTCGACAATCTACTGGCAAATCCTTTTTGGTCCTTGCCACATGAAGAGAAATAATTAAGAGAAATTATAGATAAAACTTAGCGGTGCTCATCGGCCAGTGAACGTAAACATTACACAACAAGTTGGAAATAGCAAATTCAACAATGAGTGGTTTGGAAGGAATCAGTGAGAGTGGCAAACTGCAAGCATTGCAAAGCAATCACTAGCCTGCTATTCAGTGGAGTGGCTGTGTGGTCCCAAATTTGGGATTAAGGGTCTCTTTTCCAAGTTTAAAATGATAAACATTCAACATTGGCCATGCTGTCAATGAAGCATGATTTGTGTCGTACTCAAAACAACTATAAACTCGGAACTCAGAAGTCTTGAACTCACTGAAGTCAAGTTACCTGGGAAGTCGGGAATAAACGAGGTCCGACTGGGAAAATACGCTTGGAATGGTCAGCCACCTCGGATTTGTAAATACAGCCTCCTTCTAGAGCTACGAACTGAAGATCAATGATGTCATTGTAACGCCCTGGCCATAGAGAGGGGTTTTTTGTTCTTAATTTTGGTTAGGCCAGGGTGTTACATTGGGTGGGCGTTCTATGTTCTTTTTCTATGTTTTAGTATTTCTTTGTTTTGGGCCGTGTGGCTCCCAATCAGGCACAGCTGAAGTTTGTTGTGGTTGATTGGGAGTCACACATAAGTGCATGTTTTTCCGTTGGGGTTTTGTGGGTAATTGTTTCTGTTAGTGTGTTTCACCTGACAGGACTGTTTTGGCTGTCAGTTTTGTGTATAGTGTTCACGTTGTTTGTATTAAATATGATGAACACTAACTCCGCTGCGTTTTGGTCCACTCTCTCTTCAGACAGCCGTTACAGTCATCATGATTCGACCTTGTTTTTTCTGTGTTACCAGTTGTTTTGAAAGCACCATAAATACAGCGAATGCCAGACTTTGATGACAAAATTTGCCCACAAAGGACTGCTCCATTTTCCTGTTCAAGTGAGCACAGCATAACAAGGTGAGTCCAAAAATGTATTGTATGCTGCTGCATAAATGATGCAATATGCCACAGGGAGATACAGTTGAAGTCAGAAGTTTATATACACCTTAGTGAAATACATTTTTCACAATTCCTGACATTTTATCCAAGTAAAAATTCCATCTTAGGTCAGTTAGGATCACCACTTTATTTTAGGAATGTGAAATGCCAGAATAATAGTGATTTATTTCAGTTTTTATTTCTTTCATCACATTCCCAGTGGGTCAGAAATGTACATACACTCAATTAGTATTTGGTAGCATTTCCTTTAAATTGTTTAACTTGGGCAAAATGTTTCGGGTAGCCTTCCACAAGCTTCCCACAGTAAGTTAGGGGAATTATGGCCCATTCCTCCTGACAGAGCTGGTGTAACTGAGTCATGTTTGTCGGCCTCCTTGCTCGCACACACTTTTTCAGTTCTGCCCACACATTTTCTATAAGATTGAGGTCAGGACTTTGATGGCCACTCCAATATCTTGACTTTGTTGTCCTTAAGTCGTTTTGCCACAACTTTGGAAGTATGCTTGGGGTCATTGTCCATTTTGAAGACCCAAATCCTGACTGATGTCTTGATGTTGCTTCAATATATCCACATAATTTTCCTACCTCATGATGCCATCTATTTTGTGAAGTGCACCAGTCCCTCCTGCAGCAAAGCACCCCCACAACAGGATGCTGCCACCACTGTGCTTCACAGTTGGGACGGTGTTCTTTGGCTTGCAAGCCTCCTCCTTTTTCCTCCAAACATAACGATTGTCATTATGGTCAAACAGTTCTATTTTTGTTTCTCAGACCAGAGGACATTTCTCCAAAAAGTACAATTTTTGTCCCCATGTGCAGTTGCAAACTGTAGTCTGGCTTTTTTTTATGGTGGTTTTGGAGCAGTGGCTTCTTCCTTGCTGGGCAGCCTTTCAGGTTATGTCGATATAGGACTCGTTTTACTGTGGATATAGATATTTTTGTACCCATTTCCTCCAGCATCTTCACAAGGTCCTTTGCTGTTGTTCTGGGATTGATTTGCACTTTTGCACCAAAGTACATTCATCTCTAGAAGACAGAACGCGTCTCCTTCCTCAGTGGTATGACGGCTGTGTGGTCCATAAACATTATTGGCAAGTGTGTAACAGTTAACTCTTCGCTCACGGATCCCGTTAACGTGATCAAAATCGACAACATCCGGTGAAGCTGGAGCGCGCCAAATTACAAAATTGTAATATTAAACATTCATGAACATACAAGCGTCCTACATCATTTAAAAGCTTAACTTCTTGTTAATCCAACCGCGTTGTCAGATTTCAAAAAGGCTTTACGGCGAAAGCATACCATGCGATTATCTGAGGACAGCGCCCCGTATACAAAAACATTGAGGCGTTACGAAAGTCAGAAATAGCGATAAAATAAATCACTTACCTTTGAAGATCTTCCTCTGTTTGCAATCCCAAGGGTCCCAGCTACACAACAAATGGTCGTTTTGTTCAATAAAGTCCTTTATATCCCAAAAAAGTCTGTTTAGTTGGCGCGTTTGATTCAGTAATCTACCCGTTCCGCTAGTTCAACATGCATACAAAGGAATACCAAAAGTTACCAATAAACTTCGTCCAAACAGGTCAATGTTTTTAATAAATCCTTAGGTACCCTAATATGTAAATAAACAATACAATTTAAGACGGAATGCAGAATGCTCAATACCGGAGATAAATAATGAGGTGCGCGCCCTCATCCACGCACGCCACAAGACTACAGTCAAAATGAGGGCCACCTTGAAAAACTACAACTAATTCATTTTCAAAAAACAAGCCTGAAACCCTTTCTAAAGACTGACATCTAGTGGAAGCCATAGGAAGTGAAATCTGGGAGCTATTTATTTGTATATCTTATAGACAAGTGTTGAAATGGACAGTGACCTCAACAACAAAAATATTATGGATGGATTTTCCTCGGTTTTCACCTGCAATTATTTTAACAGTTTTAGAAACTTCAGAGTATTTTCCAACCAATGCTACCAATTACATGCATATCCTACCTTCTGGGCCTGAGTAACAGGCCGTTTACTTTGGGCACGTCATTTATCCGAACTTCCGAACACTGCCCCCTAGCCCTAAGAGGTTTTAAGAACGTAGTGGAGAGTGGGGTCAGTCGAGCCCAAGGGTTAGTTGAGCCACCCCTTCTTTCTAGGAAATTATACATAAAATATTGACCAAATATTTAGGAAAGAATCATTTCATGCACTCTGTGAAGAAAGAAACCACCTGGAAAAAGTGGCAAGCAAGTTGGGTAAAAAATTTTTTTTGCAAAGTCAAATTAATGTATTGTGTTATAGGTTACATGATGCTTGTATCTAAACCAAAGTAGATTGTTTTAAAACGGTTATATACATCAGTTGGTCTCTAAGCATATATATATTAGTCAAACGGGTTGCTGTGGGGCAGTGGTGGAAAATACTTTAAAGTACTACTTAGGTAGTTTTTGGTGGGTAACTGTACTTTACTTTTTATATTTTTAGAACATTTACTTCACTATGTTCCAATGAAAATAATGTACTTTTTACTCCATACATTTTCCCTGACACCCAAAAGTACTCATTTTGAGTGCTTAGCAGGACAGGACAATGGTCCAATTCACACACATATCAAGAGAACATCCCTACCTCTTCTGATGTGGTGGACTCACTAAACACAAATACTTAGTTTGTAAATTATGTGCTGTAGTGTGCCCCTGGCTATCTGTAAAAAAAAAAAGACAAAATAAACTTGCTGTCTGGTTTGCTTAATATAAGCAATTTGATGTGATTTATACTTTTACTATATTTTTTTTCAATTACACTTATATTTAAAACCAAAAACTTTTAGACCTTTACTCTAATGGGTGACTTTCACTTTTACTTAGACCATTTTCTATGAAGGTATCTTTACTTTTACTCAAGTATGACAATTGGGCATTTTTCCCACCACTGTATTTTTCCTTTCTGTAATACACAAGATTTTCAGTTTTCTATTTGTGACACTCAAGGTGCGGGTTGATGGTCACCAGACCTGAACACTGAATGTTATGGATTATTGTCATATCTGTTGATTACCACCAGCATGGAGGTACAAGGACCTAGGACACACTGATTGTTCACTATTCTATTGTATTGATGAAATTCTGTGAACACTGACTCTGAGCAGCTGACAGTCACTGCCTTTTGTTTCGACTTCCTACATGCCTCTCTGGCTGGTGTTGACTAACTTTTAGCTTCTAGTGGAGCAAAGGTTATGCACATTGTACACACGATTATGTTTTTTACACACAAGTCAGGCAGATTTGTATTCCCTCGTGTGAATCTTGTTTCAAGAGTATGGCTGGCCATAGAAAATTGCCAGTATTGGACACTCCAGCTCCAGTACCCCAGGGGTTCCAGGGTGATGACATTAAATAAGCACCACAGAAACCTCCAAGCCAGGATGACAGAGGCCTCTGTACAGCCCGGTACAGTAGAATATATCCTCCTTACTCCCACTCACTCTTCACCCACCGTAGCCCATAGGCAAACAAGCTATTATACAACATTCCCAGGGACCGGACCATACTATAGCAGCTCACACCTGCACCCTTTACTACCTTACACAACCCTGTTTACATAAGTGAACGTGACCCTTAGGCATCCAAAAGCCACAACCAATCACACTGGTGTGGTGGTTGCAAAATACCACCATTCACGTGTATGCTCATGTAATATTAAATAACCACAAATACTACAACTGAAACAGTCTTGATCAAGTTGGACTATCAGCCTAAATATGCTTATCTGTTATATTTATATTTTGGCAATTTTTATATTTTTACAAATTTACATTACAACGAAATCCCTGCAGTGGTGGAAGAATAAGATCAGTATACAGAAATGTGCTCAGTAGCTGATTCAGCATAATATAGAATGGAATATAATCTAGAATGTGAACCAATGATATTATAGACAGGACAGTCAGTGCAAGACAGTACAATAGGGACACAATGTTACAGTAATATCAGTAGCGGTGCGTGGGTAAAATCATTGGGGAAGCCAGAAAAAAAGCCATATTACAACCTACAGTACCAGTCAAAAGTTTGGACACCACCTCATTCAAGGGTTTTATCATGTAGTAACCAAAAATTGTAATACACTGCTCAAAAAAATAAAGGGAACACTTAAACAACACAATGTAACTCCAAGTCAATCACACTTCTGTGAAATCAAACTGTCCACTTAGGAAGCAACACTGATTGACAATACATTTCACATGCTTTTGTGCAAATGGAATAGACAACAGGTGGAAATTATAGGCAATTAGCAAGACACCCCCAATAAAGGAGTGGTTTTGCAGGTGGGGACCACAGACCCCTTCTCAGTTCCTATGCTTCCTGGCTAATGTTTTGGTCACTTTTGAATGCTGGCGGTGCTTTCACTCTAGTGGTAGCATGAGACGAAGTCTGCAACCCACACAAGTGGCTCAGGTAGTGCAGCTCATCCAGGATGGCACATCAATGCGAGCTGTGGCAAGAAGGTTTGCTGTGTCTGTCAGCGTAGTGTCCAGAGCATGGAGGCGCTACCAGGAGACAGGCCAGTACATCAGGAGACGTGGAGGAGGCCGCAGGAGGGCAACAACCCAGCAGCAGGACCGCTACCTCCGCCTTTGTGCAAGGAGGAGCAGGAGAAGCACTGCCAGAGCCCTGCAAAATGACCTCCAGCAGGCCACGTGTCTGCTCAAACGGTCAGAAACAGACTCCATGTGGGTTGTATGAGGGCCCGACGTCCACAGGTGGGGGTTGTGCTTACAGCCCAACACCGTGCAGGACGTTTGGCATTTGCCAGAGAACACCAAGATGGGCAAATTCGCCACTGGCGCCCTGTGCTCTTCACAGATGAAAGCAGGTTCACACTGAGCACGTGACAGACGTGACAGTCTGGAGACGCTGTGGAGAACGTTCTGCCTGCAACATCCTCCAGCATGACCGGTTTGGCAGTGGGTCAGTCATGGTGTGGGGTGGCATTTCTTTGGGGGGCTGCACAGCCCTCCATGTGCTCGCCAGAGGTAGCCTGACTGCCATTAGGTACCGAGATGAGATCCTCAGACCCCTTGTGAGACCATATGCTGGTGCGGTTGGCCCTGGACTCCTCCTAATGCAAGACAACGCTAGACCTCATGTGGCTGGAGTGTGTCAGCAGTCCCTGCAAGAGGAAGGCATTGATGCTATGGACTGGCCCAGACCTGAATCCAATTGAGCACATCTGGGACATCATGTCTCGCTCCATCCACCAACGCCACGTTGCACCACAGACTGTCCAGGAGTTGGCGGATGCTTTAGTCCAGGTCTGGGAGGAGATTCCTCAGGAGACCATCCGCCACCTCATCAGGAGCATGCCCAGGCATTGTAGGGAGGTCATACAGGCACGTGGAGGCCACACACACTACTGAGCCTCATTTTGACTTGTTTTAAGGACATTACATCAAAGTTGGATCAGCCTGTAGTGTGGTTTTCCACTTTAATTTTGAGTGTGACTCCAAATCCAGACTTCCATGGGTTGATAAATTAGATTTCCATTGATTATTTTTGGGATTTTGTCAGCACAGTCAACTATGTAAAGAAAAGTATTTAATTAGATTATTTCTTTCATTCAGATCTAGGATGTGTTTAAGTGTTCCCTTTATTTTTTTTGAGCAGTATATATTTTAGATTCTTCAAAGTAGCCACCCTTTGCCTTGATGACAGCTTTGTACACTCTTGTCATTCTCTCAATCAGCTTCATGAGGTATTCATACCAAACCATCTCAATTGGGTTGAGGTCGGGTGATCTGATGCAGCACTCCATCACTCTCCTTCTTGGTCAAATAGCCCTTACACAGCCTGGAGGTGTGCTTTGGGTCATTGTCCTGTTGAAAAACAAATGGTTCCACTAAGCACAACTTTTACATTTTAGTCATTTAGCGGACGCTCTTATCCAGAGCGACTTACAGTAGTGAATGCATACATTTCATAAATGTTTTCTCCGTACTGGTCCCCCGTGGGAATCGAACCCACAACCCTGATGTTGCGAACACCATGCTCTACCAACTGAGCCACACGGGGGATGGCGTATCGCTGCAGAATGCTGTGGTAGACATGCTGGTTAAGTGTGCCTTGAATTCTAAATAAATCACTGATAGTGTCACCAGCAAAGCACCCCCACACCATCACACCTCTTCCTCCATGCTTCATGGTGGGAATCACACATGTACGGCGGTTGGAACCAAAAATCTCAAATTTGGACTCATCAGACCAAAGGACAGATTTCCACCGGTCTAATGCTTGTGTTTCTTGGCCCAAGCAAGTATCTTCTTATTGGCGCCCTTTAGTAGTGGTTTCTTTGCAGCAATTCAACCATGAAGTCCAGTCACTGGCTTCATCGATGACGTCATCCCCACAGTGACTGTATGTAATACCCCAATCGTACTACACCAGCTCCGATGCTCATCGGATGTGGCAGGGCTCAAACTATTACAGACTACAAAGGGAACCACAGCCAAGAGCTTCCCAGTGACAAGCCTACCAGACGAGCTAAATTACTTCTATGCTTGCTTCGAGGCAAGTAACACTGAAACATGCATGAAGGCATCAACTGTTCCGGACGACTGTGGTCACACTCTCTGCAGCCGATGTAAGACCTTTAAACAGGCCGCAAGGCCAGACAGATTACCAGGACGTGTACTCCATTCTCATCGACCGGGCTGTAGTGGAGCAGGTTAAGAGCTTCAAGTTGCTTGGTGTCCACATCATCAACAAACTAATATGGTTCAAGCACACCAAGACAGTCGTGAAGACAGCACGACAAAACCTATTCCCCCTCAGGAGACTGAAAAGATTTGGCATGGGTCCTCAGATCCTCAAATGGTTCTACAGCTGCACCATCGAGAGCATCCTGACTGGTTGCATCACTGCCTGGTATGGCAACTGCTCAACGTCTGACCGCAAGGCACTACAGAGGGTAGTGTGTACGGCCCAGTACATCACTGGGGCCAAGCTTCCTGCCATCCAGGAGCTCTATACCATCTGGTGTCAGAGGAAGGCCCTAAAAATGGTCAAAGACTCCAGCCACCCCAGTCAGACTGTTTTCTCTGTTACCGCATGGCAAGCAGTACCAGAGCGCCAAGTCCAGGTCCAAGAGGCGTCTTAACAGCTTGCATTGCCCCCCCACCCTTTATGCTGCTACTACTCTCTGCTATTATCTATTCATAGTCACTTCAATAACTCTACCTACATGTACATATTACCTTGACTAACCGATGCCCCCGCACATTGACTCTGTACCAGTACCCCCTGTATATAGCCTCGCTATTTTTATTTTACAGCTGCTCTTTAATTATTTGTTACTTTTATTTATTTATTGAAAAACATTTAACTGCATTGATGGTTAAGGGCTTGTAAGTAAGCACGGCACCTCCGTACCTTCAGGCTCTGATCAGTCCCTACACCCAAAGAAGGGCACTGCGTTCATCCACCTCTGGCCTGCTCGCCTCCCTACCTCTGCGGAAGCACAGTTCCCGCTCAGCCCAGTCCAAACTGTTCGCTGCTCTGGCACCCCAATGGTGGAACAAGCTCCCTCACGACGCCAGGACAGCGGAGTCAATCACCACCTTCTGGAGACACCTGAAACCCCAACTCTTTAATGAATACCTGGGATAGGATTAAGTAATCCTTCTAACCCCCCCCCCCCCCCAAAAAGTTATAGATGTACTATTGTAAAGTGGTTGTTCCACTGGATATCATAAGGTGAATGCACCAATTTGTAAGTCGCTCTGGATAAGAGCGTCTGCTAAATTACGTAAATGTAAGCATTTCACTGTAAAGTCTACACCTGTTGTATTTGTAGCATGTGACAAATAACATTTGATTTGATTCAAGCAGTCTCCTCTGAACAGTTGATGTTGAGGTTAGTCTGTTACATGAACTCTAACATTTATTTGGACTGCAATCTGAGGTGTAGTTAGTTGCCAATTTTTGAAGCTGGTAACTCTAATTAATTAATCCTCTGCAGCAGAGGTACAGTAACTCTGGGTCTTCCTTCCCTGTGGCGGTCCTAATGAGAGCCAGTTTCATCATAGCGCTTGATGGTTTTTGCGACTGCACTTCAAGAAACTTTCAAAGTTCTTGAAATTTTACAGATTGACTGACATTCATGTCTTAAAGTAATGATGGACGGTCATTTCTCTTTGCTTATTTGAGCTGTTATTGCCAGAATATGGACTTAGCCCTATTTGGTAAAAGACCATCTTCTGTATACCACCCCTACCTTGTCACAACACAACTGATTGGCTCAAACGCATTACGAAGGAAAGAAATTCCACAAATGTACTTTTAACAAGGCACACCTGTTAATGGAAATGCATTCTAGGTGACTACCTTATTGTCACTTCTAATCCTGCTCCTCCCCTCCAGCATTCGACGTCGCTGGTATACTAACCACCGGTCCTGGGATCAATCATTATGCACACCTGCATGCCATCATCAGGCACACCTGGACTCCATTACCTCACTTATTACCTCCCCTATATCTGGCACTCCCTTTGGTTCTTTCCCCAGTCAGTATTGTTCCTGTGTTTATGCGTAGACAATACTGTATGTTGTCTCGGTCTATGTTTTATCGAGCGTTTCACCTGCGCCTGCTTCTCGACTCTGTCTCCGTTACACTCATGAAGCTGGTTGAGAGAATGCCAAGAGTGTGCAAAGCTGTCATCCAGGCAAAGGGTGGCTACTTTGAAGAATCTCCAAAATAAAACATATTTTGATTTAACACTTTTTTTTGGTTACTACATGATTCCATATGTATTATTTCATAGTTTTGATGTCTTCACTATTATTCTACAATGGAGAAAATAGTAAAAATAAAGTAAAAGCACTGGCATGAGTAGGTGTGTCCAAACTTTTGACTGGTACTGCATGTGTTGTGATAATCGCATTGTTTGCTCTATAACCTGTTAGTTAATATGCCTTGCGACTGTGATATATATATATATATATATATAGGCCTCAGGCCGAGACGATAAGACACAGTGGCAGAATAAATTAAACAACACCTTTGTTTCATCACAAAACCGGAGAGCAATCTCTGTCCGGTGAAGTCCACAAAGCATATTGCACGTAACGAACAGTTAAATAATTTACAGCGTGGTCAAGCAAGTAAATGTTTCCGACCTTTTCGGACTGCTAAACAACCATTGATTTAGAACCACGGAGAGTTACCGCAAGTTGCAAAGAAAACAGGAGCTGCCTCCACTATTCCAGCACCATTTCAACTTCAATATTTCAACATCATCAAATCACCTATGCTTAGTCTAATACATTGACAACTAGAAGATTCCAAAAACAATTTAGTCTAATCAGTGTAAGCTGAATATGATTTGTCTGTCCATGGTTCTGCTTTTTCTGTGGGTGCGTCCGTGCAAGTAGAAAACATGTTGACTCACCCTAAAGTAGGGAAAAGCCAATGCCAACCTCTCTTCCATATTAACGAAACGTACTATACGCTTTTAGTTTTTGTTGTCATAGGCAACCTGGCTACAACGCTTGCTTGCTAGACTAACTTCCTTTCATGAATGGGCATCGATGACCCAGCTAGCTACATATTGAACTTCCATCCTCTCAGGCCAGGGGCAGAAAGTATGAATTTATGGTTGGATCAGAATCACCGTTATTTCATTTTCCATACTGGCCAATGATTATAAAACCCACAAGTCCAAATCCCTATCTCCATCCATGGCTAATTAATGAAAGGGGTAATTTTAGCCACCAGAGGACAACACAATGAGATGCAACAATTCAAGTTTTTTTTTCTGTCTTTTGAAGTTTTACTCTTGATGTGATGTGAATGGTATGAAGCCAAATCCAAACTTGACACTTTTTTTTTTTTTTTTTTTTTTTTTTTTGGTGTGCCAGTCCCATTCACAGTTGAGCTCACTCAGTTTAGCTCTAGCTGATTGGCTATTATTTTATACTTTTATCAAGGGAGGCCAAATGGCTTCCCCTGCATTCAATGCTACGGGTGGCAACAATGTCATACTCTTTTTGACCATACTGCATCAGATAGGCCAAGATTTTTGTGGAAGGTACTACACAGCACTGTCGATTATGTCAAGTTTCCTTGTAGGCCTGCCTATTTGGCGGGAACTTAAGCCAGCTGTATATCCTATTGCCTGTTTATTTGTCTTTTATTAAAGAATGTGAAACAATGTGTCTGTTTGATGCTTTTCATTAAATCATGCATACTGTAGCTGTTCTATATATGGCCTAAAATGCATTTGCTCATATGGGCAGAATATTTTCTATAGGCAAATGTTTATCAGTTATGAAATGTATCTGTAACAGGCCGACATTTAGACGTTTCAATTAAAAAAGACTGTCACATGACTATAGAAATTGAAACATTGTGATTTTAGTGACATAAAGAAACAATAACCTGTGATTTAAAGGGTTAGGCTATACACTAAGAAAAAACGGTTCCACAGAGGGTTCTACATGGAACCAAAAGGGGTTCTTCAAAGGTTTCTCCTCCTATGGGGACAGCCGAAGAACTCTTTTTGGTTCTATAGGTGGCACCTTTTTTTCTAAGAGTGCACTGGGCTTGTACCAGCCTTCTCATTACCACTATTCACATCATTCCATTTGAATCAAGTCAAAATGATCAGCTTTAGTATTGACATCAGTGAGCAGGCTTTCAGAGTGAGGAGAGACACAAGGTTAGGCCTACCAAAGGAAAACATCTGAAAATAATGATTATGAAATCCGAGCCACAAATACAATGTTTATGTAAAATGTCTGCCTTTCCCCCTAAATTCTAGCAGTCTAAGTCAATTTAATATAGGAAAACAACTACAGTAAATCCATTTGGCCTATGTCATTTCATTTAGTCTCTTTATGATACGGAAAATGTAGACTATTTCAAAAGTACAGAATACCATATGTTGAGTTGACTATACATTTATTATTCTAAATATCTACCCAAGGTTCAACTTTAAGGCAAGGGCATCTTAAAACTATTTTGATAATATAACTGAGAATGTAGTCGCTTTTTGTTTTGAAATCAATATTTATCCACCTCCCCTATTATTTTCAATAAGAAAATATATGCCTGAGATTCACAAGACCATGACATTGGAATGTTGTAAAGTGCTGCCCTGGCTGGCGAGGACACAAGGGAATAATAATAGGCACACAAACGAAGAAAATGTTAGTATTAACACGATTCTCATCAAGACAGGCAGTCAAACAAACAGTACAGTAGGCTAAACATTGCACAAGAAGAGTATAGGCTATTTTAAGATATTCATGAGAATGAATGCAAATGTATGCTGCTAATGAACAATATCTAGGCCCAATCGAACTTTGAAACTATCCTCTTTGAACTGCCAGATCTGAATAAATGGGTTGGATGGATGGCTTCGATTGTCCAGCAATTTTATTATAAGTCGTTCATGTGCTAATAATCAAAATATTCTGCTTAAAAAGATCTTGCACTGCTACCCTCGGCATTCATTATTCTTAGAGGTCAGAACAAGCAACAGTGATGCCCCTAAGTTTCATAACCAGGGGCTCAGCCCTGAAGACCAGGGGCTGACGAGGGATCGCAAATCATCGTATTCTACGCAATTTCACATGACTGGAGACATTACAACCTTTTTTTAGGAGTAACCCAAAGTTACTTAGAAGTAACCCAACTTCATTCTCTGCATATTGTTAAAAAAAAATCATGTCTCCATTGCCTAGATATTTCCCTATAAGGAACATGGTATGACACTGATGTGATTTAGAATTTTGTGCAGTACTATTTACTGATTGCCGGAAAGAGTGAAGACATTTGTCTTCTGATGAAAATATGTGTTAATATTTGGTGAACAAAACACTTAAGATAAGCAAGTCAGGCACAAAGGGAAGGAAATGATCAGAAGTTCTGTAAATGTATTTAAGAATTTGATCATTGCTGTACTGCTATAAATATGTTTCAACACAGATCCATGAAGAAAAACGAACTCACCTCTCATTGACTGTTAAGAACAGGGGTGTCAAGCTTGACTCCTGGAGAGCAGCACATCAAACGTCAAATCAAATTTTATTATCACGCGTGTGTGAATACAACTGCTGTAGACATAACAGTGAAATGCTTGCTTATGAACCTTCCCCAACGAGTTTAAATATTATAATAAAACAAAAAAATTGTAACCAACACAAGAGGAATAAAATAAAATACACAAGAATTGAGCTATATACAGTGAGTACCAGTACCAGATCAATGTGCAGAGGTACAAGGTATTTGAGGTAGATATGTACATGAAGGCAAGGTAAAGTGACTAGGCATCCGGATAGATAATACGAGTAAAATAAAGAACAGAGTAGCAGCAGCAAATTGAGTGTAAAGGTGTGTGTAAGTAAGTTTGTTGTGTATTGTTACGTTCCCCAGTTTCTGTGTTGAGGTTTGTGTATTATCATGTATGTATTTCAGGAAATGGATTCCTGAAATTCTCTACAAGCAGCTGATTGGTCAATCAACATTGATGATTGGAGAGCTGACCCCGCCCCCTCGTCAGGACGCAGCTGTCTCCAATTACTAACTTCTTCTGAAGCTATATAAGCCCCAGTTCTGTTGCTCAGAAAAAGAGATAATTGCAGAGAGATAATTGCAGAGAGATATTTGCAGAGAGATATTTGCAGAGAGATATTTGCAGAGAGATATTTGCAGAGAGATATTTGCAGAGAGATGATTGCAGAGAGATGATTGCTGAGAGATGATTGCTGAGAGATGATTGCTGAGAGATGATTGCTGAGAGACACAGAGATATTTGCTGAGAGACACAGAGATATTTGCTGAGAGACACAGAGATATTTGCTGAGAGACACAGAGATATTTGCTGAGAGACACAGAGATATTTGCTGAGAGACACAGAGATAATGGTTGAGTTATAGCATGTTGGTGGTTGCTAAGACATTTGGTATGTACTGTGTAGTTGTTGCTGTGAGAGCTGATTGTAATGTTCTGTGTTAGTTTGTTGCTCAGAGAGAGCTTCTTTAATGTCCTGAGTTAATTGTTTTTTCTCAGTTTGTTGTGAAGACATTTGGAATATTCTGTTTCATTTGTTCCCAGGGGGGAAGGGGAAGGCACCTAGGGAGTGCTTAGGCAAGAGGCCCGCGGGCATACATATACCCGTAGTCATTTATTGTCTATACACACTAGGAAAGACCTGGGCGGACCATCCCCTGTATTTTGGTTAGTGCACCAGGTGTTGCTAGTTAGGTAAGTAGTGGGTAGGCAGGTAAGGTAGGAGAGGGGGCTTTGATATTTAGTTTCTTTGCTTTGGTCCCGTCCAGCCCCTTTAACCCCAGACTTACCGCGTGAAGGAATAAATTCCCAGTAAACGGTATTCTCTGCCTTTTTGTCATCCTTGCTCACACCTACACTTCCATACCTTTTTCACACCACGGAGAGTTAAGTTGTAGCAGGGTGTTGCGTTCCCTCTTTCTAGAGGCGTGCGTAACATGTATATAAAGTCTAGAGAGTGTGCGTAGGGTCAGTGCAAGATATAATCAGTGCAAATAGTCATTAATTTACTATTTAGCAGTCTGGCTATTTAGCAGTCTTATGGCTTGGGTGTAGAAGCTGCCTCGGAGCCTGTTGGTCCGAGAGCCGATGCTCCGGTATTAGCTTGCCGGATGGTAGCAGAGTGAACAGTCGATGGCTTGGGTGGGTGGAGTCTTTTTTTTGGGCCTTTCTCTGACTCCACTTGATATAGAGGTCCTGGATGGCAGGGAGCTTGGTCCCAATGATGTACTGGGCTGTCCGCACCACCCTTTGTAGCGCTTTGCAGTCAAGGGTGGTAAAATTGCCATACCAAGCAGTGATGCAGCCAGTCAAGATACTCTCGATGGTGCAGCTGTATAACTTTTTGAGGATCTGAGGGCCCATGCCAAATCTTTTCAGCCTTCTGAGGGGGAAGAGGCACTGCTGTGCCCTCTTCATGACTGTGTGGGTGTTTGGTCCATGTTAAGTTCTTAGTGAGCTCTCGACCCGCTCCACAACTGCCCTGTCAATGTGGATGGGGGCAAGCTCTCCCCTCTTTCTCCTGAAAGTCCACGATCAGCTTCTTGGTCTTAATGACGTTGAGGGAGAGGTTGTTGTCCTGGCACCACACTGCTAAGTCTCTGACCTCCTCCCTATAGGCTGACTCATTGCCGTCTGTGATCAGGCCTACCACCGTTGTGTCGTCAGTAAACTTGATGATGATGTTGGTGTCGTGCACAGCCACGCAGTCGTGGGAGAACAGGGAGTACAGGAGGGTACGAAGCACACACCCGAGGGGCCCCAGTGTTGAGGGTCAGCGTGGCGGAGGTGTTGCCTACTCTCACCACCTGGGACCGGCCCACCAGGAAGTCCAGGATCCAGTTGCAGAGGGTGTTCAGTCCCAGGGTCCCTAGCTTGGTGATGAGATTGTTTATCCTTGCCTTTAACAGTAGTTACATTAGTAACAGTAAACCCGGAAAGCCAAGTGTCTAGACTCTATACAATCAGACACACTATGTGATCAATTAACAACAACGGAGAAATGAAAACCATTAGGAATACAGCAGCCCCTGAGAACGGGAGCTATGCACACAAGTTAGATAGATCTTGCTATGCTTTGTGATGAGAGCTTTGTGGTACACAGTTAAGACCTTGAGATTTCCCCATTCTTGACAATTTGACCTGACCAGAAATAAACTTTGGGCCCTACTGCTGCTCCAGTTTCAACTGTTCTGCCTGCGGCTATGGAACACTGACCTGTTCACGGTGAATACTATTATTTGACCCTGCTGGTTATTTATGACGATTTGAACATCTTGGCCATGTTCTGTTATAATCTCCACCCGGCACAGCCAGAAGAGGACTGGCCACCCCTCATAGCCTGGTTCCTCTCTAGGTTTCTTCCTAGGTTTTGGCCTTTCTAGGGAGTTTATCCTAGCCACCGTGCTTCTACACCTGCATTGCTTGCTGTTTGGGGTTTAAGTCTGGGTTTCTGTACAGCACTTTGAGATATCAGCTGATGTAAGAAGGGCTATATAAATACATTTGATTTGATTTATGATCTTTAATGCAGTGTTGTCCAGAGGGTGGCATCACTGGCATCTGAGATGGCAGGCAGGTGTCGAGGGAGTGCCAGCGGCAGGGGGCATGGGCTACCCTGGGAGAAGGCACGGGGGCAAAGCTTCTGAACACTGGCTCAGTCCTTAGCAAGGAGGACATCGTAGGTGAGACCTCTTGCCATACTGCACCAGGCTTGAAACCGAAGGCTTAATCATTACCCAAGGATACAGTATCTTACAGTACAGGCACACAACAGTAGTCCCTAGACAGATCAAAGGTCCTTTTCTAGGCTATATTATCTGTCCCTACTAAAGTTGAGAAATATACATTTTATATAAATGAAGATAAATAAATTGTACAGTAGTTACTCACATGAGTCACCCTGTTTTGTGTTGTGTTCACTCCAAAGCTATAACAAGTGAATTGATGCCACCTTGTGGTAGAAAGATATGTTGTCTTTGGCAATGGGTCTACATTCAAGTCAGATACATTTTGCTTCATAGATACATTGGCTGTGGTAAGAGACTTAGGTCAGATTTACTGAAATACTGTTATAAAGTTTGACATCACTTTCTATGAGGTGGATCAAATACTTCTCTAACTTAATTTCTTCCAGCCCCTGACGGGTCAGTGCGTGCCTGTGGAGCGGTCCATGCAGACTCTATCACAGGTCTCATACTACCCAAACCCCACACTCACGTGCTCCTGGCCAGCGGGCACGGTATGCCAGTGCCCCCCTGTCTTCTTCTTCCGCCCTCAGACTGGAAGACTGCTGCCCGTAGCTGTCAAAGTGGGCAATGACCCCGTCAGCTCTACCCTACTCTTCACAACAGACTCCTGTTCAGGTGAGTCAAGAGCGCTGTGTGGTAACCACAACTAGAGATCGACAGTACATGCATTACGACTTTGCACTTTAAGTTAAAATCCCCAAATTCACACTTTCACTTTTCAAAGGAAAAATAATCCTTTAGATTCACTCAAATCCAAATCTACGATTTAGATAAGGATGTAGACGCTTAAAATGTTCTGCTTCTTGTTATCAGGGGATATGAGAAAGTGGGAGTTTCCCCTGCTGCCGCTCGTGCCATACCCCCTCTCCGGCCATTCAGCCCAGCCCGTGACCACCCGACTAAGGGTCCTCCGCCTTTGACGAAGACTGCTGCTAGGGGGACACATGTGTGACCCGGACACAGGTGACCATCCACCCTCAGACCGGGCTGGTGTACCCCCTGGGAGGGGTGCTTGTGTTCCCCCTGACCTGTCTGCTCCAGCCCATCCAGGTGGGCTCTCCAATGTTGGACCCCATGATGGTAAATGTGGTGCTGACTGCCGGAGTCAGTCTAGATCTAATAACAGGTCAGTATTGCCTGGGTGAACACATTACACACATGAACAAAATACTATGCTATACTCAACGAGACCGAGTCAAGACAGAGACTGGGAGGGAGACAACGGGTTCGAGGCCGAGTCAGAGACCAGAAAAATGGGTCATGCAGATCTCCCCTACCACACAAACGTGAGATGGCTGAGTTTGGGGAAGGTGCTTAAAAGGGTGTGGGACCTGAAGTCAGAGATTGCTGAGTTTTTGCAAATGAAAGGAAAATATGTGGATTTCCCTCAACTGCAAGAATGGTTGGCTGATTTTGCCTTCACCGTGGATGTCACGGCCCTCATGAATGAACTGAATTCCAAACTACAAGGGAAGGGCCTTTTTGCACATCAGATGTACAGCCTTGTCAAAGCCTTCAAGGGAAAATTACTCCTCCTGACCCGCCAGGTAGAAGCCAACAATCTCACCCACCTTCCAACACTACTAGTCTGTTCCCTGTCAGATGACCGGAGAGAAGTATACATCGCTGCTGCGTGCTTTGAAAGGTGAGTTTTGTCGTCATTTTGAGGATTTGAAAGTGTTGGAAAATGACATGCTGTTGGTTTCCTCTGCTTTCACCTTCAATGTGGATAATGCTCCCACTGACCTGCAACTTGAGCTTATTGATCTTTACTCTGATGCAGTGATTGGAGAACTATTCAAAACAATGTCACTGAGGTTCTATGCATCTCTCGATGAACAAAACTTTCCAAAGATTAGGAGTCATGCTCAGAAGATGTTTGTACTGTTTGGGTCAACCTATGTATGTGAACAGACATTTTCAGTGATGAAATATAACAAGTCAAGACACTGATCATCTCTTACTGACTTTCACCTCTCAGCAATTCTGCGTATAGCGACGTCAGAAACTATACCTGACTTCACTGCTCCAGACAATGCCCATCAGAGACTTCACTCCTCACACTGATTGAGTAGTTTAAATGTAATGTTGAGCTCTCTCTCTTGTGTTTTTGTCCATACCAGTTAACAAGAGTTCTGTCCGTGATGCTAAATGCACAGTGTACTTTTCCCTCTGTGTAGTTCATTGCATGTTTAATAATGACAATACCTACCAAAAAGAGAACATGGATGTGGTTTATTTCTGTGCATGTTAAAAAAGTGTAATAAGTGGCATATCTGTACGTGATTTACAGTAGCCATATCTGTCAACACAATCATACACATGATGTATAATCCTGTAATAGGATTCTGGCCAGCGATGGCAAAAATATATTCTAATGTGGCCCTCCATGGAAAATAATTGCCCAGACCTGAGATAAGGGCTAAGAATTTATAAAATAATGATTATAATAATATACAAATAATGATATTATTATTTTCAATGATGTTCTGATTTAATCTCTCAGTTTTTGGTGGAAAGGGTTAACACTGAAGAGAAAAAAACATCTAGCTAAGTCAGCCATTGACTAGGCCATCAGAAGCTAGATGAAATTAACTGCCATTTAACTGTACTAGGAGCAATGAATGGGGCCATTTTTACAAAAATGTATGGAAACTTCTGCCTTCTTGAAGGCCATTAGCGAGCAGTAGTTTTCCAACGGTGTAGCTAGCTAGCTTTTGTTGTCGGCTAGTTTGCAGCGGTTGCAGCTGGTGTTATCAAAGAGGATGGTGTTGCTAATTTGTTAGCTACTACATTTTCAAGAATAACTTTCAACAAGAAGTTAAGTTTCAAATTATCATCATCTGGTGAGTGGATCTGTGTTTTTTGCTGTTAGCCATCTTTTTGAAAATAACTTGTGTGTGAAACATTGTTGCATTTAACGTGGAACTGACAGAATTTTAGCAACATGAAATCTGATTAAAATCTGTTCATATACACCCCCAGGAAGAATGACACTTTAAAAAATACATCTGACAAGCAACCACTTAGATATGGTCATTTTCACGTTTTCATAAATTATTTTGGAAATTCTATAGCAATATAGAGTGGGAAAGCGGCTGTGCGTTTGGACAATTAATAGACACTGCAGTAAATAAAACCAAATAAAAACATCTGTCTTGTCCAGGACTGGAGTCTACACAGACCGGTGAGCTATAGCTAATCAGAGCTATAGTAGACCTATATACAAACAAGCCATTTGCCACACGGGCCTACCATCATTCCCTTTGAACTGGACTGTGTGTTTACAGGCAGTTGCAACAATGTAAATTTAGATCATTAGAACACATTCGCCAAAAGCAACAAAATACACCTGAATGGATTTCTGCAAATATGTAAACACCATGGGAGTCCTCTTACATTTGGGTACTTTACAGTCCTATTTGTCAAACAACCATGAAAAGGTAGCCTCTATTTCCCTCAGTTACTGTATGCACATCAACAACAACAGGATCAACAACTAATGCTAGCCAGAGCAAGGTGAGATAAAATCTAACAAGGAACATTAGATAAATCCTCTCAAACTTTTTCAGCTAGTAGGCCTGAAAAATTACACTAAACTATGGGGAATTTTAGCCTCCACATCCTTCTGCAGCTTGACTGCCAATGCATGCTTGTCCCAACCAAGCACCCAAGCTAACTGGCTAAAGTTGGCTAGCTAGCAAGCTACTTCCAGACACAAATGAGAGAACACCTCACTCTGACAATTTTACTCACCGTAGCAGAGCTGGTTAGGTTGTTTACATGTTATCTAGAGCGTTCTTGACTATGACTTTTTTTGCCAACGTTTACTGACACCGGTTATATCCAGCAGTTGTTGCACATTTGAAAATTCATCAGTTCTGCGCTCTGGCACACTCAGACTAGAGTGCTTTGAAATCGGAGTAGATAGCCAGAGGTGAATATGCTAATGCAAGAGATATACTAACTGTATAACAGTCATTCAAGTTCTTGCTAGCTAACCAAATGGCACCTGCATCTCTTGCTGTGTATAGCCACCGAAAAACAATATGAGGGGAAAAAGTCAGTCACTCACCCACTCCTCCAATGGCATGACATGACATCCTCCTAGCAGCTAGCTATCTAGCTAATGTTAGGCTCCATGTTTTTAGCTTGCTACATAAATAGATACGCTAGTCTGAGACACATTTATGACTGAATTGTGATCATTGGCATTCCCAGCCTTAGTTACATTCATCCCCTTTTGTCCAGAATATCGAGTCATTTGAACTGAAACAGTGCATCCGAATGGAGGCAGCAAACAACGCACCATTTACAACTTGGTAGCAATATTTTTTGGACTACCAGTAATTATATTGCTGTATTATATTAATCATGCATTGAACTGCATCCATCTATTCTGCCAACAATGCCTTAGTGTACAGTGCATTCGGAAAGTATTCAGAGGCCTTCACTTTTTCCACATTTTGTTATGTTACAGCCTTATTCTAAAATTGATTCAATAAATTTTTTCCCACCTCAATCTACACACAATACCTCACAAGGACAAAGCGAAACTTGTTTTTAGAACATTTTGGAACACTTATTTACATAACTATTCAGACCCTTTGCTATGAGACTCGAAATTGAGCTTAGGTGCATCCTGTTTCCATTGACCATCCTTGAGATGTTTCTACAACTTGATTAGAGTCACCAAGACTCTTCCTAGAGCTGGCCACCCGGCTAAACTGAGCAATCGGGGGAGTAGAGTCTTGGTCAGGGAGGTGACCAAGAACCCGATGGTCACTCTGACATAGCTGAAGATATCCTCTGTGGAGATGGTTGTCCTTCTGGAAGGTTCTCCCATCTCTGCAGCACTCCACCAATCAGGCCTTTATGGTAGAGTGGCCAGACAGAAGCCACTCCTCAGTAAAAGGCACATGACAGCCATGAGAACAAGATTCTCTAATTCTGATGAAACCAAGATTGAACTCTTTGGCCTGAATGCCAAGCGTCACGTCTGGAGCAAACCTGGCACCATCCCTACAGTGAAGTATGGTGGTGGCAGGATCATGCTGTGGGGATGTTTTTCAGTGGCAGGGACTGCGAGACTAGTCAGGATTGAGGGAAAGATGAACGGAGCAAAGTACAGAGAGACCCTTGATGAAAACCTGCTCCAGAGCGCTCAGGACCTCAGACTGGGGCGAAGGTTCACCTTCCAGCAGGACAATAACCCCTAAGCACGCAGCCAAGACAACACAGGAGTGGCTTCAGGGCAAGTCTCTGAATGTCCTTGAGTGGCCCAGTCAGAGCCCGGACTTGAACCCGATCGAATATCTCTGGAGAGACCTGAAAATAGCTGTCCAACGACGCTCCCCATCCAACATGACAGAGCTTGAGAGGATCTGCAGAGAAGAATGGGAGAAACTCATCAAATACAGGTGTGCCAAGCTTGCAGTGTCGTACCCAAGAAGACTCTAGGCTGTAATCGCTGCCAAAGGTGCTTCAACAAAGTTCTAAGTAAAGTGTCTGAATACTTATGTAAATGTGATATTTCTGTTTTTTTTATACATTTGCAAAAATGTTTAAAAAAAACGTTTTTGCTTTGTCATTATGGGGTACTGTGTGTAGATTGATGAGGGAACAAAAATGATTGTCAATTTTAGAATAAGGCTGTAAGGTAAAAAAATGTGGAAAAAGTCAAGGGGTCTGAATACTTTCCAAATGCCCTGTAGGTCATGGAATGTTGAGTCAAATGGAACCTATTTTTAAAACCTCTTTATAGAGTTGGTTTTGTAGCATAAACAGGGAATTTTATATTTTTTACTGATATTATGATCGTCTGTTTGTTTCATATCTGCAAAGTAGGTAAAATGCTGTCAGTTCCACATTAAACTTCAGATCACCAGTTACTTTGTTTGCTAAATGTGAAATGTGTTTTTGCAATGGGAAGTAATAGTTGTACATTTCGATTGGGAAATGCTCTTCTGATTGGCCCGCCCAGTGAATGAAAGGCACCCATGGATGACAAATCATGTTTTCCTATTTTTTTTAATGAGTTTTCCTTTCAATTTTTCAGATTGTCACTCTCAAAATCACTTTTTTTAAATAGGAAAAAATTTAAAAAATGTGATGTTCTAAGTCTACAACAATGCTTAAACCACATCAATGTGATTGGGTGGGCCTGCCTGGGCCTGGCTCCCCAGTGGATGGGCCTCTGTCTACCCAGGCCTATCCATGTCGACGCCCCTGATGCAAACAATGCATAATGACAATTGCGCATCACAAATAGCCTACCAACCAACACTTCGGACTAAACTTTTTCAATACATGGTTTGTATACCCTTTGTTGCCTTAGTTAGCATTTACTGGTAGATATCATAAGTTGAAATGTCTTTCCTACCCTACTGGCTACTGCTCCATGCCAAAACCAGCTGAGAGCTGCATGCTCTTGCTGCCTGCAGATGATATTCTGCTGAAACTAGGCTGTTTGCGGCGCGCATGTGAATATACACTGCTCAAAAAAATAAAGGGAACACTTAAACAACACATCCTAGATCTGAATGAAAGAAATAATCTTATAAAATACTTTTTTCTTTACATAGTTGAATGTGCTGACAACAAAATCACACAAAAATAATCAATGGAAATCCAATTTATCAACCCATGGAGGTCTGGATTTGGAGTCACACTCAAAATTAAAGTGGAAAACCACACTACAGGCTGATCCAACTTTGATGTAATGTCCTTAAAACAAGTCAAAATGAGGCTCAGTAGTGTGTGTGGCCTCCACGTGCCTGTATGACCTCCCTACAACGCCTGGGCATGCTCCTGATGAGGTGGCGGATGTTCTCCTGAGGGATCTCCTCCCAGACCTTGACAAAAGCATCCGCCAACTCCTGGACAGTCTGTGGTGCAACGTGGCGTTGGTGGATGGAGCGAGACATGATGTCCCAGATGTGCTCAATTGGATTCAGGTCTGGGGAACGGGCGGGCCAGTCCATAGCATCAATGCCTTCCTCTTGCAGGAACTGCTGACACACTCCAGCCACATGAGGTCTAGCATTGTCTTGCATTAGGAGAAACCCAGGACCAACCGCACCAGCATATGGTCTCACAAGGGGTCTGAGGATCTCATCTCAGTACCTAATGGCAGTCAGGCTACCTCTGGCGAGCACATGGAGGGCTGTGCGGCCCCCCAAAGAAATGCCATCCCACACCATGACTGACCCACCGCCAAACCGGTCATGCTGGAGGATGTTGCAGGCAGCAGAACGTTCTCCACGGCATCTCCAGGCTCTGTCACGTCTGTCACATGCTCAGTGTGAACCTGCTTTCATCTGTGAAGAGCACAGGGCGCCAGTGGCGAATTTGCCAATCTTGGTGTTCTCTGGCAAATGCCAAATGTCCTGCACGGTGTTGGGCTGTAAGCACAACCCCCACCTGTGGATGTCGGGCCCTCATACCACCCTCATGGAGTCTGTTTCTGACCGTTTGAGCAGGCACATGCACATTTGTGGCCTGCTGGATGTCATTTTGCAGGGCTCTGGCAGTGCTCCTCCTGCTCCTCCTTGCACAAAGGCGGAGGTAGCGGTCCTGCTGCTGGGTTGTTGCCCTCCTACGGCCTCCTCCACGTCTCCTGATGTACTGGCTTGCCTCCTGGTAGTGCCTCCATGCTCTGGACACTACGCTGACAGACACAGCAAACCTTCTTGCCACAGCTCGCATTGATGTGCCATCCTGGATGAGCTGCACTACCTGAGCCACTTGTGTGGGTTGTAGACTCCGTCTCATGCTACCACTAGAGTGAAAGCACCGCCAGCATTCAAAAGTGACCAAAACATCAGCCAGGAAGCATAGGAACTGAGAAGTGGTCTGTGGTCACCACCTGCAGAACCACTCCTTTATTGGGGGTGTCTTGCTTATTGCCTATAATTTCCACCTGTTGTCTTCCATTTGCACAACAGCATGTGAAATTTATTGTCAATCAGTGTTGCTTCCTAAGTGGACAGTTTGATTTCACAGAAGTGTGATTGACTTGGAGTTACATTGTTGTTTAAGTGTTCCCTTTATTTTTTTGAGCAGTATATTTCACTTGCTTTGCGATTGTGTAGGCTACTTTGTGCATGATTTCTCTATTGTACTACATAATTGATAACTCGTATACCTCCACCACAGCAGTACCTTGAAGTACCTTTATAAAGGCTATTAAGATACGAATATTTCAAGAAAGGAGTGAATATATTTGGTCTGGCGAAGCGGTTTTATACGCTGACTGAATGGAAGCTGATAATTGAGTTTTTTTACTGCTGGTCTCGGGAAGAAATTACGAGTCCTCACTGTCCGAGAGTCAAGACCGAGTACAAATGTATTCAACACCAAGACAAGACCGCAACACTCAATAATGTGGTCTCGAGACTGGAATTCTCGGTCTCGAGTACTACAACACTGGTAAGCACTACATGATAAAGGGTTAGTACAGTGTGTGGTATATTTCTCTCCAGTATACTACACAATTCTAAAGTAAGCACTACATCATTGAGGGATACTACAGTGTCTAGTGTAGTATTCTACAATATACTACAACATTCTAAAGTAAGTACTACACCTGATCAAGTAAACTTTAGTATTTTTTTATATGGGTAACTCCCCAACTTCCATGGAGGTTTGATGCAGACATAATATGGGCACCGTACTGGTGTTTGTTTAGTATTTCAATGTTAGACCAATCCTTTTGTGTTTTAAGATCTAGCTAAAGCAAAGTTTAAAGTTTTCCCTGACCACTTGACTTGAACCAGGAAAAACACCAGACTCAGTCATAACCTGTAACTAGGACCTTACATTTCTCTTGGTCAGATCAAATGGTAAGGACAAACTCCTGGACCTACACATAATGTCATGTCCCTCTCTAGGAGCGGTGCTTTCAGTAGGCGGCCTCCTCCTGGGTGAGTATTTCATTGAGCACCTGAGCGGCATGGTAGTAGTCCAGGTGGGTGGCGGTAGTATCCGGGCTGGGAATCTGGTGCCTCAAGCCGGGGTGTTCCAGGCTCTACTGGACAGCCAGACTCTGGTTGCCTGTATCCACCTGGTGGAGCTTCTGCATGGGCTCAGAGAGGACTGGGGCTCTGGGGAGATGGGCTTGCAGGGTCTGCAGGCCCAGAGGAAGGAGACTGAGCTGGGACGGATCCAGGCTGCAGCCAAGGAGAAGGAGCAGGCCTGGGGGAAGGTGCTACACTGTCACCTGCAGCTGCTGAGCTGGCTGGAGACCCTGCTGGACTGGGCCTGGGGCATTGCCCAGGATGGTAGCATCCAAGGTAGGTTGCTTTCACACCTGCTTGTGTACATTGCCAGTATTTTTCGGCCAAAATTCAATCAGATCAGCCTTAACCCACGGTAACCAACAAACGCATAGCTTATCATTGCTTTTGTTTAGGTGGTGTCGGAGGTGAGGTGTAAATGCGTTGAAACGTTCTAATCCACAAGCGGCACCCAGCGTAATGCCTATTGCGAACATTGCCATTTCATTAGTAGAAATCCCATGCAGTTCGAACACTGGGATTTGTGATGTAATTTAAGCTTGAATTAGGCTGATATAAATCCTTATTATTTTGTTTATTGGGTTTCAATTTGATCGTCATTATTTCTATATAGCCTACACTTTCTTGTTCTGAACCTCTTACACGGGTGGGAATTAAAGAGTTGGGATGGTTGTGGTTTCGTGACAATGACCACAAGAGTAGCCGCTGATGGATTTGACAGCTTTTTATTTATTTTATTTCAGTCTTATTTTCCAGGAAAGTTGACTGAGAACACATTCTCATTTACAGCAACAACCTGGGGAATAGTTACAGGGATGAATGAGCCAATTGGAAGCTGGGGATGATTACGTGGCCTTGATGGTATGAGGGCCAGATTGAGAATTTCGCCAGGACACCGGGGTTTACACCCCTACTCTTACGACAAGTGCCATGAGATCTTTAGTGACCACAGAGTGTCAGGATACCCGTTTAACGTCCCAACTCGAAAGACGGCACCCTACACAGGGCAATGTCCCCAATCACAACTCTGGGGCATATTTATTTTTAGACCAGAGGAAAGAGTGCCTCCTACTAGCCCTCCAACACCACTTCCAGCAGCATCTGGTCTCCCATCCAGGACCAACCCTGCTTAGCTCCAGAGACAAGGCAGCAGTGGTATGCAGGGTGGAATGCTGCATCCCAACAGTTACACCTCCGCCATCGCCTTAACAAGAGCAATGATAAGCTATGCATTTTTCAGTTACTATGGGTTAAAGCTGATCTGATTGAATCCTGGCCTTACTCCCAATCCAGCTGTTTAGAAATAGAGAGAATGGAAGGCCAAGTTTAGGCTGTGGGAAGACGGTGACGGATGAAAATGGGTGGAAAAAATACAGCAATCCGTTTTGTTTGTCAAAAAGTTTCAACTGTCTACCTGGCCGCCCCTTATACCCACTGCTTTCGGGGTAAAAAGGGTTAAGAGTTATGGGACCTGACACTGTATCCTACTACATTAGGAGAAATCCATCTACCTGGTGCTGATCTGTCTGTGCGCTGCCTGGGATGGAGTATCCAAAAATTGACCAAGAAAAAAAATACAAACGTTAAATGATTGCTCTTTCGTCTCCGTGTTTCAGAAAAGCATCCAAGCGAGCGAAACAGCGCACCTCTGTCCCTGTATGTGTAGGCTATCTATCTGATGCTGTCTGGTCCAAAAAAGTATGACATTGCTGCCGCCCGTAGCATTGAATGCAAGGGAAGCCAGCGAGCTTCTGGCCTCCCTTGATAAAAAGTATAAAATAATAGCCAATCAGCAATGCGCTAAACTAGCAAAAATGTTCCCTTTCCTAAATTAGCCATGGGATGGAGATGGGGATTTGGACTTGTGGTTTTACTTAATTCTCCGTACTTGCCAGTGATCATGGCGGCATTTCTGATCCAACCATTAATTCATACATTGTTGTGCCCCTGGCCTGAGAGGATGGAAGTTCACTATGTAGCTAGATGTAGAACGCTAATGTTAACTGGCTAACGTTGCCCATGAAAGGAAGTTAGGCTTGTGAGCAATCATTTTAGCCAGGTAGCCTAGGACAAAAAATAAATGAAAGTGTGTACTGACAGAGTGATAAACCGTTTCTTCAACATGAAAGAGAGGAGGATGGCATTGTAGGGTAGAGTTAACATGTTTTTCTACTTGCACGGACGCACATACACACACACACACACACACACACACACACACACACACACACAGAAATCAGAACCATGGACAGTCACATCCTATTTAGCTTACATTGATTGGACAAAATAGTTTTTGGTATTTTTATAGTTTAGGTAATAGGTGATTTGATGTTGAAATGGTGCTGGAATAGTGGAGGCAGCTCCTGTTTTCTTTGCGACTTGCGCTAACTCTCCGTGGTTCTAAATCAATAGTTATTTAGTGGTCCGAAAATGTCAAATATTAACTTGCTTGACCATGCTGTAGGTCATGTAACTGTTTATTACATGCAATATGCTTTGTGGACTTCACCGGACAGAGATGAAACAAAGGTGTGGTTTAATTTATTCTGCCACTGTGTCTTATTGCCTCGGCCTTTAGGCCTATATATTACGGTCGCAAAGCATATGAACTAACAAGTTATAGAGCAACCACCGCAATAACCACAACACGTAGGTTGTAATATAGCTTTTTCTGGCTTCCCCTTTGATTTTACCCACTGGATGGACTGACTGTCTGACTAATTGCTTGATACAGAAGCACATTTAATATATTTGATTGTCATACATTTACAGTACTTCATATCAGTATTTCTGTGCTACTGTATGTTATTTGACAGGACTGGTTGCGATTAGTTTCGGGGCCCTGACAGTGGACCCTGTAACAGGGGTGCTGGCTCCTGTTGTGGAGGTTTTCCTGGATGTGTCCAGACAGACTGCTGTGCCTGTTACTGCTTCATACTGCCTGGCTCTGGGAGATAATCCTGACAGTGTGCTGATAAGGAAGGTAAATTACACTGGCTACTTTTCTTTTCAACATGTTTAACTTGGCCATGGTTAATATACATGTTGCTAAAATGACAGGTTAATCACACAAGGTGGCCCCATCATGTTGTGTTTTGAGTGTTTTTCAGTCCCTTGTTCAATTGACTAACATAATCAACAAATAGTGATTGAGTGCCATAGCATAAATCACACTTATCTCTTTTTTACTTGTCGTGCATGCCAGGTGGAGGCCCTGCAAGATGAGTGGTGTCTGAGGAGCAGGTACTGGAAGCAGGAGAAACAGAAGGAGGAGGAGCTGCTAGGAGATCTGGAGTCTCCTTGTGGCCACCCAAGAGGACTCTGAGCAGGTAAACTGAACTAGGCTGCAGGGCAGGGAGATGGATGGGGCTGCACAGTCCTCAACAAACAGGAAAGGATTTCTCTTATGCTGAATTGTTTGAATGCATACATGTCATTTTCATTTATGTTAATATCCCTAGTGGCATTACTGTATAATGGAGATCCCTATGCATTGTGTTTGTGTGTTTGTGTGTGCACATGCCTGTATGTGTGTGAGTTTGTGTGTGTGTGTGTGTGTGCACTGTAGGCCCACTGGGCGGACACAGAGAGGAAGCTGAGGGTGGCTGCAGCGGAGCTTCAGGAGGCTGACCAGTCAGAATCCCAGAGGAGATCCCATTGCACTTATTGTGCCATTTTGGAGTCCCTTTTATTGTAAGTAAGAATAGAACACGTTTCTAAACATTCCTACGTTCATTTGGATGCTACCATGATTACAGATAATCCTGAATGAATCATGAATAATGATGAGTGAGAAAGTTACAGAAGCACAAATATCATCCACCCCCCAAAATGCTATCCTCTTTTGTTATTGTAATGGTGAGAGGTTAGCATGTCTTGGGGGTATGATATTTCTGCATCTAACTTTCTCACTCATCATTATTCATGATTCATTCAGGATTATCCGTAATCATGGTAGCATCCACATTAATGTAGAAGTGTTTAGAAACATTCTATTCTTATTTACAATAAAAGTGACTCCAAAATGTCACAATAATGCATTATTTACCATTAATTTCTAATCGGGTACAAAATCATCTGAAACACAACCGAAACAAACAGCAAATGCCTCCATTTTACATTTTAGTCATTTAGCAGACGCTCTTATCCAGAGCAACTTACAGTAGTGAATGCATACATTTTTTTGTACTGGCCCCCCGTGGGAATCGAACCCACAACCCTGGCGTTGCACACACCATGCTGGTGTTGCAAACACCATGCTCTACCAACTGAGCCACAGGGAAGGCATCCAACCAATTTGTAGACTCACAAGCTTGATGTAGTCATTGTGTGCGATGAATATGGGGCCAAATACTTAACTTTTTACTACGTTAATACACATATAAGGGAATTTGTCCCAATAATTTTGGTCCCCTAAAATGGGGGGACTATGTCCAAAAAGTGTTCTGTAATTTCTGAACGGTTCACCTGATATGGATGAACTTTAACCTCATAGTCATTGTATCATTTCACAAAAAACTGGTCACTGTCCCAATAGTTTTGGAGCTTACTGTATATTTGTTATTGAATGAACTATCCCTTTAATATAGTTGACTAGTGTTGCTGTTGAGCGTGTCTTTCTATCCAGTCTGTTATCAGGTTCCTTCTGGTACAAGGAGTTTGATCTGGCCAGGCCGACGGTCCCCAGTAACTCTTTGAATGTGTTATCGTTGACCCAGCAGAAAGCCGTGCCTCTCCTGGAGTGACTCATTCAGCTACTGGAGGAGAACAAGCTGCCAAATCTCTGGTACCTCAGCATGCGTGAAGTTGCATTTATCAGTCTGTTTTTTTTTTTTTTTTGGGGGGGGGGGGGCGGGGGTGATAAGGATATTGTACCCTTACCTTTTTTGTAAAATATGTTTGTAGGTTTGTCAACAAAACAGACGTTTGGATTGGAGATATATCCTCGTGCATGGACCAAGTCAGAGCCTATGTTTAAAGGTAGGCACAATAGACGGAGGCCCTAATGGTTCAGATGGCTCAGTTTGTTGGAGCGTGGTACTGGCAACACTGGTGTTTTGGGTTGTCACAGATAGACTTAAAAAGGGTCTGCTAAATAATCACACTATTCTATGTGATAGAACCATTTAACTGCGGTTGCTCGTTGTTCATGACACTGCCTTGTCTTGTAAAAAGGGATCTATTTTTGATGGGTCAATGTCGCTAACAGTGAGAGATCCCTATGCAGGAATCTCCACCCAGTCTCTGAGAGACCCAATGAAGGCTCTGCCTCAGGACCAGGATTCTAAGGGCCCCAGTGTCCCCCAGCCCAGTCCTCCTCACTCACAGACAGCTCACAGAAAGACTACAATCTCTGACATACACTCACAAAGTAAGATTAATTGGTTAATGACTTACTTTTACTTCATTAGAGGCTCTGCTGATCATATTTATGAAGAGTTCTAATGATATCCCATTCCTTCACAGAGGGCGAGCCTATGCAAGAATCTGTTGAGCCGTCACATGTCTGTGTCCCCACATTGTCAGGTAAAGAACAACATTGAAATGTGCTGTTTATTACAAAATAAATATTTAATATGACCAGTATTTTGTTTCCACTATGACTGTGTGCAGAGAAATTGTTATCTTGTCTCGTTTCAATTCTACTCAAGTGCTTTGACTATGTCTCTACCTTGTGGGGAGCACATTAACTGCATATAGTATTTGGACATGAATAGCAGAAGTTCCCCGACAAGATCACAAGGATGACTTGTTGTAAATGTAGCCCTGAGATAAGTTATGAGTGTCTCATAATGGCATGTAAATGTTTGTGACCTGCCAGGTGTGTACCATATGTCTCTGTGATGTTTCCCATACAGAGGAGGAGTGGGATAAACTGCTGGAGCTTTCCCCACTCTTCCACCTGCTAAACGGTGTGGAGAGGAAGCTGAGTGGCCTGGCGCGAGATGCAGCACTTCTGGGGGGGGGACCTCAAAGGTGGGTTACACAATAGTGTCAGAATGCTCAAGGAAGCAGGAGGGTTGAAGTCAGGCGCAGGAGACACAAGTCCGTGAACACACGTTTAATAAATAATCCACACTTGCCAAAAACAGGTAGGGCAGGGCAAAGTAAAACAAATACCAATAAACAGCCCGAACACAGCGTAGGGACACAGCCCAAAAACACGCTGCCACAAAACCCACAGGCAGAGGGAAAAAACACCTGTTCCCCAGACGTACAACCTGACGAACATAATCACGCACAAAAACAAACCTACACAGAAAGACTAAATAACCCCACCCCCACTAATGAACTAATACTAAACAGGTGCAAACCTAAACTAGACCTGACCAACAGAAAATAAACAGAGGCCGACGACCGCTGAGCGCCGCCCGGCGAGGAGGGGCGCCACCTTCCGTCGATGTTGTCACAAATAGTCTGTATAATCAAAAGCACATCACGAACATCCTGTGATGTGTTTGAGCCGAAGAATTGTAGAAATGAAAGAGGACCCTCACACACAGACACACCCACACACACACACACGATTGCTCCACCACATACCACAATATATAATAACCAAACAATGAACAATAACAAACAAAGCATACTGTACCACCTCATTACATTTTGTGAGGGACACTTTGTCAGTCCTTGTGCAACACAAGTGTAATTTGACACTATAGCAGTTCATATTTGAGACCAACTCTGGCGTTCAATAAGAAGAAGACTATTTCAGAAACAGTAAAAGTCTAAACAGAAAAATGGGACAGGCGGGCAGACAGATGGGAAGCTTCATTACATTTACATTTAAGTCATTTAGCAGACGCTCTTATCCAAAGCGACTTACAAATTGGTGCATTCACCTTATGATATCCAGTGGAACAACCACTTTACAATAGTGCATCTAAATCTTTTAAGGGGGGGGGTTAGAAGGATTACTTTATCCTATCCCAGGTATTCCTTAAAGAGGTGGGGTTTCAGGTGTCTCCGGAAGGTGGTGATTGACTCCGCTGTCCTGGCGTTGTGAGGGAGCTTGTTCCGCCATTGGGGTGCCAGAGCAGCGAACAGTTTTGACTGGGCTGAGCGGGAACTGTGCTTCCGCAGAGGTAGGGAGGCGAGCAGGCCAGAGGTGGATGAACGCAGTGCCCTTGTTTGGGTGTAGGGCCTGATCAGAGCCTGAAGGTACGGAGGTGCCGTTCCCCTCCCAGCTCCGTAGGCAAGCACCATGGTCTTGTAGCGGATGCGAGCTTCAACTGGAAGCCAGTGGAGAGAGCGGAGGAGCGGGGTGACGTGAGAGAACTTGGGAAGGTTGAACAACAGACAGGCTACGGCGTTCTGGATGAGTTGTAGGGGTTTAATGGCACAGGCAGGGAGCCCAGCCAACAGCGAGTTGCAGTAGTCCAGACGGGAGATGACAAGTGCCTGAATTAGGACCTGCGCCGCTTCCTGTGTGAGGCAGGGTCGTACTCTGCGAATGTTGTAGAGCATGAACCTACAGGATCGGGTCACCGCCTTGATGTTAGTGGAGAACGACAGGCTGTTGTCCAGGATCACGCCAAGGTTCTTAGCACTCTGGGAGGAGGACACAAGGGAGTTGTCAACCGTGATGGCGAGATCATGGAACAGGCAGTTCTTCCCCGGGAGGAAGAGCAGCTCCGTCTTGCCGAGGTTCAGCTTGAGGTGGTGATCCGTCATCCACACTGATATGTCTGCCAGACATGCAGAGATGCGATTCGCCGCCTGGTTATCAGAGGGGGGAAAGCAATAGCAATGATAGGCTAGACCATGTGAGGATATGACAGAGCCAAGTGACTTGGTGTATAGCGAGAATAGGAGAGGGCCTAGAACAGAGCCCTGGGGGACACCAGTGGTGAGAGCACGTGGTGCGGAGACAGATTCTCGCCACGCCACCTGGTAGGAGCGACCTGTCAGGTAGGACGCAATCCAAGCGTGGGCCGCGCCGGAGATGCCCAACTCGGAGAGGGTGGAGAGGAGGATCTGATGGTTCACAGTATCAAAGGCAGCAGATAGGTCTAGAAGGATGAGAGCAGAGGAGAGAGAGTTAGCTTTAGCAGTGCGGAGAGCCTCCGTGACACAGAGAAGAGCAGTCTCAGTTGAATGCCCAGTCTTGAAACCTGACTGATTAGAATCAAGAAGGTCATTCTGAGAGAGATAGCAGGAGAGCTGGCCAAGGACGGCACGTTCAAGAGTTTTGGAGAGAAAAGAAAGAAGGGATACTGGTCTGTACTTGTTGACATCGGAGGGATCGAGTGTAGGTTTTTTCAGAAGGGGTGCAACTCTCGCTCTCTTGAAGACGGAAGGGACGTAGCCAGCGGTCAAGGATGAGTTGATGAGCGAGGTGAGGTAGGGGAGAAGGTCTCCGGAAATGGTCTGGAGAAGAGAGGAGGGGATAGGGTCAAGTGGGCAGGTTGTTGGGCGGCCGGCCGTCACAAGACGCGAAATTTCATCTGGAGAGAGAGGGGAGAAAGAGGTCAAAGCACAGGGTAGGGCAGTGTGAGCAGGACCAGCGGTGTCGTTTGACTTAGCAAACGAGGATCGGATATCGTCAACCTTCTTTTCAAAATGGGTGACGAAGTCATCCGCAGAGAGGGAGGAGGGGGGGGGGAGGGGGAGGAGGATTCAGGAGGGAGGAGAAGGTAGCAAAGAGCTTCCTAGGGTTAGAGGCAGATGCTTGGAATTTAGAGTGGTAGAAAGTGGCTTTAGCAGCAGAGACAGAAGAGGAGAATGTAGAGAGGAGGGAGTGAAAGGATGCCAGGTCCGCAGGGAGGCGAGTTTTCCTCCATTTCCGCTCGGCTGCCCGGAGCCCTGTTCTGTGAACTCGCAGTGAGTCGTCGAGCCACGGAGCAGGAGGGGAGGACCGAGCCGGCCTGGAGGATAGGGGACGGAGAAAATCAAAGGATGCAGAAAGGGAGGAGAGGAGGGTTGAGGAGGCAGAATCAGGAGATAGGTTTGAGCAGAGGGAAGAGATGATAGGATGGAAGAGGAGAGAGTAGCGGGAGAGAGAGAGCGAAGGTTGGGACGGCGCAATACCATCCGAGTAGGGGCAGAGTGAGAAGTGTTGGATGAGAGCGAGAGGGAAAAGGATACAAGGTAGTGGTCGGAGACTTGGAGGGGAGTTGCAATGAGATTAGTGGAAGAACAGCATCTAGTAAAGATGAGGTTAAGCGTATTGCCTGCCTTGTGAGTAGGGGGGAAGGTGAGAGGGTGAGGTCAAAAGAGGAGAGGAGTGGAAAGAAGGAGGCAGAGAGGAATGAGTCAAAGGTAGACATGGGGAGGTTAAAGTCACCCAGAACTGTGAGAGGTGAGCCATCCTCAGGAAAGGAACTTATCAAGGCGTCAAGCTCATTGATGAACTCTCCAAGGGAACCTGGAGGGCGATAAATGATAAGGATGTTAAGCTTGAAAGGGCTGGTAACTGTGACAGCATGGAATTCAAATGAGGAGATAGACAGATGGGTCAGGGGAGAAAGAGAGAATGTCCACTTGGGAGAGATGAGGATTCCAGTGCCACCACCCCGCTGGCTCGATGCTCTAGGGGTATGCGAGAACACGTGGGCAGACGAGGAGAGAGCAGTAGGAGTAGCAGTGTTATCTGTGGTAATCCATGTTTCCGTCAGTGCCAGGAAGTCTAGGGACTGGAGGGTAGCATAGGCTGAGATGAACTCAGCCTTGTTGGCTGCAGACCGGCAGTTCCAGAGGCTGCCGGAGACCTGGAACTCCACGTGGGTTGTGCGCGCTGGGACCACCAGGTTAGAGTGGCAGCGGCCACGCGGTGTGAAGCGTTTGTATGGCCTGTGCAGAGGGGAGAGAACAGGGATAGACAGACACATAGTTGACAAGCTACAGAAGAGGCTACGCTAATGCAAAGGAGATTGGAATGACAAGTGGACTACACGTCTCGAATGTTCAGAAAGTTAAGCTTACGTTGCAAAAATCTTATTGACTAAAATGACGAAAATGATACAGTACTGCTGGCTGGTGGAGTAGGCTAGCTAGCAGTTGCTGCGTTGTTGACTTTGAACGTGTAGCTGGCTAGGTAACCTCGATTGTTTCAGTACTACACCTTGTCATGATACAAAAACAACTTTGTAGCTAGCTAACATAACACTAATCAAGACTTTCCTTTGTAATGTATTTAGTTTCTACAGTGCTGCTCGTCGGTAATAGTTGGCTACAGTTGGTGCATTCATCATGGGACTCATGACAGGATGGGCAAGAAGCTTTATTAATCAAGTTGAGGTGAGATTAGATATAGTTTTTGTGTGAAGCACTTTGAAACAAACAAATTCTTAGATAAGGATTACCATCCACAGTGATGGGATGTAGTGTACAGTACAACTAGTAGTTAATGTCTTTTTAGTAGTTAATGTCTTTTTTGCCATGTAGCGGTGTAGCTAACTACTGGAACTGCATAATAATTTTCTTTTTCGGCATCAGGCCTGCGTAATTCTCATTTTTAGTCATTGTTTTTATGTTTAATAGGCTAAATTACACATTACAGTGTGTTTCCATATGACCCCGAAGTGATCTGTTCTTGCAATTTGTAGTCTGACATTTTCGATTTACATATGATAATTTTTCACTAAGTAGTTTATGAAGTGACCTACTTTTTCAAAGTAACTTTAGTTAAGTAAACTATATTTTTCTTAAGGGTAGCATTAGTGTAGCCTAACTTCTTCCAGTGTGAAGTAATTGGTAGCTTGGTAAACTATATTTCCAGAGTAGCTTCCTCAACACTGACCACCCATCATAATCAAATCACCCCACCACCATGGGGAAAAAAGCAGCCAAAGTGTCTGACATAGCGACATAACGCCACAGATGCTTCTTATCCTTCGAGGTTTCTCAACACCGTGAGACATTATTCCCCTCCCTTTGGCGGTCTTTGTTTACATTTTACATTTACTTTTGAGTCATTTAGCAGACGCTCTTATCCAGAGCGACTTACAGTTGGTGCATTTATCTTAAGGTAGCTAGGTGAGACAAGGTGAGAAAATACATAGAATCATAATAATATGATTTTGTTTTCAGGCGGACTATGAAGTGAATGACGAAATTACACAACAAAAATGCAACCAAAAAGCCAAACCCGGAACACTCAACTTTTTAGTTTCATCTGTCCACATAATATTTTGCCAGAAACGCTGTGGAACATCCAATTGCACTTTTGTAAACTTCAGACGTGAAGTAATGTTTTTTTTGGACAGCAGGGGCTTCTTCCATGGTGTCCTCCCATGAACACCATTCTTGCTTAGGGTTTTACGTATCGTAGACTCGTCAACAGAGATGTTAGCATGTTCCAGAGATTTCTGTAAGTCTTTAGCTGACACTCTAGGATTCTTCTTAACCTCATTGAGCATTCAAGCAACAGTGCTGAACTTTCTCCATTTATAGACAATTTGTCTTACCGTGGACTGATGAACATCAAGGCTTTTAGAGATACTTTTGTAACCTTTTCCAGCTTTATGCAAGTCAACAATTCTTCATCTTAGGTCTTCTGAGATCTCTTTTGTTTGAGGCATGGTTCACATCAGGCAATGCTTCTTGTGAATAGCAAACTGTTTTTTATAGGGCAAGGCAGCTCTAACCAACATCTCCAATTTCGTCTCATTGATTGGACTCCAGGTTAGCAGACTCCTGGCTCCAATTACCTTTTGGAGAAGTCATTAGTCTAGGGGGTTCACATACTTTTTCCAAATGTTTAAATGATGTATTCAATATAGACAAGAAAAATACAATAATTTGTGTGTTATTAGTTTAAGCACACTATGTTTGTCTATTGTTGTGACTTAGATGAAGATCAGATCAAATTTGATGACCAATTTATGCAGAAATCCAGGAAATTCCAAAGGTTTCACATACGTTTTGATTGAGGTAGTATGAGGTAGTGTGTACATGGAGATATGGTTAAAGTGACTATGCATATATGATGAACAGAGAGTAGGTGTAGCGTGAAAGAGGGGGTTGGTGGGTGGGACACAATGCAGATAGCCCGGTTAGCCAATGTGCGGGAGAACTGGTTTGAGTTTGAGGTTATTTTATTTTTATAGGGACAGTGCACATTTATCAACTTTTCAGTAAAAGTGCCGGTTTTAGCCAGCCGGCTAATTTTCAACCGCAGTTCCTGGGCAGGTTATTGAAAACAATTACAATACAGACAATCAATGAGCAGTGAGCACACACAGAGCAACATCAGACAAGCAAGATGTAGCATACAGACAGAGCAACATAGAGCAACAAGACAAAATCCATAAAAGCAACAAAGTGTTTCCACACCTCACAAACTACAGACAACAGACAACATGGAAAGCGGCAATACACAGCTAGGGATTATGTTCACAAATCTGATTGACCTTTAGCCATGTCTTCATGCATTTTGTGAAAGTGTAATATGTGGTGCAGTTGTGTGTCTGATGGCAGTGTCTTCCAGACATGGGAAGCTCTCACAGGGAACTATACAGTCACCTCTCATGGCAGACCTTGTGGATCTGCTGCCATATGTTTGGGTTTTCTGTTTAACAAAAATACTAAGTGGAGGGGGAGCCAGGCCATTTAGGATCTTGAATACAAGACATGCGTTGGTGTACTGCACAAGATTTTCCCAACTCAGGAGCTCATGCTTTCTGAGGATGTAACAGTGAAGATGGCTATTGGGCTTCCTATCAAGCACTTAGAGAGCCTGTTTGTAGACAGACTGAATAGGTTTTAATGTTGTACAGCAAGCTTGGGCCCAACTAGTCAAGCAGTATGTTAAGTGGGGGAGTATCATAGATTTGAAGTACAGTTTTGCTACCTCTGTAGTCAAACAATTTCGTATAAATCGGAAAATAGCTAGGTTGAATTTGGATATTTGAATTATCTTTTTCACATGCTTTTTAAAAGAGAGGTTAGAATCAAGTATGATGCCAAGGTACTTAAAATCAGACACCACCTGGAGCTTCTCCCCTGACACATAGATATGGCTCAGTAGCATCTGTTGCCCTCTTTGTGAAGAACATGCAAACAGTTTTTTTCACATTGAGATGCAAACACGAGTCACTGAGCCACTTTAACCTGGACCATTACAGTAGTGAGTTCTTGTGCAGCTTGTTGTTTGCTCTTTGCATGCACATATCCCTGTATCATCTGCATACAGGTCCCGTGTGGCTCAGTTGGTAGAGCATGGTGTTTGCAATGCCAGGGTTGTGGGTTCGTTTCCCACGGGGGACCAGTACGGAGAGAATATTTTTTTTTGGAAATGTATGCATTCGCTACTGTAAGTCGCTCTGGATAAGAGCGTCTGCTAAATGACTAAAATGTAAATGTAAAATGTACATTTGAACTTCAGACAGAGGGCAGATCATTAATGTACAGGCTGAACAGGAGGGGCCCCAGTATTGACCCTTGGGGCACGCCCACATCATAGCTAAGAGTGGGCGACAGCTCATTGCTCACCCTGACACACTGAGTTCTGCCTTAAAGGTATGATTTCATCTATCTCAAGGCATCTGGGGAAAAGTTGAACTTGGACGATTTTGTGATGAGAATCTCATGGTTAACAGTATCAACAGCCTTCCTTAGGTCCAGAAACACAGCCCCAACAACGCCCCCTTTGTCCATCTTGGACATTACATTTTCCAGAAGAAAGCAGTTGGCCGTTTCTTTGGAGTGTTTCGCTCTGAAGCCAAACTGCATGGAGTGTAATGTGAAGGGGCTGTTGTTGAGGTGGGCAATCAGTTGCTCTGCTACACACTTTTCAACAACCTTCGACACCACAGGTAGTACACTAATGGGCCTGTAGTTACTCACGTCAGCAGGGTCGCCCGATTTAAAGATGGCCGTTATTATGGCCAACTTCCATACCCTTAGAAACACCCCCAGACCAATAGATGTGTTGGTGACCTTAGTAATGGGGCCAATGTGTGACTCTTTGTAGTTTTTAAGAAAGGTAGAGTCCAGCCCAAACACATCTTTGGATTTAGAGTTCTTTAGTGAGCTAATCACCTTGTTCACCTTTTGACTCAGAAACCTCCCTTATGATGAAGACAGGTTGAGCATCATTCACTAGCACTGAGCACAAGAAACCAGTGGAGGGGTTCTGTGTCAGTACCCTGACAGAGTCAATAAAGTAGGAATTGAAGGCTATTGCTATTTCGACTGCATCCTGTGTTAGATTGTTATTCACTATGATTTCTAGTCTTTTTGCAGTCTTACTATTTATTTATTTCACCTTTATTTAACCAGGTAGGCAAGTTGAGAACAAGTTCTCATTTACAATTGCGACCTGGCCAAGATAAAGCAAAGCAGTTTGACACATACAACAACACAAAGTTACACATGGAGTAAAACAAACATACAGTCAATAATATAGTAGAAAAATAAGTCTATATACAAAGTGAGCAAATGAGGAGATAAGGGAGGTAAAGGCAAAAAAGGCCATGGTGGCTAAGTAAATACAATATAGCAAGTAAAACACTGGAATAGTAGATTTGCAGTGGAAGAAAGTGCAAAGTAGAAATATAAATAATGGGGTGCAAAGGAGCAAAATAAATAAATACAGTAGGGGAAGAGGTAGTTGTTTGGGCTAAATTATAGATGGGCTTTCCCTGTTAACTTTTTTTAGATTCTCCCAGATCAATTTAGAATTTCCCTTTGCCTCACCAATTATGTTAATAAAAAAGTTTGCCTTGGCCTGTCTGATTTCTTTCATCACCTTATTTCTCAACATGGTAAACCTACGTCTGTCATGCTCTAATTTGGTCGGCCCAATTGAGGTAGTATGTCCATGAATGTATAATTAAAGTGACTATGCATATATGATAAACAGAGAGTAGCAGCAGCGTAAAAAGAGGGGTTGGGACGGCACACAATGCAAATAGTCCGGGTAGCCATTTGATTACCTGTTCAGGAGTCTTATGGCTTGGGGGTAAAAACTGTTGAAGCCTTTTTGTCTTAGACTTGGCACTCCGGTACCGCTTGCCATGCGGTACTAGAGAGAACAGTCTATGACAGGGGTGGTTGGGATCTTTGACCATTTTTAGGGTCTTCCTCTGACACCGCCTGGTGTAGAGGTCCTGGATGGCAGGCAGCTTAGCTCCAGTGATGTACTGGGCCGTATGCACTACCCTCTGTAGTGCCTTGCGGTCAGAGGCCGAGCAATTGCCATACCAGGCAGTGATGCAACCAGTCAGGATGCTCTCGATGTTGCAGCTGTAGAACCTTTGAGGATCTCAGGCACCATGCCAAATCTGAGGGGGAATGCAAACACTACATACTGCAAACACTACATGCTCTCAAACTGGTTAGTCACTCACATTCTCTCCAACATACTGAGAGAGGTTAGTGATGGGCATAGTTCAAAGCATTGTTCAACTCACCTTTCCAGTCAAAGGGAGATAAATTATTAATTAATATGTGGTCTTTACTGCCTATGCGAACGTTTTTTAAAAATATTTTTCAGTGTGAATGCGCTTAGCACCAATTGTTAATACTTTTCCTCTCATAGACTCCAGCAGTGTTACTCCAGATAGCAACTAGTCTTCCATCTAATAACTACAAAAAAAATCCTACTCCGAAATTACGTCTATCAGATGATGTCCCAATTTCTGTTGTACGTGCATGCATGTGTTTGTATGAATAAATGAGAGGTGCCATTTCTATTTTGGAATAAAATATGCATTGGGGAACAGTGTGCATGTTGTACTGAATACATAATAATCAACATCACTAAAATCTTTCCCTTTAGGATTGAACGACAGCTCTGAATCTTGGAGTTTAGTGTCTGATGTTTGTGATAACATCTGTGCCACATCTGTTTGCTGCTAACTGATGTCGTGTGTTGGTAGGAGACTGAGCAAACAGTGTTTGTGCGTTGCCAGAGACTGCAGTCAGCGGGAGGATTCTCTCTGCTCCTGTCACACGTCGCTGTTGGGGACATGAGCGTTGACTCCAGTCCTGCCTTCCAACGGGTATTCTTCAAGGTGCTGCCAAACTCCACCTTCGTCCCAGATAGCAACCTTTTTCCCACAGAGTGCACTACTTATGACTAGAGCACTATGGGCCCTGGTCAAAGGAAGTGGACTATATTAGGAAATAGGGAGTGATTTGAGACGTAGTATCTACCATATTCCGAAATACTGTCTGGAGATGACAATGTGCTTATGACTGTATCATCAACAGGGTTGGGTAGTAACGGATAACCTGCAACAGGGATTAGGTAATGACATTACAAAAATGATGTAACTGTAATCAGCCCAGATTAAATATATATATATATATATAAGATTATAGTTACATTTTGCATGACTTCTAGCTGCAAGTGTTTGCTTCAAACACATGGAAATGACAGATGTTTGAAAGCTGTGCTGAGCCACACTGCTTGGAAGTGACCTTTCAGTGGGAATGGAAGCTGTTCCGGTCTGTTTTAATCTATTTTGAAATCTCCCAAACTGCTTAGTTGCTTTCCACAAACTTTTTTTTCCCCAAAAAAGTCTGACCACCACATACTGAGAACTGAATCCTCCCAAAATGTATCGGGATCTTTGTGTCAAAAGGACATTTTTAATTGGTCAACAGCTCCACCCTGTTCAATTCCGAAGCACTGGCATGAAACACATGACAATTGAATTACTTGCGCAACTAAATTTCTAGTTTCAGTGGAAACAATGCAATACAACTGTATTGACCGTTAGTTGGTGGACACCCCTTCAAATGAGTTGATTCGGCTATTTTAGCCACACCCGTTTCTGACAGGTGTATAAAATCGAGCACACAGCCAAGCAATCTCCATAGACACACATACTGGATAGCTCAGTGACTTTCAACGTGGCACTGTCTTAGGATGCCACCTTTCCAACAAGTCAGTTCGTCAAATTTCTGCCCTGCTAGAGCTGCCCGGATAACTGTACAGTAAGTGCTGTTATTGTGAAGTGGAAACGTCTAGGAGCAACAATGGCTCATCTGCGAAGTGGTAGGCCACACAAGCTCACAGAACGCGACCGCCGAGTGCTGAGCAGCCTCACACAAGCCCAAGATCACCATGTGCAATACCAAGTGTCGGCTGCAGTGGTGTAAAGCTCCTCGCCACTGGACTCTGGAGCAGTTGAAACGCGTTCTCTGGAGTGATGATTCATGCTTTACCATCTGGCGGTCCGACAGATGAATCTGGATTTGGCGGATGCCAGGAGAACGCTACCTGCCCGAATGCAAAGGGCCAACTGTAAAGTTTGGTGGAGGAGGAATAATGGTCTGGGGCTGTTTTTCATGGTCCGGGCTAGGTCCATAAGTACCAATGAAGGGAAATCTCAATGCTACAGTTTACAATGACATTCTTGACAATTCTTCTGTGCTTCCAATTTTGTGGCAATATTTTGAGGAAGGCCGTTTCCTGTTTCAGCATGATCGCCCAACATCAGTGCTCGATCTCACTGATGCTCTTGTGGCTGAATGGAAGCAAGTCCCCGCAGCAATGTTCCAACATCTAGTGGAAAGCCTTCCCAGGAGAGTGGAGGCTGTTATAGCAGCAAAGGGGGGACCAACTCCATATTAATGCTCGTGATTTTGGAATGACATGTTTGACGAGCAGGTGTCCAGACTTTTGGTCATGTAGTGAACCTTTTGTGTTATTGTAGTACGTCACCGTCTCCAGTTTCTGCTTCTGGTCAATGCTGATGGCATGGTGCTGAGGACTCATTTATTTTACATCTGTACACCATGAGTGTTGCTTTTACCACTCTCCATCACTGATATGGAGTACAGCTCTGCTGGTATATTGTTTTCCTCAGAGTGCTGCAGCTCCCATCTCTGTTCGTTCAATGTTCCTATCAGGTCTTCTTTACAATCAACTTGTCTGCAAGGGAAATTTGACGTGAAGAAGTTGTCCATAGTCACATTTCTACCTTTGCCCATGTAAGGCTCCACGAGTCTCAAAACCACAGTCTCGGACCATTGCTCACCCACTGGCCTCGTTTAATCTTTCCCCAGATATGGAAAGCCATTGAGCAAGTACTTGGTTTCGGCTTAACTTAAATAAACATTTGTCCGGTTTGTTGGCCATGTATTGGATAAAACGGCACAAGCTTTGGTTGGAAACAGTTGCTCATCAACAGTTACTGTATGTCCTATCCTGGCTTGTAACAAGCAATGCAATTCTTCACAAAACTTTTCGATGTGTTTGAGTGCGGCAAACCTGTCCGTCCGCACACATGTTGGTCTTGTCTCCTTGTCATCGAAACTCAGATGTAGCGTAATCTGTTTATACCTGGTGCTAGCATGCGTCCTTTGTCTTGATCTTGTTCACATTTTGATTGTGTCCATATATTAGCCGTTGCATCTACACATGGTATTGAAATGCCTCTTACCCGTCCACTGTGTCCGCATTGTGACCAGATTTCCCTGTATGCGAATCATTTGACAGATATTGTTTTTCAAAATTATATTCATGAATTTATTTTAGGACAAATATTGGTGCCATAAGTCAATGGTGCCACCTGTGATTCATTTGGAGGGCGGGATAATTATGATTTATATGGTTTCACTGTCCAGAACCATCTACACTTGTAATATATCCAGACACAATGCATCCCTGACTACCTCTGAAGGTGATAAGGAAGATCTAATCACAATCAGATCAAATGTGTCTTAATCGTCTACACCTGTCAAAAAATGTGGGCACAATCAGAATGTGGACAAGGACAGGACAAAGGACGCATGTTAGGACCAGGGGCTTAGGTATGTAACCCCTTCATATCAGACCAAAATGACTCCACATCCCTGCTCTTTCTGTCATATGCCACGCATTACAAAAGTGCAATAAATGCTTTGAGTTCATCTATAGACATGTCCCACCCACGTACTGTTTACTTTTTTGTGTGCATAAGCGACAGCACAATCTCTGTGCTTCAACATTTGCATGTCACATGAGCAAAGAAAACTGTAGAGTGCGCTGGCAGTTTCTCTTTGCGTGACATATAGGGCCTGCTCTCTCTGTGAGAATATTCTGGAAAGGCCACCTTCCTGTTGCGCTCTCATCACTCTTTTCTACCCAAACCGTGCCATCCCTCCCAGACTTGTCTCACCATGACAGTTGGGATAACCGTCTGTTGGCCTTGTTCTGTTTTTTTCTGCGGTGAGGCTCAGACACCGGAGGCGGAGGCTCGAAGTCAACATCAGAATCAGTTGAAGAGTCTTCATCGGCAACACTGATTTCAAGCTCAATATCCGATCCTCCATCCGATTCCAGCTCTTCTAAATTCTGCAGTCAGGCATTTTCAATGCTGTCAGTGCGTCCATTTGTTTGGTTCGGATTGCCATTTTGAACTACACGCGTGTGTTGTACTCAGTGTCGGGGACGCCGTGAGAGTTATTTAAGTTACTCTTCAAAGAGGTAGGGTTTCAGACGTTTTCAAAAGATGGGTGGGTACTCCGCTGTCCTGACTTTAGGGGGAAGCTTGTTCCACCATTGGGGTGCCAGGACAGAGAGAATTGTCCTGAAACTAATCCAAGTCCACAACGACAGTCACAAGTACTGAGCAATCAGACAGTTCAAACAGCAATGATTTAACTAGGCTACTGGATAAAAGACAGCACTTCAATTCAATTGCCCCAGCAAGAGAATACCAACAGCTACTAACTGAATCCAAAAATATACTTGCTGCTCTCTCTTGTAGGAGTTGATCCCCTTCCATACTATAGATGACACACTAAGACTGGGGCAAAGTAAGGCTCCTTAAATAGTCAGGAAAGACAGGCAAGGCCACTCCCACTAAAAACACCCTTCAGTTATCAAGGGCTATTAAACAAATAGGCCTGAAACTAATCTAAGTCCACAACGACAGTTACAAGTACAGCACAATCAGACAGTTCAAACAGCACTATTGTTCTAAATTCAATCATCCTCTTCACCACAGGAGGTTGTTGGCTCCTTAATTGGGGAGGACGGGCTTGTGGTAATGGCTGGAGCGGATTTTGTAGAATGGTATCAAAAACAGTACATCAAGCACATGGTTTCCATGTGTTTGATGCCATTCCATTTCAACTGTTCCAACCATTATTATGATCCGTCCTCCCCTCAGCAGCCGTAACTGCTCTTCACCCACATCATTCCGCTAATTCAAATTAAATTGTGAAGTCACATGCACAATTATCAGCTTCTATCACCATTTCATCCATTGATGTCATTCATTCAGTGAGGAGAGAGACGCATTAGTGCCTGAGTACCAACGCCCTTCAGCACGTTTGTCTTAGCCCCTTAAGGTACCAATAGCTAAAAAAATACATACAAAATGAACAATTAAACAGCCTCTAAATACATTTATTTTTGTGATTGATTGGACAATTCTGACGACTGGCAATGTAAAATATAAATATTTAGGAAAAGTCATTCAAGGAGCAGGAAGTAGCTTTTTTGGGCAGATTTCTTTAAGTGTCTATAGTTCTTGATTTTCTGGAAACCAGAAAATACGGAGATTTCTGCGCAGACACTCCGTGACTCCGCTGCTGCTTGTCCACAAAACAGTTTGAACAAACTTAGTTCTTTGTCTGTTGTAGAAATAGGCTATGGCAAACATAAGCATGACACAAACAGGTTGTCTAGTAATTTTATGTTATTTTTTCAGGAGGGGCGTTACATGCAGCTGTGTAGCCTACACAGCATATCAGACAAGCAAGACACAGACGGGCATTCAATAGTGATTTAATGTTCTTTTTTCATCATCATTGCAAACATTGGCTAATCAGGAGGAAACCTGCTGGCTATATCGCAGCATAACCATCACATAAACTGCTAATTGTTTTGCCGCAATGCAATGTGTAGACTGTGTCTTGCTTGTGCTACGGCAATATCCGTTACCACAGACAACCTTCATATACAGTACCAGTCAAAAGTTTGGACACACCTACTCATTCAAGGGTTTTTCTTTATTTGTATTATTTTCTACATTGTAGAATAATAGTGAAGACAACAAAACTATGAAATAACGCATATGGAATCATGTAGTAACCAAAAAAGTGTTAAACATGTCAAAATATATTTTAGATTCTTCAAAGTAGCCACCCTTTGCCTTGATGACAGCTTTGCACACTCTTGGCATTCTCTCAACCAGCTTCATGAGGTAGTCACCTGGAATGCATTTCAATTAACAGGTGTGCCTTTTTAAAAGATAATTTGTTGAATATCTTTCCTTTAATGCATTTGAGCCAATCAGTTGTGTTGTGACAAGGTAGGGGTGGTATACAGAAGATAGCCCTATTTGGTAAAAGACCAAGTCCATATTATGGCAAGAACAGCTCAAATAAGCAAAAAGGAACGACAGTCTATCATTACTTTAAGACATGAAGGTCAGTCAATGCGGAAAATTTCAAGAACTTTGAAAGTTTCTTCAAGTGCAGTCGCAAAAATCATCAAGCGCAATGATGAAACTGACTCTCATGAGGACCGCCACAGGAATGGAAGACCCAGAGTTACCTCTGCTGCAGACGATAATTTAGAGTTACCAGCCTCAGAAGTTGCAGCCCAAGTAAATGCTTCACAGAGTTGAAGTAACAGACAAATCTCTACATCAACTGTTCAGAGGAGACTGTGTGAATCAGGCCTTCATGGTCGAATTGCTGCAACAACAAAAAAACACTACTAAAGGACACCAATAATAAAAAGAGACTTGCTTGGACCAAGAAACACGAGCTATGGACATTAGACCGGTGGAAATCTGTTCTTTTGGTCTGATGAGTCCAAATTTTTGGTTCCAACCACCGTGTCTTTGTGAGACGCCGAGTAGGTGAACGGATGATCTCAGTGTTTGTAGCTCCCACCGTGTAGCATGGAGGAGGAGGTATGATGGTGTGGGGGTGCTTTGCTGTTGACTCTGTGATTTAGTTAGAATTTGAGGAACACTTAACCAGCATGGCTACCACAGCATCCTGCAGCGATATGCCATCGCATCTGGTTTGCGCTTAGTCCCACCATCATTTGTTTTTCAACAGGACAATGACCCAACACACCTCCAGGCTGTGTATGGGCTATTTGACCAAGAAGGAGAGTGATGGAGTACTGCATCAGATGACCCGACCTCAACCCAATTCAGATGGTTTGGGATAAGTTGGACAGCAGAGTGAAGGAAACGCAGCAAACAAGTGCTTAGCATATGTGGGAACTCTTTCAAGACTGTTGGAAAATTCCATGTGAATCTGGTTGAGAGAATGCCAAGAGTGTGCAAAGCTGTCATCAAGGCAAAGGGTGGCTAATTTGAAGATTTTCAAATATTAAATATATTTTGATTTGTTGAACACTCTTTTGGTTACTACATGATTCCATGTGTGTTATTTCATCGTTTTAAACCTTTAAAAAAAATCTAAGACTAATTTATAAACTTTTTTGCAATGATCAGTCAGCACTTTTGATGTAAACCGTTATTCCTGTGTTGCTTGTATCAACATTTCTATGTCTCAAATGTGCTTGGAAGTAAAGACCATGAATTGTGGTGGATTCATGTGTTTATTATTACATTTGACAGTCAGGAAGCTTCATATATTTTCTCAAAGCAGCAACTGCAACATCCTCAGTGTAACGCCCTGGCCATAGAGAGGGGTTTTTGTTCTTTATTTTGGTTAGGCCAGGGTGTTACATTGGGTGGGCGTTCTATGTTCCTTTTTCTATGTTTTTGTATTTCTTTGTTTTGGGCCGTGTGTGTGGCTCCCAATCAGGCACAGCTGAAGTTCGTTGTTGCTGATTGGGAGTCACACATAAGGAGCATGTTTTTCCTTTAGGTTTTGTGGGTAATTGTTTCTGTTGAGTGTTTTGCACCTGACAGGACTGTTTGGCTGTCAGTTTTCTTGTTTTGTTTGTGTAGTGTTCTTTATTAAATTAATATCATGATGAACGCTAACTCCGCTGCACCTTGGTCTACTCTCTCTTCCGACAGCCCTTACACTCAGTCAAGTTCTACCTATTTGTTCCAGCACAAGCGCTGGTCTGTTAATTACTTGCAGGGCGTTCGTTTACGCTGGGGCTCGGTTAGGGACAGAGCTGGTCCTCCATCAGGTCTGGGCTGGTGTGTTGTATGAAGTCGCAAAAAGGAATGCAAAGGGCAAAATATGTTACAAAAACACATCCTCCTTTTTCACGTACCACCAGTGAGTTTCAGTGCAACAATGATGATCAACACAATTCCAATGACCAATCCAACGATGTTGAGGATCTTGGCTATCCTGGACGCCTCTGCTGCCGCTGTTGCCTCTCCAACTGCGTTTGCATTATCCGCCATCAAACACACAATGGGGATAATCAATGCATTATCCCATTTTCACTTAGATAACCATATAATCCGCTTAAAAAATCACACAAACTATTCAATAGTTAATCAGCACAAGCTTTTGTAATACCTTTATAATTGCTGAACAATTGAGTCTGAATTTTTGATATCTTACCCTGCATGAGCAAATTTATTGCAGCAATTCCAATTGGAAGACAGCAGCATAAAGTGTTGAAAATGTACCATCCCTGGTAGGATGTCACTTTGGTGCGGGCTTGGGTTCCTTCCATTGTCTCTGTTTTTCTGTAGTTGGACGTACTACAGTGAACCAAGTTGGAGCTGGTCAGTGCCTGTCCCAAATAAGTGATGGGGTTGGGGAGCAACAACTCTTTATTGAGGGGGTGTGGACTGTGGGGTTGTGGACTAAGAGGTGTGTCATTTCAAGGGATCAGAGGAAGTGATGTACTGGGCCGTCTTCACCATCCGCTTGAGGGCCTTGCTGTTATGCACGGAGCAATTCCTGTACTAGGCCGTGAGGCAACCGGAAGAACACTCTCAATGGTGCTGCGGTAGTATTTGTATAGGACCTGGGGTGGGATGCTGAATTTGTTCAGCCACCGTAGGAAGTAGAAACGCTGTTGAACCCTCTTGACAAGAGTGCCGTTGTTTTTGTCCTCAGTGATGTGGATGCCGAGGAACTTAAAACTGCTGACTCTCTACTGCAGTCCCATTGATGTGGATCAGGGCATGTTCCCTTCTTTGCTTCCTGAAGTCAACAATCAAGTCCTTTGTTTTGCTGATGTTGAGGGAGAAGTTGTTGTCATGTCAATGCCAATTCACTTACTAAATGTCCATGTAGCCATCCCAGCAAACCAAAATTGATTATGTGAAAGTTCCCAGAACATTCATTAGGTCGGGGCAAATGTTCTCATAACACAAAAACTGTCCAGTCGTGCTGATGATTGTAGAATATTTGTATAAAATATTCGCCTGATGTTGAAAGAATGTTCCTAGAACACATTTAATCTGTTCTTTAAGATTCCTAGAATGTTCCATTAGGTTGTGGGAACGCTGGTGAGAATATTGTACGAACATCACAAAATCTATATTCCCAAAACACAGAAACTGTCTAATTTCACAGATTATTCTACAATGTTTATTTTAGGGTGCAAAAAACATTCATCTGATATCACAAGAATGCTCACAGAGCACATTTAATCTGTTCTTTAAAGGTTCCCAGAATGTTTCATTAGGTTGTGGGAACAGTCCGGTGGGAACATTGTGGGGACAGCACAAAAGATATGCTCCCAAAACACACAAACTGTCCAGTTGTGTGGATGATTCCATCATAATGTTTATTTTAGGGTCCAAAAAAACATTCAAAAACGTTCCCAGAATGTTGCTTTAGGCTGTCGGCATATTGTGGGGATATGACGAGATAGGTTCCCAAAACACTAAAACTGTCCAGCTGTGCTGACATTCAGATAACGTTAGTATCAAGGTGCACAAAACATTCCTTTGATGTTGCAAGAACATTGACAGAACAGGCTTTCTGAGTTCCTTAAAGGTTCCCAGAACATTTAATTAGGTTGCGGGAACAGTGTGGGTACATTACAAGATATAGGTTCCCAAAACACAAAATATGCTCAGTTGTGATGGCATTCATATGTTTAAGTTAGGTTTCACAGGACATTCCTATAATGTTGTAAGAATGTTGACAGAACATCTGGTCTAAGTTCTTTAAAGGTTCCCAGAACATTCATTTTTTGGACTTTACTGGGATGCTGCAAGAATATTCTGGTGATACTCACATAGGTTGCACAGAACATTCCCACAATGTTGCACAATTTCCAAATAAGTCAGTTTTTTTAAATTCGTAGAATATTTGCTTTAGGTTAATCCATCCATTGATGTTCACACAATATACCTTGTCTTGGAGGACATTTGAGAAGCATTAAATCTTAGACACAACCATATGTTTTACACTTCATATGCTGATAATTTGCATATGTGAGGTTTGAACCTGCAATGTTTGGCCCAAACCAGGTCTTTTATCGTCTGCACCACCAGTGAAGTTCTCTTGCAACTCTGACCATATTGCCATGGCTATATACTGAAAAATCAGAAATTCCATGCATCCTTTTTAGCCTTAGAGAAATACTGGTGACTGGGTTATTCACCATCACTTCACCCATCCTCTTCATATGCTACATACTTCTGGGCCCATTTTTACAAAGTTTCCAAAACTATCAGTGCTGATCTAGGATCACTTTTGCTTTTCAAAAGCAACAAAATAAAACAATAGGGACAATTTCAAGCGTCTCATAGTAGGAATTATATCAGGTGTGTTTTTTAAGTTGACATGTACATTTTTACACAGTCTAAATTCAGTTTTTCTGACTTGATTTTTAAATCTGGACAAAATAAAAACTTCCTCTCTTTTAGTAGATTATATCTTAGCCTCAATTTCATGGTTATATTACATGTTTGCTTGAACCTGCAATCATTGTCTCTGCAGTCAGATCATTAACCCAGCGCGCCCACGGCCTGTGCTCCACCAGGGTATAATTGTGATAGAGTATTTTTTTCAGTCTAATCAGGAAACGGAACACAATTTCTGAGTTATTATGCTGTGTACTTGTGACAATGTATTTTATGATTTTCTTTCCTTACTGTTTTAAGAAATGTTGGATAGAGCTTCCTTTAAATAACTTATCATTATAACGTATCATTGTGTATTCATATGCTTCTTAAATACAGGCTCAGAACCTTCAAACTAAATAAGAAAACAATTTGACCTTTTCTAAATTTCAATCAAAAGAGATACAAATGCACAAAATATCCATTCTGAAAAATGATGATACATAATATATATACAAAAACAAAGGTCCAATGCAGACGTTTTTATCTCAATATCAAATCATTTCTGGATAACAATTCAATACTTTACTTACTTTGATTGTTTTAAATTAAAATTGTCAACAACAACAAAAAAGCTCAATAGCAAAGAGCTAAATCATAAAATTTCACAGCATATGAAGAGGATAGGGACATTTTAATAACTTAGAAATTGTGTTCTGTGTCCTGATTGACCATATGGTGGCACAGAGGGTTATTAACCTGGTTGCAGATCTGAAGATTGTAGGTTCAATTTTTAACCATGTTGCTTTTGGAGAAAATAAATTGTGTAATACTAAAAGAGTCTTTATTTTGTTCAGATTTTTTAAATCCAATCAGAAATCTGGAGAGAAACAAAATGCGTAAGTATTCCAATCCGCTTTCTTATGCTTTAAGGAGCTACACATTTGCATGCTGAGAATGTTATATTAATATTAGGTAAAACTTAAATATAACATTTTCTGAATTTTCTAGATATGTTATGAGGACCTCCAAGACAAATTAAAATATATATTGTGTGAACATCAATGGAATATTATGTTGAACCTAAAACAAATGTGCTATGAATGTCATAATAACAGACTTATTTGGAAGTTGTGGAACATTGTGCAACATTGTGGGAATATCACAAGAATATTCTTGAAACAATAAGGAAATGTACAACCCAACTTAAACATTGTATGAATGTCAACACAACTGCGAATATTTTGTGTTTTGAGAACCTTTCTCTTTAACGTACCCACACTGTTCCCACAACCTAATAAACCATTCTGGGAACCTTTAAAGAACAGATTAAATGTGTTCTAGGAACGTTCTTGAAACATTAGGAGAATGTTTTTTTCACCCTAAAATAAACATTGTAGAATCATCTGCACAACTGGACAGTTTTTGTGTTTTGGGAATATATCTTTTGTGATGTCCCCACAATGTTCCCACCAGACTGTTCCCACAACCTAATGAAACATTCTAGGAAACTTTAAAGAACGGAAAAAATGTGTTCTGTAAACGTTCTTGCATCAATAGGCAAATGTTTTATACAAACAATGTATAATCATCAGCACGACTGGACAGTTTTTGTATTATGAGAACATTTGCCACAATAAATGTTCTGGGAACTTTCACAGAACCTATTTTAGTTTGCTGGGAAAACATTACTGGTACATTGTGCTATTACATTACCTGGAAACCTAATGAGAACTTTGGGGGAATGTTCTGTGTTGGTTGTTACAGATGTTGTCCACAACATTTTTGTGAATGTTAGGAGAACATTCTAAGGATATTATTATTGAATCTTAGCTAATGTTCTGGGTATGTTCCAAGTTTGCTGGGATTACATTCACTGTATGTCTCAAACACATCAAGCATGAACAAGGAGTTTTTTGGGTGGGGTGTTGTCAACCTAATTTTAGCTTAAACCCTACACTAGAACTTAATTGGAATGTTAGCTAATGTTCTGGGTGTGTTCCAAGTTTGCTGGGATTGCAATCACTGTATGTCTCAAACACATCAAGCATGAACAAGAAGGAGAAATTAAACACCAACTCATCCATTTGGATACAGATGTGTGATGTCAAATTTATTTCAGTGATTACATTTTAATGAACCCCAGTCATACCAAATGAGTGGGATCATTATATATACAGGAAGTCATAAGCAGCTATCAATAGAGTATTCATTGAACTGACACCATGTCAGATTTTCTGTCAGGGGCACCCTGGAATTCAAGGTTTGCATGCAACACAGAGAATCTGTATTTGAAACATAAGCCAGCCATCCACTACACTGCGTGCACAATTATTAGGCAAGTGAGTATTCTGATCTTATCATTATTTCTATGCACATTTTCCAACTCCAAACCATATAAACTTGAATGCTTATTGGATTTAATAATTTTCAGGTGATATGTATTTGTGTAATGAGGGAGGGTGTGGCGAAAGTGAATAACACCTTATATCAAGGTGTGCATAATTATTAGGCAGCTTCATTACCTCAGGTAAAATGGGCCAAAAAATAGATTTAACTGACACTGAAAAGTCAAAAATCGTAAAATGCCTTTCAGATGGATGCAACACTCTTGAAAAAGCTCAACTATTGAGGCGTGTGACCACCTATTATTCGCAAACGTTTTGTTTGCGAATAGTAAACTGGGGTGCAAAAAACGCATGGAGAAGAAAAGGCGCAAATTAACTGCAAAAGACTTGAGAAGAATTAAACGTCAAGCTACCAGGAACCTATTATCCTCCAGTGCCACCATAATTCCAGAACTGCAACTAACCTGGAGTGTCTAGAAGTACAAGCTGTCAAGTGCTCAGAGACATGGCCAAGGTCAAGAAGGCTGAAACACAACCACCACTGAATAAGATTTACAAGTTGAAGCGTCAAGATTGGGCAAAGAAATACCTGAAGACAGATTTTTAAAAGGTTTTATGGACAGATGAAATGAGAGTGACTCTTGATGGACCAGATGGATCGGCCCGTGGCTGGATCAATAATGGACACAGGGCACCACTTCGAGTCAGGCGCCAGCAAGGTGGAGGAGGGGTAGTGGTATGGGCTGCTATCATTAAGGATGAGGTAGTTGGACCTTTTCGGGTTGAAGATGGACTGAAACTCAACTCCCAAACCTACTGCCAGTTTCTGGAAGATTCTTTCTTCAAGCAGTGGTACAGGAATAATTCCTCAGCATTCAAGAAGGCCATGATCTTTATGCAGGACAATGCTCCATTACATGAATCCAAGTACTGCACTGCATGGCTAGACAGCAAGGGCCTCAAAGATGCCCGAATAATGACCTAGCCCCGTTCCTCACCTGACTTAAATCCTATTGAGATCTTGTGGGCCTTTCTCAAACATGAGATTTACAGTGAGGGAAGACAATACACCTCTTTGAACAGCATTTGGTAGGCTGTGGTTGCGTCTTCAGCGAAAGTTGATCGTGAACAGATCAAGAAACTGACAGACTCCATGGATGGAAGGCTCATGGCAGTTATTGAAAAGAAGGGTGGCTATATTGGTCACTGAATATTTTTGAAAGGCCAACATTTTTTTTTAATTGTCTTTTTGTGTTAGTTATTTGTTACACTTACTCTAATAATGTAGAATAAACAAGTGAGTGGGAGAAATTATTTTTGTAATTTAGTTGCCTAATAATTCTGCACACTAATAGTTGCCTAATAATTGTGCACACTTATATATTCCCCTGAGAAAGACAAAACACACTTTTCCTTTGTTAAACATTCAGGTTTGAGGTTCAATAAGATTTTGTATTGACTGAGAGCATTGTGTTTGTTCAACAATAAAATGAATCATGAGGAATACAATTTGCCTAATAATAGTGCACACAGTATATAGCCATACGGTGCCATACAGTAGGCACTGTATGGCTATAGTGCCATACAGACAGACCCATTAGCAGTTATCAACTTGTTACAGCATGCAGTCACTTGTTATAGTCTGTCATAATTGATTGTTGTCTAAATTTTCTTACCAATAAACGCTGTCTTCCTTTGCTTTGGTGGTTATGCATGAGTCCTGGATGACATCCAACTTGCTTTTGAAGACATTCTAGAATGAGTCAGATGGTCAGATGGTCTTGTTATACTTGACAGGTATTTACACATGTCAAGTTTAATTTCTATGTTAAGTTGTAATTGTCTAATGCTATTTCTACACGCTTAAAGCATACGATAGGGAGGCATAGTTTTTCTAACTTCCTAACACTGTAGGCTACGGAAAGATTATTCACTCAGACTATTTCCTTTGTCTTGTTTACGTAAAGGCCACATTCCATGGTCTCCAGGGCTCTGTGTCTCTGTCTCTCTATCTTTTTGGGGGGCTCTGCTATGGGGAAAAACACTGTGACTTTCAGCTAATGGTTTCATGTTTCCCATTTCCTTTTAAGACATTGTACTTGGAATTAAAGTAAGTGAAAGTTCTTGTACAGCTACTGTTTCAGATCAACTGAGATGTCATTTGGCAGTCAAGGAAACTACACTACACACACATGAGCAATGCTCTGCCACAAAGGAAACTTCTAAGAAATCCCAGAATGGAGTCAATTGAGATCAGTAGAGTTTGTGAATCTTGCTGGAAAATGTGTAAATATAATAGACTATTTTTCCATTTTGGTTCTCATTAGACCCGGATTCAAATAGAATTTCAAATCTTTAAAATACTTTGAACGTTTGATTGAGCCTGACTGAAGTTTCACAAGGTGGGGGTGTGCAGTTATTGCGCTATTCCATTGGTCCCATTGCGTCAGGCAAGCTCAATTCAGCGCAGCTAAAGTGTTTGAAAGAAACCAAATACTAGTTGAACCCAGGTCTGGCTCTCATCAGACGGAATAACTACTGAAGGCTGATGGACTGTGAACAACCCACACATGCATCCTTTTGGGCTTGTCCCGTGTTATTCAGTGAGGGAAAAAAGTATTTGATCCCCTGCTTATTTTGTACGTTTGCCCACTGACAAAGAAATGATCAGTCTATAATTTTAATGGTAGGTTAATTTGAACAGTGAGAGACAGAATAACAATAAAAAAATCCAGAAAATTGCATGTCAAAAATTTTATAAATTGATTTGCATTTTAATGAGGGAAATAAGTATTTGACACCCTCTCAATCAGAAAGATTTCTGGCTCCCAGGTGTCTTTAATACAGGTAACGAGCTGAGATTAGGAGCACACTCTTAAATTCTGCAAGCTCTGTGAAGTTGATCATTGCTAGACAGACAATTTCAAGTCTTGCCATAGATTTTCAAGCTGATTTAGGTCAAAACTGTAACTAGGGCTCTCAGGAACGTTCAATATCGTCTTGGTAAACAACTCCAGTGTATATTTGGCCTAGTGTTTTAGGTTATTGTCCTGCTGAAATGTGAATTTGTCTTCCACTGTCCATTGGAAAAAGACTAAAACCAGGTGCTTAGCTCTATTCCGTTTCTTTTTATCCTAAATAACTCCCTCGTCCTTGCCGATGACAAGCATACCCATAACATGATGTAGCCACCACCATGTTTGAAAATATGAAGAGTGGTACTCAGTGATGTGTTGTGTTGGATTTGCCCCAAACATAATGCTTTGTATTCAGGACATGTTACTTCAGTGCCTTATTGCAAACAAGATACATGTTTTGGAATATTGTTATTCTGTACAGGCTTCCTTCTTTTCACTCTTTCATTTAGGTTAGTATTGTGGAGTAACTACAATGTTCTTGATCTATCCTCAGTTGTCTCCTATCACAGCCATTACAGTGAGGGGAAAAAAAGTATTTGATCCCCTGCTGATTTTGTACGTTTGCCCACTGACAAAGAAATGATCAGTCTATAATTTTAATGGTAGGTTTATTTGAACAGTGAGAGACAGAATAACAACAAAAAAATCCAGAAAAACGCATGTCAAAAATTTTATACATTGATTTGCATCGCCCTCCCTTTGGCAAATCGGACCATAACTCCATCTTCCTGGTTTCAGCTTACAAACATAAACTCAAATGGAAAGTACCAGTGACACGCTCAATACGGAAGTGGTCCGATGAAGTGAATGCTAAGCTACAGGACTGTATCGCTAGTACAGACTAGAATATGTTCCAGGATTCATCCGATAACCTCTTATGGCTAGGGGGCAGTATTTTCACGGCTGGATAAAAAACGTACCCGATTTAATCTGATTATTAGTCCTGCCCAGAAACTAGAATATGCATATAATTATTAGCTTTGGATAGAAAGCACTCCAAAGTTTCTAAAACTGTTTGAATGGTGTCTGTGAGTATAACAGAACTCATTTGGCAGGCCAAAACGTGAGAAGATTCTGTACAGGAAGTACCCTGTCTGACCATTTCTTGCCCTTCTTTGTCATCTCTATTCATTACAAAGGATCTCTGCTGTTACGTGACACTTCCTACGGCTCCAATGGGCTCTCAGAGCCCGGGAAAAACCTGAATGACGTAATTCAAAGCACTGGCTGAAACACACGAGCGCTTTTGCTAAGTGGTCTATCAGCAGACAAAAGGCTTAGGCGCGTGCACTGGCCGCCCCCGCCTTTCTGTTTTTCCCTCTTTTTACCGAAACGCAGATTCCCGGTCGGAATATTATCGCTTTGTTACGAGATAAATTGCATAAAAATTGATTTTAAACAGCGGTTGACATGCTTCGAAGTACGGTAATGGAATATTTAGAATTTTTTTTTACCATTCGGACAAAACGCCGCTGTTTGGATATAACGATGGATTATTTGGGACCAAACCAACATTTGTTATTGAAGTAGAAGTCCTGGGAGTGCATTCTGACGAAGAACAGGAAAGGTAAGACCATTTTTCTTATAGTAAATCTGATTTTGGTGAAGGCTAAACTTGCCGGGTGTCTAAATAGCTAGCCCGTGATGGCTGGGCTATGTACTTAGAATATTGCAAAATGTGCTTTCACCAAAAAGCTATTTTAAAATCGGACATATCGAGTGCATAGAGGAGTTCTGTATCTATAATTCTTAAAATAATTGTTATGCTTTTTGTGAACGTTTATCGTGAGTAATTTAGTAAATTGTTAGTAAATTCATCGGAAGTTTGCGGGGGTATGCTAGTTCTGAACGTCACATGCTAATGTAAAAAGCTGGTTTTTGATATAAATATGAACTTGATTGAACAAAACATGCATGTATTGTATAATATAATGTCCTAGGTGTGTCATCTGATGAAGATCATCAAAGGTTAGTGCTGCATTTAGCTGTCTTCTGGGTTTTTGTGACATTATATGCTAGCTTGAAAAATGGGTGTCTGATTATTTCTGGCTGGGTACTCTGCTGACATAATCTAATGTTTTGCTTTCGCTGTAAAGCCTTTTTGAAATCGGACAGTGTGGTTAGATTAACGAGAGTCTTGTCTTTAAAATGCTGTAAAATAGTCATATGTTTGAAAAATTGAAGTTTTCGGATTTTAGAGGAATTTGTATTTCGCGCCACGCCCATCATTGGATATTGGAGCAGATGTAAGAGGATAACATTGAAGAGTTTACCACATCAGTTACCTGCTTCATTAATAGGTGCTTCCACAACGTCGTCCCCACAGTGACCGTACGTACATATCCCAACCAGAAGCATTGGATTACAGGCAACATCCGCACTGAGCTAAAGAATAAAGCTGACGCTTTCAAGGAGTGGGACACTAATCTGGACGTTTAGAAGAAATCCTGCTATGACCTCCGATGAGCTATCAAACAGGCAAAGCGTCAATACAGGACTAAGATTGAATCCTACTACGCCGGCTCTGACACTCGTCGGATGTGGAAGGGATTGCAAACTATCACGGATTACCAGGGGCACACTTTGGCTTTTGAAGTGGGGGGGACATAATTATATATATATATTTTTTTATCAAGTCGGATAAACACTCCAAACAGCCTACCTGGCAGCTTGGAGGCATTCGCATGGTATCACATTCCAATGATAAAACTAGGGGGGACAAAAACGAAATTTCAAAATGTGGGGGGGACATTGAATGTTGCTCCCCTGCGGATTACAAAGGGATACCCAACCGCGAGCTGCCCAGTGACGCAAGCTTACCAGACGAGTTAAATGCATCTATGCTCGCTTCAATGCCAGCAACATTGAACCATGCATGAGAGCACCAGCTGATCCGGACATCTGTGATCTTGCACTCCATAGCCAATGTGAGTAAGACCTTTAAACAGTTTAACATTCACAAGGCCGCGTAGCCAGACGGATTACATGGATGTGTATTCAGAGCATGTGTCTTCACTGACATTTTCCACCTCTCCCTGAGCCAGTCTGTAATACCATAGTCCCTTTTCCCAAGAACGCCAAGGTAACCTGTGTAAATGACTATTGCGCCATAGCACTCACATATGTAGCCATGAAATGCTTTGAAAGGCTGGTCATGGCTAACATCAACACCATCAGTCCAGACACCCTGGATCTCTATGGCACTCCACACTGCCCTCTCCCACCTGAGCAAAAGGAACACCTACAATATGTGAGAATGCTGTTAATTGACTACAGCTCACCAAGCTCACCACTAAGCTCAGGACCGTTGGACTGAACACCTACCTCTGCAACTGGATCCTGGACTTCCTGATGGTTCACCCCAGGTGGTGAGGGTAGGCAACAACACATCCACCACGCTGACCCTCAACACGGGGGCCCTCAGGGGGTGTGTACTTAGTCCCCTCCTGTACTTTCACAGTCAACCTGTTGTTTACAAAGCATTTGATATATCACATTTGATTGATTTGAAGTGGGAGACAGCAGCATAAAGTCTTAAAAATGGACCATTGGTGCTGGCTTGGGTTACATCCACTGTTTATGTTTTTCTGTAGTTAAATGTACTAAAGTGAACCAAGTTAGAGCCGGTCAGTGTATGTCCCAAATAAGTGGTGGAGATTGGGGATCAACAGGCTTTTATTCAGGGGTGGTAGGCAAAACAAGGGGCAAAGTAAAGATCTTAATTTCCTTGCAACAGTGGAGGACCAAGGGATTAGTGGGCATCATGTGTCTGGGGGCTGGACAGAAGCTTGCTGGAGTTATGAGCGGGAAGAGAGACTAACAAGTGGCAACCTCCAATTACAATATCCTACCTAGTGAAAGTGGTTGTCATGTGTGCTCCCTCTCCGGCCTCTAGGTCACCAGGCTGCTCGTTATGGCGCCCACCTGTCACCATCGTTACGCGCATCTCCACGTCATCAGACTTACCTGGACTCCATCACCTCCCTGATTACCTTCCCTATATATGTCACTCCCTTTGGTTCCTTCCCCAGGCCTTATTGTTTCAGTTTCATGTCTGTGTGCTGTTAGTGTTTCTTGTTTTATATTATGTTCCGTTTATTTTATTAAAACACCCGCTCCCTGAACTTGCTCCCCGACTCTCAGCGCACATCAGTACAGTGGTTTCCAAGTAACATTTGAGGTACTTTTAATACTAGGCATATTTTGGGGGGATTGGTACTAAAATAAAACAGTAATTAAGCCATGAAAGAAAGGTTATTAATAACAACTTTGAATTTAGTTTGTAGTGTTGGTTTGGTAACAAGATATAAGGTGTTATTATAAACTGCTTAGAATTATGATTAAAAATAAACCAATTAATTGCATAACACGTCCCATGAATACTCTATTCATAATGAATTACACATTCTGAGTAGTCCAATCAAAATATTTCTCCTCACAGAATATCTTTTTTTTAAATTTAATTAGGCAAGTCAGTTAGGAAGAAATTCTTATTTACAATGATGGCCTAGGAACAGCGGGTTAACTTCCTTGTTCAGGGGCTGAACGACAGATTTCAACCTTGTCAGCTCAGGGATTCAATCTAGCAACCTTTCGGTTATTGGCCCCAACGCTCTAACCACTAGGCTACCTGCCGCCCCTAATAAAAATCTGTTTACCTGAAATGAACCCTCTAATACAGGAGGCGTAAACCTAGAACAGGAGATAAGATAACAGGCGCTAAAATAACAGGCGCTGACCAATAAGGGAAAAGGAACTTGATAAGAACACATCATGATACAGAGCTATTGTTTCAGTATTTGATTTATACAGTAGGCTAATCTATGTATCTTTCTAGAAACTATGTTTGCTGATGATGGACACGTTGGTTGGAATTTGCTGCTACTTTGGTTGTAACTCAGATTAAAAATAATCCTTACAAGCAGAATCAGGCCTAATTACTCACCTGGGGGGACTATTCAGTAAACTTTAAAACATATTGATGACTTTGCTGTGACGCATAATATGACCCAGCACCATGGTGCATTTATGCTACACTGATAAAAATACATGCTTGCAATTCATGGTACAATAAATAGGTGGATATCACTCAAATCTTGAGGACATTTTTGTAAACTGTGCACATTTTCAATACCCCTGAAAATCTCATGGCGGCACTCTTGGTCTCTTTGTGTTCAGATAATACTGTAAACAGTCCATTATGAACCGAAGAATGGACTGAAAAAAGGTGAGCTCTGCTCTTCAGCGGGGTGGCAGTGGCAAGCACTCTCTGCTATAGGACTGGAGCTGCTATCACAGGCCTAATATATCAAGCCTTTATCAATGTTTTGGTAGAAAATGTAGATAAGGTACTGCACAGGTAAACGACTCACTATGGGTGTTGAATGCTTTGAAACCACACGCCCCTACTTTTAGAAATCCAATCCCTTGGATAAAAAAAGGGTTGATCGTTATTATAGTTACGAGTATATTACACACTCAAGTCAAGAGGAAGAGTAAACAGACAGCCACAACTATTGTAGCTAGCTAGCTAAACAAAGAAAACAGCTTCTTTCAATGGTATTGCATAATCTTCATTTAGCAGATTACTGGTAAACAAAGGAACATCACAAAAAAATCTAAGATTTTGAGAGTTTCTTGAAGAATGTTGATGGAATAAGTAAGTACCAGCACCACCACCTGTAACGGTCGTCGCACGTAGTGGACCAAGGCGCAGCGGGTTGAGTGCTCATAATGACTTTTATTGAACACAAACGAAACAAAACAAGAAAACGATCGAACGAACAGTATTGCAGGCTAACACACAGCAGTGCAACAACATAGAAAACCATGGAAATACAAAACAAGAACATACCCCAAAACCCCGGAACACATAAATCAAACACCCCTCTTACATAAATACAAATACCCCCTGCCACGTCCTGACCAAACTACAATAAACAATAACCCCTTATACTGGTCAGGACGTGACACCACCAGTCCTTCATCCTCAGTTCAGTAGCTAGCTGACTTCAGGTTTGCCAGGTCGAGCTAAAATCTCTAGCCCAATGCCCAAAAGGCTTGAAAACTAGCACCAAAAAAATGTCACAGCAAGAGAGGAGTTGCCATATCTATATAATAAACCCTTTTTCCGTAACGTTATCGAACCAATTAAGAAGGAATATCATAGTAATTTGTAACGACGTAGAAGCAAAATTTAGGTTTCCTCAAAATAGTAATCATTGCAAGTTATGACATGACATAAAAAAGGTGTCACAGACTGATCTGTTTCACCTGTCTTGTGCTTGTCTCCACCCCCCACCAGGTGTCTCCCATTTGTCCCCAATGATTCCTGTGTGTTTATACCTGCGTTTTCTGTTAGTCTGTTGCCAGTTCGTCTTGTCCAGTCAAGTCCTACCAGCGTGTTCCCGTGTTTCCTGTGCTCTAGTTTTTGTTTTTCTTAGTCTTCCCAGTTCTGACCTTTCTTCCTGTCCTGACCATGATCCTGCACCTGCCTGACTCTGATTTGGATTACGACTCTTTGCCTGCCTTGACCTACCGATTGCCTGCCGTTCTGTACCTGCCTGACACTGATTTGGATTACGTCCCTTTGTCAGCCCCCTGAACTATTATAAACTCTGAGACTCGTACTATCTGCCTCCTTGTGTCTGCATCTAGGTCTTAGCCTGAGTCCTGATGGCCAGTTTGTGCTATGACTGACCAACTCCGCAACGCTGTCTCCTTAAAAGACCAGGCTCATCAGTAGGTACGAGTACACTGGTGAGCCGTACGGGGAGTTTCCAATCCCTTACCACTCATAACCCCACTATGCTACCCTGTTGTGGGGAGGCCAGTCCAAATCCATCCGGGTGCTCATTGACTCTGGGGCCGATGAGAGCTTTATGGACACTACCCCGGTGTCAGAACTGGGTATCTCAACTCAACCCCTTTCCATTCCGATGGACATCAGAGCGCTGGATGGGCATTCTATTGGCAATGTCAACCACAGCACGGTTCCTATCCACCTGCAAGTGTCAGGCAACCACAGTGAATCCATGCAGTTTCTGCTCCTGGAGTCTCCTCATGTACCCATGGTTTTGGGGTTGTCATGGCTCCAGAGGCACAATTCCCTTATTGACTGGGCTACGGGGTCCATCATGGGTTGGAGTCCATTTTGCCATGCACATTGTCTGAAGTCTGTAAACAGAATTGCAAACAAGACACTCTGGTTTGACGTTGGAGAAATATGGTAAGAATGCCTATTTCTCTGTCCATTCTTCCCTGAAACTTTTATTTTCATTATCCTCCTTTCTTTTGAGACCTTTTCAGCCCAAAATCTTCTTTTGATTGCAAGATGTTTGTCCCCAATCAACACACACAGAAATATAAAAAACTAAATTAATAGAGACATTGGTGAATTTAAAAATGTAATCATAATGAACATATTAAGCTATGTTATTGACATGTTACTGATTATATAGCTTACTAACCAGATGTGTTAAAAACTGTGTTTTAATTTGTAGTGTAGGCCTATGAATTGGGATGCTATTATGTAATGTGTCTCTGAATTTTAGCTGAGAAAAAAATGGGCCAAACTTATTGCAGACCCCTGCTGTCATGAACTGTATTTATCAGCTAAAAGCTTACAAACACGGTTATCAAACAATTTTCATTTGTATAATGTTTGGGGGGAATAAACATTTATGTTTTTAACCATGTAAACTGAGACTTTTTCTCCATTTTAACATATTGTGTATTCAGACCCCTTGACTTTTTCCACATTTTGTTACGTTACAGCCTTATTCGAAAATGGATTCAATTGTTTTATTTTCTCATCAATCTACACACAATGAAAAAGTGAAAACAGTTTTTTTGAAATTTTGGCAAATTTATAATAAAATAAAAATGAAATATCATATTTACATAGGTATTCAGACCCTTTACTCAGTAGTTTGTTGAAGCACCTTCAGTAGCAATCACAGCCTCGAGTCTTCTTGGGTATGATGCTACAAGCTTGGCAAACCTGTATTTGGATAGCTTGTCCCTCTCTTCTCTACATGTCCTCTCACACTTTGTCAGGTTGGATGGGGAGATGTGCGACCGGGTTCAAGTCCGGGCTCTGGCTGGGCCACTCAAGGACATTCAGAGACTTGTCCCGAAGCCACTCCTGCACTGTCTTGGCTGTGTGCTAAGGGCCGTTGTCCTGTTGGAAGGTGAACCTTCGCCCCAGTCTGAGGTCCTGAGCGCTCTGCATTAGGTTTTCATCAAGGATCTCTCTGTACTTTGCTCCGTTCATCGTTCCCTCGAACCTAACTAGTCTCCCAGTCTTTGCCGCTGAAAAACCTCCCCACAGCATGATACTGCCACCACCATGCTTCACCGTAGGGACGGTGCCTCCAGTTTATTCTGTACCTGTGTTTATGTTTCCAAATAATTTATCTTTCACAATCCAAATAGTGCTCTCTAAATTCCCCCTGTGAAAAGAATGTACTGTAGTCCCCGTTTCAATTGCTATTTATTTTAATTGGTTCTGACATGGACCTTTTCTGTGTCTAGTGTAAAATTGAATCTCTGTACAGGTACTGTACTCAGGTAAAAAGAGTCAAATAGAGTCAATCCCATCCCAGCTAGCAATGAGGAATTGGCCCAGAAGCGGCCGGAACTGATTGAATCGGCCCGGAATCGGGTGTCGGACTCGGCCGGGAATCAAAATGAATGACTGCCCAAAATCATACATCGGGCCGTACATCGGGCCGTTTCCGTCTACCAGAATTCAGCCGACTTTGCCGGCATCTTACCAGAATCCCCCCCAGAAGTTTTTAATGCTGATCAATTGCCTTACACAAATTATCAAAATACAGAGAGGTGTTGGTAAGCGTATATAGTCCTGCTAATAGCCCATAATGGGCTATTATAATACTCTACATGGCATCCAGGTCAGGAAAACCAAAACTTTTCTTTATTAAAGACTATCAGAAATAATGTTGGTACTTAATTATTTTGATCCAAAGTCATGAATGAGTGAGTCACTCAGCTTTATCTAGCCTCTTATGACTAGGGGGCAGTATTTTCACGGCTGGATAAAAAACGTACCCGATTTAATCTGATTATTAGTCCTGCCCAGAAACTAGAATATGCATATAATTATTAGCTTTGGATAGAAAACACTCCAAAGTTTCTAAAACTGTTTGAATGGTGTCTGTGAGTATAACAGAACTCCTATGGCAGGCAAAAACCTGAGAAGGTTCTGTTCAGGAAGTACCCTGTCTGAACATTTCTTGCCCTTGTTGATTCTCTCTATCTATTACAAAGGATCTCTGCTCTTACGTGACACTTCCCACGTCTCCAATGGGCTCTCAGAGCCCGGGAAAAACAGGAATGACGTAATTCAAAGCCCTGGCTGAAGCACACGAGATCAAAAGCTAAGTGACCAATCAGTGGAGAAATGCTTAGGCTCGCGACCTGCCCCGCCCCCGTCTTTCGGTTTTTCCCTCAGTTTACAGACATGCAGATTCCCGGTCGGAATATTATCGCTTTTCTACGAGATAAATTGCATAAAAATTGGTTTTAAACAGCGGTTGACATGCTTCGAAGTACGGTAATGGAATATTTAGAATTTTTTTGTCACGTTCTGCGCCATGCGCACAACCGTGATTTACCATTGGGATAGTGTCTAGAACGCACGAACAAAACGTCGTTGATGGAACATAACGATGGATTATTTGGGACCAAACCTACATTTGTTATTGAAGTAGAAGTTCTGGGAGTGCATTCTGACGAAGAACAGGAAAGGTAAGACCATTTTTCTTATAGGAAATGTGATTTTGGTGAAGGCTAAACTGGTTGGGTGTCTAAATAGCTAGCCCTGTGATGCCGGGCTATGTACTTAGAATATTGCAAAATGTGCTTCATCCGAAAAGCTATTTTAAAATTGGACATATCGAGTGCATAGAGGAGTTCTGTATCTATAATTCTTAAAATAATTGTTATGCTTTTTGTGAACGTTTATCGTGAGTAATTTAGTAAATTCACCGGAAGTGTTCGGTGGGAATGCTAGTTCTGAACGTCACATGCTAATGTAAAAAGCTGTTTTTTGATATAAATCTGAACTTGATTGAACAGACATGCATGTATTGTATAACATAATGTCCTAGGTGTGTCATCTGATGAAGATCATCAAAGGTTAGTGCTGCATTTAGCTGTGGTTTTGTTTTTTGTGACATTATATGCTAGCTTGAAAAATGGGTGTCTGATTATTTCTGGCTGGGTACTCTGCTGACATAATCTAATGTTTTGCTTTCGCTGTAAAGCCTTTTTGAAATCGGACAGTGTGGTTAGATTAACGAGAGTCTTGTCTTTAAATAGCTGTAAAATAGTCATATGTTTGAAAAGTGGAAGTTTTCGGATTTTAGAGGAGTTTGTATTTCGCGCCCCGCCCATCATTGGATATTGGAGCAGACGTTCCGCTAGCGGAACATCTAGATGTAAGAGGCTAGGTGCCGAGGCTATATGCTTTTGCCATCAACTTGATTATAGCTCTAGCGGCCTTTACCTTTTGCACAGACACCAGCCGCTTTTAGCCTGGATAATACTTTCCAGCCTGCCAGTATCGGACTGTTTTCGCCACTACAACACTGGATTCCTGCCGTAAGCCCTGGACCATTACTCCTGATCATCAAATCTAGCTAGCTGCCACCGAGTGGCCCAGCCCCGAAGCTAGCTTTGAGCCAGGCCCACTTCCCGGCCTGCTCAGTGATCACTCGGCTACACAGCTAATGCCTCCCGGACTCTTCACTAACTTGACTAGAATCCACTACTCCACCGGATTCTTGCCGTAAGCACTGGACCTTTGCATCGGATCATTGCTGCTAGCTAGCTGCTACCGAGTGGCTATAGTGGCTAATGCCCTTGTCCCGAAGCTAGCACCAGTTAGCCGCGAGCCAGGTGCATCTCCCGCTAGCAAACGAAATTACTCCAGCTACAATACCTCTTTTACCAAGTGGCCTAGACCCTTGGTCGACACGCCGTTCCATCACGACTGGTCTGACGACGTAATTCTATCCGTTGTGCCCTCAACCGGCCTTTGCTGGATGTCGGAGCAGATGCTTCTACTAGCCCCAGCCTGCTAACTTATTTTGAATGCCGTGTCTCCCGCTTGCTAGCGTAATAACGACTATCCAGCAGCTTCCCTGTTTCATCTATTGCTGTTCACTGGACCCTATGATCACTTGGCCACATAGCTGATCCCTGCTGGACTGTTCATTAATCACGGTACTCCATTTGGTTTATTTTTGTTTATCTGTCTGCCCCAGCCTCGAACTCAGGCCCTGTGTGTAGTTAACTGACCCTCTCTGCCCATTCATTGCCATTTTACCTGTTGTTGTTGTCTTAGCTGATTAGCTGTTGTTGTCTTACCCGTTGTTGTCTTAGCTAGCTCTCCCAATCAACACGTGTGATTGCTTTATGCCTGGCTTGATGTCTCTCTCTAATGTCAATATGCCTTGTATACTGTTGTTTAGGATAGTTATCATTGTTTTAGTTTACTGCGAAGCCCCTAGTCCCACTCAACATGCCTCAGCTACTTCTTTTGTCCCACCTCCCACACATGCGGTGACCTCACCCAGTATAAATAGTGCATCCAGGTTTACCTCCACTGTACCCGCACCCTACCATACCATACCCCTGTCTGTACATTATGCCCTGAATCTATCCTACCACGCCCAGAAATCTGCTCCTTTTATTCTCTGTCCCCAACGCACTAGACGACCAGTTTTGATAGCCTTTAGCCGTACCCTTATCCTACTCCTCCTCTGTTCCTCAGGGTGATGTGGAGGTTAACCCAGGCCCTGTGTGTCCCCAGGCGCTCTCATTTGTTGACTTCTGTACCCGTAATGTTAACATCAGAAGCCTCCTCCCAAAGTTTGTTTTACTCACTGCTTTAGCACACTCCGCCAACCCTGATGTCCTTAAGGTGTTTGAATCTTGGCTTCGGAAGGCCATCAAAAATTTTGAGATTTCCATCCCCAACTACAACATTTTCCGTCAAGATAGAACTGCCAAAGGGGGAGGAGTTGCAATCTACTGCAGAGATAGCCTGCAAAGTTCTGTCATACTTTCCAGGTCTATGCTCAAACAGTTTGAGCTTCTAATTAAAAAATGAATCTCTCCAGAAATAAGTCTCTCACTGTTGCCGCCTGTTATAGACCCCCCTCTGCTCCCAGCTGTGCCCTGGACACCATATGTGAATTGATTTCCCCCTAAAACACTTCTGCGAGTAGGCCTTTCTAATCGACCTGGCCCGGGTATCCTGGAAGGATATTGACCTCATCCCGTCAGTAGAGGATGCCTGGTCGTTCTTTAAAAGGAATTTCCTCACCATCTTAAATAAGCATGCCACTTTCAAAAAAAATGTAGAACTAAGAACAGATATAGCCCTTGGTTCACTCTAGACCTGACTGCCCTCGACCAGCACAAAGCACAAAAACATCCTGTAGTGGCATCGAATAGTCCCCGCGATATGCAACTCTTCAGGGAAGTCAGGAACCAATACACGCAGTCAGTCAGGAAAGCAAAGGCTAGCTTTTTCAAAAATAAATGTCCATCCTGTAGCTCTAACTCCAAAAAGTTTTGGGACACTGTAAAGTCCATGGAGAATAAGGGCACCTCCTCCCAGCTGCCCACTGCACTGAGGCAAGGAAACACTGTCACCACCGATAAATCCACGATAATCGAGAATTTCAATAAGAATTTCTCTACGGCTGGCCAAGCATTCCTCCTGTCTACCCCAACCCCGGCCAACAGCTCCGTCCCCCACAATAGCTACTTGCCCAAGCCTCCCCAGCTTCTCCTTCACCCAAATCCAGATAGCAGAGGTTCTGAAAGAGCAGAAAAACCTGGAACCGTACAAATCAGCTGGGCTGGACAATCTGGACCCTCTCTTTCTAAAATTATCCTCTGCCATTGTTGCAACTCCGATCACCAGTCTGTTCAACCTCTCTTTCGTATCGTCCGAGATCCCTAAATATTGGAAAGCTGCCGCTGTCATCCCCCTCTTCAAAGGGGGTGACACTCTAGACCCAAACTGTTACAGACCTATATGCGTCCTGTCCTGCCTTTCTAAAGTCTTCAAAAGCCAAGTTAATAAACAGATCACTGACCATTTCGAATCTCACTGTACCTTGTACTCTGCAATCCGGTTTCCGAGCTGGTCACGGGTGCACCTCAGCCACGTTAAAGGTACTAAATGATATCATAACTGCCATCGATAAAAGACAGTACTGTGCAGCTGTCTTCATCGACCTGGCCAAGGCTTTCAACTCTGTCAATCACAGTATTCTTATCGGCAGACTAAACAGCCTTGGTTTCTCAAATGACTGCCTCTTCTGGTTCACCAACTACTTCTCAGATAGAGTTCAGTGTGTCAAATCGGAGGGCCTGTTGTCCGGACCGTTGGCAGTCTCTATGGGGATCTCTTTTTACTGTGGCAAATGTACTATCTAAAGATACTGGAAATTGAGCCAGGATGGGAAAGATGGTCAAAGGTAAGGCAGATAACACGCTGAAAAGTTATGTTGGTTAGTGAAGTCTATTAATCAGATTCGCTCATGGTGCCACTTAAACAAACTACAATTCATAAAGGCTTTATAGAGCATTCATAACATCTCCATAAACACTATATAGATGCCTCACAAATAATTTATGAGCAAACTCAGCAAAGTCATACTATGTATGGGGTTATATATGACCCATGTAACCATAGGGTAAGGATCATCAACTAAATTCAGCCGCGGGCTTATTTTTTTCTTGAGCGGATGGTTAGAAGGCCGCAAAATAATTACAAATAATTTGTAGACTGCAAATTGACTGCAAGAAGCCCAAACAAATATAATATTTGACTAAAACATAATCATTTCGAACCTTGCTTGCATTTGTATATGATCACAAATGCATGGGAATACTTTGGAACAGATTTCCTAAATGTAAAAAAATTGGAGCTGATTTGCTGGTGTTTTTTCAGTCTTTTATGTTCCAAAATATATACATTTATTGGGCTCAGAAACCTTGGCGGGACAAATAAAATCACAGCCAGTAGGGGAACCCTAGGGCCTAGGCTAACCCACCATCTTCAGGGATGTTGTTCTTCCTGATTAATCAGAAATGACTGCTTTTTTATATACCCTCTATTCATATACAGTACCAGTCAAAGGTTTGGACACACCTACTCACTCAAAGGTTTTTCTTTATTTTTTACTATTTTCTACATAGCGAAGACATCAAAAATATGAAATAACACATTTGGAATCATGTAGTAACCAAAAAAGTGTTAAACAAATAAAAACATTTTATTTTTGAGATTATTCAAAGTAGCCACCATTTGCCTTGATCACAGTTTTGCACACTCTTGGCATTCTCCCAACCAGCTTCATGAGGTAGTCACCTGGAATGCATTTCAATTAACAGGTGTGCCTTGTTAAAAGTTAATCTGTGGAATTTCTTTCCTTCTTAATGCGTTTCAGCCAATCAGCTGTGTTGTGACAAGGGAGAGTTGGTATACAGAAGATAGCCCTATTTGGTAAAAGACCAAGTCCATATTATGGCAAGAACAGCTCAAATATGCAAAGAGAAATGACAGTCCATCATTACTTTAAGACATGAAGGTCAGTCAACACGAAAAATGTCAAGAACTTTGAAAGTTTCTTCAATTGCAATCTCAAAAACCATCAAGCACTATGATGAAACTGGCTCTCATGAGGACTGCCACAGGAAAGGAAGACCCAGAGTTACCAGCCTCAGAAATAGCAGCCCAAATATATGATTCACAGAGTTTGAGTAACAGACACATCTCAACAGCAACTGTTCAGAGGATACTGCGTGAATCAGGCCTTCATGGTCGAATTGCTGCAAAGAAACCAATACTAAAGGACACCAATAATAAGAAGAGACTTGCTTGGGCCAAGAAACACGAGCAATGGACATTAGACCGGTGGAACTCTGTCCTTTGGATTAATGAGTCCAAAGTTTTGTGTTCAACCAGATGATCTCTGCATGTATGGTTTGCACCGTGAGCATGGAGGAAGAGGTGTGATGGTATGGGAGTGCATTACTGGTGACACTGTCTGTGATTTATTTACAATTCAAGGCACACTTAACCAGCATGGTTACCACAGCATTCTGCAGCGGTACGCCATCCCATCTGGTTTGCGCTTAGTGGGACTATCATTTGTTTTTCAACAGGACCATGACCCAACACACTTCCAGACTGTGTAAGGGCTATTTGACCAAGAAGGAGAGTGATGGAGTGCTGCATCAGATGCCCTGGCCTCCACAGTCACCTGACCTCAACCCAGTTGAGATGGTTTGGGATGAGTTTGTATTTTGTATTTGCGTTTATTATGGATCCCCATTAGCTGCTGCCAAAGCAGAAGCTACTCTTCCTGGGGTCCATCAAAATTAAGGCAGTTTATACAATTTAAAACATTACAGTACATTCACAGATTTCACAACACACTGTGTGCCCTCAGGCCCCTACTCCACCACTACCACATAACTACAGTACTAAATCCATGTGTATGTATAGTGCGTATGTTATTGTGTGTGTGTGTGTGTGTCTGTGCCAATGTTTGTGTCGCTTCACAGTCCCCGCTGTTCCATAAGGTGTTTTTTTAATCTGTTTTTTAAAATCTAATTTTACTGCTTGCGTCAGTTACTTGATGTGGAATAGTAGTCATGGCTCTATGTAGTACTGTGTGCCTCCCATAGTCTGTTCTGGACTTGGGGACTGTGAAGAGACCTCTTGTGTGTATGTCCGAGCTGTGTGGCAGTAGTTTAGACAGACATGTCAATACCTCTCATAAATAAAAGTAGTGATGAAGTCAATCTCTCCTCCACTTTCAGCCAGGAGATTTTGACATGCATATTATTAATATTAGCTCTCTGTGTACAGCCAATGGCCAGCCGTGCTGCCCTGTTCTGAGCCAATTGCAATTTTCCTAAGTCCTTTTTTGTGGCACCTGACCACACGACTGAACAGTAGTTAAGGTGCGACAAAATTAGAGCCTGTAGGACCTGCCTTGTTGATAGTGTTGTTAAGAAGTCAGAGCATCGCTTTATTATAGACAGACTTCTACTTATCTTAGCTACTACTGTATCAATATGTTTTGACCATGACAGTTTACAATTTTGGGTTACTTCAAGCAGTTTAGTCATCTCAACTTGCTCAATTTCCACATTATTTATTACAAGATTTAGTTGAGGTTTAGGGTTTAGTGAGTGTTTTGTTCCAAATACAATGCTTTTAGTTTTAGAAATATTTAGGGCTAACTTATTCCTTGTCACCCACTCTGAAACTAACTGCAGGTCTTTGTTGAGTGTTGCAGTCATTTCAGTCACTGTAGTAGCTGACGTGTATAGTGTCATCCGCATACATAGACATTCTGGCTTTACTCAAAGTCAGTGGCATGTCGTTAGTAAAAAGTTAAAAAAGCAAGGGGCCTAAACAGCTACCCTGGGGAATTCCTGATTCTAACTGGTTTATATTTGAGAGGCTTCTATTAAAGAACACCCTCTGTGTTCTGTTAGACAAGTAACTCTTTATCCACATTATAGCAGGGGGTGTAAAGCCATAACACATATGTTTGTCAAGCAGCAGACTATGACGATAATGTCAAAAGCTGCACTGAAGTCTAACAAGACAGCCCCCACAATCATTTAATCATCAATTTCTCTCAGCCAATCATCAATCATTTGTGTAAGTGCTGTGCTTGTTGAGTGTCCTACCCTATAATCATGCTGAAATTATGTTGTCAGTTCGTTTACTGTGAAATAGCATTGTATCTGGTCAAACACCATTTTCTCCAGAAGTTTACTAAGGGTTGGTAACAAGCTGATTGGTCGGCTATTTGAGTCAGTAAAGGGGGCTTTACTATTCTTGGGTAGCGGAATGACTTTAGCTTCCCTCCAGGCCTGAGGGCACACGCTCTCTTGTATGCTTCAATTTATGTTATTATCCTCAGTAATTTTCCATCCAGATTGTCAGACCCCGGTGGCTTGACATTGTTGATAGATAACAACAAAAAATGTCACCTCTTCCACACTGACTTTATGGAATTCAAAAGTACAATTCTTGTCTTTCATAATTTGGTCCAATATACTTGGATGTGTAGTGTCAGTGTTTGTTGCTGGCATGTCATCCCCAAGTTTGCTTATCTTGCCAATGAAAAAGTAATTAAATTAGTTGGCAATATCAGTGGGCTTTGTGATGAATGAGCCATCTGATTCAATGAATGAAGGAGCCGAGTTGGCTTTTTTTCCCCAAAATGTAATTTAAGGTGCTCCAAGGCTTTTTACTATCATCCATTATATAATTTAGCGTTGTTTCATAGTGTAGTTTATTTTTATTTAATTTAGTCACATGATTTCTTTATTTACAGTATGTTTGCCAATCAGTTGGGCTGCCAGACTTAATTGCCATACCTTTTGCCTCATACCTCTCAACCATACCATTTTTTAATTCCTCATCAATCCAAGGGGATTTAACATTATTTACAGTCATTTTCTTAATGGGTGCGTGTTTATTAGTAACTGGAATAAGTAGTTTCATAAATATGTCAAGTGCAGCGTCTGGTTGCTCCTCATTAAACACCACAGACCAGCAGATATTCTTTACATCATCAACATATGAATCACAACAAAACTTATTGTATGACCTCTTATACACTATATTAGGCCGAGCCTTTGGAACTTAGATTTTCTTAGATATGGCTATTATATTGTGATCACTACATCTTATGGATTTGGTTACAGCTTTAAAGCAAATATCTGCAGCGTTAGTAAAGATGTGATCAATACATGTTGATGATTTAATTCCTGTGCTGTTTGTAACTACCTGGTAGGTTGACTGACAACCTGATCCAGGTTGCAGGCACTGGTTACAGTTTGAAGTTTTTTCCTGAGTGGGCAGCTTGACAATAGCCAGTACATATTTAAATCACCCAAAAAATATACTTCTCTGTTGATATCACATACAATATCAAGCATTTCACACATATTATCCAGATACTGACTGTTAGCACTTGGTGGTCTATAGCAGCTTCCCACAAGAATGGGCTTTAGGTGAGGCAGATGAACCAGCCATATTGCTTCAACAGTATTTAACATTAGATCGTCTCTAGGCTTTACAGAAATGTGGTTCTGAATATAGACCGCAACACCGCCTCCGTTGGCATTTCTGTCTTTTTGGTAGATGTTATAACCATGTATTGCTACCACTGTATCATCAAAGGTATTATCTAAGTGAGTTTCAGAGATAGTCAAAATATGAATGTCATCTGTTACAAGCAAGTTATTGACTTCATGGACCTTGTTTCTTAGGCTACATATGTTAATATGGGCTATTTTTTGTACTTTTATGGGTTGCTTGATTGTTTTTAATGCTTTACTGGAAAGCTTATCAGAGGTAGACTTACTCATGTTATTTACATAGGAGCTGATAGCGCAGGGTGAGCTGCATAAAGTGGTCTTCCTACTATTGCACACCGCCTCAGTGCTAATAATGTAACTCTTGTTTATAGGCGCATGATTACTGCTTACAATAGCTGTATTCAGTGCAATTAGGGGTACATAAATTAAATTACTTACATTGTGTTTGCCAATGCCCCTAAGATCATGTACATTTGATGCAGCATTATGATGACTCATTGTCACAATGGTAGGGATTAAATGAGCTGGTCTTGGATCATTTACCAGTCATTGTTTCAACACAGCCTTGAAATACGTGGTCAGAGTCCAGGAGCCAAGATGATTTGGATGGACTCCGTCATTCCTGTAGAGTATCTTCTGTTTCCAGAAGGTGTCAAAGTTATCAATTAAAGGGACTCCAGCAGATCTACAGTAGTCTTTTAGCCAGATGTGTAATGCCAGCAGTCTGCTGAATCTTTCACACCCGCGGCCCAACAATGGTACTGGACCTGCAATTATTGGCCATTTTTGGAGTCTTTCAATGCTAACATCAGTTCTTTAAAATCCATTTTCAAATGTTCCAAGCTAGCCCTCCTGATGTCGTTTGAACCCACATGGACTATGACAATGTCAGCTCCAGGCATCTGTGGTAGAACAGTCAGAAGCAGCCTGTTATGTCCAGTACTCGTGCTCCTGGATAGCACAGGGTTTTTGCTTTGGGGACCGAGATGTCTCTCACCATGGAGCTGCTTATGATGACAGCTGGTGATGTTGAATGGGCCGGGCTCTCAGGCAGCCTCACGGTATGGTGAGGCTCGAAGCTCAGAGAATCTGAACCCGAGGTAGAAGCCACTGGAGAGGGAGACAGAGCCGAGGACGAAGACGCAGGTACCTCCGGATCCGATCTTGATTGGGAAGCCACCAAGGACAAAGGCGCCGGAACCTCTGGATCCAGGGCGGCAAAGCTGTTTCTCGTCTGTGTCAGTTCCGGGCTCAACATCTCCATGGAGACTCCTGTTGCCAGAGGATGCCTTCTCCGATTTCCACGGCGAGTGACGTACCTCCATGGTTGGTTGGTTGGGTTGAGATGAGCTCTGATATCCAGGGAAGGGGGAGACCCATTTGGTGATGGAACCCTGCCTAGCACCAGCCAGTTGGCTGTGGAGAGCTGACATGGTGGCGAATCTTCCACCAGACCAGAGCAGCATCCGGGTAATGGTGTGGAAGAAAAATAAAAAGTAGGTGGACGTGGGTTCCCCAGTAGCTTATGTAGGTTTGCTACTTGCTTTCTAAGAGTAGCTACTTCGCACCTGTAGTCCTCCGCAAGCAAGCAGTTGCTACATTGAAAGTCAGCGCGGTCCCGGAACAAAGCTAAGTAAACACAGCTCCTGCAACGTTCAATAGCGGCTTCCATTTGAGACCGCCGAGCCAGCTAGGTTAGCTGGGCTTTCGCGTCTCTCCCCCTATACGGAATCTGGCAGGATCCCGGGACAGATAGCAGCGCACACAGCTATTTAGCCCAAAAGAGCCGCAGGTTTCAAGATAAAATAAAAGTATTCAAAAACACTGTCAGCTTTTAATCCAAGGTCTTTAGTGCAGGTTTCATCAGTCGACAGGTTTCAGTTTCGGCGTTCGACAGCATTCAACAGCATTCGACAACAACAAACATACGTCACGCTATGAGTGAAGAAAGAGAAGCCAACAAGTGCTCAGCATATGTGGGAACTCCTTCAAGACTGTTGGAAAAGCATTCCAGGTAAAGTTGTTTGAGAGAATGTCAAGAGTGTGCAAAGCTGTCGTCAAGGCAAAGGGTGGCTACTTCGAAGAATCTCAAAAATAAAATATATTTTTATTTGTTTAACACTTTTTTGGTTACTACAATTTTCTATATGTGGTATTTCATAGTGTTGATGTCTTCAGTATTATTCTACAATGTACAAAATAGTAAAAATAAAGAAAAACCCTTGATTGAGTAGGTGTGTCCAAACTTTTGACTGGTACTGTATATTGTAGAAACTGACCTATCCCAAAATTCAGATTTTGATGTTGTCCTGACTCCTGATCACATCCCACCATCTTGCCACCAATTCATCCCCTCTCAGCAGAGAGGTCTGTTAGGCACCCTCTTTTATTTACGTATGATAACAGCCCAGTAACAAGGACAAGGCTATAATGACAACCCAAAGCTGGATGGCACTCATTGTTACCTTGCCAATAAAGCAGCATTTTTTTTTCTTAGTGACATCATTGCTGTCGTCAACTGTGGAAAGCGTATTTTGTGTCATTAAAACAGATGGTCCCAACAGCGTTTTGTCGCTTGCTCATTTCACTGTCAATTTAGATTTTGATGGAATCCCAATGAATAATGACACTATCATTTTCACACTTTTGAAGCTGTTGTTCGTTGTTGCTGTTAATGTGTGATTATGGAGATGTTATGACTCATCATCATCGGCAGGTAGCCTAGTGGTTAGAGCATTGGGCGGTTGCTGGATTGAATCCCCGAGCTGACAAGGTAAAAATCTGTCTTTCTGCCCCTGAACATGGCAGTTAACCCACTGTTCCCTAGTCTGTTATTGTAAATAAGAATTTGTTCTTGACTTGCCTAGTTAAATTAAGGTAAAAAAATCTGAAAAGATGATAATGTTTCTGGAAAACCCTCTCATTAACTTCCCCTAAATGGTGTATTAAAAGTAAGATAATAACTGAATTCAATAGACACTAGTGTCTGTAGGTGATACCTTTAATTCAGTAGGGTTAGGGAATATTTGTGTGGCCTCCTTGCATCGTTGTCTTCTTTCTAATCAGTGTCCCTACAAGCTGTTTATAGCATATGCTATTTACAGCATATGAATGCATATTAGGAAACATGGTCGTCATACTGTCCTACTGTACGCTCCTTTGATCCACCGCAATGAGGTTACCCATACTAGGCTCCTCAGAAGCCATCTGTCTCTGAGCCCATGTTCTCTCCTTTCTTCGTCAAGAGTATCTGACCCAAGTGGATTTGGAGGAAGAAAGAGAATGGCAGGAAAGCAAAGCATGGGAGGAGCTTGATAAGGGAAAAGAAAAGGCCACTACAGTGCTCCAACTGTTGAAAAAGCTGGACAGACCCGATCAGTTCTCGTTATACTACTGCGGAGGGCTCAAGCTTCTGTCACACGCCATTACAGACTGTGAGTACTCTTTTGGGAGTTTTTCCCTCCCTCCAAATCATGTGTGAGTGTGTGTGAATGTTATTTCTCGCTTCGCTTCCTCGACCTTACTCATCCTATCCTGTGGGCCAAATGGATGTCAATGGGTGCTCCTTTAGGTCAAGGGAGGACAGCGTTGACAGGTGGGTTTCTCTTATTCGTGGTTCTAGTAGTCAACTGAAAAATGCATTTCATCTACAGTTACTGAAGAAATGTGAAACTCTGTGGAGACGAAATCACTGCACAGACCTAATGTTTGTTGTTGTGGTTATGGTCAATCTGTAATCTACTGAAAATAAAATCCAGAAGGGAAGACCTGACCTGACACCTCTGCAGTATTGATTTCTCTTCATGGTACATTTGTTTGTCACAGTTCAGCAAACTCCCCAATATTGCCCAGCCGAGGCGCTAGGTAAGCAGAGGAAAGGACACACGGAAGTGCAATGATAAATATGTGACTGACTGGCTCGATTCGGTCTTATGTAGCAACATTTTAAATTATGTTTTTTAAACTGGATAAAAGTAAACACTCAGAGCTAGGAAATTGTATATCATACACTACAGTTGAGGAACATTGGGAAAGTAATTCTGCTTTGAAAGTTGATAAACTTGTAACCTCACTTTTTTTTTAAATGGAGAGCTCTTCTTTGTCTACACCCATTCAGCATCGTTCACACCCTCTTAAGCTTTAGCACCACCAATCTCTTTAAAACTTCTTCAGGATCGGTGGGTCCTCTGCGGGACGGTTGAGCTAACATAGGCTAATGCGATTAGCATGAAGTTGTAAGTAACAAGAACATTTCCCAGGACATAGACATATCTGATATTGGCAGAAAGCTTAAATTCTTGTTAAGGAGCGTTCAGAGCGCACACTGGATGCTCTGGCCGAGGAGTATGGTTGATCCGAGCATTCTGTCTTAACAACAGCAGTCAAGCACCCAAGCTAACTGGCTAACATTGGCTAGCTTGCTAGCTACTTCCAGACACAAATGAGAGAACAGCTCACTCTGACCATTTTACTCACCTGGTTAAGTTTTTTAAATATTATCCAGAGCGTTGGTGACTGCAACTGTGCTGCTGGCAATAATTTCATTATGCTTTTTTGACAACGTTTACTGACACCAGCCATATTCAACAGGTGTTGAGCATTTGTAAATTTGTCAGTTATTCTGCGCTCTAGCATAGTCAGATGAGAGTGCTCTGAAATAGCCAGAGTGAATTTACAGCTATGTCTATCAAAAGTTGTCGCAGTGACATCATGAACATTCTATTGCAATGGTTACTTGCATAGTGGAGTCTTTTGTTAAGACATGTAGCTAGCTAGCAATGACCCATAATCCCAACTCATCCCAACTCATGACGTTACTACCATGCATGAGTCTGCAGGTAGCTGACCAATCAGGTTCAATGTTAGCTAGCTAACACTAGGCTATAACTAGCAAAACAAATGGTTCTGGGATACAAATAATATTACTACACAGATTACACATAACGTTAGCTAGCAAGCCAGCCAGTTAACGTTAGATAGCTAGCTAGCTAACAGTACACTAACTTGAAATGAAAATGACTTTCTGACTAAATTAGAAATGTGCAATTTCTGAAAATGTAGCTAGCTAGACTATCTTATCCGTATACATGGATGGACGCTTCTCCCGCTCTGTCACGGATGCCATCGTTGCTCTTAGTTTGAAGATGTAATCCGGAGACAGGTATTTTCTTCATCTTCTTAGCTGTTATACTCTAATTCCACTGATTTCAAAACTTGGTCCTCCAGAAAGGGGAGAGCTTATGAGAGCTACACTTATGCAGTTATACTACGCGATATCTTTCAACAAAAGCCGCGTTAGAAAGGATTACATATTGACCAGCTCAAAGAGACAGAAGCGTGCTACATGGCAGACCAATCCGAACTCATCTCTCGGCATGTCCAGCCCGCTCATTATCTCAGCCAATCATGGCTAGTGTGAAGGTTGCCAACTTTTTCTGTGGCTAAACCAACTAGGCTCGTAATTTAACAATTTTATTTGTATTTACAGATAGCAGACAAGTTTGTTATTAAGGCACATGAAAGTTCACATGTTCCAGAAGAAATTTCTGCCAAAAAATGCATTTTGATTAAAAAAAGTTAAGTTCAAATGGTTCTCCTGTGAAGTAGTGACGCGCAACATACGTCTAAGTTTCCTGAAACCGATCACATATGTGTTTACATTTCAAGCCTTCATTTGGGAGCTGTTCTATTACCAACACCTCAGATTGCGTAGAATGCAGAGGTACAGTACTGGATGACTTGTGCAAAAATGGTGTAGTGCGGCACGGTAGCTAGTGTATACAAGCCTTTATGTTGAATCATTTGACATTTTAGGTGTCACATTTATCACATTTGAAATAATTTAAAGGCCCAATGCAGCTGTTTTTATATTAACTATAGTTTTCCATTAAAATTGACAAAAATAGCTTTTTCGCCAAAAAACTGTTTCTTAAGCAAGAATTTGTCTGGGAGTGGTCTGAGTGGGGAGAACTAGCTGTTATTGACAGAGAGGTTTTGAACTCTCTTTGTTGTTTGTTATTGGTCACCAGGCAAGCCAAAACTTCCGCCCATGCAAACAGGCTGATTAGAAGGTCCTGTGTACATTGTATTTTCAACCAGTAAGAAATAGCAATGATCACATTTTTTCACACTTTAACAGTTTCATCAGCTGTTAAACAATATGATACAAAACACGGGAAAAACTGAAATTTGACTACACAGCCTTTAAGATGCACACTTGTTCCCACTATAAACTTACATTTACATAATATGTGTGAACTGCCAGTATCAATTGGAACAGGTATTCCCAAACTGGGGTACGCATACTCCCAGGGATACGCGCAATGTCGTCGGGGGTACACCAAATGAAAATGTGATTCACATTTAAAAAGAAAATTCTAACAGTCCATTTATTTTTTCCAACGGGACTATACATTTGGGTGCAATTTTTTTTTCTCACCTGAGTAGCCTTGTTTCACTGCCAAAAGTAAAATTAAACCATCTAGTGTTCAGTGAAATAACAACACAATGTCAAATACATGTAGCCTAGTCAAATAATTAACATCCAATCACATTAACCATTAACCGTTACTCTCTTGCAGGAATTCCACTAACGGTCCGTATGTAGCCAAACGTAGCTGCTGCTCATGTTGGTATCTGTACTGATGGCGCTAAAGCCCTGACAGGGAGACATAGTGGAGTGGTAACACGTGTGCAAGCAGTTGCTCCTGACGCCACTTGAGTACACTGCAGCATCCACCGAGAGGCTATTACTGCCAAGGGAATGCCTGACAGCTTGAACAACGTTTTGGACACGACAGTGAAAATAGTTAACTATGTTAAAGCAAGGGCCCTAAACTGTCATGTATTTTCTGCACTATGCAATGATATGGGCAGCAACCATGTAACACTTTTACAACATACATAAATAAGTGCGCTGGTTATCAAAGGACAAAGTATTGTCAACATTTTTTGAATTGAGAGACGAGCTTAAAGTTTTCTTTACTGAACATAATTTTCACTTGTCTGATCGCTTGCATGATGACGAGTTTCTCACACGACTGGTCTATCTGGGTGATGTTTTTTCTCGCCTGAATGATCTGAATCTTGGATTACAGGGACTCTCAGCAACTATATTCACGGTGCGGGACAAAACTGAGGCTATGATTAAGAGGTTGGACCTCTTCTCTGTCTGCATTAACAAGGACAACACACAGGTCTTTCCATCATTATATGATTTTTTTTGTGTACAAACGAACTCAAGTTTATGGACAATGTCAAACGTGATATAGCGAAGCACCTGAGTGAGTTGGGTGTGCAATTACGCAGATACTTTCCCGAATCGGATGACACAAACAACTGGATTCGTTATCCCTTTCATGCCCTGCCTCCAGTCCACTTACCGATATCTGAACAAGAGAGCCTCATCGAAATTGCAACAAGCGGTTCTGTGAAAATTGAATTTAATCAGAAGCCACTGCCAGATTTCTGGATTGGGTTGTGCTCGGAGTATTATTTGTGCCCTTGTCCTATAAGAGCTCTTTGTCACTTCCCAAGAGCCGGGTTGTGACAAACTCACACTCATTCTTATGTTTAATAAATGTTTCGTATAGTTTGTGTGTGGCAGGCTTACAATGATGGCAAAAAACAACATTTGAGAGTGCGCTGACCCTGGTGCTAGAGGGGGTACGCAGCTGGAGGTTGAATGTTTGAAGGGGTATGGGACTATAAAAAGTTTGGGAACCACTGAATTAGAACAAACTACTTGACCATCAGTGACAATAATCAATCCTATCAATGGTAGACTACTACCTAACATTTCCAGTCTGGGTTTTCACTTCCCTCCTCATATGGACGAATACAACTTGTCAGATGATCTACTGCTTGTAAGACTGACTGTCTTACAATGTCATTCAATGAAAGGGCAAAAGTTACATCATTCACAGTTGAACATCTCCAAGGAGAGTGTAGAAACGGCCTGCTTAACATTACCGGCTCTCTCGCCACCAAATCACCTCGGCAGATCTTTTTTTCCATCTTCTCCTACATTTTCTCTGCGTACAGGGCCGGTCTCTTCGTCTTTATGAGGGAAATAGCGGAGGATCTTTGGCTCTGGATGAGTTTTATTTATTCCACTCTCTCCTGCCCTTGACCGCCAGGCATTGTGTTTCTGAAACCTGGTCACGGGCGCACTGTGATGATGTATGGAGCTCACTGAGGTAGGGAAAGGCCTCCCAATCCTGACGTTATCTGCTCTTCCTAACAGGCACTGGCCAGACGCTGTTCCGATTAAACAATGGCTTCAGTATCCTCCAAACCAATGACACCGTAAGTGGGTAAGGAGACTTGAGAGATGCCCCTGACTGACTTGACACTGGAGTTAGGGACAGTCAGAGCAAACCATGGAGATGCTGTCTTTCAAAGTCACTCTCTCTCTGTTAGTTGCTAGTTAAATATTGCCACAATAGAATGAGCTCCTTTAGAGATTTGGATGAACCTGTATTGTGCTGTGCCTCACGCAATGTACTATATATAGTAGGTGTTATGTAGGGTGAGACACTAATCACAACTTCCTCATGTCAAATTAGATAGGCTATTATTAACCTAAAGTCGACCACAATTGATCTTGTGAAGTGTTTTGGACTTGTGGTCCTATTTCAGACCAGCACTGATTGTCAGGGAAGTGGTTGAAGTTTTCATCACAAAGGAATGAGACAAATATGCAATTGGGTTTCTTTATTTTCAGTTGCCTGTTGCAGAAATTGACAGTGCCATGCGCAGAAGAGCTATTCAAGTCTGTACAAAATTGTGGAGGGTGATTTGCGATGGAAATGGTTTGCAGACAGACATCAGAGTGATATTTCCTCGTCTTTTTCACATAGGTTTTTTTTGTCAAGAGGAATTGTGAGAAAAAAATGCATGAAATATAAACGTCTTCAATTATCCCATTGTTTTCTCATTATTCTGCCTTTCATCCATTTTTGCCAACTCCTTATTAAGTGCTCACTTGTTCTGTAGTTACACAAGCAATGTGTGCTTAAGGGGAAATCTGGGATTGGTACATCTGTTTTTTTATCAGATGTTTAGCCATTGATTCTTGAAGAATATAATTCATACATACCTCATGTCTTGCAGAACCCAAATATTAGCTTGTTTTACTCCATTGTTTGTAAACAATGTAATTGTAAACTCACACATTGTAGCTTCAAGACATGGTTCAAATTACCATTAAGGGGTGACCACTTCTTTGTTGTTTCAATCCCAGAATGCCCATTTTTCCACATCAAAATTCATGAACACTTGTTACCAAGAGAAAATAACTGCTCCTTTTTCTCCCAAACGGTGACAAATCAATTATACAGCTATCCAAAACCTGTTGTGCCAATGTCAAAATAGGGGAAATACATTTGATGTAAAAAATCTGAAAATTAAGGAGGCAAGTGCAATTATATTGTTGCAATTGCACTTAAAGTAGGCTTACAATCATCCCCTGACAAATGACATTCAAATCGATTCAAACTGCATGCAATGTATGATTAAATTCATACTGGAACTGTCCCTGTTGCTGAAGGTATTTTTTCTCCTGGGATGCTTGCTTTCAGATGAAAACCAAAATATGCTGATGAGATGCCCAGCCTCAAAAGAGTACATTGTTGACTTATTAGCATCAGGAATAGCAGTGGTGTGGAGCGAATACCTGGTGTTGCTGTCTTTGTACTCCACATGGAATATGCTTGGCCATTGAGAAGCTGAATTTGCACATGTAAGAGATCAGATCCCTATTAGTAATTGCGTGTAATTGGCTGACAAGAACCACACACTATAATCAAATCAAACCTACCTGCCTTCTCTTTCACCTGTTTCAGACAGCAGATAGAGCCGTCCACTCAGAAATAGGGAAATTAAAATGTAAAATAAGTGGGGGAAAGTGTAGTTGTAGGATTGCAAAATATGTTGTGCGCGATTAACAATACACATTTAATTTTGTAGTAGACCAGTAAAACAATGACATAGCAAGTTGGATAATTGTCTTGGCTTTAAGAAAAGTGTTAATGACCACTCTGCAGGTTGGTGGGAAACTTGATGCCGTGCATATCCACACAGAGCCAGCTGGAAACCACGGTCCTAAAGCACACCGTTGCCTCGTTTTATACCACATTCCATTGATAAAACTGGCGGGACAAAAATGCAATTTCAGAATGTGGGGGGACATGTCCCCCCGTGCATATCCACACAGAGCCAGCTGGAAACCACAGCGTTAACTATTTTTGAGAACTTTGCCACAGAAAACAAGTATGTGCAATGTACACTGTAGCTAATGCAATAAATAGTTTTTCCTAACAAAATGGTGGATGTTATTATTTGAAGGAAGGAAAAATCCGCACTCACCAAAATATTGTTTACGTTTTATTATATTTTTTTAGGAGCAGATGTGTAACGGCTGTCTGTGGAAGTAGACCAAGGTGCAGCAGAGGATGTGTTCATCATTAGAATTTTAATAGAACAACGTGAACACTATACAAAAAACAAGAAAACTGACAGCCAAAACAGTCCTGTCAGGTGCAAACACTAACAGAAAGAATTACCCACAAAACCCAAAGGAAAAACATGCTCCTTATGTGTGACTCCCAATCAGCAACAACGAGCTTCAGCCGTGCCTGATTGGGAGCCACACACGGCCCAAAACAAAGAAATACAAAAACATTGAAAAAGGAACAGAACGCCCACCCACCCAATGTAACACCCTGGTCTAACCAAAATAAAGAACAAAAACCCCTCTATGGCCAGGGCGTTACAGTACCCCCCCCCCCAAGGTGCGGACTCCGGCCGCAAAACCTGACACTGAAGGGGAGGGTCCAGGTGGGCCTTCTTACAGCGGCGGCTCAGGTGCGGGACGTGGCCTTTGTTCCACCCTTGGCGTCGCCCTCTTAGGTGGCGCACCTGGCCACGCCGAAGGTCTGGTGGGCGACCCTGACTGCGCCCGGCTGGCGGGCGGCGATGGCTGCGCCCGGCGACCCTGATTGCGCCCGGCTGGCGGGCGTCCCTGGCTGCGCCCGGCTAGCGGGCGTCCCTGGCGGCTCCGGCGGCACTGACCCAGGATTCACCAGGCTGGGGAGATATAAAGGAGGCCTGGCCCTGGGCGCAGGCACAGGACTCACCAGTCTGGCGGGCGGCTCTGGCGGCTCCGGGCTGGCGGGCGGCTCTGGCCCAGGATTCACCAGGCTGGGGAGACATGAAGGAGGCCTGGCCCTGGGCACAGGCACAGGACTCACCAGGCTGGGGAGACATGAAAGAGGCCTGACCCTAGGCGTAGGCACAGGACTCACCAGTCTGGCGGGCGGCTCTGACTGCTCTGGACAAGCGGGCAGCTCTGGCGGCTCCGGACAGGCGGGCGGCTCTGGCGGCTCCGGACAGGCGGGCGGCTCTGGCGGCTCCGGACAGGCGGGCGGCTCTGGCGGCTCCTGACTGGTGGGACCCACTGGGGGCCTAGTCCTGGGAGGTGGCACAGGATAAACCGGGCTGTGGGGGAGCACTGGAGTTCTGGTACGGACGCTCTTTACCCACACTCCAGGCTGAATGTACACTTTGGCCTGGAACGGGCGGAGAGCAGGCATTGGGCGAACTGGACCCTCCCAGCGCTCTGGAGACACAGTGCGCAACGCCGGCGCAGGATAACCTGGACCGAGGAGGCGCACTGGAGACCAGACGCGCAGAGTTGGCACCATCCGCCCTGGCTCGATGCCTGCACTCGCATGGCACTTGCGGGGGGCTGGTATGTAGCGCACCGGGCTTTGAACGCGCACTGGGGACACCGTGCGCTCCACAGCATAACACGGTGTCTTACCAGTACCACGCTGCTTCCGGTAAGCACGGGGAGTTGGCTCAGGTCTACCGCCTGACTCCGCCAATCAACCCGTGTGCCCCCCCCCAAAAATTTGGGGGGCTGCCTCCCGTGTCCGTTGCGCTCCCTTTCCTCAAACCAGCGCCTCTCAGCTCTCGCCGCCTCGATCTCCCACTGCGGGTCGATAATCCCCAGTTTTAGCCCATGGTCCTTTCCCATCCAGGATTTCCTCCCAAGTCCACGACTCCAGATAGCTTTTCTCCTGGTGCCTCTCCTTGTGCTGCTCCTTCCTCCGCTGCTTGGTCCGTTGTTGGTGGGTAATTCTGTAACGGCTGTCTGTGGAAGTAGACCAAGGTGCAGCAGAGGATGTGTTCATCATTAGAATTTTAATAGAACAACGTGAACACTATACAAAAAACAAGAAAACTGACAGCCAAAACAGTCCTGTCAGGTGCAAACACTAACAGAAAGAATTACCCACAAAACCCAAAGGAAAAACATGCTCCTTATGTGTGACTCCCAATCAGCAACAACGAGCTTCAGCCGTGCCTGATTGGGAGCCACACACGGCCCAAAACAAAGAAATACAAAAACATTGAAAAAGGAACAGAACGCCCACCCACCCAATGTAACACCCTGGTCTAACCAAAATAAAGAACAAAAACCCCTCTATGGCCAGGGCGTTACAGTACCCCCCCCCCAAGGTGCGGACTCCGGCCGCAAAACCTGACACTGAAGGGGAGGGTCCAGGTGGGCCTTCTTACAGCGGCGGCTCAGGTGCGGGACGTGGCCTTTGTTCCACCCTTGGCGTCGCCCTCTTAGGTGGCGCACCTGGCCACGCCGAAGGTCTGGTGGGCGACCCTGACTGCGCCCGGCTGGCGGGCGGCGATGGCTGCGCCCGGCGACCCTGATTGCGCCCGGCTGGCGGGCGTCCCTGGCTGCGCCCGGCTAGCGGGCGTCCCTGGCGGCTCCGGCGGCACTGACCCAGGATTCACCAGGCTGGGGAGATATAAAGGAGGCCTGGCCCTGGGCGCAGGCACAGGACTCACCAGTCTGGCGGGCGGCTCTGGCGGCTCCGGGCTGGCGGGCGGCTCTGGCCCAGGATTCACCAGGCTGGGGAGACATGAAGGAGGCCTGGCCCTGGGCACAGGCACAGGACTCACCAGGCTGGGGAGACATGAAAGAGGCCTGACCCTAGGCGTAGGCACAGGACTCACCAGTCTGGCGGGCGGCTCTGACTGCTCTGGACAAGCGGGCAGCTCTGGCGGCTCCGGACAGGCGGGCGGCTCTGGCGGCTCCGGACAGGCGGGCGGCTCTGGCGGCTCCGGACAGGCGGGCGGCTCTGGCGGCTCCTGACTGGTGGGACCCACTGGGGGCCTAGTCCTGGGAGGTGGCACAGGATAAACCGGGCTGTGGGGGAGCACTGGAGTTCTGGTACGGACGCTCTTTACCCACACTCCAGGCTGAATGTACACTTTGGCCTGGAACGGGCGGAGAGCAGGCATTGGGCGAACTGGACCCTCCCAGCGCTCTGGAGACACAGTGCGCAACGCCGGCGCAGGATAACCTGGACCGAGGAGGCGCACTGGAGACCAGACGCGCAGAGTTGGCACCATCCGCCCTGGCTCGATGCCTGCACTCGCATGGCACTTGCGGGGGGCTGGTATGTAGCGCACCGGGCTTTGAACGCGCACTGGGGACACCGTGCGCTCCACAGCATAACACGGTGTCTTACCAGTACCACGCTGCTTCCGGTAAGCACGGGGAGTTGGCTCAGGTCTACCGCCTGACTCCGCCAATCAACCCGTGTGCCCCCCCCAAAAAATTTGGGGGGCTGCCTCCCGTGTCCGTTGCGCTCCCTTTCCTCAAACCAGCGCCTCTCAGCTCTCGCCGCCTCGATCTCCCACTGCGGGTCGATAATCCCCAGTTTTAGCCCATGGTCCTTTCCCATCCAGGATTTCCTCCCAAGTCCACGACTCCAGATAGCTTTTCTCCTGGTGCCTCTCCTTGTGCTGCTCCTTCCTCCGCTGCTTGGTCCGTTGTTGGTGGGTAATTCTGTAACGGCTGTCTGTGGAAGTAGACCAAGGTGCAGCAGAGGATGTGTTCATCATTAGAATTTTAATAGAACAACGTGAACACTATACAAAAAACAAGAAAACTGACAGCCAAAACAGTCCTGTCAGGTGCAAACACTAACAGAAAGAATTACCCACAAAACCCAAAGGAAAAACATGCTCCTTATGTGTGACTCCCAATCAGCAACAACGAGCTTCAGCTGTGCCTGATTGGGAGCCACACACGGCCCAAAACAAAGAAATACAAAAACATTGAAAAAGGAACATAGAACGCCCACCCAATGTAACACCCTGGCCTAACCAAAATAAAGAACAAAAACCCCTCTCTATGGCCAGGGCGTTACAAGATGTCAGAACAAACGGACATGTTTGGCGGCAGCCTCCGACAGTGTTTGGAGAACAATGGCATCACAATGCTATCCCTTCATAGGAAAAAATACCTCCACATTTATAGGGGTGCCACTTTGGTTTTAGAAGTGGGCGGGATATCTGCATGGTCCTAAAGCACACCATTGCCTCCTTTTATATCATGTTCCAATGATAAAACTTGGGGGACAAAAATGACCGACCAGGCTAGACTATCACATTCCAATGATAAAACTGGGGGGACCCTGACCCACCAGGCTAGACTATTACAGTGGTGGAAAAAAATTCATACTTGAGTAAAAGTAAAGATACCTTAAAAGATAATGACTCAAGTGAAAGTAAAAGTAACCCAGTAAAATATTACTTGAGTAGAAGTCTGTACGTAATTGGTTCAAAAAGTCATTAAGTATCAAAAGTAAAAGTATAAATCATTTAACATATCTTATATTAAGCAAACCAGACGACACGATTTTCTTATTTAAAAAAAAATATTTACGGATAGCCAGGGGCACAGTTCAACACTCAGACATAATTTACAAACAAAGCATGTGTGTTTAGTGAGTTTGCCAGATCAGAGGCAGTAGGGATGACCAGGAATGTTCTCTTGATAAGTGCGTGAATTAGACAATTTTCCTGTCCTGCTAAGCATTCAAAATGTAACAAGTACATTTGGGTGTCAGGGAAAATGTAAGGAGTAAAAAGTACATTATTTTCTTTAGGAATGTAGTGGAGTAAAAGTAAAATATAAATAGTAAAGTACAGATACCCAAAAAACTACTTAAATAGTACATTAAAGTATTTTTACTTAAGTACTTTACACCACCACTGGTCTATTGTATTGCCATATATCATTGGCATACATATTAAAGAGCTGTTTAAATTCACTTGGCTTCACAGTTAGGAGGCTCCTAGAGAATGCAAAGTGAACAACGGGGTTGACATCCCAATCCATCACCATGCGCTATCCCACCGTTAATCTCACTTGAAAGCTGGATGGCCGCTCCGTTTCTCAACTCACACCGTCACTTATGAAAATAGGCTTGCGTCCCAAATGGCACCCTTTTCCCTATATAGTGCACTACTTTTGTCCAGGGCCCATATGGCTCTGGTCAAAAGAAGTGGACTATAAAGGGAATATGGTGTCATTTGTGATGTACATACAGAAGGAGACTCACGGTCTATTTCATTTGACTTAAATGGCGTTGGATGGGATTACATTACTAATGTCAGTCAGGAGCCTTTGTCAAGGACCCTCTCTTTGTTTCACCTACTCTACGGTGCTGTTTGTGTGAGACATGTCTAGACCCGCACGGAATCCGCGCACGCCGAATTCCGACAAAAATCTGTGGAATTTGAAGTAGAATGCATAGGATTCTAAAGCTAAAAATAAGCTGCCAGCTGACAGCACATTTAAATAAATTTGAGTTGTTGCTGAATTTCCTCTGTTTTTATTTATGTATTTCAATCACCGAAAGGTGTAGCCAGAAGTGTGGCCCCTCTCCTGTGTGAGTGAGAGGTGCAGGGTGCAGACAGCTCTGTGTATTTTAATGACAGTTGTCTGAGGAGAGAAGTATCTAACAAAAAATGGCCAGATTTACAGCAGAGGAGCTGAGGAGTAAACACTTGGTGACCAGAATAACAGCCAGGGACAGGGACAGGGAGTTTCCAGCTGAACTGTACGAAGATGGAGGAGTACTTTTCTGCAAAGTCTGCCAGCATTCAATGGAGCAGTACTTACTGCAAAGTCTTTCAGCCTTCAATCAACTACGTATGGTGTCAAACTGCGGTGGAGCACCTGAGGTCACTACGACACAAAAATAGGAGGGCTAGTGGACCAGGTAAACATTCTGATGCTTTAGCTAGCTACAGATATACTAACTAGCTTGTAGGCTTGTTCTAGTTAGCTAATATCTGTTCTTGACAATATATTTTTTGTCTGTATCTACATAGAGTGGCAAGCTAGCTAGCTAACCTTAGCCTGGTAAGCTTCCCATGCTGTCACTCCAGCTCTATCACGTAATTTAAACTAGCTAGCTAACTTAGTTGAGGTAATGTTAGTTAGCTAACAAGTTAGCCAAAGCGACGTGGTGGAGGTATCACAAGTGACAAGCTAGGAATTACAAAAGCAGCAAGTCACTGACATATTTTTTGTGACTTTCTTTGTTGTTAACTATCATTGTTTGAAAATGTCATTGTGTGTGAGACATACTGCTGTCAGGTTTATGGACTGTGTGCGTGTGTGTGTGTGTGTGTGTGTGTGTGTCGCTTCAGGAGAGAGTGTGCTTAGCTTCCAAGCTTGAGATCCACTATAGGCCTGCTATTGAACTCAACCTGAGAAATTTTAATTCACCAAATGTAACCATTGTTCTTTATTTTCTACATTTGTTTTAGTCCAAACAAGAACACAGACCCTGGCCTCCTGTCTGGCAAAGACTCCCTCCACAGCTGAGAGAAATGAGTTAATCTTGGACTTCACAAGAACATTAATCAGACAGATATACCTCTAAAGAAGGGGCCCAAGTTATCCACATTTCTGAAGAAACACTGCAAGCAGGGAGGGCCTTTCCCAGCGCCATCCGATCTGCCTACAGACTACCTGCCAGAGCTCTATCCACAATATGAGCAGGACATAAAAGATGCTGTAGAGGAAAAGGATATTTATGTCATCCTTGATGAGATGATCAGTGCCTTTAGAAGATGTGCACTCGCTATCCTACTCCAGCCAGTGGGTGAGCGACCTGTTGTAGCAGACCTGGCTTTCTTGGATAAAGTAAACTTTACCACTGTGTCCCAAGCTGTCATTTCCTGTCTCAACAACAATAGGGTTGACTTTAACAATGTGTGGGCTTTTGTAAGCGACTCAGCCAGCTACATGAAGAAGGCTTTCACCAGCATCTTGAAGGACCCCTTCCCCAACTCCGCACACATCACCTGCTTTGCCCATCTCCTGAGACTGGTGGTGGAGGTTTTTGTAGAGGTGTTTAAGGACGTGAACAGGCTGTGAGCTCTGGTGAAGAAGGTGTTCTGTCAGCACCCCAGGGTCGTCTGGAGCTGTGATCACTCATGCTGGAAAAGGAACATTCTCCTGTGAGGCCTGTGTATGCTGTGCAGACCAGGTGGGGCTCCTGGATATGTGCTGTGGAGTACCTGGCAGAGTACATGGATGTGCTCACTGACTTCACTACGACCATAGCAGAAACACCATTGTGAGCTGCTGAGGGAACACGAGGCCCAGCTGAAGGCCCAGGCACTGTTCATTGTGGAGCATAGTGAGAAGATAGTGGCTAAACTGACAAAGCTGGAGGAGACCTCTGTGCCAACAGCAAACAACGTCGCCAGCAAGCTGGAGGACCTGCAAATGCAGTTTAAGTATGGCAGAACAGCTGGGGCTGACGACTGGCGCCCTCATACAACTGAGCTGCTGGAGCAGCTTCCAGAGGAAAACAGGCTCTCCTGCACTGAGTTTTTCCAGTCTGCCATGGCAGCATGCTCAATCAAGCTGCAGACTGTGCTGGAGAAGCACCCCTGCCTTCACCTTTTCAAGTCACTAACTGTTCTAGATCCAGCCCAGTTGGTAGGTGCAATAAAGGTGCAATAAAGGTGCAATAAAGAACTATGTCCATGCCATCCCTGCTCTGAGCCAGGTGTCTGCAGAGGAGTGGCACCTATACATTGGCATCAACAAGGCAGACGCTATGGAAGTGAGTGTGGTGGACTGGTGTGCAGCTAGGCAAGACAGGATACTAGCCTTAGCTCACATTGCGGCGATACATCTGTGCCTCCCCACTACCTCAGTGGATATAGAGATACTTTTTTCACGTTATCAGATGCAACTTAGTCAGTGTAGAAGGCGCCTCACAGAGAAAAATGTTAAAATGTTGTTGATTGCAAAGTATAATAGCATTGAGGATGGTAAGTTGGTGGTTGAAGATATCCCTCTAGTGGTGTGGGGGCTGTACTTTGGCAAAGTGGGTGGGGTTATATCCTTCCTGTTTGGCCCTGTCCGGGGGTATCGCCGGATGGGGCCACAGTGTCTCCTGACCCCTCCTGTCTCAGCCTCCAGTATTTATGCTGCAGTAGTTTATGTGTCGGGGGGCTAGGGTCAGTCTGTTATATCTGGAGTATTTCTCCTGTCTTATCCGGTGTCCTGTGTGAATTTAAATATGCTCTCTCTAATTCTCTCTTTCTTTCTCTCTCTCGGAGGACCTGAGCCCTAGGACCATGCCTCAGGACTACCTGACATGATGACTCCTTGCTGTCCCCAGTCCACCTGGCCGTGCTGCTGCTCCAGTTTCAACTGTTCTGCCTGCGGCTATGGAACCCTGACCTGTTCACCGGACGTGCTACCTGTCCCAGACCTGCTGTTTTCAACTCTCTAGAGACAGCAGGAGCGGTAGAGATAATCTCAATGATCGGCTATGAAAAGCCAACTGACATTTACTCTTGAGGTGCTGACTTGTTACACCCTCGACAACTGTGATTATTATTATTTGACCATGCTCGTCATTTATGAACATTTGAACATCTTGGCCAGGTTCTGTTATAATCTCCACCCGGCACAGCCAGAAGAGGACTGGCCACCCCTCATAGCCTGGTTCCTCTCTAGGTTTCTTCCTAGGTTTTGTCCTTTCTAGGGAGTTTTTCCTAGCCACCGTGCTTCTACACCTGCATTGCTTGCTGTTTGGGGTTTTAGGCTGGGTTTCTGTACAGCACTTTGAGATATCAGCTGATGTAAGAAGGGCTATATAAATACATTTGATTTGATTTGATTGAGCACTAAAAAGCATCAATAGCGATTTGCACGGTGGCCTGCATTTGGCCGTGCCAACGCTCTTCTCATCTTTGTCCACTACAATATTCAGACTCTTCCGTACAGAGGACATTCCCCTTGTAGTCTTTTCACTGTAGGCATACTCTTTTTCCTCTAACTTTAATTTTACTTCAATGAAAAAAGCCTCCATCTTCGCAATCAACAGTAGACTAGACCAAGGCTCCTCTCTCGCTCTCTCTATCCTCAGCAGCACACGCACATGCCCGCAAGGAGTGAGTGTGCAAGGAGTGAGAGAACGGTGAAGCACGAAATTGGGGTGTAGCCTATGATAGACAGCCTCTCCTGTACAATTTGTTTGGCTACAATTCTACAATTTAATTTAATCGCCTTTTCTTTTTTTGGGGAACATAAGCCGTCAATTACTGGCTAACGGTGGGATGTGTGTGTTGACTTATTAAGTATGTGTGTGTGCTTGTTTGTGTGCATGTGTGTTATGACTTAGGTATATAGATCATGTCGTCACACACTATGGTTTGGTACCGCATGTCATGACTCATACATAATAATATAAAACCGATTTGTGTTTGTAGTCTCCCGAGACTTATTGGCAGTATCCCATACTGTATGCAATGTGTAGCCCATTCTTCTGTTGTTCCTTGTCATATAGGAGCTTATTGTACAGAGTTGGCTACATCACATACAGCATAGGCAAGTGATTTGTAGCATGTCTACTGTATATTCTTGTACGTTTCATGTTCATCATGGATAACTTCCTGTTCTGTTACAGATTTTGCTTGCAGTTATTAAGGGTCACATTTACAACATTGATTGTACTCCATGTCGCAAGTCTGCTGTTAAGATATTTCAAATCAAGTCAAATCAAACTGCATTTGTCACATGCGCCAAATACAACAGGTTTCACCTTACAGTGAAATTCTTACGTACAAGCCGTTAACCAACAATGCAGTTTTAAGAAAAATAAGTATTGACTAAAAAATAGATAAGTACCGGTACAGAGTCAATGTGTGGGGGTACAGGTTAGTCGAGGTAATTTAAGTAATATGTACATGTAGGTAGAGTTAAATTGACTATGCATAGATATTAAACAGAGAGTAGCAGAAGCGTACAATGCGGACAATGCAAATAGTCTGGGTAGCAATTTGATTAGCTGTTCAGGAGTCTTATGGCTTGGGGGTAGAAGCTGTTAAGAAGCCTTTTGGACCTAGACTTGGCGCTCCGGGACCGCTTGCCGTGCAACAGCAGAGAGAACAGTCTATGACCAGGGTGGCTGGAGTTTTTGACAATTTTTAGGGCCTTCCTCTGACACAGCCTGGTATAGAGGTCCTGGATGCCAGGGAGCTTGGCCCCAGTGATGTACTGCGCTGTGCTCACTACCCTCTGTAGTGCCTTGCGGTCTCAGGCCGAGCAGTTGCCATACCAGGCAGTGATGCAACCAGTCAGGATGCTCTCAATGGTGCAGCTGTAGAACTTTTTGAGGATCTGAGGACCCATGCCAAATCTTTTCAGTCTCCTGAGGGGGAATAGGTTTTGTCATGCCCTCTTCACGACTGTCTTGGTGTGTTTGGACCATAATAGTTTGTTGGTGATGTGGACACCAAGGAACTTGAAGATCTCAACCTGCTCCACTACAACCCCGTCGATGAGAATGAGGGCGTGCTCGGTCCTCCTTTTCCTTGTAGTCCACAATCACCTGTGTTGGAAGTTAGCTACCTTCAAGTTAGCTACCTTCAAATACTTAATTTTCTCCTGACACTGTAGTTATTGTAGCCTGGTCCCATATCTGTCATACCAAACATGACAATGACCATATGAGTTGGCTATACTGTAAAGCGTCTGTGTGTAGCTGGTGAGATGAGTCAGGCGCAGGACAGCAGATATGAGTAATGAAAGCAATTTTACTCAATAATATCACAATACACGTTGTATAAATACAAGGCCACAAATACGGACCGCAATACAATAAACAATTACTCACAAACAAACATGGGAGAACAGATGGTTAAATAATGAACAAGTAATTGGGGAATTGAAACCAGCTGTGTAAGACAAAGACAAAACAAATGGAAAATGAAAAGTGGATCGGCGATGGCTAGAAGGCCGGTGACGTCAACTGCCGAACGCCACCCGAACAAGGACAGGGACCGACTTCGGCGGAAGTCGTAACATATACAGCAAAATATGATCTGGGACCAGACATTATCAAAATATTTTGTTTCATAATCTTTCCGTGTGCTCTTTCCACATCACCACATCCAACCAGTAAGTCATATCAACAATAGGCCATAAAGAGGTTGCCAACTGTCACAAATGTTGGCAGGCCTATTTAATCGCCATGGTGAATATGATTACATATTGTGTTAATGACTAGCTTCTTTTAAAGGAGCATACTGCACAACTGTATTACAGGAGTGGTGTACTCACTGTGAATACAGAGAGATCCTTTATCCCCTCCTGGGACTGATGATCAACCTCTCTGGTGATTCCGCCCCAGCCATCCAGGTATCACAAATAGCACCATATTTCCTATATAGTGCCCTACTTTTGACCTAGGGTGCCATTAGGAGTTGGGCTGTGATTAACTAGTCCTTGGCCCACATATCAGGGTAACACATCAATTGGATGGGAAGAGGGAGGGAGTGGGGGGGAGGTGAGTGTAAGAACAAGAACAAGCTTTTGTTTCAGCCCCTTTGGTATAATTATAAGCACCCTTATGAAAAAGTGATATGTACAGCGAATATTAGATTAACCTTTCTCTCTTATCTTGCAGGAGCATGCTATTCCCGTCAGTGGCGTATGCTTGAGCTTGCTGAGTGATCCCGATGTGGGCATCATCACAGTGAGTGGTATGAATCTCACCCCCTAGCACCACAGGGCCCCGACGCAGCTCTACTGATGAGACCAACACCACTGCATCTCTCACTGACACTTCTCTACTGCCCCTCTGGGATATCATGCTCTAACTATCCATATCGCAAGCATTTTTCATATGCAAACAAAGATGGAAGAGATGGGTATTTGGAGAGAAACTAAACAATACCTTTTATATGTGTAGCTACTTGTTTTAGATGCACACCCAACTCCTGCTTCGTCAGCATGTTTTCCGAGGCATTGAAAAGTTATGATTAGAACACGTAAAAGAACACAACATATTTTGGTCTGAGCAGTCTCGCTCAATGGGCTTAAAACTATTCAAAATGTATCTTGACATAAGAGGCTCTCTCTCTCGCTTGCTCTCTCTTTCTCTCTCTCTCTCTGCTCTCACTCTCTTTCTCTCTCTCTGAAATTAAGTGTGACATTATTAAGGATCTCTCTCTCTAGGTCATTAAATGTGAGAGAATATCAACAGCAGGTGTTGATGACTGCTCTGTTTCTTTCCCCACTCACTTTGTTTATTTTCTCACTGACTGCGTATTGTTCTTTCTCTTGGCCTCAGAGAGCCACAGGTTTGCTGAGTACCGTGCTCCCACAGTCCCCCGCTGCTACTGAAGATGCCGTGCAGGGATGAGTTGGTGGGGATAATGTGGAGGCTACTGAAAGTAATGCCAAGCATAATTTATTGCCTTTCTTTTTTAAATCTTTCTTTGTTTTGGATGATCACTGCCTGCCTGATTCACAAGGCCTCCTTCCCTATCTACGGAAATCCACAGCTTCTTGATAAAATTATTATGTGTTGTATGAAACCTGATATACGTACACACGTGCGTGAGTGCGAGCGTTTTGGTTTGTGTGTATGAGCATGTCTGTTTTTGTTTTGTGTGTATGTGCCTGTGTGTGTGTGTGCTAATTTTGTCTGTGTGTGTACATTGGGCAACTTTTATTTTGCAGGAAATGGCAGGGAATGCTGCCCTGTGCCTGGACCACTGCTTGAGGTCCAAAAGTTTGGACACACCTATTCGTTCAAGGTTTTTCCTTTATTTTTTACTATTTTCTACATTGTAGAATAATAGTGAAGACATTGAAACTATGAAATAACATATATGGAATCATGTAGTAACCAAAAAAGTGTTAAACAAATCAAAATATATTTTATATTTGAGATTCTTCAAAGTAGTAGTGACTTTACCTCTAATCTGATGACTGTAATTTATTTAATCCACTAATTATGTTTAATTGTTACCCGATTAAATTAATAATGTAAAAATTAACTCATTAGGATTTGGGACACCATTGGAAGAAGAGTTACTATCTCCCGAATGAAACTATAAGGTATAAATCTATTTCATCGATAAACAGTCATCTTATTAATCATTACCTCGTATCAAATCATCATTCTCACCAGTCGTAACCTTCTTGGATCTGCAAAAACCCCGGCCTTGCTCATTATTCAGTATTACACAAATGAGTTTAATCATTTATTTATTAGCTAACTAAATAATAACACAGAATAAACATACACCCTTTACATGAGACAAAGGTCCCTAGTGGACTGACAAAATATGACAGCTTATTGCACAGAGAGGGAGAGGGCGGAAAGAGAGGGACATTAACCATACACTTTGCACATGACCCGCAGCCCGTTTGGAGAAAGAGGTCATGAATGTATTTACGTGTGAAATGTCGTTCATCGTTTATCTCTGTCGGAACCAAGTCTTCTCGGAAAGGGGTTCGGTTGGCCTTCTCTTGGACTTGTAAAGCTCTGATTGTCCAAAAGAGGTCACAATTCACGTGGCTTCAATGTCTTGTCATGTTGTCTGGAGCAGAACTAAAAGGTGGTGGTGTTCACTTCCACTCGTTCTGGAAGATTGGTCCTCTGAAGACAGGCTAATCAGCCATGTCGATGATCCCCAGATCCCCAGGGTGATGAGAGCAGCGTAGTAGATGATGGTCTGAAGAGAGTAATAGTACGGGCTTACTTGAATTCACTTTCCTAGATACTGTACTTAGGACAGCTAATCAGCTGTACCAGTGATTGTCTGAGGTGAGCTTCTCGCCTCTTCCTCCTCATGTTGGCATTCAGGATTCGGACCACGATGGACATGAGCTGCAGCTCTTCATCTCTCAGGTCCAAAGGAATGTGAGTTTATTTCTTCACCTCGTGTTGATGCTCAAAGTTTCAACCATTTCCAATATGTATTTTGTCCATACAGTTTTTAATGATATCATAAATGAAAAACAATATGAAATTCCTTTTTTCTACATCTCCCCACTAACCATTTCCCACATTCCCCATGTTAGAATTATTGCTCCATTATGCACTTTTGGATGCAAGAGTTTTAGGTGGGCAAAACTCTCAGGAGACAAAATACATTCCTTTAGCCAATACTGGTAGGTAAAGAGAGAATGTCTCCCCCTCCAGAGATTTAGGGTGTGGGTGTGAAAGGTCGACCACCCAGCAGCTGGTTACTGTCAACCCCCCCCCCCCCCCCCCACCCCCCCACCAGTCTGATCTGACCCATTCTGATCCTCACAGGACAGTCATGACAGTATCCACCCTTTGCCTTGATGACAGCTTTGCACACTCTTGGCATTCTTTCAAACAGCTTCACCTGGAATGCTTTTCAAACAGTCTTGAAGGAGTTCCCACATATGTTGAGCACTTTCTGGCACCATCCCTACGGTGGTGCATGGTGGTGTCAGCATCATACTGTGAGGATGTTTTTCAGTGGCAGGGACTGCGAGACTAGCCAGGATCGAGGGAAAGATGAATGGAGCAAAGTACGGAGAGATCCTTGATGAAAACCTGCTCCAGAGTACTCAGGAACTCAGACTGTGGGCAAAGGTTCACCTTCCAACCAGTCAACAACCCTAAGCACACAGCCAAGGCAATGCGGGAGTGGCTTTGGGACAAGTCTCTGAATGTACTTGAGTTGCCTATCCAGAGCCCGGTCTTGAACCTGATCGAACATCTCTGGAGAGACCTGAAAATAGTTGTGCAGCGAACCTCCCCATCCAATCTGACAGAGCTTGAGAGGATCTGCAGAAAACAATGAGAAACTCCCCAAATACAGGTGTACCAAGCTTGTAGAGTCATACTCAAGAAGACGCGAGGCTGTAATCGTACTGAATAAAGGGTCTGAAATACTTATGTAAATATTTTATTTCCATTATGAGATATTGTGTTTAGAATGATGAGGAAAAATAACAATTTAAACCATTTTTAGAATAACGCTAACGTAACAAAATGTGAAAAAAGTCTGAATAGTTTCCGAATGCAATGTATACAGTGCCCCTTGAATTATTTCACATTTTGTTGTGTTACAGCCTGAATGAAAATGTGATTTTATCATTTTTTTCTCTCACCCATTTACACACAATACCCCATAATGACAAAGTGAAAACATGTTTTTAGAAATTTTTGCAAATGTATTGACATTTAAATACTGAAATAGTCACACCCCTGAGACAATCCTTTGTTGCAGAAGCACCTTTGGAGACTATTACTGCTGTGTGTCTTTTTCTGTAAGTCTCTAACAGCTTTGCACACCTGGATTATGCAATATTTGCCCATTATTACTTTTTAAATTCTGCAAGCTCTGTGAAGTTGATCATTGCTAGACAGACAATTTCAAGTCTTGCCATACAGTGAGGGAAACATTTTTTTTTGCCCACTGACAAAGAAATGATCAATCTATAATTTTAATGGTAGGTTTATTTGAACAGTGAGAGACAGAATAACAACTAAAAAATCCATAAAAACGCATGTCAAAAATGTTATAAATTGATTTGCATTTTAATGAGGGAAATAAGTATTTGAACCACTCTCAATCAGAAAGATTTCTGGCTCCTAGGTGTTTTTTATACAGGTAAGGAGCTGAGATTAGGAGCACACTTTTAAAGGTAGTGCTCCTAATCTCAGCTTGTTACCTGTATAAAAGACACCTGTCCACAGAAGCAATCAATCAATCAGATTCCAAACTCTCCACCATGGCCAAGACCAAATAGCTCTCCAAGGATATCAGGGACATGATTGTAGACCTACACAAGGCTGGAATGGGCTACAAGACCATCGCCAAGCAGCTTGGTGAGAAGGTGACAACAGTTGGTGCGATTATTCGCAAATGGAAGAAACACAAAAGAACTGTCAATCTCCCTCGGCCTGGGGCTCCATTCAATATCTCACCTCGTGGAGTTGCAATGATCATGGGGACGGTGAGGAATCAGCCCAGAACTACACGGGAGGATCTTGTCAATGATCTCAAGGCAGCAGGGACCATAGTCACCAAGAAAACAATTGGTAACACACTATGCCGTGAAGGACTGAAATCCTGCAGCGCCCGCAAGGTCGGTCCCCCTGCTCAAGAAAGCACATATGCATGCCCGTCTGAAGTTTGCCAATGAACATCTGAATGATTCAGAGGACAACTGGGTGAAAGTGTTGTGGTCAGATGAGACTAAAATGTAGCTCTTTGGCATCAACTCAACTCGCCGTGTTTGGAGGAGGAGGAATGCTGCCTATGACCCCAAGGACACCATCCCCACCGTCAAACATGGAGGTGGAAACATTATACTATGGGGGGGTTTTCTGCTAAGGGGACAGGACAACTTCACCGCATCAAAGGGACGATGGACGGGGCTATGTACCGTCAAATCTTGGGTGAGAACCTCCTTCCCTCAGCCAGGGCATAAAAAATGGGTCATGGATTGGTATTCCAGCATGATAATGACCCAAAACACAAGACCAAGGCAACAAAGGAGTGGCTCAAAAAGAAGCACATTAAGGTCCTGGAGAGGCCTAGCCAGTCTCCAGACCTTAATCCCATAGAAATCTGTGGAGGGAGCTGAAGGTTCGAGTTGCCAAACGTCAGCCTCGAAACCTTAATGACTTGGAGAAGATCTGCAAAGAGGAGTGGGACAAAATCCCTCCTGAGATGTGTGCAAACCTGGTGGCCAACTACAAGAAACGTCTGACCCCTGTGATTGCCAACAAGGATTTTGCCACCAAGTACTAAGTCGTGTTTTGCAGAGGGGTCAAATACTTATTTCCCTCATTAAAATGCAAATCAATTTATAACATTTATAACATTTTTATAACATGCGTTTTTCTGGATTTTTTTGTTGTTATTGTCTCTCACTGTTCAAATAAACCTACCATTAAAATTATAGACTGATCATTTCTTTGTCAGTGGGCAAATGTATAAAATCAGCAGGGGATCAAATACTTTTTTCCCTCACTGTAACGGTTTTAAAGTCACCATTGTGCTCATGGTAAAATCTCTGAGCGGTTTCCTTCCTCTCCGGCAACTGAGTTAGGAAGGACGCCTGTATCTTTGTAGTGACTGGGTGTATTGCTACAACATGCAAAGTGTAATTAATAACTTGCTCAAAGGGATATTCAATGTCTACTTTTTATTTTTTTACCCATCTAACAATAGGTTCCCTTCATTGCAAGGCATTGGAAAAACTCCCTGGTCTTTGTTGTTGAATCCATGTTTGAAATTCACTGCTTGACTGAGGGACCTTACAGATTATTATACGTGTGGGGTAGAGCGATTAGGTATTCATAAAACATTAATGTTAAACTCTATTACAGTATTGATCACAAAGTGAATCGATGCTTTTTATTATGTGAGTTGTTATGCACATTTTTACTCCAGAACATATTTAGGCTTGCCATCACTAAGAGGTTGAATACTTGACTCAAGACATTTCTGCTTTGCATTTTTAATATTTTGTAAAAGTTTCTAAAAAACATTATTCCACTTTGACATTATGGGGTATTGTTTGGAATGAGTAGGTGTGTATATATATATATATATATATACAATAACACATATGGAAACATGTAGTAACCCAAAAAGGGTTAAACAAATCAAAATATATTTTAGATTCTTCAAAGTAGCTACCCTTTGCCTTGATGACATATTTGCATTTGGCATTCTCTCAACCAGCTTCATCAGGAATGCTTTTCCAACAGTCTTGAAGGAGTTCCCACATATGCTGACCATTTATCCCTCACTCTGCAGTCCAACTCATCCCAAACCAATTCAACTGGGTTGAGGTTGGGTGATTGCGGAGGCCAGGTCATCTGATGCAGCATTCCATCACTCTCCTTCTTGATCAAATAGCCCTTACACAGCCTGGAGGTGTGTTTTGGGTCATTGTTGTGTTGAAAAACAAATGATAGTCCTCTAAGTCCTCGATAATAGGCTACACCAGTGGTTGGCAACCTTTTCCATTTGGAGTGCCAATTTATCTTACAATTTATACCGATCTGCGTGCCAGTTATTATTTTGTGGAACAGTTTCATTTATTTTATAATAAAGTTGACATATCTCAAAATCATTGTCATGTGATTAATAACAATTCTATATAAATCCAAATCAAAATTCTACATATGTAAAAGTAACATCTATTGCCAACTATGTAAAAATAGCCTACATAAAGTCAACAAATAAAACATTGCAGCCTGCAAGTAGATTATATCCCGATAAAAATAAATGACATTGGCTACGCATGGCCTGTCTGCAAGGAACTTGAAATATTGTATCAACTATCAACTTGGTCCAGCTCAAAGCTTGAGCTAACAAACTTGCAACATTGTATAACATATTATAGACTCTCAGTTTCCTGTGCCAGTGAGCTCCAGATACAGATACTCTATTTGCGCAAGTGTCACGACTTCCGCCGAAGTTGGTGCCTCTCCTTGTTTGGGCGGCGTTTGGCGGTCGACGTCACCGGCTTTCTAGCCACCACGTTTCTTTGTCTACGTTTCTTTGTCCATTTGTTTTGTCTTGATTGTAAACACCTGGTTTCCATTACATTATAATTTATTCCCTATTTAACCCTATGGTTCCCACATGGTTTTGTGCGTGTTTGTTCTTTGTTAAGTGGTCACTCTTTTGTGTCGAGCTGGGTTGTTTTTCCTGTATGGAATTAGTTTGTGACTTATTTGAGTAAAGTACGTTTTTACTCATTTCTGTGTCCTGCGCCTGTCTCCGTCCTACCCGCTGCACACTGACACTTGACAGCAAGGGATAAGAAGCAAGGGATAAGAAGCAAGGGATAAGAAGTAATCACCGGATCAGAGCATGACATTTTTTTTCCTTTCACTCCTAGTGGTTATCATTTAAAGGGAGGGAGCTGGAAAGATTTTTCAAATAGCCTACATTGAGGAGCTATTGTAATTCTCAATGGATGTAAAAACAGACTTTGTTTACTTGCTGTTTGAGTTAAATAAAAATGACTTTGAGAAGCTTCACAGCTCATTAGTTTTGGTGGTGAGTTAAGACAATCAGAAATACTATCAGATCCCCAAATGGGCACATTTATAAGCCTACATTTGCACGGAGGCCAGGTAGCCTCGGGCCTAGTTCTATGCGTAATTAGGAGCGTGTCTTTACTCGACATTGACAGGAGCGCTCCAAACAAAACACAACTAATAATATGACAACTTGTAAATGGAATGAAAGAAACAAAAACTTGTTTCTCACAAGTCTAGCCTAGGTTGTGCAAACAACGTGTCCGCTCCGACAATGAGAAATGGAAAAGACTGTCATAATAATATATTGAATGCATTAACAAACATTTCAGTAACCAAACAAGCATTGTAGATTAGAAATTATGGAAATTAACAGTAAACGTACTACTGGTGATACTGGTGTGCCATCCCCACGGCCCCGCAATGGATTAGTCCACTGAGACAGGCGTCAATCAAGACTTGTGCCATTACGTTTTTATTTTATTTGCAAATGCTCGACTAAAAAATGTTCTGTTGACCAACAGCATATTGACCAAACAATCGACCACTTGACTAAATGGGGTCAGCCCTAGTCAGGAGTCCTTCCCAGTAACATATGTCTTGTGTCTGAGCCGTTGAATTGCCATTCCACTTTGTCCCTGTACTGTTGTTTTTCCTCTTTGATTGCCTTATGGCAGTCATAGCTGGTCTGTTTGTACACGTCCATGTTCCCAGTCGCCTTGCCATGGCTGAATGCGGTGGTTCTCGCTTGCAGTTTTGCACGGTTTTTGGTTTGGTTAAGTTCTAATGGAACCCAGTCACCGAGTCTGTGTGTACGTCGATACTATTCTCAGAGGCATCCCCGACCATTTCCTTGTCCACGTAATCAAAACAATCTTGAAGCATATATTCCGATTGGTCAGACCAACTTTGAACAATCCTTAGTTTCTGCCTATAGTTGAGGAAGAGCAGAAAGGAGGCATGATATGATTTGCCGAAGGGAGGGCAGGGGAGGGCCTTGTAGTCGTCCCGAAAGGTCGTCCCGAAAGAGTCGCAATGATCCAGAGTCCTCAATGTGTGTAGCACATGGTGCTGAAATTGCGACATGTCTATGCGGCTGCCTATCAAATTGATGATAGGCTTTCTGTGGTGCCAGGGCATGTAGCCTATAGCTTTGCTTTAGCTAATGGATAAATGTTTATTGGGAGGCCTATTTGGTTGTCATTATCTCATGTTAAACATAACATTTCGCAAAGCTATACACAGTGTCGCAATGCTGCCATTTAGACTGCTGCCTGGCTGCAATAATGTAATTACTTGTAATTTAAGTTGGAAATTCAAACATTGCCATTTGTAAAATAAATGTTTGATGCAACAGCATACTACTCAGCTACCAATAGATTTTTTTTATAATTTACAACTGTCCTTTATAGCCTACCTGACCCTGCATGACATGAGCCGTCCTCGTGCTCTCTCCCAGCTAAGATAGAAAGTTGTTGTGTGTAAAACCAGTCTATTAATGCCAAATGATATAGTCAGTCCACCCTCAAAACACTAGCTTACTAGGGATAGTTTCATTATTCAGTGTAGCCTACTATCTACAGCTAGGCTATATACTGTATATAGCTCCTAATTATCTGCTATTTGTAAACCTTTATAAAAATTACACATCAAATAGCCTATTTACTTTTTTTGCCTACAATGACAAAAAAGGTAGTCGGCTTGAGGATAAATTCAGCCACTATTTATTTTTTAACTCAACAGGTTTAGTCTGGCTAATGGCTTACACAAATGGTCTGCAATATTCCAGGAAAATTAGATCAAATGAAATCCAACTTGAGAGACTCCCTTGGTCTCCTGAAGTCCTCCTTGCTTATTTTCTCTGTATCTGTGTCTCTTTTTCTCTTTCTGTGTCTCTCTGTGTCTGTGCTGGTCTCTCTCTCTTTTTTCTATGTAGAGGCCTATAGTAGCTACAGAATGAGACTGCATCGCCTGGCATTTTTGTGTCTAAATGTTTTCAGCACGACCTGTAGGTTGCGGGCCCGACTGTTTTCTATACTGAGTATTGCCAACCAAGTCAGTCTTTACTGAGACATTGTACATTATAGGTCTATTGCGCTTGCACACATTTTAAACTTAGTCTTGAATGATGCATGCCAAGATTCACCAGAGATTATGGACTGTTGATATTGCAACCATACAACTCAAATGCCAGTTCACAGTATGAACGAAATCGCAAACTGCTTTTTTTGTTCAAGCCCTCAAGAAGAGTTGTCAGCTAAAGATGATAATGTGTTTGCTTTGGACAATTTATTGGCTGTCAAGTATCCAGACGACTTGTCTCCAGAGCTTCCTATACATTTAATCTCTTTACGTAATGTGTTGAGTCTGGCAATTATGAAAGGCTCAGTTAAAGATGTTGCAGAACTGCTGTATTTGAAGCACCATTGCCTTCTGCCCAGTTTCCCTGTTGTTGCTATGGCAATCAAGCTGTTTTTACCATCCCAGTAACTTGTCACTTCTGCGGAGAAGCCTAGACCTATGAGGCTACTTCATTGGAAGTGTACATAAAACACCATGCCATTATGCACAAACAAGAATATGCTCATCCAGAAGCAGCGCTCCTAGTGGCCGGGGACTTTAATGCAGGTGAACTTAAATCTGTTTTACCTCATTTCTGCCAGCATGTCACATGGCAACCAGAGGGAAAAAAAACTCTCAACCACTTTTACTCCACACACAGAGACGCATACAAAGCTCCCCCTTGCCTTCCATTTGGCAAATCTGACCATAATTCTATCCTCCTGATTCCTGCTTACAAGCAAAAACTAAAGCAGGAAGTACCAGTGACTCGCTCAATATGGAAGTGGTCAGATGACGTGGATGCTACAGGACTGTTTTGCTAGCACAGACTGGAATACATTCCAGAATTCTTCTGATGGCATTGAGGAGTACACCACATCAGTCACCGGCTTCATCAATAAGTGCATCGATGACGTCGTTCCCACAGTGACCGTAAGTACATACTCCAAGCAGAAGCCATGGATTACAGGCAACATCCGCACTGAGCTAAAGGCTAGAGCTGCCCCTTTCAAGGAGCGGGACACTAATCCGGACGCTTATAAGAAATCCCGCTACCCCCTCAGACGAACCATCAAACAGGCAAAGTGTCAATACAGGATTAAGATTGAATCCTACTACACCGGCTCTGACGCTTGTCAGATTTGGCAGGGCTTGAAAACTATTACGGACTACAAAGGGAAACCCAGCCGAGAGCTTCCCAGTGGCACGAGCCTACCAGACGAGCTAAATGCCTTTTATGCTCGCTTCGAGGCAAGCAACACTGAAGCGTGCAGGAGAGCACCAGCTATTCTGGACGACTGTGTGATAATGCTCTCGGTAGCCGAGGTCAACATTCACAAAGCCGCGGGGTGAGATGAATTACCAGGACGTGTACTCAAAGCATGCACGGACCAACTGGCAAGTGTCTTCACTGACATTTTCAACCTCTCCCGAACAGAGTCTGTAATACCTACATGTTTCAAGCAGACCACCATAGTCCTTGTGCCCAAGGAAGCAAAGGTAACCTGCCTAAATGATTACCGCCCTGTAGCACTCACGCTGGTAGCCATGAAGTGCTTTGAAAGGCTGGTCATGGCTCACATCAATAGCATCATCCCGGATACACTAGACCAACTCCAATTCGCATACCGCCCAACAGATCCACAGATGACGCAATCTCAATCACACTCCACACTGCCCTTTCCCACCTGGACAAAAGGAACACTTTTGTGAGAATGCTGTTCATTGACTACAGCACAGCGTTCAACACCATAGTGCCCACAAAGCTCACCACTAAGCTAAGGACCCTGGAACTAAACACCTCCCTCTGCAACTGAATCCTGGCCTTCCTGACGGGCCTTCCCCAGGTGGTAAGGGTAGGCAAAAACACGTCTGCCATGCTGATCCTCAACACGGGGGCCCCTCCTGTATTCCCTGTTCACAAGGGAGTACATGATGGTGCTGGAGTTGTGGCCAAACACAACTCCAGCACCATCATTAAGTTTGCTGACGACACAACAGTGGTCGGCCTGATTACCGACAACGATGAGACAGCCTATAGGGAGGAGGTCAGAGACCTGGCAGTGTGGTGCCAGGACAACAACCTCTCCCTCAATGTGAGTAAGACAAAGGAGCTGATCGTTTTGACTTTATTCTCAAAGTATTTCAAGTTTTTAAAGTACTATCCCTGCCCCAAAAAATTTGCCAAGTACTTTTTTCTTCACTTTGCCCTAATCCTCTTCCGTACAGGTAATAATCCACCTCTGGTTCATTATTTTTGTTGTTCTGTTCTCGTTTGCCATAGCAGATACTGTGAGTGGAAATAAGTGAGTAAGTATCCTCAGGATAACATTTTAAACAAAACTCTATACTGTTTAAAACACAATTAAATAACATAACTTTATACAGATAAATACATTCTCTTGCCAAAGGGCTGAATAACTACAGTGCCATCAGAAATTCACACCCATAGACTTTTAATTTTTTGTTGTTGTGTTACAGCCTGAATTTTAAATTGATTAAATTGAGATTTTGTGTCACTGGCCTACACATAATACTTCATATTGTCAAAGTGTAATCATGTTTTTAGACATTTTTACAACATTCATAAAAAATGCAACGCTGGAATGTCTTGAATCATGAAGTATTTGTTATGGCAAGCCTAAATAAGTTCAGGAACAAAAATGTGTTTAACAAGTCTCCTGACCAGTAAGGGGTCATTTTGTTATGATAGTTTGGTCAGGGCGTAGCAGGGGGTGTTTGTTTTTGGGTTGATCTATATTATTCTATTTCTATATGTTTAAGTATCTCGTTTTTCTGTTTCTATGTTGGAATTGTTTGGGGTTGGTCTCTAATTGGAGGCAGCTGAATCTCATTGCCTCTGATTAGAGACCATAGTTATATAGGGGTTTTCTCATTGTGTTTTGTGGGTGGTTAATTTCTGTTTAGAGTTGATGTTCCTGACAGAACTGTTTGGCTGTCGTTCATTTTCTTGGTTTGTTTAAAGTGTTCTATTAAAATTAAATGATGAGCACTCTCCACGCTGCGCCTTGGTCTACTCCCTACGACGGCCATTACAGTCACATAACAAGTTGCATGTACTCACACGGTATGCAATAATAGTATTTAACATTACTTTTTAATGACTACCTCATCTCTGTACACCACACATACAATTATCTATAAGGTCCCTTCGAGCGATGAATTTCAAACACAGATTCAACCACAAAGACCAGGGAGATTTTCCAATGTCTTGCAAAGAACCTGTTTGTAGATGGGTAAAAAAAACAGACATTGAATATCTCTTTGAGCATGGTGAAGTTATCAATAACACGTTGGATGGTGTATCAATACACCCAGTCACTACAAAGATACAGGTGTCCTTCCTAACTCAGTTGCCAGAGAGCAAGGAAACCGCTCAGGAATTTCACTGAGGCCAATGGTGCCTTTAAAACAGTTACAGAGTTCAATGATTGTGATAGGAGAAAACTGAGGATGGATCAACAACATTGTAGTTACTCTACAATATTAACCTAAATGACAGAGTGATAAGAAGGAAGCCTGCACAGAATACAAATATTACAAAACATGCATCCTGTTTGCAATTAGGCACTAAAGTAAAACTGCAAAAAAATTGGCAAAGAAATTAACTTTATGTCCTCCAAACCTACCCTAACCAGAAACCATTGATAGATGGCAGCATTCACACAAAACTGAAAGCGTAGAACCATGACAAGGTGACTGGGAATATGGCAGAACAGTGTAGTTATTCCCTCTGCAAGGCAATCAAACAGGCAAAACGTCAGTATAGAGACAAAGTGGAGTCGCAATTCATCGGCTCAGACACGACACCTATGTGGCAGGGTCTACAGACAATGACGGACTACAAAAGGAAACCAGCCACGTCGCGGACACCAACATCTTGCTTCCAGACAAGCTAAACACCTTCTTTGCCCACTTCGAGGATAGCACAGTGCCACCGACATGGCCTGCTACCAAGGACTGTGGGCTCTCCTTCTCCTTGGCCGATGTGAGTAAGACATTAAAGCGTGTTAACCCTCGCAAGGCTGCCGGCCCAGAGGACATCCCTAGCCATGTCCTCAGAACATGCGCAGACCAGCTGGCTGGTGTGTTTACGGACATATTCAATCTCTCCCTAACCCAGTCTACTGTCCCCACAAGCTTCAAGATGGCCACCATTGTTCCTGTACCCAAGAAAGCAAAGGTAACTGAACTAAATGACTATAGCCCCATAGCACTCACTTCTGTCATCATGAATTGTTTTGAGAGACTAGTCAAGGATCATATCACCTCTACCTTACCTGTCACCCTAGACCCACTTCAATTTGCTTACCGCCCCCAATAGATCCACAGATGATGCAATCGCCGTCACACTGTACACTGCCCGATCACATCTAGACAAGAGGAATACGTATGTAAGAATGCTGTTCATCGATTACAGCTCAGCATTCAACACCATAGTACCCTGCAAGCTCATCATTAAGCTTGAGGCCCTGGGATAGAACCCCGTCCTGTGCAACTGGGTCCTGGACCAAAGGACAGATTGTACAAAGCTGTCATCAAGGCAAAGGGTGGCTACTTTGAAGAATCTCAAATATAAAATATATTTTGATTTGTTTAACACTTTTTTGGTTACTACATGATTCCATACGTGTTATTTCATAGTTTTGATGTCTTCACTATTAATCTACAATGTAGAACATTTTGAGTAGGCATGTCCAAACTTTTGACTGGTACTGTATATAGTTACAGCACGCCAAGGTAGGAGAGTCAGACACACACACATGCAAAAACATTGCTCACACTTATTTCCGGTATTGGAGTTGTTGGTTCTATGGGTTGGGCGGATGGGGCACCAGCATCATCCTCCTGAATCCTCCTCACGATGGCTGCAGAAGCTGGGGTCCTTGGGATATGTTGCCTCCTCTGGATTTGAGGTCTTACTAATGCCTTGCCCAGCTCCTCGAGAAAGAGCCATCTCCTCTGGAGCTTCCCTCTGTTCCAATCTGGGTTCAACACCAACAAGATTACAAACGTGTTGTACGCAGAGATGTCCAAGATGTATGGAGAAAAAAATGTATGAAATGTATGAAAATGTATGAAATGTATGCATTCACTACTGTAAGTCGCTCTGGATAAGAGCGTCTGCTGAATGACTAAAATGTAAATGTAAATGTTGAAGAATATCACAAGAGGCCAGCGTAGGGTTCTTCTTGTCTAAATTGTCAACCCCTCCTTTTGTGGCATTGTAATCCATTATGATTTCTGTTTGTTGATGTTCCTGGCCACAGATTTTCCTAATGAGTACCACATTTTTGACTTTCTTTGGAACATAGGACACGGGATGTGTCGGCCTTGAACACAAACTTAGAGGAATTGATAAACCTGTTCTGTGTATTAAACAGCTGAGGTGGGAGCTCTGGATAATTTTTTCGCACTGTTCCTACCATCGTCAGTTTCCTCTTGAGGAGTTCATGTCCCAGCTTGTGCGAAGTCAAAAAGTTATCGCATGTGATGTTGTGGCCACGGAGTCCCTGTGTCACGTCCAGGACAACCCGCATCCATTGGTTCTTCTCAGGGGCTCCTCCATCTGGCTTCCCCGTATACACTTGCAAGTTCCACACATATGATGAAGCAGCATCACAGGCAGCCCAGATCTTGATTCCATATTTTGCGGGTTTAGTCAGTATGTACTGCCTGAAGGGGGACCGGCCCCTAAATGGCATAAGCTGTTCCTCAACAGTAACGTTGGCCCAGGGTTGTAAAACAGGGGAAAGCAGTCCACTCACTTGTCCCACACTGACCTGATTGCAGCTAGCTTATCTCAGTGCCGATGAGCTGGTCTGGTGTCTCGGTTATCGAAGCCGATAATCCTGGAAATTTTCCAGAGACAATGTTGCATGGAAAAGTTATCTGCCAGTTTCTGCATCCCACAAGGATTCTGTGGATTCCCCACTGGATCTGAAAACACCAACAAGGATAAGAACCCCAAACTATGCATGTAAATTAGTTTGGTCCATCTCCTTCCATCTCTCTCCAAAAACACACCTTCCCTCCAAATTAGTGCAGTTCAGAATGATTTGGATGGTGTCTGGGATGAACAGTTCAAAAGAAGACTTTATGTCCTACACATGATCTTTGTGCATCTGTAACTTTCTCACTCAGCAATGACACAATACATTACTTACCTTTCATTTTCTATTGTGCACAAAATAATCTGAAGCACAACCAAAACAAACTGCAAATGCATCCAACAAGTCTCAAGCTTGATGTAGTCATTGCGTGCTAGAAATATTGTACCAAATACTAAACTTTTGACTACTTTGACAACAGGGTTGTCAATTATTTTGACCACTATCCTTTTGATTAAAAAAATCCTACTTGTTAAACAAATCTCTTTCTCTGAGCAATTGTAAAATAATGAAGTTTCCCCATTTTGTTAGCGTACAATATAGCTCAGTATTTGTATTTTTGCTCATCTTTTATCAAGGGTGCCAATCATTTGAAAGGTGACTGTAAATAAATCATGTACACTGTATTACCAAAAGTATGTGGACACCCTTGTGGACATCTCATTCCAAAATCATGGGCTTTAATATGAAGTTGGTCCCCCCTTTGCTGCTATAACAGCACTCTTCTGGGAAGGCTTTCCACTCGATGTTGGAACATTGCTGCGGGGGCTTGCTTCCATTCAGCCACAAAAGCATTAGCGAGGTTGGCCACTGATGTTGGGCGATTAGGCCTGGGAATTCATCCTGAAGTTGTTAGATGTGATTAAGGTCAGGCCTCTGTGCAGGCCAATCAAGTTCTTCCACACCGATCTCGACAAAACATTTCTGTATGGACCTCAATTTGTGCACGGGGTCATGCTGAAACAGGAAAGGGCCTTCCCCAAACTGTTGCCACAAAGTTGGAAGCACAGAATCGTCTAAAATGTCATTGTATGCTGTAGCGTTAATATTTCCCTTCACTGGAACTAAGGGGTCTAGCCTGAACCATGAAAACAGCCCCAGACCATTATTCCTCCTCCACCAATGCACAGTTGGCACCATGCGCTGGGGAAGGTAGTGTTCTCCTGGCATCCGCCAAACCCAGCTTCGTCTGTCGGACTGCCAGATGGCGAAGCGTGATTCATCACTCCAGAGAACACATTTCCACTGCTCCAGAGTTCCTGCTCCGGTGATACGTCTAAAGTCCCTGAGCTCTTGAGGAAGGCCATTCTACTGCCAATGTTTGTCTATGGAGATTGTATGACTGTGCGCTCAATTTTATACACCTGTCAGCAACGGGTGTGGGTGAAATAGCGTGGTCCACATACTTTTGTATAAATAGTGTATGTGGGGAAATGGTTGAAATGCTCAAGCTTGACATTGATTTGAAAGAACATTAACCTCTCTGGTACATGTGGGACGAACTCGTCCCACCTACGTAACAGCCACTGAAATCCAGTGGCGCGATTTTTGAATCGTTAGAAATGCTATAACTTCAATTTCTCAAACATATGACTATTTCACAGCTATTTAAAGACAAGAATCTCGTTAATCTAACCCCACTGTCCGATTTCAAAAAGGCTTTACAACAAAAGCAAAACATTAGATTATGTTAGCAGAGTACCCAGCCAGAAAAAATCAGACACCCATTTTTCAAGCTAGCATATCATGTCACATAAACCCAAACCACAGCTAAATGCAGCACTAACCTTTTATAATCTTCATCAGATGACACACCTAGGACATTGTGTTATACAATACATGCATGTCTGTTCAATCAAGTTCATATTTATATCAAAAACCAGCTTTTTACATTAGCATGTGACGTTCAGAAAAAGCATAACCACCGCAAACTTCCGGTGAATTTACTAACAGTTTGCTAAATTACTCACGATAAACGTTCACAAAAAGCATAACAATTATTTTAAGAATTATAGATACATTACCCCTCTATGCACTCGATATGTCCGATTTTAAAATAGCTTTTCGGATGAAGCACATTTTGCAATAATCTAAGTACATAGCCCGGCATTACAGGGCTAGCTATTTAGATACCCACCCAGGTCAGCATCCACCAAAATCACATTTCCTATAAGAAAGATGTTCTTACCTTGCTTGTTCTTCATCAGAATACACTGCCAGGACTTCTACTTCAATAACAAATGTTGGTTTGGTCCCAAATAATCCATCGTTATATCCAAACAGCGACGTTTTGTTCGTGAGTTCTAGAATGCTTTTTCGCGGTGTCGCGCATGGCGCATTGGCGTGTCAAAAATGTCTAAATATTCCATTACCGTACTTCGAAGCATGTCAACCGCTGTTTAAAACCAATTTTTATGCCATTTATGTCGTAGAGAAGTGATAATATTCCGACCGGGAGTATGCATTGAGCCTAAACAGCCGAATAAAATTTCTCCTCAGAAGCGACTCATGCACGCGCATCATTGAAAGGTCCTCCGAGCATCCACTTACAAAAGGCGATAATATGTTTCAACCTGAGGTTCCCTCGTAAACCTTCAGTTATTTCGCGGGCTCTGAGAGCCTATTGGAGCCCTGGGAATTGTCACGTTACAGCTAAGATCCTTACTTTTCAATAAAAAGAGGTAAGACGCACGACTCCTTGTCAGACAGGGTACTTCCTGCTTGAAACCTTGTCAGGTTTTTGCCTGCCATAGGAGTTCTGTTATACTCACAGACACCATTCAAACAGTTTTAGAAAATTCAGAGTGTTTTCTATCCAAACCTGAACAATAATATGCATATTCTAGCTTCTGAGTTGGTGTAGGAGGCAGTTAAAAATGGGAACATATTTTTTCCAAAATTCTCAATACTGCCCCCTATACCAAACAGGTTTAACATACTGGATGTGTTTGGGGCAAATGTATTAGGATGATAGTGTATATTCCTTTGGTTTAGGGCTGTTCATGTGAGTATAAGCCCTGGCACTGGGTACACAGCTTGAGGATATATATTCTATCTATGGTATGGAAGACCCCCTGCTCTAAATGGATCATTACACTGCATGCTTGTTAACAGCTCAGCATCACTGCTAATCATGTGAAGATTACAAGCATGAGTTTAGTTAGAAAGGCAATGAGTTTGTGTGTATGCGTGCGTGCATGTGTGTGTGTCTGGTTGTGTGTGTGTCTCACTGTCTCTCTCTTTAATAATGCCATCTTAGAAATGGAGTAACACTTGGGAAAGGGATACCTACAGTATTAATATATCAGCCCCACACTGACCGAATAGAGAGGAGACCTGGAGCTTGTTACTTGTTACCAGTACAGTCTCCAAAATCGAATCCATGTATAAAAATGAAATGAGCCAGGACAAAGCTCTAAGTAGAATGAGCAGTCATTTATATTTAATGCCATTTGATTTCAATCTCACAGGTATGTATTTACTTTTTCTCTGCCTTTACATAATATATATAAAAATATACTGCTCAAAAAAATTAAAGGAAACACTTAAACAACACATCCTAGATCTGAATGAAAGAAATAATCGTATGAAATACTGTTTTCTTTACATAGTTGAATGTGCTGACAACAAAATCACACAAAAAGAATCAATGGAAATCCAATTGATCAACCCATGGAGGTCTGGATTTGGAGTCACACTCAAAATTAAAGTGGAAAACCACACTACAGGCTGATCCAACTTTGATGTAATGTCCTTAAAACAAGTCAAAATGAGGCTCAGTAGTGTGTGTGGCCTCCACGTGCCTGTATGACCTCCCTACAACGCCTGGGCATGCTCATGATGAGGTGGCGGATGGTCTCCTGAGGGATCTCCTCCCAGACCTGGACTAAAGCATCCGCCAACTCCTGGACAGTCTGAGGTGCAACGTGGCATTGGTGGATGGAGCGAGACATGATGTCCCAGATGTGCTCAATTGGATTCAGGTCTGGGGAACGGGCGGGCCAGTCCATAGCATCAATGCCTTCCTCTTGCAGGAACTGCTGACACACTCCAGCCACATGAGGTCTAGCAGTGTCTTGCATTAGGAGAAACCCAGGGCCAACCGCACCAGCATATGGTCTCACAAGGGGTCTGAGGATCTCATCTCAGTACCTAATGGCAGTCAGGCTACCTCTGGCGAGCACATGGAGGGCTGTGCGGCCCCCCAAAGAAATGCCACCCCACACCATGACTGACCCACCGCCAAACCGGTCATGCTGGAGGATGTTGCAGGCAGCAGAACGTTCTCCACAGTGTCTCCAGACTCTGTCACGTCTGTCACATGCTCAGTGTGAACCTGCTTTCATCTGTGAAGAGCACAGGGCGCCAGTGGCGAATTTGCCAATCTTGGTGTTCTTTGGCAAATGCCAAACGTCCTGCACGGTGTTGGGCTGTAAGCACAACCCCTACCTATGGACGTCGGGCCCTCATACCACCCTCATGGAGTCTGTTTCTGACCGTTTGAGCAGACACATGCACATTTGTGGCCTGCTGGAGGTCATTTTGCAGGGCTCTGGCAGTGCATCTCCTGCTCCTCCTTGCACAAAGGCGGAGGTAGCGGTCCTGCTGCTGGGTTGTTGCCCTCCTACGGCCTCCTCCACGTCTCCTGATGTACTGGCCTGTCTCCTGGTAGCGCCTCCATGCTCTGGACACTACGCTGACAGACACAGCAAACCTTCCTGCCACAGCTCGCATTGATGTGCCATCCTGGATGAGCTGCACTACCTGAGCCACTTGTGTGGGTTGTAGACTCCGTCTCATGCTACCACTAGAGTGAAAGCACCGCCAGCATTCAAAAGTGACCAAAACATCAGCCAGGAAGCATAGGAACTGAGAAGTGGTCTGTGGTCCCCACCTGCAGAACCACTCCTTTATTGGGGGTGTCTTGCTAATTGCCTATAATTTCCACCTGTTGTCTATTCCATTTGCACAACAGCATGTGAAATGTATTGTCAATCAGTGTTGCTTCCTAAGTGGACAGTTTGATTTCACATAAGTGTGATTGACTTGGAGTTACATTGTGTTGTTTAAGTGTTCCCTTTATTTTTTTGAGCAGTGTATATATATATATATAATATAAATATATAAATATATAAATATATATTACACACACTGCCAGTCAAACGTTTTAGAACACCTACTCATTCAAGGGTTTTTCTTTATTTTTACTATTTTCTACATTGTAGAAAAATTGTAAAGACATCAAAACAATTAAATAACGCATATGGAATCATGTAGTAACCAAAACATATTTTATATTTGACATTCTTCAAATAGCCAACCTTTGCCTTGATGCCAGCTTTGCACACTCTTGGCATTCTCTCAACCAGCTTCATGAGGTAGTCACCTGGAATGCATTTCAATTAACAGGTGTACCTTCCTAAAAGTTAATTTGTGGAATTTATTTCCTTCTTAATGCGTTTGAGCCAGTCAGTTGTGTTGTGACAAGGTTGGGGGGTATACAGAAGATAGCCCTATTTGGTAAAATACCAAGTCCATATTATGGCAAGAACAGCTCAAATAAGCAAAGAGAAACGACAGTCCATCATTACTTTAAGACATGAAGGTCAGTCAGAACATTGAAAGTTTCTTCAAGTGCAGTCGCAAAAACCATCAAGTGCAATGATGAAACTGGCTCTCATGAGGACCGCCACAGGAATGGAAGACCCGGAGTTTCATCTGATGCAGAGGATATGTTCATTAGAGTTAACTGCACCTGAGATTCAAATAACAGACACATCTCTACATCAACTGTTTAAAGGAGATTCCGTGAATCAGGCCTTCATGTTTGAATTGCTGCAAAGAAACCACTAGTAAAGAATACCAATAAGAAGAAGAGACTTGCTTGGGCCAAGAAACACGAGCAATGGACATTAGACCAGTGGAAATCTATACTTTGGTCTGATGAGTCCAAATGTGAGATTTTTTGTTCCAACCTCCGTGTCTTTGTGAGACACAGAGTAGGTGAACAGATAATCTCTGCATGTGTGGTTCCCACCGTGAAGCATGAAGGAGGAGGTGTGATGGTGTGGAGGTACTTTGCTAGTGACACTGTCAGTGATTTATTCAGAATTCAAGACACACTTAACCAGCATGGCTACCACAGCATTCTTCAGCAATACACCATTACATCTGGTTTGCGCTAAGTGGGACTATCATTTGTTTTTCAACAGGACAATGGTCCAACACACCTCCAGGCTGTGTATGGGCTATTTGACCAAGAAGGAGAGTGATGGAGTGCTGCATCAGATGACCTGGCCTCCACAATCACCCTGAAATCAACCCAATTGAGATGGTTTGGGATGAGTTGGGCGGCAGAGTGAAGGAAAAGCAGCCAACAAGTGCTCAGCATATGTGGGAACTCCTTCAAGACTGTTGGAAAACATTCTAGGTTTAGCTGGTTGAGAGAATGCCAAGGGTGTGCAAAGCTGTCATCAAGGCAAAGGATGGCTACTTTAAAAAATCAAACATTTGTTTAACACTTTTTTGCTTACTACATGATTCCATATGTGTTATTTCATTGTATTGATGACTTCACAATTTTTCTACAATGTAGAAAATAGTAGAAATAAAGAAAAATCCTTGAATATGTAGGTGTGTGCAAACGTTTGACTAGTACTGTGTATATATGTTGGTGGGCCCCTTGCTGCTCGCTGCTTATGGTTTTGCCTAGCAAGGCAATGATTTTATGCAAAAAACTATTGGTTCAAGGTAATGGCAAAATAGTAATTGTCACTTTGTTTTCACTGCAGCCGTTGTTCTGAGGTTACTAAAATAATCATGATATTGTCTCTGTCAGGGCTTGATAAATTGCTCGTTTTTAGCTACAGTATACAATACATTCTGAATTAAAGTGCATCCCAAATTAGTTCCTTATTAAAAAAAGTGACATAGTAATTAATATTGATCTGCTTGGGTCAACTTAACAAACCCAAACTATATTTTTTGCTTTGCATGATATTATGTTAATTGATATGAACCATTTTCATAGTAAATGATTTCCAAGTCATGTGAGCGAAAAGACGACTGACTCCGATTTATCTCGTTGTAGTGAAAGCTGAAAATGTACACCTGCAAGGTTATCCCTATCCGTCACCCATAGCAGCAGCAGAAGTTCCTGTCACAATAGAGTCAGTGTCTAAAGAGCACAACAACAAAGGTCATGGTGGAGCAGTAACAATGCCCACAGAAGAATAGCCATCTCCCGATTTGGCTGTAAGTGCATCCCCAGGGACAAATTTGTTCCACACGCCACATGAAAGGCACAATTTCACAAACTCCACAACTGCTGAAGATGTAGTTGCTGCTTCGTCAACTGGAGGCTTTGTTTGGAAAGCTGGATCTGATTTACCCATGCCGGCTGAGGACAACACATCAAGCACGAAGTCTCCAGCTGAGCCAAATCTCACATAGATCTCGAATTATGACTAGGCCATTTCCTCTTTAACTGAAGCTGGATTTGATCCAATGAAGAATGTCACCGTGATTCCTGTGGCTCATTTGTCCAAAGGTGTGCAGAAAGAGAAAGCCTCAGATTTGCAGCTTCACTCTCTACTCGTTAACAGGAATCAAAGAATTGCTGAGTCTATCACTCTTATGTCCACACATCGGAGGCTGGGTGTACCTATGGTGACTGCCCCTTGTCCTCACATAAGATATACCTGGGCCGAGTCAAATGACAATGAGGAAAAACAAGGCCAAGACGCAGATGAAAATGGGATTTTGGAATTGGAAAGAAAAAAGTATCCATTGACTGGGTCAGAATCCATATTGGGTGACAAAAGAAGTTGCTGCGACTAAGGATCGCATGATGACTAACATGTGTTTGACCTGCCTGCAAGAAAAAAGGCCATAATCAACAGAAAAAAATAGATGTTCTGTCAGCGTTGTTCGACCGAGGCAGCTCACTCAGTCTTGGAAAAAAAGGACAGGGAAAATATGTTTACTGTAAACTCCAGTCACCACAAGGCCTGAATGCCGAGCTCATTTGAAGTGACAACAAAGAAACAAGAGGACAAAGCAGTAGTATTTGATAGTGCCAAAACAAAAAAGAGCATATTCGATTTCTCTGTAACTGTTTTGGATGGGCTAGATTATGACTTTATGTCACCCCCCGTTTCCTCATTAGACTCTGAAATGAATCTCAGTAAAATCATGTTGAATGATTCATTTGCTAGTACATCTTTCTCAAACTCAGGAACAATTGAAGTCATGGCAAACACAACCAGAACAGTGCTTTTCACTACAAAGGTGTAACATAAGAGAGTTTCCAGATTGAGTGATATTAGCAAATCTTTTGATAAAAGGTTGTTATCAATAACCAGCATGCCTTATTCTTCAACTTCAGAGATCTTTCACACTTTATTATTATCATTGAGAGATAAAGAAGAAAATATATCTGGGAATTCTGTGAATCTCAGAAACCAGTCAAAATTGGTATGATACTCAAATCCATAATCATTCATCTGTAAAACTCCAAAGCCTATCATCCAGCATACCTCCTAGTTTTCTTAACAATCACTCATTGAAATGACAAATAAGGACATAGAGAGCGGGAGTATGCTGTTAGGCAAGTTATGACAATTCCTCTTACCAATGCTCCATTTGCTCTTGTCCATGGTATCTCTGACCAGAACATTGAAAACAGTGGGGTTAATAACCCCAACAGTATATCAATATTAAGTGGTATTAATTTTCTCTTTAACCAAGCTCATGAAACAATCACATCAAAAAGCCACATCACTGACCACATTGACGAATCACCCTTGCCTATGAGAATGCCATCAATCGAAAGCCAAAGTGCAACAACATCCTTCCGCTTTACGAGGTGTACCAAGCCTGCTGTCAAAGTTCCTCCTGCCTCTCAGGCTCTGACAGAGATTGTGAAATCTATGATGTCTGTGTTGAGTACCACAGGCCATCTGCCAGCACAGCCTGGTGTTCTGTCCAAAGAGCAGCAGCCTACGAGCTTCCTGCCAGAAGTTTCTCACACGCAACATGCATCTGTAACTCCTATGAATACACTGTCGAAAAAAACTGATTCTAAGACTGCTGACAATGGAAACAGTATTGATAAATGGACTGCCCCTCCCATTGTTTTGTCACAGGCAGTGAAGCCAAGTGCTAAAGTAAATGCTCAGTTGCCAAATAGGGTTATCTTCTGTATACCCCCCTACCTTGTCACAACACAACTGATTGGATCAAACGCATTAAGAAGTAAAGAAATTCAACAAATCAACTTTTAACATAGCACACCTGTTAATTGAAATGCATTCCAGGTGACTACCTCATGAAGCTGGTTGAGAGAATGCCAAGAGTGTGCAAAGCTGTCATCAAGGCAAAGGGTGGCTACTTTGAAGAATCTCAAATGTAAAATGTATTTCGATTTGTTTAACACTTTTTTGGGTTACTACATGATTCCATATTTGTTATTTCATAGTTTTGATGTCTTCACTATTATTCTACAATGTAGAAAATAGTTTAAAAAAAGAAAGAAAAACCCTTGAATGAGTAGGTGTGTCCAAACTTTTGACTGGTACTGTATATCTCCACCTCACATAAATCAGAACGTGAATGACTCGAAAGAATCGGAAAATGTGAACATTCTAAAGCTGAAAAACAACAAAGGACAGGAATCTGACTTCTCTCAGCCTCACGGTTCTCTTGAGGAGGTGACCGAAATTACAGTGTAAGAGGGCAGTACTGTTCACCATGGAATAATGAAAACCACAGAAAGACTGGCTAGAGATGAAAAATGCACTTCTGCAAACCTGTCTTCCTCTGATCTTTTAATTAAACAGTTGGGAGCAACAACACACAGAGACCTCCATCAGGCTGAAAATCTCTCTGAATCTCTGGAAGAAGAAAGTAGGTCATTCTCCAGCCAAGCGCTAAGTCATAAAATGCCAGTGCAGACTTTGATAACTCCAAGCCTGACACTATCATGAATTGTATATTTTAACCAGAAACCACATATAGTCTCTAAACCACAACAATTCTCTACCCATAGGGTCATGCTTACAAAATATGCCAATGCATTAACAATACAAAAGCAAAGAAATCAGCAATGACACCAAACAAAAGTTAAAAAACAAGTATTTATGACAACTTTCTCACAAAGCATAATCCAAGGCCATCCAAATCAAATCACAAATGTGAATGTAACATTTCACGTCTCTGCAGAGAGTGTGAAATCAACATTTTCTATAATTAACAGTGTTGGAAATCTGTATCCAGTTACCGCTGCAAAATCAGTAATCACAGTCAGGCAGTCAACTGTTTTTTTTGTTGCAATAAAGACATCTACTTCGCACACATCAATAATTCAACATGTTTCAGATAAAAATAATTACATAAGCATTTCGACATCAACAACATCAGGAAACTCATTCGCTCAGTCCATGACTGTTGGAAAATGTGCAGCGGGTATGACCACCTCTTTGACATTGCTGCAGAGGAAATCATGACCTCTGACATCACTGAGGCATTGAAGGGGAGCCAGCTCATTCCCCTTCTACCGCAGTGCAGGTATATAGACACATCGATTAGCCAACCCACCGATAATTACTTGCCCACAGGGCCACTTACCACCAACCTGGCTTCGCATCATCGCTAAGGGCAATCTTCTTCTGAGATAATGCCTTTCGACGCTCTGCCTCGAGGCAAATGGGACTCGTTTACAGACTCGGAGCAGAAAGAGGAATGGCATTCAAATGCCTCACATGCTTCTGCCAATAACGAGTAAATAAGCCCTTCAGAGGCTCCAATAGTGCGTGAAGTGGAAAGTGAGCCATCTGGGTTTAGCACACGGCCGGCGCCATTCGCAGCCGATAGCTCAGTGGGCACCTGCCAAATTAACTTAACTCAATCACGACCTGATGAGACCATGGGATTGAGGACCAGGGAAACCCCCCTGCCAAATGCAATACTACAACATACCGGGGGTCGGGAATGGGGTCGGGAATGACCATGCTTTGTCTGGAGTAGAGTGGGGGAAAAAAGTATTTGATCCCCTGCTGATTTTGTACGTTTGCCCACTGACAACAAAGGATCAGTCTATAATTTTAATGGTAGGTTTATTTGAACAGTGAGAGACAGAATAACAACAAAAATATCCAGAAAAACGCATGTCAGAAATGTTATAAATTGATTTGCATTTTAATGAGGGAAATAAGTATTTGACCCCCTCTCAATCAGAAAGATTTCTGGCTCCCAGGTGTCTTTTATACAGGTAACGAGCTGAGATTAGGAGCACACTCTTAAAGGGGGTGCTCCTAACCGCAGCTTGTTACCTGTAAAAAAAGACACCTGTCCACAGAAGAAATCAATCAATCAGATTCCAAACTCCACCATGGCCAAGACCAAAGAGCTCTCCAAGAATGTCAGGGACAAGATTGTAGACCTACACAAGGCTGGAATGGGCTACAAGACCAACACCAAGCAGCTTGGTGAGAAGGTGACAACATTTGGTGTGATTATTGGCAAATGGAAGAAACACAAAAGAACTGTCAATCTCCCTGGGGCTCCATGCAAGATCTCACCTCGTGGAGTTGCAATGATCATGAGAACGGTGAGGAATCAGCCCAGAACTACACGGGAGGATCTTGTCAATGATCTCAAGGCAGCTGGGACCATAGTCACCAAGAAAACAATTGGTAACACACTACGCCGTGAAGGACTGAAATCCTGCAGCGCCCGCAAGGTCGGTCCCCCTGCTCAAGAATACATATACATGCCCGTCTGAAGTTTGCCAATGAACATCTGAATGACTCAGAGGACAACTGGTGAAAGTGTTGTGGTCAGATGAGACCAAAATGGAGCTATTTAACATCAACTAAACTCGCCGTGTTTGGAGGAGGAGGAATGCTGCCTATGACCCCAAGAACACCATCTCCACCGTCAAACATGGAGGTGGAAACATTATGCTTTGGGGGTGTTATTGGACAGGACAACTTCAACGCATCAAAGGGACGACGGATGGGGCCATGTACCGCCAAATCTTGGGTGAGAACCTCCTTCCCTCAGCCAGGGCATTGAAAATGGGTTGTGGATGGGTATTCCAGCATGACAATGACCCAAAACACACGGCCAAGGCAACAAAAGAGTGGCTCAAGAAGAAGCACATTAAGGTCCTGGAGTGGCCTAGCCAGTCTCCAGATCTTAATCCCATAGAAAATCTGTGGAGGGAGCTGAAGGTTCGAGTTGCCAAATGTCAGCCTCGAAACCTTAATGACTTGGAAGCATTACATGGGCTTGCTCCTACCTATCTTTCCGATTTGGTCCTGCCGTACATACCTACACGTACGCTGCGGTCACAAGACGCAGGCCTCCTAATTGTCCCTAGAATTTCTAAGCAACAAGCTGGAGGCAGGGCTTTCTCCTATACAGCTCCATTTTTATGGAATGGTCTGCCTACCCATGTGAGAGACGCAGACTTAGTCTCAACCTTTAAGTCTTTACTGAAGACACATCTCTTTAGTAGGTCCTATGATTAAGTGTAGTCTGGCCCAGGGGTGTGAAGGTGAACGGAAAGGCTGGAGCAACGAACCACCCTTGCTGTCTCTGCCTGGCCGGTTCCCCTCTCTCCACTGGGATTCTCTGCCTCTACCCCTATTACAGGGGCTGAGTCACTGGCTTACTGGTGTTCTTCCATGCCGTCCCTGGGAGGGGTGCGTCACTTGAGTGGGTTGAGTCACTGATGTGGTCTTCCTGTCTGGGTTGGCGCCCCCCCTTGGGTTGTGCCGTGGCGGAGATCTTTGGGCTATACTCGGCCTTGCCTCGGGATGGTAAGTTGGTGGTTGGAGATTTCTCTCCAGTGGTGTGGGGGCTGTGCTTTGGCAAAGTGGGTGGGGTTATATCCTACCTGTTTGGCCCTGTCCGGGGGTTTCATCGGATGGGGCCACAGTGTCTCCTGACCCCTCCTGTCTCAGCCTCCAGTATTTATGCTGCAGTAGTTTATGTGTCGGGGGGCTATGGTCAGTCTGTCACATCTGGAGTATTTCTCTTGTCTTTTCCGGTGTCCTGTGTGAATTTAAATATGCTCTCTCTAATTCTCTCTCTCTCTTTCTTTCTTTCTTTCTTTCTTTCTCTCTCTCGGAGGACCTGAGCCCTAGGACCATGCCTCAGGACTACCTGGCTTGATGACTCCTTGCTGTCCCCAGTCCACCTGGCCATGCTGCTGCTCCAGTTCCAACTGTTCTGCCTGCGGCTATGGAACCCTGACCTGTTCACCGGACGTGCTACCTGTCCCAGACCTGCTGTCCCAGCCCTGCTGGAACCCTGACCTGTTATCCGGATGTGCTACCTGTCCCAGACCTGCTGTTTTCAACTCTCTAGAGACAGCAGGAGTGGTAGAGATACTCTCAAAGATCGGCTATGAAAAAGCCAACTGACACTTACTCTTGTGTTACTGACTTGTTGTACCCTCGACAACTACTATGATTATTATTATTTGACCATGCTGGTCATTTATGAACATTTGAACATCTTGGCCATGTGCTGTTATAATCTTCACCCGGCACAGCCAGAAGAGGACTGGCCACCCCTCATAGCCTGGTTCCTCTCTAGGTTTCTTCCTAGGTTTTGGCCTTTCTAGGGAGTTTTTCCTAGCCACCGTGCTTCTACACCTGCATTGCTTGCTGTTTGGGGTTTTAGGCTGGGTTTCTGTACAGCACTTTGAGATATCAGCTGATGTAAGAAGGGCTATATAAATACATTTGACTTGATTTGATTTGGAGAAGACCTGCAAAGAGGAGTGGGACAAAATCCCTCCTGAGATGTGTGCAAACCTGGTGGCCAACTACAAGAAACGTCTGACCTCTGTGATTGCCAACAAGGGTTTTGCCACCAAGTACTAAGTCATGTTTTGCAGAGGGGTCAAATACTTATTTCCCTCATTAAAATGCTAATCATTTTATAACATTTTTTACATGCGTTTCTCTGGATTTTTTTGTTGTTATTCTGTCTCTCACTGTTCAAATAAACCTACTATTAAAATTATAGACTGATCATTTCTTTGTAAGTGGGCAAATGTAGAAAATCAGCAGGGGATCAAATACTTTTTTCCCCCACTGTAAGTCCAGTGCACGAGTTTGGTAGAATCCTGCTGGGCTCTGGGAGTGAGTCAGAGCGATTTCCCTTGCACCAGAGGATGGGGTTATCATCACCTGATCTCCTCACTGGATAATTATCACAGGATATTTGATCTAATTAACAAAAAATAATTTATTATCATAGGGAAATTAAAAAGTGCATTCTAATATTAACATTCAACATTAGTTAATCAAGTTATTTGAACTGAATTGGAAAGGTGGTAACACTTTACCTTACGATGCCCTATACAGTGGTTCCTCCTTTACAAGATAGAGGTAATTTGTGGTTTAGTACGCTACCCTGCGTCACCACTTCATTGCTCCAGACCAGCGCTAGGGGGAGCTAAAGCACTGATTATGCTTTTGGGTCCTACTGTGTCTCTAACTGACAATGAATGGGCGACAAAAACCTAAGTAGAAACTGATAATTGTGCACGACTTAGTATTACTTACTAAAACTTACACTAAGGTTTTTAGTATTTTATTTAGTTAGGATTATTTTGCTCTTACTGTAGTACTGTAGGCCTCGCCTGACCAGTCACGATGTACAGTGCCTGAGTGGTGCAACGGTCTAAGACACTGCATAGCAGTGCAAGCTGTGTTGTTATAGATGCTGGTTCAATGCATGGACTGGGAGACCTATGAGATGACTAGGTTTTCCTTTTTTCTTCCACTAAAAACAGAAATAAAAAATTCAAAATAACAACCTGGCTTTATTTACAAATTAGTAACAATGTCTCACCCCATGTTCAAGAATGGCATTTTTCGTGCTCATTTTACGTTATTTGAGAACAAAATCATCTCCAAAATATTTAATGGGCATTGCACTAATAATGGCGCTGACTAGGGAAATGTTCCCACTGTTCTGTTCTTAGTGTTAGTCTGCACGTTCAAACTAAAACAATGTAACTAATAATGGCATCTTTATGCTTTCATTAATAAAATAATGATAAAAATACTCTTTCAAAATGCCGATGTTTATTTAGTTATGGATTCATAACAAATTACTACGGGAATAAATATCTCTGAATTACAGAAATATCCTTTAATTCTCTATATGTCACGTCCTGACCAATATTTAGGTATTATTTGTATTACATTTTGGTCAGGACGTAGCAGAGGTATATTTGTTTTGTATTTTGGGGTTTTGTGTGTGGTGTAGTGGGGTGTTAGTTGTTGGTATAGGTTCTAGGTTTGTTTTTCTATGTATAGTTAATTGGGGTTGGACTCCCAATTGAAAACAGGTGTGTTGAGTTGCCTTTGATTGGGAGTCCTATATAATAGGGTGTGTTTGTCTTTGTGTTTTGTGGGTAGTTGTATTTTGCACTGCGTTTATTTATGCCTGTAAAACTGTCGCTAGTCTTATTTCGTTTTCTTGTTTTTCCGTGGTCAACGTCCATTAATAAATATGTTGTTGAACACGCAACCCGCTGCGTATTGGTCCACTTTCTCCAACGATGATTTCGCTATATCGTCTGACGACGAAGAAGTCTGTGACAGAACTACCCACCACAACAGGACCAAGCAGTGGAGAAAGGAGCGGCAGGTTGAGTATATGGACTATGCTGACGAATGGACTTGGGAGGAGATTCTGGACGGGGCTGGACCTTGGCATCAGGCTGGGGAATACCGTCGCCCACGGGAGGAGATCGAGGAGGCGAAGGCTGAGAGGCGGCGTTATGAAGCAATGAACGCGCTGGTGAGGAAGCCGGAGAGGCACCCCCAATAATTTTTTTGGGGGGGGCACACGGGTAGTTTGGCTGGGCGTAGGAAGAGCCATAAGCCAGCTACCCGTGAGTGCAGGAAGGAGCGAAGAAGGTGGAGAGCACCGTAATTCGCCGATGTGCGCACTCTCGCCCATACGCACGCACAGCCCAGTCCGCCCTGTACCAGCACCCCGCTTGTGCAGGGCTACTAGTTCCATCCAGCCAGGACGGGTTGTGCAGGCGGTGCGATCACGGTGCGCCCGCCAGTCAGGAGCCGCCAGAGCCGCCCGCCAGTCACGAGCCGCCAGAGCCGCCCGCCAGTCAGGAGCCGCCAGAGCCGCCCGCCAGTCAGGAGCCGCCAGAGCCGCCCGCCAGTCAGGAGCCGCCAGAGCGGCACGCCAGTCAGGAGCCGCCAGAGCGGCCCGTCTGCCCGAAGATGCCAGAGTGGCCTGTCTGCCCGGAGATGCCAGAGTGGCCCATCTGCCCGGATCAGGTAGAGTGGCCCGTCTGCCCGGATTAGGTAGAGTGGCCCGTCTGTCCGGAGCTGCCAGAGTGGCCCGTCTGCCCGGAGCTGCCAGAGTGGCCCGACTGCCCGGAGCTGCCAGAGTGGCCCGTCTGCCCATAGGGGTCTGTTTGTGACCCAGAACCGAAGGGGTCTACCTGCGACCCGGAACCAAGGGGGTCGGCCTGCGACCCGGGACTGAGGGAATCTGCTTGTGACCCAGAACCGGGTGAGTCTGGCTACGATCCCAAATTTGAATTAAGTAACTGTGACTGTAATGAGTCTGCCTACAGACCGGGACCGAAGGAGTCGGCCTACGACCTGGAACCGAAGGAGTCTGCCTACTGTCCAAAGCCAAGCAAGTCTGTCTACGGTCTGGAGGGCAGTAGGCCAGAACCGGAGCCACCTCCAATATAGGTGGGTTGGGGAGGGGGGGTGTAGCACAGTGCCGTCGTTGACGGCAGCCACCCTCCCTTTCCTCCCTTTAGTTTAGGGGGTTTATTTTTGTATTGGGTTTTCTTTATGTTGGTGCATTCGGTGTATGCACCTTTAGGGGGGGGGGGTAATGTCACGTCCTGACCAATATTTAGGTATTATTTGTATTATATTTTGGTCAGGACGTGGCAGAGGTATATTTGTTTTGTATTTTGGGGTTTTGTGTGTGGTGTAGTGGGGTGTTAGTTGTTGGTATAGGTTCTAGGTTTGTTTTTCTATGTATAGTTAATTGGGGTTGGACTCCCAATTGAAGGCAGGTGTGTTGAGTTGCCTTTGATTGGGAGTCCTATATAATAGGGTGTGTTTGTCTTTGTGTTTTGTGGGTAGTTGTATTTTGCACTGCGTTTATTTATGCCTGTAAAACTGTCACTAGTCTTATTTCGTTTTCTTGTTTTTCCGTGGTCAACGTCCTTTAATAAATATGTTGTTGAACACGCAACCCGCTGCGTATTGGTCCACTTTCTCCGACGATGATTTCGCTATATCGTCTGACGACGAAGAAGTCTGTGACACTATATCTAATTCTCATATTTTTCAAAATACTGTAGGCCTACCGTAGGCGACATGAGTCTCACTAGTGTTGAGTAATGTGCCGTTAAAAGTGGTGTAGGTCTTATTTATTTGAAGAGCATATTGAAGTTAGAAGCGGTAGGATTTGAAGCAAAGGCCTACAACTATTTTAGCACCGTTTCGCACTGCTCTGAGACAAGCATGGGGATGGCCTTGATAAATCAATCAGATTTTTATTTTCAATTAGTCTCCGTTTGGGTATTGGTTAGACTAGAATAAAAAAATTAGGGTGCAGAAATGTTATGCTCTTAGTGTAACCTTTATTTAACTAGGCAAGTCAGTTAAGAACAAATTCTTGTTTACAAGGACAGCCTACTCCTTCCTCCCCTTCGTGGAATGAAACCCAGGCTCCCGCATGCCCTGCTCGCACGACAAGGGGATTCTTTAACTAAATAGCCCAGTACTGTACTGTCGACCGTCACGTTGTACAGCCACTAGCACTTCTGGGGCTAGTGGCTGTACACAGGGCACTGGCCAGGGGGGGCCAGTGCCCTGTGACAACAATTTTGGACCCCCTTGTGGCCCCCCTAAATGTGGAGTATGAAATCATTTTTACATAACTAATTTTGCTATCTAACTTTTTTTACATCCGTTATTAGACAGAAAATGCAAATAAATTGTTGAATGATTATGAACATGGTCTTTTGCCTGATAATGCCTGCAATGCAGTGAAGAAAACGATATGACAACAATAACGTCTATTGTAACTGGCCCCTCTAACAGTTACACTGGCCCCAGCTTGGCCCCCCCAGTTGAAATGGTCTCGAACCACCACTGTGTACAGCGCCATATTTTCCGATCTATCCTAATGGAAACCCAGAGGGTTTTTCATTTTTCTTGGAATAGAAACACCATAATATTATTGAAATTAATTAAGCAAGTACCAATCAAAAGTTTGGAAACTCCTACTCATTCCAGGATTTTTCTTTATTTTTACTATTTTCTACATTGTAGAATAATAGTGAAGACAGCACAACTATGAAATAACACATATGGAATCAGTTAACAACAAATTCTTATTTAAAAGGACAGCCTACTCCTTCCTCCCTGTCAGGGAATTGAAACCAGGTCTCCCGCGTGCCCACATTCTTTAGTATGGCCATTATTGAAGGTACTTGAGGTCACCGAGAAAGTCTGGACATGGCCTGCTCTCCCTTATGTAAGGAATCAGGCACTTTCCCATGTTTACTACAGTATGTATTGTAGGCTATATTTACTTGTCAGACTGCATGGTAGCCTAATAAACAAATGCAGGTGCCTTATATCTTCAAAAATGTTAAATGCTTTATTATCCAGTACTGTATTTCTTCATCGGCATCTTTATGCTTTCGTTAATGAAATAATGATAAAAATAATATAAATATATTTTGTCATGAATCCATAACGAATTACTATGGGAATAAATATCACGGAATTACAGAAATATTGGATTAAAGTTGTCTAACAAAGGCAAACATATTGTTGCTTACTGGAAAATACTCATTCAAACACACATGTTCACGTTGTACAGCGTCATTATGGCTATTAGCAGTGCTATATTTTGGCCTTTATAAATATTATTTTGGCCTTTATTCAGATTGCAATCGCTCACTGTCGTTTTTTGTTTTAAGAAAATAATCTCCCAAATATCGTTATATATATAGCCTTCCCACTGTGGACGTCTCCTCCAATCCTCTAAATGTAATTATTGGCGGAGAGTCACGTCGTTGAAAAAAATATTTTGGGATATACTATAAGCCTACCATAGGCAAAATGAAAATGGGTTACACTACAATTAGGATGTGGAAATGTTATGCCCCTTAGATATTAATTTAGAATCCTCCAATCCTCTTATGCTGTAGCCTACTCCCGAATGCGCAATACTTGCCATTCCATCCTAACGGAAACCCTGAGGGTTTAGTTTTTCGTTTTTCTCGGAATAGAAACACCATAATATTAATCAAATTAATCCCATGTACAATGTTATTACGAAAAATGTTTTAAATTCTCTAGTAATGCCAATATGGGAGACTATCAAATGCTTCTCAGAGTTACCCTCTGGTGGTCAAACTAGCCCTTACTTGTGTTGGATTCGACATTTTGAACATTGAGATATTAAAGACATGATAGATCAGACCCATACTATATTAAGGAGTGAGATCTGTAGAAAGACAGAGTGGCTGTGGAATGTGCTGGGTGGACGGGAGGAGCTCAAAGGATTGTTATAGGGGAGGCAGATGGACATCTGTGGACTAGAAGAAGGAGGGGTTGAGGTTTGGAGGTGAGGTCAGATCCCCTTAAGGGAGTAATAAGGGTTTAGTATCTTGTTACCCTGTAACGGCTGTCTTCTGAAATGAACCAAGGCGCAGCAGGTATGTGAATACTCATATTTAATTTCAAATAAAGGAGTAGAGCATTCACTTAACAACAAAAGGGTGACAACAGTGACAGTTCTACAGGCTATACAAGCAGTGTAAAAAACAACCACCCACAACCCCACAAGGCAAAGTAGGCACCTTATGTGTGACTCCCAATCAACCACAACCCTCTACAGCTGTGCTTGATTGGAAGTCACACGGCCAAAATCAATGAAACAATAAAAAACACACACTCCCCTCTGCCACATCCTGACCCAACTACCCCCTCTACTGGTCAGGACATGACAGTACCCCCCCTCAAGGTGCAGACGCCGGGATGCACCTAAAAAAAAGGAAAACAAGAAAATCCCCAACAAAATTTAACACCTAAACAATAAGGGAGGGAAGGGAGGGTGGCTGCCGTCACCGACGGCACTGTGCTACACCCTCCCTCCCCAACCCACCTATCCTGGAGGTGGTTCAGGTGCAGGATGTGGACCTCGCTCCACCTTCGGCGTCGCCCACTTTGTTGGCGCCGATAGCTGCGCCGGGCAGACGGGCCACTCGGGCTGACCCTGGCAGACGGACCACTCTGGCTGGGTCGGAAGACATGCGGGCCACTCGGCCTGGGCCGGAAGGCATGCGGGCCACTCGGGCTGGGCCGGAAGGCAGGAGGGCCACTCGGGCTGGGCCGGAAGGCAGGAGGGCCACTCGGGCTGGGCCGGAAGGCAGGAGGGCCACTCGGGCTGGGCCGGAAGGCAGGAGGGCCACTCGGGCTGGGCCGGAAGGCAGGAGGGCCACTCGGGCTGGGCCGGAAGGCAGGAGGGCCACTCGGGCTGGGCCGGAAGGCAGGAGGGCCACTCGGGCTGGGCCGGAAGGCAGGAGGGCCACTCGGGCTGGGCCGGAGGGCAGGAGGGTCACTCGGGCTGGGCCGGAGGGCAGGAGAACCACTCGGGCTGGGCCGGAGGGCAGGAGGGCCACTCGGGCTGGGCCGGAGGGCAGGAGGACCACTCGGGCAGAACCGGGCAGTCTGGCCACTCTGGCAGAACAGGGCAGTCTGGCCACTCTGGCAGAACAGGGCAGTCTGGCAGAACAGGGCAGTCTGGCCACTCTGGCAGAACAGGGCAGTCTGGCCACTCTGGCAGAACAGGGCAGTCTGGCCACTCTGGCAGAACAGGGCAGTCTGGCCACTCTGGCAGATCCTGACAGGCCGGGCACCCTGGCAGATCAGGGCAGGCGGGCACCTCTGGCAGAACAGGGCAGTCTGGCCACTCTGGCAGAACAGGGCAGTCTGGCCACTCTGGCAGAACAGGGCAGTCTGGCCACTCTGGCAGAACAGGGCAGTCTGGCCACTCCGGCAGTTCAGGGCATTCTGGCCACTCCGGCAGTTCAGCGCAGTCCGGCCACTCCGGCAGTTCAGCGCAGTCTGGCCACTCCGGCAGTTCAGCGCAGTCTGGCCACTCCGGCAGTTCAGCGCAGTCTGACCTCTCTGGCGACTGTTGACTGGCGGGCAGCTCTGACGACTGTTGACTGGCGGGCAGCTCTGACGACTGTTGACTGGCGGACAGCTCTGACGACTGTTGACTGGCGGACAGCTCTGACGACTGTTGACTGGCGGGAAGCTCTGGTGATGGTTGACTGGCGGGCGGGCAGCTCTGGTGATGGTTGACTGGCGGGCAGCTCTGGTGACTGTTGACTGGCGAGGCTGGGCTGACGCACTAGACTCCTGATGCGTGGGGCTGGTATTGGACTTTCCAGCCTGGAGACACGCACCTCCATGCTAGTGCGTCTAGCGGGAAACACCGGACCGAAAGGGCGCACTGGCGATCTTGAGTGCAGGGTTGGCATCACCCCTTCCGGCTCGATGCTCCCCTTGCCCTGGCACCTGCGGGGCGCTGGTACTGGGTGAACTGGGCTGTGCGTCCGTATAGGCGAGATGGTGCGTACCACAGCGTAACATGGCGCCCTCCACCTCATACGCACCTCCCTGTAGTCACGGGTAGCTGGCTTACGGCTCTTCCCTGGCCTGGCCAAACTACCCGTGTGCCCCCCCCCAAAAAAAATCTTGGGGCTGCCTCTCGGGTTTGAACGCTAGTCGTGTACCTCGGAAACGTTCCCGGTGGTTCCTCTGTCCAGCTGCCTCCGCTCTCCTGAGTGCCTCCACCTGTTCCTATGGGAGGCGATCCCTTCCGGCCAGGATCTCTTCCCAGGTGTAGGCTCCCTTGCCGTCCAGGACGTCCTCCCATGTCCATTCCTCCTTTTTTTTCTCCTGTGGCTTCCTCCTCTTCTGCTGCTTGGTCCTGGTTTGGTGGGTGGTTCTGTAACGGCTGTCTTCTGAAATGAATCAAGGCGCAGCAGGTATGTGAATACTCATATTTAATTTCAAATAAAGGAGTAGAGCATTCACTTAACCTGTCTGGGGTATGTGGGACGATTTCGTCCCACCTACGTAACAGCTACTGATATTCCAGTGGCGCGATTTTTGAATCGTTAGAAATACTATTACTTCAATTTCTCAAACATATGACTATTTTACAGCTATTTAAAGACAAGAATCTCGTTAATCTAACCCCACTGTCCGATTTCAAAAAGGCTTTACAACGAAAGCAAAACATTAGATTATGTCAGCAGAGTGCCCAGCCAGAAAAAATCAGACAGCCATTTTTCAAGCTAGCATATCATGTCACATAAACCCAAACCACAGCTAAATGCAGCACTAACCTTTGATGATCTTCATCAGATGACACACCTAGGACATTGTGTTATACAATACATGCATGTCTGTTCAATCAAGTTCATATTTATATCAAAAAACAGCTTTTTGCATTAGCATGTGACGTTCAGAAAACGCATAACCCCCGGCAAACTTCCGTTGACTTTACTAACAGTTTGCTAAATTACTCACGATAAACGTTCACAAAAAGCATAACAATTATTTTAAGAATTATAGATACATTACTCCTCTATGCACTCGATATGTCCGATTTTAAAATAGCTTTTCGGATGAAGCACATTTTGCAATAATCTAAGTACATAGCCCGGCATTACAGGGCTAGCTATTTAGATACCCACCCAGGTCAGCATCCACCAAAATCACATTTCCTATAAGAAAAATGTTCTTACCTTGCTTGTTCTTCATCAGAATACACTGCCAGGACTTCTACTTCAATAACAAATGTTGGTTTGGTCCCAAATAATCCATCGTTATATCCAAACAGCGACGTTTTGTTCGTGAGTTCTAGAATGCTTCTTCCCGGTTTCGCGCATGGCGCATTGGCGTGTCAAAAATGTCTAAATATTCCATTACCGTACTTCGAAGCATGTCAACCGCTGTTTAAAACCAATTTTTATGCCATTTATGTCGTAGAGAAGTGATAATATTCCGACCGGGAGTATGCATTGAGCCTAAACAGCCGAATAAAATTTCTCCTCAGAAGCGACTCATGCACGCGCATCATTCAAAGGTCCTCCGAGCATCCACTTACAAAAGGCGATAATATGTTTCAACCTGAGGCTCCCTCGTAAACCTTCAGTTATTTCGCGGGCTCTGAGAGCCTATTGGAGCCCTGGGAATTGTCACGTTACAGCTAAGATCCTTACTTTTCAATAAAAAGACTCCTTGTCAGACAGGGTACTTCCTGCTTGAAACCTTGTCAGGTTTTTGCCTGCCATAGGAGTTCTGTTATACTCACAGACACCATTCAAACAGTTTTAGAAAATTCAGAGTGTTTTCTATCCAAACCTGAACAATAATATGCATATTCTAGCTTCTGAGTTGGTGTAGGAGGCAGTTAAAAATGGGAACATATTTTTCCAAAATTCTCAATACTGCCCCCTAGCCCAGACAGGTTAACAACAAAAGGGTGACAACAGTGACAGTTCTACAGGCTATACAAGCAGTGTAAAAAACAACCACCCACAACCCCACAAGGCAAAGTAGGCACCTTATGTGTGACTCCCAATCAACCACAACCCTCTACAGCTGTGCTTGATTGGAAGTCACACGGCCAAAATCAATGAAACAATAAAAAACACACACTCCCCTCTGCCACGTCCTGACCCAACTACCCCCTCTACTGGTCAGGACGTGACATACCCTCTTCCTGTAGAACCTTAAGATGTAAGGATTGGAGAGAAGGAGGAGTGTCTTAAGTGGGATGTATATAACTGTGATGGTGAGAAATGTTTTGCTGTCTGAATACAGCTGTGTCGACCCTTTGGGAAGAATTCAACTTGGTTAAGCTTCTCTAGTGTCCGTGAGTTATTTACTCTGAAAAATAAGAACATAACACTTGCATTAACGTAAAAAATGGCTGACAATTAAATAACCTGCCATAGAATTCTGCAGAAGCCCGCGAGGTGTGCTGCAGTATGACACAACTTTTAAAGGAGGAACCACTGTACCTATGTAACTACACAGTAAGAGCTGTAGTAACAATATTTTATTAACATGCAGTTGCATTACAGCTGCTTTGTAATTATAGGTTTCATGTTTGTTCTAATCTGTTTTCAGATTAGCGGTAATTTCCAATGATATTTGTGGCACTGGCAACTACACGGCTGAGATGAACTTGAACCTGGAGCACGGTGTTCTGCCCGGAGACTTTGTCCCAGCTCTGGGGATCATCCATGTGGTCATCAACCTGAAAACCAACAACAGTCAGGTGGAGCTAAAGTCCTGCTGTCTCTCGCCGACTGTTCAGCTTGATGAATTCAACACAACCTGTTGTGTGTTTTCCAGGTAGGTGTTCAAATTGGTTTTATTTCATACATGGGGTATCTCCAACAGCCCTACTAACTACAGCTCCAAAATGGGACTAAACCGTCAATGTTGGCAAATGAGCCAATCAAGTAAATACTGTTATGTGCTTCCTCTGTCCTGGAATCAAATCAATCCCTCTTGATCCAGGTTGTCAGGCATGTGTTGAAAGTTGGAATATTTTTTTTCACCGTATATAGAATGCACCTCCCTGGGCTTGCTTGCTGATGGTCTTACCACAATGAGGCATCGTTTCTGGGATGGTTGACAAGTTAAATACTTAGACAGCACATAGAAAAAAAAGAAAAAAAGCACAACCCCTAATACAGTATCTGCCAACAGTGAATAAGCTCTTTAGCTGTCGACTACCACTGCTGCCTATATCTGAACAGGGAATATCTATTTAAAGGGAAAAGTGTTGACAAGGAAGAGTGAACTCGTGCTGAAAATGCTTTTATCGAACATGACTTGTCTTATTAAGATTATATCGCATAAACACATCCTCATAACAGTCTTAGGAGAGGGGGAATTCATTGTAGACTCATCTTCAAATGGCAAGGTCTCCACGATCAATATGAACAGAAAGTCAATGATAACCACCAAATCCATTGTTCGTCTCTTCTTTACTTTGTGTTGACTTGCTGTTGTCGGAAACGTTTGTGACCCTTGCTATTTGAATTACACTAACTATCTAATTTAGTTCAAAACAAAGTTCAGTGTTGTTCCTATCACATGTCCTGTGAATGTTTTTGCTACTGCTGCTGCCAACCGATACTCAATTCCCCTCTCAGTCCCACAGTTCTTTAATGCAGGCAAACTTAAATCTGTTTTACCTCAATTCTATCAGCATGTCACATGTGCAACCAGAGGGAAAAAACTCTAGACCACCTTTACTCTACACACAGAGACGCATACAAAGCTCTCCCTCGCCCTCCATTTGGAAAATCTGACCATAATTATATCCTCCTGATTCCTAAAGCAGGAAGTACCAGTGACTTGCTTAATACGGAAGTGGTCAGATGACGCTGATGCTACACTACAGGACTGTTTTTCTAGCACAGACTGGAATATGTTCCGTGATTCCTCCAATGACATTGAGGAGTATACCAGCTCAGTCAGTGGCTTCATCAATAAGTGCATCGACAACGTCATCCCCACAGTGACCGTACGTACATATCCCAACCAGAAGCGATGGATTAAAGGCAACATCTGCACCGAGCTAAAGGCTAGAGCTGCCACTTTCAAGGAGCGAGACACTAACCTGGACGCTTATGAGAGATCCCGCTATGCCCTCAGACGAACCATCAAACAGGCAAAGCATCAATACAGGACAAAGATTGAATCGTACTACACCGGCTCTGACGTTTGTCGGATGTGGCAGGTGTAGTGTGCATGAGAGCACCATCTGTTCCGGACAACTGTGTGATCACACTCCGTAGCCAATGTGAGTAAGACCTTTAAACTAGTCAAGGTGCCAGAAGGACTACCAGGGCATATACTCAGGGCATGAGCCAAACAACTGGCAAGTGTATTCACTGACATTTTCAACTTCTCCCTGACCGAGTCTGTAATACCTACATGTTTCGAGCAGACCACCATTGTCCCTGTGTCCAAGAATGCGAAGGTAACCTTCCTAAATTGCTACCGCCCGTAGCACTCATGTCCGTAGCCATGACATGCTTTGAAAGGCTGGTCATGGCTCACATCAACAGCATCAATCTCAATGGCACTCCACACTGCCCTTTCTCCACACTGCCCTTTCTCTGCCCTTTCTCACCTGGACAAAAGGAACACCAATGTGAGAATGCTACAGCTCAGCGTTCAACACCATAGTGTCCACAAAGCTCATTACTAAGCTAAGGACCCTAGGACGAAACACCTCCGTCTGCAACTGGATCCTGGACTTTCTGACGGGCCACCCCCAGGTGATAAGGGTAGGAAACAATACATCTGCCACACTGATCCTCAACACTGGGACCCCTCAGGGGTGCGTGCTTAGTTCCCTTCTGTACTCCTTGTTCACCCATGACAGCATGGCCAAGTACGACTCCAACACCATCATTAAGTTTACTGACGACACAACAGTGGTAGGCTTGATCACCATCAACGATGAGACAGCCTATAGGGAGGAGGTCAGAGATCTGGCAGTGTGGTCTCTGACCTCTTCCTCAATGTGAGCAAGACAAAGGAGATGATCATGGACTACAGGAAAATAGAGGGTAGTGCATACTGCCCAATACATCACTGGGGCCAAGCTTCCTGCCATCCAGGACCTATATACTAGGCGGCAGAGGTGGGACCAAGTCATTGTTTTACAAGTCACAAGTAAGTCTCAAGTCTTAGCCCTCAAGTCCCAAGTCAAGTCTCAAGTCCTAAACTTTGAGTTTTGAGTCCTAAACAAGTCATAATGTGCTCTTCACCAAATGTAAAACCATTTCATATTTTTAACAGGAGTAATAGTATATTACATTTACGCAAATCATGAATGCTTTTAAAAATATCTATATATTTATTACTTTCCAAATAAATATTCTATTTCCATGGAAATACATGGTTAGCCATGAGAAAGAACACCCCCCCCCAATAGTGATCGACTATCAAGGATTGCTATGGGGCTCTATCGGGCGATGTAGGCTTGTACACAATCGCCCAACACACACACACACACACACACACACACACACACACACACACACACACACACACACACACACTCTCTCTGTGTGGTTACAGTTGGCTAACGTATGTCAATGGTTTTAGGAACAGCAGTAACATCAGGCAGTATTTAGGCTACCAACTTCCTAGCCAGTTGTAGCTCAATCTTGAGTGCAATGATCACTTTCCTGCACTGACTGACTGTGTGGAGGCTCATTGATTTAACTTTATGTTAGCCTACATGCTTGTTGCACCTCCGTATGTCATTTTCTTCCGCATGTTATGCAAGTTGCAACCCGTTTTTTGTTGATACAGCGTCATCTTTATATGCGAAAATAATAATTTGGGGTATCATCTTTCCAAGGGCTCCATCTGAATTCACTCGTCGACGTTCCTCTGCACTGCCACGCACAACTTTTTCTCAGCTGGCACAATTTTATTGGCTGCTGTCCGATTCAAACTGTAATCCGTTAAATGAAGAGTTGATGCACTGCACACTTTTTTAATAGCATCATATTTAATATTTGGTCTTGGGGAGGGTATCAAGTCAGGTCGAGTCAAAAGGCTTAAGTCTAAGTCAAGTCACGAGTCATTGGTGTTAAAGTCAAAGTCGAGTTGCAAGTCATCATATTTGTGACTCGAATCTGACTCAAGTCCAAGTCATGTGACTCAAGTCCACACCTCTGCTAGAGGTTGTCAGAGAAAAGCCCAAAAGATTGTCAAAGACTACAGTCACCCAAGTCATAGACTGTTCTCTCTGCTACCGCACAGCATGTGTTACCGAAGCGCCAAGTCTAGGTCTAAAAGGATCCTTAACAGCTTCTACCTTCAAGCTATAAGAGTGCTGAACAATTAATCAAATGGCCACCTGGACTATTTATATTGCCCCCCCCCCCCCTTAGTTTTTATTTTATTTTTTACTTCAGTTTATTTTGTCAATATTTTCTTAACTCTATTTCTTGAACTGCTTTGTTGGTTAATTAAGGGCTTGTAAGTAAGCATTTCACGGTCAGCACATGTGACAAATACAATTGTATTATATTTGATTTGTTGTGGTAACTTCCAGGTTAGAGCTGGACCCGCAGGGAATCAGGCTGTTACCCAGAATCCTTTCAAAATGTGCCAGCTTCACCACCAGCCTCTTCCAGATGCCTTCAATTTGAAAATAGGCCTATTTGCTGTTTGGGGTATATAGCCTTACATGTAGCCTTCAAGCTGAAACCTCACTATTGAAAGATTAAATGTGTTGTATAAAATTATTTCCCTCCAGTGACTTTGATATCAAACAACAACAACTGATGCAACATGTTTGGAGGCATATTAATAACAGAGGAATGATGTACAATACACTATGTACCTGTAAAGAGACCCAGAAGCATCCTGATTACCGGTTATCTCCTCCAACTCATCATTTTCCATATACACAAGCCGTGTATTTCTCTTTTCTAACTGCAGCAGTGTCTTCAGCACAAAGATCTCTGCTCCGAGAAGGGTCCAAAGGCTATCTCCACCAATCTGAGGAACCGCATATCTTTTGGTCCCATGTTGAAAGGAGAAGAGAATTCTTCTCTCCCAGGGGAGATGGGTAATTATTAGCGTGACTAAATAACAAATTGTGATCAATCTTTGATAATACGCTCAAAAGATCCTTATCAGAGAGGAAATTAGTGCCTGATGTATGTAGACTGTGTATGCATCCCAAATGGCACCCTATTCCCTATGGGCAAAAGTTGTGCATTATATAGGGAATAGAGTGCCATTTGGGAGGTCTTGTGTTGCTGTTTGAATTTGAGATACAACAGCTGAGATGGAGATTAGGCTTGTCAGTCTGGGGATGGTGGTGGCGTGTTCGCTGGAGACGGGGACACTGCTGCTTCTTTGGATGGCCTATAGACGGCGGTGGGCCGATTGGATGGTTTACCCAGTCCAGAGCGTGCTACAGCTGGCTGCATAGAGGAGAACTGATCCTACCATGACGAAGTAGGAGACAATGGTCAATCACGTCAGCCTGCAGACCAGACCCTGACCAGAATCAATCCAATTCACTCCTCTTATACGTGACACCCGGGCACAGCTTCTGGAGTTCGATTTATCACTCCCTTCACCGATGCAGTGAATGTCTTAACTTTACACTGTGGTAATATGACACAGACACACGTGTACAGAATAGATTACCTGATAGTTCATTATCATTTTTGTTGTTGTTGCATGACGACAATTGTTAATTCACCAAACCACTGTGCACAATGATTCAAGATGAATTGATGACATAATGTGCATATTGTAAACACCATATTATTGTTGCTAGTCTCTTTTACTAAGTCCTCTAAACCTGCGACTGTACAAGTTTGTATAATAGCAAATCTGGAAATTTGTTTGGTAAAAAGTTTATTATCCTCTCAATGTTCCTCTCAAAGTTTATTATCCTCTCTTGTCTTCTCAATTATCATCTCAAGCATGACCCATATCATCATACTAATTCTGACCAATTGCTTATACAACTGTACAGATCACTGGCTACTCTAACTGAGACACAAATGACACCGATGATTCATTAACATCTCTGTCTGCACTACTTCATCATGCATCATTTTACCTAAAATGCTACAACAATTTGTTCCTGATTTGCCACAAGCTCAACAGATTTAACAACTTCCACAATACAGGATGACTGGTCATTTCATACACATGAATTAATTACTGCTAATTAATATCCTTGTATGCAAAGCTCATATACAGTGTTTACTGTAGCATTGCCAACAGAACAGAATATCCGTTTTGGTACATAATTCATTCCTTAATTGTGTTTGGGAATCTAAGAGTTGTCCCTGTGAATTGAACATATTTTGGTGAAAACAAACTACTATATCTCAACAGCTGCGTCCTGAAGCTTATGTGACATGTGTATGTGCCCATGAGATCCGGAGTCGAGATGTAGTCTACAGTTGAAGTCAGAAGTTTACATACACTTAGGTTGGAGTCATTAAAACTCATTTTTCAACCACTCCACAAATTTCTTGTTAACAAACTATAGTTTTAGCAAGTCGGTTAGGACATCTACTTTGTCCATGACTGTCACATCCTGACCAGTAAAAGGGGTTGTTTGTTATTATAGTTTGGTCAGGGCGTGGCAGGGGGTGTTTGTTTAGGGTGTTTCGGAGTGTTTTGGTTTATGTTCTATGTTAGTGTATTTCTATGTTCGTTCTATTTGTTCTATTTCTATGCGTAGTTTATTGGGTTGACCTTCAGTTGGAGGCAGCTGTTCCTCTTTGCCTCTAATTGAAGGTCCTATTTAATAGAGGTGTTTTTGTCATGGGATTTGTGGGTAGTTGTTTCTCTGTATAGTCATTTTGTCCTTACGAGACAGTTTTTTCGTCGTTGTTTTGTTTAAGTGTTTTGTATCATGTTTCTTTATAAATAAAGAAGAAGATGAGCACTTACATTCCCGCTGTGCCTTGGTCCCATCTTTATGACGATCGTGGCAGAACTACCCACCAACAACGGACCAAGCAGCGGAGGAAGGAGCAGGAGAGGTATCTGGAATCATGGACATGGGAGGAGATTTTGGACGGGGCAGGACCATGGCACCAGACTGGGGAATACCGACGCCCTAAGGAGGAGCTGGAGGCAGCCAAGGCGGAGCGGCGCCGTTACGAGGCATTATACGCGCCGATTGGCAAACCCGAGAGGCACCCCAAAGAAATGTTTGGGGGGGGGGCAAATGGGGAGTGTGGCTAGGTCAGGCAATAGACCTGAGCCAACTCACCGTGCTTATTATGGGGAGCGTTTGGCGCGGAGAAGAGCACCGGTCTATGCGGAAGTGCGCACGATCTCGGCCATGCGCACGCACAGTCCGGTGCGATTGAAACCAGACCACCGTAAGTACCCTGCTAGAGTGGGCATCCAGCCAGGTAGGAGTATGCCTGCGCAGCTCATCTGGCCACCAGTGCGTCTCCTAGGCCCAGGCTACCCTACGCCTGCTCTACGCACGGCAGCCATCAGGCCTTTGCACAGCCCAGTGTGACCTGTGCCAGCACTCCGCCCGTGCAGGGCTACTGTGATTACCCAGCCAGGATGGGTGGTGCAGGCTGTGCGCTCCAGACCTCCAGTGCTTGTTCATGGCTCAGTGTATCCAGTTCCTGCTCCTCGCACTAGCCCTTAGGTGCGTGTCTCTAGTCTGGTGCCTCCAAAGCCAGCACCACGCACCAGGCCTCCAGTGCGTCAGCCCAGTCCAGTACGTCCTGTTCCTGCTCCTCGCACTAGCCTTGGGGTGCGTGTCTCCAGTCTGGTACCTCCAAAACTAGCACCACGCACTAGGCTTCCAGTGCGTCAGCCCAGTCCAGTACGTCATGTTCCTGCTCCTCGCACTAGCCTTGGGGTGCGTGTCTCCAGTCTGGTACCTCCAGTACCAGCCCCACGCACTAGGCTTCCAGTGCGCAGTCCCCGTCCAGAGCTTCCGACGACAGTACCCCGTCCAGAGCTTCCGACGACAGTGCCCCATCTAGAGCTTCCAGTGACAGTTTCCCATCCAGTGCTTCCGGCAATGGCCCACAGTCCGGAGCCAGCAGAGACGGCCCGCAGTCCGGAGCCAGCAGAGACGGCCCGCAGTCCAGAGCCTACAGAGACGGCCCACAGTCCGGAGCCTGCAGAGACGGCCCACAGTCCGGAGCCTGCAGAGACGGCCCACAGTCCGGAGCCTGCAGAGACGGCCTACAGTCCGGAACCGGCGCAGCCAGAGTCACCCTACAGTCCGGAACCGGCGCAGCCAGAGTCGCCCTACAGTCCGGAATCGGCACAGCCAGAGTCGCCCTCCAGTGCGGAGCACCCAGAGTCGCCCTCCAGTCCGAGGTCTCCAGCGACATGCATCAGCCCGAGGTCTCCAGCGACGCGCATCAGCCCGAGGTCTGCAGCGACGCGCATCAGCCCGAGGTCTCAAGCGACGCGCCTTAGCCCTGAGTCTTCAGCGGGTGTGGACAGGTTAGGTTGGGGACTAAGGCCGGGGCCTGAGCCACCTCCGTAGTTGGTGGATTGGGGAGGGGAGGGTGTAGCACGGGAGCCGTCGGTGACGGTAGCCACCCTCCCGTCCCTCTCTTTAGTTTGGGATTATTTTTTGTTTGTTTTTGGGGTTATTGTATTACCTAGTGAGTCTGCCTGCAGTCCGGAACCGAGTGAGTCTGCCTGCAGTCCGGAACCGAGTGAGTCTGCCTGCAGTCCGAAACCGAGTGAGTTTGGGTGGGGGTAGTAGACCGGAACCTGAGCCACCTCCAGTATAGGTGGGTTGGGGAGGAGGGGTGTTGCACGAGTGCTGTCGGTGACGGCAGCCACCCTCCCTTCCCTCCCGTTAGTTTAGGGGGATTTTTTTTGTGTTGGGGGGTATTTGTTTATTTATGTGAGGTGCATCCAGGGTCTGCACCTTTCGGGGGGGGGGGGTACTGTCACGTCCTGACCAGTAATAGGGGTTATTTGTTATTGTAGTTTGGTCAGGACGTGACAGAGGGTATTTGTTTTATGTGGTTCGGGGTGGTGGTTTGTTTAGAAGGGTGTTTGATTTATTATTTCTGGGTTATGTTCTATGTTTTTTGTATTTCTATGTTCTCTCTAGTTTAGTATTTCTATGTCTAGGTAATTGGGTGTTGGACTCTCAATTGGAGGCAGGTGTTTTTAATTGCCTCTGATTGAGGGTCCTATATATAGGTATGTGTTTGTATTAGTGTTTTGTGGGAGATTGTTTCTGTGTATAGCTTCAAGCCTTTACAGGACTGTTATTCGTCATTGTTTCTTTTTGTGTACGTGTTTATTTTGGGTTCACCTTCTTTGCCAACTAAATAAAAAAGAAGATGAGTGCACATTTCCCCGCTGCGTCTTGGTCCGCTTTATCCGACGACAACAGTTACACTCTGTCAGGAGGAATGGGCCAAAATTCACCCAACTTATTGTGGGAAGCTTGTGGAAGGCTACCCAAAACGTTTGACCCAAATTAAACAATTTAAAGGCAATGCTACCAAATACTAATTGGGTGTATGTAAACTTCTGTCTCACTGGGAATGTGATGAAAGAAATAAAAGCCGAAATAAATAATTCTCTCTACTATTATTCTGACATTTCACGTTCTTAAAATAAAGTGGTGATCCTAACTGACCTAAAACAGAACATTTCTACTTGGATTAAACGTCAGGAATTGTGAAAAACTGAGTTTAAATGTATTTGGCTAAGGTGTATGTAAACTTCCGACTTCAACTGTAGCTAACAATAACTAGCTAGCGTTGTTATAAGCTATTTTAAAAGAAAACGGCTGAGATGACTCAATCCCTTTACCTAGCTAATAAGCCCTCCTCGGCGACAATGTTATTGGGTTGCTGGAATATTAGATATGTATTTTAAATTTAAGATAACTGTCATTGAACTTGGTGGTTACTACTGATTCTACATCCGAGGTGAGAGAAATTGTCCACCTTTGTTTGTTAAGGGCTTGGAGTGATGTCATACACCCAAGAGCGTTCACCCCATCACCCAAAGGATAATAACGACTTCGTCTCCGGCTATCCTATGAAAGGAAATTGGGCGTACTGTAGTTGCCAATTTGAGCTAAATGTGTGTCCCGAGTAACCTGGGGAATGGATATAAGGCTTGATAGTTTGTGGCATATTGGCAAAATGTACTAAAAGACATATAGGAGTTTTGCGTTTGGACATTTATTACCTACCAATAGACAAAAAAAGCCCGGAAGTAGCAATTCATATCTCACAGAAAAGCAATTTGTTTTCTCATGGAGTTGTTTAATGATAGGCCTATCACTCTTCATTGTTTTGTCTATTAATAAAGATAGATCACATTGTATCGGTCTCTCATGCATACACCCCTTTCAAATTAACAGCTCAGCCTGTCTGCCATGATCTATAGCGTCCCGATGTTGAGAGAGAGTATTGAGCCAGAATTACGTAAAGCATCACTCTGATGTGTTTACTCCCTCCCTGGACAGCAGGCAAACATCACCTTTAAGATAACTCCATATGTAAATCACAGATCACACACACAGCACTTGCACACACACGCACACGCAGGGAGATCAGCGCAGACAGCCCGGAGGGAGAAGAGGCTGAGCAGATTTAGGAGGCAAGGGGAAATTGTGTTGAAGAGGATTTGTTAATAAAAAAAATCCTTGTAGTTGAAAGGGTGAACAAACCGTGCACAGCTGGAAGCAAAAAATGAGAATAGTCTCAGAATCCCAACCTCCAGGCATTATGAGACACATGGGCCCAAGTCCAAATTAATCAATGAGCCGTTAATACGAAAGCTCCTCAAAACTGCACTGCAGGGAAGGAGACAGATGCAAAAAAAGAGACGTAAGGGAAGCTGAGAAAAATTTGAGTGGCAGAGATTTGGAATGCTCTTTCAGTAGATCTGAAATATCCTGAAGCTGAACTAATTATAATTTTGTTTTGTTAACAATGTGCGAATAAAAAGCACAGTGGGTCATGCTGTACAGGCCCACAATGTACAGTATAGGCCTCTAAGCAAACCTCTCCCACATACAGTACCAGTCAAACGTTTGGACACACCTACTCATTCCAGGGTTTTTCTTTATTCTACATTGTAGAATAATAGTGAAGACATCAAAACTATGAAATAACACATATGGAATCATGTAGTAACAAATAAAAATATATTTTGGAATTTCTTTCCTTCTTAGTGCGTTTGAGCCAGTCAGTATACAGAAGATAGCCCTATTTGGTAAAAGACCAAATCCATATTATGGCAAGAACGGCTCAAATAAGCAAATAGAAATGACAGTCCATCATTATTTTAAGACCTGAATGTCAGTCAATCCAGAAAATGTCAAGAACTTTGAAAGTTTCTTCAAGTGCAGTCGCAGAACTATCAAGTGCTATGATGAAACTGGCTCTTATGAGGACCGCCACAAGAAAGAAGACCCAGAGTTACCTCTGCTGCAGAGGATACTTTCATTAGAGTTAACTGCACCTCAGATTGCAGCCCAAATAAATGCTTCACAGAGTTCAAGTAACAGACACATGTCAACATCAACTGTTCAGAGGAGACTGCATGAATCAGGCCTTCATGGTCGAATCCTGCAAATAAACCACTACTAAATGACACCAATAAGAAGAAGAGACTTGCTTGGGCCAAGAAACACGAGCAATGGGCATTAGACAGGATGATATCTGTCCTTTGGTCTGACGAGTCCAAATTTGAGATTTTTGGTTCCAACCTCTGTGTATTTGTAAGGTGCAGAGTAGGTGAACAGATGATTTCTGCATGTGTGGTTCCCACCGTGAAGCACGGAGGAGGAGGTGTGATGGTGTGGGGGTGCTTTGCTGGTGACACTGTCTGATTTATTTAGATTTCAAGGCACACTTAACCAGCATGGCTACCACATTATTCTGCAGTAATATGCCATCCCCTCTGGTTTGCGCTAAGTGGGACAATGACTTGCTTTTCAACAGAACAATAACCCAAAAAACAACATTAGGCTTTATAAGGGCTATTTGACCAAGAAGGAGAGTGATGGAGTGCTGCATCAGATGACCTGGCCTCCACAATCACCCGACCTCAACCCAATTGAGATGTTTTGGGATGAGTTGGACCGCAGAGTCAAGGAAAAGCAGTCAACACGTGCCCAGCATATGTGGGAACTCCTTCAAGACTGTTGTAAAAGCATTTCTCATGAAGCTGGTTGAGAGAATGCCAAGAGTGTGCAAAGCTGTCATCAAGGCAAAGGGTGGCTACTTTGAAGAATATCAAATCTAAAATATATTTTAATTTGTTTAACACTTTTTGGTTACTAAATGATTCCATATGTGTTATTTCATAGTTTTGATGTAGAAAATAGTCAAAATAAAGAAAACACCTTGAATGAGTAGGTGTGTCCATGAAAGATTCAATGTTACGTTTCTAAATTGTTCACGAAGGCCCACTCTGTCTCAGACAAACATACCTTGTAAAAGGTTTACTAGAGTGTAAGTATGACATAAATCTGCAAGCCATAGGCAGAACAACAGGATAACTCTAGGAGGATATCTTTATTTTCTAATCTTCCTGAATTGACTTCACATGCACCCGGGCTGCTCATAAATTACATAACTTTACACCTTTCCTGAATGATAGGCTACCACTACACTAATGGAGCAGAAAAGTGAGGACAGCATGTTCGTGCCAAATGTCACTCTTTTCCCTACACAATACTTTTAAACAAAGCCCTATGGGCATCCCCTATTAACCCCTGGTCAAAAGTTGTGCTCTAATCTAGGGAATAGGATGCCATTTGTGACGCACACAGATATTTAGAATAAGTATCAGCCAAGGAGGCATTGTTATGATAGGAGACTGGCGCTGGTGCAATCCTCCTGCAACAGCCACTGCTGCATCACCCGAGAGTCTGAATCTGCAAAGCACAATGCTAATTGATTTGCCCAGCACTGTATCTGATGTCGTCTAATTAGTTACAAGGCGTGTGCATACGGCTTGCTTGGGGACTTTTCTTTTGACTCTGAGTGCAGTTCCTCTGAGCACAGAGAAGGCAAGTGTCATACAAATGAAAGGCTTCTCTCTAGGAGGATTCCAGATGGGAGAAGTTATACAATGAGACATTTTGTTTTTCATTGTGCGTTCGAGGCCCCTGCTATCAAGGACGACTATGCATGTTAAGTCTGAAGAGAACTTAGAAGATAATATGAGATAAGCTTTGCGGGGTCTAAAAATATTATAATGAGCATATACTGTACAGTCGTGGCCAAAAGTTTTGAGAATGACACAAATATTAATTTCCACAAAGTTTTCTGCTTCAGTGTCTTTAGATATTTTTGTCAGATGTTACTATGGAATACTGAAGTATAATTACACGCATTTCATAAGTGTCAAAGGCTATTATTGACAATTACATGAAGTTGATGCAAAGAGTCAATATTTGGAGCGTTGACCCTTCTTTTTCAAGACCTCTGCAATCCGCCCTGGCATGCTGTCAATTAACTTCTGGACCACATCCTGACTAATGGCAGCCCATTCTTGCATAATCAATGCTTGGAGTTTGTCAGAATTTGTGTTTTTGTTTGTCCACCCGCCTCTTGAGGATTGACCACAAGTTCTCAATGGGATTAAGGTCTGGGGAGTTTCCTGGCCATGGACCCAAAATATCAATGTTTTGTTCCCCGAGCCACTTAGTTATCACTTTTGCCTTATGGCAAGGTGCTCCATCATGCTGGAAAAGGCATTGTTCATCACCAAACTGTTCCTGGATGGTTGGGAGAAGTTGCTCTCAGAGGATGTGTTGGTACCATTCTTTATTCATGGCTGTGTTCTTAGGCAAAATTGTGAGTGAGTCCACTCCCTTGGCTGAGAAGCAACCCCACACATGAATGGTCTCAGGATGCTTTACTGTTGGCATGACACAGGACTGATGGTAGAGCTCACCTCCGGACAAGCTTTTTTCCGGATGCCCCAAACAATTGGAAAGGGGATTCATCAGAGAAAATGACTTTACCCCAGTCCTCAGCAGTCCAATCCCTGTACCTTTTTCAGAATATCAGTCTGTCCCTGATATGTTTTTCCTGGAGAGAAGTGGCTTCTTTGCTACCCTTCTTGACACCAGGCCATCCTCCAAAAGCCTTCGCCTCACTGTGCGTGCAGATGCACTCACACCTGCCTGCTGCCATTCCTGAGCAAGCTCTGTACTGGTGGTGCACTGATCCCGCAGCTGAATCAACTTTATGACGGCACGTGTTTCCTTGCAGGTAACCATGGTTGACAGAGGAGGAACAATGATTCCAAGCACCACCCTCCTTTTGAAACTTCCAGTCTGTTATTCGAACTCAATCAGCATGACAGAGTGATCTCCAGCCTTGTCCTCATCAACACTCACATCTGTGTTAACGAGAGAATCACTGACATGATGTCAGCCTGTCCTTTTGTGGCAGGGCTGAAATTCAGTGGAAATGTTTTTGGGGGATTCAGTTCATTTGCATGGCAAAGAGGGACTTTGCAATTAATTGCAATTCATCTGATCACTCTTCATAACAGTCTGGAGTATATGCAAATTGCCATCATACAAACTGAGGCAGCAGACTTTGTGAAAATTAATATTTGTGTAATTCTCAAAACTTTTAGCCATTACTGTATGTGCTCTTTAACAGGCTTTTGAAAGTCGTTTTCAGTTGGTAAAAGAAGCTGACTTTTCAGCAAGTAGTTTTAATGTGACAGTACAGTAAAAAAATCTAAGTTTGATCAAATGTTTTCAGACTTCTTCTGATGACATACTTTAACGTCCGAGGCCATCTATTTTGTAAATCCAGCTATATGACACAATCCAAAATTAGTTTGGATTGATGATCTTTTCCATAGCTGTATCTACACGACCGATGGAGTAGGATGTGAATTAATCTTAACATTGTACCACTTTTCAGGTGAAAACAGGTAATTTTGGAGTGTAATGTTCCTTTAATGATAAAAAAGAACATTAAAGATGAAGCCATTTCCATAATCATAAAGTAGAGTACTGCTGGCAATCAAGTGTCAAGTGAGGTACATTTTTTCATCTGCGCACACAATTTCCCATAATGATCTCCCTAAGATCAATGTCAGCTCCCCTGCGAAATCGAATTAGCACAATAAAAGAATCACCATAAAAATCTGTCACTTTAAGATAGAGATACTGTATCTGTATGTTTTTTGCATTGGATGTGTCTCAATCCACCACATCCGCCTATGTAGTAACACTCCGAACGGTTTGGCCTACAAACTATTATGACACATCTATGGAAAGGTGAGACTCGTACATGTCAGTTTTGCTCTAGGACGCCAACAGGCCTCACAAGACTTGTCTGAAGGTCCCCGGTACCAGTCCCAAAAAAGTGGATGTCTAAATGGAGACTGCTTAGTGACAAAAATAAAGGATTAAATACAGTGCATACGGAAAGTATTCAGACCCCTTCCCTTGTTCCACATTCTGTTACGTTATCATGTTATTCCCTCATCAATCTACACACAATATCCCATAATGACAAAGCAAAACAGGGTTTTAGATTTTTTTTTAGAAACACACCTGCCTTTATAAAGGTCACACAGTTGACAGTGCATGTCAGAGCAAAAAACCAAGCCATGAGTTCGAAGGATTTGTCCGTAGAGTTCCGAGACATGATTGTTTTTTATTTATTTTATTTCACCTTTATTTAACCAGGTAGGCAAGTTGAGAACAAGTTCTCATTTACAATTGCGACCTGGCCAAGATAAAGCAAAGCAGTTCGACAACATTCAACAACAGAGTTACACATGGAGTAAAACAAATATACAGTCAATAATACAGAAGAAAAATAAGTCTATGTACGATGTGAGCAAATGAGGTGAGATAAGGGAGGTAAAGGCAAAAAGGCCATGGTGGCAAAGTAAATACAATATAACACTATACAATAAAACACTGGAATGGTAGATTTGTTGTAGAAGAAAGTGCAAAGTAGAAATAGAAATAATGGGGTGCAAAGGAGCAAAATAAATAAATAAATACAGTAGGGGAAGAGGGAGTTGTTTGGGCTAAATTATAGATGGGCTATGTACAGGTGCAGTGATCTGTGAGCTGCTCTGACAGCTGGTGCTTAAAGCTAGTGAGGGAGATAAGTGTTTCCAGTTTCAGAGATTTTTGTAGTTCGTTCCAGTCATTGGCAGCAGAGAACTGGAAGGAGAGACGGCCATAGGAGAAATTGGCTTTGGGGGTGACCAGAGAGATATACCTGCTGGAGATATACCTGCTGATTGATTGATACTCTGATGTCAAACACTGTCAAATACTCATGCATTAAAGCTCATCATAGCACTTGAGTGAGTATATACACTACAGCATTCCAGGTATCAGAGCTACCTGATTTATCAGGTTTCCTTCCTGCTGTCTGATGGGAACCTAAGGATTTTCTTGTCAGGCAGTGGAAACCGGTCATTACATTGCTATGCAAACAAGCAGAGACACGTTTAACCACATTTGAGTCTTAGACACACTTGTTTGCTGCATCGCCTTCTCAGTACTTTTCTACACATTTCATGGACAAAGGAGACCCCACAGAGAAATTAATCTGGGTTTATGTGAGATTAGAGACGGTGTTGTGACACACAGGAGGAGCTCTGCCCCCATGGATCGTGTTGGCGGGGGCATCGAGAAGTTCAGGATCTTCAAGAAGGAGGACTTTGAGGCTGACTGGATTAAGGTGACGGAACGCAGCTTTGGCCAGGTCTACAGAGTGAAACTCAAGCTTTGGAGGGATAAGTGTGCCCTGAAAAGCTTCGATACCATCTTCACTCGCACCAGTTTCTTCATGTATTGTTATTGTGGCTTTATGACAGGATATACTCTAGAACAGAGCAACCAATAAATCACGTCAGTTAATTGCCAGTTTTTAATAGAATAACAATCACTAAAAGAGAACATATTTGGGCGTTTGGATAAGTAGCAGTTTGCAGTAGTGGTCTAAATACCGGGAAAATACATTTGAATAAATTTGAAAGATTGAAACTGACAACACAATTTTTTTTGCTGAGGCTGGTCAGGTGTGAAAAAACCCTGTCAACTCTCCCTTACACTTGTCCTTTTTTTGTTTGTAGGAGAATGATAGAGGAGGCATCCAAGATGGAGAAAGTGACATTCAAGTACATCTACGGGGTGTGTAATGACCCTCCCGGCATGGTGATGGAGTACATGAGTAATGGCTCCCTGGATCATCTCCTCACCAGCCACATGTTGATGATGTGGCCCAAGAAGTTCCAAACGGTTCACGAGGCCACCATGGACATGAACTTCCTTCACAGCATGAAACCTCCACTTCTCCACCTGATCCTCAAGCCTTCAAACATCCTTCTACACGATCACCTCCACATCAAGGTGAGGATAGCTCTTTAGAGACGCTGATATGCCGTTAAAGCAGCTATTACTTTTTTTAAAGTGTAATGAGCGAGACGAGGGTCATTAATGATCTCGACTCTTTTTTAATTAGGCATGCAAACATTAAAAAGTGTAGGGTTATATTTCAATAAGAGTTCAGTGGTACATGCTAATGATTATCAGTATGAATAAAATTTCCCTCCAAAGATTTCAGATTTTGGCTTAATTAAGTGGGAGGTTGGGAGCAAGAAGGAATTCATTGAGAATTTGACGGCAAGAGGAAACATTTGCTACATACCTCCAGAGACTTTTACCCTGTGCCCTGAGCATCCGGGAACCAAGTTCGATGTTTACGGGTAAGGTTGTTGCCAAAGGCGAATTCCTACAAACTCACACATAGGCCCACTATAGAACTGTGTCAATAGGCTAGTTCTCTCTCTCTGCAGACAAATTCCCTAGTGTATGAAGTAATACAAACAAACTAACTATAATTAACACTAACTCTAATTTATTAACACTAACTATAAGTCACAGATTTTTTTCAATATTGTTTCTAATGAGGTATTATCTTTGATCATGTAATTTAGATTTAATAGACACTTAACAAAAATATAAATGCAACATGTAAAGTGTTGGTCCCATGTTTCATGTGCTGAAATAAATTATCCCAGAAAATGTCCATACACACAAAAAAATCGTATTTCTCTCCAATTCTCTGCACAAATTTGTTTGCATCCCTGTTACTGAGCATTTCACCTTTGCCAAGATAATCCATCCACCTACAGGTATGGCATATCAAGAAGCTGATTAAACAGCATGATTATTACACAGGTGCACCTTGTGCTGGGGACAATAAAAGGCCACTCTAAAATGTGCAGTTTTGTCAACAACACAATGCCACAGATGTCTCAAGTTGAGGGAGCGTGCAATTAGCATACTGAATGCAGAAATGTCCACCAGAGCTGTTGCCGGAGAATTGAATGTTAATTTCTCTACCATAAGCCACCTCCAAAATCATTTTAGAGAAATTGGCAGTATGTCCAACCAGCCTCACAACCACAGACCATGTGTAACCACGCCAGCCAAGGACCTCCACATCCTGCTTCTTTACCTGCAGGATCGTCTGAGACCAGTCACCAGGACAGCTGATGAAACTGTGGGCAAATACTCACCTTTGATGGCCACTGGTGCGCTGGAGAAGTGGGCTCTTCATGGATGAATCCCGCTTTCCACTGTACCAGGCCGATGGCAGACAGCATTTATAGAGTTGTATGGGCGAGTGGTTTGCTGATGTCAATGTTGTGAACAGAGTGCCCCATGGTGGTGGTGAGGTTATGGTATGGGCAGGCATAAGCTACGGACAACAAACACAATTGTATTTTATCGATGGTAATTTGAATGCACAGAGATACCGTGACTAGATCCTGATGCCCATTGTCATGCCATTCATCTGCCGCCATCACCCATGTCGCAAAGACCTGTACACAATTCCTGGGAGCTGAAAGTGTCCCAGTTTTTCCATGTCCTGCATACTCACCAGACATGTCACCCATTGACCAGGTTTGGGATGCTCTGGATTGACGTGTACGTCAGCGTGTTCCAGTTCTCATCAATATCCAGCAACTTCACACAGCCATCAAAGAGGAGAGGGACAACATTCCACAGGCTACAATCAACATCCTGATCAACTATATGCAAAGGAGATGTGTTGTGCTGCTTGAGGCAAATGGTGGTCACACTAGATACTGACTGGTTTTCAGATCCACGCCCTTACCTTAATTTTTTTTTTTTAAACGTATCTGTGACCAACAGATGCATATTTGTATTCCCAGTCATGTGAAATCAATAGATTAGGGCATAATGTCACTTCCTGACCATAGAAAGCTTTTATTTTCTATGGTAGAGTAGGTCAGGGCGTGACAGGGGGTTTTGTCTATTTTACATTTTCTGTTTTTTTTGGGGGGACAATCTCCAATTAGAGGCAGCTGGTCATCGTTGTCTCTAATTGGGGATCATATTTAGTAGTTGTTTTTTCCACCTGGGTTTGTGGGAGATTAATTTTTGAGGTAGTGTATGTTGCACCTCTTCGTCACGGTTTGTTGGTTTAATTAGTTTATTTGTATGTCTGGCATAGTTTCACAGTTAAATAAAATATGTGGAATGATACACCGCTGCGCCTTGGTCTCGTTCATACAACACCCTTGACACATAATGAACGGATTTCAATTGAAGGATTTCCTTATATGAACCGTAACTGAGTAAAATCTTTGAAATTGTTGCATGTTGCATTTATATTTTTCTTCAGTCTAATTAGACACATGGGGAAAGAACCACATACACGTTATCCGGTATTACGTGTTCCTTGTTTTAATTTAGCTTCTCTGTTGTTATGTGGGAAATCCTGACCTTATCAAGGTGGGAAATGTGAGTAGTGGTAATGCATTCTGATTCATGTATCAGATTTTTTTTTTATTGAATCACAGACACAGTAGTGTTTGACAAAGTTCAGGTTGTTAAAACTATACGAGCTAATAATCACATTTTACTTTGAGGTAATTTTTTCAAATTATTTCTCATCTGAATGAACACATAACTTCCTGTGATACAGGTAAAAGGTCAGGTGTGGAAAAGATCTCTGATGACAAGCCACACGAAAGTGAGCAGATGATCACAATAATGCAACGGTGCTGGGATCAGGATCCCAGAGATAGGCTGACTTCTCAGGTAACACTTCACCTGATTGCAGATCTGTTTGTGCTGTAAAATACTGTAGAATAGAATGGAAACATTATTGTTAATTTGGTTAGAAAGAAAAAAAAAAGATTCAGTTTTCCCATGTTGAGAGGCACAGGGTCAGCCACAGTGCAGTGCAAGATGAAGAGATATTTTGGGGCTTTACTCAATGGCACAATAGTAATGATCTGAAACCAGCAGCCCTCCAGTAGCCAATTCAGTCCACATCTTTCCATTGCCATGCTTCTGGGCTACCTACGGCCAACCAACTCCTGTGGTCATTGTCATCAGGCTAGATAACATTGTGTATCCCTCGCCATACCAAACAGCAAACAACAACAAAACAAGCCTATCTTGGAGACAACAAAAGGGGGAGAATAGCCACACCGTGTTATTATCAGAAACAGTATAGAAACAGAATGGCCACCACTTTGTAATCACTAAAAGTCAAGAAAGAAATTATGAACGTTCTTTGTTGTCTCCAAGTGCCATAGGCTTAACTTTTCCACAACAATAAAATAAACCTTTTAAACCCACACATTACCCATGTGAGTGCTCCAGCGCAATGTTTCTTCAAAACAAGGCAAGCCCATCTGTTGGAGAATCACACAATATGGCTGAACATGTTGTGTGGTCTTTGTTCAGTAAACGATTGGCTGATCTTACACTGGCTGAGGCCAGATCCTCAGACGGGTTGCAAAGGGAGGGTCTATTACTGGTAACGTTAGAAATTTACCAGTAAACTACCAGAATGTTGGTAAATTTCAAGGATTTTATGGAATTTTCATCACAAGAAATCTAGTGGCCTTTTTAAGTACATCAGATTATCACTGGTGTCTGTAATTATCTCTGGCCCACTGCGTGGCCTTAACTTGTCCCACTATTGTTTGTGGAGATATGCTCTGATGAAGGTCAACTGACTGAAAGCTTAGTCTCTATTAAAATGTATTTGTATCTGACTGGAAGTTTGCGGATACTTTTTCCTGTTTCTCAAATTATGCATTTTGCTTCCAGCACCTTCACTATTCAGTTTTGGGTGTGCGGTAGATTCTGCCTATTTATCTACATGGATTTTCATCACATGTAAAAAATACAACATAGTAAAATAAGATGATTTTAAGATAAAGAAATGGAATGACAAAGCTGTAAAACATTATCCTAAATATAACCCATCAACTTAGTGAAAACCATTTGTGTGTTTCAGTATTAAATATCTTTTATATTTTTTTACACACTCGTATTCATTTTACTATGTCCACATATGTTTGTTGTAAACATTTAGGGGCCGAACTGTTTGTTGTGAAAAAAGTAAATAATTGGAAGAGTTGCAGAGGTAATTGAAAATAATGCCATTGTTGATTAGATATAGGATATTTTCTCTTGAACCATATGGTCTATTTACTAAAAACTCATGGACAATACGGACACAGATATATATATATATATATATATATATAAAAAAGAATAATTTACACTACCGGTCAAAAGTTTTAGAACACCTACTCATTCAAGGGATTTTCTTTACTTTTACAATTTTATACATTGTAGAATAATAGTGAAGACATCAAAACTATGAAATAACACATATGGAATCATGTAGTAACGAAAAAAGGGTTAAACAAATCAAAATATATTTTATATGTGAGGTTCTTCAAATAGCCACTCTTTGCCTTGATGACAGCTTTGCACACTCTTGGCATTCTCTCAACCAGCTTCACCTGGAATGCTTTTCCAACAGTCTTGTTGGAGTTTCCACATATGCTGAGCACTTGTTGGCTGCTTTTCCTTCACTCTGCGGTCCGACTCATCCCAAACCATCTCAATTTGGTTGAGGTTGGGGGATTGTGGAGGCCAGGTCATCTAATGCAACACTCCATCACTCTCCTTCTTGGTAAAATAGCCCTTACACAGCCTGGAGGTGTGTTTTGGCATCCCAAACTAGATGGGATGCCGTATCGCTGTAGAATGCTGTAGTAGCCATGCTGGTTAAGTGCGCCTTGAATTCTAAATAAATCAGACGCCAGCAAAGCACCCCCACACCATAACACCTCCTCCCCCATGCATTACGGTGGGAAATACACATGCGGAGATCATCTGTTCACCCACACCGTGTCTCACAAAGATTGCACCGTTTGGAACTAAAAATCTCCTATTTGGACTCCAGACCAAAGGACAAATTTCCACCGGTCTAATGTCCATTGCTCATGTTTCTTTGGCCCAAGCAAGTCTCTTCTTCTTACTGGTGTCCTTTAGTAGTGGTTTCTTTGCAGCAATTCGACCATGAAGGCCTGATTCACACAGTCTCCTCTGAACAGTTTATGTTGAGATGTGTCTGTTACTTGAACTCTGTGAAGCAGTTCTTTGGGCTGCAATTTCTGAGGCTGGTAGCTCTAATAAACTTACAGTATTCTCTGCAGCAGAGGTAACTCTGGGTCTTCCATTCCTGTTACGGTCATCATGAGAGCCAGTTTGAATACATTTTACTATTAAAGCATAAATGTCTAAAGTTACCATAGATTTCCATAGATTACCTGTTAATTACAGAAAATGATGGTAAATTTGGTAAATTACCGGTAGTTTATTTAACAAGTTGTTTTTTTTTTACCCTCACTCTGACCTGAATTGCACAGCACTCAGTAACTCTGCATCTGTTTCTGTTATAGATCATAATGAACCTGTTCAGGGCTTGTAGACTAAGATTTCTGATCTTAGACTTTGAGGAGACTCAGAGAGCACATGCTCTGCTCACTGTAATGTTTATTGATGTGAGATGCCTTATTGTAATATTCTAAAATTAACTCGGATAAGATTGGATCATTTACAGGAGCTGCAGGTCACCTAGTTAGGAAGCAATTCAGGCAGAGGATTAAAGTGCCATGTTAATGAATACTAATGAACACCATATGTATGCAAACACTGCCGCATCGAAATTAGCAACACTTTTCCGGTCCTGTAAGCATATCGGTGGGATTTGATTTATGCATCAAACTTTGTTACAACCACAATTTGATTAGCTGCATTATCATCCCCTCCTCTATTGAGCCAGTAGGCCTATATTTTCCATATTACAGCATTATTATGCATAAGAATAGGTTATTTGCATTCTACTATCATAAAATGGACACCTTAAATCTGTATGAACAAAGGTGTACGTTTGTTTCAGTGTGATTTTTCTTGGGCCCTTGAATATTGTCTTGGCTACAGCAGTTGTTGTACATCATGAAACGTTTTCATAAAACTATAGTGCCTCATGGATTTTATAATCTGTTTTTCCCAAGATGAAAAACACCAATGTTCGAACAGAATTCTAAATGAACAACTTACAATATTCACACGTGTACACATCTTGTTAACATTTTGAGTATGACGGATGCATGCAGCAATTTGAGATTCTGTTATCAACATACCCTTTGTCTGTTTCTTTATTTCCAGATACTGTTCGAAAGACAGACGCTCTGAGTGACGTCCTGGGAATAGGTGGATGAAGCAAAGGGGAAAGATACACTCACCTGATTATACCATGCTGTCGTCCAGCTGCAGAAGAGTGAGTGCTCAGTGCTGCATCCTCCATCAATGTTGAGATAACAGATAGAAAGCTCTCTCTCTCTGTCTGTCTCTCATGGTTTGCTCTCCCATGTGTATTTAAAAAAAGCCCTTGATAATGCCAACTGTATGGTTGTATAACGTGTGCATCTTATAAACAGTTCTCCTTAGCTCCAGTCACATGTCCATCTGGTGCATCTCCAATATATGGGACAGAAAATGTTCTGCAGAATATCAATAGCTAACTGTTACATGTCAAGGTGATAAATAACTACTCCATTAATAACAACATTCACTTGTTGATGTGCTGCAATTATGACAACCTACTACTAACACTTCATTTTCATTATATCTCCATTAAGAAATCCACGTGCTCACTCGCCAACCCTTCAGGTTGGAACTGAAGAAGGAAATGCTTTGCTAGTTAGAGAAATTTACAAAAAGCTGTCCCTCTGGATCATCTGACAAAATGTTTATTTAGCTCTGGCTCTTAGACCTGGGACGAAACAACAACTGTGCAAAATGAATAATGCATAGGAGGAAAGCCTTGTCTCTCTTTAGATAAAGCCAACTTGTATGCAAATTCATGCACATTTTAATAAACCATGGCTAACAGCCATGAGAACGTTGTGCGTCTCCTCCTGACGCGGCTGGGGAGCGCCGACGAGCGTGAGGAGCTCCATGGGAGGATGGTGCTTCACGTGGAAAGTGTGTACGGCCACCTGACCATCACCAAGCTCCTGCTCAGTAAGGGAGTTGACCACACCGGGATGGACCACTCCCTGACCACTGCTCTACACCTGGCAGCCGAGGAGGGCCACAACAGGGTGGCCAGGCAGCTGGTGACAGCTGGTGCCGGTCAACTCCCTGGACAGCTGACATTACACCCCTTTCCACTTCGCTGCCCTCAATGGACACACAAGCATCTGCAGGTTGCTGTTGGGCAACGGGGCGATCCCCGACCCCAGGAACCTCCAGGGTTGGACGCCAATGCACTTGGCTGCGCTGAAGGGGAAGCCCACCAGGGCTCTGTGGACCTGCCAGGGAAGGGCGGCTGGACGCCCCTCCACTTGGCCTGCCACCACAGGCAGAAAAATGTGGTGTCCAAGCTGCTGGCAGCTAAGGCCGATCCCAACGTGGCAGAGGATAGCGGTTGGACGGCACTCCACTTGGAGTGTAACGGCAGGCTTTTCCCCAGTGTGCTCCAGCTTATCATGCATCGTGCCAACGTAAACGCTCAGAACAGCCAGGCCACCCCGTTACACCTGGCTGCCTAGACTGGCAGCGTTCTCATTAGCAAAGCCCTGCTATTCAACGGGGCAGAGAGGATTAGTAAGGATTCGACAGGCTGCACAGGCCTATACCTGGCCAGGAAGTGTCAGAAAGAGGAGGTAGTGCAGCTACTGGAGGACAGTTGGTGAGCCTTTCACACTACTGAGCCGAACCAAGCTGAGCAATGCCAAACTGTACTGAGCTGAACCGAGCCAAACATAACTGAGCTACTGAGCTGGCGTGGTTACATATCCACTATTGTTGCTGGAACTATGCTAAAAATAAGCTATCCGAGTCAGTACAATTTGGTTTGGGTTGGCAAGATGGTGTACTAGAGAGGGTACTAGAAAGCGAACAACGGCATGCTGAAATATAACTCTGGACAGGGTAAAACTGATGTCAGGCGTAGTGACAGTAGAGTACATCACTGTTGGGAAGAGTGTATTGATTCTCTCTACTGATTTATGTCCCTACGGTGTCTAAGCTGCTTATGGGCAGGTGGGACGGTAGCGTCCCACCTGGCCAACATCCGGTGAAATTGCAGAGGGCCAAATTCAAAATACAAAAATACTCATAATAAACATTCATAAAATATACAAGTGTTACACATCGGCTTAAAGATGAACTTAATCCAGCCGCTGTGTCAGATTTCAAAAAGGCTTTACGGTGAAAGCAAACCATGCGATTATCTGAGGACATCGCCCCGCTTACAAAAGCATACAAACATTTTCCAGCCAAGTAAAGGAGTCACAAAAGTCAGATATAGCGATAAAATGAATCACTTACCTTTGATGATCTTCATATGGTTGCACTAACAAGACTCCCTGTTACACAATAAATGTTAGTTTTGTTCGATAAAGTCCCTCTTTATGTCCCAAAAACTCAGTTTTGTTGGCGCTTTTAGTTCTGTAATCTACTGGCTCCAGGACGAATACATCCTAATAGTACCGGTAAAGTTTGTCGAAACATGTCAAACCATGTTTCTAATTAATCCTCAGGTTGTCTATTGTCTAAATAATCAATAATATTTCAACTGGACAATAGCGTTTTCAATAGAAAGGAAAAACAACGAACGGCGCTCTATCGGTCACGCGCGCAAAGCAGCTCTGCATTCTTCCCCTGTCCTCTGACTAAAAGGTATTTTTACTCATGGTTTTTCAAAATACAAGCCTGAAAGCATGTCTAAAGACTGTTGACATCTAGTGGAAGCCATAGTCATTCCAATCTGGGCCCTATCCCATAACATAGTCAATAGGCATTCAATGGAAAACAACTCACATCAAAAAAATCCCACTTCCTGGATGGATTTTCCTCAGATCTTCGCCTGCCATATCAGTTCTGTTATACACAGACATTATTTTATCAATTTTAGAAACTTCAGAGTGTTTTCTATCCAATACTACCATGCATATGTATATCCTAGCTTCTGGTCCTGAGTAACAGGCAGTTTACTTTGGGCACGTTTGTCATCCAAACTTCAAAATACTGCCCCCTACCCAAGAGAGGTTTTAAGAATGTTATTCTAAATGCTCAATGTTATTTTGTTATGTTAATTTAAATGGTTCAATTATTGTTTTAGTGCTCAAGGATGACCTTACTGTATGTTGTTGACGTCTATAAAAATGTAATTATAACTCTGACCACGAGTGGATAATGAAATCATTTTTCATTAGCTGGCAAAAAGTGGTTTATCCTTCTCCTCACTGTGGTGACCAACCAAGAGGACTATATCTTGTGCAGGACTCAGCTGTCACACATTACTGTATATTGAATAGAACTGAAATGCATTGAGAAATATACTTACTTTCCTCCTATGCCTTATTCATTTTGCACAGTTGTTGTTTTGTCCCAGGTCTAAGAGCTAAATAAACATTTTGTCAGATGATCCAAAGGAACAGCTTTTTGTCAATTTCTCTAACTAGCAAAGCATTTCCTTCTCCAGTTTCAGTATGTGAAAAACACTTGGTAGAATTGCATTTTAAATGTCATCCCTAGTGGCACTGCGACACGTTGAACATGAGTTAACATGTCTTCCTTATGTTTTCCCATACTTACAGTGCCTTCGGAAGGTATTCAAAGCCCTTTCCATATTCCACATTTTGTTACGTTACAGCCTTATTCTAAAATGGATTCCATAAATAAAAATGCTCAGCAATCTACACACAATACCCCATAATGACAAAGCGAAAACAGGTTTTTCGAAATGTACACTGCTCAAAAAAATAAAGGGAACACTAAAATAACACATCCTAGATCTGAATGAATGAAATAATCTTATTAAATACTTTTTTCTTTACATAGTTGAATGTGCTGACAACAAAATCACACAAAAATAATCAATGGAAATCCAATGTATCAACCCATGGAGGTCTGGATTTGGAGTCACACTCAAAATTAATGTGGAGAACCACACTACAGGCTGATCCAACTTTGATGTAATGTCCTTAAAACAAGTCAAAATGAGGCTCAGTAGTTTGTGTGGCCTCCACGTGCCTGTATGACCTCCCTACAACGCCTGGGCATGCTCCTGATGAGGTGGCGGATGGTCTCCTGAGGGATCTCCTCCCAGACCTGGACTAAAGCATCCGCCAACTCCTGGACAGTCTGAGGTGCAACGTGGCATCGGTGGATGGAGCGAGACATGATGTCCCAGATGTGCTCAATTGGATTCAGGTCTGGGGAACGGGCGGGCCAGTCCATAGCATCAATGCCTTCCTCTTGCAGGAACTGCTGACACACTCCAGCCACATGAGGTGTAGCATTGTCTTGCATTAGGAGGAACCCAGGGCCAACCGCACCAGCATATGGTCTCACAAGGGGTCTGAGGATCTCATCTCGGTATCTAATGGCAGTCAGGCTACCTCTGGCGAGCACATGGAGGGCTGTGCGGCCCCCCAAAGAAATGCCACCCCACACCATGACTGACCCACCACCAAACCGGTCATGCTGGAGGATGTTGCAGGCAGCAGAACGTTCTCCCCGGCGTCTCCAGACTCTGTCACGTCTGTCACATGTGCTCAGTGTGAACCTGCTTTCATCTGTGAAGAGCACAGGGCGCCAGTGGCGAATTTGCCAATCTTGGTGTTCTCTGGCAAATGCCAAACGTCCTGCACGGTGTTGGGCTGTAAGCACAACCCCCACCTGTGGATGTCGGGCCCTCATACCACCCTCATGGAGTCTGTTTCTGACCGTTTGAGCAGACGCATGCACATTTGTGGCCTGCTGGAGGTCATTTTGCAGGGCTCTGGCAGTGCTCCTCCTGCTCCTCCTTGCACAAAGGCGGAGGTAGCGGTCCTGCTGCTGGGTTGTTGCCCTCCTACGGCCTCCTCCACGTCTCCTGATGTACTGGCCTGTTTCCTGGTAGTGCCTCCATGCTCTGGACACTACGCTGACAGACACAGCAAACCTTCCTGCCACAGCTCGCATTGATGTGCCATCCTGGAAGAGCTGCACTACCATAGCCACTTGTGTGGGTTGTAGACTCCGTCTCAGGCTACCACTAGAGTGAAAGCACCGCCAGCATTCAAAAGTGACCAAAACCTCAGCCAGGAAGCATAGGAACTGAGAAGTGGTCTGTGGTTTATTGGGGGTGTCTTGCTAATTGCCTATAATTTCCACCTGTTGTCTATTTCATTTGCACAACAGCATGTGAAATTTATTGTCAATCAGTGTTGCTTCCTAAGTGGACAGTTTGATTTCACAGAAGTGTGATTGACTTGGAGTTACATTGTGTTGTTTAAGTGTTCCCTTTATTTTTTGGAGCAGTGTTTTTAAAAAACAAAAACAGAAATACCTTGTTTACATAAGACTGCTATAGTGAAGGAAAAAAGTATATGATCCCCTGCTGATTTTGTACGTTTGCCCACTGACAAAGAAATGATCAGTCTATAATTTTAATGGTAGGTTTATTTGAACAGTGCGAGACAGAATAACAACAAAAAATCCAGATAAACACATGTCAAAAATGTTATAAAATGATTTGCATTTTAATGAGGGAAATAAGTATTTGACAAAACATTACCTAGTATTTGGTGGCAAAACCCTTGTTGGCAATCACAGAGGTCAGACGTTTCTTGTAGTTGGCCACCAGGTTTGCACACATCTCAGGAGTGATTTTGTCCCACTCCTCTTTGCAGATCTTCTCCAAGTCATTAAGGTTCGAGGCTGACGTTTGGCAACTCGAACCTTCAGCTCCCTCCACAGATTTTCTATGGGATTAAGGTCTGGAGACTGGCTAGGCCACACCTGGAACATAATGTGATTCTTCTTGAGCCACTCCTTTGTTGCCTTGGCCGTGTGTTTTGGGTCATTGTCATGCTGGAATACCCATCCACGACCCATTTTCAATGCCCTGGCTGAGGGAAGGAGGTTCTCACCCAAGATTTGACGGTACATGGCCCCGTCCATCGTCTCTTTGATGCGGTGAAGTTGTCCTGTCCCCTTAGCAGAAAAACACCCCCAAAGCATAATGTTTCCACCTCCGTGTTTGACGGTGGGGATGGTGTTCTTGGGGTCATAGGCAGCATTCCTCCTCCTCCAAACACGGCGAGTTGAGTTCATGCCAAAGAGCTCCATTTTGTTCTCATCTGACCACAACACTTTCACCCAGTTGTCCTCTGAATCATTCAGATGTTCATTGGCAAACTTCAGACGGGCATGTATATGTGCTTTCTTGAGCAGGGGGACCTTGCGGGCACTGCAGGATTTCAGTCCTTCACGGCGTAGTGTGTTACCAATTGTTTTCTTGGTGACTATAGTCCCAGCTACCTTGAGATCATTGACAAGATCCTCCCGTGTAGTTCTGGGCTGATTCCTTACCGTTCTCATGGTCATTGCAGCTCCACAACATGAGATCTTGCATGGAGCCCCAGACCGAGAGAGATTGACAGTTTTTTTGTGTTTCTTCCATTTGCCAATAATCGCACCAACTGTTGTCACCTTCTCACCAAGCTGCTTGGCGATGGTCTTGTAGCCCATTCCAGCCTTGTGTAGGTCTACAATCTTGTCCCTGACATCCTTGGAGAGCTCTTTGGTCTTGGCCATGGTGGAGAGTTTGGAATCTGATTGATTGATTGCTTCTGTGGACAGGTGTCTTTTATACAGGTAACAAGCTGAGATTAGGAGCACTCCCTTTAAGAGTGTGCTCCTAATCTCAGCTCGTTACCTGTATAAAAGACACCTGGGAGCCAGAAATCTTTCTGATTGAGAGGGGGTCAAATACTTATTTCCCTCATTAAAATGCAAATCAATTTATAACATTTTTGACATGCGTTTTTCTGGATTTTTTTGTTGCTATTCTGTCTCTCACTGTTCAAATAAACCTACCATTAAAATTATAGACTGATCATTTCTTTGTCAGTGGGCAAACGTACAAAATCAGCAGGGGATCAAATACTTTTTTCCCCTCACTGTATGAGACTCAAAACTGAGCTTAGGTGCATCCTGTGCATTGAAGGTCCTCAATAACACAGTGGCCTCCATCATTCTTAAATGGAAGAAGTTTGGAACCGCCAAGACTCTTCCAAGAGCTGGCCGCCCAGCCAAACTGAGCAATCGGGTGAGAAGGGTCTTGATCAAGGAGATGACCAAGAACCCAATGGTTACTCAGAGAGCTCTAGAGTTCCTCTGTGGAGATGGTTGTCCTTCTGGAAGGTTCTCCCATCTCTGCAGCACTCCATCAATCAGGCCTTTATAGTAGAGTGACCAGATGGAAGCCACTCCTTATCAAAAGGCACATGATAGCCCACTTGGATTTTGCCAAAAGGCACCTAAAGACTCTCAGACCATGAAAAACAAGATTCTCTGGTCTGATGAAAATCAAGATAGAACTCTTTGGCCTGAATGCCAAGCATCACATCTAGAGGATGCCTCGCACCATCCCTACGGTGAATCAAAGTGGTGGCAGCATCATGCTGTGGGGATGTTTTTCAGCGGCAGGGACTGGGAGACTAGCCAGGATCAAGGCAAATAGGAACGGAGCAAAGTACAGAAATATGATGAAAACCTGCTCCAGAATGCTCAGGACCTCAGACTGGTGCGAAGATTCACCTTCCAACAAGACAACGAACCTAAACACACAGCCAAGACAACGCAGAAGTGGCTTTGGGACAAGTCTCTGAATGTCCTTGAGTGGCCCAACCAGAGCTCGGACTTGAACCAGATCGAACATTTCTGGAGAGATCTGAAAATAGTTGTGCAGCAATGCTCCCCATCCAACCTGACAAAGCTTGAGAGGATCTGCAGAGAAGAATGGGAGGAATTCCCCAAATACAGGTGTGCCAAGCTTGTAGCGTCATACCTAAGAAGACTTGAGGCTGTAATCGCTGCCAATGGTGCTTCAACAGAGTACCGAGTAAAGGGTCTGAATACTTATGTAAATGTGAAATTTCAGTATTTTTTATTTGAGTAAATTAGCAAGAATTTCTACAAACCTGTTTTTTCTTTGTCATTATGGGGTACTGTGTGTATTTAAAAAAATATATAATACATTTTACAATAAGGCTGTAACCTAATAAAATATGGAAAAAGTCAAGTGGTCTAAATACTTCCCGAAGGCACTGTATCTTCTCATGGCCATGGCACAGGTGAAATACTCTAGCATAGTAGCCATGACCGTACTGTAACATATCCCATGAGTTGTTATCATAGAAAAACACATGTAGTCATCTAGTACTCATACCATACCAAATATACCCTAGTAAAACTGACCATCCTACCGATCCTCGAATTCGGCGATGTCATTTACAAAATAGCCTCCAATACCCTACTCAACAAACTGGATGCAGTCTATCACAGTGCCATCCGGTTTGTCACCAAAGCCTCATATACTACCCACCACTGCGACCTGTACGCTCTCGTTGGCTGGCCTTCGCTTCATAATCGTCGCCAAACCCACTGGCTCCAGGTCATCTACAAGACCCTGCTAGGTAAAGTCCCCCCTTATCTCCGCTCACTGGTCACCATAGCAGTATATCTCTCTGGTCACCCCCAAAGCCAATTCCTCCTTTGGCTGTCTCTCTTTCCAGTTCTCTGCTGCCAATGACTGGAACAAACTACAAAAATCTCTGAAACTGGAAACACTTATCTCCCTCACTAGCTTTAAGCACCAGCTGTCAGAGCAGCTCACAGATCATTGCACCTGTACATAGCCCATCTATAATTTAGCCCAAACAACTACCTCTTCCCCTGCTGTATTTATTTATTTTATTTTGCTCCTTTGCACCCCATTATCTCTATTTCTACTTTGCACTTTCTTCTACTACAAATCTACCATTCCAGTGTTTTACTTGCTATATTGTATTTACTTTGCCACCATGGACTTTTTTGCCTTTACCTCCCTTATCTCACCTCATTTGCTCACATCGTACATAGACTTATTTTTCTACTGTATTATTGACTGTATATTTGTTTTACTCCATGTGTAACTCTGTGTTGTTGTATGTTGTCGAACTGCTTTGCTTTATCTTGGCCAGGTCGCAATTGTAAATGAGAACTTGCTCTGAACTTGCCTACCTGGTTAAATAAAGGTGAAATAAATAAATAAATAAAAATATCAGATCTGTTTGACCTACTTAATGCTTCACTGACAGCTGGAAGTGAACCGAAACCTGTGTGCAATGTTATGTAAACCTTCCCAGAATGTTTGTCTCACCAGAGAGGAATGATATCAATGTGAAGCATTCTAATCACTTTCACTACCACCATCTCCCTGAGAAGATAACTGGTTTGACAGCATTTCTCTCTCCCCAAACAGTATGCTGATCTCTTTCTGACACCAGTGCATTTCTCCCAGATCTGCAGGATTTGATAAACACACCTCATTCATAAAAGAGTGTGTGCCACTCCCATCCACATTAGTTGACAGCAGACCCCCTGAAAAAAATGAAATCATCTTCACCATCTAATCAAAGTTAGTCTGAATCAATGTCTCCGGCACAACCTTTTACACCCACAGTGACACATTTGACGGTTTCCATCAGGCTATAATTCAGTTTGCAAATGCCTAACGCAATTTCTGAGGAAGGTCAGGAGATGACGTGCAACAGCAGCTAATGCCAGTTCGATTGTGCAAGCCGCTAAGGGCATTGCATTACAGCAAGGGATGCTAGTCAACAACAGGAGTTTAGATAGAAGAAGAAACACTTACTGTCGTCCTATTTCCATGGGACATTCCATGTAAGCCTACTACTTTCAGACAAAATATTGCATTATTAATTAATGCAATATGTTTACTCAGTCTATGGATATTAATAGTAGACCAAACTACTATTACAATGGCATTATGCTAACAAATCGTCACATATTGTCACAACTTCTACCGAAGGTGGCTCCTCTCCCTGTTTGGGCAGCGCTCGGCGGTCGTCGTCGCCGGTCTACTACAGTGGGGGAAAAAAGTATTTGATCCCCTGCTGATTTTATACGTTTGCCCACTTACAAAGAAATGATCAGTCTGTAATTTTAATACTAGGTTTATTTGAACAGTGAGAGACAGAATAACAACAAAAAAATCCAGAAAAACGCATGTCAAAAATGTTATAAAATGATTTGCATTTTAATGAGGGAAATAAGTATTTGACCCCTCTGCAAAACATGACTTAGTACTTGCTGGCAAAACCCTTGTTGGCAATCACAGAGGTCAAACGTTTCTTGTAGTTGGCCACCAGGTTTGCACACATCTCAGGAGGGATTTTGTCCCACTCCTCTTTGCAGATCTTCTCCAAGTCATTAAGGTTTCGAGGCTGACGTTTGGCAACTCGAACCTTCAGCTCCTTCCACAGATTTTCTATGGGATTAAGGTCTGGAGACTAAGGTCCAGGAGTGGCCTAGCCAATGTGATTCTTCTTGAGCCACTCCTTTGTTGCCTTGGCCGTGTGTTTTGGGTCATTGTCATGCTGGAATACCCATCCACGACCCATTTTCAATGCCCTGGCTGAGGGAAGGAGGTTCTCACCCAAGATTTGACGGTATATGGCCCCGTCCATCGTCCCTTTGATGCCGTGAAGTTGTCATGTCCCCTCAGCAGAAAAACACCCCCAAAGCATAATGTTTCCACCTCCATGTTTGACGGTGGGGATGGTATTCTTGGGGTCATAGGCAGCATTCCTCCTCCTCCAAACACGACGAGTTGAGTTGATGTCAAAGAGCTCCATTTTGATCTCATCTGACCACAACACTTTCACCAGTTGTCCTCTGAGTCATTCAGATGTTCATTGGCAAACTTCAAACGGGCATGTATATGTATTATTGAGCAGGGGGACCGACCTTGCAGGCGCTGCATGATTTCAGTCCTCCACCGCGTAGTGTGTTACCAATTGTTTTCTTGGTGACTATGGTCCCTGCTGCCTTGAGATCATTGACAAGATCCTCCCGTGTAGTTCTGGGCTGATTCCTCACCGTTCTCATGATCATTGCAACTCCACGAGGTGAGATCTTGCATGGAGCCCCAGGCCGAGGGATATTGACAGTTCTTTTGTGTTTCTTCCATTTGCGAATAATCGCACCAACTGTTGTCACCTTCTCACCAAGCTGCTTGGAGATGGTCTTGTAGCCCATTCCAGCCTTGTGTAGGTCTACAATCTTGTCCCTGACATCCTTGGAGAGCTCTTTGGTCTTGGCCATGGTGGAGAGTTTGGAATCTGATTGATTGATTGCTTCTGTGGACAGGTGTCTTTTATACAGGTAACAAGCTACGGTTAGGAGTGCTCCCTTTAAGAGTGTGCTCCTAATCTCAGCTCGTTACCTGTATAAAAGACACCTGGGAGCCAGAAATCTTATTGATTGAGAGGGGGTCAAATACTTATTTCCCTCATTAAAATGCAAATCAATTTATAACATTTCTGACATGCGTTTTCTGGATATTTTTGTTGTTATTCTGTCTTTCACTGTTCAAATAAACCTACCATTAAAATTATAGACTGATCCTTTCTTTGTCAGTGGGCAAACGTACAAAATCAGCAGGGGATCAAATACTTTTTTCCCCCCACTGTAGCTGCCACCGATCCCTTTTTCCCTTTTCGTTTGGTTTTGTCTGTCTTTTGTTGCACCTGTTTTGAGTTGGGTTCATTAGTGGGTTATTTAGTCTCGCTTTTCTAGGTTGGGTTTGTGCGGGATTGTTTGGTTGTACCGGTTGTTCGTTTTGGGGTTGCGGTTTATGTTCTTTGTCTATTGTGGACTTGCGTTTAGTTCTGGACTGCGTCCCGGCCCTTTTTGGGTGGACTATTTTTGTCCGGTTTGTTTTTGATGCCTGTTTATGGTGTTTTTGGACTCTGGAATAAAAACGCTCTGCTAGTGCATAGTTGGCCTCCTGCGCCTGACTTCACCCCCCTCCCCACCACTCCTAGAGAGCAGTGACACATATGGTGGAAAATGCATGCAAAATACTGTGACACCTAAACAAAATGCTGAAAAAGGAGCAAGTTTCGTTTTTTACATACATAAACCATAGACATTAACATACGTTGCAAGAGCTAAAGATCTAATCCGTGGTGTATTTAACTACCCAGCGGGCTAGAGGAATATCTTTGAGTTGAGACAGCCTGTTTCAAGGTTAAATGATCCACAGAGGCCAGTGGTGCTTAGCAACTGCAAACATGACTAATGTAGCCCCTGATCCAGCTCCTGACCCAGGTGTGCCGTCTCAGCAGCCCCCCAAGAAAGTCTCCTCTGCCCGGGCACTTCTGGCCTTGCCCAGGTAATTGACGGTGAGTGATCGCTCAAGTCTCCAGGGTGATGATGTGGAAAACATTTTTCCATGCAATGTTAGCCACCACATGGCCTCTCAGTATACCTTACTAATAAAAAAACCCTGAGTTTAATCCCATTGCCACTAAGGTTACTATTTGGGCAATTATCATTCAGTCTGTCTTCTAGCAGACTTCAAATCTGTCAGTATAGACACAGGTTAAAGCCACAACTATTTTATAGGCTGATGAGTTTGAAATACTTTCACCAGACATCCACTTGCATCCTCTTGTTTAGTGTAAGGATACATAGCATAGATACTGCAGAACTTCATTTTTCTTCCAAGCAAGCCCCTCATTCCCACATTACTCAATTCTAGTTTTCCATGCCCTTGTTTTCATCAATATACAGTAACGTATTGCCTTCTCCTTTCCCTTAGTCTTCTTGTCATCATACATGCCCCTTTAAGATGATAAATGTTTTAGCTTACTGCTATCTCCTCAAAACAGTGCACATTCCCCTATTTTCTCTCTCTTCCTCTCTCGCTAAATCTTTGTGATGGTTTTACCCATCCAATTATACCCCTTATCAATCTAAAGTCATGATATTGACTATTTCCTGGCATTTTCTGACTAGGTCGGCCTGTTTTGTGCGATGAGAGACAAGTATGTACTGTATGAGCTAAAGCTGCATGGACTACCATGCACTGAGGATCCAATCATTTCCCCTTATACAATATGTTAGTGGAATAGCAACAATCGGACTCAGTGGTGATAGTGGGGAGAGCTCCCCAGAATTGGATCCTTTGACGAATCCCTACCCTGACTTTCTACACAAGTGAAAATTCTGAACTTAATAAAACATCAAGTTGGCTTTCCACTTGCAGGTGGATGGAGGGGGCACGATGATTCACTGGCTCTCTCAGCATAGGCTCAATAACCACAAACATTCAAATATAATTTTCGGTATCAAATAGCATTTTAGTTAGCAACTGTGGTAGTTGAATTTTCAACACTGGGAAACAAACATTATTTAATCATATTATATTTAGCTTTTTTAATACATATTCTTTTTATATATCTCACATAGAATTGCTTTACAGCCCAAGACAATTAGGCTATTATACACCGTTACATTACAGTAAGGGAATTGCAAAATGGTGTATTTACACGTGCAGGCATGGATAGTTTCCAATTGTATCATTCATCCCCTCTCCCCTGTAACTAATGTGTTCTCAGTCAATTTACTTGGTAAAATAAGGGTAAAAAAAATATATAATTGCACTCTAATATTGCAAAGTTTTATTTCCATATCTATTTATCATAGAGTCAAGTCATAACATGACATTAGGATGTATTATATGAAAGCCATTTAATTGGATCCAACGTATAGAAACTTACTAAACAATTGGCCTATTGGCAACATTTCCATTATCATTCCGGTTTCTATTTTCTTCTGTTGTTTGTTTTACTGTAACTCCCATTTGTCCATTCTGGCATACATTTGACATCTTACTGTACAGTAAATGTAAGAGGCTTTCAAATCATTTGGGATTAGAGTCAACACAAGGGTTTCATCTCCTCTGATAAATGTGTTACAGGCTATGGTTTTTTTCTCGATTTCGAGGTAGGTTCTTTTTAGGGGTGGCCGCAGATTAGTCATTATACTGACCAGATTACCTAGTGGACGCTCTAACATCAAGTCTAATCAAATCACATTTTATTAGTCACATGCGCCCAATACAACAGGTGTAGACCTTACAGTGAAATACTTACTTACGAGCCCTTAACCAACAATGCAGTTTTAAAACACGGATAAGAATAAGAAATAAAAGTAACAAGTAATTAAAGCAGTAAAATAACAATAGCGAGACTATATACAGGGGGTACCGGTACAAAGCTAATGTGCGGGGGCACCGGTTCATTGAGGTAATATGTACATGTAGGTAGAGTTGTTAAAGTGACTATGCATAGATGATAACAGAGAGTAGCAGAGGTGTAAAAGAGGGGGGGGGGGGGCAATGCAAATAGTCTGGGAAGCCATTTGATTAGGTGTTCAGGAGTCTTATGGCTTGGGGGTAGAAGCTGTTGAGAAGCCTTTTGGACCTAGACTTGGCACTCCGGTACCGCTTGCCGTGCGGTAGCAGAGAAAACAGTCTATGACCAGGGTGGCTGGAGTCTTTGACAATTGTTAAGGCCTTCCTCTGACACCGCCTGGTATAGAGTTCCTGGAAGGCAGGAAGCTTGGCCCCAGTGATGTACTGGGCCGTTCGTACTACCCTCTGTAGTGCCTTGCGGTCGGAGGCCGAGCAGTTGCCAATCCAGGCAATAATGCAACCAGTTAGGATGCTCTCGATGGTGCAGCTGTAGAAACTTTTGAGAATCTGTGGACCCAATCTTTTCAGTCTCCTGAGAAGGTTTTGTCGTGCCCTCTTCATGACTGTTTTAGTGTGCTTGGACCATGATAGTTTGTTGGTGATGTGGACACCAAGGAACTTGAAGCTCTCAACCTGCTCAGCCGCAGCCCCATCGATGAGAATGGGGCGTGCTCGATACTCTTTTTCCTGTAGTCCACAATCATCTCCTTTGTCTTGACCACATTGAGGGAGAGGTTGTTGTCCTGGCACCACACGGCCAGGTCTCTGAACTCCTCCCTGTAGGCTGTCTCGTCGTTGTCGGTGATCAGACTTACCACTGTTGTATCATCGGCAAACTTAATCAAATCAAATGTATTTATATAGCCCTTCTTACATCAGCTGATATATCAAAGTGCTGTACGGAAACCCAGCCTAAAACCCCAAACAGCAAGCAATGCAGGTGTAGAAGCACGGTGGCTAGGAAAAACTCCCTAGAGAGGCCAAATCCTAGGAAGAAACCTAGAGAGGAACCAGGCTATGAGGGGTGGCCAGTCCTCTTCTGGCTGTGCCGGGTGGAGATTATAACAGAGCATGGCCAAGATGTTCAAATGTTCATAAATGACCAGCATGGTCAAATAATAATCACAGTAGTTGATGGTGTTGGAGTTGTGCATGGCCATGCAGTCATGGGTGAACAGGGAGTACAGGAGGGGACTGAGCACGCACCCCTGAGGGGCCCCAGTGTTGAGTTTCAGTGTGGCAGAAGTGTTGTTACCTACCCTTACCACCTGGGGGCAGCCTGTCAGGAAGTCCAGGATCCAGTTGCAGAGGGAGGTGTTTAGTCCCAGGGTCCTTAGCTTATTGATGAGCTTTGAGGGCACTATGGTGTTGAACGCTGTGCTCTAGCATTCTCACATAGGTGTTCCTTTTGTCCAGGTGGGAAAGGGCAGTGCGGAGTGCAATAGAGATTGCGTTATCTGTGGATCTGTTGGGACGGTATGCAAATTGGAGTGGGTCTAGGGTTTCTGGGATAATGGTGTTGGTGTGAGCCATGACCAGTCTTTCGAAGCACTTCAAGCTACAGACGTGAGTGCTACGGGTTGGTAGTCGTTTAGGCATATTACCTTAGAGTTCTAGGGGTACAAGCACTATGGTGGCCTGTTTAGAATATTTTGGTATTACAGACTCAGACAGGGAGAGGTTGAAAATGTCAGTGAAGACACTTAGCAGTTGGTCAGCGCATGCTCGCAGTACACATCCTGGTAATACATGTGGCCCTATGAGTAATTTAGCTTGTCTGGTAGGCTCGTGTCACTGGGCAGCTCTCAGCTGTGCTTCCCTTTGTAGTCTGTAATTGTTTGCAAGCCCTGCCACATCCGACAAATGTCAGAGCCGGTGTAGTACGATTCGATCTTTGTCCTGTTTTGATGCTTTGCCTGTTTGATGGTTCGTCGGAGGGCATAGCGGGATTTCTTATAAGCTTCTTGGTTAGAGTCCCGCTCCTTGAAAGCGGCAGCTCTAGCCTTTAACTCAGTGCGGATGTTGCCTGTAATCCATGGCTTCTGGTTTGGGTATGTACCTATGGTCACTGTGGAGATGACGTAATCGATGCACTTATTGATGAAGATAATGACTAATGTGGTGTACTCCTCAATGCCATCGGAGGAATCCCGGAACATATTCCAGTCTGTGCTAACAAAACAGTCCTGTAGCTTAGCATCTGCGTCATCTGACCACTTTTTTATTGATCTAGTCACTGGTGCTTCCTGCTTTAATTTTTGCTTGTAAGCAGCAATCAGGATAGAATTATGGTCAGACTTGCAAAATGGAGGGCAAGGGAGAGCTTTGTATGCGTCTCTGTGTGTGTAGTAAAGGTGATCTAGGTGTCACAAAAAATGTCGTACTGGAGAGAAGAGGACCAAGACGCAGCGGGAATATGGATGCTCATGTTTTAATAAAAAAAAGGAGTAAAGCATCCACTGGAAAAACAATACACACGACAGGAACAGTCTTACAGGCATACAAAAACGCAGTGCAAGAACAACTACCCACAACCCCAAAGAAAAACACACACACACCTATATAGGACTCCCAATCAAAGGCAACTCAACACACCTGCCTTCAATTGGAAGTCCCAATCACCAACACAAACATTCACACACACAAAACTGCCACGTCCTGACCCCAAAACTAATACAATAGCTCCATCTGCTGGTCAGGACGTGACACTAGGTGGAGTTTTTTTCCTCTGGTTGCACATTTAACATGTTGAAATTTGGTAAAACGGATTTAAGATTCCCTGCATTAAAGTAGGAGCGCCGCATTTTCTTGTTTACTTATGGCGGAATACAGCTCAGTCAATGCTGTCTTAGTGCCAGCCTCTGACTGTGTTGGTATGTAAACAGCTACAAAAAAATACAGATGAAAACTCTAGGTACAGTTGCTTGCGAAAGTATACACCCTCCTTGGCATTTTTCCTATTTTGTTGCCTTACAACCTGTAATTAAAATAGATGTTTTGAGGGTTTGTATAATTTTATTTACACAACATACTTACCACTTTGAAGATGCAAAATATTTTTAATTGTGAAATAAAGAAGAAATGAGACAAAAAAACAGAAAACTTGAGCGTGCATAACTATTCACCCCCCCCTAAAGTCAATACTTTGTAGAGCCACCTTTTGCAGCAATTACAGCTGCAAGTCTCTTGGGGTATGTCTCTATAAGCTTGGCACATCTAGTCACTGGGATATTTTCCCATTCTTCAAGGCAAAACCTCTCCAGCTCCTTCAACCCATTATGGGTTCCGCTGGGTTACAGCAGTCTTTAAGTCATACCACAGATTTTGAACTGGATTGAGGTCTGGGTTTTGACTAAGCCATTCCAAGACATTTAAATGTTTCCCCTTAAATCCCTCGAGTGTTGCTATAGCAGTACGCTTGGGGTCATTGTCCTGCTGGAAGGTTTACCTCCGTCCCAGTCTCAAATCCCTGGAAGACTGAAACAAGTTTCCTCAAAAATGTCCCTGTATTTAGCGCATCCATCATTCCTTCAATTCTGACCAGTTTCCCAGTCCCTGACGATGAAAAACATGTTGATCTCGGGGTGATGAGAGGTGTTGGGTTTGCGCCAGAAAAAGCATTTTTCTTGATGGCCCAAAAGCTCAATTTTAGTGTCATCTGACCAGAGTACCTTCTTCCATATGTTTGGGGAGTCTCCCACATGCCTTTTGGCAAACACCAAATGTGTTTGCTTATTTTTTTCTTTAAGCAATGGCTTTTTTTCTGGCCACTCTTCCATAAAGCCCAGCTCTGTGGAGTGTACGGCTTAAAGTGGTTCTATGGACAGATACTCCAATCTCAGCTGTGGAGCTTTGCAGCTCCTTCAGGGTCATCTTTGGTCTTTTTGTTGCCTCTCTGATTCATGCCCTCCTTGCCTGGTCCGGGAGTTTTGGTGAGCGGCCCTCACTTGGCAGGTTTATTGTGGTGCCATATTCTTTCCATTTTTTAATAGTAGATTTAACGGTGCTCCGTGGGATGTTCAAAGTTTCTGATATTTTTTATAACCCAACCCTGATCTGTACTTCTCCACAAATTTGTCCCTTACCTGTTTGGAGAGTTCCTTGGTCTTCATGGTGCCGCTTGCTTGGTAGTGCCCCTTGCTTAGTGGTGTTGCAAACTCTGGGGCCTTTCAGAACAGGTGTATATATACTGAGATCATGTGACACTTAGACTGCACACAGGTGGACTTTATTTAACTAATTATGTGACTTCTGAAGGTAATTGGTTGCACCAGATCTTATTTAGGGGCTTCAAAGCAAAGGGGGTGAAAACATATGCACGCACCACTTTTACGTTTTAAGTTTTTTGGAGTTTTTTTAAACGAGTCATTTTTTCATTTCACTTCACCTATTTGGACTATTTTGTGTATGTCCATTACATGAAATCCAAATAAAAATCTATTTAAATTACAGGTTGAAATGCAACAAGATAGGAAAAATGCCAAGGGGGATGAATACTTTTGAAAGGCACTGAAGGTAATGTGGTCTACAGTTTATCATGAGCTATTGCTCGCCTGAGGTAGTTCTCCGCTCCTTGTCTTACCAGACGCCGCTGTTCTATCGTGCCGGTGCAGCGTATAACCAGTGAGCTGTATGTTGATAGTGTCATCGTTCAGCCACGTCTCCGTGAAGCATAAGATATTACAGTTTTGAACGTCCCGTTGGTAGTTTAATCTTCCGTGTAGGTCATCTATTTTATTGTCCAAAGATTGCACGTTTGCTAGCAGAATGGAAGGAAGTGGGGGTTTATTCGATCACCTACGAATTCTCAGAAGGCTGCCTGCCCTTCGGCCCCTTTTTCTCCGCCTCCTCTTCACGCAAATCATGGGGATTTGGGCGTGTTTCCGAGAAAGCAGTATATTGTTCGCATCGGCCTAAAAAAGGATTCTGCCAGTCCTTGGTGAGTAATCGCAGTCCTGATGTCCAGAAGTTATTTTCGGTCATAAGAGACGATAATGGCAACATTTTGTACAAAATAAGTAAAAAAATAAGTTACAAACAAAGCAAATAAACAAACAAAAAAAACACCGGCGCCATCTTAACATGCTGACCACTCCGCTCGCGTCACGTGCATGAGTGTTGCAAAATAAATGTACACATATATGTTATTCAGTCATTGCACCCACACTGCTCGCGCGCACAGCTAGCGTCTGCGTAGCCAGGCGCTAAAATAGAACTTGTTTCTATTTGTGACGCTCAACGTGCTGCACGTCCTGCCTCTCCCATCTCCTCATTGGTTTTTAGGAGCATACACCCACGTGCCATCTCCTCATTGGTTTTAAGGAACATATACCTGTTCCACACCCCAGTTCAGTCGGTTGTGGTAATGCACCTTAAAGTTGGTTGCTAACCGCCATATAAAGCACAAAGAAGAAGCCTGAAAGAGGAGAGATTACTAGAAATGAACTCCTTTTACCGTTTTATCAGTGGATTAAATATCAGAGAATAGGACCTTGTGCATTTCAGGTAAAATAACAACCAATGTTTATATCCTAGAAGAAATTAGATAGCAACAGCAAGCTAGCTGGCTAAAATGCCATAAATGTTTAATGCTTTTCGACCTGTCCCCAAATTAATATAAGTGCTTCAGAGTTTGTTTTGGTATTTCAACCTGCGTGTCCTGATCGCATCTGGTGTGGGTGGAAAGAAATATACTTGTGCACGTTGGTGCACTCGGACACACGTGCGGTCTGGTCAGCATGTAACAATGAAAATGCATTTCTTAAATAATGGAAGGCAGTGGGGCAAGATCGGGTGGGACCATTCTAACCAGTGAGTGGGCAGATACGCGTGTGACAGTTACCACAGCCACAAAGTTGTCTATATCATAAAAATTTATGAAAACAAAAATGTGCTTTTTGGTTTTAATTTAATGTTAAAGTTGCAGTGTCCTAATTATCTCACTACACTCTTTAAATCATTCCGAAACTCCTGTTCGATCAAATAAGTCACACGTAGGGAAAAAAGCCATCACTTTTTTGTTAACCAAATTTGACACTCTCGCTTTGACCTCTATACAAAAACTCCTTGCTTGGTGAGCAAAACAAATACAAATTAAACAACACCACGGGCTGGAGAAAATAGATTTTCAGGCCCAGTTATCCCTTTCGCTTCGCCTCTTTCTCTCTTGTGTGGTGTACTGATTGGAATCATCCTCATTGACCAGAATGTGTTGCACCTGTTGTCCTCTTTAGTCAGAAGGTGTTTCACATGTGCTAGCTCAGCTGATATTTAAGTGCTGCTGGCCCAGTGCTTCAGTTGGAAGAAGAGATCTTTTAAGACCCAACTGGAGTTGCTTGGCCAGCAATCAGTAGGCCCCCCATGGATGCCTTTCAGTACCCATTTGAAACCCACCTGTTTCGTTCTGGTTGTCAGTGGCTCATTTGCTAGTTCCCTTTTTCTGTTGAGTGAGGATTTTTGGTTTCTTATTGGGGAACGTAACAAGTCAGACATGCACGCACACACACACATACCCATGTGTATGTACATACTCACACGTGTGCATACACACGGATGTAACGCATCACACACGCACATACAAGGCAACACGTGACTCTTTATGTTTTCCCAGTGACATTGATCAACATTTTATCCAGCCAATGGCCTCTAATGATATGTTTAGAACATAAAGGACACCCCCCAACCTTTGTGTGTCACACATACTGTAGCTGGCTCTTAAGGCACTTCAAAGCTCAACAACTTAAGTCAAGGAACACTGGACTACAAAGACATTTCGACAATGTCTGAAAACTAAAGTTGTACAGTGAAGTACATAGGCTATAATGAAGTGAAACTCATTTCTCTGTCGTCTCTTCTGGAGGATTGAATTAAACAACATACAGATATGTATCTGTTTCATTTCCTCTGTTTCTCCTCTTTGTCCTTCAGGCTTCAGCGCAGATAGCACCATAATGGGAGAAGAATGGGTCTGTTCTCATGGCCGGACAATTCCCTTTTAAAAATCACATCCACAACCCTTCTAAAAATCTTCCGCTCACAGTACTGTCGCACAATGGCAATCAGACATTCCTTGTAGTCTGGATCTGGAAGGCTTGTGGATTCCACAGGACTGAAAACAACTGGGAGCTTTTTGATGTCACACTACTGTACTGTATGGGAAGATGGTATGACTTAAGACATGTTTAGAGTAGAGGCAATACATCCTGGCGACTAGTTGAAGGGGAGGTTTTCTGCTAACTGTCATGAAGAAATGTTTGTAACCAACTCAAATATTTATGTGTTTTAATTCTTACTTGCACATGTGAGAAGAATTAGGAATGGAGTATAGGAAGCTGAGGATTAGAGGCTCCAGAAATCAATGGCAAATCAATTTGGATGGGAAGAAGTTAGGCTAGGCTGCCACTCTTTTAAACAATACGTTGTCAATTGTAAACCCAATTGTAAGCAGTAGGTAATATCATTACAGTTGTGAGATTTGGATTGGGCTAGTTCATTTCAACCAGAAAACTTAAATGGAATAGAAAAATCCAGATCACACTTAATTTTAAGGGCTCCTTATCATTGACGTCACCAGACCAGGGCTTTCGTGGCTTTAGCCATGAATTATTTTGTCTCAGCTCCGAGTCTTTTGCCCTGCTGGGATGCTGTAAAACAAGATAGGCTACACTGCATAACACACTGCAATGAATACTCCAAACATGAGCCCTGGCCTGTCTTGTCTTTTTAGCGCTGCCTAAAACCAGAATTTCTATGTATGGAGTCAGAGTGGTTTTCCAAAGTCATTTTTGATTTGTCCCCAAAAAATATATTCCGGATTGTTCATTCTCTGAGGGAGAGAGCGCAAAGATGGGAAGGAGAACCAGAGATAAACTCTGTTAGCTTGCTATTACTATAGAACAGTTTGTTAGCCCAAGATTATGTTATTCAGAGTTATTGATCTCACAGTAAGCCAGATTCGAGTAACTTACATTTTTGACTCAAAGGCTGCACTGACAGATACCGTTAAGCTAACTAACTAACGTGACGTTCTACCCAGTCTAGTTTCTTCAGAATCGGTGTCCCTTCCACGGGACGATTGAGCTAACGTAGGCTAATGCGATTAGCGTGAGGTTGTAAGTAACAAGAACATTTCCCGGGACATAGAGATATCTGATATTGGCAGAAAGCTTAAATTCTTGTTAATCTAACTTTACTGTCCAATTTACAGTAACTATTACAATGAAAGAATGCCATGCTATTGTTTGAGGAGAGTGCACAGTTTTGAACATGAAAAGTTATTAATAAACAAATTAGGCACATTTGGGCAGTCTTCATACAACATTTTGAACAGAAATGCAATGGTCATTGGATCATTCTAAAACTTTGCACATACACTGCTGCCATCTAGTGGCCAAAATTTAAATTTCAGCTGGGCTGGAATAATACATTATGGCCTTTCCCCTGCATTTCAAAGATGATGATACACAAAAAATACAAAGGAACGGTTGTTTTTTTCTTTGTATTATCTTTTAGCAGATATATTGTGTTATATCCTACATTCATTCACATTTCCACAAAATTCAAAGTGTTTCCTTTCAAATGCTACCAAGAATATGCATATCCTTGCTTCAGGGCCTGAGTTACAGGCAGTTAGATTTGGGTATGTCATTTTAGGCGAAAGTTGAAAAAAATGGGCCAACTGAGCCAATCAGTTGTGTTGTGACAAGGTAGGGGTGGTATCCAGAATATTGCCCTATTTGGCAAAAGACCAAGTCCATATTATGACAAGAACAGCTCAAATAAGCAAAGAGAAATGACAGTCCATCATTACTTTATGACATGATGGTCAGTCAATCCGGAAAATGTCAAGAACTTTGAAAGTTACTTCAAGTGCAGTCACAAAAACCATCAAGCGCTATGATGAAACTAGCTCTCATGAGGACTGCCTCAGGAAAGGAAGACACAGAGTTATCTCTGCTGCAAAGGATACATTCATTATAGTTACCAGCCTCAGAAATTGCACCCCAAATAAATGCTTCAGAGTTCAAGTAACAGACACATCTCAACATCAACTGTTCAGAGGAGACTGCGTGAATCAAGCCTTCATGGTGGAATTGCTACAAAGAAACCACTACTAAAGGACACCAATAAGAAGAAGAGGCTTGCTTGGGCCAAAGAACATGAGCAATGAACATTAGACCGGTGGAAGTCTGTCCTTTGGTCTGATGAGTCCAAATTTGAGATTTTTGGTTCCAACAGCCGTGTCTTTGTGAGACGCAGAGTAACGTAGGTGAACGGATGATCTCAGCATGTGTAGTTCTTTGCTGGTGCTTTGCTGGTGACACTGTCAGTGATTTAACCAGCATGGCTATCACAGCATTCTGCAGCCATTCGCCGTCCTATCTGGTTTGCGCTTAGTGGGACTATCATTTGTTTTTCAACAGGACAATAACCCAACACACCTCCAGACTGTGTAAGGGCTATTTGACCTAGAAGGAGAGTGATGGGAGTGCTGCATCAGATGACCTGGCCTCCACAATCACCTGACCTCGACCCAATTGAGATTGTTTGGGATGAGTTGGACCACAGAGTGAATGAAAAGCAGCCAACAAGTGCTCAGAATATGTGGGAACTCCTTCAAGATTGTTGGAAAAACATTCCAGGTGAAGCTGGTTGAGAGAATGCGAAGAGTGTGCAAAGCTGTCAAGGCAAAGGGTGGCTACTTTAAAGAATGTCAAATATAAAATATATTTTGTTTTGTTTAACACTTTTTTGGTTACTACATGATTCCATGTGTTATTTCATAGTTTTTATGTCTTCCTTTGATTCTACAATGTAGAAAATACTAAAAATAAAGAAAAACCCTTGAATTAGTAGGTGTGTAAAACTTTTGACTGGTACTGTATGTTTCTGCAAAATGTTCACTGCTAGCGTGCGAGGCCAAGTGTGCGGGGCGCTTCATTTCAGTCGCGCAGCGAACAAATCTCCCCCCGCCGGATGTTCTGAATGTCTAGTGATGTCTCTGCTCCTTATTACAGTGTAATTAGATGTGTAATTAGTATTGTATTTAATTGTAAGTCGTAGTTACACTGTAATAACAAAATGTAACTGTCAGTAATTGCAGAGGTGTAACAACAAATGCTTGTTACAAGTAATTTAGTGTTTTGTTTCTTCTCAGCTGCATCCGATTCAGTAACTGTCACAAGGTTGTAATCTCTTGTGTAAAGATTTCTGGGTGCCCGAGATTAAAAAGGTTTGAGGCTCAGTAGGCTCTAATTACCTACCTGTGAATGCGCACTCTTCGAAATATCCACTCAGTGTTGTTGCTAGCACTTTCCCCCAAAAAAGTGTACCACCTGAGTTAACTTGGTTGAGTTTACAGAAACAGATCAGATATACACTGAGTGTACAAAACCTTAGGACACCTTCCTAATATAGAGTTTCATCCCAGTTTGCCCCTAGAACAGACTCTATTTGTTGGGTCATGGACTACAAGGTGTCGAAAGCGTTCCACAGGGATGCTGGCCCATGTTGACTCCAATGCTTCCCACAGTTGTGTCAAGTTGGCTGGATGTCTGTAGGGTGTTTGAACATTCTTGATACACACAGGAAACTCTTGAGAGTGAAAAACCCAGCAGCGTTGCAGTTCTTGACACACTCAAACCGGTGGGCCTGGCACCTACTAACAATCAATCAATCAATCAAATGTATTTACAAAGCCTTTTTACATCAGCTGATGTCACAAAGTGCTATACAGAAACCCAGCCTAAAACCCCAAACAGCAAGCAATGCAGATGTAGAAGCACGGTGGCTAGGAAGAATTCCCTAGAAAGGCAGGAACCTAGGAAGAAACCTAGAGAGGAACCAGGCTCTGAGGGGTGGCCACAGCGGGTGCAACAGGTCAGAACCTCAGGAGTAAATGTCAGTTGGATTTTCATAGCCGAGCATTCAGAGTTAGAACCATACCCCATTCAAAGGCACTTAAATATTTTGTCTTGCCCATTCACCCTCTGAATGGCACACATGCACAATCCATGTCTCAATTGTCTTAAGGCTTAAAGTCCCTATTTAACCTCTCCTCTCCTTCCCTTCATCTATACTGGTTGAAGTGGATTTAACAGGTGACATCAATAAGGGATCGTAGCTTTCACCTGGGTTCACCTGGTCTGTCTATGTCATGGAAACGGCAGGTGTTCCTAACGTAAAATAAGCCTATCCAACATTAACCTATTAAAAGAATACCGTAGTAATGAGGTTTGTGCAGCAGGCTATAGGCCCAAAACATTATCACTGCATACATTGGCTTTGCTTGAATTGCCCTGCCAATGCATTGTTTGTTCTTCTCAGACCATTTATATTTCAACATTTCAGGTACACTATATAATCACACCGGTAGTAGATCAGTTGTTGTGTTACTTGTGAGACACAGCTGAGGGAGCATACATTTAAATTATTTACTTTTTTTTATATCACTGGGCTGATTGAGCCTGCATCTGATGGTTAGTCACAGTGGAGGGAGAGGGCAGCAGACGGGTCCACCTCTTAATGTCATGTCCCTCCGCTCTCCCTTTCCTCCGCTGACACTGACCGAAAAGGAACACTGTCTTCCAGCTGATGGCGAAACTCAAGTCATGCACAAATTAATGTTGTTACTCCTATGACCAGAGAAAGTGAAATATTCCTTGCAAGATTAAATCATAGAATAAGAGTTTGTTTTATCACCGTTTTAAGTGCATTTACTGTACAAACCATTATTCAACCAAGCTTAATAGGCTTACAATTTGACAAGCACAAATTACTATCTCATAATCTTAACCATAACTTTTTTATTCATTTGTGTAAAAACGTTTCATTGATGGTTAAAGTAATTGACCCATTGTCAAATGCACCTATAAATGACTTAACAAGTTCAAGTATTTTTTGATGTGAGCCGTTTGTCAACCCGTTTTTGCCATTGGGCCAGAGCTGTTTATTGCAGAGCTGTGACATTGAGGTAGTCAGGTTTTCAGTTGGCTTATCACGTAGTTTGTGCAGGATGAAATATGGTGCATTGGGACACTATTGGAAACTTTAACATTTGTAACAAGCATGGTAACAAGCATTTGTTGTTACACCCCTTTAATTACCGACTGCAATTTCCAGAAGTTACATGTTATTACAGTCTAATTATTATTACAGTTAATTACAATACTTGCTACAGTGTAATTACATATGTAATTACACTGTAATAAGGACCCCTTAAAAAGTGTTACCAAATATCCTATTAGAAAACAGTCACTCGACTGTCATTCACTAGACATGTCAAAAACCTGATTTGTTGACATACAGTGGATTTAGCAAGGGTACGCGATTAACTGCTTGGATAATAGATAGCTACAATAAATGACGGTATGAAAACCCCATAGTGAAGTATTTTAAACCATGGTTAAAGATGCACAATAGAAAGTAAGAATGAAGGTAACAACAAAACCACAGAGCACACAAAGGTTATTTGATTAAGTTATTGTACTGCAGACACAATACAACATTGATCTTAGTTCAGTTGTAATTTAGTCCCCTAAACAGGCCTACATACTTATATTAACCTCAAAGACATTCCATTCTACTTCTCCAACAATAGCTTGTAATTCCCAGAAGCCATTCAGCAAGTTACAAAATAGTATTTTGCGGTAGGAATGGAAAAACGTTATGATAAGATCCGATGAACTTGCCGGATTGCTTTGCCCAGCTATGTTCCTGTAGGCCTGTAGGCCTATAAAATGAATCAATACATAGATAGCTATAGGCCTATAAGTACAAATTATGGGTTATGGAAGGTTTTTGGATGCTGGAGCAGCCTGAAAGTTTCAGACATATTCAGATAGCATTGATCATCCTCAATACTGTTTCGATTGATGTGGAATATAGGATAGTGGTTTTGAGGCCTTTCAAGGAACAAAAAGTGACTTCAAAATATTTCCTCCTGTGAAAGTGAAACCATACATTCTCTCAGAAACGCATTTGTGATTGTGACTGAGCAAGACATGTTAATGAACTACATGTTAATTAATTAACTACATTCATCGGTTGTAATCAGGCCAAAAGACAATTCCCATTGCAGTGAATAATTGAGTCTTAAGTAGGTTAACATTTCAACTATTTATCAGATACTTGGATAGTATCCACCAGTTTATTTTTCTCACAATCACTGATGATGTAGAATTGTATTAAGATTCCTCAAACATGATCATATCTCTCGGGAAAGGATTGGAATAAGAGCAAAAATCTGGGATGGAAATGACACACTTATCGCAGCTGGTACCACTTAAATATATATATTTCCAGGGGATGGCAGATTGTGGCAGAGCTTTTATCCCCAGCCTCAGTAAACAACAGAGGCTGCACCTCATACAGCCCAGCCCAGGTACTTGACAGTATTGATTTATATGTGTGAAAAATAAATGCAGAAAGGAAATCAACCAGCCGGCTCTAGTTGGGGCCCGGCTAGAAGTCTTATTAACACATTAGAAAAACAAACACAACATCTGCCAGTGGCTCAGCTGTGGCAGCCTTATTCTCCCCATCACCCTGACTCCGGAGGAGGGAGGAGGCGGCTTTTGGCGTGTCTCAAGCATGTGATTATGGCCGCGACGCCGTGGGAGCTCTCAGAGCTCTCCAATCTTCCACCACACTCCCAACACAATTAACAACAGGCTCCTCTTGCAATCTCCAGCCTCAAATGCGATAGATTGTACCAAGATTTAGATTGATACTGTGCCTGGGAGGGATAAATTATTACAAACGACTCCGTCCTGACTCCACAGCCATTAGTGAAATGGAAAAAGTGCCAGGTGAAAATAATTGCATTGATTGAAGAAAATGTTCCCTTTTAAGTAAGGGTCGAGCTTCAAAGGCTTAGGGACAAGTTGCCAATATTGTCTATCAGCCACAAAATCTGTTCTCCATGCTTATCTACAAAGGACTTACATATGCATACTTTTAGGACAATAGTATGCTTATTTAATAACCTCTTAGAGTTGATTGACGCACCGGTGCACCGTCAGTTTAAGCTAGAGATATGGTTTTTTTCATTGGATGAGTCTCAATCCACCTCATCCACCAGTGTCGCACTTCCGCATCTGCGGCGAAAGTAGCAGAGCTAGAGTGGTGTTTGTCAGACCATGAGACATCCCGAAAAATCGGTCATCTCACAAAAATGTCTATAGCGTCCAAACAGTTTGCTCTATCACCCCCACAAGTGTCAAGGGACTCTTCTGAAGTCAGTACCGTTGATGTGCCAACTACTATTTGTAGCGTCCAAACCGTTTAGTTACAAACTAGTGTGACCCCACTGTGGAAAGGGGAGATTCTCACAAACACAATGTTGATTACACCTCTCTCAGGATATCTGTATCCAGTAAATTGATTTCTGGATGAACTGCTACAGTATTCCTCCTGATGGCATTTCAACCACCTTGGTCCAACCCCCTCAGATTCTGAAAACACTCAAAGAGCCAAAATGTGCAGAGCTAAATCATTACAGTTCTTTTGCATCAACAACTTTATAAATCACCACTTGTCTCCACCATGCAATTTGTGCTAAAATATTGTCTTTCAAACAAATACTCAATGCGGTTTATGCCATGACTCAGTAAAATGTGAACGCATACAGCAGCAGATGGAAGGGTTTTGGGAAAAGAAAAGAAAGTCTCTGAACTTCTGTATTTATATAGTGCTGCATTTTCTTTCGTTAATACCATTTTTTAAAATATATATAAAAAAAAAATATATTACATTTACTTAAGTATTCAGACCCTTTCCTCAATACTTTGTTGAAGCACCTTCGGCAGCGATTATAGCCTCGAGTATTCTAGGGTATGACACTGAAAGCTTGGCACATCTGTATATGACTTTAATGCAGGGAAACTTAAATCCTTTTTACCTCATTTCTACCAGCATGTGCAACCAGAGGGAAAAAAAACTCTAGACCACTTTTACTCAACACACAGAGACGATTTCAAAGCTCTCCCTCGCCCTCCATTTGGCATATCTGGCCATAATTCTATCCTCCTGATTCCTGCTTACAAGTGAAATCTAAAGCAGGAAGCACCAGTGACTCGGTCGAAAAAGAAGTGGTCAGATGACGCAGATGCTAAGCTGCAAGACTTTTGCGAGCGCAGACTGGAATATGTTCCGGAATTCTTCCAATGGCATTGAGGAGTACACCACATCAGTCACTGGCTTCATCAACAAGTGCACCGATGACGTCATCCCCACAGTGACCGTAAGTACATACCCAACCAGAAGCCATGGATTATAGGCAACAGTGCTAAAGGCTAGAGCTGCTGCTTTCAAGGAGCAGGACTCTAACCTGAACGCTTATAAGAAATCCCACTATGCCTTCAGACGAACCATCAAACAGGCAAAGCATCAAAACAGGACTAAGATTGAATCATTCTTCACTGGCTTCGACGCTCGTCGGATTTGGCAGGGCTTGCAAACCATTACAGACTACAAAGGGAAGCACAGCCGCGAGATAGTGACATGAGCCTACCAGATGAGCAAAATTACTTCTATGCTCACTTCAAGACAAGCAACACTGAAGCATGCATGAGAGCATCAGCTGTTATGGACGACTGTGTGATCACGCTTTCTGTAGCAGATGTGAATAAGATCTTTAAACAGGTCAACATTCACAGGGCCACACGGATTACCAGGACGTATACTGCGAGCATGCACTGACCAACTGCTGTGTCTTCACTGACATTTTCAACCTCTCCCTGTCCGAGTCTGTAATACCAACATATTTTAAGCAGACCACCATAGTGCCTGTGACCAAGAACACTAAGGTAACCTGCCTAAATGACTACCGACCTGTAGCACTCATGTCTGGAATCATGAAGTGCTTTGAAAGGCTGGTCATAGCTCACATCAACACCAGTATCCAAGAAACCCTAGACCCACTCCAATTTGTATACCGCCCCAACAGATCCACAGATGATGCAATCTCTATTGCACTCCACACTGCCTTTTCCCACCTGGACAAAAAGAACGCCTATGTGAGAATGCTATTCATTGACTAGAGCTCAACGTTCAACACCATAGTGCCCAAAGCTCACCACTAGGCTAAGGACCCTGGTATTAAACACCTCTCTCTGCAACTGGATCCTGGACATCCTGACAGGCCGCCCCCAGGTGGTAAGGGTAGGTAACAATACATCTGCCACACTGATCCTCAACACAGGGCCCCTCAGGGGTGCATGCGCAGTCCCCTCCTGTACCCCCTGTTCACACATGACTGCATGGCCAGGCACGACTCCAACACCATCATTAAGTTTGCAGACGACACAACAGTGGTAGGCCTGATAACTGACAACAATGATACAGCCTATAGGGAGGAGGTCAGAGACCTGGCCATGTGGTGCCAGGATAACAATCAATCAATCAATCACATTTATTTATAAAGCCCTTCTCACATCAGCTGATGTCACAAAGTGCTGTACAGAAACCCAGCCTAAAACCCAAAACAGCAAGCAATGCAGTAGAAGCACGGTGGCTAGGAACAACTCCCTAGAAAGGCGAGAACCTAGGAAGAAACCTAGAGAGGAACCAGGCTATGAGGGGTGGCCAGTCCTCTTCTGGCTGTGCCGGGTGCAGATTATAACAGAACATGGCCAAGATGTTCAAATGTTCATAGATGACCAGCAGGGTCAAATAATAATAATCACAGTGATTGTTGAGGGTGCAACAGGTCAGCACCTCAGGAGTAAATGTCAGTTGGCTTTTAATAGCCAATCATTGAGAGTGTCCCTAACAACCTCTCCCTCAACGTGATCAAGACAAAGGAGATGATTGTGGACTACAGGAAAAGGAGGGTCGAGCACACCCCCATTCTCATCGACGGGGCTGTAGTGGAGTAGGTTGAGAGCTTCAAGTTCCTTGGTGTCCACAACAAACTATGATGGTTCAAACACACCAAGACAGTTGTGAAGAGGGCACGACAAAGCCTATTCCCCCTCAGGAGACTGAAAAGATTTGGCATGGGTCCTTAGATCCTCAAAAAGTTCTACAGCTGCACCATCGAAAGCGTCCTGACTGGTTGCATCACTGCCTGGTATAACAACTGCTCGGCCTCCAACCGCAAGGCACTACAGAGGGTAGTGCATACGGCCCAGTACATCACTGGGGACAAGCTTCCTGCCTACCAGCCCATGTCAGAGGAAGGCCCTAAAAATTGTCAAAGACTCCATCCACCCTAGGCATAGACCGTTCTCTCTGCTATCGCACGGCAAGCGGTACTGGAGAGCCAAGTCTAGGTTCAAAGGCTTCTTAACAGCTTCTACCCCCAAGTCATAAGACTCCTGAACAGCTAATCAATTGGCTGCCCAGAGTATTTGCATTGTCCCCCCCCCCCTTCCCATTTACGCTGCTGTTACTCTCTGGTTATTATCTATGCGTAGTCACTTTACCTCTACCTACATGTACATATTACCTCAATTACCTCGACTAACCTGTGCCCCGCACATTGACTCTGTACCGATACCTACGATATATAGCATTGCTACTGTTTACTGCTGCTGTTTAATTATTTGTACTTTTTTAGGGATGGGGACAGTATTTTCACGGCCGGATGAAAAACGTACCCAAATTAAACTGCCTGCTACTCGGGCCCAGGAGGTAGGATATGCATATAGTAGATTTTGATAGAAAACACTCTGAAGTTTCTAAAACTGTTTGAATGATGTCTGTGAGTATAACAGAACTCATATGGAAGGCAAAAACCTGAGAAAAATCCAACCAGGAAGTGGGAAATCTGAGGTTGTAGTTTTTTCAAATGATTGCCTTTACAGTATACAGTGACTTAGGGTTCATTTTGCACTTCCTAAAGCTCCACTAGATGTCAACAGTCTTAAAAACCTTGTTTGAGGATTCTATGGTGAATTTGAAGGGAATAACAGCCCAAGGAAGTAGGTGTCCCATTATAAGGCATGGGTTCAGTCACGCGCAGAGACTTGGGGGCGAGCTGAGTTCATATTCATTCCTAAAGAGAACGGATAGGTCCGGTTGGAATTTTATTGAAGATATATGTTAACAACAACCTAAAGATTGATTCTATACATCGTTTGACATGTTTCTACAAACTGTAATATAACTTTTTTGACTTTTCGTCTGGACTAAGTAAGCACGCGCATTGTGGATTTGGATAGTGAACCTAACGCGCGAACAAAATGGATGTATTTGGACATAAAGATAAACTTTATCGAACATTTTATTGTGGAGCTGGGATTCCTGGGAGTGCATTCTGATGAAGATAATCAAAGGTAAGTGAATATTTATAATGTAATTTCTTAGTTTTATTGACTCCAAGATGGCGGGTTTCTGTTTGCTTGTTGTTGGTGTCTTCTGGGCTGTACTCAGATTATTGCAAATTGTGCTTTCGCCGTGAACCTTTTTTGAAATCTGACAAAGCGGTTGCATTTAGGAGAAGTGTATCTATAATTCTGTGCATAACACTTGTATATTGATCAAAGTTTATGATGAGTATTTCTGTAATATGTGTGCTCATTCACCGGTAGATTTGGAGGGAAAACATTTCTGAACATTACGCGCCAATGTAAAATGGGGTTTTTGCATATAAATATGAACTTTATCGAGCAAAACATACATGTATTGTGTAACATGAAGTCCTATGAGTGCCATCTGATGAAGATCATCAAAGGTTAGTGCTTAATTTTAGCTGTATTTCTGGTTTTTGTGACGTATCTCCTTGCTAGGAAAATGGCTGTGTGGCTTTTCTTGTTTAGGTGGTGTCCTAACATAATCTAATTGCTGTAAAGCCTTTTTGAAATTGGACAATGTGGTTAGATTAAGGAGAATCTTATCTTTAAAATGGTGTATAATACTTGTGTGTGAGAAATTTTAATTATGAGATTTTTGCTGTTTTGAATTTGGCGCTCTGATTTTTCACTGGCTGTTGTCAAATCGATCCCGCTAACGGGATCCGCCTGTTAAGGGGTCACTAAGAGGTTTTAACACTTATTTTTCTAAAAACAGCATTGTTGGTTAAACGCTTGTAAGTAAGCATTTCATTGGAAGGTCTACACCTGTATTCGGCGCATGTGACAAATAACATTTTATATGGGGAGTTTCTCCCATTCTTCTCAGCAGATCCTCTCAAGCTCTGTCAGGTGGCTCAGCTATTTTGAGGTCTCTCCAGAGATGTTTGATCGGGTTTAAGTCCGGCCTCTGGCTCTGCCACTCAAGGACATTCGCAGACTTGTCTCGAAGCCACTCCTGCATTGTCTTGGCTGTGTGCTTAGGGTCGTTGTCCTGTTGGAAAGTTAACCTTTGGCCCCGTCTGAGGTCCTGAGCGCTCTGGAGCAGGTTTTCATCAAGGACCTCTCTGTACTTTGCACCGTTCATCTTTCCCTCGATCCTGACTAGTCTCCCATTCCCTGCCTCCGAAAAACATCCCCACAGCATGATGCTGCCACCACCATGATTCACCATGGGGATGGTTCCAAGTTTCCAAGTTTCCTCCAGACATGACACTAGGCATTCAGGCCAAAGTGTTCAATCTTGGTTTCATCAGACCAGAGAATCTTGTTTCTCATGGTCAGAGAGTCCTTTAGGTGCCTTTTGGCAAACTCCAGGGTGTCATGTGCCTTTTACTGAGGAGTGGCTTCAGTCAGGCCACTCCACCATAAAGGCCTGATTGGTGGAGTGCTGCAGAGATGGTTGTCCTTCTGGAAGGTTCTCCCATCTCCACAGAGGATCTCTGGAGCTCTGTCAGAGTGACCATCGGGTTCTTGGTCACCTCCCTGACCAAGGCTCTTCTCCCCTGATTGCTCAGTTTGGCCGGGCGGCCAGCTCTAGGAAGAGTCTTGGTGGTTACAAACTTCTTCAATTTAAGAATGATGGAGGCCACTGTGTTCTTGGGGACCTTCAATGCTGCCAACATTTTTTGGTACACTTCCCTAGATCTGTGCCTCGACACAATCCTGTCTCAGAGCTCTACCGACAATTCCTTTGACCTCATGGCTTGGTTTTTGCACTGACATGCACTGTCAAATGTGGGACCTTATATAGACAGGTGTGTGCCTTTCCAAATCATGTCCAATCAGTTGAATTTACAACAGGAGGACTCCAATTAAAAAACATCAAGGATGGTCAATGGAAACAGGATGCACCTGAGCTCAATTTCAAAGGGTCTGAATACTTGTGTAAATAAGGTATGTTTTTTATTTTGAATACATTTACTAACATTTCTAAAAACCTGTTTTCGCTTTGTCATTATGGGGTATTGTGTGTAGATTGATGAGGAACATTTTTATTTAATCCATTTTAGAATAAGGCTGTAACGTAACAAAGGGAATGGGTCTGAATACTTCCCGAATGCACTGCATCTCTATATTTACTGTAATATTTCCGTTCACCCTGTCTAACCCTGTCGTTGCAAAGTCATGTCTAGTCCATCATTACTGATGAACTGGTCTAAATTGGATCTAACTGCATAGATGTAGATATGTTCTCTTCAGTTAATGAGAAGAGACAGAGGTGAAATCAGTTGCAGTTCAAAACATCCTGTTAGATTTTCACAACGCAGTACCCAGGATGCTCCATCTCTGAGAGGCAATCATCCATCCAGCATACTCCCTGCAGCACAGCAATCACTAGTCAGAGCAGCACGACTTCACAGCTCACGCTGGAGGTAAATGGCAATGGCTGATCTAGCAATCAGATGGAAAGCCCTGACACAAAGTCCATTAAGAGCCTTTCAGGCCGCCTGATCACAGCTCGGGTGTGGAAACTTTTCAATAATGCAGTGTCTGGCAAGCCATCTTTACTCAGTTCATTAAAGGGCCCCAGTGTTGGAACACACACCACCACTACTACTTTATTTGAACATGCCAATCACTGGGGCTCAGGCAAGCCTTAGGGTGATAGCAGGCGAGGAAAAGGAGAAAAGTCGCTTCAGAGATCAGAGGAAGAGGGATATACACTGGAAAGAGGCAGGCACTTGCGAGGCCTATCCCTGTCCTCCCCTGATGGTTTGTATTAGGGCTGTGCAGAGATTACACAGTGTTTCCAGTTGTCCCTCGAGGTAAGTGCTTGTCAAAAGTTGCTGTTGATATGAATTAAACTTGAGGAGAATCAATGTCACAGACCATTCAATGTTGCGTAAAGCTTAGACAACACAGTGGGGGCCTGACTGTGTCATCATCACGGATGGAGGGGAGGACATTCAAATTGACATTGACCGGGGATAGTACATGTATGGTTGGTATTGGGGTCATTGAAGGTGATATAGCATCTGAATAACAGGATTTTGAAGACTCATGGTGCTGTTTGAATTGGGGCCCTGGGGACCTCCTTAAAATGTGACACAGGGCCAGGATGCTGGTTGTAGGAAACGTCTAGTATTTACAAAACAATTCTAAGGGAAGCCTGTTACAGAGCAAGGATGATGAAAGAGAAAGGTACATATTTAAATGGCTCTGGCACAGATGAACCATGGCTACAGTGTAAATCAAAGTACCCATAATTACACAGCAGCCTGTGATGAGACGTATAGTGTGACGACAGAATGTGTCTGAATGCCAAACAAATTCAGACAAGGTATACAATGGCACATCACTTGGTCAGGGAAAAAACAACAACGACAAGGTTGTGGGTTTAAGTCCCACAGGGATGACACAGACATTCTAAAAGTGTATGCACTCATTGTACTGCAAGTCAATTTTGGATTTTAAGGAAACATCTGGTAAGTGTCATTACTATCCTACCAGTACAACAATGGGGTTCTGTGTGTATATTCTTTACTATTGTTGGTGGTATCAGGCCAGACAGCCAGGGTATACTTTCAGTGCAGTGAGGAGCAATCTCATGGGATAGTGATGAGGGACTTCATATGTCAAGACAGGTAGCTAGGGGGGCAGAAAATCTTCAGTGTTCAAGATTACATATTAATTAGGGGATGAGGGATCCCTTTTACACTGAAGACATAACTATTTCTGCGCTGTCATCAGAAACTGTGGCTTTGATCTTATGTAGAGAGACTAACCACAGTCTCTGATAATGGTTACCATGGGACTAATGACATTATAACATCCTACGAGATGGGGCCTGTAGATCAAGCTGTGTCATGCCACAAACCATAGACTAGGCCTAGGGGGTTTTCACACTAAAGACTTGCTGTTCATTTGTCTTTTTGAAATGGATAGATATATTGTATTCGATTTTTCACTATAATGGAAATAAATAAATATTCAAACATGTTTTGTGTGTCTCACTATGGTTTTCTGCAGAAGATATAGAATAGCGTGAGTCACTTTTTTTTAGTTGGAACTACATAATTGCCATATTATTTCTTGCTGTGTATTTACAGGAAAATAATGAACACCCTCTCGACCAATTATAATAGAGTATTCAGCCTAGTGGTGGTATAAGGTTTTGCATTGTACTATTGTATTAGTTATTTATACAGTATTACATGATATAAACAGTATATAGAGTATCAAAGAATAATACATTTACATAGCACGTCTCATTACTTAATTTATTGGACATACAGGTTTTTTTGTCAAACTTACATTTCATGAGAATCCATGTAAATGAGCATTGCGACATGCATCAAATTTTCATTGCAGGCATTTAATCACATAGAACGGGTTTATAAAAAGCATGTACAGCAAATGTAAATAATAATTGCACAAAAACCTTATTCATGGTCCTTCGGAGCCAGATAGGAACAATTGTCACTTGGTGGCTGTAAGAATCTTTTGGTATAATAATAAGAATAATCATATTATTAATAATAATAATTTAATCACAAATATGTGCCTCTCTTGCCAAGTGGACCGGTGAGAAAACCATGAGTCAAAATGTTGAATCTCTATATAACACACATTTTATTCTGTGGGTGGTTTAAAGCTGCAGAGCTCATAGATGATCAGGTTTAATACTGAGATGAACACTGATTTGTTGATATCTAGTTGTTCTTTGCAGGATTCAGCCATTATCAAAATACATCATATACACAGATTAAATAGGTGGTTTGCTTTAGTGTTTTTAAGCACATCTTCTTGTGTTTTCTTTACATTTCCTGACATGGAAAGCTCTTAAGTGACAAGCACGATGGTTAAGACCAACATGACATTTCCAAGAAACAGCTCATTGATAAAGACATTATTCCTCGATATACATTCATGTGGGAGAACATGAGTCCACAAAATAATCAAACAAAAGTCCCCAAGTCTTCATATGTGGCATTTACTCAGTCTCTCCATTTCTCAAAGATCATCACTGAGACTTATGGTCACGTGCACTGTCCTCATGTGGATGAGGTATATTTTAGTAGGCTATAAGTTATGCTTTTCTTCATTTCAGCTCCCTGCTCAAATACCAAACTTAGCAATGGAGGATCTTGATGAAAGCTTTTCTGAACTCTATATTGAAAGTGGTGTATATGATGGGGTTCACCGCACTGTTCACATACCCCAGCCACGTGAAAGCGTTATACATCTCCGCTGGAACCTTGCATGTGGTGCAGTGGGTGTTCAATATATGAGTAATGAAAAAAGGTAGCCAGCATATGATAAATACACCTAAAGAGAGAGAGAGAGAAGAGAAAATGTGAAGAGATCGGAGAAACCAGCTATTACCGTGGTACTGGATTGATGTTGACATTGAATCATGCCCTGAAGTTAAACTTGATAAAAAAAAGCCCTTCTGATTGATGAAAATGAAAACCGTCTCGTTTTGTTGCAACATTGTCTGCCTCGCTGCCTGTAAGCTCTTTTCAAGTTAAGGATTACTAAGGGAATACAATATATCTATACAGGCCACCAGAAAACTACAGCTAGTAAAATAAATATATCAGCTACATTTTATCGACTTCTCTTATTGCTTATGACGTGTGAAAGTAAAATAGACTTTAGCCCAATGTTTGTATCCCTCCTCTCTCCTGAAAAGTTCAACAGTACTTTCAAACATTCAAAGTGGTATTCATGATAAGAACTTACCAAGGACTATGGCTAACATTTGAGTGGCTTTCTTTTCCTTCTGTTGGGAGATCTTTCTCTTACTCATGAGAGTGGGTTGCTGCTTGATAGATGTCTGGGTTTTGCCGTTGGGTAAGGCCTCGGTCTGAAACACTTTAGACACTTTGGGCACTTCCGCCAGTATATCCTTCGAGTCGCTGTTCTTCTCTACTTTGAGGGAGCCCTCAGGCGGGGAGGGGGACACAGAGGTGGGGCTGGTGTTACCTTTGGTTGGCGGGAGGAGCTGGTGGCTGACAGGCGTGGCGGTAGCATTGTCCACATTCTTCTGTTTCTGAGGGTTGCAATTAGTCACCTCGTCCAACTCCATGTCGTCACCTTCGTGGGCCACCTCTTTGATGAAGATCTGCTGACAGAGGTCAACAACAATGTAGTAGTAGTAATAGTAGTAGTAGTAATACTAATAATAGAGCAGTAACTTCTATATCTTGCTTATGAGGAGAAATGGGAACGATAGAGGTGACACTGCGTTAACTGCCTTTGAAAGTAAATACATTTCCTTATGAGAGTTACTCTGTAAAAATAGCACAACAAATACTTGACGCACCACTTTTTTCTTGTTGACAGGAAAGCTCCCATTAGGCTTAACAATCACAGTGCACAGACTCACATCTCCTGGGTGACTGCACTTCTCCTGAAAAAACAACAGGGGAGAGAAGCCGGCACACAGTCACTGCACAGGCACCAAATGGTCTCAGAGTCGCTCTTTGAGAGGGCAATTAACAAAATAAACGGTAATTCTATTGAGCGTATACCGTTATTTGATTCCCATTCGAATCATTACATCCATAACACTCAATAGGGCAGAAATAAAAAGTCCACGGAGTTAAACTGACAATATTGTTTTAGAAATGGTTTATTGACTCCGTATAAAAGTGATGAGGACTATTTTCCTTGCAATTGCCTAGTACTTTGTGAATGTATTTTCTCTTCTCTCTCCCTTCCCCACACCAAGACAAAAGCATGCATGTACATGAGTAATGTACAGGGGTGAGAGAAACACGGCTTCTTTTCCTGTATTGATCCGCTTTAATGTCACTAAAATCAATATCCAGAAAAGGTCACTTAAAGGCACATCATAATTACTGTTACATTTCAGCTCTCCTTCTAATCTAGTAGACCAATGCAACATGGCCAAGTGGGATTTGTCGTGTGAAATGACCAATTACAGCACAATATGTTGCTAATAATCTCAATGCACAAAAGATAACCCCCTTAAAAACACCTTCGGATAATTGCGTGTGCCCTTTTCATCCCAGCTAGAAAGCTATCTCGTGTGTATTTCTTTCCCCCTCCAACAAGATCATTATCTACAGTTGAAGTCAGAAGTTTACATAGACCTTAGCCAAATACATTTAAACTCAGTTTTTCACAATTCCTGACATTTAATCCTAGTAAATATTCCCTGTTTTAGGTCAGTTAGGATCACCACTTTATTTTAAGAATGTGAAATGTCAGAATAATAATAGAGAGAATGATTTATTTCAGCTTTTATTTCTTTCATCACATTCCCAGTGGGTCAGAAGTTTACATACACTCAATTAGTATTTGGTAGCATTGCCTTCAAATTGTTTAACTTGGGTCAAATGTTTCGGGTAGCCTTCCACAAGCTTCCCACAATAAGTTGGGTGAATTTTGGCCCATTCCTCCTGACAGAGCTGGTGTAACTGAGTCAGGTTTGTAGGCCTCCTTGCTCGCACACACTTTTTCAGTTCTGCCCACAATTGTTCTATGGGATAGAGGTCAGGGCTTTGTGATGGCCACTCCAATACCTTGACTTTGTTGTCCTTAAGCCATTTTGCCACAACTTTGGAAGTATGCTTGGGGTCATTGTCCATTTGGAAGACCCATTTGCGACCAAGCTTTAAACTTCCTGACTGATGTCTTGAGATGTTGCTTCAATATATCTACATAATGTTCCTGCCTCATAATGCCATCTATTTTGTGAAGTGCACCAGTCCCTCGTGCAGCAAAGCACCCCCACAAAATGATGCTGCCACCCCCGTGCTTCACGGATGGATGGGATGGTGTTCTTTGGCTTGCAAGCCTCCACGTTTTTCCCTCTGAACATAATCATGGTCATTATTGCCAAAACGTTCTATTTTTGTTTCATCAGACCAGGGGACATTTCTCCAAAAAGTACGATCTTTGTCCCCATGTGCAGTTGCAAACCGTAGTCTGGCTTTTTATGGCGCTTTTGGAGCAGTGGCTTCTTCCTTGCTGAACGGCCTTTCAGGTTATGTCGATATAGGACTTGTTTTACTGTGGATATAGATACTTTTGTACCGGTTTCCTCCAGCATCTTCACAAGGTCATTTGCTGTTGTTCTGGGATTGATTTGCACTTTTCGCACCAAAGTACGTTCATCTCTAGGAGACAGAATGTATCTCCTTCCTGAGCGGTATGACGGCTGTGTGGTCCCATGTTGTTTATACTTGCGTACTCTTGTTTGTACAGATGAACGTGGTACCTTCAGGCATTTGTAAATTGTTCCCAAGGATGAACCAGACTTGTGGAGGTCTACAATTTTATTTCTGAGGTCTTGGCTGATTTCTTTTGATTTTCCCATGATGTCGAGCAAAGAGGCACTGCGTTTGAAGGTAGGCCTTGAAATACATCCACAGGTACACCTCCAATTGAGTCAAATGATGTCAATTAGCCTATCAGAAGCTTCTAAAGCCATGATATAATTTTCTGGAATTTTCCAAGCTGTTTAAATGCACAGTCAACTTAGTGTATATAAACTTCTGACCCACTGGAATAGTGATACAGTGAATTATAAGTGAAATAATCTGTCCCTAAACAATTGTTGGAAAAATGACTTTGTGTTATGCACAAAGTAGATGTCCTAACCGACTTGCCAAAACTAGAGTTTGTTAACAAGAGATTTGTGGAGTGGTTGAAAAACAAGTTTTAATGACTACAACCTAAGTGTATGTAAACTTCCGACTTCAACTATATGCGTTTGGCCTCTCATGTCTGGGGAGAGTAAACACTTTATGGACAATATTTTGCTTCCTCCTGTTAGATTACATTCTCCAAAAACACATGACGTGTTGTTGACAAAGTATTTAATTGAATTGGCTCTCCTAAGTGTGTCGAGCACTTCATTTTTGAAAAACATGATTTGCAGCCTAGTCACCTTTAACGTGACGCCTGTGTCGTGGTCGCCTGTCCCTTGACACGAGCGCTTTGTGTTCACCCGTTTTCGCCGCTTGCGAAGCACCACATAAATTTGCACGTAGACCAGCAGAGTGATGATGAAGGGAATGTAGAAGGACACAATGGAGGAGTACACCACAAAGGCCGGGTTGGCGATGATGCACAGGGACTCGTCGCGAGTCGCTAGGGAGGAAAACAAAATGACAGAAAACAACAATACTAGTCAAACGTACAGTGGCAAGAAAAAGTATGTGAACCCTTTGAAATGACCTGGATTTCTGCATAAATTGGTCATCAAAATTGATCTGATCGTCATCTAAGTCACAATAACAGACAGACATAGTGTGCTTAAACTAATAACAAATTATTGTATTTTTCTTGTCTACACTGAATACATATTTTAAACATTCACAGTGTAGGTTGGAAAAAGTATGTGAACCCCTAGCCTATGACTTCTCCAAAAGCCAATTGGAGTCAAGAGTCCGCTAACCTGGAGCCCAATCAATGAGACAAGATTGGATATGTTGGAGCTGCCTTGCCATATAAAAAAAACTCACAAAATTTGAGTTTGCTATTCACAAGAAGCATTGCCTGATGTGAACCATGCCTCGAACAAAAGAGAGCTCAGAAGACCTAAGATTAAGAATAGTTGACTTGCATAAAGCTGGAAAGGGTTACAAAAGTATCTCTAAAAGCCTTGATGTTCATAAGTCCATGGTAAGACAAATTGTCTATAAATGGAGAAAGTTCAGTACTGTTGCTACTCTCCCTAGCAGTGACCATCCTGCAAAGATGACTGCAAGAGCACAGTGTAGAATGCTCAATGTGGTTAAGAAGAATCCTAGAGTGTCAGCTGAAGACTTAAAGAAATCTCTGGAACATTATATTATCTCCGTTGACGAGTCTACGATATGTAAAACTCAAAAAAAATAATTGTGTTCATGGAAGGACACCACAGAAGAAGCCACTGCTGTCCAAAAAAACAATTTCTTTTTTTAAGTTTGCAAAAGTGCACCTGGATGTTCCACAGCTCTACTGGCAAAAAGTTCTGTGGACAGATGAAACTAAAGTTGAGTTGTTTGGAAGGAACACACAACACTGTGTGTGGAGAAAAAAAGGCACAGCACACCAACCTAAAAATCTCATCCCAACTGTAAAGTATGGTGGAGGGAGCATCATGGTTTGGGGCTGCTTTGCTGCCTCAGGGACTGGAGAGCTTGATATCATCGACGGAAAAATGAATTTCCAAGTTTATCAAGACATTTTGCAGGACAATGTTAGGCTATCTGTCCGCCAATTAAATCTCAACCGAAGTTGGGTGATGCAACAGGACAACGATCCAAAACACAGATGTAAATCAACAACAGAATGGCTTCAACAGAAGCCCAGTCAGTCCTGACCTCAACACAATTGAGATGCTGTGGCATGATTTCAAGAGAGCAGTTCACACCAGACATCCCAAGAATATTGCTGAACTGAAACAGTTTTGTAAGAGGAATGGTCCAACATTCCTGCTGACCATTGTGCAGGTCTGATCAGCAACTACAGAAAATGTTTGGTTGAGGTTTTTGCTGCCAAAAGAGGGTCAACCAGTTATTAAATCCAAGGGTTCACATACTTTCCACCCTAAACTGTGAATGTTTACACAGTGTGTTCAATAAAGACATGAAAACGTTTAATTGTTTGTGTGTTATTAGTTTAAGCAGACTGTGTTTGTCTATTGTTGTGACCTAGATGAAGATCAGTTACATTTTGTTGACCAATTTATGCAAAAATTCAGGTATTCCAAAGGGTTTACATACTTTTTCTTGCCACTGTAAGTAAGGAGCCTTGCAGGAGCGAACAGAAACAGCTCATTTGAGCAATAGTCATTCTCTGTAGGATGAAGCAGCTTGATGTACCAGTACAACCCCTGGACAGGACACTATTCTATTGCAGTCTTATCCCCAATGTACCTCCTTAATTCTGAATGCCAAACTGAGACGCATCAGGTAACATATAAACAGGCTTTGGTATGACTCAGCCGATGAGTGGTTTCTCAACCTTTCAATCTCAGGGTGGGTACTCTAACCACAAGGCAACTGAGTTGGTCAAAACAGTGCAAAATACATAAAAGGGACATTTTGGATGAATATACAGTCGTGGCCAAAAGTTTTGAGAATGACACAAATATTAATTTCCACAAAGTTTTCTGCTTCAGTGTCTTTAGATATTTTTGTCAGATGTTACTATGGAATACTGAAGTATAATTACAAGCATTTCATAAGTGTCAAAGGCTTTTATTGACAATTACATGAAGTTGATGCAAAGAGTCAATATTTGCAGTGTTGACCCTTCTTTTTCAAGACCTCTGCACTCCGCCCTGGCATGCTGTCAATTAACTTCTGGGCCACATCCTGACTAATGGCAGCCCATTCTTGCATAATCAATGCTTGGAGTTTGTCAGAATTTGTGGGATTTTGTTTGTCCACCTGCCTCTTGAGGATTGACCACAAATTCTCAATGGGATTAAGGTCTGGGGAGTTTCCTGGCCATGGACCCAAAATATCGATGTTTTGTTCCCTGAGCCACTTAGTTATCACTTTTGCCTTATGGCAAGGTGCTCCATCATGCTGGAAAAGGCATTGTTTGTCACCAAACTGTTCCTGGATGGTTGGGAGAAGTTGCTCTCAGAGGATGTGTTGGTACCATTCTTTATTCATGGCTGTGTTCTTAGGAAAAATTGTGAGTGAGCCCACTCCCTTGGCTGAGAAGCAACCCCACACATGAATGGTCTCAGGATGCTTTACTGTTGGCATGACACAGGACTGAATGGTAGCGCTCACCTTGTCTTCTCCGGACAAGCTTTTTTCCGGATGCCCCAAACAATCGGAAAGGGGATTCATCAGAGAAAATGACTTTACCCCAGTCCTCAGCAGTCCAATCCCTGTACCTTTTGCAGAATATCAGTCTGTCCCTGATGTTTTCCCTGGAGAGAAGTGGCTTCTTTGCTGCCCTTCTTGACACCAGGCCATCCTCCAAAAGTCTTTGCCTCACTGTGCGTGCAGATGCCCTCACACCTGCCTGCTGCCATTCCTGAGCTAGCTCTGTACTGGTGGTGCCCCGATCCTGCAGCTGAATCAACTTTAGGAGATGGCCCTGGCGCTTGCTGAACTTTTTTGGGCGCCCTGAAGCCTTCTTTACAACAATTGAACCACTCTCCTTGAAGTTCTTGATGATCCAATATATTTTTGATTTAGTGCAATCTTACTGGCAGCAATATCCTTGCAAGTGTGCAAAGCAATGATAACGGCATGCGTTTCCTTGCAAGTAACCATGGTTGACAGAGGAAGAACAATGATTCCAAGCACCACCCTCCTTTTGAAGCTTCCAGTCTGTTACTCAAACTCAATCAGCATGACAGAGTGATTTCCAGCCTTGTCCTCGTCTACACTCACACCTGTGTTAACGAGAGAATCACTGACATGATGTCAGCCTGTCCTTTTGTGGCAGGGCTGAAATTCAGTGGAATTTTTTTTGGGGGATTCAGTTCATTTGCATGGCAAAGAGGGACTTTGCAATTAATTGCAATTCATCTGATCACTCTTCATAACAGTCTGGAGTATATGCAAATTGCCATCATGCAAACTGAGGCAGCAGACTGTGAAAATTAATATTTGTGTCATTCTCAAAACTTTTGGCCACGACTGTACTATGTGTTTGAAAGAGGAGCATTCAAACTAACCACCGCACTGTTAACCCCCATTCACAGCAGTCATACAGTTTAGTATCACCTATCATTGTCAAATTGAGTCTACTCCTTAGTGCCATGAAAGCCAAAACACAGTGGAAGCACTGTGCAATAGCAAAGGTTACATTGCAGCAGTGCAAGGTACCTCACAGTTTCTGCTATTACCTGTGTTATTTAGGCCAAACAACAGGGGGCATGATATTGCAAAGGACAGAACCCACACCACCGAGATCATAACAGTGACTCGTCTTCTGGAGCTGTAGCGCGTGTTGTACAGCATGGGCATGGCGACTGCTGTGTATCTGTTGTGGAAGGAAGCAGATGGGAGGAAAGACAAGGGAAAAACACAATAGGAATAGACAAACTGGCTTTTCTACTGTGCAGACTACACGTGGAGTGACAGACAACATCTTTCTCTATCTTCTCTTAGTAGGGACATCAGGGATGTATGGGTAGAAAAAAAGGTGGGTAAACTCTAATGATGGAAGACGACTAATGTACAGTAAACGCAAAAAAACGCTAATTTAGCATAACAGGTAAATGCTATTCAGGAAATAATACGGTGCTTAATGTGCATTAACCCTTGTGCATTAAATGTGTTTATATGAAATAACCCTCCACTACATCCCTGGTAGGGAACCTTATCAATTAACCTCTAGCCTGTTGCGTGACCTTATTAGTGAGTTAGAGAATTTCTACTTCCTAAGGATGTCAACTAACAGATATACTTTACTGATTTCATTGTAATTTGGTTTGGAACCTTAAGGTACGAAGCCGAAGGCGACTTAAGCACTTAAAGCTATAATCCTTAGTTGCTACATACATTTTTGGACTTAGAAATGAATGATATAAAGCACCAGTCAAAAGTTTGGACACACCTACTCATTTAAGGGTTTTTCTTTATTTTGACATTGTAGAATAATAGCAAAGAAATCAAAACTATGAAATAACACATATGGAATCATGTAGTATCCCAAAAACTGTTAAACAAATATTTTATATTTTATATTCTTCAAAGTAGTCACCCTTTGCCTTGATGACAGTTTTGCACACTCTTGGCATTGTCTCAACCAGCTTCATAAAGAATCCAACAGTCTTGAAGGAGTTCCCACATATGCTGAGCACTTGTTGGCGGCTTTTCCTTCACTCTGCGGTCCAACTCATCCCAAACCATCTCAATTGGGTCATCTAATGCAGCACTCCATCACTCTTCTTATTGGTGAAATAGCCCTTACACAGCTTGGAGGTGTGTTTTGGCTCATTGTCCTGTTGAAAAACAAAAGATAGTCCCACTAAGCACAAACCAGAAGGGATGCCATATCGCTGTAGAATGCTGTGCCATGCTGCAGCCATGCTGGTTAAGTCTGCCTTGAATTCTAAATAAATCACAGATAGTGTCACCAGCAAAGCCCTCCCACACCATCACACCTCCTCCATGCTTCACGGTGGGAACCACACATGTGAAGATCATCCATTCACCTACTCTGTGTCTCACAAAGACATAGCTGTTGGAACCAAAAATCTCAAATTTGGACTCATCAGACCAAAGGACAGATTTCCACCGGTCTAATGGCCATTGCTCGTGTTTCTTGGCCCAAGCAAGTCTTTTCTTCTTATTGGTGTCCTTTAGTAGTGGCAGCAATTGCAGCAAGGCCTGATTCATGCAGTCTCCTCTAAACAGTTGATGTTGAGATGCGTCTGTTACATGAAGTCTGTGAAGCATTTATTTGGACTGCAATCTGAGGTGCAGTTAACTCTAATGAACTTTTCCTCTGCAGCAGAGGTAACTTGGTCTTCCTTTCCTGTGGCGGTCCTCATGAGAGACAGTTTCATCATGACGGTTTTTGCGACTGCACTTGAAGAAACTTTACAAGTTCTTGAAATATTCTGAATTGACTGACCTTCATGTCTTGAAGTAATGATGGACTGTCATTTCTCTTTACTTATTTGAGCTGTTCTTGCCATAATATGGACTTGGTCTTTTACCAAATAGGGCTATCTTCTGTATATCACCCCTACCTTGTCACAACACAACTGATTGGCTCAAACGCATTAAGAAGGAAAGAAATTCCACAAATTAACTTAAGGCACACCTGTTAGTTGAAATGCATTCCAGGTGACTACCTCATGAAGCTGGTTGAGAGAATGCCAAGAGTGTGCAAAGCTGTCATCAAGGCAAAGGGTGGCTACTTTGAAGAATCTCAAATATAAAATATATTTTCATTTGTTTAACACTTTTTTTGGTTACTACATGATTCCATGTGTGTTATTTCATAGTGCTGATGTCTTCGATATTATTCTACAATGTAGAAAATATAAATAGTAAAGAAAAACCTTGGAATAAGTAGGTCTGTCCAAACCTTTGACTGGTACTGTACATAATAACCATTGATTCTTGAAAAATATAACTTAGAAAAGCCTTATGAGCTTAGTTCCATTGTTATACCCCATCAGAACCCCAAATTAGCTTGTTTTACTGCAATGTTTGTAAACAATGTAACTATAAAAAACATATAGCTTCAAATCACAGTAAAACGGTATATTTGATATCGTGGAGGGACAGTCCTTTCATCCATAGCTCTGTCTATGAATTTGAGAGTGGTTATTGTTTCAATTAAGGACTCTTGCTTTATGGGTACTCTTTATTCAATAGTACAGATCACATGACTATCACAGGACTAATTGTTAATTACAGGACTATATAACCAATTATTTCTCTTACTCTAAAATAAGTCTCTGCAGTATAAACAACTCCAAGATTTTCTGCACACATACTGAATGTGCAGACATTTTGTATTCAAATACAAATTACTTCAATAAATATTTAAATCACCTTTGAGTTATGTATTCACATAACCAAGGTGGTGTTCTGAACATGCATTTGAGTGACACGAAAATCAGTGAAGTGGAAAATCATTCAAAATGAAAAGTGGCATACTGCATATTCCATAAATAATGGCATTGGTATTCAATAGAAAGTACCAGCTGGATTATGCAAGTAGGCCTTTTAGGTCCAGACTCCAATGCATTTGCTTAAAGATTTTCACTGCAAATCCACAATGGCACCTGCCTCCAGCCAAGATTCAACAATTTCAAGAGCACTTACCGATCAATGCTGATGGCACAGAGATTGAGGATGCTTGCAGTGCACATCATGACATCTAGGGTGACAAAGATGTCACAGTGGATTTTACTAAACCTCCACTCTCCCACCACCTGAAAGAAAGATGTTCCAACATTTAGAGACAACAGAACTATTTGTTTTATCCCCCTCAAGCACTGACTCAAACACTGACTGTTTTTCAGTTGCAGTTCAGTCAGATATTAAAAAGCACACCTTACATGTTCCTAAATAAACGTTCTTATCTTTTCAGCTGTTCTCATGAATCTTCCAATGCCTGCTCCATTCACCATCAAACAATTCTAAAAACCTGTTTTTGCTTTGTCATTACTGGGTATTGTGTGTAGATTGATGAGGGGAAAAAACAATTTAATCAATTTTAGAATAAGGCTGTAACGTAACAAAATGTGGAAAAAGTCAAGGGGTCTGAATACCTTCCGAATGCACTGTATATACAGTATATACACACTGAGTGTATGCTGATCTTTCCATGACAGACTGACCAGGTGAATCCAGGTGAAAATTATGATCTGTTATTGATGTCCCTTGTTAAATTGACTTCAAATCAGTGTAGATGAAGGGGAGGAGACAGGTTAAAGAAGGATTTTTAAGCGTTGAGACAATTGAGACATGGATTGTGTACATGTGCCATTCAGATGGTGAATAGTTAAGATAAAAGATTTAAGTGCCTTTGAACGGGGGTATGGTAGTAGGTGCCAGACGCACTGGTTTGAGTATGTCAAGAACTGCAACGCTACTGGGTTTCTGACGCTTAACAGTTTCCCGTGTGTATCAAGAATGGTCCACCACCCAATGGACATTCAGCCAACGGCAGGCCAGTTGTCGAAAATGTGTCATTGATTAAAAAGGACAAAGGAGGCAGACACAAATTGTGCAGAGCAACAGAGGTTGCTACAGTTAGTCAACTAACAGTCAAGAACAACATTGGTGCCCAAAGACCCATACAAGAAAGCACAACTCATTGTACATTGACACAAATGGGTTATGGCAGCCGATGACTTGACAGACTTCCACTTCTTTCAGCAAAAAACAAGACTGCGTTTGCAGTGGGCTCAGGAACGAAAACACTGGAGAATGTGAAAAACATTGCCTGGTCTGATGAATCCTGGTTCCTGCTGTTTCATGCAGATGGGAGGACTAGAGTATGGAGAAAACCATGTATCCATCACGCCGGGGGTCAACATCACAGGCTGGTGGTGGTGGTGTGAGGTGTGTTTCTATGGCACACATTGGGCCCCTTGATAAAAGTGGGGCAATGTTTGAATGCCACAGGATATCTGAACAACATTGCCATCAGGTGCATCCCTTCATGGCAGCTAGGATTGTCCAGAAATGGTTCCACAAACATGACAGTGAATTTAGCTTATTGCAGTGGCCTGCCCAGTCACCAGATCTCAATTCAATTGCATCTGTGGGATGAGATGGAACAAGCTATCCACTACTAGCCAACTTCACAACTGTGGGAGGTACAGCCAACTAGTACTGGGTCCGATCCCCTTTTGCCTCCAGAAGTCATCAATTTTTCTATTTATTCCTTATGTTATTTTTATATATATATATATATATATATATATATATATATATATATATATGTATTTTTTCTACCATCTCTTTTTTTAATTATTATTGTTGGGAAGGGCCCGTAAGTAAGCATTTCACTGTTGTTTACGTAGCACGCGACAAATACAATTTGATTTGAACAGCCTTAATTCTTCGGAGCATGGATTGATTCTATTTTCAAACATTTCTCAATTGGTATCAAGGGACCTAACGTGTGCCAGGAAAACATTCCCCACATCATTACACAACCAGCATGTACCATTGGCATCAGGCAGTATGGGGCCATGGACTCATGCTGCTTACGCCAAATCCTGACTCTGCAATCAGCATGACGCACAGGAACTGGGATTTGTCAGACCAGGCATTGTTTTTCCACTCCTCAATTGTCCAGTGTTGGTGATCTCGTGCCCACTGGAGCCGCTGGTAGGAGTGGAACCCGGTGTGGTCGTCTGCTGTAATAGCCCGACCGTGACAAGGACCGACGAGTTGTGCATTCCGAGATGTCGTTCTGCACACCATTGTTGTATTGAGCCGTTATTTGCCTGTCTGTGGCCAGCCTGTTAGCCTGCACGATTCTTGACATTCCCCTTCAACCTCAACGAGCTGTTTTCGGCCCATAGGACTGCCGCTGACTGGATGTTTTCTGTTTGTTGCACCATTGTTGATAAACCCTAGACATTGTTGTGTGTGAAAAGCCAAGGAGTCTGGCCGTTTCTGAGATACTGGAACCGGCGCAGCAGGAACAGACGATCATACAGTACCACGCTCAATGTCTCTTAGGTCACTCGTTTTGCCCATTCTAAAGTTCAATCAAACAGTAACAGAATGCCTTGATGTGTGTCTGCCTGCTTTATATAGCAAGCAAACCCCGTTGCGAACGGGGTGGTGTACCTAATAAACTGGCCACTGAGTGAATGTATGTACACACACACACACACACACAACTGGTCAAAAGTTTTAGAACACCAACTCATTCAAGGGTTTTTCTTTATTTTTACTATTTTCTACATTGTAGAATAATAGTAAAGACATCAAAACATATGGAATCATGTAGTAACCAAAAAAAGAGCATCGGCATTTCCATGGCCTGCACCTGATCTGTGGACGACAGAGAAAGCAAAGGGCTGTAAGGATGGGAACCAGCGGGTGACCCGGGCGTTACTGTCCTTATTCCGTGACATCTAAACCAGTGGTGCGTGGTCTGTTATGAGGGTGAAGTGCCGTCCCAATAAGTAACACTTCAGCGTTTCCAGCGCCCACTTGATCACTAGATATTCTTTCGCCACAGTGGAATATCTTTGTTCCCGCGGCAACAGCTTTCGACTAATGTACATGACTGGGTGTTCCTCACCTTTTTGTAGCTGTGACAGGATGGCACCCACCCCTGTTTCGGACACATCGGGCTGTACCACCAGTGGTTTGGAGAAGTCCAGGGTCACCAGCACAGGTCCAGAACACAGTGCTCCCTTTAGGTCCTGGAAGACGTCGCCTCGGTCCACGTCAGTTGAGCGGGCAGACGGCTCCTGGACACATCTGTCAGGGGGCTGGCTAGGGAGGCAAAGTGGGGAATAAATCTCCGGTAGTAACTAGTCAACCCCACAAACGTGCGTAGCTGCTTCTTGGTGAGTGGGCGGTGCCAGTCCCAAATCGCCTCCACTTTCTTCACCTGGGGTTTGACACATCCCCTCGCGATCGTGTACCCCAGGTACTCAGCTTCCCGCAGGCTGAGCCGACATTTCTTTGGGTTTGCTGTTAGCCCCGCCTCCCGTAAGGCCTGCAGTACCGCACTCACCTGTTTTAGATGCGTCTCCCACTCGCACCCTTGGATCACAATATCGTCAATGTATGCCGCCGCGTACTCCCGATGGGGTCGGAGAACCTAGTCCATCAACCTCTGGAAGGTGACCGGGGCCCCGTGCAGCCCAAAGGGCAGCTTCTTGTAATGGAACAGCCCATCCGGGGTGGCGAAAGCAGTTTTCTCCCGTGTCTCGGGAGTTAAGGGCACCTGCCAATAACCCTTCGTCAGGTTGAGCGTGCTGATAAATCAGGCGGCCCCTAGCCGTTCGATTAATTCATCAACTCGGGGCATGGGGTAGGTGTCGAACATTGAGATTTCATTTACCTTTCTAAAATCATTACAGAAGCGAATGGTGCCGTCTGGTTTCGGCACCAACACAATGGGGCTGCACCACTCACTATGCGACTCTTCGATTATATCAGCTTTCAACATTGTTTTTACCTCGGTCCTGACAGCCTCTCTCGTTGCTTCCGGTATGCGGTAAGGTCTCAACGTCACCTTTTTCCCGGGTTCGGTGATGATGCTGTGTCAGATCGGTGTGTCCTGATTCACTGGAGAACACATCCTGGTTTTGGCCGACCAACTCCCTCAGCTCCTGCTTCTGTGTTTGGCTCAGCTGCTCCCCCAGTGGCACCTCTGCCGGCTTGGTCTCTGTGGTAACCTTCTTCTGGGAAATAGAGTAGAGTGCATCACGTGCATTCCATTTCTTTAGCAAATTCACATGGTAAATCTGGGTTAAAACTTCTTAAGGCTAGGGGGCAGTATTTTGACGTGCCCAAAGTAAACTGCCCAAAGTAATCCACAGCGGCTGGATTAACAAGAAGTTAAGCTTTATTTTGATGTTTCACACATATTTTCGTGAATGTTGAATATTGATATTCCTGTAGTTTGAATTTGGCGCTCTGCAATTTCACTGGATGTTGTCAAATCGATCCTGCTAAAGGGATTGGCGCGTGAAGGGATCACTAAGAGGTTAAATGCCCAAGTCCCGGCTGTCTGACCCTATAGTTAACTTCACACACCTTCTCAATGACTTCGTATGGCCAGTTCCATTGGGCCAAAAACGTACATTCTGAGCTAGGGAACAACACTTTGTCTCCTGGCTGAAAGTCCCTTCGTTGTGCCCCTCTGATGTTCACCCGCGCTAGGGCCTCCTGCATGTGTTCCCGTACCAGGGGCCACAGGGTTGCCATGCGGTCTCAAGTCTTCCACGTGCTCCACCAAAAGCGTGCCTTGATCCTGTCTAAGGTCTTCTACACCCATAGGTGAGCCCCAAGAAACTTGGAGTGCGCCAACTGCAGGACACATGGTACAAAGGGACGGGGCACCAACAAGAACTCCATACATCCGTCATTCTTCTTCAAGACCTGACATAGCAACTTTTTCTTTATAGAAAAATGGGGCATCGCCTCGTTGGGGCAGGAAGTCCATATAAGGCTTGGGGGTGGAGCCAGCAGGCTGCAACATACTTCCCTTTAATAACCACTCCCCTCACCCCTGTTCAAGCCACACAAAAAAATAAAAAAAAATATATATAATAATAATAATAATAATAATAATAAATATATATAAATAAAAAAGAAACATCCGCTCACTGTTAAGTGTTTATTTTCAGCAAACTTAACGTAAATATTTGTATGAACATAACAAGATTCAACAACTGAGACAAACTGAACATGTTCCACAGACATTTGTCTAATAGAAATGGAATAATGTGTCCCTGAACAAAGGGGTGGGGTCAAAATCAAAAGTAACAGTCAGTATCTGGTGTGGCCAACAGCTGCATTAAGTACTGCAGTGCATCTCCTCCTCATGGACCGCACCAGATTTGCCTGTTCTTGCTGTTAGATGTTACCAAACTCTTCCACCAAGGCACCTGCAAGTTCCCGGACATTTCTGGGGGGGAATGGCCCTAGCCCTCACCCTCCGATCCAACAGGTCCGAGATGTGCTCAATGGGATTGAGGTCCGGGCTCTTCGCTGGCCATGGCAGAACACTGACATTCCTGTCTTGTAGGAAATCGTGCACAGAACGAGCAGTATGGCTGGTGGCATTGTCATGCTGGAGGGTCATGTCAGGATGAGCCTGCAGGAAGGGTACCAGATGAGGGAGGATGATGTCTTCCCTGTAATGCACAGCATTGAGATTACCTGCAATGACGACAAGCTCAGTCTGATGATGCTGTGACACACCACCCCAGACCTTGATGGACCCTCCACCTCCAAATTGATCCCGCTCCAGAGTACAGGCCTCGGTGTAACGCTCATTCCTTTGACGATAAACGCGAATCCGACCATCACCCCTGGTGAGACAAAACTGCGACTCGTTAGTGAAGAGCACTTTCTGCCAGTCCTGTCTGGTCCAGCGACGGTGGGTTTCTGCCCATAGGCAACGTTGTTGCCGGTGATGTCTGGTGAGGACCTGCCTTACAACAGGCCTATTGCGGACAGTCTGAGCACTGATGGAGGGATTGTGTGTTCCTGGTGTAACTTGGACAGTTTTTGTGTCTCTCTCCTGTAGGTGTGATGTTCGGATGTACCGATCCTGTGCAGGTGTTGTTACACGTGGTCTGCCACTGTGAGGATGATCAGCTGTCCACCCTGTCTCCCTGTAGCTCTGTCTTTGGTGTCTCACAGTACGGACAATTTATTGCCCTGGCCACATCTGCAGTCCTCATGCCTCCTTGCAGCATGCATAAGGCACGTTTACACAGATGAGCAGGAACCCTGGGCATCTTTCTTTTTGTGTTTTTCAGAGTCAGAAAGGCCTCTTTAGTGTCCTAAGTTTTCATAACTGTGCCCTTAATTGCCTACCGTCTGTAAGCTGTTAGTGTCTTAACGACCGTTCCACAGGTGCATGTTCATTAATTGTTTATGGTTCACTGAACATGCATGGGAAACAGTGTTTAAACCCTTTACAATGAAGATCTGTGAAGTTATTTGGATTTTTATGAATTATCTTTGAAAGACAACATCCCTTTTTTAGGGCCCTAATTTTATACATACATTACATTACATTACATTACAAACACACACATTCAAAAGTTTGGGGTCACAGAATTTTTTTGTCCATTAAAATAATGTCAAATTTATCAGAAATACAGTGTAGACATTGTTAATGTTGTAAATGATTATTGTAGCTGGAAACAGCAGATTTCTTTTATGGAATATCTACATAGGCATAGAGGCCCATTATCAGCAAACATCACTCCTGTGCTCCAATGGCACATTGTCTTAGATAATCCAAGTTTATTATTTTAAAAGGCTAATTGATCATTAGAAAACCCTTTTGCAATTACGTTTGCACAGCTGAAAACTGTTGAGTATCTGGAGCATCAGCATTTGTGGGTTCAATTACAGGCTCAAAATGGCCAGAAACAAAGTACTTCCTTCTGAAACTCGTCAGTCTATTCTTGTTCTGAGAAATGAAGGCTATTCCATGCGAGAAATTGCCAAGAAACTGAAGATCTCGTACAACACTGTACACTATTCACTTCACATAACAGTGCAAACTGGCTCTAACCAGAATAGAAAGCAGAGTGGGACTCCCAGGTGCACAACTGAGCAAGAGGATAAGTACATTAGTGTGTCTAGTTTGAGAAACAGAAGCCTCACAAGTCCTCAACTGGCAGCTTCATAAAATAGCACCCGCAAAATACCAGTCTCAACGTCAACAGTGAAGAGGCGACTCCGGGATGCTGGCCTTCTAGGAAGAGTTCCAAAGAAAAAGCCATATCTCAGTCTGGCCAATAAAAATAAAAGATTAAGATGGGCAAAAGAACACAGACACTGGACAGAGGAACTCTGCCTAGAAGGCCAGCATCCCGGAGTCGCCTCTTCACTGTTGATGTTGAGACTGGTGTTTGAACTCAAGCTTACGGACAATGTCAAATGTGATATAGCGAAGCACCTGAGTTGGGTGCGCAATTACGCAGGTACTTTCCCGAAACGGATGACATGCCCTGCCTCCAGTCTACTTACCGATACCTGAACAAGAGAGCCTCATCCAAATTGCAACAAGCGGTTCTGTGAAAATGGAATTTAAATTAGAAGCCACTGCCAGATTTCTGGATTGGGCTGCACTCAGAGTATCCTGTCTTGGCAAATCTCGCTGTTAAGACACTGATGCCCTTTGCAACCACATCCTATCTGAGAGTGGATTCTCGGCCCTCACTAGCATGAAAACTAAATACAGGCACAGACTGTGTGTGGAAAATGATATGACTGCGACGCTCTCCAATACAACCCAACATTGCAGAGTTATGTGCATCCTTTTAAGCATACCCTTCTCATTAACCTGTGGTGAGTTATTCACAATTTCCGATGAACAAATAAGATTTTATATGTAAGATGGTTAAATAAAGAGCAAAAATATTCATTATTTGTACATTATTATTTGTGCCCTGATTATTATTTGTGCCCTTTGTCACTTCCCACCAGCCGGGTTGTGACAAAAACTCACACTCATTCTTATGTTTAATAAATGTATTGTATAGTGCGTGTGTGGCAGGCTTACAATGATGGCAAAAAACAACATTTGAGAGTGCACTGACCCTTGCACTAGAGGGGGTACGCAGCTGGAGGTTGAATGTTTGAAGGGGTACGGGAATATAACAAATTTGGGAACCACTGTTCTAGACGATTCGGTGCTTTGAACTTTGTGGCAACAGTTTGGGGAAGGCCCATTCTTGTTCAGCATGACAATGCCCCCGTGCACAAAGCGAGGTCCATACAGAAATGGTTGGTGTGGAAGAACTTGACTGGCCTGCACAGAGCCCTGACATCAACCACATCGAACACCTTTGGGATGAATTGGAACGTCAAGTTCCAGGCCTAATCGCAAAACCTCACTAATGCTCTTGTGGCTGAATGGAAGCAAGTCCCCACCGCAATGTTCCAACATCTAGTGGAAAGCCTTCCCCTAAAAGTGGAGGATGTTATAGCAGCAAAGGCAGGGACCAACTCCATATTAATGCCCATGATTTTGGAATGAGATGTTCGACGAGCAGGTGTCCGCATACGTTTGGTCATGACAGAGAGAGAGAGAGATTTTAATAACGAGTAGCCGATGCTTCTACTTCATTCCCAAGAGCCTGATGAACCCATTCGTATTCACAAACCACCTCCACTCTCTACATGAACAGGGCTGCCATGGTCTAGCTACTAGCTAATATCCCTGCATGACTGACAGTGCGCTTCGAAGCCCGCCAGTCGTGGCAGATCAAAAGCCTTCCCCTGCACCACTACTGAGAGTGGTGCTTTGCTTCTCACTCAGTTTCTCACTCAATCATATTGGAGTCGTCAAGCTCAGAGATATCTGCATCTCACCTTTTTCTTTTTTAAACAGCCAGAACTGCGATGCCGCTCTCACGGAGACCTGTCTGATTAATCTCTGTCCTGAGGCAGTGTGTTATTAATTATGCCAAGCTCAGGCTTGAAGAGGGTTATGTCTTTGCTCCTGGTTGTCTGTCTGCAGCCCTGCCAGTGATTAAAGAATGATCTGACAAACCTAATGAGAGACTCTTTATACCAGGCTCCACAAATCAGCCTACTAACACACCTCCCTAACTGGTGGGAATGGAGATCATTATGAACACCCATAGACATCATGGTAAGGGCTTATTGGAAACATATATCTACCTTCCCCATGATATAAGTGATGCTGGAAAATGTTGGATTGATTTGGTCGAGGACTGCCCTGACATCGGTGACATCGTAAATAAAACGCAGAAATCCAATTGCTATGTTAATGTCGACTGCGACCCGATACATATTTTCTGATTTGGTCCTGATGTTTTGTTTTTCTCACTTTGCGTGGATTGTACATTAGATATCGCACTTTCTCAGAAATTTCAACATTTCGTTTGCTATCTGCACAGACACTTTGTTTAACATACTGTGAGACTGGCTGGGAGGAAAGAGGCTACGTATCTTTCCCAGCTGCTCATCAAAGCCAATAAACATCTGAAGACCTAAGGTCATCTAGCATATGTCAAGAAGAGGCTCTCAATATACCACATTTGGCATGGTCGAACTAAGGCGTAACATATTCATAATTCATGCAAATGTAGCATTTAGCAAGAAAGGGCAACAGTGCTCCTGCAGCAGACTGTGACCAACACATTACCACAGCTTGTTGTTAGACTAGGAAGATAAATTAACCTGAACAAGATCTCAGCAAGATGAAAACAAATAGACAATGGTCACGCAGCAAATTACAATGTTCTCCTGGAAGAGGGACGATAATCCAAAACACGACATTGTAATAACAAAAGATCAACGAGTTTATTTTTGTTGTGTCGAAGCATAATCCTACATGACATCTCTTTTCTCTGCTAGACATTGAACGTTTCATGAGTGTGAATCATCCCAAAAAATCCACCCGTTTCACTTAAGGGCAGTGCTTTTTCTCTTGCCCTTGTAATGTTGCCAAGCTGCAGCCTACTGCATAAGAGGCACAGATTGTAATTTGTGCCATTTCCATAGCATTGTAAAGGCTGGTTATGCTACTATTAGTCGGTAAGACAAATAAAGGGATTTGTGCACAACAAACCATCAAATCTCATTCGGTATATCCTTAACTTCTTGTTAAGCGTGTACTAATCCACACGACCTTAAACTTGGTATCCTTTGTAATACAATTGAGAGGCCCGTTTGAAGGGAGCTGAGGGTCACTGTGGAAAGGTTGTGTAACGAGTTAGCCTACTGCATGTGGCATTTCTCAACCTTTAGTCAGATGTAGCCTAGCGGTTTAGAGCGTTGGGCCAGTAACCAAAAGGTCGCTGGCCTGAATCCCCGAGCCAACTACGTGAAAAATCTGTCAATGTGCCCTTGAGCAAGGCACTTAACCCTGATTGCTCCTGTAAATTGCTCTGGATAAGAGCATCTGCAAAATGACAAGATTTTTAAATGTAAGTAGACCACATAAACACAGGATAATTATTGGGGTTTTCTTGGATGCTAGAGCAAGAGATCAAGTCACAGTTTTTCTCCAGAGCACACGACAGACTATAATTTAGATGTTAGATGTAACTTGATAGCCCTGGAAATCAGGAGGAAGGCTCATTGATACACACATAGGAGGATTATTTCGCTGCAGTCTTGGATGGCCTCTCATGTCACTGGCCAAAGACCACAGTAAAAAATAACATCCAAACACAGCGAGGTAAGCCAAGGAGTTTTTCCTCCGAAACCTGTACTACTTCCTGCTCTCAATTGATTTGCTGGAATGAGGTTGATTGTATTGCTGCCCAAGGCTACCGTTCTGCTGTTTTACGTTGCAAATGTCACTGGGCATTGATTCAACCTTACGTGGTTTACACAGCACACACCTAGATCACACAAGACAGTTTTAAAAGTCACATCACAAAATAATACATAATAATTCACCAATGTTGTCTAACCTAGCTATAGCTAGGAAATGAGTACATACACTACCGTTCAAAAGTTTGGGGTCACTTAGAAATGTCCTTGTTTTGAAAGGAAAGCACATTTTTTGTTCATTAAAATAATATCAAATTGATCAGAAATACAGCGTAGACATTGTTAATGTTGTAAATGACTATTGTAGCTGGAAACGACAGATTTTTTTATGGAATATCTACATAGGCCCATTATCAGCAACCATCACTCCTGTGTTCCAATGGCACGTTGTGTTAGCATTTTAAAATGATAAACTTTGATTAGCTAATTTATCATTAGAAAACCCTTTTTCAATTATGTTAGCAGAGCTGAAAACTGTTGTCCTGATTAAAGATGCAATAAAACTGGGCTTCTTTAAGACTAGGTGAGAATCTGGAGCATCAGCAATTGTGGGTTCGATTACAGGCTCAAAATGGCCAGAAACAAAGACCTTTCTTGTGAAACTCGTCAGTCTATTCTTGTTCTAAGAAATGAAGGTTATTCCATGCAAGAAATTGCCAAGGAACTCGTACAACGCTGTTTAATACCCCCTTCACAGAACAGCGCAAACTGGTTCTAACCAGAATAGAAAGAGGAGTGGGAGGCCCCGGTGCACAACGGAGCAAGAGGACAAGTACACATTTACGAATTATCTTTGAAAGACAGGGTCCTGAAAAAGGGACGTTTCTTTTTTTGCTGAGTTTAGATAGCTTTGTAGGTACAGTGCCATTTATTTTCATGATGTGAATTTATTCATATCCTCACTTTGCTCAAACTTTAATCATCTGACCTCCTGTATACAGTAGACATTTGAATCACTATTTGCTACAGTGCTAACTTTTTTATTAAGTGACTGATTAAACTGTCAGATATAATATGCAATGCTATTTCCCACAATTTAATGCTGATGCCATCTTCATTCTTATGTATTAAATTCCATAATTACATTGTATGGAACCATAATTACTTAAATATTTTCTTGTTGACAGGGAAACATTTTTGGATGGATTTAAACTTTTATATTTTATTGCGTGGTAAATTGGCATCATAAAACGCGATAAGATTTATGTATTTTTTGACAAGGGCAGAGCTATTATTTCTCATGCACTTTTATGCTGCGCAGAACATTTTATTTGTAATATTTAAATGTATTTATTACTCATTTAGTTAAAATGAATATCTTTAACCAGTAAATGTGGAGAAGATACACAATGAAAACAGACACACATTGCATTCACATTGTTCCAGCAATGGTAGTTGTTGCCTTTATCCTTTCTGTTTGTGTAATGCTCATTGCTTCAATGACAGACACCTTGGGAAAGCTGTTGCATTACCAGACCTTTAATAAAGGAGCACTGTGAATGTATTCTTTTCAGATCAACAATGTGGCCCTAATGGTTTGTTTTCATTTTGGACTGAGGAGGAGGGTCAATGCAAGGACAAAATCAAAGAGGGAGGGTAAAAGGAACCCTGATTGGCATAAGCGTAATCAAACAACCTCTTGTTTGTGTGTGTTTGTTTTGCTTCAGCTATGTATGCAATTTGCTGTGCAACCTCATGGGAAAGAATACTACACTGCACCTTTAAGCCTTTTAGCCAATGACAAATGTGCATGAGTGTACGGGTAGCCTACCTCCAGCAACCACAGGGTAAAAAAACGAAACTGTATCTTTAGCTTCAAGCCTTTCTGCCAATGAAAGAGCATGCATGGGTGTGTAGGTAACCTACCTCCAGGTAGACCACCCAGGGCATAACCAGGGTGGCCACCAGCAGGTCAGCCACGGCCAGGCTGACTATTAGGTAATTGGTGGTGGACTGGAGGGCCTTCTCCCTGGACACGGCCATGCACACCAACACATTGCCAAAGACGATGACGAGGATGAGCAGCGTCAGGAGCATGGCATAGTAATTGTACGGGTGCTTCTGCCCACTCTCCGTGTCATTGAAGCTCCCATTCCCATTGTCCCAGAAACTCTCATTGTAGGCATACTGTGTGAGGACATCCATTAGCTGTGAGTGACGAGGCCGAGAACGGGCCCTGAAATGGACACAAAGAAAGAGAGATCATTTGCATATTTAGCTTTAATTACAAGAGCTCTGTGTGTGTGTGTGCTAAAATACATAATTGGTGATTGTGCATTTACTTGATTGTCTTCATCTCCCTCTCTACACGTGTGCGTGCATTCGTGTCTGTGAATGCACGCATCTGTGTGTACGATGGTGTGCGCCGTACATGAGGAACTTTCTTTCGACTCAGCAGCCGAGAGGTTGGCTCTGGGATTCTATCCCCCTCTCGCTCTCTCCCACTTCCTTACGTGCTCCTGCCTACCTGAAAGCATTGCACCGGGGACCCAGGCCTGTGCCTTTACCCTGCAGATGCCCTGTGCTGTCTGATCTCATTTATTTGCCTGCTCCAATTCTTTATTTATGAGAGATTGTTCTCACTGCTGTCCTGAAAGCTTGTGTTTGAACTGGTTGTCCTTGCAGTGCTCACTGGGGCTGTAACAGCATCCAGCCTTATCCCTGCAGCGCATCATGTACGCTTATTCCAAGATGAGCGATAGCTAGCCGTTGCTACTATCTCCCAATCGCATACACAGTTTCAGATACACGTGGAGCTCAGGATGTGCTATGAAGTTGAAGTCAGGGGGCTACTCCTGAAGGTCGTACCGATAAAACTAGTGGATTGTGTCAAGATATGACCAGATATTCAGGCCCTATGGTCCACTAGGAGTTAAAATGAATAAGCCAATCCAGATATGATCATTGATTAACAATCCATGAATTTACAGAATTATTTAAAAAAACACAGTCTGAAAACCATAGATACATTCTATTGAATTCTATTGCTGATAACCTTTATAAGAAACACACATTACACAATATCCTATTATCTCCCTGTCTGCCAGCTCACGGAGAGGCTTTTAGTGTCTTCTCTCCGACATCGTTTGACATCAAATGACTCCATATCCAATCATAAGCTGACCGCATAACCTTGACCTACATCATCCATGAGCAGGTGACCTGCCATGAAGTGCTGACCTGGATGAACACTCAACGACCCCCGTCTAGCCACAAGCATCCATACGCCCTGCATAGCCTGCTATGTCATACTCCCATAGCAGCACAGATGACTGGAGCCTAGATAGAAGATGATGATTGGAATGTGTGTGTGTGTGTGTGTGTGTGTGTGTGTGTGTGTGTGTGTGTGTGTGTGTGTGTGTGTGTGTCTATATAGAATACAAGTGTCAGAGTGGGAAAAACCTCCAGTAGATACCACCTCTGTCAATAAGGAGTAAAAGTGTTTGATCTTATTCGGTGATAGCAGCTATTTAAATGAGTTTTTTCTATCTGCCATAGGCCTCTTAGATGTCAGGTTGAAATCACTGATGGCAACTAGCCAATTGCAGGCTGTGAATCCTCGGTTGGCATCTGTTGTTACTGTCTAACTACCTACTGACACTTTGACCCATGCCCATTTGACGTTCACAGTACAGCATAGAAAAACACAGAACACAGTATTTTTCACAGAAACGGATTGGGTGTAGGGCAGTTTGGGCAAATGCCAGATGGGCTGATCTTTAGCCAAGTGGGCCTGCAAAATGTTTTTTGTTGTTGTTTTTTTTGCCGAATTATCATTATTTGGCCAATAATGGGGGCCTTGAGGGGGAAAAAAATGACAGTGTGGGGGCCTCAAGTAATAAAATGGTCTGGTGTGTTAGAAATGCTTAGGCTGATTTTGTCACGACTTCTACCGAAGTCGATGCCTCTTCTTGTTCGGGCGGTGTTCGGCGGTCGACGTCACCGGCCTTCTAGCCATCACCGATCCATTTTTCATTTGTTTGTCTCGTTTTTCCACACAGCTGGTTTTCATTGTCCCTCATTATGTGTTGTGTATTTAACCCTCTGTTTCCCCCCATGTCTTTGTGTGGTATTGTTTATCTGTGTTGATGTATGCGCACGTTAGTCTGGTTGCGCTGGGTTATGTATACCCGTTTTGTATTTCATTTTCATTGTGCCGTGTGCTTTTGGTTCGCCTGAATAAAAGTCTCCGTGTGCTACCAAATACCTGCTCTCCTGCGCCTGACTCCCTTGCAGCCACTTACGCATTCCTGACAGAATACCACACCCGTTATGGAGTCAGCAGGGGCAGGTACCTATAGTAGCGGAGTTGAGGAGCGTGTCCAGGAGCACACGGCTTTGATTCACCATCTCGGCATTGCTATGGACCGCATAGTTCAGATGATGGATCACTGGGAGAGACAAGGAGGTCCTCCAGTACCTCCTCCAGTACAACAGGAGTCCTCACTAACCATCCCTCCTGTATCCGGTTCCAGTGGGATGCGTCTCACCCTTCCCGGAGAGTATGATGGAACGGCGGCACGGTGCCAGGGCTTCCTGCTACAGCTGGACCTCTACCTGAGCACCGTCTATCCAGCTCCCTCGGGAAGGGAGAGAGTGGCCGCCCTCGTCTCGTGCCTCTCAGGGAAAGCTCGAGTGGGCCAACGCCGTATGGGGAGATGCGGCATTGGATGACTTCACCCGCCGCTTCCGGGCAGTCTTCGACCACCCTCCCGAAGGTAAAGCGGCGGGTGAACGTTTGTTCCACCTAAGGCAGGAGACGAGGAGTGCCCAGGAGTTCTCACTGGAATTTCGGGCATTGGCTGCTGGAGCGGGATGGATCGACAGGGCTCTCATCGACCACTACCATTGCAGCCTGCGTAAGGATGTCCGCTGGGAGTTGGCCTGCAGGGATACCACGCTTACCTTCGACCAGCTGGTGGACATGTCCATTCGGCTGGATGACCCGCTGGTCACCGGCGGACATCCAGAGAGGGATCTGTCGATTCCTTTTCCCAGCACCACCGCTCCAGTGCCTATGGATTTAGGAGGTACTGAGCACAGTGAGACCGGCGGAGGGGCTCTCACGTGTACCATTTGTGGTCGCAGAGGTCACACTGCTGGCCGGTGCCGTGTTGGTTCCTCTAGGGTTCGAGGCAGCAGGCAGGGCACTTTGGCGTCACCCCAGGTAAGAAGGCACCATTCTCACCCAGAGCCCTCTGTTGCACACATGTTTTTGTTTGTCACTTTTCCTGAGTTTTCCCCGCATTCCCAGCATAAGGTGCTCGTCGATTCAGGCGCGGCTGGGAATTTTATTGACAGATCATTTGCACATAGTTTAGGGATCCCCATCGTTCCCGTGGATGTACCTTTCCCCATTCATGCCTTAGATAGTCGACCATTAGGGTCAGGGTTGATTAGGGAGGTCACCACTCCTTTGGGCATGGTGATGCAGGGGGGTCATACGGAGAGAATTCATCTCTTCAATATTGACTTTCTGCGTTTCCCGTGGTGCTAGGCCTACCCTGGTTAGTCTGTCACAACCCCACTGTTTCTTGGCCACAGAGGGCTCTCACGGGGTGGTCGCAAGAGTGCTCAGGTAAGCGTTTAGGGGGTTCCGTTGGGGCTACTACGGTGGAGAGTCCAGACCAGGTTTCCACCGTGCGCATTCCCCCTGAATATGCCGATTTGGCTCTCGCCTTCTGTAAAAAGAAGGCGACTCAATTACTACCTCATCGACATGGTGATTGTGCAATAGATCTCCTGGTGGGCATTGCACTTCCCAGGAGTCACGTGTATCCCCTCTCACAGGCGGAGACGGAGGCTATGGAAACATATGTCTCCGAATCCCTGCGTCAGGGGTACATTCGGGTACATTCGGTCCTCCACTTCACCCGCCTCCTCGAGTTTCTTTTTTGTGAAGAAGGATGGAGGTTTACGCCCGTGCATTGACTATAGAGGTCTCAATCAAATCACAGTGAGGTACAGTTGCCATGGCGATTGAGTCAATGCATGGGGCGCGCTTCTTCACGAAACTGGATCTCAGGAGTGCGTATAACCTGGTGCGTATTCGGGAGGGAGATGAGTGGAAGACAGAGTTTAGTACCATCACAGGGCATTATGAGTAACTTGTCATGCCGTACGGGTTGATGAATGCTCCATCAGTCTTCCAACCCTTTGTAGCCGAGATTTTCAGGGACCTGCACGGGCAGGGAGTAGTGGTGTATATCGATGACATTCTGATATACTCCGCTACACGCGCCAAGCATGTGTCCTTGGTGAGCAGGGTACTTGGATGACTGTTGGAGCATGACCTGTATGTCAAGGCTGAGAAATGCCTGTTCTTTCAGCAGGCCGTCTCCTTCCTAGGGTATCGCATTTCCACATCAGGGGTGGAGATGGAGAGTGACCGCATTGCAGCCGTGAGTAATTGGCCGACTCCCACCACGGTAAAGGAGGTGCAGCGATTTTTAGGGTTTGCCAATTACTACCGGAGATTTATCCAGGGTTTTGGCCAGGTAGTTGCTCCCATTACCTCACTGCTGAAGGGGGGTCCTGTACGGTTGCAGTGGTCAGCTGAGGCGGACAGGGCTTTTGGGAAGCTAAGAGCTCTGTTTACTTCAGCTCCCGTGCTGGCTCATCTGGATCCCTCTTTGGCGTTCATAGTTGAGGTGGACGCGTCCGAGGCTGGGATAGGAGCTGTGCTCTCTCAGTGCTCGGGTTCGCCACCGAAGCTCCGCCCCTGTGCCTTCTTCTCAAAGAAGCTCTGCCCGGCGGAGCGAAACTATGATGTGGGGGACCGAGAGTTATTGGCCGTTGTCAAGGCTTTGAAAGCGTGGAGACATTGGCTTGAGGAGGCTAAACACCCTTTTCTCATCTGCACTGACCACCGTAATCTGGAGTACATCTGGGCAGCGAGGAGACTGAACCCGCGCCAGGCAAGGTGGGCCATGTTTTTCACTTGTTTTGTTTTCACCCTTTCTTACAGACCAGGTTCACAGAACGTGAAGGCAGACACACTGTCCCGGCTGTATGACACAGAGTAGCGGCCCATGGATCCCACTCCCATACTCCCGGCCTCCTGCCTGGTGGTGCCGGTGGTGTGGGAGCTGAACGCGGACATTGAGCGGGCGTTGAGTACAGAGGCCACTCCCCTCCAGTGTCCCGCTGGGTGTCTGTACGTTCCGTCTGCTGTCTGTGACCGGCTGATCTATTGGGCCCACACGTCACCCTCCTCTGGTCATCCAGGCATCGGTCGGACAGTGCGCTGTCTGAGCGGGAAGTACTGGTGGCCCACCTTGGCTAAGGACGTGAGGGATTATGTTTCCTCCTGCTCAATGTGCGCCCAGTGTAAGGCTCCTTGACACCTGTCAAGGGGTAAGTTACAACCCTTACCTGTTCCACAACGGCCATGGTCACACCTGTCGGTGGATTTCCTAACTGATCTTCCTCCTTCACAGGGTAACACCACGATCCTGGTCGTTGTGGATCGTTTTTCTAAGTCCTGCCGTCTCCTCCCTCTGCCCGGTCTCCCTACGGCCCTACAGACTGCGGAGGCCTTGTTAACACACGTCTTCCGGCACTACGGGATGCCTGAGGATATAGTGTCTGATCGAGGTCCCCAGTTCACCTCAAGGGTCTGGAAGGCGTTCATGGAACGTCTGGGGGTCTCAGTCAACCTTACCTCAGGTTCTCACCCCGAGAGTAATGGGCAGGTGGAGAGAGTAAACCAGGGTGTGGGTAGGTTTCTGAGGTCCTATTACCAGGACCGGCCGGGGGAGTGGGCAGCGTTCGTGCCCTGGGCCGAGATGGCCCAGAACTCGCTCCGCCACTCATCCACTAACCTCACCCCCCTCCAGTGTGTACTGGGGTATCAGCCGGTTCTGGCTCCTTGGCATCAGAGTCAGACCGAAGCTCCTGCGGTGGATGATTGGTTCTGGCGCACGGAGGAGACATGGGACGCCGCTCATGTCCACCTTCACCGTGCCGTGCTGCGCCAGAAAGTGGGCACAGACCGTCACCGCAGTGAGGCCCCGGTGTTCGCACCGGGTCTGGCTCTCGACCCGAAACCTGCCCCTCTGCCTGCCCTGCCGGAAGCTGGGTCCGCGGTTTGTGGGGCCATTTAACCTGTTGGGGATAGGGGGCAGTATTTGCACGGCCGGATAAAAACTTACCCGATTTAATCTGGTTACTACTCCTGCCCAGTAACTAGAATATGCATATAATTGTTTGATTTGGATAGAAAACACCCTAAAGTTTCTAAAACTGTTTGAATGGTGTCTGTGAGTATAACAGAACTCATTTGGCAGGCCAAAACCTGAGAAGATTCCAAACAGGAAGCGCTCTCTCTGACTATTTCTTGGCCTTCTTGATCATCTCTAACCAAAACAGGGGATCTCTGGCATAACGTGACATTTTCTAACACTCCCATAGGCTCTCAGAAGGCGCCAGAACGATGAATGGTGACTTTGCAGGCCATGGCTGAAAAACAGTAGCGCATTTGGATAGTGGTCGATCTGAAAACAATGAGACTGAGGCGTGTGCACGAGCCGACACCATGTTTTTATTTTTTGGTCTTTGAACGAAAACAGGGTTTCCCGGTCGGAATATTTTCGCTTTTTTACGAGAAAAATCGCATAAAAATTGATTTTAAACAGCGTTTGACATGCTTCGAAGTACGGTAATGGAATATTTTGACATTTTTTGTCACGAAACACGTCGGGCGCGTCACCCTTCTTTACCCTTCGGATAGTGTCTTGAACGCACGAACAAAATGTCGCTATTTGGATATAACTATGGATTATTTGGAACCAAACCAACATTTGTTATTGAAGTAGAAGTCCTGGGAGTGCATTCTGACGAAGAACAGCAAAGGTAATCCAATTTTTCTAATAGTAATTCTGAGTTTGGTGAGTACCACACTTGGTGGGTGTCAAAATAGCTAGCCTGTGATGGCCGGGCTATCTACTCAGAATATTGCAAAATGTGCTTTCACCGAAAAGCTATTTTAAAATCGGACATAGCGATTGCATAAAGGAGTTCTGTATCTATAATTCTTAAAATAATTGTTATGTTTTTTGTGAACGTTTATCGTGAGTAATTTAGTAAATTCACCGGAAGTGTTCGGTGGGAATGCTAGTCACATGCTAATGTAAAAAGCTGGTTTTTGATATAAATATGAACTTGATTGAACAAAACATGCATGTATTGTATTGTATAACATAATGTCCTAGGAGTGTCATCTGATGAAGATCATCAAAGGTTAATGCTGCATTTAGCTGTGGTTTTGGTTTTTGTGACATTATATGCTAGCTTGAAAAATGGGTGTCTGATTATTTCTGGCTGGGTACTCTGCTGACATAATCTAATGTTTTGCTTTCGTTGAAAAGCCTTTTTGAAATCGGACAGTGTGGTTAGATTAACGAGAGTCTTGTCTTTAAAATGGTGTAAAATAGTCGTATGTTTGAGAAATTGAAGTAATAGCATTTCTAAGGTATTTGAATATCGCGCCACGGGATTCAACTAGCCCATAGAGGTTAAAGTCCTGAGGAGAGTGAACGAGGTATGTTATAGGTTACAGCTTCCCCCCGATTACCGCATTAACCCCTCGTTCCATGTGTCTCTCCTCAGGCTGGTGGTGGCTGGTCTGCTCCAGGAGGCTGAGGTACGGGAGGTTCCTCCGCCCCCTCTGGACATCGAGGGGGCCCCGGCGTACTCCGTTCATTCCATACTGGATTTGAGACGTTGGGCGAGGGGCCTTCAGTACCTTGTGGACTGGGAGGGGTACGGTCCGGAGGAGAGATGCTGGGTTCCGGTGGAGGACGTGTTAGATCCTTCTCTGCTGCAAGAGTTCCACCGTCTCCATCCGGATCGCCCTGCGCCTCCTCCTCCGGGTCGTCCCCGAGGCCGGTGTCGACGCACTGCTGGAGCCGCGCGTCGGGAGGGTACTGTTACGACTTCTGCCGAAGTCGATGCCTCTCCTTGTTCGGGAGGTGTTCGGCGGTCGACGTCACCGGCCTTCTAGCCATCGCCGATCCATTTTTTATTTCCATTTGTTTTGTCAAATTTTTCCACACACCTGGTTCTCATTGTCCTTCATTATGTGTTGTGTATTTAACCCTCTGTTTCCCCCCATGTCTTTGTGTGGTATTGTTTATCTGTGTTGATGTATGCGCACGTTAGTCTGGTTGTGCTGGGTTATGTATACCCATTTTGTATTTCATTTTCATTGTGCCGTGTGCTTTTGGTTCGCCTGAATAAAAGGCTTCGTGTGCTACCAAATACCTGCTCTCCTGCACCTGACTCCCTTGCAGCCACTTATGCATACCTGACAGATTTCTGGTCCCAGTCCGCCCTTGTCCTAGATAGTCATTATACTGTATACCCATTTTACCTCTGTCTGGCTACCTACTGACATGCTTTCGGTAGGTAGTCATCATTTAGCCATTTACTAAGCAGGGTCATTGTACCACTACTGTACAGAGAAGAAAAAGCCCTCCCTGGCCTGCATACAGTAGCAATTACCATCTCTTCCCTTTATCTTCTTCTTTATCTTCTTAGTGCAATTATTTCCTTCAAATGGTTACATCATTAAGAATAATTACCACCCTTGCCCTCTAAATGTGCATCTATTCCGGTTTGGAACTTTTCCCAGATAAAAAAAATTGTAAACAAGAGAAAATTGGAAAAAGTGAGAATTGATTGCATTAATAAAATAACAGAAGCTGTTCCAGAATCAAAATGAATTCACTGTATCATCTTCTAAAATATTGGGGCCTCGATCTGAACAAAGACAGGGGAGTGTTTCCACAGTAATAATAATTTAACATTTCTCAGGCTCCAACTAAAAGTACAACCTGCAACTGCAATGAGGCTCTTTCAAGGTCCAAAAGAATATGGCTCTGATTCGTATCAACTTGATTCGTATCCAAGAGGTATTCCTGTGTTGGGTTAGTGAATCAAATACAGCTGATCAGAAATGGGTGAGTAACTCTTTAAGCCTTCGAGGGGATGTTTGAACACGAGTAGCACTTCATCACTCTATAAATGTTTACGGAGGAGATTTGCAGGTCACATATTTCACAACAACACGGGAAATTGTTTGTTTACACTTTGATGAATGCTGCAAACACTGATGAAGAAAAATGCTCAGATGTTTACGATTTACACTCCTTACGATTGATACAAAATGTGTTCGGTGAAGGCTTATTCATTCCAATACACTGAGAGCTAAGATTTAATTGTGGCCAAATCGTGAGAGAACAACATAGTATCCGACTAATGAAATATTTACGAACCTCCTGATGGGTTCAAGAAGACAACAATCAAAGTTCACACCAGCTGAACTGACTCATAGATTCCATAAACTGCAATGTAAGCATTAGAAACCAATAGCCTTTTAATAAACACTTAACTTTAGACATGCAATCAGAATATAACAGAAACCAGGTACTAGTTCTACTGATTTTAGCTACTAGCTACTCAAATAAAGTAATCTGGGAAGCTGTGGAGCATCTGCCTGTCGGAGGAATCAGAGAAGGGGGACGTTAACAAGCCTCATTAGGTTGTGGGGAATCTCTTTCCTAACACCTAGCCACATCTCTGGTGCACTTCTCTGCCTACTTTCCTACTCAGCTGTCTGCATAGGAGGCCCAGGTGAAGCTCATGCTTGTAGGTAAAGCCCTACCTGAAGCAGCTAGCAACAGAGAATGACATAAAAATCCATTTAATTCTGCCATGAACTTGTTTGCGATGTTTGCGAATAACGTAGGTAGTTTTTTGTAACTAAAGAATTCAATTTGTGTATGTAGTCACAATTTGTGTATGTAGTCATCTCAGTTGTGTCCCTTTGCCATGTGTTTTTTCTATTGTCCCCGATGCAAATTCAATAAATACCCAACATTCTATGGTAAAATCATTGCATCTTGTGACTTTGACATCAAATCTCACTCAACGGTCTTGCAATATTTGATGAAAACACTTACAATTGTGCTTGATGCCACAGTGTTCCCTAGTTTGTGTAGGAAAAACATTCCCTATTCTCTCAACCCTTGCTCTCTTTATGTGAAACATGTACGCATGCATGTAACCAATAGGGCCTGACCTATAGCCTATCATAATCACATCAATAAAACACAGAAACACGTAACAGCAAAATGGATGCAGAGGACATGAAAAAGGAACTCGAAACTGGTTTACTGGTTGCTCAGGAGGGAAAGGGGAAGTCCGATCTGTGGAAGACATTTGACTTAGTTGTGGAAACTATTGGAGATCCAGAGAAAGGAGGGTATAGGGAGCAAGAGTTGAGTGAGTATTATGTGTGCCAAACAGTTGCTGTTAGGTTACAATATTATTACTTTTTCTGACCATTTGGAACAGTGTAAACAACACCAAATAAGTGTACCAGAGAGTCTGTTCTAACAGGAAATAAATTATATATAAAGCCTTTATGTAACGCCCTGGCCATAGAGAGGGGTTTTTGTTCTTTATTTTGGCTAGGCCAGGGTGTTACATTGGGTGGGTGTTCTATGTTCATTTTTCTATGTTTTGTATTTCTTTGTTTTGGTCCGTGTGTGGCTCCCAATCAGGCACAGCTGAAGTTCGTTGTTGCTGATTGGGAGTCACACATAAGCAGCCTATTTTTCCTTTGAGTTTTGTGGGTGATTGTTTCTGTTTCGTGTTTTCACCTGACAGTACTGTGTGGCTGTCGGTTTTCTTGTTTTTGTATAGTGTTCACGTTGTTTAATAAATTCCTGAAGATGAACACTAACTCCGCTGCATCTTGGTTTTCTTGCGACGACAGCCCTTACACTTTATTACATCACACATTCATGAATTGCTGTTTATTTCATGTTCAGGTTAATTATACAAAGCTCCCCTTGTAATTTAATTTTAAAACTAAAATGCTTGATTGCATTTCAAAGCATGAATGTCTCGTATGTTGTGTGATGGCATGAACAAATGAATGATTGATTGAATAAATGATACAGTAGCCTATATATTGAAATATAGGCCTAAGTAAGTTATGGCATTAAGACTAAACAGGACACAAGATCTGTTTTATTTATGTTGATATATATATATATATATATATATATATATATATATATATATATATATATATATATATATATATATATATATATATATGATTGATTTATAAAGCCAGGCACATTTAAAAGTTAGGCTATTGATTATAGACCTCCTCAATTTTGAGACAGGCTAAAGCAAGGGCCGTTTCCTTGTCTCTGCTGCTGCTGCTTCCGCCACATTGTTTTCATCCCAATATGTTGGTTAACTTTGCTATTATGCACATAGCAACATAGGGAAATAAGCACATTTTACTGCACACTGAAGATTGTCCGCGGTTCTGAAACAGCGACCATATCCAACGCGGGAGAAACCATTTTTGTCCTTAAATAACATTAGATTTATTAGTGTTGCACCATTATTTTTACATAATATAAGCATACACAGTTTCGGTATCAGGTCTTAGAGTGATGGACTGTGCCATCCCCGTGGCCTCCACAATGGATTAGTCCACTGAGACAGACGCGAATCAGATGGGTGTCTTGTGCACCATGAAAAAAATAATTGTGACTGCTCGACTAAAAGAAATCTCAGTCGACCAACAGCCTATCGACCAAACAATCGACCAGTCAACTAAATGGAGTCAGCCCTACCCTGTATATAGTATGCTTACTTACTTATTGTGTTCTTCATATTTCTTATTATTTCTCATGTTTTTTTTCCTAGTATTACATTGTTATTGATTATTGCGTTGTTGGGTTTTGAGTTTGTAAGAAAGGCATTTCACTGTACTTGTACATGTGACATTAAAACTTGAAAATGTAAACTTGAAAATCGAACTGTGTGTAGGACGGTTCAATCAGAGAGATCAAGGACTAAATTATGAAAGGGGAGCCTATGGAGAGTATGAATCCCACACAGAAGCAAGTACAGAGATATTATTCATTTAACAACACTAAAAGCTTTTAATGAATGCCTGTGATGTTGAGGTTAAGGGCCAAGGTCTAAATGTATACATGCTATTTCCAGATGTAAATCATTAATAAGAACATATTTGATTGGACCATTACTGTATGTATGAACGCCCAAAGGAACGGTCATACAGTAACGTTTTGTACCAGTTGGAGAAACATGTCTAAACTGCAGTTAAAAAGCTATTTAAACTATACACACACTAAGCCACACTGTGTAGTCTAACATTTAGATCTTCTTGAAACGTTTCTCAATTAACATCACAAAAGAGAGGTTCTGCACTTCAAAGCTGGGTAAATGTTGTTCTCTACACACCTCGGGGTCTGTCAATGTCACCAACCATCTGTTTTTTTTATTTCACCTTTATTTAACCAGGTAGGCTAGTTTAGAACAAGTTCTCATTTGCAACTGTGACCTGGCCAAGATAAAGCATAGCAATTCGACACATACAACAACAGAGTTACACATGGAATAAACAAAACATACAGTCAATAATACCGTAGAACAAAAGAAAACAAAAAGTAAATATATATACAGTGGGGGAAAACGGTATTTGATCCCCTGCTGATTTTGTACGTTTGCCCACTGACAAAGAAAGGATCAGTCTAACTAATGGTAGGTTTATTTGAACAGTGAGAGACAGAATAACAACAAAAATATCCAGAAAAAAACGCATGTCAAAAATGTTATAAATTGATTTGCATTTTAATGAGGGAAATAAGTATTTGACCCCCTCTCAATCAGAAAGATTTCTGGCTCCCAGGTGTCTTTTATACAGGTAACGAGCTGAGATTAGGAGCACACTCTTAAAGGGAGTGCTCCTAACCACAGCTTGTTACCTGTAAAAAAGACACCTGTCCACAGAAGCAATCAATCAATCAGATTTCAAACTCTCCACCATGGCCAAGACCAAAGAGCTCTCCAAGGATGTCAGGGACAAGATTGTAGACCTACACAAAGCTGGAATGGGCTACAAGACCATCGCCAAGCAGCTTGGTGAGAAGGTGACAACATTTGGTGCAATTATTCGCAAATGGAAGAAACACAAAATAACTGTCAATATCCCTTGGCCTGGGGCTTCATGCAAGATCTCACCTCGTGGAGTTGCAATGATCATGAGAACGGTGAGGAATCAGCCCAGAACTACACGGGAGGATCTTGTCAATGATCTCAAGGCAGCTGGGACCATAGTCACCAAGAAAACAATTGGTAACACACTACGCCGTGAAGGACTGAAATCCTGCAGAGCCTGCAAGCTCCCCCTGCTCAAGAAAACATATACATGCCCGTCTAAAGTTTGCCAATGAACATCTGAATGACTCAGAGGACAACTGGTGAAAGTGTTGTGGTCAGATGAGACCAAAATGGAGCTCTTTGACATCAACTCAACTCGCCGTGTTTGGAGGAGGAATGCTGCCTATGACCCCAAGAACACCATCCCCACCGTCAAACATGGAGGTGGAAACATTATGCTTTGGGGGTGTTTTTCTGCTAAGGGGACAGGACAACTTCACCGCATCAAAGGGACGACGGACGGGGCCATGTACCGTCAAATCTTGGGTGAGAACCTCCTTCCCTCAGCCAGGGCATAAAAAATGGGTCACGGATTGGTATTCCAGCATGATAATGACCCAAAACACACGGCCAAGGCAACAAAGGAGTGGCTCAAGAAGAAGCACATTATGTTCCAGGAGTGGCCTAGCCAGTCTTCAGACCTTAATCCCATAGAAAATCTGTGGAGGGAGCTGAAGGTTCGAGTTGCCAAACGTCAGCCTCGAAACCTTAATGACTTAGAGAAGATCTGCAAAGAGGAGTGGGACAAAATTCCTCCTGAGATGTGTGCAAACCTGGTGGCCAACTACAAGAAACGTCTGACCTCTGTGATTGCCAGCAAGAGTTTTGCCACCAAGTACTTAGTCATGTTTTGCAGAGGGGTCAAATACTTATTTCCCTCATTAAAATACAAATCATTTTATAACTTTTTTGACATTTCTGGATATTTTTGTTGTTATTTTGTCTCTCACTGTTCAAATAAACCTACTATTAAATTTATAGACTGATCATTTCTTTGTCAGTGGGCAAACGTACAAAATCAGCAGGGGATCAAATACTTTTTCCCCCCACTGTACAGTGAGTGCAAATAAGGTAAGATAAGGGAGTTAAGCCAATAAATAGGCCATGGTGGCGAAGTAATTACAATATAGCACCAAGGCTTAATCTAAAGCTAGTCATTCTGACTAAATGTCTAAGGGGACCAGTCCAGATCTAGTGCCACATTCACAGTTAATGGTCCTTTGACTGAACATGTTGCCACATTGAGATAGTTGTTGAGAGATTTCATGTCACTCAAGCACTTTTCTTCGCTCTTTTTTTGTGCACAATAATCAGTCATTTGGACAATCGTTGTCTCAAACTTGTAGGGAGCTTAACATGCATATTTTTGTACATCACCTGTGCAGTGGTGTGTATTCATGGCTGCCAAGAGAAGCCAGGCTTCCCCAAAATATTTACAAATCGTTTCTGTGTTTCATGAATTTCCTTCAATTTGCAAGAAGCGGAATGTATCTCACCGGAGAAAGCATCCGAGCGAACAAAACAGTACCCTCTGTCTCAGTATGTGTAGCCTATCCATCTGATGCTGTCTGGTCAAAAATAATATGACATTGTTGCCATTCATAGCATTGAATGCACGGCAAGCCAGCGAGCATTTGGCCTCCTTAGATAAAACATTCATAAAATAATAGCCAATCAGAGTTGAGCTAATCTGAGCGAGCTCATCTTTGAATGTACATCGCGCACCAAAAAAAAGTGTCAAGGGAAGCCAGTTTGGATTTGGCTGCGTACCAATCACATCACACCAGAAGCTAAATGTCATTGACAGAAAACACTTGCATCACGTTGTGTCGTAGTCATCCGGTGGCTAGCTAGCTAGCTAAAATTGTCTCTTTGCTATGGAGATAAGGATTTGGATGGATGGATATAAGGATTTGGACTTATGGTTTTACTTAATTCTCCATACTGTCCAATGATTATAACGCAGATTCTGATCCAACCATAAATTCATACATTGTTCCCCTGGCCTGAGAGGATGGAAGTTCAATATGTAGCTAGATGTAGTAGGCTAATGTTAACTAGCTGGCCTGACGCATAATTGCGAAGGAATGAACATTAGGCTGATCGAGCAAGCATTTTAGCCAGGTAGCCTAAGACAACAAAAACTAAAAGTGTGTACTGTATGAGAGAGTCATAGACCATTTAGGCAACATGAAAGAGGAGGATGGCATTGGCGTTTCTCTAAAAGTAGGGTGAGTCGACATGTTTTTTTCTACTTGCATGCACATGCAAAACACACACACACACGCGCAAACACACACACAAAATCAGTACCATGGACAGCCATATCCGATTTAGCTTACATTGATTGGACTAAATAGTTTTTGGTATGTTTTAGTTGTCACTCTACTAGACTAAGCATCTATTAGACTTGTTTACGTGCTGCTGTGTGTTTTTTTGCTAACCTTACTTGGCTAGCTACCAACTTTACGGTTTTTGCTTTTTAATTACCGTTTTATACATTTTATTTTTCCCCCCCTCGCTCGACTGTTTTCATTCAACTTTTTCACCCCAGACGCTTTATCTGGATGTGGTTCGTCAGGACCTCCACCAGCCGAAGCTAAGTAGTATCATTAACATTATGCCTTTCAATTGCAGTCGCTGTACTCATAATATACAGGAGAACGATCTGAGTTTGGGAAACCCTGATCTATAGGGTAATTAGTTATAGGGTAATTAATTAGTTAGTGCTTAAAAAGCCCAGCTTCAGACGCAATCATTAGGCAAGGGTAATTTAAGTGTAGGAAAGGATGAAACGGCGTCTGTGCCACCAATAAGTACAGATAGTAGTATAAATCACCTCGCACAGTCCCCACAGCCAGACAATTTTCTCATGGCTTCTGGAGGGAAATGCTGTAGGAATGCTCAACTGGTGTCGCTCATTCAGCCGACATAAACTTTCAACCGGTTCTCCCCATTAAGCAATGAGTCGGAGTCAGAGGGCGAGCCTTCTCTGGTCTCTCCTCCTCCTGTTACGTGATCTGAGACGCCGAAGCCTCCCACCATTAGCTCTGACAAATTGAAAACCCTAGTCATTGGCGACTCCATTACCTGCAGTATTAGACTTAAAACGAATCATCCAGCGATCACACACTGTTTATCCGGGGGGCAGGACTACCGACGTTAAGGCTAATCTGATGATTGTGCTGGCTAAGGCTAAAACTGGTGAGTGTAGAGAGTATAGGGATATGTTATCCACGTCGGCACCAACGATGTTAGGATAAAACAGTCAGAGGTCACCAAGCGCAACATAGCTTCAGCGTGTAAATCAGCTAGAAAGATTGAGTAAATGTCTCTGGCCCCCTCCCAGTTAGGGGGAGTGATGAGCTCTACAGCAGTCTCACAACTCAATTGCTGGTTGAAAACTTTTCTGCCCCTCCCAAAAGATAGAATTTGTAGATAATTGGCCCTCTTTCTGGGCTCACCCACAAACAGGACCAAGCCTGGCCTGTTGAGGTGACAGACTCCATCCTAGCTGGAGGGGTGCTCTCATCTACGAACATAGACAGGGCTCTAACTACCCTAGCTCCAAAATGAGATAGCCAGCCTGCCAGTTTAGTGGAGTCTGCCACTAGCACAGTCAGTGTAGTCAGCTCAGCTATCCCCATTGAGACTGTGTCTGTGCCTTGATCTAGGTTGGGCAAAACAAAACATGGCGGTGTTCGCCTTAGCAATCTCACTGGACTAAAGACCTCCTCCATTCCTGTCATTATTGAAAGAGATTGTGATATCTCACATCTCAAAATAGGGCTACTTAATGTTAGATCCCTCACTTCCACTTCACCATGACTGACCCAACGCCAAAGCGGTCATGCTGGAGGATGTTGCAGGCAGCAGAACGTTCTCCACAGCGTCTCCAGACTCTGTCACGTCTGTCACATGTGCTCAGTGTGAACCTGCTTTCATCTGTGAAGAGCACAGGGCGCCAGTGACAAATTTGCCAATCTTGGTGTTCTCTGGCAAATGCCAAACGTCCTGCACGGTGTTGGGCTGTAAGCACAACCCCCACCTGTGGACGTCGGGCCCTCATACCACCCTCATGGAGTCTGTTTCTGACCGTTTGAGCAGACACATGCACATTTGTGGCCTGCTGGAGGTCATTTTGCAGGGCTCTGGCAGTGCTCCTCCTGCTCCTCCTTGCACAAAGGCGGAGGTAGCGGTCCTGCTGCTGGGTTGTTGCCCTCCTACGGCCTCCTCCACGTCTCCTGATGTACTGGCCTGTCTCCTGGTAGCGCCTCCATGCTCTGGACACTACGCTGACAGACACAGCAAACCTTCCTGCCACAGCTCGCATTGATGTGCCATCCTGGATGAGCTGCACTACCTGAGCCACTTGTGTGGGTTGTAGACTCCGTCTCATGCTACCACTAGAGTGAAAGCACCGCCAGCATTCAAAAGTGACCAAAACATCAGCCAGGAAGCATAGGAACTGAGAAGTGGTCTGTGGTCACCACCTGCAGAACCACTACTTTATTGGGGGTGTATTGCTAATTGCCTATAATTTCCATCTGTTGTCTATTCCATTTGCACAACAGCATGTGAAATGTATTGTCAATCAGTGTTGCTTCCTAAGTGGACAGTTTGATTTCACAGAAGTGTGATTGACTTGGAGTTACATTGTGTTGTTTAAGTGTTCCCTTTATCTTTTTGAGCAGTATATATATATATATATATATATATATATATATATATATATATATATATATATATATATATATATATCCACTTGGTGAGATGTCATTTGGAAACATAATGTTAACTTTTACTGCTATTCGGGCAACACACAGCTGTACATTTCGATGAAACATGGTGAAGCCCCAAAATTGCCCTACCTGGAAGCCTGTGTTTCAGGAGAATGGTGGTAAATGTTCTACTTTTAAACTCAGACAAAACAGAGATGCTAGTTCTAGGTCCCAAGAAACAAAGAGATCTTCTGTTGAATCTGACAATTAATCTTGATGGTTATCTTTTTAGTGACAGGGGGCAGTATTCGGAAAATCGGATGAATGACGTGCCCAAATTAAACTGCCTACTACTCGGGCTCAGAATGTAGGATATGCATATTAGTAGTCGATTTGGATAGGAAACACTCTGAAGTTTCTAAAAAACTGTTTGAATGATGTCTGTGAGTATAACAGAACCCATATGGCAGGCAAAAACCTGAGAAGAAATCCAACCAGGAAGTGAGTTGTAGTTCTATCTAATCCCTTTTCAAACTACAGTGTCTGTGGGGTCATTTTGCACTTCCTAAGGCTTCCATTGGCTGTCAACAGCCTTTAGAAACTTGTTTCATCCTTCTCCTGTTACTGGGCAGAGAATAGGAGCTCAGTCAATCAGTGGACTGCCTGGGACCAGTGAGTTGTTTACTGCGTGGGCACGTTGGCGCGCCTCTCCTTTTTCCTCTGTAATGAATACGCTATTGTCCAGTTGGAATATTATTGACGTTATATGTTAAAAAAGACCCTAAGGATTGATTGTAAACATCGTTAGACATGTTTCTATGAACGGTAATGGAACTATTTGACTTTGTCTCTGGTTCTGCGCTCTCGCGTTATGCCTTTGGATAGTGATCTGAACGCACGAACAAAACTGAGGTATTTGGACATAAATATGGAGTATTTTGAACAAAAAGAACATTTCTTGTGGAAGTGGGAGTCCTGGAAGTGCATTCCGATGAAGATCAGCAAAGGTAAGGGAAGATTTATAATACTAATTCTGAGTTTAGTTGACTCCAGAACTTGGCGGGTAACTGTATAGCTTGCTTTGATGGTTGAGCTCTGTACTCAGAATATTGAAAAATGTGCTTTCGCCGAAAAGCTATTTTAAAATCTGACACAGCGGTTGCATTAAGGAGTAGGATATCTATAATTCTTTCAATAACTGTTGTAAAGTGTAGGATATCTATAATTCTTTCAATAACTGTTGTAAAGTTTATCAACGTTTATGATGAGTATTTTTGTAAATTGATGTGCTCATTCACCGAAAGTTTTGGTGGGAATACATTTTCTGAACATCATGCACCAATGTAAAATGGGGTTTATGGATATAAATATGAACTTTATCGAACAAAACATACATGTATTTTGTAATATTGAGTCCTGGGAGTGTCATCTGATGAAGATCAAAGGTTAGTGCTTAATTTTAGCTGTATTTCTGGTTTTTGTGACACCTGTCCTTGCTTGGAAAATGGCTGTGTGGCTTTTATTTTTTAGGCACTGTCCTAACATAATCTAATGTTTTTCTTTCGCCGTAAAGCCTATTTGAAATCGGACAATGTGGTTGGGTTAAGGAGAAGTGTATCTTTAAAATGGTGTAAAATAGTTGTATGTTTGAGAAATTAGAATGATGAGATTTTTGTTGTTTTGAATTTGCCGCCCTGCTATTTCACTGGTTGTACCGTGGGTGGGACGCTAGCGTCCCAAATAGCCCATACTAGTTATACAGTCGTCTCATATAAAACTGTGAAGAACCTCAGCGTTACTCTGGACCCTGATCTCTCTTTTGAAGAACATATCAAGACTGTTTCAAGGACAGCTTTTTTTTAATCTATGTAACATTGCAAAAATCAGATAGTTTGTCCAAAAATGATACAGCAAAATGAATCCATGCTTTTGTCACTTCTAAGGTTAGACTACTGCAATGCTATACTTTCCGGCTAGCTGGAAAAAGCACTAAATAAACTTCAGTTAGTGCTAAAAACATGGCTGCTAGAATCTTGACTAGAACCAAAAGATTTTATCATATTACTCCAGTGCTAGCCTCTCTACACTGGCTTCCTATTAAGGCAAGGGTTGATTTCAAGGTTTCAGTCTGTTATATCTGGAGTATTTCTCCTGTCTTATCCAGTGTCCTGTGTGAATTTAAGTATCTCTCTCTCAGCCCTCGGACCATGCCTCATAACTACCTGGCCTGATGACTCCTTCCTGTCCCCAGTCCACCTGGTCGTGCTGCTGCTCCAGTTTCAATTGTTCTGTCTGCGGCTATGGAACCCTGACCTGTTCACCGGACGTGCTTCCTTGTCCAAGACCCGCACTTCTCAACTCTCTAGAGACAGCAGGAGCAGTAGAGATACTCTGAATGATTGGCTTTGAAAAGCCAACTGACATTTACTCCTAAGGTGCTGACTAGTTGCACCGTCTACAACCACTGTGATTTATTATTTTGCCCTGCTGGTCATCTATGAACATTTGAACATCTTGGCCATGTTCTGTTATAATCTCCACCCGGCACAGCCAGAAGAGGACTGGTCACCCCTCATAGCCTGGTTCATCTCTAGGTTCCGGCCTTTCTAGGGAGTTTTTCCAAGACACCGTGTTTCTACACCTGCACACTTTGTGACATAGGCTGATTTAAGAAGGGCTTTCTAAACACATTTGATTGATGATTAATTGATGATGTTGAAATGGTGCTTCAATAGTGTATTATTTGTGATTTGCGTTAACTCTGTGGTTTTAAATCAATAGTTGTTTAGTAGTCCAAAATGTCAGAAACATGAACTTGCTTGACCATACTGTAGGTCATGTAACTGTTTGTTACATGCAATATATTTTCTGGAGGCCTTAGGCCTATATATCACAGTGTCAAGGCATATGAACTAAACAGGCAAACAACGCAATTATCACAACATATAGGTTGTAATACAGATTTTTTTCCTGGCTTGGCTTCACCGGTGATTTTACCCACGCACCGCTACTGTACCTGTGATACTTTATCATGTCATGCAGAAGTAACCATAGAGGACACCCATATGAATGTGTGTGTGTATGCCCGTGTGTATTGTTGTGTGCATGCGTGTGCATGTGTTCCTATGTCTGTGGAGAGAGCTTTGACAATTTAGCCTGACTGTGACTAAAGGAGTTAAACGTCTCCCAGGGGAGCATTGTCTCTTTATAATCCTGCAGTGGATGAGAGAGAGATAGAGGGGGAGAAAGGATCTCTGCTTCTAAGCACCCAAAATAACCAAGACTGCTTACTTATGATAAGGCGAGGATTTCACAGTGGACCATTTGTTTAGATAAGGTTTGTCAGGAAACATTTCAATCAAGTGTGACGCCAGATGTATGACATTTTGATCAGCTTAGGATAAGAGTTCAAAGGGACTAAGTGCCAACTAAAGGTTTATACAGTCCCTCCCCTCTGACCTTCTCCTCCAATGGGTTTTGAGGAGAAATGAGAGAGGATGTGAGGAGTATGGAATTGAAATCTTCCCTATGTTATTATGTAAAAATGTATTCCTCTGTGTTTCAGTAAGAAGAGGTGTTATCCAGACAGTATACAGTAGATGGTATTTTGGATGCAACAAATACTAGGGATACTGTACATCAGACCTGGGTTCAAATAGTAATCATTTTCTATAAAATAATTGAGCTGTGCTTGATTGAGCTTGCACGGCACAATGCAACCAATGGAATAACTCTTAGAAGTGTATACCCGCCCAACTGGCAGACAATCAAACACTCAGTATTTGAATTTGTAAGAAAACAAATGCTATTTGAACCCAGGTTTGCCTGAACATATCACACATGCCGTAAAATACCATTTAAAATGCATAACATTCTCATTCCTGGTCAGACACTTTACACCCTCTTCATTATGTTGACCCCTATAGACCCTTAATGACCAGACAGATGCACTGTGTCAGTGTGTGACTGTAACCTGCACCATCATAAGCAGACCATATCTTTTATTCATTTTTGGACTTAACTGCCTCCTCCATCTCCTCTCATTTCAGTGAGCATTGCTCACAAGAGATGTCCGGCAGTTGACACACTCAGAAAAAGGTACTCAAAGTAGGAATATCAGTTCAGTTGTTGACAAATTCCAATAGACCAATACAATTAAATGATTGATATGTGAAAAACCCCAATGTCAGATAACGCCTACCCACACCAGAAAACTGTCTTTAATGTGTTATTATTTTAAGGTTGTGTTATTGAAACTGAAGGTACGGAAACATAAGCCATGATGTATTGGCAGACTACAGTGCTAGTGTGGTGGTGTCTGAACTATTCAAACGGAGGTCTTCATAAATCATGGGAGACAGCTAGCTATCTGCAAGGGGGAAATCTGCTGAAGCCTACAGTCTACCTCCAAACTAACCAAACATGACTCAAGCATGTAAACAAAGCTAGATTGTTCTACTTGTTTGAATCCTTCTCGTTTAGAAACTAGGGTAGGCAACGTGCACCCTCCTGGGTTTTGCCCAGTGGATTCAAATAACCAACTCATCGTCAAGCTTTGATTATGCGAATCAGCTGTTTAGGGCAAAAAACAAAATGTGCACCCAGGGTGGGGGCCCGAGGACTGAGTTTGGGAAACCCTGATCTATAGGGTAATTGCAGCAGCTTAAGACTGAGATACAGTACAGAGTAACCAGAGAGCTGAGGGGATCGCATTGAGATGGTATGGAGCTATCGGGTTCCGACCTGCCAGTAAGCAAGACAATGGACAGCACAAACAGAAATAATCATTAAAGTAGCATAACACAGCTTGATCAGACCCAAAATCCCTGCAATTCAGTTGTAATAACAGTTGTTATTTTCTGTGGCTTAAATAATTATAGCACAAGTGTGTCCATTTGTACATTTATTCCTGTCTCTCCGCAGTTTGCATTTAAAGATGTTTCTCTGCAGTTGGAGAGTATTGAGTCATTTTAATTTGTCATCATTCAGGCTAATTGGTATTTCTCAGTAATTGTGTAATTGTTTTAAATATGTTCCAAAAGCCTGCTGCATTTTTTTGCTAAAACAGTGTTTGGCCCCTCACAAGTAAATTATTATATGAGCAATGATGAAAATAGCAATTATCCTCATCTTTTGTCATGAGTACACAGACTGTCGGCTGCGGATTCCATCTTATCATTGCTCATATAATCATTTACTTGTGAGGGATCAAACGTTGTTTTAGCTAAATCAGATTTTTTTTTTTTAAACAGATTTTTTTTTTAAATACACCTTAAGGAACAGCAGGGACTGTGAAGAGACACACACACACTCACAGGCACAGACATGCACACACACGATAAAATACACACATAGGGATGGATTTTGTGTTGTAGATGTGTGGTGGTAGTAGAGTAGTGGCCTGAGGGCATACACTTAATGTGTTGTGAAGTGTATGTTGTTGTATAATTGCCTTAATTTTTGCCTGACCCCATAAAGAGTAGCTGCTGCCTTGGTAGCAACTAATGGGGATCCATAATAAATACAACAATAAAGTGGAGTATAGTCAAAACACAACCCCTTACATGTATAACCCTCGTTGATTTAGGTATAGCCTACTCTATGTACCAGTAGTTTATATTCTAAGACAACACATTTAAGACATTAAAGACGGTGTTGCTATTCTCGGAGTTTGTTGATAGGAACCAGAAGCTGCATGAGAAAAACAGGCAGTTCACAAAAACACAAAACACACCATCACTGGGACACAGCAGACCATAAACATTCAATAAGTCTTTAAATTACTTACTAGTGGTGAGTGTCTACATAATCACGTTTGCTTTGCCCTATCATCAAGGCCTTTGAAGAAGACCAATATGCAGCCTTTTCATGTTCCATCATTGACTTATTACACAGAAATGATCCTTAAATCCACAAAAATTCACTTTGATGCCGAGAGCATGCTTGCAAACAAACACACACAAACTTAAGCAAGCAGATAAATACATATTTATGCGCACACAGACACGCACGCAAAAACACACATTAACGCACGCAGGCACTCACGCACGCAAATGTCATAGCCTAGAGCAGATCGTTTAGTTTATCATGAAATGATCATTGCCCTACAGCATATGCTCGAATTTAATACAATTACTCAGTACCTCGTCAATTACTCAAATTCAGCCGTGCGCAAATTGTTACCAAATGAAAACTTAAAAGGGAGAAGCATTAATTACATGAAGAAAAAAAAACGATATTATGATCTTGAAATATCACTTTAAGCAACTGGATCTAGTCTACACTTTCCTTTATAGTGCAGGTATCGGGTAGTCTATCATAAATGTGGACACTGTCAATTTCACCTCTAGAGCGTTAGACCTGTGTTAAGATGTCAGAGCAAGATATGCTCTTACCTTCACGCCATAAGTTTGATTGAATCACTGATCTTACAGGGATCCGTCTTTTAAATCCAAAGATATCCAAATTCACCGCGTTTGAAGTCCTCTGTTTGTCTTGAACATTTTGCTCAAAGTTCTCAAATTGTTCATCGAGTCTGGTTGTTCAGAAGCAAAGGATAAGTTGCTCCACCAAAGGCACTGCCATATGGTCTGATGGACGCTCTTCACAAAAACATTGTTTTACAATATCCTACTCAAGTTCATATTATTTTTGGTTTGTTGAAAACCTTAGGTAATATTCAGGCTGGCATCATACGGCGCCGTTGATAGAGTGTGTGAGAGCAGCGGAATATCCGTCTCCTCCCTGCACCGTTTACGCACTATGCACGAGGTAACCTTCAACGCTGACGGTGGAACAGTCGCTCCAACTATAACGAGCAGAACAGACTGTAAAATTAAGGCGGGGCTAGTTCTTAAACCTTTGAAAAAAAAGCATAACCGCATTTTTCTCTTTAAAAGACACAGTTATCTTGAGTTGATGTAGTCTGCCGGACATGTCTGTATTATTTCAATATGAATGACAGTGAAATTGTTGGCCCGCCTACTGGTGGGGAAAATTCGATATAAATTATTTTAAGGAGATGCCTCATTAAATATATGTTAAGGAGTCCCAAAAGGCATTATGTTAGACAATGATAGGGATTCCTGCAAGTTCTTTATCGTTAGTCATAAGTTAAGCAATTGAAGATGTTCATGTAAAGGTGTGAAACAAGTTTAACATGACCAATGATCTGTTCACATGTAACGCCCTGGCCACAGAGAGGGGTTTTTGTTCTTTATTTTGGTTAGGCCAGGGTGTTACATTGGGTGGGCGTTCTATGTTCTGTTTCTATGTTTTTGTATTTCTTTGTTTTGGGCCGTGTGTGGCTCCCAATCAGGCACAGCTGAAGTTCGTTGTTGTTGATTGGGAGTCACACATAAGTGCATGTTTTTCCGTTGGGGTTTTGTGGGTAATTGTTTCTGTCATTGTGTTTTACCTGACAGGACTGTTTGGCTGTCAGTTTCTTATTTTGTAGTTGTATAGTGTTCTGTTTAACCTGTTATGGATAGGGGGCAGTATTTTCACGGCCGGATAAAAAACGTACCCGATTTAATCTGATTATTACTCCTGCCCAGAAACTAGAATATGCATATAATTATTAGCTTTGGATAGAAAACACTCAAGTTTCTAAAACTGTTTGAATGGTGTCTGTGAGTATAACAGAACTCATTTGGCAGGCCAAAACCTGAGAAGATTCCAAACAGGAAGCGCCCTCTCTGACCATTTCTTGGCCTTCTTGATCATCTCTATCCAAAACAGGGGATCTCTGCTGTAACGTGACACTTCCTACGGCTCCGATAGGCTCTCAGAAGGCGCCAAAAAGCTGAATGGTGGCTTTGCAGGCCCTGGCTGAAAAACATTAGCGCATTTGAATGGTGGTCGATCAGAGAACAGAGACTGGAGGCACGTGCACGAGGCGACACCATGTTTTTATTCTTTCGTCTATGAACGAAAACAACGGTCGGAATATTATCGCTTTTTTACGAGAAAAATAGCATAAAAATTGATTTTAAACAGCGGTTGACATGCTTCGAAGTACGGGAATGGAATATTTAGACATTTTTTGTCACGAAACGCGTCGGGCGCGTAACCCTTTGTCACCCTTGGATAGTGTCTTGAACGCACGAACAAAACGCCGCTATTTGGATATAACTATGGATTATTTGGAACCAAACCAACATTTGTTATTGAAGTAGAAGTCCTGGGAGTGCATTCTGACGAAGAACAGCAAAGGTAATACAATTGTTCTTATAGTAAATCTGAGTTTGGTGAGGGTCAAACTTGGTGGGTGTCTAAATAGCTAGCCTGTGATGGCGAGCTATCTACTCAGAATATTGCAAAATGTGCTTTCACCGAAAACCTATTTTAAAATCGGACACCTCGATTGCATAAAGGAGTTCTGTATCTACAATTCTTAAAATAATTGTTATGTTTTTTGTCAACGTCGCTCACACTGCCCTACCCTGTGCTTTGACCTCCTTCTCCCCTCTCTCTCCAGATGAAATCTCGCGTCTTGTGACGGCCGGCCGCCCAACAACCTGCCCACTTGACCCTATCCCCTCCTCTTTTCTCCAGACCATTTCCGGAGACCTTCTCCCCTACCTCATCTCGCTCATCAACTCATCCTTGACCTCTGGCTACGTCCCTTCCGTCTTCAAGAGAACGAGAGTTGCACCCCTTCTGAAAAAACCTACACTCGATCCCTCCGATGTCAACAACTACAGACCAGTATCCCTTTCTTTTCTCTCCAAAACTCTTGAACGTGCCGTCCTTGGCCAGCTCTCCTGCTATCTCTCTCAGAATGACCTTCTTGATCCTAATCAGTCAGCTTTCAAGACTGGGCATTCAACTGAGACTGCTCTTCTGTGTCACGGAGGCTCTCCGCACTGCTAAAGCTAACTCTCTCTCCTCTGCTCTCATCCTTCTAGACCTATCTGCTGCCTTTGATACTGTGAACCATCAGATCCTCCTCTCCACCCTCTCCGAGTTGGGCATCTCCGGCGCGGCCCACGCTTGGATTGCGTCCTACCTGACAGGTCGCTCCTACCAGGTGGCGTGGCGAGAATCTGTCTCCGCACCACGCGCTCTCACCACTGGTGTCCCCCAGGGCTCTGTTCTAGGCCCTCTCCTATTCTCGCTATACACCAAGTCACTTGGCTCTGTCATATCCTCACATGGTCTCTCCTATCATTGCTATGCAGACGACACACAATTAATCTTCTCCTTTCCCCCTTCTGATAACCAGGCGGCGAATCACATCTCTGCATGTCTGGCAGACATATCAGTGTGGATGACGGATCACCACCTCAAGCTGAACCTCGGCAAGACGGAGCTGCTCTTCCTCCCGGGGAAGGACTGCCCGTTCCATGATCTCGCCATCACGGTTGACTACTCCCTTGTGTCCTACTCCCAGAGTGCTAAGAACCTTGGCGTGATCCTGGACAACACCCTGCCGTTCTCCACTAACATCAAGGCGGTGACCCGATCCTGTAGGTTCATGCTCTACAACATTCGCAGAGTACGACCCTGCCTCACACAGGAAGCGGCGCAGGTCCTAATCCAGGCACTTGTCATCTCCCGTCTGGACTACTGCAACTCGCTGTTGGCTGGGCTCCCTGCCTGTGCCATTAAACCCCTACAACTCATCCAGAACGCCGCAGCCCGTCTGGTGTTCAACCTTCCCAAGTTCTCTCACGTCACCCCGCTCCTCCGCTCTCTCCACTGGCTTCCAGTTGAAGCTCGCATCCGCTACAAGACCATGGTGCTTGCCTACGGAGCTGTGAGCGAAACGGCACCTCCGTACCTTCAGGCTCTGATCAGGCCCTACACCCAAAAAAGGGCACTGCCTTCATCCACCTCTGGCCTGCTCGCCTCCCTACCTCTGAGGAAGCACAGTTCCCGCTCAGCCCAGTCAAAACTGTTCGCTGCTCTGGCACCCCAATGGTGGAACAAGCTCCCTCACGACGCCAGGACAGCGGAGTCAATCACCACCTTCCGGAGACACCTGAAACCCCACCTCTTTAAGGAATACCTTGGATAGGATAAAGTAATCCTTCTACCCCCCCCCCCCCCTTAAAAGATTGATGCACTATTGTAAAGTGGTTGTTCCACTGGATATCATAAGGTGAATGCACCAATTTGTAAGTCGCTCTGGATAAGAGCGTCTGCTAAATGACTTAAATGTAAATGTCATTTAGTAAATTCACCGGAAGTGTTCGGTGGGAATGCTAGTTCTGAACGTCACATGCTAATGTAAAAAGCTGGTTTTTGATATAAATATGAACTTGATTGAACAAAACATGCATGTATTGTATAACATAATGTCCTCGGATTGTCATCTGATGAAGATCATCAAAGGTTAGTGCTGCATTTAGCTGTGGTTTGGGTTTATGTGACATTATATGCTAGCTTGAAAAATGGGTGTCTGATTATTTCTGGCTGGGTACTCTGCTGACATAATCTAATGTTTTGCTTTCGCTGTAAAGCCTCTTTGAAATCGGACAGTGTGGTTAGATAAAGGAGAGTCATGTCTTTAAAATGGTGTAAAATAGTCATATGTTTGAAAAATGGAAGTTTTGGGATTTTTGAGGCGTGGCGCGAATTACAAATTCCTATCATTGGATATTGGAGCAGGTGTTCCGCTAGCGAAACGTCTAGATGTAAGAGGTTAATAATTAAATATGATGAACACTAACTCCGCTGCGTTTTGGTCCACTCTCTCTCACGACAGCTGTTACAGAATTACCCACCAAACTAGGACCAAGCAGCGGAGGAAGGAGCAGCACCAGGAGAGCAGCATGATGGACTCATGGACGTGGGAACAAATACTGGACGGAGAGAGACCATGGACTCAGGCTGGGGAGTATCGCATCCCGCAGCGGGAAGTCGAAGCGGAGAGGCGATGGTATGAGGAGAGAGAGCGCAACAGGCACGAGAGGCAGCCCCAAGATTTTTTTTTGGGGGGGGGGGGGCACACGGGACAGTCGGCGGTGCCGAGGTCAGAACCCGAGCCAGTCGGGTTGACGTTGGAGGTGAGCAAAGGGTGAGAAGTAGAGACAGTGAAGGAGTTGATGGGGAGATTGGATGAGAGACCTGCTGGTTTGGTGCATAAGGCACGGCATTCGCCCTACGGAGCGTGTCAGTGTATTGATGTCACCTGAGTCAGTTCTCCATACTCGTCCTGAGGTGCGTGCTGGCCGTCTGTTGAAGACTGTGCCTGCGCCCAGAAACAGGCCTCCTGCATGTCTTCCCAGCCCTGCACGTCCTGTGCCTACGCCCAGAACCAGGCCTCCTGCATGTCTTCCCATCCTGGTCAAGCCCATGCCTCCTCCTCGGACCAGTCCACCAGTGGGTTTCCCCATCTTGGTTAAGCCTGCGCCTCCTCCTCGGACCAGGCCTCCAGTGGGTCTCCCCATCGTGGTCTGTCCTGTGCCTGCTCCACGGACCAGACCTCCAGTGGGTCTCCCCATCCTGGTCCGTTCGGTGCCACCTCCCAGGACTAGGCCTCCAGAGTGGCCCGCCTGTTCGGAGCTGCCAGAGTGGCCCGCCTGTTCGGAGCTGCCATCGCCGTCTGCCAGCCGGGCGCAGCCAGGGTCGTCCGCCAGCCGGGCGAAGTCAGGGTCGCCCACCAGACCTTCGGCGCGGCCAGGTGCACCACCTAAGAGGGCGAAGCCAAGGGTGGGGCAGAGGCCACATCCCGCACTTGAGCCGCCGCCGTAAGAAGGCCCACCCGGACCCTCCCCTTCAGTGTCAGGTTTTGCGGCCAGAGTCTGCACCTTGGGGGGGGGGGGGTGGGGGTACTGTAACGCCCTGGCCATAGAGAGGGGTTTTTGTTCTTTATTTTGGTTAGGCCAGGGTGTTACATTGGGTGGGCGTTCTATGTTTTTGTATTTCTTTGTTTTGGGCCGTGTGGCTCCCAATCAGGCACAGCTGAAGTTCGTTGTTGTTGATTGGGAGTCACACAAGTGCATGTTTTTCCGTTGGGGTTTTGTGGGTAATTGTTTCTGTCATTGTGTTTCACCTGACAGGACTGTTTGGCTGTCAGTTTCTTATTTTGTAGTTGTATAGTGTTCCGTTTAATAATTAAATATGATGAACACGAACTCTGCTGCGTTTTGGTCCACTCTCTCTCACGACAGCTGTTACATCACACCTGAATTGACATTTACAGGTAGTGGGTGTCTTGGATGACAAGGTTAGCATTCATATTTCATGTGAAAATAAAAGTGCACGTTTACCAAACTATGCCAGGTCTTTAAACATTGCCTTCATAAAAGGGAACAGGTGAGTGTTTCCACAAAGTCGAAAAGTTCAGTGCATTCCTAAAACCCCTTTAGAGAACCATGCTCCAGTCACATACTGTACTTTCGCATGCACGCGCACACACACCCACTAGTAAGGCAACTGGAAGTATTCTCTAAAGAATAGAATCAAAACTTTTTCTAAAGGTTTCAATTGCTTTCTAATATGCCAGTCTTACAGTAAAATATGTTTTACCAACCCATAGGATTACAGAGATGCTAACATGTAGATGACATGGATGCGCTGTATTTGAATGCTTATGTATATTTTCCTACATACATTCAATTACAGTTTTTCTATCCAGATACCCCCAAGCATCTATTTTTGTAGCCTTTACTGTGCAGTATGAAGTAACTAAATCCACCAAAAATGTCTCAAATTTCCAATACGTCATCATGATACCTAAATGCTATTTATCAAGTTTATTCTGCTGATCTGTGTTTGTATATTGTAATAATTGTTGGTTCACTAATGTTTTTATTACCACTATGTACCGCCCTTCCACAGGTGTGGGCATTTGTAATTATCACCTATTCCCCCGCATATAAAAAAAACAATGGCTTCCGCACATCTCTGATGAAGGGATAACTGCCGAAATGCGTTAGCCTGCCCGGACAAACAATAGAAAGGTGAATTGAAGTGATGTCTTTTTTGTCAATTTTTTTTAAAGAAACGTTTTGGAGCTGCCGCAGTTTCCCAATGTTTCTTGAACATGGGATTTTATGTGAAGACAACACATTCAGCATTGCCTTTGCTTACAAATACAATGACTGGCATATAATATTAGAACACGTAGACTTGAGAGGTGTGAGTCTTCACTTCATTAAACAGTATAGTAAGTTTGAATTTGCAATGTATTCCTCCCAGTGGCAGAAATGTGCTCCTCCACAGTTGCAGTAAGTGTGCTTTGCAGACATCACATCAGATACTATACTGATGACAGTAAATCAAAAGGCCCAAATACCTTCAGCCACTGAACTGAAATCAAATAGGCAAACATATTACCAAGGAGGCAGTTGAGATAATCTGTGCCATTTTTTAGGACCATTATGTATGCAGCACTGCACTATAGAACAATCACATATTAAAATGTTCATGACAGAACAAGCACATTATCAAACAGATTGTGTCAAATCAATCACAATCACCCAATACAATATAAAGAAGAAAAGAGAAAAAGAAACCATTGCCTATATACGACATCCATCCATCTCCCATGGGGTGTAAAGGGCAGAGAGAACAGAGGTGGGCTGCGCCCCTAATTGCACCCTGTTCGTTATGTAATGTTCTACTTTTGACCAGGTTCCATAGGGCTCTGGTCAGAACTTAAGTAGTGTACTATATAGGGAATAGGGTGCCATTTAGGATGCACACATGATCAGAAACACCTCGTGGGTTTGAATGTCCTTGTCATGACAAGAACAGTGTTCCTATCAATCCGCCTGTCTTCTCCAGTCACATCCCTGGCCATGGGCACTAACAGCTCACACCCGCCATAGTGCCACGGGGCTACCATTAAAGCTAGGCACTGCCACCAACAACCTCTATTAACTTGGGCTGATGAGATGACAACTGTAGATTGCAAAAAATAATTCACGGTAACTTCTAATTTCAAGCATCAGCTCCTTATTTATTTATATAATTTTGGTTTTTATATATATATATATTTAGGGATGTTGTACACTTATTGGATAGAGTGATACAAGAGCTGAAAGGTAGATGAAACAGTGCTGAGAGAGAGTAGTAGATGGATTTGATGCCATGCTGGCAGCTGTACTTTGTACATGTGCTCCAGAGGCAGAGGCTTAGACCACTACACCACCTCAAGCCTCTACTTGGGTATATTCTTTAGTACGAACCAGCAAAATCATGCCTGATATAGAATGTAAGGATCATCATTATTGATCATTCTATTTTTCTATTGAACAGTTCAATCTGCCAGTCCGACTGACATGCATCTCTTTATTTAATAACGGACAAAGCTACAAAGTCTAACTCCAGTCAATTTTGATGCACTGATTCTCATTATATCTTCTGGCTCAAATCCTGCCTGTCTAGACACAAGGGGCCGTAGAGACTGTAGGCAGTTGCTACGATGTGACAAAAAATAATGCAGTCCCATGAAAGGACTCATCTCTACATCTTTAGTTCAGTACTCTGTCCATCTGCTGCAAATAGCTACACTGTCAGGAAATGTTATTGGCCTGCCCATATTTCATGGATGTACACTTTGCTTGAACTCTCTCATAAAGCAAGTATAATAGATTAATCAGTGCTAAATAAACGTGTCACAACTGGTAGATACCACAATATTTAAGCTTCATGTATTGTTTGGCATATGTTTTTAGCAAACAGCCATTTGTGTTGTGCTACACATAGGTAGAGAAAAAGAGAGACAGAGAGAGATATAGAAAAATACAGAGAGATGCAGTGAGAGAAAGAAAGAGGGAGGGAAACAGACTACAGAGAAAGAAAGAAAGTGAGAGAGAAAGAAAGAAAGTGAGAGAAAGAGAGAAAGAGAGGGAGAGAGAGAGAGAAACAGACTACAGAGAAAGAGAGACAGAAAGAGAAAGAGAGAGAGATCTGGGCCCCGAAGACAACAAGGGAAATATTTGAGTGGCTGCTTCCTCTTGGGACTAGAACATGATCAATAATAACATGAGCTGCTATGTACTGTAAGTGTGGGGCAACCAACCAGTGTGGTTTACAGCCATATGAAGTCCCCTTCTGCATAGTCATTCGATGCGTCGTTGTAGGCTGATACACTGCCTCTATCTGTCTTCATATAGAGAAGTTTAGTCCACATTAATAAAGAGGCAGAGATAAGGACTTTCTTAATAAGGCAGAGGAAGGCATTAAAACTGGTGCTGGCTAAGGGAATTCAGATTAGAAAATACTCCAATTAGTTAGAGGGGAAATGAACCACGTAAAGGAAAGAGGCGTACTACAAACATGTTAGCCCTTGAGCCCTTCACAATTTCAAAGTACTTGCTCACTCTGACAAAACAATTTATTTGTCTGCCATATATCAAAAGAGAAACAAGCAGCAGGTGAAAGCAAATGCCAAGCATGGTAATTTAACGATGGTTGTTCTATTTAGTCCGTCTGTCACCGCTGCAGATTTTGTTTATGACACCATTTTCTGCACCATTGCTCTATGTTAAAAGTCATACGGAAGTATGGGTGGTTTTGAAGGGGAGGGCTAAATGAAATATAATGCTGCAAACTGTAGAAGGAGGGGAAAAACACTAAATAATTGATAGAGCATATCTTAAAATCGTATATTTTCAGCTGTATCTCTCAATGTGTGGTGAAGGAATGCAGAAATACAGTCCATTAATAGGGAAGGAGTTGTGATATATGGATGTCAACACACAGGAAAGATCGAGGAAGTAATGATTACTAATCATAATGCTCAAAGTCTTTGCTATTGAATTGGCTAATGGTGAACAGCAGGTTAACCCTTCAAGGTCCTATAAGTCATTGCATAATTTGAAGTGTGGGTTTGTGGGGGGTGATCGAGAGGAGGCTATAATACTCTTCTGTAAATTATTGTTCTGTAATAGAGGTGAAGCCTGAAACTGATGGAGACATTTTTATTCAACTGTAGATGCACAAGTGTAACAGCTTCATTTGAATTTACAACTTTTTAGGGAGACACAGGTCATGTTATCTTTGAAGACTTCAGTTATGCCTCCTTTGGTACAGCCGAGTTGAGCTACATGAATCATAAATGCAGCTTTGATTCAATCATAGTGAAAGTTCTCCTGTTTTCTGTTGTCTTTCCCTTTTCTCACAAGGCCTTTTAGAGATCCTTGGAAATCCTTTAACTGCTTCAGTCACATGAAACACATCAACAGGACAGAATGTCTAAGGTTAACTCTGCTGTTCTTCATGTGTACATCTACCAGCACTAGTTTCCCCAGGTACTGAGTGTCATGCAGACACGCATCTTTCTTTTTTATTTTTATTTTTACCCCCTTTTTCTCCCCAATTTCGTGGTACCCAATTTTTTGTAGTTACTGTCTTGTCTCATCACTACAACTCCCGCATGAACTCGGGAGAAGCGAAGGTCGAGAGCCATGCGTCCTCCGAAACACAACCCAACCAAGCCGCACTGCTTCCTAACACAGCATGCATCCAACCCGGAAGCCAGCCGCACGAATGTGTCGGAGGAAACACCGTACACCTAGCGACCTGGTCAGTGCGCACTGCGCCTGGCCCACCACAGGAGTCGCGCAATGAGACAAGGATATCCCTGCCGGCCAAACCCTCCCTAACCCGGACGACGCTAGGCCAATTGTGCACAGCCCCATAGGCCTCCCGGTCGCGGCCGGCTTTGACAGAGCCTGGGCTCGAACCCAGAGTCTCTGGTGGCACAGCCTTAGACCACTGCGCCACCCGGGAGGCCCACACATTGCTCTTTAACCTAGAATCTCTGTAAGCTGGCAACATTCCAGCTTTTCTTTGTTCAAGACCATTGCACTGTGTTCCAGAGTATGGCAACTGCACTCAGCTAAAAATGTCAAGTGAAGGCTAGTTTAGTATTCCAGAGAGACATACAAAGGCTGCAACACATCATTTTTTAAAGCTTTAACGTGCTTGTTCCGACTAGGCCTCTATAACTCACAAGGGCATCTCACTCATGACTACGAAGGTCGAAGGTTAGTGTTTATGTAAATTGTGGCTTGTGTAACATCATTACTAACCTACTTTTTGGTTTTAATAAGTTTCAACATTTTGCAAATGCATGAATTGTGCTCATCTACAAGCTATTTCTCTTTAATATTTACATTTTAGCAGACATACTTATCCAGAGTAACTTACAGTAGTGATTGCATACATATTTGTACTGGTCCCCCATGGGAATTGAACCCTTAACCCTGTTGTTGAAAGCACCATGCTCTACCAACTGAGTCACACTGCACTGAAATAACTTCATAAAGTAAGTTCTTAATCCTAACAGTAATTTGAACAGCCCCTCTCGACCAAAGTGACACTCCTTTCCAAGCTAATGTCAAGTTGGAGTCATTTTTTTAAATCTCAGGCAGATCTATTGAATTTTTCCTCTCATATTCTCTTTGGTAAATTAAACATTCTATGAGTCGTCAGCATCTTCTTATATAACGCCCAGAAAGAGTAAAAGAAGGCAGAATTGACTTGGGGTATAGAACTTTATGTGAGCTCAGCATTTTCAGACCATTATGCTCATCATTGTTTTACATTTCCTTGGGTTATGAATAATCTCACACAATTATAAAACGTAGGCCATTTTGGTAAAATAGGACCACCTTTTTACGATTTATTCTGAATAAAATAGCCTAGTGCTTTTTTTCAGAATCCTTTAAATTTTTTTGTTTGTTTTTTAAAATATGATTTGGGTAGATCAGCTTTAATATCGCAAATAGATTGTAGCTTCCATCAATGTAATATTCTGCATAATTTCCAATCCCCCATATATTTTTGGGGTAAATATACAGTTGAAGTAGGAAGTTTACATATACTCTGTTAAAAAGTTTACATACACTTCGAGTCATTAAAACTCATTTTTCAACCACTCCAAAAATTTCTTGTTAACAAACTACAGTTTTGGCAAGTCGGTTAGGACATCTACTTTGTGCATGACACAAGTCATTTTTCCAACAATTGTTTACAGACAGATTATTTCATTTATAATTCACTGTATCACAATTCCAGAGGGTCAGAGGTTTACATACACTAAGTTGACTGTGCCTTTAAACAGCTTGGAAAATTACAGAAAATAATGTCATGACTTTAGAAGCTTCTGATAGGCTAATTGACATAATTTGAGTCAATTGGAGGTGTACCTGTGGATGTATTTCAAGGCCTACCTTCAAACTCAGTGCCTCTTTGCTTGACATCATGGGAAAATCAAAAGATATCAGCCAAGACCTCAGAAGAAAATGGTAGACCTCCACAAGTCTGGATCATCCTTGGGAGCAATTTCCAAATGCCTGAAGGTACCACGTTCATCTGTACAAACAATAGTATGCAAGAATAAACACCATTGAAACATGCAGCCGTCATAACGCTCAGGAAGAAGAGGCTTTCTGTCTCCTAGAGCTAAACGTAATTTGGTGCGAAAAGTGGAAAACAATCCCAGAACAACAGCAAAGGACCTTGTGAAGATGCTGGAGGAAACAGGTACAAAAGTATCTGTATCCACACTAAAACGAGTCTTATATCGACATAACCTGAAAGACTGATCAGCAAGGAAGAAGCCACTGCTACAAAACCACCATAAAAAGCCTGACTACGGTTTGCAACTGCACATGGGGACAAAGATAGTACTTTTTGGAGAAATGTCCTCTGGTCTGAAGAAACAAAAATAGAACTGTTTGGACATAATGACCATCATTATGTTTGGAGGAAAAGGGGGAGGCTTGCAAGCCGAAGAACACCATCCCAACCGTGAAGCATGGGGGTGGCAACATCATGTTGTGGGGGTGCTTTGCTGCAGGAGGGACTGGTGCACTTTACAAAATAGATGGCATCATGAGGCAGGAAAATGATGTGGATATATTGAAGCAACATCTCAAGACATCAGTCAGGAAGTTAAAGCTTGGTTGCAAATGGGTCTTCCAAATGGACAATGACCCCAAGCATACTTCCAAAGTTGTGGCAAAATGGCTTAAGGACAACAAAGTCAAGGTGTGGAGTGGCCATCACAAAGCCCTGACCTCAACCCTGTAGTGAATTTGTGGGCAGAACTGAAAAAGTGTGTGCGAGCAAGGGGTCCTACAAACCTGATTCAGTTACACCAGCTCTGTCAGGAGGAGTGGCGCAAAATTCACCCAATTTATCGTGGGAAGCTTGTGGAAGGGTACCCAAAACGTTTGACCCAAGTTAAACAATTTAAAGGCAATGCTACCAAATACTAATTGAGTGTATGTACGCTTCTGACCCACTGGGAATGTGATGAAAGAAATAAAAGCTGAAGTAAATAATTCTTTCTATTATTATTCTGACATTTCACATTCTTAAAATAAAGTGGTGATCCTAACTGACCTAAGACAAGGAATATTTACTAGGATTAAATTTCAGGAATTGTGAAAAACTGAGTTTAAATGTATTTGGCTAAGGTGTATGTAAACTTCCGACTTCAACTGTATATAACATTCTATTGGTTGCAAGAATTTTGTATAATAATTTAAATGGAAACATTTAAAGTTTTGAATCTGGCGTCGTGTTGCGTGTCAATTCACCAGTCCTATTTATGATATCATTTACAAAGATTATACCTTTTTTAAACATTTTATAAAAACATTGTTTGAATCAATTAGTATATTTGAGTTTAACCACAATATTTGTTGTATTATTTGTTCTGTATTTTCGGCTCGATTAAACTGAAATTGCAACCAACTGTCTATGGCTTGTTTAAAAAATAATGATATTTTGAAGATTATTTTGTTTTCTAATCACCAAAGGTGAGCGGTTGTAATCTGAATAAAGGGGAAAAGGCCATTCTTGAACATGGGGTGAGACATTCTTACTAATTTGCTGGAGAACCAGTTCGGATTTAAGTATAACTTTTGTATGACTGATACCTTTAGTGAGAGGTCTATTGCTTTAGTGTTTAATCATTTCTGCCCTCCGAATTCATATTCATTATATAAATAGGCCCTTTTAATTTTGTCTGGCTTGCCATTCCAAATAAAATAGAATATGTTTTGCTCATATAATTTTTAAAAACTGGTCGCTAGGTGTAGGCAAAACCATAAGCAAATAGGTAAACTGTGATATGACTAAAGAGTTAACCAGGGTGATTTTTTCCCACAAATAGACAGCTATTTTCCTTTCCATGGTAGCGAGATCTTATCTATTTTTTCTAACTTTCTATTCAAATGTATTGAATTGAGATCATATCTGTTTCACCTGTCCTTGTTATTGTCTCCACCCCCTCCAGTGTTGCTTGCTTTCCCCAGTGTATTTATCCCTGTGTTTCCTGTCTCTCTGTGCCAGTTCATCTTGTATGTTCCAAGTCAACCAGCGGTTTTTCCCGTAGTCCTGCCTTTGCTATACTCCTTTTTCTAGTCCTCCCGGTTTTGACCCTTGCCTGTTCTGGACTCTGTACACGCCTGCTTGACCATTCTGCCTGCCTTGACCTCGAGCCTGTCTGCCACTCTGTACCTCCAGGACTCTGAATTGGTTTTGACCTTTTGCCTGTCCACGACCATTCTCTTCCATACTCCTTTTTGAATTATTAAACATCTTAAATTTCAACCATCTGCCTCCTGTGTCTGCAGCCTTGTGTCATGATCATTTCTTTATTTCGGGATATGTATACCAAGTATGTCCACATCCCCGTCAGACCATTTAACACGGTAATGCAAAAGTTGTATTTTTTTTATGAACTGGCACAGAGAGACGGGAAAACCCAGCCAACTCTATATTATCCGTGTCGTTGTTCAGCCGTGATTCGTGAAACATAAGATATTATAGTTTTTAATGTCTCATTGGTAGGATAGTCTCGAATGGAGCTCATCCATTTTATTCTCCAGTGATTGCACGTTGGCTAATAGAACGGATGGTATAGGCGGGTTACCCAATCGCCGACAAATTCTCACAAGGCACCCTGATCTCCATCCCCTGTATTTCCTTCTTTTCTTCATGCGAATGACGGGATTTGGGCCTTGTATGGGAGCAAGTTAATATCCTTCGTGTCCGACTCATTAAAGAAATAATCTTGGTCCAGTTTGAGATGAGTAATCGCTGTTTTGAAATCCAGAAGCTCTTTACGGTCATAAGAAATGGTAGCATCAACATTATGTAGAAAATAAATAAGAAACAATGTGAAAAAAACATACGAAATAGCACAATTGGTTAGGAGCCCGTAAAACGGGAGCCATCCCCTCTGGCGCCATTCTTCATAGCCCCTTGCTTTAACTACTGTCATAGAATTTGCTAAATATTTTTATATAGAAACTGATAAAAACACACAGGTGCTAAATCAAGGTGATATACAAAGATGAGGACCAAGAGCAAGAGAGGGAGTGCAGTGATGTAATGTCCACAACTAAAGAATCATTGTGGAATCTGAAAAGACACTTATCCCAAAAGTATGATGGTGTACTTACTACGTACAAATGCTAAAAGAAAGGAATGAGATGGGTAGATAACTAAGTGTGCCATTATAGCAAACAATTTATAAACTAAATATCAAATCTCTTAAACGTTTCATACATTTTTGTTCTATTATGTATACAATAGGCCATAATTGATTTTGGTCCAATAGGCCTGGCATATTCCCACATTCAAGGAGCTTTCCATTTTGATTGTGTTATTTTGCCTAAAAACCTTTAGGCCTACCTATATATATATAAAAAAAGCAACTCTGCATCTCTGCCCAGCCTGGCAAGAGTGGCCAAAAGGGTGTTTAGCATCCCCAGTGGCTGTGCAAGTGTGGAAAGGATATTCTCTACTGCTGGTCTGCTCTCCAGGCACCATCCCATGAGCCTGAAGCCACAGACTAGCCAAACTCGTGTTTCTAAAAAAATTATCTAAAAATGAATTCAAAGGCACTAATAAGTCATTTTTCGTGTAATTTGTATTTCATTCTGAGTAAGTCACAGCCTATATGGAAAATGTATAGACTATAATGATTTAATACAATGAAATGTTGCGAGCTTTATGTCCCCACCCGCCTATCGTGTCCCACTCGCAAATGCTTCACAATGTATTTCTTTGTAGGCTATAGCCTTGAAATAATGTAAATAATATAGCCTAAATAAGGCTCCCCTGTCTGAGTTTTTATATGCTGTTCAATATGTCATGTAGTCTATTTGAAATTATGTTCACTTTTTCATGTTTATTCAAATACTTTTCATTCAAATCCATATGGTTTGGTTTCAATACTTAAAAACCAATTGGTAGGTCAAGGTAGAAAAAATACTGATGGGTGTTATGATTTTATGATGGGCGTTATGAATTATGATTTTAATGAATGGAACTAATTTGGACCTGGAGTTTTTTTTCCTGTGAGCGTGGATTGGTTTCTAGTGGTGGTAGGAAAAGACATGAAGTGGCACCGCTCCATGAGCAATGAGTGGGATTTTCAACCTGCTCACGTACTCTGTTCTCAATCCACTGCATCTGCATACAGTATGTCTCACTTCCGCATCTGTGGTGACAGGTGACAGACAGGTGACAGAGCTAGAGCAATGTTTGTTAGACAATGGGACATCCCAATAATCGGTATTCTCACAAAATCGTCCGTAGCATCTGAATGGCCTGCAAACTATTATGAAGCCTCTACGGATAGATGAGACTCTCACGAACACGATGGGGTTCTCCGTTTTGCTCTAAGACCCCACAAGCGTCTTGGGACTCGTCTGAAGTCGGTACTGCCAATCTGCCAACTTCTGTCTGTAGCATCCAAACAGTTTGAGCTACATACTAAAATGACCCCCCCCCCCCCCGGTTTAGACAGGGCTTAGACTCTTATGGGTTATAGTCTCTTCCCACACCTGAGGCATCTATGCCTATTGAGTTGTGTTTCAGCATTGTATGTGTGGGCCAAAAAGCCCAAAGCAACACATAAGCTCCCATTTCACGGTTTCAATCCACTTTGTAAGCCCACGCTACAGTAATCAACTCCCCTCTGTTTCTCAAAAGACTCCACTGTACAGTACTCAGTAAGAGATGGAATTTCTAGTAGAAAGCCATGTTTACAGTTTTAATGACAGTTCTGCTGCCAGAATTCTAACTACTGTGGCCCCTGGCGTTCCAGTTGGGACACATAGTTGGTCCCCCACTGACAAACACAAAAAAACATATATATCAGGGTTGTGGTCCCCATTAAACAAACAACTCTAATGAAGCAGTCACAGCAGTGACAACTTAACTGTAACTTTTGAGATGATTGAAAGAACTGGTGCTGTGATTGAAAATAGTGACTACCCTGTCTGCCTGAGTCTTGGTACATGGACAGTCTCAGACAGCAGTGGGGATTTGCCAGCTTGTGCATGTGCAAGTTGCTGATATGAACTGGCACTGTTCTGACACAAAAACATGAATCGGTCTCTTTGAATCGATCTCTTCGACAACATTTTCATCACAATTTTCTCTCTCAAGTTGGCAGAAGACTTCATGCTGTACTCTCTTCGGTTATCCCCATTTGATAACTCTTTTGAGTTCCATGTAGAACCTTCTGTGGAAAGGGTTCTACATGGAACCCAAAAGGTTTCTACCTGAACAAAAAGGGTTCTACCTGGAATCAAAAAGGGTTCTCCAAAGGGTTCTCCTAAGGGGACAGCCGAAGAACCCTTTCAGGTTTTAGATAGCACCTTTTTTTCTAAAAGTTTAGCCTCGTGTCTGCACCGGAAGATGTGCGCACTTGGAGTGCGGAGAGTGCAGAGACTAAGGAGAGGACCTGACTGAGCACTTCTGAATTAATGAAGGGGATGAGGTTGGAGTGTGCCCTGAGAATTAGCAGGGCCAGGGTTCTTTATTCTCAACAAGCCAACTCCTGGCCTAATTGGGAGCTAGTGAGGACCAGTACAGTGAGTGGAGGATGTGTTCATTAAGCTGGCGAGGAGTTGGAATTCACTTCACAGAGGGAAAAGTGTGATTTATTCACGACTCCTGCTGACACTCCAGAGCGATGGGGTAAAGTCCTGTAATAATTCATTGGTGTCAGAGATCCAAAGAGGGTACAGAGGGCATCCGTTCTCTGTAGGTTTGTGAGGGTTAAACTTAAAGACGGATAACTTAAAGACGGATATTAGTACCCAAGGGATTAGTTCCCTGAGATCCAGACAAAGTGTGGCATTCAGAGAATCTAGTAATGGCCAGGTGAAGGGATTGGGTGAAAAGCTACTAATCTGGCATGGTGTGGAGATAACGATTGGCTACTACTGTCTCGCCAACATGTGCTATCCTTTTCCTGGTTACATTTTAGTAGCTTTATTACTGACAGTGTTTTATCTGTTCTGTATCATATCTCTTCAGTTTTCCTCAGAAAACAGGACATTGCATGAAACACTTTAAGACATAATCAAGAAATAACTTACTGTATTTGTAGCCTTAAAATGCTCTTATTTGACTTCTATCTCTTGATTCCGGGAGAAAGTGGTGCTACTTTAATGAGCAAGCTATCATGACTATCATAACAGATGAGCGGGGCCACAGACCCTGACAGACCTGCACCCCATATGAGGATAAGTGTGCATGCTTCGCGCAAACTAGTTACATATGAACTCTGCCTACCTCTAAATATTTCATTGGGAAGTGAAAGTCACAGCTTCTCTCAGGATGGTGATGCATAATGCTTTGCTCCTGCAAGTACTGGATTCTGGGACTGTGACAAAAACAGACTTTTCCACAGAAAGAGTAGGCGGACAACATTTGATGTCCTAAACGAGCCACGGAACCAAGCTTATGTGAAGAATGGACCCTGTGACACATTCATCATTGCATGAATCAGAACTACTGTAGGCCATAAGTCTCTGAGAATTCAGAAGTGCCTTTCAGGGGCAATGGATGCTGTCTAACAGGGCATGAATATCACTGATAATAGACTGCACTCCATATTCCATTACTGCAAATAACCAGGTTATTGTGATAGGTATTTTCTGAGAAATTAGATTGTTTGTTGTTGTTGTCTCCATTCTTTGCAATGGGATCCAGATCCCATCAGGAATTTAAATGTGCAAGGGGAACAAAAACACATTGGTGAAAACAGCAGAGTGGAACGCAGGCACTGGGAAGGTCTGAATTTTAAACACCTCGCATCCTCTATCCTTGTCTCCTTCTGAAAACCTATTAGATGAGAAAGCCAGAGGTCCCTCCCCTCTGACCTTCTCCTCCAATGGGTTTTGAGAAGGAGGCGAGGACAGAGGACATGAGGAGTATGCAATTGAGACTCTCCCAATGTAACGGATTCCTTTGCTGACATAGCAGGAGCTAGCCTCGACATTAAACGTAGAAAACACAGTGACTCCAAAAAGATCCATGTCTAAACAGCCTGATCCCACAGAGACCCTTTCATATACATACACCACATACACTTTATCTCTGTCCCTGGGAGTGAAAAGATACTGAAACATGCACCTCTCAAGTCAAGGGGGTATGCATAGAGTTTTCCTGACAGTATAGCAGCAGCACTCTCCTGTATTGACTCTCAGTTTCTCACGCTTAGAGCACAACTTTGATCCTTTCCGTTTTATTTCTCTTGTATTCCATTCCTCAATGACTCATGGATGGTGTTTTGTCAGACTTCAGACCAAAAATATATTTTTGAGGTCATTCGCTTGACCCCAAAACGCAGGGAGGGAGTTGTGATGAACATTTGCATAATAAGTCTGGTTCAGGCACGGGCTCTCCTTGCCCAAGGCCTGGCGGTTGGTATCTTCACACAGTTTTTCCTTATAACTCCACAGATCTCTAGAATACATGCTGGCAGGCAGCTAATGTAGTGCACAGTGCTTGTGTAACCTGTCACCTTATGGTTTAGATCAAAGCATGGCATGACGAACCACCACTTTCTCCTTGACTCAGTACTGTTTGTATGTTACTCTTTGTGTTGAGTATTGTGTCCCATGTCTCTTCACACATCGGTAGCTCAGTGTGAAGAGATGTCACTGGATGTCACCGGCGCTGACAGCGGAGGGGAACTTTCACTATCACCTCCCATTAGGGCGAAGTTGGCAGGTTGTTGTCAAGCTGTCATCTTCAAGAGCCAATAGATGAAAAGCCAGGAAGCCACTGTAGGATCGAGTTGACCCTACTGTACTGTAGCTCTGAGGGCTATCTCAGACCCTATAGCTCTCTCAAGCCTTAAAGGGCCCAGCCTTTGCTCAGGCTGGCATACCACACAGCTGCCTACAGAGCTGGGGGGTAAACTCAGTCGGAGGGCGGGGGGGAGAGACCATGAATAATGTGAATCGACACCACTGACAAAAGATCTGAAGTACCCTGCTACCACCACTCACCATGGGCCAGGAGGGAAAAAACACTATCTAACATCATTCATTTATTCATAGCGTTTACTCAACATTAATCAAATAGTGGGGCTCTTTGGGATTTCAAATCAACCAAGTAAACATGAATGGAGTTGGTGGTTGGAAATTGGAAATGAATTAGCTTTGCTTCCCTGAAACTGTGTGTATTAGAGTGCATGTGCGGCGAGGCAGGATCAATACATACCGTAGATTCTGTGCTCTTTTGAACTTCTCAGTGATGTGTTCTTTAAAGTGAAATCTTTAAATTAAAGGGGAATTTCACCTTGGCTCTGCTATGGCATATAGTCATTACTATATTAACAACATTACATTTTTATCATAAACATCACAATTCCCAAGCCACAAGCTACAACTAGCACATTTTCATTTCACTGGTAGAATCGGAAAGTTTAGACTCTCTGTGTATTAATCTGCTCATAGTGAACCACAAAGTCTGGCATTCATAGCGAATGCTGATACTACCTGATAGGTAGGGGGGGGGGGGGGGGGGGGGGGGGCTCCCACAAACATGAATAATGGCATTGTTAACTTCGAACAACCAACACACAGTAATCTCAGAATTTCTCTAAGCCCAATTTTTGGGGTGTTCTGTGCCGGCCTGTGCTAATTACAAACAAGTGCGAAAATTAGTAGACTCTTGCCAACACCTCTCTGTATTTTGATACTTTGTGCAAGGCAATTGATCAGCATAAAAAATGGGATGGGTCCTTTGCGGATGGGTCCTCCCGAGCGGCACAGTGGTCTAACACACTGCATCGCAGTGCAAACTGCATTGCTACAGATGCCGGTTCGATACCCATGCTTGCTTCGACCGGGAGACCCATGAAGCGACAGTGGGCTTTTGGTTTCTCTCCCTCTAAAAACTGAAATAAATCATTCTAAATAACAAACTGTCTATTTACATATTAGTAAGAATGTCTCATCCCATGTTCAAAAATGGCCTTTTTCTAGCTCACTTTAGGTTATTTGAAAACAAAATCATGTCCAAAATATTGTTATTTTTTAAACAAGCCATAGAAAGTTGTTTGCAATTTCAGTTTAATCCACCAGAAAAGACAGAACAAATAATACAATAAATATTGTGGTTAAACTCAAGTATACTAATTGATCAAAAAAACTTTATTGGCTGTACTAGATTTTCCGTTCCTCCTGTAAGCCCTAATATGCTCACTTAAATTAATAGAGATCCTGGTCATGATGCTACAGTATGTTGTTACAGCATAATCAAAGTGAGGACAATTGGCGATCTGCTGTATACTTATGGCCTATTGTAAGCTGAAAGTCACACCTTTCCAGTTCTCCTCAACCCGCCCCAAACTCGAACCGAAAAAAACGCATGGTTGCCAAGGTTAGTTTTGCTAGATTCTTAAGGCCAGGCACCACAGGCAAAAATTGTGAATTTGCTTCCATCTGTCAATTTTCTGATTTTGGAATATTTTGCAACTATAACTTCCATACTTTCATAAAATGTACAAATAAATTGACAATAAGGTATAGAAATACTTTATTTGTATCATTTTATCCCAAATCCGTCAACAACACCTACCATAAATGTCATTCAAACGCTATTTTTAAAACTTTCCATGTTGAATCATATATCATTCAAAAGCTTGTTTTCCGGAGCATATCCTTAGCTTGTCCATACATGGCAATATCCTTTGTAGACGGAGCGTTTTGTGCTGAAAAATTAGTAATTTCCTGACATCCGATTGGTTACTGGCATTTAAAGGCCCTTTCCGGCAACCTGATTGGTTAAAAGGCCTCACGTGCCGCGCATTACTTCCTTGTTTGAAAATATCTCCCGCGAAGGATGAATGTAAAGAGAGACAAAATGATAAAATCTCAAAGAATATACCTACAGTATGTGAATAAAAATAGATGATCTCAGTTAGCCAATGCGAGAAAAGCAGTTAAAGGAACAAAAAACGTGCCTGATCTGTCGATCGAGGCAGTGGCAGTACAGGTAGAGGAGGAAAAGGAGGTAGCCTGCAGCAGCGCGTTGAGATGCAAATTAGTTAAGATGAAGATGGCAACTTCTGTAGCAGCGATCAACCAGACATCAGCCAGCCAACAGTGGCTTTTATTCCACATGTCTCAAATAAACCAACTTGTACATGATTTGATTTGCCCTAAGTGTCTGGACTGAAAATCACCATAGACTTCACCAACCAGTGATTCTGTAATTCTGTCATGATAGAATGTGCAGACTGTGAAGGAGATCGTGATGCATTTAGGGGGGAGTGTTTACACTTCCTCCAGTCTGCAGGAGTGCTCCAGAGAGATGTAGCATTTGATATAAATGTGAGGATGGTTCTTCTTGCCCACAAACTTGGACTTGGTTATGCAGCTCTAAAGAAAATAAGCAAAGTCCTAGGGATTCATTCGTTGCGTCTCAGCTCATATCAGAGACATGACAGGAGAATGAAAGGTAAATTAAAAAGGAGAGTAGCCCATTATTGTCAGGTGACTTTCTGTGTATAAATAATATGTATTTCCTTGCTCCAGCAAATGTATTCAAAGTTAACAAAACAGAGTGATAGGAAAACATGAGACTGTCACATACAATGAGACTGTCACATAGGCCTACAGTGTCACAGGGCTGTAGCCTAATGTGATTAGTGAGAAATTAGCTTTACATAAAGTAAATACATGCTGATATGCTAATATTTACATAGGGTAACATGCTGATATTTAGTCCTGCAGTTATGTCTAATGTCGACATAATAAGTACTCACCCCCCCCCACTTTAGTTGCAGAGATTCAGAGAGGGCTACAGTCATTGGAGAGTGCTGCAAAGATAATTAGAAGAGCATACACAGATATAGACACTGACATAGCAGAGTTGCTGAAGGAAGATGAGGATGCCATCATAGACATTAATGTATCTTTGGATGGCACGTGGCACAAGAGAGTATTCACTTCCAACTACGGGATAGGTCTGTGCATTGGTGCTGAGCCATAGAACATGGTAAAGATCCACCCTATCACAAAACCCCCCCCCCCAAAAAAAATATAGAGAGGTTACACAGAAAATGGTACCTGTATACCATGGGATGTCAAATGATAACGTCCTCAAAAGCATGAAGCACGGAGGAACCCAGAATGCAAATGAATATCTGAACTCTGTAATATGGTTGCGATGCCCTAACACTGTCTTCGTGGGCAAAAGCCGTGACGGAGGAGCCAGTATGGCAGTAGCCACGTTCAATGAGGGAGCCACTGCTATAACAAATGTGATGAACAAATTGTGGCTTGACAGCACTTTGTGACACTGGAGCAATCAGAGAGGAGTTGTGAGAGCTGAAGCTGCTTCAACGGAGTGTGCCAAGCGTAGGCACAGTCAAGAAAGTAAAGCGTTACCAGCAACAACTCAAAGAGGGCCTTACATATGGGTCAGGCATAGCTGATTAATGTTCTGCACATTTCAACAGCCATACAAAATCCTTGTATGTGACAAATTGAGCAAAGTGATATGAGAATTTGCCCAAAACTGCATATTTGCCCAACAGTTCCAGTATTCAAAGCATATGCTCTATTGCTTGAAACAAATGTATTAAACGTGCTAATGTATTTGTAAAATGTATATTTTATGTTTATTTGTCAGTTTAGAAGTGATATATGAATAAGAGTTTAATTAATGTGACATAAATGGTCATATTTATGGAAAGTACATTTTAATTGCATTAGCCTATCTTTATCAGCCATTTTCTCAAAATGACAATTTTGAGAAAACTGGGAACCAGTGCGCCAATTCATTTTTCTCAGTCTTCAAAGGATGTACATTCCCATTATTCCACACACAGGTTCTTAAATCTTATAGTCAGACTTTTACAGATACTTTTTTTTAAATATCTTGTGTCGTTTTGATTTTAAGTGTCATTTTATGTGTAAATATATGCAAAATATGCATCCGTCATACATGTGAGTAGTGTTTTTTAAATAATTCCATGAAATGACAATATTTTGATTAACTGATCTGTAAAAGTCTGACCATTGAGTGTCTTATCACACTAAAACAACAACAACAAAAAACATTCTGCCTTGAAGCAATGTGTTGAAAAACAGATTCTCGTAATATGCAAATTAGTGCATATTTATAAAATTGTCATTTTATTTAAAAAATAGCTAAAACTTGTAATACAATAATATAATGTATTTATGTATACTTTCAACTGGTAAAGTTTCAGTCTGAACAGAGTAAAGAGAAAAAATCCCTATTAGCCTGTGGTGCCTGGCCTTAAAATGTGTAGGCAGCATTTGTGTGTTAGAGTCACTAATTTTTAATTGATCTACTGTTTCTATCATAGGCCACTGTAATCGATGGGGGCTCAGGGCGGTACCATTCTGCTCATCTGATGAAGATGCACATGGATCACATTCAAACTTTGAAGACTGAGATCGAGTCATTGAAGGCAGAACAGCAGAAAGAGAAACATTATCTGAGGGCAGTGATACGGACGACAGCTTATGCATTGGTCCATAGCCAGGCGGTATTGGCAGAGAGTCACTTGTCATTGGCAGAGAGTCAGGTGGCATTGGCGGAGAGTCAGGCGGATAATGACGCGTTGAAGAGGGCAAGGAACGAGATGGAGTCACAATCCATGCCAGGCACACCTGTGAGCTCTGGAACTCCACCTCCAACAGGAAGAGTCAACATACGTGGCGGATTCGTCAGGTCGTCCGTTCACCCTGGCATTTCCATTCCTCTTCTGACAACAGAAATTGACCAACTGCTCACCAGGCACAGCAAGGGCTGTCCGGGCCGTTATGCTGTTCTGCTATTCCAAGGATGTGTAACCGAAGAGAGATACCACAAGTGGGCACAGAATACCAACTGGGATGGATCCCGAGGCAAATGTGGCTTACCAGTGAACCTCCGGGTGTTCATCATTAATACTCTGTCTCAGAAGTTTCTGTCCATGACTGATGCAACCCGAAAAAGCATTAAAGACAGAGTATTAATGATGAGAAAGTCAGGACATGGTTTGCTCTCCCTTATGTAAGGAATTAGGCACTTTACCATGTTTACTACAGTATGTACTGTAGACTATGTTTACTTGTCAGACTGCACAGTAGCCTAATAAACAAATGCAGGTGGCTTCTATCTTCAAAAGGCTTTAAATGCTTTATTATCCAAATGTTTAAAGTGCGTGTTGGCGACCTCATGCAACCGCAACATGTCGGATAAAGCATATACTGTACAGTACTTATTTCTTCATCGGCATCTTTATGCTTTAGTTAATAAAATATTGATGAAAATACTCTTTCAAAATGCAGATGTGTATTTCGTTATGGATCCATAACGAATTACTATGGCAATAAATATCACTGAATGGCAGAAATATTGGAACAAAGTAGGCTAATGAAGGTTAACAAATTCGTCAAATGTATTTCTTAGTTAGGTTGGCCGTGATTGGGAGTCCCATAGGGCGGTGCACAATTGGCCTAGCGTCATCCAGGTTAGAGAAGGTTTTGGCATGCTGAGATGTTTCCCCGTAGCTCAGTTGGTAGAGCATGGTGTTTGCAACACCAGAGTTGTGGGTTCGATTCCCACGGGGGCCAAGTACGAAGAAATGAAAATTAAATGTATGCATTCAATACTGTAAGTCGCTCTGGATAAGAGCGTCTGCTAAATGACTAAAATGTAAAAATGTAATGTCCTTGTCCAAAAAATAAATATTTTGGCCTTTATAAATATTATTTTGGCCATTATTCAGATTACAAACGCTCACTTTAGGTTATTTCAAAACAAAATAATCTCCAAAATAGAATTATTTTTAAACAAAGCGATTATTATTAATATTAATTAATTTAGAATTATATAAAAGCCCCTTAGATATTCTCACATATCAGATTTGCCCTAAAGAAAAATGCCCCTTAGATATTAATTTAAAATCCCCAATCCTCTAAATCTAATTATTGGCGGAGAGTCACATCATTGAAAAAAATATTTTTAGATATGGTGTAGGTCTTATTTATATAAAACGCATATTGAAGTTAGAAGTCCTAGGATTTGAAGCAATAGCCTACCCGCATGTGGTCAACTATTTCAGCACCGTTTCGCGCTGCTCTGAGACAAGCATGGGGACTGGTCTTGATACATTTATTTTCCCCGAATCTCCGTTTGGGTAATGGTTAGACTAAAATTAGGGTGTGGAAATGTTAGGATTATTTTGCGCTTACTGTCGTACTGTAGCCTACTCCTGTCCGGTCACGTTATACAGTGCCAATATGGGCTATTAGCAGGACAATAGATACTTTGTGCAATGCAATTGATCAGCATTAAAAACTTTGTGGATAGGGCCTCCCGAATGGCGCAGCGGTCTAAGATACTGCATTGCAGTGCAAACTGCGTTGCTAAAGATGCTGGTTCAATACCTGTGCCAGCCATGACCGGGAGACCCATGAGGCCGGGCTACCCAGTGGGCTTTTGGTTTCTCTCCCTCTAAAAACAGAAATAAATAATTCTAAATAACAAACTGGCTTTATTTACAAATTAGTAAGAATATCTCACCCCATGGTCAAGAATGGCCTTTTTCTCGCTCACTTTAGGTTATTTGAAAACGAAATATATACAAAATATTGTTATTTTTTAAACAAAGCAATTATTATTATTATTAATTCATTTTGAATTATATAAAAGCCCCTTAGATATACAATTAGGGTGTGGAAATGTTATGCTCTTAGTACTGTAGTCTACTCCCGGCTGTCACGTTGTACAGCGCCATATTTTCCTAACGGAAACCCTGAGGGTTTAATTTTTCTTGGAATAGAAACACTATAATATTAATCAAATTAATTTCTTAAAATCAATCCCATATACTATGTTCTTACCAAATTTTGAAGGCTATCAAATGCTTATCAAAGATGCCCTCTGGTGGTCAAACTATCACTAACTAGCATTAATGGTAACAATGGCTGACAATTAAACAACATGCCATAGAATTCTGTGGCACCCCGCTAGGTGTGCTCCAGTATGACGCAACTTTTACAGGAAGAACCACTGTAGCTCATCTGGTAGGCTCGCATCACTGGGCAGCTCGCATCTGGGTTTCCCTTTGTAGTCAGTAATAGTTTTCAAGCCCTGCCACATCCGACAAGCATCAGAGCTGGTGTAGTATGATTCAATCTTAATCCTGTATTGACGCTTTGCTTGTTTGATGATTCATCTGAGGGCATAGCTGGATTTCTTATAAGTGTACGGATTAGTGTCCTGCTCCTTGAAAGCGGCAGCTGTAGCCTTTAGCTCGATGCGGATGTTGCCTGTAATCCATGGCTTCTGGTTGGGATATGTACATACGGTCACTGTGGGGATGACGTCGTCGATGCACTTATCGATGAAGCCAATGACTGAAGTGGTATACTCCTCAATGCCATTGGATGAATCCCGGAACATATTCTAGTCTGTGCCAGCAAAACAGTCCTGTAGCATAGCATTTGCGTCATCTGACCACTTCCGTATTGAACGAGTCACTGGTACTTTCTGCTTTGAATCAGGAGGATAGAATTATGGTGAGATTTGCCAAATGGATGGCGGGGGAGAGCTTTGTATGCGTCTCCGTGTTAGAATAAAGGTGGTATAGAGTTTTTTTACCTCTGGTTGCACATGTGGTTGCACATGCTGGTAGAAATGAGGTAAAACAGATTTAAGTTTGCCTACATTAAAGTCCCCGGCCACTAGGAGCATCGCTTCTGGATGAGCATTTTCTTGTTTGCTTATGGCCTTATAGAGTTGGTTGAGTGCGGTCTTAGTGCCAACATTGGTCTGTGGTGGTAAATAGACAACTACGAATAGTATAGATGAGAACTCTCTTGGTAGATAGTGTACAGCTTATCATAGGGTACTCTACTTCAGGCGAGCAATACCTCAAAACTTCTTTAATATTAGACATCACGCACCAGCTGTTATTGACAAATAGACACACACCCCCACCCTTTGTCTTACCAGACGTAGCTTCTCTGTTCTGCCGGTGCATGGAAAATCCCGCCAGCTTTATATTATCCGCGTCGTCGTTCAGCCACGACTTGGTGAAACATAAAATATTACAGTTTTTAATGTCCCGTTGGTAGGATAATCTTGATCATAGGTCATCAATTTTATTTCCTAATGATTGCACGGATGACAGTAGGAGTTTACTCGCATGCCTACGAATTCTCTGAAGGCAGCCCGAACTCCGCCCCCCTTTTTTTCCATCTTTTCTTCACACAAATGATGGGGATTTGGGCCTCTTCCCGGGAAAGCTGTATATCCTTCCCGTCAAACTCATTAAACAAAAATGATTCTTCCAGTTCGATGTGAGTAATCGCTGTTCTGATGTCCAGAAGTTTTTTCGGTCATAAAAGACGGTGGCAGCAACATTATGTACAAAATAAGTTAACAAATAAGTTACAAACAACGCAAAAAACGAACAAAATAGAGCAGTTGGTTAGGTGCACATAAAGCGTTAGCCATCCCCTCCGGCACCATTATACATTGTACAAGTGTAGAGAACAGTAGTTACAGATTGTTACAAAAGATAATGTGATTTACCCAAAGATTTCTGCCCACATCTTGTCTATTTCAAGTCTTCTCTCATTGATCGAGACAGGTGGGTGTCCACCCTAAAGTGCTGCATGTCATGATGAGAGACCTGTCTCAATCAATGAGTGAGAAAACTTGAAATAGACATGATGGTGGCACACATATTGTTGGATTACTTTATGGAGCAAAAAATTATAACGGTGCATTTTCTAAATTCAAACTGACACTGCAACTGGACACTGACATTTTATGAGATTCCTGTTTCCCCAAATCGAGGACGAAGACAGCATCGCTAAGGTTTGTCGGAAATTCTTTGTGCAGCAACAAACAGTACCTATCCTGTAACTCCCGGTAATGGATACCAAACATCTTTGGTTAGATCACATTATATGGTGTAATAATCTGTAGCTAAGAGAATTGATGATCAGCAGTTGATGGGAGAGGCGATCGTGATGAAATTTCCATTCTAAAGAAACATACATTAAGTTCAGGGAATACTTGTAAAGATGTGGGAGGGGTGTCATGATCAAACTAACATTCAGGTCCTCATGAGCTCGCTGCTTGAAATCCAGCATAATTTCTAATTCCTTTGAGAGCAATACAGTTCAAGGGATACACTTCTGCTGCAATGACACGTGCAGGCAAAGGAATTCTGTTTCCATATCTAGAATCCACTCCAAGAAGAAGCCCAGGCACCGCACAGTATTATCTGTAAGACAAAATACTAAAAATTATACTTTATTGTACAGTTTGAGCAACCATTGAACCATGCCAGCATAACATCAAAATGAGGGTAGACTAGTTGAACATGCATACATATGCACAGGCACAGAAATTACATTTACAACAATGTCTAGCCTAATAGAAAGAAATATGGCAGAACCCTCAACCTTTCAATTTTAGATTTACAACATTCAATTGTATTATTGTTTCTTGTCACTGTATGCTAGTAAACTTAGCTAGCTAGCTTGCTGGACATTCAATACTTGTTATTTACTTCTGTTTAGAATCCTATCTTGCGTCGTGCTTATAATTTTGTTAGATTGAAATTAATCCAAGGTCATACTCATAACCAATGTCAAACCTCATCAATTATGTTACATAGCTAGTTATTACAATTATTTACAGTTGCTGATGTTACACATCATTCCTCACAAGTTACAAATGCGAGGCAATTAGCAGGCACCAGGCTAACTAGCTGGCCATCTCCAGTCATGTGCTAACATTTGCTGGTAAACCTAGCTTTTGGTGGCTGGTTGTAATGTTGCAGCTTGCTGTTTAGTAGCTAGCCATATTTATGACTAAAAAGAGAAGAGGTTTTACAATCGAGATACAAAAGAGCTCTGATTGTAAAACCTCTTTTATTTTTAATCATAAATATGGCTACTGGTAGTTGTTTCGCTAGCTAACTTAGCTAGTTAGCTATCTACATAGCTAGCTAAGTAAATAAACAGAAAAATGATTTGATTTCCCCCAGTGTACCACAGTAGTATGTAGTATGTTAGCCAGTAGATAAACTACAGTTAGCTAGCTAGCTAGGTGGCTTGCAGGAAAAATAACTTGCTTAGCTAGGCACCGTATCTGTCACCTGCCCTGTTGGTGCTGGCATCGGCTATAGCTGAGCTTCGAATTTTAGCTAGATCCAACTCTTTGTTTCGAATCCTCTTCACGGTATTCTGGTTGAAACATGTATGGTTGAATGACACCATTTAGCTAATAGATGCTCTATCGTGAAATTCGTGTAGATGAGAAGAATCACGAGTCAGTTCTTTCAGTTTTGCCCAAAGGATTGTTGTTAGAGTCTGCCTCTTTTTTTGAAAAGCGGGGGCCAGAGCACGATGTACCGCCCAACACAAATTGTAGTCTTTCAGAGACTGGAAAAACAGTGTCTGCTTGTATATTTAGCAATGAATCAATAGGAACATCGCTGAAAGACGTCCAATAGCTTTAGCGAACAAGGACAACCATATCTACACCCACAAAAATGTAGTGTGATTAGTACAGCATAGAGCCTTCGCGAAATGCCACAAAGCAGAACTACATGTACTTTTAGGTCTCGCCTCCCAATCAATACACCAGAAGCCATCGTAGGGTGTATCATTCAGCGCGAAAAGCCCTAACCTGCCTTCCTCCTGGGCAATTATGTGTGAAACACATCTTACTGTTCTAGAAATGGCTCCGACATGATGAAAACCAGTCCAGATTCCCCCAGGGTGAAATTCCCCTTTAATGTACAATGCTCTGCAGCATTGCCCGTGGCATTGTATCTGACTGCAACAGTAAGCTTCATATACACTGAGTGTACAAAAAAAATAAGGACACCTCCTCTTTCCATGGCATAGACTGACCAGGTGAACCCAGATGAAAGCTATGATCCCTTATTGATGTCACCTGTTAAATTCACTTCAATCAGTGTAGATGAAGGGGGAGGAGACAGGTTAAATAAGGCTTTTTAAGTCTTGAGAGAATTGAGACATGGATTGTGTAAGTGTGCCATTCAGAGGGTGATTGGGCAAGATACAATATTTAAGTGCCTTTGAACGGGGTATGATAGTAGGTGCCAGGGACACTGTTTGAGTGTGTCAGGAACTGCAATGATACTGGGTTTTTCAAGCTCAACAGTTTCCCATGTGTATCAATAATGGTCCACAGTCCAATGGACATCCAGCTATCTTGACACAACTTTGGGAAACATTGGAGTCAATATAGGCCAACATCCCTGTGGAACGATTTCGACACCTTATAGAGTCCATGCCCCGACAAATTGAGGTTGTTCTGAGGGCAAAAGGGGGGGTACAACTCAATATTAGGAAGGTGTCCTTAATGTTTTGTACACTGTTGATGATCAGTTTCATGAGACGGAGATCAAGTCAAGGCGCCGGAGAGGGTGGATTCGTTAATAATAATAAGGCAGCTTTATTAAAGTACAAAGATATTTGGCATAGCGTATACGGACTCGTTCTGTCACCTCTTAAGGAGACCACAGAAGAGAGCCCCGAATATAGAGTACATAGGCATTTTGTACAGGGTATGACAAAATATGACGTAGGTTGAGTCTGGTTGATCCTCTCAGCTGACTGGTCGATGAGTGTTGAGGGCGGTCCCATCCCCGACTAATGTCGACTTCTCATTGGCTCTTGACAGTGTTCTCTGTTCTTGAAACTCAGCCCTCAGGGATGTGTGTGTGTGTGTGTGTGTGTCACGAGTCTACTCAGCCTACACTACTTCTAGCTTATCTTCATGTGTGTACCCGAGAGTCAGACACCCAAGGACAGTGCCTGTTTTTATGCTACAGTTAGGACAGTTTCTGCTACCAGCCCCTCCCGTACACCTGTCCTTGAGCGGCCCCACAACCAGGCATTGTGTGTGTGTGTGGGTGGTTAGGATTAACTGTTCTGCAAGATGTTATCTTGGTATAATGATTGTGTAAGGTTACTGGCAGTGTTTAGGCAATATCGCATTAGTATCAAGAGACATAAAGAATATATTTATTACAACACTCAGTGTATGTTCTCCCTGTCAAATAGAATTTATTGACAGGTTTGTATTATACTGTAATCCTACTTTATTTAAAGGTGCTAAGGAACAGAATTGACATAAATCATTATTACTTAGCTGATATGATGGACTGTCACTTAGCTGATTCCTCACAGTCTTCCCAATTCATTACTGTCTCTTTCAACATGCTGCTACTACAGGACAGTTTGTTTCAAGGGCAGAGTCTCTGATGTAGGGTTTTGTAGATTGACCGACCAACCTAGACACTAAGATGTAGGCAGCATAGATGTCAAGATGTCAAATTTTATTCAAATCAAATGTTATTGGTCACATTCACATTTTTAGCAGATGTTATTGCGGGTGTAGCGAAATGCTTGTACTTGGAGCAGTCTCTGGGATACGTGGAATTGCCTTGGGGGGTACGAACAAAGGGTCCAATTAAGGAAAGTTGTATTTCTGGTCGAAATGGTGGTAAGTTACCGCCACTCTAATATCCCAATGTTTTTTCTGGCTGTATGTAATAGCGCAAAGGATGTTCTGAGCTAATAATGTGAGAAATAACACACAACAAAAAAAATATTGCAAAGTTGCTAAAGAGCAATGAACAGGGTGACCATGTCTATCGGCCCCATCTTGACAAACAGGTTTTCTATCCTCTATCCTAAGAGTTAGCCTGGATTCAAACATCAGTATGCTTTTCATAAAGAGGAAACGCTATCGAAGAGATTATTTTAAGGCTATTGGATGAGAGTAGCCTGGCTCTCAGATTCACATATCAACTATCCTATTCTCTCTATTTTTAACCTTATTCTTCCTCAAACATTTGTATAGACTCTGAGAGGCAGGCTAATGACACATCTATAAGGAGCTACCTTCTACTTGAAGCATGAATTTCTGTTAAATATTGATTCCTTCCTTCATATTAATAATTGTTATCGTTCTAGTTCAGACCACATGGAATATGCTATCAGAGACAAACCGACCATGCTACACAGGGTAAAGAAATCAACACCATTTTGTTGCACCATACTGCACTTACTGCGCTAACGCCCTGTCCAGAGGGTGTACTTGTACATCAAGCTGCCTCACGCTAAGAAAACAGGAAATAGGCTGCTGGCTTATGGGCCATTCTGGCATTGACAAGGCTATTTACTTACTATACTGCACTTGCCACTTGCTCTCCATCTCTTCAACGTCAGTCTTAGGATGGCATCCCTACATACACCTGAAAACAAGGGGTGCATTCATTTTACCTCACCTGGTGCAACACAGTTTGCACGTTAGGACCAGTTAAGGAGGGCTCATTAATAATACATTGAGGTGAGGGAAGGGGATTCAGGAAGTATCACACAGGTGAAATAGCATGAACTGTAAGCATACCTCACATATTCAAACCATACATGTATGCATTAAAATTTGTCCTACAAAAAACTGAAGTCAGAACAGGCTTGCAGAGCATGGATATCAACCCAAAGTATAATGTGAAGAAGAGCTATCTATTGTGAAAGTATTTACGGCTGTATGAATACAAAGCAGAAAAATGCAAAGAGACTCTTGGGTAATTTACACCCAGAGCAGGACCTTTGATATCCATTTGAGGGAGATAAGCAGCATTCTCTTAGACACAACTTAAATTCACTGTTAACCACAAAACATTCTCTACTACACAATTGCTATCAAGGGTATTTGGGAATATTTAATGAAAAACCGACTCCCATATATTTACATATTCCATTATTTTGATTTAGTTCAAATTCTTACTTAATTCTTATCCTTATTTGCAGTACTCGCGTTAAGTGGAGCTTGGCTGTGTACCTTTAGGTCATAACAGGATGGTGCCGAGAAGTATACATTCGGTATTCAGCTGAAGTGAGACACATCCTTCTGGTACTCCATTATAGCTTTGAACATGTTAGTTTATCCTTGGGCTTTCTGTGCAGAAGTAAAAGGACAGTATAATTCATTATGTGACTGGAAAGAGTAATGTGTTTAGTGCCTGCCAAGCGGAGATAGAAAATAACAAATGCTCTATGACTCTTGACTTCTACCCTCAATACAAAATTAATTCCAAACAAGGAAACACTTTGTCTTTCATCAAGCCAGTATTCAAGAACAATTTGCGACAAAATTTGTTTTTTCCTCCCATCATTTCAGAACGGTAGGTCTATAGAATCACATTATCTGTCTCCATGGACTGGACACACACACACACACACATAGGCACGCAAGCAGGCACAGACACACAAACACACACAGAGAGAGACATAATCAGTTGGGTTCTGATAAACTTTCATTTGTTTGAGGGAATAAAAAACTGTGACTATTTAATTCAATGACTAAATAACAGACATTTGGGCTTTGCATCCAAAGCCAAGATATTTTAAGATTAAACTTGAATTATTTCAGGTCAATAGAGGCCATAATCCAATTAGTCTATCCATCTATCATTTAGGCAGGCTATCGAAGTAAACAATATCAAAGCAAGAAGAATCTCAAACAAACAAACTTCTGCACTCTTGGGTTGGCTGCTTTGCTCCATATTTAACTTAATATTTAACTTTAACTATTTATTGCTCCATATTTAACTTAATCTTCTAATTCAAGAGCAAAGGCAGGTTGTTCGTATAGTGGTAGATGCAACTTCTTTGCACCAAAATGTTCTCTTAGCTTCTCCTGTCACTTGCCCTAAGCCAAGACAGATAAGGTCATCTTTTTCCACTGGTATTGCTTCTGGAATCTGAAAGCAATAGAGGCCAAGTAAATGATCCAATGTGTTCATTAGCAGGCTTTTCCAAATGATCAGTTAAAACAAAGGAAAATGTTTGCATTTATCTTTGCGGGATAAGCTTGAGGAGTAGAACAAAATTGAAAAATACAGCTATGAAAATATTTTAGTAATGCAAACATGTAGAAGAATTGGCCATGCAACGCTAGACATGGGGAAGGCTGTAGTTATTTAGCTTTATGCATTTCCCAAACTAATTAGTCCCTTAAGAGTTGAAGAAATTTGTTTTAACACTGTTTAAGCAATCGCCTAACAATGTACATTTAACAAACAAGGACTTGGTTGAGGTCAAGTAGAAGACAAAAATTGTGTGGTCATTATCTTATTGTAATTATTATTAACATTATTCTCATCACGTTGAACACGCATATGGTCCTTGGGTTTTAATTAATTGAACTTTGATCTTCAGTGATGAGAACTGGGGATAGGCCTACAGGCAGCGTGTCTTTAATGTTGAAGCATTACTTTTTATTTCTCGTCGTGGGCCCTAATTAAATTCTGGATTTAGGAATTATTGAAGTTATATTCAAGAAGAATCAGAGATAGGCAACCTTTTTAAATGTGGTTACCCAAAGGTAAAATCATATATCATTGATTGCATCTAGCCTCACCTTGGGAAACTGTCCTCATGTCTGCTTTATACAAAATAAAATAATGAATTCGTACTCAAAGAAAGTTTCCAAACTTTGTATTAATATGTTGTATGTTAATATGGTCATAGCCTATACATGAATGTACACTACTGTTCAAAAGTTTGGGGTCACTTAGAAATGTCATTGTTTTTGAAAGAAAAGCGCATTTTTTTTGTCCATTAAAATAAAATCCAATTGATCAGAAATACAGTGTAGACATTGTTAATGTTGTAAATGACTATTGTAGCTGGAAATGGATGATTTTTAATGGATATCTACATAGGCGTACAGAGGCCCATTATCAGCAACCATCACTCCTGTGTTCCAATGGCACGTTGTGTTAGCTAATTCAAGTTGATAATTTTAGAAGGCTAATTGATCATTAGAAAACCCTTTTGCAATTATGTTAGCACAGCTGAAAACTGTTGTGATGATTAAAGAAGCAATAAAACTGTCCTTCTTTAGACGAGTTTAGTTTCTGGAGCATCAGCATTTGTGGGTTTGATTACAGGCTCAAAATGTCCAGAAACAAAGACCTTTCTTCTGAAACTCGTCAGTCTATTCTTGTTCTGAGAAATTAAGGCTATTCCATTCGAGAAATTGCCAAGAAACTGAAGATCTCGTACAACGCTGTATACTACTCCCTTCACAGAACAGTGCAAACTGGCTCTAACCAGAATAGAAAGAGGAGTGGGAGGCCCTGGTGCACAACTGAGCAAGAGGACAAGTACATTAGAGGGTTTAGTTTGTGAAACAGAAGCCTCACAAGTCCTCAACTGGCAGCTTCATTAAATAGTACCTGCAAAACACCAGTCTCAACGTCAACAGTGAAGAGGCAACTCCGGGATGCTGGCCTTCTAGGCAGAGTTGCAAAGAAAAAGCCATATCTCAGACTGGCCAATAAAAGAAAAGATTAAGATGGACAAAAGAACACAGACACTGGACAGAGGAACTCTGCCTAGAAGGCCATTATCCCAGAGTCGCCTATTCACTGTTGACGTTGAGACTGGTGTTTTCACGCAGTCTCCTCTGAGCAGTTTATGTTGAGATGTGTCTGTTCCTTGAACTCTGAGGCTGGTAACTCTAATTAATTTATCCTCTGCAGCAGAGGTAACTCTGGGTCTTCCTTTCCTGTGTCGGTCCTCATCAGAGCCAGTTTCATCATAGCGCTTGATGGTTTTTGCGACTGCACTTGAAGAAACTTCACTTCAAAGTTATTGAAATGTTATGTATTGACTTGCCTTCATGTCTTCAAGTCGTTTGGGCTGTCGTTTCTCTTTGCTTATTTGAGCTGTTCTTGATATAATATGGACTTGGTCTTTTAACAAATAGGGCTATCTTCTGTATACCACAACTACCTTGTCACAACACAACCGATTGGCTCAAATGCATTAAGAATGTAAGAAATTCCACAAATGAACTTTTAAAGACAAGACTCTCGTTAATCTAACCACACTGTCCGATTTCAAAAAGGCTTTACAACGAAAGAAAAACATTAGATTATGTCAGCAGAGTACCCAGCCAGAAATAATCAGACACCCATTTTTCAAGCTAGCATATAATGTCACATAAACCCAAACCACAGCTAAATGCAGCACTAACCTTTGATGATCTTCATCAGATGACACACCTAGGACATTATGTTATACAATACATGCATGTTTTGTTCAATCAAGTTCATATTTATATCAAAAACCAGCTTTTTACATTAGCATGTGACTAGCATTCCCACCGAACACTTCCGGTGAATTTACTAAATTACTCACGATAAACGTTCACAAAAAACATAACAATTATTTTAAGAATTATAGATACAGAACTCCTATATGCACTCGCTATGTCCGATTTTAAAATAGCTTTTCAGTGAAAGCACATTTTGCAATATTCTAAGTAGATAGCCCGGCATCACAGGGCTAGCTATTTAGACACCCACCAAGTTTAGCCCTCACCAAAGTCAGATTTACTATAAGAAAAATGTTATTACCTTTGCTGTTCTTCGTCAGAATGCACTCCCAGGACTTCTACTTCAATAACAAATGTTGGTTTGGTCCCAAATAATCCATAGTTATATCCAAATAGCGGCGTTTTGTTCGTGCGTTTAAGACACTATCCGAATGGTAAATAAGGGTTACGCGCCCGACGCGTTTCGTGACAAAAAATTCTAAATATTCCATTACCGTACTTCGAAGCATGTCAACCGCTGTTTAAAATCAATTTTTATGCAATGTTTCTCGTAAAAAAGCGATAATATTCCAACCGAGAGTGGTTGTTTTCGTTCAAAGAGAGAGAAAGTAAACATGGAGTCGACTCGTGCACGCGCCTCCAGTATCATTGTTCTCAGATCGACCACTTACAAAATGCGCTAATGTTTTTCAGCCAGGGCTTGCAAAGCCACCATTCAGCTTTTTGGCGCCTTCTGAGAGCCTATGGGAGCGTTAGAAAATGTCACATCATGCCAGAGATCCCCTGTTTTGGTTAGAGATGATCAAGAATGCCATGAAATGGTCAGAGAGAGCGCTTCCTGTTTGGAATCTTCTCAGGTTTTGGCCTGCCAAATGAGTTCTGTTATACTCACAGACACCATTCAAACAGTTTTAGAAACTTTAGGGTGTTTTCTATCCAAATCAAACAATTATATGCATATTCTAGTTACTGGGCAGGAGTAGTAACCAGATTAAATCGGGTACGTTTTTTATCCGGCCGTGCAAATACTGCCCCCTAGCCCCAACAGGTTAACAAGGCACACCTTGTAATTAAAATGCATTCCAGGTTTCTACTTCATGAAGCTGGTTGAGAGAATGCCAAGAGTGTGCAAAGCTGTCATCAAGGCAAAGGGTGGCTACTTTGAAGAATGTCAAGTCTAAAATATATTTTGATTTGTTTAACACTTTTTTGGTTCCTACATGATTCCATATGTGTTATTTGATAGTTTTTATGTCTTCACTATTGTTCTACAATGTAGAAAATAGTAAAAATAAAGAAAAACCCTTGAATGAGTAGGTGTGCCCAAAGTTTTGACTGGTACTGTATCAATAAATAAATCATCAGAAGGCCCAACAGGAAAGCACCAGCAGATTGAGCACAATTACAGTTAGTATAATTTAAGAATGTGGTATCCATCCCAGGTCTCAGGTGGGACTAAACATATCCCAGTGATTTAGCACGTCGCTAACAGCCAGGTGTTCATTTCACTAACAATGGAGCTACGACGTCAATCAGAGCCGACGCCAGCTTGGTTCTCTAATCACGCATGATAAAGCAGCCCCAGCCATTGATTCACTGTGGATCTTGACTTGTTAATGCTCTTTTTATTTAAGGCATCCCTTTGTGCAAATAATCAAAGATGTCTTGTGTTTGAAGTGCAGGTGAGTAAAATGGTGGTGAGGGAGAGGGGGCTAGTAGAAAGTAAATATGGGTGGACAGCCTTTTGGTTAATTCATATCTCCAATTTTTTTATGGGGAGAGATGATAGAGAGTCAACATAGTATGGTGGCCCTAAGGGGCAAACCAGATTTTGAAATGATAGACAGATATCCCTCTTTTGATTATATCTTGTTGGAATGAATCAGTCAAAATATCAGAATAGACCAAATAAAATGTTTCAACTTTCATTTCATGCTCATTCTTGTTCTTTGAACAGGAATCTCTATATCTCCTGTCTTTGTAGGAAACAGAAAGAACACAAGGACATGTGTCTGTGGTATTTCACAAAGGATAAGGGAACACAAAGGATAAGGGAACACCTACAGTATTTCTGTGTTTTTCACCATATAACAGAATTCTGTGTAGGTGTAGAGAAAAACCTGCCACAATATTGTGTATTTACAAGACTTATAGGGAAGTACAATAGTGTCAAGATGTCTGTATTTGAGAAACATGGTGCAATGCAACCTCGGGACCATGATAGGACCATGACAAATGGCAAATTCCTTCCAAATGGGTTGTGGGCTTGTGGCAGCCTTACAAAATGAAATGTTATGGCCTCAGCATGTTTGTAAGAATGTTGTGGAAGCTGTGTAAGTGTCAAACAGCCAGGTGGTGAAAAACTAAGGTAATTACTTTTGCTCATTTTCAGTGCTTTCCAACCAAGTTGCATGATTTGAGGAACAAGCTGAAGTGAAGAGAAAATTCAGCAACTCTTGGAGGACAATGGAAGTTGCTAAAACAGCTTCATTTTTGTTAATTAAGGTCCAATGCAGCCATTTTTATCTCAATATCAAATCATTTCTGGGTAACAATTAAGTACCTTACTGCTATTTTTTTTCAATTAAAATGGTAAAAAATATTTTTAAAATGCTTCTTAGCAAGGAGCAATTCTCAAGATAGAATTTTGCTAGGACTGAGTTGTCTGAGTGGGGAGGAAAAACTGAAAACTAGCTGTCTATTAAATAATTTGCCACCTGGTGATGTCACCGGGCAGGCCAAAACTACATTCCACCAAAACAGGCTGAAATTTCAAATGTCTTTTTAACCAGCTCTTACACTAAAAGGGCATTATCATAATGTTCACAATTTCACAGTAATATTCCAAACTCATACTGTGGAAATATATATATAAAACACAGGAAAATCAAGTTGACTGCACTGGGCCTTTAAAAGTAAAACATTGATTTTAGCCCTTAGTCTTCATTTGGGGCTTTGCTCATTTTAACTCACTTTTGCTTATACAGTACTTGTAGAGTGTAGTACACAGTGGCTTTGACTCATATGAACTCATAATAAGTACTGGATATTCCAAAGGTGTCCCAGACTTAATTAATTTACTTCATACCTGTCAAAACCATGGACCCCATCACACTCAGAACTGTTAAAGATGCCCTTGTGACTTATTAGCCAATACACAGCAATTATAAGTTTGATCAAATTACGGCAATAACAAGTTTGATCAAATTAACTTAAGCCCTCACCTGACTCACCTCTGAAAATGCAGTAATTTGCATTCTTTCAAATCAGATTGACTTTGTGTGGATTTGAGAATAGCTTCTGTGGGGGCTCTGTTGACTACTTAAGCATCAGTGTTGTGCTGCAGACAGGCAGTGCTTACTTAAACATGCTGGCATTTTTGCCTGTGGGTTTCTCAAATCAATTCAAATTGTATTTGTCACAGACACAGACCTGACTGCCCTTAACCAACACAAAAACATCCTGTGGCGTTCTGCATTAGCATCGAACAGCCTCCGTGATATGCAACTTTTCAGGGAAGTTAGAAACCAATATACACAGGCAATTAGAAAAGCCAAGGCTAGATTTTTCAAGCAGAAATTTGCTTCCTGCAACACAAACTCAAAAAAGTTCTGGGACACTGTAAAGTCCATGGAGAATAAGAACACCTCCTCCCAGCTGCCCACTGCACTGAGGATAGGAAACTCTGTCACCTCCGATAAATCCACTATAATTGAGAATTTCAATAAGCATTTTTCTACAGTTGGCCATGCTTTCCACCTGGCTACCCCTACCGCGGTCAACAGCACTGCACCCACAGCTACTCGCCCAAGCCTTCCCCATTTCTCCTTCTCCCAAATCCAGTCAGCTGATATTCTGAAAGAGCTGCAAAATCTGGACCCCTACAAATCAGCCGGGCTAGACAAAACTGGACCCTTTCTTTCTAAAAATGATCTGCCGAAATTGTTGCAACCCCTATTACTAGCCTGTTCAACCTCTCTTTCGTGTCATCTGAGATTCTCAAAGATTGGAAAGCAGCTGCTGTCACCCCCCTCTTCAAAGGAGGGGACACTCTTGACCCAAACTGCTACAGACCTATATCTATCCTACTCTGCCTTTCTAAGGACTTCGAAAGCCAAGTCAACAAACAGATTACCGACCATTTCGAATCCCACCGCACCTTCTCCGCTATGCAATCTGGTTTTAGAGCTGGTCATGGGTGCACCTCAGCCACGCTCAAGGTCCTAAACGATATCGTAACTGCCATCGATAAGAAACAATACTGTGCTGCCGTATTCATTGACCTGGCCAAGGCTTCGACTCTGTCAATCACCACATCCTCATTGGCAGACTCAATAGCCTTGGTTTCTCAAATGTTTGCCTCGCCTGGTTCACCAACTACATCTCTGATAGAGTTCAATGTGTCAAATCTGATGGCCTGTTGTCCGGGCCTCTGGCAGTCTCTATGGGGGTGCCATAGGGTTCAATTCTTGGGCCAACTCTTTTCTCTGTATACATCAATGATGTCGCTCTTGCTGCTGGTGAGTCTCTGATCCACCTCTATGCAGACGACGCCATACTGTATACTTCTGGCCCTTCTTTGGACACTGTGTTAACAAACCTCCAGACGAGCTTCAGTGCCATACAACTCTCCTTCCGTGGCCTCCAACTGCTCTTAAATGCAAGTAAAACTAAATGCATGCTCTTCAACCGATCGCTGCCTGCACCTGCCCGCCCGTCCAGCATCACTACTCTGGATGGTTCTGACTTAGAATATGTGGACAACTACAAATACCTAGGTGTCTGGTTAGACTGTAAGCTCTCCTTCCAGACTCACATCAAACATCTCCAATCCAAAGTTAAATCTAGAATTGGTTTCCTATTTCGCAACAAAGCATCCTTCACTCATGCTGCTAAACATACCCTCGTAAAACTGACCATCCTACCAATCCTCGACTTCAGTGATGTCATTTACAAAATAGCCTCCAATACCCTACTCAATAAACTGGATGAAGTCTATCACAGTGCCATCCGTTTTGTCACCAAAGCCCCATATACTACCCACCACTGCGACCTGTAGGCTCTCGTTGGCTGGCCCTCGCTTCATACCCGTCGCCAAACCCACTGGCTCCAGGTCACCTACAAGACCCTGCTAGGTAAAGTCCCCCCTTATCTCCGCTCACTGGTCACCATAGCAGCACCCACCTGTAGCATGCGCTCCAGCAGGTATATCTCTCTGGTCACCCCCAAAGCCAATTCCTCCTTTGGCCATCTCTTCTTCCAGTTCTCTGCTGCCAATGACTGGAACGAACTACAAAAATCTCTGAAACTGGAAACACTTATCTCCCTCACTAGCTTTAAGCACCAGCTGTCAGAGCAGCTCACAGATCACTGCACCTGTACATAGCCCATCTATAATTTTGCCCAAACAACTACCTCTTACTCTACTGTATTTATTTATTTTGCTCCTTTGCACCCCATTATTTCTATTTCTACTTTGCATTTTCTTCCACTACAAATCTACCATTCCAGTGTTTTACTTGCTATATTGTATTTACTTCGCCACCATGGCCCTTTTTTCTGCCTTTACCTCCCTTATCTCCTCATTTGCTCACATTGTATATAAACTTATTCTTCTACTGTATTATTGACTGTATGTTTGTTTTACTCCATGTGTAACTCTGTGTTGTTGTATGTGTCGAACTGCTTTGCTTTATCTTGGCCAGGTCGCAATTGTAAATGAGAGCTTGTTCTCAACTTGCCTACCTGGTTAAATAAAGGTGAAATAAAAAAAAATGTAAAAAAATGTTAAGCAGATGTTATTGCGGGTGTAGCAAAATGCTTGTAGGAGCTAGAAGCAGAGCTGCCCTATCTGTCGGCGCCATCTTGCATAGCCTGACACTTTGAAGATGTCCAGGCCAGGGGAGATGTGACGAGGAAGAACATCAACGCTTCTGTTGTCTATTTTATGGAGTGCTGGCAGTCTGGGAGAGTCAAGGAGATTCATGAAAACATTTTCAAGTATCAAAATGGAGTTGAAAACATTCCAAGTTGAAAGCCCACATCTGCTGAGATAATTTGAGGGAGGAAAGTGATTTCTTAGTTACTGAAGAAACATGTAAAAGACAGACTTAAAAACAAATGTCACTAATACATGAGAGGCTGCAAATTCTCTCTAGGCAAAAAAAGTCCTTCTGCTTTCATATTTTACAAAAGTTCCCTCCCAACTTCAGGCAGTTAATTAACTTTAGATTATATGTTTTTTGTTGCAGTTGCATTCATTATTTATCTTCAATTAACATTTCAGCATTCAGATGTGCAATGGTAAAATGTGAATGGATCACTGCTTGTGGATCTCTTACACTCAGATGTAATCCTAATTCTTAGTAGGCTTAAAATTCCCTTCGTATATAGTATATTTCCAAAAGGTACATTTTATCAAACCTTTAAGAAGAGTATCATTGTTTAGCCAGTATCACACTTGGCTTAGATAGGGGTACATAAACACACACAGGCTGGGGTGTATACTCCAAACAATAACATAAAATCAGCAAACACGATGAGATCATACGGTATAGTAAAGGTTTAAACCAATTGTTTTCTCTCAACGTCCCATCCATACAAAATCACAATTCCTTCAGTAAACAGGTACACTGCCCTCCTATGGCCCTAGAACCATATTGCACTATCTCATCCCATAACTAACATCAACTCAGACAGAACTAATGCGCTCAAATATTCTAGGCATAAATGGAGACCATAGGGCAAAATATATTATTATGTCTTCCCAGTTTTTGTCAATGATGTATCAGGATTTTTTTCTCCAAAATGGTATCTTTCAGAGCCCTAGAGATACTTATTGAATAGAGATAAATAAATGCATTTTTTGGGGGGAGAGGGATTAAGGGATTGTCACTGCAGTCTCTGAGCTGAGTCAGATGTGAGGAGTCAAGTTTGGCTCATTATGGGACTTAACAACTTAACGCAGCATGAAATAGTCTGCTTTATATTCTCGTAAAATTTGACTAAATAAACTGTTTTATTCAAGTAGGCTACTTTGCAACAGTGATAAGACGAACTATAACAATAGCTCTACTTACCATTGTTAATTACTTCATTGTCCATAAAGTGATTCAATGACAATAGTATATTATAATAAGTTATGAAACCTAATATAATGCAGTTAGGGTGGGCCTTAAGCCTTTTTTTTGTATTACACTAGAGGGAGACAAAGACCATTCGTAGATGTTATAATTGACATGTTATCTTGTTCTTCTGTAACTAAATTGAGAGTAAAAGTGATAGGAAGTAACATTGGCAGAGCACACAATGACACATTTGCTATGTTATTGCTAAGTTCTGTTGTTGCTGTTATCAAATCAAATCAAATTCTATTGGCCGCTTACACATATTTGGCTAATGTTACTGTGGGTATAGCGAAATTCTTATGTTCCTAGCTCCAATAGTACAATAATACCTAACAATACAAAACAATACATGCAAATCCCAAAACATTGAAATAAAGGAGCAATGTCAGAGTATGGAATATAAATATACGGTGTGTATAGACATTATAGACAGTATATGAATGGAAATGGTGTGTACAGCAGTAGTTATATAGTACATATGGCAGCAGTCTATAAAGTTCAGAGCAGGGTACTGGGCGATGCCGGCTAGAAGTAACTATTTAACAGTCTGATGGCATGGAGATAGAAGCTGTTTTTCAGTCTCTCTGTCCCAGCGTTGATGCACCAGTACTGCACTTACTGTACTAACGTCCTGTCCAGAGGGTGTACTTGCGGTCGGACGCAGAGCAGTTGCAATACCAAGCAGGGATGCAGTCAGTCAAGATCAAATCAAATCTAATTTTATTTGTCACATGTTGGCGAATACAACAGGTGTAGACCTTACAGTGAAATGCTTACTTACAAGCCCTTAACCAACAATGCAATTAAGAAAAGTACGTGTTAAGTAAAAAATAGATAATTACATTTTTTTAAATAAAAGTAACAAATAATTAAAGAGCAGCAGTAAAATAACATTAGCGAGGCTATATACAGGGGGTACGGGTACAGAGTCAATGTGCAGGGGCAGGGGTTAGTTGAGGTAATTGAGGTACCCCCAGTATGTATACACCGCCTGGTATAGAGGTCCAAGATGGCAGGAAGCTTGGCCCCAGGGATGTACTGGGCAGTACGCACTACCTTCTGTAGTGCCTTGCGGTCGGAGGCCGAGCAGTTGCCATACCAGGCAATGATGCAACCAGTTAGGATGCTGTCGATGGTGCAGCTGTAGAACTTTTTGAGGATCTGAGGACCCATACCAATTATTTTCAGTCTCTTGAGAGGGAATAGGCATTGTCGTGCCCTCTTCACAACTGTCTTTGTGTGTTTGGACCATGATAGTTTGTTGGTGATGTGGACACCAAGGAAGTCCCTGAGTGAACAGGGAGTACAGGAGGGGACTGAACACGCACCCCTGAGGGGCCCCTGAGCACGCACCCCTGGGGCAGCCCGTCAGGAAGTCCAGGATCCAGTTGCAGAGGAAGGTGTTCAGTCCCAGGGTCCTTAGCTTAGTAATGAGCTTGGAAGGCACTACTGTGTTGATTGCTGAATTGTAGTCAATGAACAGCATTCTCACGTGGGTGTTCCTTTTATCCTGGTGGGAAAGGGCAGTGTGGAGTGCGATGGAGATTGCATCATCTGTGGATCTGTTGGGGCGGTATGCAAATTGTAGTGGGCTTAGGGTGACGGGTAAGGTGAAGGTGATATGATCCTTAACTAGCCTCTCAAAGCACTTCATGATGACAGAAGTGAGTGCTATGGGGCGATAGTCATTTAGTTCAGATATCTTTGCTTTCTTGGGTACAGGAACAATGGTGGACATCTTGAAGCAAGTGGGGACAACAGACTGGTATAGAGAGAGATTGAATATGTCGTTATCACATTTTAGGGAAGACCCAGATGCAGACAGTGTCGAAGTAACAAAAGTTTATTACTAGAACAGGGGCAGGCAAAACAACAGGTCAAGGGCAGGCAGAGGTCAGTAATCCAGATCAGAGTCAATAGGTACAGAACGGCAGGCAGTCTCAGGGTCAGGGCAGGCAGAGGTCAATAATCCAGGGCGGTGTGACAAGGTACAGAACGGCAAGCAGGCTCAGGGCAGGCAGAATCAAAACCGGGAAAACTAGAAAACGGGAACTATAGAAAAACACAGGAGCAAGGGGAAAAACGCTGGTAGGCTTGATGGACAAAATGAACTAGCAACAGACAAACAGAGAACACAGGTATAAATACACTGGGGATAATGGTTGAAGATGGGCAACACCTGGAAGGGAGTGGAGACAAGCACAAAGACAGGTGAAACAGATCAGGGTGTGACAGTCGTTGTTGTTGTGTAAAATGTTAATGAATTGTTGTGAGGGATTGGCAATATTCCAGCTCCAATAGAACATCTAGCATTGTTGAATACATTTCTGTGAAATATGAATTTATTTCAGAGCAGTAACAGCCTGGTATAATTATAAAGTATTGTATGTGGGTCACAATAGTGGGTTGTACCCTTTGGGAGATAGGAAATGATACTGTACTCCAATGATAAGCTTGTTAAACAGAAGAGGAGGGAAAAGCATTACTGGCTGAATGAGGTGCAGCATACAGATAATGAAATGTTGAAATTTCATATCAATGATGTAGGCCTATGCTTTAGGGTGCATTACTAGCAAGGGTTGTGATAACCCTTATGCCCTGTACTGTGTAGTCATTATCTTCATGTCTGGTTAGTGCATGACCCGCACAACTCTGTCATCATAGCATGGTTAAGTTGAAGACAACCAATCTGCTCTCTGCTCGGGGCTTGCCTGGGTTGTTATAACGACAGATGCTATATCTGTCACCGGTTGCCCCAGAACAAGAACATGGTGGTGGTGAGATTGCTCTCCGAGGACTGCCCCCCATCCTAAAGGTGCTTAACGCCAGCTGTGCACTGTGGAGGAGGATGGATGGTACAGATGGATGGCTAAACCCACCTAGATTTGACCTAATTCATTCACACCCTACCTTCTCAGTCTCAATAGCTTGGTGCTACCACCCACAGTCTGTCACAACCCCTGGTCCCCAGTCAAGATATGTCATCAAAACCTTGTGGGTAGACTAGTCACATTGTATCTATAGCAAATGGGATTGATGGTATTTCCCTGTGGTATTCGCTAATCAGGCAATAACTAAATAGTTATATTTTATCTGTTATGTTTTTGAGGTATCTAAAAAAACTTTACAATACCTTCCTCTGTTATTAGTCACACAATGAGTGAGGAGATTGACAGACAGATTTGCACAAACACTTATTGAGTGTTTTAGCATTTCAATGAAACGCGACCTGCTTGTCTCGTCTCTGTGCAAACTCTGTAATCAAATAGATTTTCAAGATCAATGTAGAAGGACTTTACAAATTAGATAAGTATGGAGAAGGGTTCGGATGCATTTGTAATGCATTGTCCTTTAATAGCTCAATACGGAGATACAGTGACATACAGAGCATTCGGAAAGTATTCAGACCCCTTCACCACATTTTGTTACTTCACAGCCTTATTCTAAAATTCATAAAATTATTTTTTCTCTCATCAATCTACACACAGTGCCCCATAATGACGAAGCGAAAACAGGTATTTAGTAATTATTGCAAATGTATAAATAAAACATCTGAAATATTTACATAAGTATTCAGACACTACTATGAGACTTGAAATTGAGCTCAGGTGCATCCTGTTTCCATTGATCGTCCTTGAAATGTTTCAACAACTTGATTGGAGTCCACCTGGCCAGACTGAAGCCACTCCTCAGTAAAAGGTATATGGCAGCCCGCTTGGAGTTGGCCAAAAGGCACCTAAAGGACTCTCAGACCATGCGAAACAAGATTCTCTGGTCTGATGAAACCAAGACTGAACCCTTTGGCCTGAATGCCAAGCGTCACATCTGGAGGAAACCAGGCACTGCTTACCACCTGGCCAATACCATTCCTAGAGTGAAGCATGGTGGTGGCAACATCATGCTGTGGTGATGTTTTGAGGGAAAGATGAATGGAGCAAAGTACAGAGAGATCCTTGATGAAAACCTGCTCCAGACCTCAGACTGGGGGAAGGTTCACCTTACAACAGGACAACGACCCTAAGCAAACAGCCTAGACAACGCAGGTGTGGCTTCGGGACAAGTCTCTGAATGTCCTTGAGTGGCCCAGCCAGAGCCTGGACTTGAACCCGATCGAACATCTCTGGAGAGACCTGAAAATAGCTGTTCAGCTTCGCTCCCCATCCAACCTGACAGAGCTTGAGAGAATCTGCAGAGAAGAATGGGAGAAACTCCCCAAATACAGGTGTGCCAAGCTTGTAGCATCATACCCAAGAAGACTCAAGAATGTAATCGCTGCCAAAGGTGCTTCAACAAAGTACTGAGTAAAGGGTTTGAAAACTTATGTAAATGTGATTTTTCAGTTTTTTATTTGTAATACATTTGCAAAAATTTCAAAAAACCTGTTTTTGCTTTGTCATTATGGGGTATTGCGTGTAGATTGATGAGGGAAAAAAACTATTTAATCAATTTTAGAATAAGGCTGTAAAGTAACAAAATGTGGAAAAAGTGAAGGATTCTGAATACTTTCCGAATGCACTGTATATAGTATGATTGTACACAATTCATACACTATAGAAGTAGGCACATATTTGAGTCTCAAAAGCAATTCTACTGTATATTAAAAAACAACAATCTCACCAGCCAGTATATTTATTTAACTAGGCAGGTCAGTTAAGAACAAATTCTTATTTTCAATGACAGCCTAGGAACAGTGGGTTAACTGCCTTGTTCATGGGCAGAACGACAGATTTGTACCTTGTCAGCTCGGGGATTTGAACTTGCAACCTTTCGATTACTAGTCCAACACTCTGTGGTGGTTTAGCATGGTTTAGAATGATCAAGTATTTGGCTATTGGTGCGTACAGTAGTTGTATTATGCAGCATCATTGTTTTGAATGTCTTAAGATGCCACTGAATAAACTTTATATCTCACAAAACACTGAGTAAAAAAGCCATATTGTTGATGTGAGTAAAAGATATAGGAATCTCTGGTACCAATTACTGTGACTTTGTACCATTTTTTTTTTCTTCTTCTTCTTTTGTAAAATAGCCTAGTCACTCTCTAAGAACGAAATGCACAACATCTTCTCATGCCAGGTTAATTCGGTGGAAGAGAATTGAACTTAAAGAGAAGCTTCTGACGTAGAAGGCCAAATGGAGCCTTGGAGTCACACTAAGAAGCAGCGAGAGGACTCAGTGTTCATATCATAAACCACAGTCATACTGTGCATGAAACATTTCATTTTACCAAACAACTTGAGTGAAGTAAACTTGAAAAGCTACGCAATCCATTTTCTGTAAAAAGATAACGACGAGACACCGGTGGTATAAGAGCACATTGACCCATAATCTCGTCATTTTCTATCAGTAGAGTAAAAATCAACTGAAATGAATGTACCAGAAGCTTTTATGTGCACCCAATGATGTGCAGTGTACCATTTGAACAACATTTCACACATTTAAAAGTATAAGTAATTTGCTTTGAAGCAATTGGTTGGTCCTCTGCAACAGTAGGTACAATTTTGTTTCTGTGGGTGACATTCAAATGTCATAAACAACTTATTAATCATCAAATCACTGCTGTCTTGCATATAGTGGGTCAGAGTGAAATAAGAAGGGAGAGTATACTTGAGCATTCAAGTATTTGGCTAGCTCACACCACAAGACCAAGACAAAAGGGATTCCACTTGGCAGGTTTCCTGGTTGCTGAGAGGCGTTGCGACATCTTCACTGAATGTTCCCTTCAAAGAGTTCAGTCTGTATCGTCAGGCGACTATGAACTGCTTGATACACCATTGGTCAGTACCTGAAATAGAGGATAGACTAAGTTGCTTGATGTGTTGAAAAATTCAGATTAGGTACAACAGTAACAGATATTCTAATACAGATTCAGAAATGTAAAACAATAACTTGCGAGAAACTTTCTTCCACTTAAAAAAAACAGAAAGTACCACTCTCAGAAAGTACCATTGTGCCTCACACAGCCCCTTAGCAATACTAATAAAACATGTCTCCGTCCACTGTTCTGAGAACACAGCAGTGGGTATGTTCAGTGTTCACAGGCCTCATTTCTTTCACTGTTGTAATCGGGCCACTCTCCCTTTGAAAATGACACTTAAATCAAGTACCAAAGAATCTCATGTGGAGAGTGAATTTCTTATATAACTATTGTTTTCACCTCTCATTATTTTCACTATTAGGTAGACTTTTAATATTAGTACTAGTACTATGAGGGAGAAAGAGTTGATGGTAAATGGAGATGAAGCACAGAGATGAGTGGTTAAGGAAGGGAATGTTCTTACTATGGTGTGAGTGAGTAATGTCTTACGGAAGAAAATGGGGTATGCGTTTGCAGCAGAAAGAGACACGTGAGTTGAAGTGGAGAGTGATGTTCTGATCGAGATCAGATTGAGAGGCACATTCAAAATACCGTATTGGTGTGAGACAATCACTTTTATTCTGTAACTGGAACACCCAGGTTCTCTTTATTTTCTGAGGGAATGGCTAGGTAGTTTGTCCTGTAGATGGGTAAAAAGAGAAGCAAATCTAAGATCCTGTGGTGCATCCATGGAGCACCATACTGTGAACATTTCATTGGGCCTTTCTTATTGAACTCTGTCAATGCAAAACAATTGAGACAATTGGGGTAACTTATCATTGGGAATGTTCCAGTTTATTCATGACAACATGCCAACAGCAATACCGAACATAAGCCTGGATATTGACTAAGAAACTATGACATCGATTTCTTTCAACTTTGCCACAACCCATGAGTTAGCCTATTTCCTAGCCATTATTCTACAAGAAAAAAGTATTCAAGTAAGAGGACCGGGTCAAATGAAAGTGGGAAAATGGTAGGAAATCAGTTAATCACACTTGCAACTGGTGGAGATCATCCTGTCTCCTAGCCAACAGTCCATGATTGATGTGATTTAGGATCAGTAATGCATGCTACAGATCCTTTTAAATGGATGCATTATCCTGTACTGTTGAACCGCCAGTCACATATTATGGTTGGCTGCCATCAGTGTGCCTCTAATGTTTATCTGCTCAAACAGCTCAATACAAAGCTGTGTCCCAAATGGCACCCTATTCCCTATATAGTGCATTCTTTTTTTACCAGAGCCCTAAGTCCTGTCGGCACTAGACCGGACAGAGGTCACGCCTTGCAACACACCACCGGTGGTTAAACTTACTGTGGTATTCTTGGGCATAGGGTCATTAGGCATTGGCTCTAGACTGAGCGCAAAGTGTTGTCCATTTAAAAAGCATATTTGGAACAACTGTCACAAGCCATGTAACGTAGCAGTGTACACTCCATTTATTCAGAATTGCATTATTTTAAACCATTTCTCAATCGATGCCTTCAGACGTTCTCTCAATTTCCCAAGTAAGTTCTGTGTACATCTATCCTGCGCTATTGGTACTTCCAGTGTAAGGTACAGGAATAGTGTGATTGGATTCAAACATGCATTGTATATTACCCAATATCTTTATTGTAAGGTTGAAATTTGATGGCCCACAATCCACTGTACCGACTTCCATCTACCGCCCAGCACCATCACCAATCATTGGGAGCTGACAGCACAGAAATATATTGAAGCCTTGGCCACAGAACAAGTCAATTTCAGATCCGGCTGCAAATCCACAGAGCACTAAATTGGTTGTTTGAAAATGGCAGAACAGGAGTCAGCAGAGCGCTCCAAACTATCCAGGGACCTCAGCAGAAAGACGACTTACTGAAATAGCTGACCGACTACTATTGACCGACAGCATGAGCCCTCAGACAATTACACCTCCATTACACTCTTTCACAGAACGCACAAACTATACATTGGATACTGCATGGCCTAACAGTAAATGCAAAATATTCACTAACCCCAATTTATTGAAGGAGTCGTAAAATCAGCAAAGGGAATTTTACGCCACATTGTCAATAATGCCTACTGTGGGTAAAGCCCAAACTCCACATATAGTATGAGACACTTAGCATCGTATCCATGCTGTATGTGCTGAAGCCAACTCTAGTCGTCTGTCATTGCCCTACAGCATACATCTAGATACATGGTGCAAAGCAACTATAGAAGACTAGAGTTGGCCTTGGTACATTCAGTATGGAGACGAGGCCATGATATGAGGCTACGAGACGCGAGGCTACAAGATACGAGGCTACGAGTTACAACGCTACGAGATACAAGACACGACTGCGAGATATGAGGCTATGAGATCTAATGCTAAGAGATACAAGCCTACAAGATTCAAAGCTACGAGATACAAAGCTACGAGATACAAGACAAGCCTATGAGATAAAAAGCCATGAGACACATGGCTAAGAGCTACTCACGCGGTGTCCTGGGCCTGCTCGTCTGACTTGGAGATCTTCCTGTAGCAGTATACCATCTCCACCAGGAGCCAGCAGGTGAGGAAGACCAGCAGGACATACATCATGATCTCTGAGTACAGGGCAGTGGTGTCGTCACTGGCTGCCAGACAGACACACACAACCCATAGAGATGGATATAGGGCACACTTGCTACAAACTCGGTTTTAACATTGGCAGCACCATCAAAGGCTTTCACCATTTTAAAGTAGGCAACTGGGTGGGACTACCTATGGGTCAAGGAAGGATAACAGAATTTCATCCAAGTCAGCAGAAGGGATCAGCAAATACTTCTGAGCAAAGATTCAAGCTCAACAGGTGGCAGTTAAATCATTAACTTTAGCTTTATGCCTGTTCAGACTATACACACTCGAACACAGTAGGTGTAGGTATACACCTTTTAGTTTGATTACAAACCGCCAATAAACTCATAGAAGTAGAAGAAGAAGACATTGACTACTTTTAAATTAATATAGCCCTCAATGGTTCTGCCCATGCTGCCACAGAAGTGATGAATGGCAAAGATAGGTGTGCCCTCTTTCCATCTCTATGACACAACCAACACCGCATCTGTTTGGATTGACCACTGCAAGACAACAGAAATAGAAAATGTATTTAAATTGCATTGATTTGATAGAGACTTACTGTAAATCTTGCACAGACTGTTCTACAATCATGTGATTTCTGAATAAGGCATAGAGCTGTAAAGATAACTATTTGTTAGTTAGATAACTATGTAGGTCTATTTGTTTGTATGGGACGGTGAACAGATTCTCAATGTGTTTTGAGACCCAGCATATCAGCCATAATAAATAACTGTCCTGTCGCCACTAGCAATGAAATGACAATTCTAATTCAAATGGCTTCAGTATGTAACAATCTATTTCTGATTTATCCATTCACTCATAATGAAAAATATAAACAGTCCCATATGTGGGCATTACAGCTATTTCGGTTAGCCAGGTGAAGTCAATCTCATTCAATATAGGAGGCAGACTTCTTCGGGATCGGTGTCCCTTCCACGATACGGTTGAGCAAATGTAGGCTAATGCGATTAGCATGAGGTTGTAAGTAACAAGAAAATTTTCCAGGACATAGGCATATCTGATATGGGCAGAAAGCTTACATTCTTGTTAATCTAACTGCACTGTTCAATTTACAGTAGCTATTACAGTGAAATAATACCATGCTATTGCTTGAGGAGAGTGCACAATTATTTAACATAGAAAGTTATTAATAATCAAATTACGCACATTTGGGCAGTCTTGATACAGAATTTTGAACAGAAATGCAATGGTTCATTGGATCAGTCTAAAACTTTGCACAAACACTGTAGCCATCTAGTGGCCAAAATATAAATTACACCTGGGCTGGATAATACATGATGGCCTTTCTCTTGCATTTCAAAGATGGTACAAAAAAATACAAAGAACGGTTGATTTTTTCTTTGTATTATCTTTTACCAGATCTATTGTGTTATTATCCTACATTCCTTTCACATTTCCACAAACTTCAAAGTGTTTCCTTTCAAACGATACCAAGAATATGCATATCCTTGCTTCAGGGCCTGAGCTACAGGCAGTTAGATTTGGGTATGTCATTTTAGGAAAAATTGAAAAAAAAGGGGCGGATAGTGTCCCACCTCGACAACATCTGGTGATATTGCAGAGCGCGAAATTCAAAATACAGAAATACTCATAATAAACATTCATAAAACATACAAGTGTTATACATCGGCTTAAAGATTAACTTCTTGTTAATCCAGCCGCTGTGTCAGATTTCAAAAAGGCTTTACGGCGAAAGCATACCATGCAATTATCTAAGGACAGCGCCCCGCTTATGTGTTATTTCTTATAATGTTACCCCAGAAAATCTTAGGTTTTATTACATACTGTCGTGAGTAACTATTGGATATAAGAGCAACGTCAACTCACCAACATTACGACCAGGAATACGACTTTCCCGAAGCTGAACCTCTGTTTGGCCTACCACCCAGGACAATGGATCGGATTCCAGCCGGCGACCCAAAACAACGACGCCGTAGAAAGGGTTGACGGAACGGTCTTCTGGTCAGGCTCTGTGGACGGGCACATCGCGCACCGCTCCCGAGCATACTACTCACCAATGTCCAGTCTCTTGACAACAAGGTAGACAAAATCCGAGCAAGAGTTGCCTTCCAGAGAGACATCAGAGGCTGTAACGTTCTTTGTTTCACGGAAACATGGCTCACTCGAGACACACTATCTGAGTCGGTACAGCCACCTGGTTTCTTCACGCATCGCGCCGGCAGAAACAAGCATCTCTCTGGTAAGAAGAAGGGCGGGGGTGTATGCCTTATGATTAACGAGACGTGGTGTGATCATAACAACATACAGGAACTCAAGTCTTTTTGTTCACCTGACTTAGAATTCCTCACAATTAAATGCCGACCGCATTACCTACCAAGAGAATTCTCTTGGATCATAATCACAGTCGTGTATATTTCCCCCCAAGCAGACACATCGACGGCCCTGAAAGAACTTCATTCGAAGTTCAAACCACATATATCCTGAGGCTGCATTTATTGTAGCTGGGGATTTTAACAAGGCTAATCTGAAAACAAATTCTATCAGCATATCGATTGTGCTACCAGGGCTGGCAAAACCCTAGATCACTGTTATTCTAACTTCCGCGACGCATATAAGGCCCTCCCCCGACCTGCCTTCGGAAAAGCTGACCACGACTCCATTTTGTTGCTCCCAGCCTATGGACAGAAACTAAAACAGGAAGCACCCGCGCTCAGGTCTGTTCAACGCTGGTCCGACCAATCGGATTCCATGCTTCAAGATTGCTTCGATCAGGTGGACTGGGATATGTTCCGCATAACGTCGAACAACAACATTGACGAATACGCTGATTCGGTGAGCGAGTTTATTAGCAAGTGCATCGGTGATGTTGTACCCACAGCGTCTATTAAAACATTCCCCAACCAGAAACCGTGGATTGATGGCAGCATTCGCGCAAAACTGAAAGCGCGAACCACTGCTTTTAATCATGGCAAGGCGACCGGAAACATGACCGAATACAAACATTGTAGCTATTCCCTCCGCAAGGCAATCAAACAAGCTAAGCGTCAGTATAGAGACAAAGTGGAGTCGCAATTCAACGGCTCAGACACGAGAGGTATGTGGCAGGGTATACAGTCAATCACGGACTACAAAAAGAAAACCAGCCCCGTCGCGGACCACGATGCCTTGCTCCCAGACAGACTAAACAACTTTTTTGCTCGCTTTGATGACAATACAGTGCCACTGACACGGCCCGCTACCAAAACCTGCGGGCTCTCCTTCACTGTAGCCAACGTGAGTAAAACATGTAAACGTGTTAACCCTCGCAAGGCTGCAGGCCTAGACGGCATCCCCGGACGCGTCCTCAGAGCATGCGCAGACCAGCTGGCTGGTGTGTTTACAGACATATTCAATCAATCCTTATCTCAGTCTGCTGTTCCCACATGCTTCAAAAGGGCCACCATTGTTCCTGTTCCCAAGAAAGCTAAGGTAACTGAGCTAAATGACTACTGCCCTGTAGCACTCACTTTCGTCATCATGAAGTGCTTTGAGAGTCTAGTCAAGGACCTGACACCCTACACCCACTCCAATTTGCTTACCGCCCCAATAGGTCCACAGAAGACAATCGCCATCACACCGCACACTGCCCAAACCCATCTGGATAAGAGGAATACCTATGTTAGAATGCTGTTCATCGATTACAGCTCAGCATTTATCACCATAGTACCCTCCAAACTCGTCATTGTGCATCTGGGTCCTGGACTTCCTGACGGGCCGCCCCCAGGTGGTGAGGGTAGGTAACAACATCTCCACCCCGCTGATCCTCAACACTGGGTCCACACAAGGGTGCGTTCTCAGCCCTCTCCTGTACTCCCTGTTCACCCACAACTGCGTGGCCATGCACGCCTCCAACTCAATCATCAAGTTTGCAGACGACACTACAGTGGTAGGCTTGATTACCAACAACGACGAGACAGCCTACAGGGAGGAGGTGAGGGCCCTCAGAGTGTGAGACACTTACACCACCCGATGTCACAGGAAGGCCAAAAAGATCATCAAGGACAACAACCACCCGAGCCACTGCCTGTTCACCCCACTATCATCCAGAAGGCGAGGTCAGTACAGGTGCATCAAAGCAGGGACCGAGAGACAGAAGCTGTTTTTCAATCTCAAGGCCATCAGACTGTTAAACAGCCATCACTAACATTGAGTGGCTGCTGCCAACATACTGACTCAACTCTAGCCAATTTAATAATGGAAAAAGTGATGTAATCAATTTATCACTAGCCACTTTATATAATGCATACATAACCTACATTACTCATCTCATATGTATATACTGTACGCTATACCATCTAATGCATCTTGCCATCTTGATGTAATTAAATGTATCACTAGCCACTTTAAACAATGCCACTTTATATAATGTATTCATAACCTACATTACTCATGTCATATGTATGTACTGTACTCTATACCATCGACTGCATCTTGCCTATGCCATTCGGGCATCACTCATTCATATATTTTTATGTACATATTCATATTCATTCCTTTACACTTGTGTGTACAAGGTAGTTGTTGTAAAATTGTTAGGTTATATTACTTGTTACATATTACTGCATGGTCGGAACTTGAAGCCCAAGTATTTCGCTACACTCGCATTAACATCTGCTAACCATGTGTATGTGACACGGTCCCGTGTAGCTCAGTTGGTAGAGCATGGTGTTTGCAACGCCAGGGTTGTGTGTTCAATTCCCACGGGGGACCAGTACGGAGAAGAAAAAAAAGAAATGTATGCATTCACTACTGTAAGTCGCTCTGGATAAGAGCGTCTCGCTAAATGACTAAAATGTCAAATGTAAATCTACATTTGATTTGATTTGAAAAGCATACAAACATTTTCTAGCCAAGTAGATTAGTAACAAAAGTCAGAAATAGCGATGAAATTAATCACTTACCTTTGATGATCTTCATATGGTTGCACTCACAAGACTCCATGTTACACAATAAATGTTAGTTTTGTTCGATAAAGTCCCTCTTTATATCCAAAAAACTCAGTTTTGTTGGCGCGTTTTGTTCAGTAATCCACTGGCTCAAAGGCGGTCACAACAGGCAGACAAATAGATCCAAATAGTACCGGTAAGGTTTGTCGAAACATGTCAAACGATGTTTTTTATTAATCCTCAGGTTGTCTATTTTCTTTATAATCGATAATATTTCAACTGGACAATAGCGTATTCAATTCAAAAGAAAAAGAACGGAGGGCGCACTCCCGGTCGCACGCGCAAAAAACTCTGGTTTATTCGACCGACCACTCAGAAAATGTTGTCATTCTTACTCATTTTTCAGAATACAAGCCTGAAACAATGTCCAAAGACTGTTGACATCTAGGAACTGCAATCTAGGTCCCATCCATTTATATGGTGGATAGGCTTTCAATGGAAAAACACTCAATTCAAAAGAATGCCACTTCCTGGATGGATTTTCCTCAGGTTATCGCCTGCCATATCAGTTCTGTTATACTCACAGACATTATTTTAACAGTTTTGGAAACTTTAGAGTGTTTTCTATCCAATACTACCATATCTTCTTAGCTTCTGGGCCTGAGTAACAGGCAGTTTACATTGGGCATCTCATTCATCCAAAATGCAAAATACTGCCCCCTACCCAAGAGAGGTTAACTGGTGCCTCTAGAGACAAAACCTCTCTCATCTTCACTCAATGCCTATGTTTACTTCCACTTTACTCACATCCTACCACACCCTTGTCTGTACATTATGCCTTGAATCTATTCTTCCACGCCCAGAAATCTGCTCCTTTTAATCTCTGTTCCGAACGCACTAGACGATAGCCTTTAGCCGTAACCTTATCCTACTCCTCCTCCGTTCCTCTGATGTAGAGGTTAACCCAGGCCCTGCAGCGCCCAACACCTCTCCCATTCCCCAGGCGCTCTCATTTGTTGACTTTTGGAACCGTAAAAGTCTTGGTTTCATGCATATTAACATTAGAAGCCTCCTCCATAAGTTTGTTTTATTCACTGCTTTAGCACACTCTACCAACCCGGATGTCCTAGCCGTGTCTGAATCCTGGCTTAGGAAGGCCACCAAAAATCCTGATATTTCCATCTCCAACTACAACATTTTCCGACAAGATAAAACTGCCAAAGGGGGCGGAGTTGCAATCTATTGCAGAGATAGCCTGCAGAGTTCTGTCATAATGTCCAGGTCTGTGCCCAAACAATTCAAGCTTCTACTTTTAAAAATCCACCTTTCCAGAAACAAGTCTCTCACCGTTGCCGCTTGTTATAGACCCCCCTCAGCCCCCAGCTGTGCCCTGGACACCATATGTGAATTGATTGCCCCCCATCCATCTTCAGACCCAAACGAGCTTCAATGCCATACAACACGCCTTCCATGGCCTCCATCTGCTTTTAAATGCTAGTAAAACTAAATGCATGCTCTTCAACCGATTGCTGCCCGCACCCGCCTATCATAACTACTCTGGACGGTTCTGACTTAGAATATGTGGACAACTACAAATACCTAGGTGTCTGGTTAGACTGTAAACTCTCCTTCCAGAATCACATAAAACATCTCCAATCCAAAGTTAAATCTAGAATTGGCTTCCTATTTCGCAACAAAGCCTCCTTCAATCATGCCGCCAAACTGACCATCCTACCGATCCTTGACTTCTCCAATGTCATTTACAAAATAACCTCTAACACTCTACTCAGCAAATTGGATGCAGTCTATCATAGTGCCATCTGTTTTGTCACCAAAGCCCCATATACTACCCACCACTGCGACCTGTATGTTCTTGTTGGCGGGACCTCACTACATATTCGTCGCCAAACCCACTGGCTCCAGGTCATCTATAAGTCTTTGCTATGTAAAGCCCAGCCTTATCTCAGCTCACTAGTCACCATAGCAACAACCATCCGTAGCACACGCTCCAGCAGGTATATTTCACTGGTCATCCACTTCCTTTGGTAGCCTTTCCTTCCAGTTCTCTGCTACCGCCAATGACTGGAACAAATTGCAAAAATCACTGAAGCTAGAGTCTTATATCTCCCTCTCTAACTTTAAGCATTAGCGGTCAGAGCAGCTTACCGATCACTGTACATGTACACAGCCAATCTGTAAATAGCACACCCAACTACCTCATCCCCATATTGTTGTTTATCTTCGTGCTCTTTTGCACCCCAGTTTCTCTACTTGCACACGATCATCTGCACATCTATCACTCCAGTGTTAATGCTAAATTGTAATTATTTCGCCTCTATGGCCTATTTATTGCCTTACCTCCCTACTCTTCTACATTTGCACACACTGTACATATATTTTTTATATTGTGTCATTGACTGTACGTTTGTTTATGTGTAACTTTGTGTTGTTGATTTTGTAGCACTGCTTTGCTTTATCTTGACCAGGTCGCAGTTGGAAATGACAACTTGTTCTCAACTGGCCTACCTGGTTAAATAAAGGTGAAATATCTATATTTTTTTAAATGGCAAGTGTCACGTCTGGAGGAAACCTGTCACCATCCCTATGGTGAAGCACGGTGGTGGCAGGATAGAGGGAAATATGAACGGAGCAAAGTATAGAGAGATCCTAGATGAAAACCTGCTCCAGAGCACTCAGGACCACAGACTGGGGTGAAGGTTCATCTTCCAACAGGACAACGACTCTAAGCACACATCCAAGACAATGCAGGAGTGGCTTCGGGACAAGTCTCTGAATGCCCTTGAGTGGCCCAGCCAGAGCCCGGACTTCAACCCGATCGAACATCTCTGGAGAGTCCTGAAAATAGCTGTGCAGCGACATTCCTAATCCAACCTGACAAAGCTTAAGAGGATCTGCAGAGATGAATGGGAGAAACTCCCAATATACAGGTGTGCCAAGCTTGTAGCGTCATACCGAAGAAGACTCAATGCTGCAATCGCTGCCAACGGTAAAGGGTCTGAATACTTACATATTATATTTCTGTTTTTTTAGGTTTTATAAATTAGCAAACATTTCTAAAAACCTGTTTTTGCTTTGTCATTGTAGGGTATTGTGTGTAAATTGATGAGGGAAAAAAAATATTTAATACATTTTAGAATAAAACTGTAACATAACAAAATGTGAAAAAAAGTCAAGGGGTCTGAATACTTTCCGAAGTCACTGTATGAATCCCAGCAGTTCACAATAGATAGGCAGATAGAGGTATTGTAAAGTGAATGTAGGAATAATTATATACAAATATACCTATTAAATAGTATTTATGAGTAAGGTGAACATCCAGCAAGCATCCAGTAAATGGAAACCAAATGATGTACATTACCCCCTATAATAGATAGTGAAGTAGATGGTTAGAAGAAACCCTCCCTTACTATAAGAGGCCTTCAATTGAGCTTTGATAATAAAAACAGAACAAAAACACACAATTACTCATACAATACAACTATTAAAAACATTTCATGAAAATTGTAAATAAGATTAACATACCTAATAGCACCTAAGACAAAATAATACATTGGCAACAAGAATAAGGTTTATGGGTAAAGCACATATAAATACGCAAATCACACATTGCAAACCACATATAGTTAAGCCTCCAGCAAGGAGCTTGAAAGGACAGGAAGTACAATTACAAAACAGGAAGTAATCTTACCTTCCTCTCTGACCACCAGGTTGATTACCAGACTGTTGGTAACCGAGGGAGAGTAGCAGTCAAACTCAAACTGTCGGAAGACCACACACTTGTAGGTGCCCGTGTCGTTCATTGTGACGTTGAGGATACTGATGGAGAGTTCTTGCAGGTCTTTACTTCCATTCCACATCAGGCGACCCCTCCAAGGTCCCTCTAGCTCCCTGGGTTGTCCATCAAACAGGTAGATCTGAGGGGGCAACGTAGCAAGGAAACACACACCCATCGTTGTTAGCTACCTTTGCCAGATTTTTCCCTCATAATTTAAAGTATTTGTGGACCATACAGCCTGACCAGGAAAAAGTTATAGGCAATCATTCCTGGTCAGGTCACATGGTCAGGAAATACTGCTGGTCCTGTCAGGTGAAATGCTTGTAATGAAAATGTAGAAGTTTGTGTTTGTGCAAATGGATGGAGGAGACCTACAGGGATGGGTTCTTCGTCAGGTGGGATGTAGTACCAGTCCACACGTGTCTCCGCGTTGACCTCCTCTCTCTTCATACATGAGATGCAAGTCAGTTTCATGGGGTTCCCAACAACCGCCTCTGTTTCTGAGGGCACATCCACACATACTGGCCTGCTCACCTGCACTGGAGATAGTAACACACAGAGTGGCATCACACCAGCACCACACTGTAGCATGTACAGTACACATCACCCAGAGATACATACATGTGTATGTTTGTGCGTGTGCGCGCGTGTGTGTGTGTGTGTGTGAGAGAGGAAGGTTTGAGTTTTTCGTCATGAATCTTGTTCTGGAGGCAGCTCTGCAGAGTGGTCACTAGTCATACAATCAGATTTTAAACCTAACCTTAACCACACTGCTAAACCTAATGCCTAACCTTAAATGAATACCGAAAAGCAAAATGTTTTTTATTCATTTCTACAATATAGACAATTCTGACTTTGAAGCTAGCCTAAGGGGAAATCACTCAGTTCTGCCTCCAGGACAACACTCATGAATTTAAACATCAAACTGCGTGTGGGAGCTGGCGGGAATAAAAGACAGCAAAAACACAAATGTATTATTCTATTCAACTACACCCTCCGCCCATCACCCTTTGGTCTGTTGTCAGAGCGTGGTGTTCTATTGGATAACCCCGTGACCTAATTTTGCTGCCCTCTTAATGATGTAATGTGAGCCAGGCTTGGATGAGCTTCCTGTTGTGCCAGTCAGACTGGCATAATGCAGTGCCATAGACACCACTGTTCTCAAATCACAACTCACCACATAATACACCCTCACACCCCAGACCATCGCAGCCGGCCACGACCGGGAGAGCCATGAGGCGGCACCCAATTGACCCAGCGTCGACTGGGTTACGGGAGGGTTTGGCCGACCGGGATGTCCATGTCCCATCACTCCTGTGGCGGACTGCGTGCATGCATGCTGACATGGTCGCCAGGTGTACAGTGTTTCCTCCGACACATTGGTGCGGCTGGCTTCCGGGTTAAGCGAGCATTGTGTCAAATAAGCAGTGGGACATGGTGGGGTCGTATTTTGGTGGACGCACGGCTCTTGAATTTTGCTTCTACCGAGTCCGTACAGGAGTTGCAGATATATGACAAGACTGTAACTACCAATTGGATACCACGAAATAGGGGAGAAAATAAAATAATAATACAAAAATATAAAAATATATGTATACAGTTGAAGTCGGAAGTTTACATACACTTAGGTTGGATTCATTAAAACTCGTTTTTCAACCACTCCAAAAATGTCTTGTTAATAAACTATAGTTTTGGCAAGTCGGTTAGGACATCTACTGTGTGCATGACACAAGTAACTTTATCAACGATTGTTTACAGACAGATTATTTCACTTATAATTCACTGTATCACAATTCCAGCGGGTCAGAAGTTTACATACACTAAGTTGACTGTGCCTTTAAACAGCATGGAAAATTCCAGAAAATGATGTCATGGCTTTAGAAGCTTCTGATAGGCTAATTGACATAATTTGAGTCAATCGGAGGTGTACCTGTGGATGTATTTCAAGGCCTACCTTCAAACTCAGTGCCTCAGAAAAAAAAATTGTAGACCTCCATAAGTCTGGATCATCCTTGGGAGCAATTTCCAAACGCCTGAAGGAACCACGTTCATCTGTACAAACAATAGTACGCAAGTATAAACACCATGGGACCACGCAGCCATCATACCGCTCAGGAAGGAGACGCGTTCTGTCTCCTAAAGACAAACATACTGTAACGGCTGTTGAATGGACTAGACCAAGGCGCAGTGTGGTTAGTGGTCATCTTTGTAATTTAATGAAAAAAGAGAACACTTTACAAAATAAACAAAAGACAACAGCCAAATAGTTCTGTCAGGTAACAAATGACTAAACAGAAAATAACCACCCACAAAACCCAAAGGAAAACAGGCTGCCTAAGTATGGCTCCCAATCAGCAACAACGATATACAGCTGTCCCTGATTGAGAGCCATACCCTGCCGAAACAAAGAAATACCAAACATAGAAAAAAGGACATAGAATGCCCACCCCAACTCACGCCCTGACCAACCAAAATAGAGACATAAAAGGATCTCTAAGGTGACACGTACTTTGGTGCGAAAAGTGCAAATCAATCCCAGAACAACAGCAAAGGACCTTGTGAAGATGCTGGAGGAAACAGGTAGAAAAGTATCTATAACCATAGTGAAACGAGTCCTGTATCGACATAACCTGAAAGGCCACTAAGCAAGGAAGAAGCCACTGCTCCAAAACTGCCATAAAAAAGCCAGACTACGGTTTGCAACTGCACATGGGGACAAAGATTGTACTTTTTGGAGAAATGTCCTCTGGTCTGATGAAACAAAAATAGAACCGTTTGGCCATAATGACCATTGTTATGTTTGGAGGGAAAAGGGGGCAAGCCGAAGAACACCATCCCAACCGTGGGTGGTGGGGGTGGCAGCATCATGTTGTGTGGGTGCTTTGCTGCAGGAGGGACTGGTGCACTTCACAAAATAGATGGCATCATGAGGTCGGAACATTATGTGGATATATTGATGCAACATCTGAAGACATCAGTCAGGAAGTTAAACCTTGGTCACAAATAGGTATTCCAAATGGACAATGACCCCAAGCATACTTCCAAAGCTGTGGCTAAAATGGCTTAAGGACAACAAAGTCAAGGTATTGGAGTGTGCGAGCAATGAGGCCTACAAACATGACTCAATTACACCAGCTCTGTCAGGAGGAATGGGCCAAAATTCACCCAACTTATTGTGGAAAGCTTGTGGAAGGCTACCCGAAACATTTGACCCAAGTTAAACAATTTAAAGGCAATGCTACCAAATACTAATTGAATGTATGTAAACTTCTGATCCACTGGGAATGTGATGAAAGTAATAAAAGCTGAAATAAATAATTATCTCTACTATTATTCTGACATTGTAAGGGGTGCGTAACTGGTGGCAGGGAAGTCAGACGCAGGAGAGCAGAACTAGGTAATAGCCGGAGCAGTTTAATTGCAAAACCAACAGCATAAAGAATAACAAACATGGGTATAAAACCTGTCGCGCACCAGTAAACATGTGCACAAGCACTTACAACAAACAGTTCCACACAAAGACATGGGGGGAACAGAGGGTTAAATACACAACACATAATAAAGGAAATGAGAACCAGGTGTGTAGGAAAACAAGACAAAACAAATGGAAAATGAAAAGTGGATCGACGATGGCTAGAAGACCGGTGATGCCAACCGCCGAACGCGGCCCGAACAAGGAGAGGAACCGATTTCGGTGGAAGTCGTGACAGACATTTCACATTCTTAAATTAAAGTGGTGATCCTAACTAACCTAAGACAAGGAATTTTTACTAGGATTAAATGTCAGGAATTGTGAAAAACTGAGTTTAAATGTATTTGGCTAAGGTGTATGTAAACTTCCAACTTTCACTGTACATTTCACACTAGACTGACACACGCAGTGAGCGTAATATCATCAACCCCACAAACAAGGCCTGAGATCCAAACAGCACCATATTCCATATTTCGTGCACTACTTTAGACCAGGGCCCGGGTCAAAAGTAGTGCATTATATGGTCAAAAGTAGTGCACTATATGGGGATTAGGGTGCCATTTGGGAAGCAACCAAACCCAGTCAGGCTGCTATAGTGATTGAGGGAGTCTTTGTGCGACTGATTGACAAAACGCACGGTTAGTATTATGTAACCCAGAGCCCCGGGCTGTGTTTGTCAACATCAATTACATCTCCAGCTCATGAAGGGTCATACTAATCAAATCAAATGTATTTATCACATGCTTCGAATACAGCAGTGAAATGCTTACTTACAAGCCCTTAACCAACAAGGCTTTAAGAAGATCAGTAAAAAAAAGTTAAGTAAAATAGATAAGTAAAAAATTGAAAATAGAAGTAACAAATAATTAAACAGCAGCAGTAAAATAACAATAGCGAGGCTATATACAGGGGGTACCGGTACAGAGTCAATGTGCGGTGGCACTGGTTAATTGAGGTAATTATGTACATGTAGGTAGAGTTAAAGTGACTATGCATTGATAATAAACAGAGTAGCAGCAGCGTAAAAAAGTGGGGTCTGGGTATCCCTTTGATTAGCTGTTCGAGGGTCTTATGGCTTGGGGTTAGAAACTGTTAAGAAACCTTTTGGACCTAGACCTGGCGCTCCGGTACTGCTTGGTGTGCGGTAGCAGAGAGAACGGCCCATGACTAGGGTGGCTGGAGTCTTTGACAATTTTTAGGGCCTTCCTCTGACACCGCCTGGTATAGAGGTCCTTGATGGCAGGAAGCTTGGGCCTGGTGATGTACTGGGCTATACGCACTACCCTCTGAAGTGCCTTGTGGTCAGAGGCCGAGCGATTTCCATACCAGGCAGTGATGCAAACAGTAAGGATGCTCTCGATGGTGCAGCTGTAGAACCTTTTGAGGATCTGAGGACCCATGTCAAATCTTTTCAGTCTCCTGAGGGGGAATAGGCTTTGTCGTGCTCTCTTCACAACTGTCTTAATGTGTTTGGACCATGAGAGTTTGATAGTTCCATGCAGCCACATGGAAACCAGGAAAGTCACAGTAGTGAAAGTGACAGAGAAACGTACTGGGAAAGAGGACCCGGTCAGTGCTGCCATTCAGAAATAAGAAATACATTTACATAACATTAGGCTGCTGACACATATCATTTAAAAACATGGACAAACTAATAGAAGTACTTAAATTGGGAGCAGACAGTAGATCATCTTCAACAGTAAGTGAAAGCCTCAAATGAGGTCTATCAGTGCTGCCATTCAGAAATAAGAAAAACATTTGCATAACATTAGGCTGCTGACAGATATCATTTAGAGCAGGTTTAGAGCAGGTTACTGTTGAAGATGATCTACCTTCTGCTCCCTATTTAAGTACCTCTATTAGTTTGTTCATGTTTTTAAATGTTGGAATAGTTGGTGACATATTTAGAATATTTTATATAAAAGTGTTACCAAATTGCATTTTATTTTACTTTAGAGACTGATTACCCAGATCATGTCCTGTCTGTTGGCTTCTACATGTAATGATAATAGGCTTATACCTTGATTTCACTTTATCCAAAAGCCAAGTGAATGCTACTGTATGTTTTCTATGTCACTTGACCGTGTCAAATCATGCCATACTAGCCTTAGTCAGATCTCTCAAAGTGATCAGTTCAACCCCCCCCCCCCCCCCCCCCCCCCCAAAAAAAAGTAATGTAAATGAAGCTGGAACATAAAGGCCTACGTGTTGGGATTACAACTTGTTTGATCGTGATGTATCAATTAATGTCAAAAACCGTTGCATCTCAAATCTGTGATTTTCAACTATTAGAGACAAAACACATGATGTAAGTGCAAATACTTACCTACTAAAACCAAAAGTAATAGAGAATGCAATATAACCCTGGTTCGAGTTCTCATATTCGGTATTCTCTGGGATAGCTGTCTTGGACACGCTCTCCTGTTCACAATCAAAGAAAGAAGTAACACGTTAAACCTCGAATAATCTCATATTTAATCTACAGTATTTTCATCTACAGTATTTCTATGTCGTGGTAGCGAATGCCCTAGTTTGATCAGGCTATTTGTAGAGCGTAATTTCAGGACAATGGACAGCGAGCGCACCGCTACCCAGGAGATCGGTCGTCGATAAATATAACACATTCTCCGTAGAGATTTGACAAAGTGTGAGAAAAATCTTGCTTTAGGCTATATGATGGTTATTTGCCAGTGTCTGAAGATAACATTAATTTATTATCATTGACTGGCCTGTTGCCTAAGATTAATCACTTTATTTTATTTTGTAAACTTCTCCCACATTATTCAAGTCGTAGTATATTTGTGGTGAGAAAAGAATTACTCACACTCATTCCCTCGATATTCCTCGCAGCTCCACCATGAATAAAACCCAAAAGAGACCTGTAGATTCCACACTCCGCTGAGGCCACTTTCTATTGCGGGATTTGGGTGAGCGTCTAGAAATCCTCAATCATACAATGACAATGGATTGTAAAAAGTTTTATATGAATAGCGAATAATAAATTGGTTTAATCAAAAAAGGATACTGTTTTGTCAGATTCTTCATAAAATGAGGAGCATTCCGAAAATGACGTTCTGTTCCGCTGTTCACTGCCTTTGTTTTTCGCACTAAGCGGTCACTTAGGGCTCCGATAACGTTTCCATTGATGCGCATGCGTAAAAGTCACAACCTATTTATTTTCACTCCGTATCTTCTTGTTCCCAGGCACATGGACAATACAAAGTACAGTTCCAGTTAGAAGTTTGGACACACGTCCTCATTAAAAGGGTTTTTCTATATTTTTACTATTTTTTATATTGTAGAATAATAGTGAAGACATCAAACCTATGAAATAACACATAAGTAATCATGTAGTAACCAAAAAAGTGTTAAACAGATCAAAATATATTTTATATTTGAGATTCTTCAAAGTAGCCACCCTTCTCCTTGATGACAGCTTTGCACACTCTTGGCATTCTCTCAACCAGCTTCATGAGGTATTCACCTGGAATGTATTTCAATTAACGGGTGTGCCTTGTTAAAAGTACATTTGTGGAATTTCTTACCTTCTTTATGCATTTGAGCCAATCAGTTGTGTTGTAACAAGGTAGGGGTGGTATACAGAAGATAGCCCTATTTTGTAAAAGGCCAAGTCCATATTATGTCAAGAACAGCTCAAATAAGCAAAAAGAAATGACAGTCCATCATTACTTTAAGACATGAAGCTCAATCAATGAGGAAAATTTCAAGAACTTTGAAAGTTTCTTCAAGTGCAGTTGCAAAAGCCATCAAGCGCTATGATGAAACTGGCTCTCACTAGGACACCCACAGGAAAGGAAGACCCAGAGTTACCTCTACCGCAGAGGATAAGTTCATTAGAGTTACCAGCCTCAGAAACTGCAGCCCAAATAAATGCTTCACAAAGTTCAAGTAACAGACACGTCAACATCAATTGTTCAGAGGACACTGCGTGAATCAGGCATTCATGGCCGAAAAGAAACCACTACTAAACACCAATAATAAGAAGAGACTTGCTTGGGCCAAGAAACATGAGCAATGGACATTAGACTGGTGGAAATCTCTCCTTTGGTCTAATGAGTGCAAATGTGAGACGCAGAGTAGGTGAACGGATGATCTCTGCATGTGTGGTTCCCACCGTGAAGCATGGAGGAGATGTGATGGTGTGGGGGTGCTTTGCTGGTGACACTGTCTGTGATTTAGGCACACTTAACCAGCATGGCTACCACAGCATTCTTCAGCAATATGCCATCCCATCTGGTTTGCGCTTAGTGGGACAATCATTTGTTTTTCAACAGGACAATGACCCAAAACACACCCCCAGGTTGTGTAAGGCTGCGTAAGTGATGGGGTGCTGCATCAGATGACCTGGCCTCCACAATCACCAGACATTAACCCAATTGAGATGGTTTGGGATGAGTTGGACCACAGAGTGAAGGAAAAGCAGACAACAAGTGCTCAGCATGTGGAAACTCCTTCAAAACTGTTGGAAAAGCATTGTAGATGAAGCTGGTTGAGAGAATGCCAAGCGTGTGCAAAGCTGTCATCAAGGCAAAGGGTGGCTACTTTGAAGAATCTAAGATATAAAACATATTTTGATTTGTTTAACACTTTTTTGGTTACTACATGATTCCATGTGTTATTTCATAGTTTTGATGTCTTCATTATTATTATACAATGTAGAAAATAGTAAAAATATAGAAAAACCTTTGAATGAGTAGGTGGGTCCAAACCTTTAACTGGTACTGTATATGTACAGTATGTGTGTGCGTGTGTGTGTGTGTGTGTGTGTGTGTGTGTGCGTGTACAATACAGTTTGTTCAATCAATTAAAACAAAGCATACTAACAATTGAACATGATAGATTCAGTATACAATAAAACGTTTATTTTTGTGTGTGTGCATGTGTGTGCATGAGAGTTAGGCTATATGGAGGAGACTACTGTGCAGTTCACAAAAACATTATTAAATTCACATAAAATAACAAAGGTCTTACTTCTAACATTGAATTGAGATGGGAGAGCTGTAGAATACTTTTTCTTGTTCAACAGATGTTGATTTTCCATGTTGACTTTATATTGTTTGCATATTCTTGTGATTTGCTAGTAAAGTATATTCTTGTGGATATCCGAAGTAGATGGGTAAATGTGTTGTTATACTATACTGAACAAAAATATAAACACAGCATGCATAATTTCAACTATTTTACTGAGTTACAGATCATATAAAGAAATGAGTCAATTGAAATAACTTCATTAGGCCCTAATCTATAGATTTCACATGACTGGTCAGGGGCGCAGCCATGAGTGGGCCTGGGAGGGCATAGTCCCACCCACTGGGGAGCCAGGCCCAGCCAATCAGTTTTCCCCACAAAAGGGCTTTATTACAGACATAAATATTCCTCAGTTTCATCAGCTGTCCGGGTGGCAGGTCTCAGAAGAAGGTGAATGAAGAAGCCGGTGTGGATGTCCTGGGCTGGCATGGCTACACCTGGTCTGCGGTTGTAAGACCGGTTGGACGTACTACTAAATTGCAGGTGGCTTTTGGTAGAGAAATTAACATTCAATTCTCTGGCAACAGCTCTGGTGGATATTTCTGCAGTCAGCATGCCAATTGCACGCTCCCTAAAAACACTGTGGCATTGTGTTGTCTTACAAAACTGCACTTTTTTTTGTTATTTTATTTCACCTTTATTTAACCAGGTAGGCCAGTTGAGAACAAGTTCTCATTTACAACTGCGACCTGGCCAAGATAAAGCAAAGCAGTGCAACACAAACAACAACACAGAGTTACACATGGAATAAACAAACATACAGTCAATAACACAATGGAAAAGTCTATATACAGTGTGGGCAAATGGTGTGAGGAGGTAAGGCAATAAATAGGCAATAGTAGCGAATAATTACAATTTAGCAAATTAACACTGGAGTGATAGATGTGCAGATGATGATGTGCAAGAATAAATACTGGTGTGCAAAAGAGCAAAAAAGTAAATAAAAACAGTATGGGGATGAGGTAGGTAGATTGGATGGGCTATTTACAGATTGGCTGTGTGCAGTTGCAGCGATTTTAAAGTGGCCTTTTTTTGTCTCCAGCACAAGGTGCACCTGTGTAATGATCATGCTGTTTAATAATATCTTCTTGATATGCCAGACCGGTCAGGTGTATGGATTATTTTAGCAAAGGAGAAATAGTCACTAACAGGGATGTAAACAAATTTTATTTCAGCTCATGAAACATGAGACCAACACTTTACATGCTGCGTTTATATTTTTGTTTAGTATATTTTGAATTGGCAGAATTCAAGGGGGGTAGAATTTTTGAGAAACTTTTTTTACTGAGGATTTTTGGAGACAGATTGTGTACCATGCTTTCCAGAACCCATCTGCTGCTCTCTTATGAGGTCTGAATAAGGGAAAGCAGTGGTGAAATACAGAATTGAAGGATGTGAGAAAAGTCTGGTAAGCAGACTCCACAGTAAATTATTATAAAAATGTTCCCATTAAATATCAATCAACATTTTTAAATCTTCAGTATTACTTTTGTTGAATATTCTACATTTAATGCTACTATTCCCATCTGTTCATTTCCAATTTTTTCTAGCTGACAAAGAGAAGTGGAATATTGGAAATTGTCAGTATAAATGTCAGTATAAATTCTACCTGTTTTTGCCACATTATTCAATTAATCAGTAAAAATATTACTAATAAAGATGACCGATGAACTGGTCAATTTTGTGGGCTTGTAGTTGAGGAGATATAGATAGCTGGTGTATAAAGTATTCAAAAAGTCTGACGTCAGTAAGCCCTTTTTACATCAGTCGATGTCACAAAGTGCTATACAGAAACCCAGCCTAAAAACCCAAACAGCAAGCAATGCAGATGTAGAAGCATGGTGGCTAGGAAAAACTCCATAGAAAGGCAGGAACCTAGGAAGAAACCAGGCTCTGAGGGATGGCCAGTCCTCTTCTGGCTGAGCTGGGTTGAGATTATAATGGCCAATATGTTCAAATGTTCATAGATGACCAGCAGGGTAAAATAATAATAATATTATTATGGTTGTAGAGGGTGCAACAGGTCAGCACCTTAAATCCAATCTTGATGAAAGGGCATCATTAAAACTACCAATGTCAGTATCGGTTGCCCTATAAACACATCCAATTCTAACTTTTTTACCACCAAAAATGTACAGGAGGGAATTTCTATGAAGGGCGACACAACGTTAATGTTATGAGTTGCAAGTGCGAGGTCCTCTCTTACAAATAATTTAAGACTTATGAACAAAAATGACAACAGACATCCAATGTACCAACCACACAAATGTTATATAATGTTGTTTAGCATCTGGAAGGAGAGTGCTTACTCATAGCCACTCATTTAATACAGATCAGTGAACCACATATATTTTTCTTCGCCCCCTTAGGCATCTCCAAAGAATCACACAGCAGTGATAGAGCTCAAAGATCACCCTGGAGTAGAATCTTGATTTAATGTTGGGGCGGCAGGGTAGTCTAGTGGTTAGAGCGTAGTAACCAAAAGGTTGTAAGTTCAAATCCCTAAGCTGGACAAGGAAGTTAACCCACTGTTCATAGGCTGTCATTGAAAATAAGAATTTGTTCTTAACTGACTTGCCTAGTAAAATAAAAAAATGTATACTCTGACCTCAGTGTGTATGGTATGTGTAGGCCATTGAAAAACACATAATTCTGAGCATACCAAGAAAAACCAGCCTACAGAGCTTCTAATGCAACCTTACAATCCCCTGATTTTCTCTCATATTTGGTGCTTATGGCAGGATGATGCAATGACCTTTCATCTACATAAAACTTAATCTGCATTTGACACAAAGCAATGAGTTTTTCGATGATGTTTTATTCCATTCTGCTTCACTGCTCCTCTCTGCCATTACCTCTGAGAGCAGTCATTATCTTCCCCCCAGTTCACCCACACACCAGTGTGGAAGAAGCCTGGGCTGCATCTCAAATGTCACCCTATTACCAATATAGTGTGCTACTTTTGACCAGAGGACACTATGGGCCCTGGTTAAAAGTAGTACACTTATAGGGAATAGTGTACCCTTTGAGACGCGGCCCTAAAGTACTTATGAAGGATCGGCATGATATCAACTATACCCATTATTCTCCATGAGTCACATTGAGTATGAATTATGTTTGCCTTCCTGGACATTTATTTAGGAAATACTACACTGTTTAATGAACTGTTAGGCATTGACATATGGAATATGATAAATCAGATTTGTACTGTAATGGATGGTACTGTGTGTGTGAGTATTCCATACATTGCATAAATACAGTTAATTCTGAACCCAGCATCTAAAGCAAAGCTATTGTGATATTTATTCCGAAATCTTCTAGCCAGTATTTCTACATTTCTCTATGGCACTTCGACCTCTTAAACTCTCGACTGTTCTTCAATGTTCTTAATCTGGGAAAAACTCAAAGGTTTATCCAGTGAAAACTCTTAAACTCCATTCAACTTCATAAGACAGACACAGTGTATATGTAGTGCTCAAATTAGAACATGCAGTGTAATCTAACAATGAGATCACTGTGTTTAATCTAGTGGCCGATGTAAAGTATGTGTGCATGGAGGAATAAGAAAGGCTTACCTCAAAGGATACCGTAGGTTTAATGCTTTCAGCTTTCTACCATGGATTACAAATTTCATTTGGAGTATGTTGCCATTCTATTTCTATGGATGTTGTATGTCATACATTTTTTTCAATGTTTAAATATCAGAGCACATGGCTGATATATCCATGGCATCAGGCAAGTAGGCAGCAATCATCATTTAAATGACTAATCCCACGGCATATTATTTCTAATGAAAACACATAAACAACAATGAAAATGGCAGTGGAGAATACGCAGTGCGTTGTTGCCAGCAGGCTGGGTGTCTCAGAAACACTAAATATGGCAAGCCTGGTGGCTGCCACTGCCACATCCCAGAGATAAGGGAACCATGGCAACAGTGATGCACAAGGACCGGATGATGGGAACAAGACAGAGAAAATGAAAAACCTGTAGACTATCACAGGAGAAGCTCAGCTCTGGGAAGAAACCACACTGGTTTGTTTATCATGCTCATTTCCAAGAACAAAACAAATGGATTTGTTCCTACCCAATGGGCACACACTGGTTGAATCAACGTTGATTCCACGGAATTATGTGAAACCAACGTGGAATAGACGTTGAATGGCGCCGATATAGAGGGCAGCCGTGCTTCTAGCCACTAGGCAACTTTGCAGTATTTTGTTTTTTTTATATGTTATTTCTTACATTATTACGGCAGACATTTTTTTGTGTTATTACATACAGCCGGGAATAACTTTTGGATATCAGAGTGACGGTAACTCACTAGCATTACCAGCATTACGACCAGGAATATACAACTTTCCTAATCGGATCCTTTGTCCGTAACCCCCAAGGCAATTGAAATGAGAGGAGGTACTCGGAGTGGACTTCTAGACCGACTCAGGAGGCACGCACACCACCCACCGGTTCCGAGTATATTACTCGCTAATGTTCAGTCTCTGGATAATAAAGTTGAAGAGCTGAGTGCGAGGATTTCCTTCTAGAGAGACATCAGGGATTGTAACATACTCTGTTTCACGGAAACATTTCTCTCTTGGGATTTTCTGTCCGAGTCCATACAGCCAGTTGGGTTCTCAGTTCATCGCGCAAACAGGAATAAATCTCTCTGTGGAGAAGGAGAAGGGGGTGTATGTTTCATGATTAACTACTCATGGTGTGATTGTGATAAGATACAGGAACTCAAGTCCTTTTGTTCACCCAACCTAGAATCCCTCACAATCAAATGCCAACCTTATTACATCCCAAGAGAATTCTGTTCGGTTATGGACACAGCCGTGTATATTCCCCCTCAAGCCGATACAACGACGGCCCTGAAAGAACTTCACTGGACTTTATGCAAACTGGAAACCACATATACTGAGGCCGCATTTATTGTAGCTGGGGATTTTAACTAAGCAAATTTGAGGAAAGTGCTGTCGAAGTTCCATCAGCACAACAACTGTAGTACTCGCACTGCTAAAACACTCGACCACTGCTACTCCAACTTCTGGGATGCCTACAAGGCACTCCCCCACCCTTCATTCGGAAAATCTGACCATGACTCCCTTTTTTTCTCCTCCCTTCATACAGGCAGAAACTCACTATTCAAAGCTGGTCTGACCAAATAGTTTTGATCACGCTGACTGGGATATGTTCTGGGTAGCCTCCGAGAATAACATTGACGAATATAGTGATACGGTGACTGAGTTTATCAGGATGTGGATAGGAGATGTTGTACCCACTGTAACTATTTAAACCTACCCTAACCAGAAACTGTGGATAGATGGCAGCATTCGGGCAAAACTGACTGGGAATATGGCAGAATACAAACAGTGTAGTTATTTCCTCCGTAAGGCAATCAAACAGGCAAAACGTTAATATAGAGACAAAGTGGAGTCGTAATTCAACACCTCAGACACGAGAAGTATGTGGCAGGGTCTACAGACAATCACGGACTAAAAAAGGAGCATAAAACCTCTTACTCAACGTCAACAAAACAAAGGCGATGATCTTGGACTTCAGGAAACAGCAGAGGGAGCAACCCCTTATCCACATCGACGAGACCGTAGTGGAGAAGGTGGAAAGCTTCAAGTTCCTCGGCGTACACATCACTGACAAACTGAAACGGTCCACCCACACAGACAGCGTGGTGAAGAAGGCACAACACCACCTCTTCAACCTCAGGAGGCTGAATAAATTTGTCTTGGCACCTAAAACCCTCACAAACTTTTACAGATGCACAATTGAGAGCATCCTGTCGGGCTGTATCACCGCCTGGTACGGCAACTGCACCGCCCACAACCACAGGGATCTCCAGAGGGTGGTGCGGTCTGCCCAACGCATCACCAGGGGCAAACTACCTGCCCTCCAGGACATCTACAGCACCCGATGTCACAGAAAGGCCAAAAAGATCATCAAGGACAACAACCACCCGAGCCACTGCCTTTTCACCCCGCTATCATCTAGCAGGTGAGGTCCGTACAGGTGCATCAATGCTGGGACTGAGAGACTGAAAAACAGCTTCAATCTCAAGACCATCAGACTGTTAAATAGCCATCAATAGCACATTAGAGGCTGATTCCTATATACACAGACTTGAAATCACTGGCCACTTTAATAAATGGAACACTAGTCACTTTAATAATGTTTACATATTTTGCATTACTCATCCCATGTGTATTCCATACTATTCTACTGTATCTTAGTCTATGCCGCTCTGACATTGCTTGTCTATATATTTATATATTCTTAATTACATTCATTTACTTAGATGTGTGTGTATATTGTTGTGAAATTATTAGATATTACTGCACTGTTGGGGCTGGAAACACAAGTTTTTCGCTACACCCGCAAACACCCGCAATAACATCTGCTAAACATGTGTATGTGACCAATAACATTTTATTTAATTTGAATTGACATCTGTGCCCAGTGGGTACAGTGTAGAGTGAAAATCAAGTGATCCATGTCCTAATAAAGGTACACACAACACTAAGCTTTGAGTCTGGTGGTAATGCACACCAAGAAAATACAAGCAATCACTGGTGGCCTACTTACAGTAAAGTATACTGATTAGATAATGACACCCAACTGGTAAGTGGATGCACTGGTCATGTGACACTTTGGCTCAGTAGAAATATGAGATTGTGAATTGGGATGACCAAAAAGTATGAGGCTCACTATGAGTGAGTTCATTAAGGAAAAAATGTTTTTTTGGAACAGAGTGAAACAGGAAGGTACTGTACTGTCCAATAAGAAACACATTTGCTGTAAAAAAAAAAAAAATAAAAAATAATCTTACAAACTTAAATGTTTTGCCTCAACGAAAAAGGTTGAAAGTATTTAGTCAAACATTTAAAAAAAACATTAAAACGCTTTGTTCCAACGTTTATAAAACCCTAACTATGTTTACTACTGCACGGTGTCCGGGGCAAGTGAACAGAGTTTCAGGGATTTGGAGGGATTTCAAGATTACAACATGATTACAGCATGTGGACACTAATGGGAAATGTTGGAACTTAACCGCGAAATCTGCCCAGCAACTATAGAAACATTTTCATTATTGAAAATCAGTGCTAAATTAATGAGAAGTAGACTATATGCTTATCCCCAGCGGTGTAGTTCAGATGTTCAATACAAACATGCATATGGGGTTTACACACTCCTATATGAAGAGGAGGATAGATTTTGAAGGGTCTGATCATTGTTATTGAGCATCTTTTTTTGTGGCATTACTGATATACTCATCAATTTCAATACTTATGTACCACAATTAGAGATTTTAATACTGCAACAAATATAACTTAGCAATTGTCTGTAACACAGCATTATCCCCACCCCCAAATGAAATCAAATAGCAACACTTACAGTGAGTCTGTATCCATAGGATCCTGAAAGATCTTCCTTATCAAACACGTTTCCTCAAAAATATGTGCTGCTCCAAACAAAACTGTAATGACGAAACAAGTTCAAATAACATTTGGAAAAAGTATTTTGTGTTTGTATCATGGACTATGTTTTGCAGCTGTCTGTCCATTTGTTATGGGCAGACAGTGATGGGACAGGAATAGTTGTGGTCTCCACTAGCAGCTGGCAAAAGGTAACATTATGCCAACCTGAGGAAAAAAACATACACAGGGCTTTACTTTCTATAAATAACACTGTTGTTCTCGTTTAAGCAACCGGAGCAGAAATAATATTGAAACATTGCAAATCCTTACATGAGAAAGATGTATGCTGGTTTACAATCTTAGAATGAAAGGTGCTACCTAGAACCATAAAGGCTTCTTTGGCTTACCCCTCCACAAATAACCATTTGGCAACCCTTTTTCTAATAGTACAGTGCCAGCTGAGAGAGGTATGACAAATAGTCAGATATTGGGAGGTATAAAATATCATTTTTAGTGAGACATTGTTTCTAATCTCCATGATAGGGTCTGTCAGGCTGAGTCAGCCTATGGAACTTTCTAAGGGGCATCACCCCATTTTAACCCGGGACTTGGCACCGAGTTGTGGGCACTGATACTGATAGCCATTGACGATTGGTCCAGCTGACCTCCTCAATCTGCTCACAGTCTAACCCCCCCATCCCCACCCACCTGTAGGAATACTCCCTTTCTATTAGCAGAGTGCCTATTGTTTAGATTACTCAGCCTGGAATGGGTCCAGGGGTTGGAGCGATGATAATACATTTACCGCTGCTCGGAGAGAGAGGGAAATGACCATTAATGGAAAAAAGAATATCGTGTAATAAAATATGAATAAATACTCTTAAAACGTTCTGGGTCACTCGTACAAAGATGTTGGGTTGAAACAAAGAGAAGCAGGCGCCAGAGAAGACTGGTCATCCAATGAAACGGTGATGTATTGATTTGACAATGGTGGCTGAAGCCTGAAAGATATGGAGGGCCGATGACCTGGGAAGTATTTCTACTAGGCGAAAATGTGATAAAAGTGGTAGTGCACAAGCATAATTCATATGTTTAATAAATATCAGTCCAATGAAAATGACCAGTTTGATTAAATCAGATGTGATTAACAAAATCACGAGAAGACAAATCATACCAAAACCACACACTTCATTAGTGCCCCATTTTCACATGCTTCTGACTGGCTCATTCCCATACATCTAGTTCTGTGTAGCCTGTTTTACCCATGCTTGTCATCTGACTGCTGGATCCCTGGCTTTCTACTTCCTGATTGTATGGGTTCTGGTTATCTTCTAGTTTATGTTTTTTTGGTACCCTGCTTTCTAGATCTTCATGGTCTGGAGAATTACTGTGTTCCTCCTGACCATCTGCTCTATGGTTGTCTTGCTCTGGGTGTGGGTGTTCACTGGTCTGCTCCTTTTCCTCTGGACTGTTGCCGTCTAGCTGGCGCCGGCTCATCCCGTTTAATATGATTTGCAAATATAAATAATTTTATCGCTTAAGTCTAAAATTGAATTAAATAAAGAATTGTAAACATTGTTTTACAATTTTCATGAAGTCATTTTCAAAAATGTAACACAAACCTGTCTGACAAGAGGTGCTCTGTGAACTGGCTTTCAGTGGGGACAGAGACATTGAGAAAGTCCTCCACTAACTTCCCAGGAGACTTGTCTGAATTCAGTTCGGTGTCCCTCTTTGCCTGTAAAAGTAAGGCAAAAGTCTGCTTGCTGCACTCATCATCACAGTATATTTAACTTTGAATAAATGGGTTACAGAAACTTGAAGGCTTCTTACCTTGTTTTCTTCATATGTGAAAGAGCTGAAGGCTCAAAGCTGAGATAGCATGATGGAGGGCTTGCATGAAGCTTTCAGGCTTGGAACCTAATACAGGAAGTTAATTTGACATCATAAACCTACTGTGGGAGAACATCAACAAGAAAGTGGTACAAAAAGATCTGCTTAAAATGTGACCATGCTTCACAACGTTATTTCTTATCTATTTACCTGAAGCAATAAAGGCCATTGACTGTAGGAGAGTGGCAATAAACTGTCCAACACTCTCAAGCTTTGCCTCACAGAGATACAGAATCTGATTGGTGGTGTCAAAATAAAAGTGCCCATTGCAGTGTGACACCACGCCCTCGTAGGCTGAGACAGGAACCATTTTGGCCAAAAGCAGCGTGACTGGGGGGAAGATTTGGGTATTGCACAGCAATTTCACAACATGACAGCCGAACAGGAAGAAGGCAAAGCGCTGTGAGGAGAGGATCAGGTGCACTGCTGGGTCCTCTGTGGTCTTGTCAGTACTGGCTGGAATACAAACTATAGTGTCAGAGGGCATCATTAGTATACTGTACAAGTCAGCTAACCAGATAAACACTTAGATAGTATTTTTGTGGCCTACTTGTCTGAGTGTCTTACTGAACAATTTCTGTATTATGAGGGTAATGACATTTTAATTGATTGGTATGTCAATATTTATTTCAGCTTTTAAAGAATGTTTTTGAATAAAAGTAATATGCAGCATTTATTGATTTACAGTATAATTGACCATAGCCCATGATGGGCACTCAAGTCAATATTGCCTTGGACTCTAGTCCGTCTCGAGTCACAGCTGTTATCTCCAACATTTCAATCAACAGTTACAGAGGATAATCTCTTATCTCAGAGAAGAGAAACATGGAGCTTTCGAGAGGTTCAAGCTGTCCCTAACCTCTGTCTACACTGGATAGGTTCTGGAGGGACTCCTGTATCTCCTGGACAGATGGGTCGTGGCCACAAGTTTGGACAGTTCCTGCTCAGTCAGACAGGGGGCTGAGCTCTGTAGGTGTACTAGTACAAAGAAATCAGAAGATAAGTCAGAAATGAATACACAGCACTGCAATGTCCTATATGTGTGGGAGTAGTTGCATGTCCCACTTCATAGGGCGATGCAAGTTGACCAAGTTTAAAAATACTGTGTTGAAAAGTATTAGTCTTTCAGGTTCAATAAACAAAACCACTCTTCCTAAACGTGCCCCAAAGACAGTGTTCGTGTCTCCTCACTTCACAACTTAACACTATCTACTGAATTTACAGTGGACCGAGGTTACATATTCTCACAATATGCCTGGCTCTTCTAGTCATTCCTATAAGAAGTTGTGTAGAAATATACTCACATCTTGTGAATGAGTCTACAGGTGTACATGAGGGGAAAAATGTGTACAGTGTCTGTATCCTACCTAGATCATGAGGTGGTGGTCCTGTCTCATGGCTTGATGCCGGTTTGGTCATGTTGGCTGAGGAAAACTAAAAACGGAAATACTATGATGAGTTATTAGTCGATGAGTTAGAAACAACATCCACATCCCATATTCCTTTAGATTCTCAAAGAAAATGTAAATACAGGTATGCATGTGAATGGCGGTGGTCCTCTATAGCTCAGTTGGTAGAGAATGGCGCCTGCATTGCCAGGATAGATGGTTAGATTCCCTGGACCACCCATACGTTAAAAACGTATGCACTCATGACTGTAAGTCGCTTTGGATAAAAAAAAGTGTCTGCTAAATAGCACATATTATGGGTCGGACCCCCCCTTTGTCTCCAGGACAGCCAGCATTCTGGCAACATTGCAAGGTAACATTGCTCAACTGGTATCAAGGGACCTAACGTGTGCCAGGAAAACATTCCCAACATCATTACACCACCGCTGTTGACAGCAGGCATGGACTCCTACTGCTTACACCAACTCCTGACTCTGCAGTCAGCATGACGCAACAAGAACCGGGACTTGTCAGACCAGGCCATGTTTTTCCACTCCTCCATTGTCCAGTGTTGGTGATCGCGTGCCCACTTTAGCCGCTTCTGCTTGTTTTTAGCTGATAGGAGTGGAAGCAAAAAATTGTAGACCTCCACAAGTCTGGATCATCCTTGGGAACAATTTCCAAACGCTTGAAGGTACCACGTTCATCTGTACAAACAATAGTACGCAAGTATAAACACCATGGGACCACGCAGCCATCATACCGCTCAATAAGGAGAGGCGTTCTGTCTCCTAGAGCTGAACGTACTTTGGTGCGAAAAGTGCAAATCAATCCCAGAACAACAGCAAAGGACCTTGTGACGATGCTGGAGGAAACAGGTACAAAAGTATCTACATCCACAGTAAAACGAGCCCTATATCGACATAACCTGAAATGCCACTCAGCAAGGAAGAAGCCACTGCTCCAAAACCGCCATAAAAAAGCCAGACTACGGTTTGCAACTGCACATAGGGACAAAGATCGTACTTTTTGGAGAAATGTCCTCTGGTCTGACAAAACAAAAATAGAACTGTTTGGTCATAATGACCATTGTTTTGTTTGGAGGAAAAAGGGGGAGGCTTGCAAGCTGAAGAACACCATCCCAATTGTGTAGCACGGGGGTGGCAGCATCATTTTGTGGGGGTGCTTTCCTGCAGGAGTGACTGGTGCACTTCACAAAATAGATGGCATCATGAGGTAGGAAAATGACGTGGATATATTGAAGCAACATCTCAAATCATCAGTCAGGAAGTTAAAGCTTGGTGACAAATGGGTCTTCCAAATGGACAATGACTCCAAGCATACTTCCGCATACGGGACGGACATCCAGCGAAAAATCCTATCGCCATTAGCATAACAAAATGTAATATATATATTTTTTCAAATATAGGACTATGTTATATCGTTTTATAGATACACCTCTCCTGAATCAAACCACGTTGTCCGATTTCAAAAAGGCTTTACAGCAAAAGCAAAACATTAGATTATGTTAGAGGAGTATATCGTAAAAGTAGCCACATAGCCATTTACCGACCAACCACATGAATCACAAATAACAAAAAAACAGCTAAATGCAGCACTAACCTTTGGCAATCTTCATCAGATGACACTCCTAGGACATCATGTTACACAATACATGCATTCTTTTGTTCGATAAAGTTCATATTTATATATAAAAACAGCATTTTACATCGGCGCGTGACGTTGACTAACTATTTTCCCTCAAATGCATCCGGTGAAACAGTGCTACAATTTACTAAATTACTATTCGAAAACATTTTTAAAATGTAATATTGTCATTCTAAGATTTATAGATGAATATCTCTTGAAAGAACCTGTAATGCCAGATTTAAAAATAACTTTACTGGGTAATCACACTTTGCGATAAAAGGGGATGCGATACTCAGAAAAATAGGCTACCGTTACAGGTCAGCGCCATCTTGGAACAATCGCATATCAAATCTACTCTTGTATACTATTGTCAATAATCCCTTACCTTTGATTATCTTCATCAGAAAGCACTTCCAGGAATCCCAGGTCCACAACAAATGTATTTTCGTTTGAAAAAGTTAATCCTTTACGTCCCAAGAGCTTGTTCTTGTTAGCGCGTTCTGAAGGCTGCTCCAAAACCTTCGTCGGCCACAGGACTCCTCTTTCAATAAAATGCTTTTTTTTTTATTTAGGTTCGTTCAAACATGTCAAACGTTGTATAACATAAATCTTTAGGGCTTTTTTCAACCAGAGCTCCAATAAGATTCAAGGGGGACGATTGCATTGTCTTTCTAAACGTTTCGAAAGGGGAGGGTAGCCAGGGGCGCCGGCGTCATAATGGTGATGGCCCTCCTCATGTGACCACTTTCCACAGCATCTCATTCAGTCAGTTTTCACAGTAGGAGACTCAAACCACTTTGTAAAGACTGGGGACATCTAGTGGAAGAAATAGGAACCATTGCTCACGGTGTGATTTATAGGCAAAGTGATGAAGTTGAGTCCGCAATTCAGAATTCCACATCCTGTTACGATCGGTCTCGGGGTTTTGACTGCCCATATGAGTTCTGTTATACTCACAGACACCATTCAAACTGTTTTAGAAACTTTAGGGTGTTTTATATCCACAAGTATTAATTATATGCATATCCTAGCTTCTGAGTTTGAGTAGGAGGCCGTTTAAAATCGGCACGAATATTTTTCAAAAATCGCTGTAGCACCCCCTATCCTAGGCGACCGTCAAGAGGTTAACCTAACCCAAAGCAAGGTATTGGAGTGGCCATCACATACCCCTGACCTCAATCCAAAATTCACCCAACTTATTGTGGGAAGCTTGTGGAAGGCTACCCGAAACATTTGACCCAAGTTAAACAATTTAAAGGCAATGCTACCAAATACTAATTGAGTGTATGTAAACTTCTGACCCACTGGGAATGTGATGAAAGAAATGAAAGCTGAAATAAGTCATTCTCTCTACTATTATTCTGACATTTCATATTCTTAAAATAAAGTGGTGATCCTAACTGACCTAAGACAGGGAATTTTTACTAGGATTAAATGTCAGGAATTGTGAAAAACTGAGTTTAAATGTAGTTGGCTAAGGTGTATGTAAACTTCCGACTTCAACTGTATGTACTGTACCATGCATGGGTGGTTGTGCAATTGCGGTGTAGATGGGGATTAACCCATCATAACTATGAACCTATCATCATTAAGGCAGTGAGTAATTTAACTGAGTTAGTCACCTCCTCCACGGTAGACTGCAGGCTCCTCAGCCTCGGCCCCCTCTCCCACTCCCCTGCAGCCCTGGCCATTCAGGCTGAGACAAAAACAAAAGATAGAAGTCAATAATTGTAGATAGTGGCTTTTCAGAAGGAGGTTTTCAGAGGAGTTTCACTTGCACAGCAAGGTGTCCCTGGTCAGATGGATGGATTTCGAAAAACAACAGTCCTGTTGCATGACGCACCTGAAGACTTCTCAGCCATGCTCACCATCAGAATTGAATGGGTAATTCAACTGGGCTGCTGATTTTTAAGGGACATACTGCAGTGGAAATACAATACACCTCTGAAAATACAATGCAGAGAACCCATTATATGCCATGATTGAATTCTGACCAGAGAGCTGTTAGTAGAGCCATTCCCTGCTATCTACCAACTCTCAATCTTAACTGTGGTAAGATCAGATATCAGATAAATGGCTGGCACACTTGCTGAAAGCTATTAGCTAAGCTAATAAAAGCTAATAGAATAAACCAGTATTGATCGTTTGGTTGCGTCTGGCTGACCTTTCTCCACTGTAGATGTATTCCACTGGAGCAGTGGTTCCCAGACTTTTTATTGTCCCGTACCCCTTCAAACATTCAACCTCCAGCTGCGTAGCCCCTCTAGCACCAGGGTCAGCGCACTCTCAAATATTGTTTTTTGCCATCATTGTAAGCCTGCCACACACACACTATACGATACATTTATTAAACATAATAATTAGTGTGAGTTTTAGTCACAACCCGGCTGGTGGGAAGTGACAAAGAGCTCTTATAGGACCAGGGCACAAATAATAATATAATAATAATCAATAATTTTGCTCTTTATTTAGCCATCTTACATATACAACCTTATTTGTTCATCGAAAATTGTGAATAACTCACCACAGGTTAATGAGAAGGGCGTGCTTGAATGGATGCACATAACTCTGCAATGTTGGGTTGTATTGGAGAGAGTCTGTCTTAAATCATTTTCCACACAGTCTGTGCCTGTAATTAGTTTCCATGCTAGTGAGGGCCGAGAACCCACTCTCACATAGGTACATCGTTGCAAAGAGCATCAGTGTCTTAACAGCGCAATTCGCCCATGCAGGACATTCTGTGCTCAGCCCAATCCAAAAATCTGGAATTAGCCTTTTCACAGATCCGCTTGTTGCAATTTCGATGAGGCTCTCTTGCTCAGATATCGGTAAGTGGACTGGAGGCAGGGCATGCAAAGAATAACGAATCCAGTTGTTTGTGTCATCTATTTCGGGAAAATACCTACTTAATTGCGCACCCAACTCACTCAGGTGCTTCGCTATATCACATTTTACATTGTCCGTAAGCTTGAGTTCATTTGCACACAAAAAAATCATACAATGATGGAAAGACCTGTGTCTTGTCCTTGTTAATGCAGACAGAGAAGAGCTCCAACGTCTTAATCGTGGCCTCAATTTTGTCCCGCACATTGAATATAGTTGCGGAGAGTCCCTGTAATCCTAGATATAGCAAGCCACAAAATTGTACCCTTCTGATTCCAGTTAGAACCCCTTTGGTTCCAGATAGAACACTTTTGGGTTCCATGTAGAACCATCTGTGGTAAGGGTTCTACATTCAAACCAAAATGGTTCTACATGGAACCAAAGGGGTTCTAACTGGAACCAAAAGGGGTTCTTCAAAGGGTTCTCCAATTGGGACAGTCGAAGAACCTTTCAAGGTTCTAGTTAGCAACTGTTTTTCTAAGAGTGTATATAGTGCACTACTTTCGCCCAGAGCCCATTCACATATTGTACTTCCCTGTCTCAGAGAACATGTGGGCATATACTGTATATGGTAAAAGAAGTCTGAAATGGCATCTTATTCCCTATGTATTCCCTATATAGTGGACTATTTATTATATATAGGGAATAGGGTGCCATTTTGGAGGCATCCACAATTAGAGAACAGATGCTTCAGATTGCTAATGTGAATTTAATAGGACCAAACTGAAGACTAAAGGCCATAAGGTACCTTCATAGCTGTTGACCTGTCACGAAACAGAATAGTTAAAAGGATTTACTGTGTAAATATAGAAAATGAATCCATACCGGCATTGGGATCAATTCCATGTCAATTCAGGAAGTAAACTGAAATTCAATTTCCTATTCCAATTTTCCCCAATTAGGAAAAATGTGGAATTGGAATTTCAGTCTACTTTCTGAATTGAAAAGGAATTGACACCAACTTTGATCCATACTATGTTTCTTCACCACAAGGCTATCCCAAGGATTCAACAGCTTTAATAGTCAAGTCATCACACCACAGCTATCTTCATATCCATACCATATGTGCTGAAGCTAACTCTAGTTTTCAAACATTAGCATGTGCCATACATGTCATGCCTTTCTCTTCACAACTGGCTAAGTGATTATTGTAGCTCAATGGGTGTAACGTTTGTTGACAATTTCGATACCTTATGGAAACAAAACACGTTTTATAAGGATGGGTTCCTGGATCCTGTCACAGTGTTATAAGGCTGCGTTGAGACAATGACTTATCAATGACCCAAGCCCAACTCAGTTAACCTGTTGGGGATAGGGGGCAGTATTTGCACGGCCAGATAAAAAACGTACCCGATTTACTTCTGCCCAGTAACTAGAATATGCATATAATTATTGGCTTTGGATAGAAAACACCCTAAAGTTTTTAAAACTGTTTGAATGGTGTCTGTGAGTATAACAGAACTCATTTGGCAGGCCAAAACCTGAGAAGATTCCTTACAGGAAGTGGCCTGTCTGACCATTTCTTGCCCTCCTTGATCATCTCTAACAAAAACAGGGGATCTCTGGCATGACGTGACACTTCCTACGGCTCCCATAGGCTCTCAGAACCCGGGAAAAAGCTGAATGACGTAATTCAAGGCCCAGGCTGAAACACACTAGCGCATTTGGCAAGTGCTCTATCAGAGGGCCATCAGACTGAGGCTCGTGCATGAGGGGATAGCATGCTTTTACTTTCACTCTCTTTGTAATAAAAAACGATTTCCCGGTCAGAATATTATCGCTTTTTTACGAGAAAAATGCCATAAAAATGGATTTTTAACAGCGGTTGACATGCTTCGAAGTACGGTAATGGAATATTTAGAATTTTTTTGTCACGAAATGCGTCGTGCTCGTAACCCTTATTTACCCTTTCGGATAGTGTCTTGAACGCACGAACAAAACGCCGCTATTTGGATATAACAATGGATTATTTGGGACCAAACCAACATTTGTTATTGAAGTAGAAATCCTGGGAGTGCATTCTGACGAAGACAGCAAAGGTAATAACATTTTTCTTATAGTAAATCTGACTTTGGTGAGTGCTAAACTTGCTGGGTGTCTAAATAGCTAGCCCTGTGATGCCGGGCTATCTACTTAGAATATTGCAAAATGTACTTTCACCGAAAAGCTATTTTAAAATCGGACATATCGAGTGCATAGAGGAGTTCTGTATCTATAATTCTTAAAATAATTGTTATGTTTTTTGTGAACGTTTATCGTGAGTAATTTAGTAAATTCACCGGAAGTGTTCGGTGGGAATGCTAGTCACATGCTAATCACATGGTTTTTGATATAAATATGAACTTGATTGAACAGACATGCATGTATTGTATAACATAATGTCCTAAGATTGTCATCTGATGAAGATCATCAAAGGTTAGTGCTGCATTTAGCTGTGGTTTGGGTTTATGTGACATTATATGCTAGCTAGAAAAATGGGTGTCTGATTATTTATGGCTGGGTACTCTGCTGACATAATCTAATGTTTTGCTTTCGTTGTAAAGCCTTTTTGAAATCGGACAGTGTGGTTAGATTAATGAGAGTCTTGTCTTTAAAATGCTGTAAAATAGTCATATGTTTGAGAAATTGAAGTAATAGCATTTCTAAGGTATTTGAATAACGCGCCACGGGATTCCACTGGCTGTTGAGTAGCGCAAGCGTCCCACCTAGCCCAGAGAGGTTAATCCCTACCATTGTGACGATGAGCAAATGTACATTATACCAGGGGCGTTGGTAGACACAATGTAAGTAACCTAATGTAATGTCCCTCTATCTGCCCTGAATGCCTCTGCTGATCCTACAGCTATTGTATGCAGTAATCATGTGCCAATGAACCAGATTTATACTGTTAGCACTGAGGCGGTGTGCCCTAGTAGGAAGTCCACTGTGTGCAGCTCACCTTGCACTAACATAAATAAAATTAGCATATATACTTCAGCTAAGCTTCCCAGTAAAAAGCAATGAAAACAAGTAAGCATCCCAGATGAAAAGTGCTCAAAATAGCCCTGAAACTCACTTAGATAATACCTTTGATGATACAGCTGTAGCAATACAGGGTTATAACATTTACATAAAATACAGAAATGCCAATGGTGGAGTTGTTGCTGTTTATATTCAGAACCATATTCCTGTAAAGCTTAGAGAGGATCTCATGTTAAATACTGTTGAAATAATATGGCTACAGGTTCATCTGCCTCACCTAAAGCCCATTCTTGTGGGAAGCTGCTATAGACCACCAAGTGCTAACAGTCAGTATCTCAAATCAAATCAAATCAAATTTATTTATATAGCCCTTCGTACATCAGCTGAAATCTCAAAGTGCTGTACAGAAACCCAGCCTAAAACCCCAAACAGCAAGCAATGCATGTGAAAGAAGCACGGTGGCTGGGAAAAACTCCCTAGGAAAAACTCCTGAGAAAGGCCAAAAACCTAGGAAGAAACCTAGAGAGGAACCAGGCTATGAGGGGTGGCCAGTCCTCTTCTGGCTGTGCCGGGTGGATATTATAACAGAACATGGTCAAGATGTTAAAATGTTCGTAAATGACCAGCATGGTCAAATAATAATAATCATAGTAATTGTCGAGGGTGCAACAAGCACGTCCGGTGAACAGGTCAGGGTTCCGTAGCCGCAGGCAGAACAGTTGAAACTGGAGCAGCAGCATGGCCAGGTGGACTGGGGACAGCAAGGAGTCATCATGCCAGGTAGTCCTAGGGCTCAGGTCCTCCGAGAGAAAGAGAGAAAGAAAGAGAGAATTAGAGAGAGCATATTTACATTCACACAGGACACTGGATAAGACAAGAGAATACTCCAGATGTAACAGACTGACCCTAGCCCCCCGACACATAAACTACTGCAGCATAAATACTGGAGGCTGAGACAGGAGGGATCAGAAGACACTGTGGCCCCATCCGATGATACCCCCGGACAGGGCCAAACAGGCAGGATATAACCCCACCCACTTTGCCAAAGCACAGCCCCCACACCACTAGAGGGATATCTACAACCACCAACTTACCGTCCGAAGACAAGGCCGAGTATAGCCCACAAAGATGTCTGCCACGGCACAACCCAAGGGGGGGGCGCCAACCCAGACAGGAAGACCACGTCAGTGGCTCAACCTACTCAAGTGACGCACCCCTCCCATGGACGGCATGGAAGAACACCAGTAAGTCAGTGACTCAGCCCCTGTAAAAGGGTTAGAGGCAGAGAATCCCAGTGGGAAGAGGGGAACCGACAAGGCAGAGACAGCAAGGGCGGTTCGTTGCTCCAGCCTTTCCGTTCACCTTCACACTCCTGGGCCAGACTATACTTAATCATAGGACCTACTGAAGAGATAAGTCTTCAGTAAAGACTTAAAGGTTGAGACTATCTGGATAACATGTGTGACTTAAATATTGACTGGCTTTCATCAAGCTTCAAACTGTAACCAGTGCCTGCAACCAGGTTCAGGTTATCAGTCAACCTACCAGGGTAGTTACAAACAGCACAGGAAAGAAATCATCAACATGTATTGATCGCATCTTTACTAATGCTGCAGAAATTAGCTTGAAAGCAGTATCCAGATCCATCGGATGTAGTGATCACAATGTAGTAGCCATATCTAGGAAAACCAGGCTGGGCCTGATACAGTGTAAAAGAGGTCATACAATAAGTTTTGTAGTAATTCCTATGTTGTTGATGTAAAGAATATTTGTTGGTCCATGGTGAGTAATGAGGAGCAAACAGACGCTGCACTTGACACATTTATGAAATTGCTTATTGCAGTTACTAAAAAGCATGCACCCATTAAGAAAATGACTGTAAAAATTGAAAAACTGTATGGTTGAGAGGGATGAGGTTGAGAGGGATGAGGCAAAAGGAATGGCAAATAAGTCTCCTTGCACAACCGATTTGCAAACGTTTTGCAAATTGAGAAATCATGTGACTAAACTGAATAAAAAGAAGGAGAAACTACACTATGAAACAAAGATAAATTACATAAAGTAGTGATAGTAAATGATAGTAAAAAGCTTTGGAGCACCTTAAATAACATTTTGGGAAAAATGGCAAACTCATCTCCATCATTCATTGAATCAGATGGCTCATTCATAAAAAAAGACTGATATTGCCAACTACTTTAATGATTTTTTTCATAAGCAAGATTAGCAAACTTATGCATGACATGCCAGCAACAAACGCTGACACTACACATCCAAGTATATCTGACCAAATTATGAAAGACAAGCATAGTCATTTTAAATTCCATAAAGTGATTGTGGAAGACGTGAAAAAATTATTGTTGTCTATCAACAATGACAAGGCAACAGGGTCTGACAACTTGGATGGAAAATGACTGAGGATAATAGCAGACGATACTGCCACTCCTATTTGCCAAATATTCAATTTAAGCCTACTAGAAAGTGTGTTCCACCAGGCCTGGAGGGAAGCAAACGCCATTTTGCTACCTAAGAATAGCAAAGCCCCCTTTACTGGCTCAAATAACCGACCAATCAGCCTGTTGCCAACCCTTAGTAAACATTTTGGGAACAATTGTGTTTGACCAGATACAATGCTATTTTACAGTAAACAAATTGACAACAGACTTTCAGCACGCTTATAGGGAAGGACATTCAACAAGCATAGCACTTACACAAATGACTGATGATTGGCTTTCAGAAATTGATGATAAAAATATTGTGGGGGTTGTTTTGTTAGACTTCAGTGCAGCTTTTGACATTATCGATCATAGTCTGCTGCTGGAAAAACGTGTTATGGCTTTACACCCCCTGATATATTGTGGATAAAGAGTTACCTGTCTAACAGAACACAGAAGGTGTTCTTCAAGCTTCTCCAACATAATCCAGGTAGAATCAAGAATTCCCCATGGCAGCTGTTTAGGCCCCTTACTTTTTAACTAACGAAATACCACTGGCTTTGAGTAAAGCCAATGCGTCTATGTAAGCAGAAGACTCAACACTATAAATGTCAGCTACTACAGCAACTGAAATGACTGCAACACTTAACAAAGAGCTGCAGTTAGTTTCAGAGTGGGTGGCAAGGAATAAGTTAGCCCTAAATATTTCTAAAACTAAAAGCATTGTGTTTGGGACACATCATTCACTAAACCCTAAACCTCAACTAAATCGTGTATTAAATAACGTGGAAATTGAGGTGACTAAACTGCTTGGAGTAACCGTAGATTGTAAACTGTCATGGTCAAAACATATTGATACAACAGTAGCTAAGAAAGGGAGAAGTCTGTTCTACCTTCTTAACAGCACTATCAACAAGGCAGGTCCTACAGGCCCTAGTTTTGTCACACCTGGACTACTGTTCAGTCGTGTGGTCAGGTGCCACAAAAAGGGACAGGGCAGCACGGCTGGCCATTGGATGTACACAGAGAGCTAATATTAATAATATCCATGTCAAAATCTCCTGGCTGAAAGTGGAGGAGAGATTGACTTCATCACTACTTTTATTTATGACAGGTATTGACATGTTGAATGCACTGAGCTGTCTGTCTAAACTACTGGTGCACAGCTCAGACACCCATGCATACACCACAAGACAAGCCACACGAGGTCTCTTCACAGTCCAGAACAGACTATGGGAAAAGCACAGAACTACATAGAGCCATGACTACATGGAACTCTATTCCACATCAAGTAACTGATGCCAGCAGTAAAATTTGATTTCAAAAAACAGATAAAAACACACCTTATGGAACAGCGGGGACTGTGAAGCAACAAACATATGCATAGACACATGCATACACATACACGATAACATACGCACTATACACACACCTACACATGGATTTTGTATTGTAGATATGTGGTAGTGGTGGAGTAGGGTCCTGAGGGCACACAGTGTGTTGTGAAACATGTGACTGTATTATAATGCTTTTAAAATTGTATAACTGCCTTAATTTTGCTGGACCCCAGGAAGAGTAGCTGCTGCCTTGACAGCAGTTAATGGAGATCCATAATAAATCCAAATCCAAACGCCATCACAACAACAGCAGAGTTGGCTATAGCACATACAGTATGGCTTTGAGGCTACTGAAGCCATCTTGGGCACAGTCATGTGGCGAAGGTCAGGTCCCTTGAGTGTGTGACTTCTCAGAAAGTTCCAGATGGATTGGGCCATAAGGCTGTACAGTGAGCATGTAGTGGTGGCTGGTGGTGCTCACTCTGCTCCACACTCAGCTTTCATCTGGCTCTTTGATCCCAAGCAGCAGCTGTCCATCTGGGGAGAGCCTGGCAGATATGTGGGGCAGCCTGGACAGACACGAGGTGTTGCACAGCTCCTCTGCTGATACGTAGCGCTCACAGTGGCAACTGATGAGGAGAGAGACTGTAAGCTACTGAGTTGGAAGTAGGAGGGATTTATATAGTCTACTATACATCATGGAATAGATTCATATAAAATAGATCTGCTTATACACAAATACGACTGTAATATAACTGAGCAGACACTTTTATCCAAAGTGACTTACAGGGAGTGCATACAGTACATAGTAAGTATATGTGATCCCTGCAGGAACTGAACCAACGACCTTGTGTTGCGAGCACCACACGCTTACCAACTGAGTCACACAGGACGGTTGGTAAAAGGACACTGGACGACTGTAACATTGAACAATATTACAGTTAATTCAATAGACCAGAGATAGTTTTGAATAAGCCAACAGTAAATATAACAGAAATATTTGACATGGACATGTGGTCCTCTGTAGCTCAGTGGGAAGAGCATGGCGCTTACAACACCAGGATGTTCGATTCCCGGGACCACCCATACATAAAGATGTATGCGCACATGACTGTAAGTCTCTTTGGATAAAAGTATCTGCTAAATGGCATATGTTATACTATATTACGTTGACAGAGTACTCACATGCCCATCTCCACATCCAGACTCCCTTCCTGAGGTCCACAAGTGATGTTACAGGAGTGATGAGACAGGGAGACATACTCTCTGGACGCAGCAAGATGCACCTGTTCCGCATTGCAGCGCTTGTTCACCTACAGTACAGAGATCAGAGAGGGTTCCTACTCCTATTCCCTCCATTAGTTCAGCAGGATACAAACATGCGCTCACAAGGAACAGTCAAAGGAGCTGATCGTGGACTACAGGAAAAGGCGGGCCGAACAGGCCCCCATTAACATCAACGGGGCTGTAGTGGAGCGGGTCGAGAGTTTCAAGTTCCTTGGTGTCCACATCACCAACAAACTATCATGGTCCAAACACACCAAGACAGTCGTGAAGAGGGCACGACAAAACCTTTTCCCCCTCAGGAAACTGAAAAGATTTGGCATGGGTCCCCAGATCCTCAAAAAGTAATACAGCTGCACCATCGAGAGCATCCTGACTGGTTGCATCACCACCTGGTTTGGTATCTGCTCGGCATCCGACCGTAAGGCGCTACAGAGGGTACTGTCTATGGCCCAGTACATCACTGGAGCCAAGCTTCCTGCCATCCAGGACCTATATACTAGGCGGTGTCAGAGGAAAGCCCAACATTGCCAAAGACTCCAGTCACCTTAGTCATTCTCTGCTACCACACGGCAAGCGGTACCGGAGCACCAAGTCTAGGACCAAAAGGCTCCTTAACAGCTTCTACCCCCAAGCCATAAGACTGCTGAACAATTCATCAAATGGCCACCAGGTTATTTACATTGACACTCACCCCCCATTTGTATTTTACACTGCTGCTACTTGCTGTTTATTGTCTATGCATAGTCACTTTACCCCTACCTACATGTACAAATTACCTTGACTAACCTGTAATCCCGCACATTGACTCGGTACCCCTTGTATATAGCCTCATCATAGTTATTTTATTCTGTTACATTTTACAATGCTTTACTTTAGTTAATTTGGTAAATATTTTCTTAACTCTTTCTTGAACTGCACTGTTGGTTAAGTAAGCATTTCACGGAAAGGTTTACACGGTATATTCGGCGCAGGTGACAAATAAAGTTTGATTTGATTCTAAAACATGACAAGTGTCATGTGTGGTTACATTTGTATCCGAGCAGCCAAACACAGATGCATCCGACTACACTGATTGCTGAATCTAACCTCAGGCTGGCAGTCCAGTTCACTGTCAGAGCTGGAGCTCTTGAAATCCAGATCGCTGTAGAAAATAGCCAGTTTGAAAACAGACAGAAGCCATCTGAGTGCTGGAAAGCACTGTTCTTCCAAGTGCAGGAAGAGGCGCCTGTGGTATAAGAAGATAAAAGTCAAGTTGTGACACGTAGGCTGCATTTACACAGGCAGCCCAATTCTGATATTATTATTGGTAATTGATTGGTCAAAAGGCCAATTAGTGGTAAAAAAAAGATAAGAATTGGGCTGTCTGTGTAATCGCAGCCTTATTGAAGCAGACTTTCGAACTTATATGAGGCAACATCAAATGTAAGTTATATATTATATTTAGGGCCCTGTGTTTTGGACAATCATGTCCCATGACCTTTACTTAAAGCTTTGTCACATGACCTTCATTTAAAGCTTCATCAAACTGTCCCCTTTTCTTTTTATGTCAGACGGTCCAGCACTATCCTCAGACAATTGCTTACATTTTTTATTACATTTTTCATTTCTGGAAAAGGCTCAAATAAAAGGTTGTCAGAGGGGTTCAGAACGTTTCAGATGCCTCATTGCCCTAAACTCCTCCCTTTCATAATTAGCAACAGAGGACATGGAAAGTATATTATGTCCCATAGTGCAGTTAATGTACAGTGAGGGAAAAAAGTATTTGATCCCCCGCTGATTTTGTACGTTTGCCCACTGACAAAGAAATGATCAATCTATAATTTTAATGGTAGGTTAATTTGAACAGTGAGAGACAGAATAACAACAAAAAAATCCAGAACAACGCATGTCATAAATTGATTTGCATTTTAATGAGGGAAATAAGAATTTTACCCCTTCTCAATCAGAAAGATTTCTGGCTCCCAGGTGTCTTTTACACAGGTAACGAGCTGAGATTAGGAGCACACTCTTAAAGGGAGTGCTCCTAATCTCAGCTTGTTACCTGTATAAAAGACCCCTGTCCACAGAAGCAATCAATCAATCAGATTCCAAACTCTCCACCATGGCCAAGACCAAAGAGCTCTCCAAGGATGTCAGGGACAAGATTGTAGACCTACACAAGGCTGGAATGGGCTACAAGACCATCGCCAAGCAGCTTGGTGAGAAGGTGACAACATTTGGTGCGATTATTCGCAAATGGAAGAAACACAAAAGAACTGTCAATTTCCCTCGGCCTGGGGCTCCATGCAAGATCTCACCTCGTGGAGTTGCAATGATCATGAGAACGGTGAGGAATCAGCCCAGAACTACACGGGAGGATCTTGCCAATGATCTCAAGGCAGCTGGGACCATAGTCACCAAGAAAACAATTGGTAACACACTACGCCGTGAAGGACTGAAATCCTGCAGCGCCCGCAAGGTCCCTCTGCTCAAGAAAACACATATAGATGCCCGTCTGAAGTTTGCCAATGAACATCTGAATGATTCAGAGGACAACTGGGTGAAATTGTTCTGGTCAGATGAGACCAAAATGGAGCTCTTTGGCATCAACTCAAATCGCTGTATATGGAGGAGGAGGAATGCTGCCTATGACCCCAAGAACACCATCCCCACCGTCAAACATGGAGATGGAAACATTATGCTTTGGGGGTGTTTTCCTGCTAAAGGGACAGGACAACTTCACCGCATCAAAGGGACGATGGACGGGGCCATATACCGTCAAATCTTGGGTGATCCTGCAGCTACCCATGTCAAGATCGGTTGATTGATCGTTAGATCTCTAAATAATAAGTTGTTCATATGCAATGATTTTATTATTTGTAATGACATTGATATTTTCAAGCTAACTGAGACTTGGCTTAAACTTGAGGATTTTAGTTCTCTAAATGAAACTACCCCTCCATCCATTTCTTATCTACAGAAATCAAGGCCGTCTGGCTATGGTGGTGGGGTAGCCGTCATTCATAGAGACAAGTTTATATGTAGCCCTGTGTCATGTGGCAAGTTTTCCTTACTTGAGAGCCTTATATTTTGCCACCTTGTATATTTTAGTATACCACCCTCCTAAACATAATAGTTTGTTCATACAGAATTCTCTGACCTGCTTTCTTTGGTTAAATATGACAGGGTTATTATTCTTGGAGATCGAAACATTCATGTGTGTTGCCCAAACAATGCACTAGCAGGGGAGTTTCTTAACCTGTTAGAATCATTTAACTTGTGCTACATGCCACAAGGCCTACACACAGCAAAGGCCATACTCTTGATATTGTGCTGTCCTATGGTCTGAATATTGATAACTTGGAAACTATTGATGTTAACACTGACCATCTCAGTATTGTTTTTAAAATGCATTATCATCCTCCTAAAATGTCTTTCCCCACTCGCTCTCGTGTCATTAACTCCACAAATGCTAGTAAATTTACAAATGCTTTTCTATTCCCTACCACTGATCCTGTTCTTTGTCTTCACACCGATAATTTGGTGAACAGTTTCGATGACATACACTATATATACAAAAGTTTGTAGACACACCTTTGAATAAGTGGATTCGGCTATTTCAGCCACACAGGTGTAGAAAATCGAGCAAACAGCTATGCAATCTCCATAGAGAAGCATTGGCAGTAGAACAGCCTTACTGAAGAGCTCAGTGACTTTCAACTTGGCACCATTATAGGATGCAACCTTTCCAACAAGTCAGTTCTTCAAATTTCTGCCCTGCTAGAACTGCCCCAGTCACCTGACAGTGCTGTTATTATTAAATGGAAACTTCTAGAAACAACAATGACTCAGCCGCGAAGTGGTAGGCCACACAAGCTCACAGAACAGGACCGCCGAGTGCTGAAGCACGTAGTGTGTAAAAATCACCTGTCCTCAGGTTGCAACGCTCACTACTGAGTTCCAAAAACTGTCTCTGGAAGCAACGTCAGCACAAGAACTGTTCGTCGGGAGCTTCATGAAATGGGTTTCCATGGCCGAGTAGCCGCACACAAGCCTAAGATCACCATGCACAATGCCAAGCATCGGCTGGATTCGTGTAAAGCTCGCCGCCATTGAAACGTGTTCTCTGTAGGCTTGAATCACGCTTCACCATCTGGCAGTCCGACGGACGAATCTGGGTTTGGCGGATGCCAGGAGAACGCTACCTGTTCCAATGCATAGTGCCAACTGTAAAGTTTGGTGGAGGAGGAATAATGGTCTGGGGCTGTTTTTCATGGTTCGGGCTAGGCCCCTTAGTTTCAGTGAAGGGAAATCTTAACACTACAGCATACAATCACATTCTAGACAAAACTTTGTGGCAACAGTTTGGGGAAGGGCCTTTGTTGTTTCAGCATGACAATGCCACCGTGCATAAAATAAGGTCCATACTGAAATGGTTTGTCGAGATCAGTGTGGAAGAACTTGACTGGCCTGTACAAAGCCCTGACCTCATCGAACACCTTTGGGATGAATTGGAACGCCGACTGCGAGCCAGGCTAATTGTCCACCATCAATGCTCGACCTCACTAATGCTCTTGTGGCCGAATGGAAGCAAGTACCAGCAGAAATGTTCCAACATCTAGTGGAAAGCCTTCCCAGAAGAGTGGAGGCTGTTATAGCAGCAAAGGGTGGGGATGGGGGGGGGCAACCCCATATTAATGCCCATGATTTTGGAATGAGATGTTCGATGAGCAGATGTCCACATACTTTTGGCCATGTAGTGTATGTCAGGCTACTTTAGACTCAGTTGCACCAGTTAAAATCAATAATACATTTTCTGCCAGTGTCTCATCCTGGTTAAATAACCACATGTGCGCTTTAAAAAGTGAAATTCGAAAGGCATAACTAAAATGGAAGGCCTGCAAACGTCTAAGTATTCTACGAGAAATTTCAATGTTGCTATTCAAGATGCAAGAGCTAACTACTTATCTATCGTGATCTCTGAGCACTCCCACAACTCGAAAATTCACTTTTCTCAGTGAAAATGGATGACACAGTATTGTCCCAAGCACCTATTCACTATGGTGTCCCTCAGGGGTAAATTCTGGGCCCCATCCTTTTTTCCTTGTATATGGTTCCCTTTTTTGAGATCATCCGCAGTCATAAAATTCAGTTTTACTGCTATGCGGATAACACACAGCTCTATTTACAAATAAGACCCAGTGACCAAAGCCAGCGTAGCTAACCTTCACAAGTGTCTTGCTGAAATCAAATGTTGGCTGTCTGACAATTTTCTTCAGCTCAATGATAAAAAATCTGAGGTTGTATTTGGCCCCTACCTTGCTAGAATTCAGATTGTAGATAATCTTGGTCATTTGTCCACAAATGTAAAGTAAACGGCCAGAAACCTTGGTGTCTTCTTTAACCCTGACCTAAACATCAAGCTGCATGTACAAAATCACTCCATCGTCTACAGTGAGGTTTAACAGGCACCAGGAAATGTAACCATATCACACCTATTTTCTATGGCTACCAGTCACTTTGAGAATAGATTTACAAACTATATTAATCACATTTAAGGCTAGGCTTGGTTTAGCCCCATCCTATATCTCAGATCTTTCACCTCGCTGTGAGAATGTTGGCTGAATGGTATATGTGAGGGGAGGTATGCCCCTGTCAGTCCAATGTCATTCCTGGAGAAAACAATTCTGCATGTAATAATATAGTCACAATTCAGAATAGGGAACACATATTGAGGTAGTATGCCCTAATAAGTCCCACATTGAGACAGCTTACTAAGAATCGGTTTATTGCGTAACTTGCTCTTTATTAACTATAAATATGCCTTTATCATAGTTAATAATTAGGTTATTAAAGATTGGCCAGTATTACATGACTTATAATGTTTGAATAACAAATCACTTAAATAAGGCCTAATATTTGGCTAATAAGACCTAATAAAGGCCTTTAAGCTACTTATATACATACTTATAAACTACAAATTAGTGGTTAACATGTGTAAAATAAAGTGTTACCATTATTATTATTGTTACTTTTATTATCATTATTATTATTAAAATCTAGCTAATGTGACATGATAGTCCAAAACACATGGCCCTAATTATGTTACACAAAAATGCACACATACACACAAACACACAAAGGGTAAGGAGTTGTTCCTGGTCTGGTCACGTGATCAGGAAAAACTCCCGGCCCTTAGTGTAGTACGCCTGTTGGATCAGGCTTTGGGGTGCAGTAGAGGAACATGCTCTCTGGGCAGCCAGATGGTTGACGGTATCAGGTGGACATTGGTAGCAGTCCTCCAGGTGTTCAGCTCTGGAGAGATTAGCAAAATAATCAGGGGGGGGGGGCAAGGGACAGGACTGGATGAGCCCAGCAGATACACATAGCCCAGGGGACAGGGGTTGCTGTGGTAGTGCTCTGTCCCTGATGGACAGAAAATATTGGACAGCTTTACGGTTAGGAAGCCTTCGAAATCAAGAAAGATGAAACGTGTGATGGATGAAGAAAGAAGAATGGAGGGATAACGGAATGTTGAAAAAATTGATAAAGAAAAGGCTTGAAGAATGGATAGATGTATGGATGGAAGGAATGGATGGAAAGAAGATGACGGTATGATAGATGGATGATGGTTGGTTGGATTCATTTAAGTAGGCAAGAAGGTATGAGCCTAGTACGAACCATCCTGATCTCACAAGCTTACATTCTGTTTCGCTACACGGTAGACAGGGATGGTTCGTACGAGGCTAAGAAAGTATAGATGGATAGATAAAACTTTGAAAGATGGGTGGATCAGTGAAAAATTGGAAGGATGAATGAGGGTTGGAAGGATGAATGAATGGATAAAGAAGGGTTGAAAAGATGGATGGATTGTGGAAAGCATTGCTAAATCTTGCTAAAGCAATCACGCTAAACTAAAAGTAACACAAACAGCTAACCTGGAGGGCAGTGGTACCCTGGTGGGCAGGTGAGACAGTGAGGGTGGGGGTCGGTAGGTCCCTGCCTCACACAGCCCACAGCTGCTCTCCTGGGAGGCTCTGGGGCCACTGGTGTTGAGAGGCACAGAGCCCCCCCCCCCCCCCCCCCACACACACAGGACAGCATGGCAGAGCTGTTGGCAGGACATTAGAAGGGAAACGTGCAACTGTGGAATGACAAATTATCAGATTTTAAATGTTATCTTCAAAGTAAATCTATGATGTTATGGCATAAATGTAATATACATCTTACTGTTTGTCATGTTAAGGACCATAATGAATGTGCCTAGGAACAGGGGTAAGTATTACATTATGGTTTTAAGTTTGGTTTGGTGTGTTGTATGTGTTAGATCCCTCTAGACAGAGGTAGCCTTCAGGACAGATTTTAGATTCTGCAGTCTGGGGCCCACAGTAGGAGTCAGCCTTATACAGCCTCTCTGAGACCGCACCTGGCCAACATACATGCATGCACGCACGCACACACACACCCACACTCAATTACTACATCAGGAAAAATTTGGCGCCCTCACACTTATTAGGGCCTGGGGCTTTCCTTAATCAGATCTTTTGGTCAGAAAAAAACGACTTAACTAGGGCCTGGAGTTTTCCCAAGTCATGAAAAACTCCTGGTTCTATGACATTACATTCCTTCATACATCATTACCTACCAGGGGCCCACTGGTACGAAGGTCTACAGGAGATTCCAGCAATGTTGGGCTGCCCTGTGGACATGGGGTCAGGGCAGTAGGTGCCCCCTGCAAATGGCTCACACTGACTGGCAGCTGCCGCCCCAGTAGCCCGGGGGACAGGGGTAGCCAGAGTAATCTGTAAGACCTGAAAAAACAACCCAGGCAGAGCAAGCACTGTAAAAGTATACTGGTGATTTGAGCAGAATGATTACAATACAGCTTTATTCAAATGCAAATCCAAAGTGGTCGGAAGATAATGTATGCCGTTTGTCAAGGAAAGTAAATGGATTACCATAGTTATATGTAAATCCACAGGGTACTCATTTGTGTTGTCTCAGGAAAATGTGTTTTAGATTCCCCCTTATTATAGCTCATTACCCGCCTCTGCTCTCCTATTTCATAACTTAAACAAATGTTGTCTTTCCCGAAGGAACTCAATGAAGAAGAATGCATTATTGTGTCTAATAGCGGAAACTTGCCTTCTGCATTACTCCAAACCCCGGAAAGACACATACACATACAGAGGTTGGAGAGGTTGGAGCAGGGCAGCCGTACTATGGCACCCATTGAGCAGTTTAGGGTTTTAGTGGCTTGATCAAATACATAAAGGCAGGAGATGGCATGTAGGACAAGATTTTTTGCTTTTCAGACATTTTCCCTGCGAAATGTTTTCCCTGTCAGACATTTTTTCTCTGTCCAACCGGCAACCCTCAGGTTGCTAGCCCACTTTTTTTAACCCCTAGGCTACCTGCCGCCCCAATGCTACAGTAATGGCACAGTAATAGTATGGTAAGATATTGAAGTGTAAGGTGTTTCAGTCTGACCTGTAGAGTTACAGTAGGATCCAGGGAGACAGGAGTGGCAGTCCCCATTGCTGGCTGTCCCGGGGGTGGATCTGTAGGTGAATATTGGACATGCCCTGGGTCCCGCCCCTCCTTCGTAATCACTACTAGCCACCCCATCACAGTAGTGACCAACAGGACACAGGTACCGGACAGTGTCACCTGTAGAAGAGTTTAATGGAATTCTAAAAATGCCTAGTTCATGGACAAAATACTAAGGGTGTCTCACAGAAGTGGGTTCAAATACTATACTGAACAAAAATATGAACGCAACATAAAACAATTTCAAAGATTTTACTGAGTTACAGTTCATATAAGGAAATCAGTCAATTGAAATAAATTCCTTAGGCCCTAATCTATGGGTTTCACAGGACTTTGCAGGGGTACTGCCATCGGTGGGCCTGAAAGGATATAGCCCCACCCACTTGGGAGGCAGGCCCACCAATCAGAATCACTATTTCCTCACAAAAGGGCTTCATTACAGACAGAAATACTCCTCAGTTTCATCAGCTGTCCGGGTGGCTGGTCTCAGATGATCCCGCAGGTGAAGAAGCTGGATGTGGAGGTCCTGGGCTGGCGTGGTTACATGTGGTCTGTGGTTGTGAGGCCGGTTGGACGTTTTTACAAATTCTCTAAAACAACGTTGGAGGTGGCTTACTGTAGAAAAATGAACATTCAATTCTCTGAAAACAGCTCTGGTGGACATTCCTGCAGTCAGCATGCCAATTGCCCGCTCCAGCAAAACTTGAGACATGCGTGGCATTGTGTTTTGTGACAAAACTGCACATTTTAGAGTGGCCTTTTATAGTCCCCAGCACAAGGTGCACCTATGTAATGATCATGCTGTTTAATCAGCTTCTTGATATGCCACACCTGTCAAGTGGATAGATTATCGTAGCAAAGGAGAAATGCTCACTAACAGGGATGTAAACACATTTGTGCACAAAATTGGAGAGAAATAAGCTTTTTGTGCATATGGACAATTTCTGGCATCTTTTATTTCAGCTCATGAAACATGGGACCAACACTTTACATGTTGCATTTATATTTTTGTTCAGTATATTTGAAATAATAAAAAAATATTTAACTGCGCTAGATTGAGCTGCCTGTTGCAATGGAACCAATATAAAAGTCCCAAAAGTGCAAACCCCGCCCATCCACCAGGCAGACTAGAGCAAACTCTCCAAGTAGTTGAAAGATCTCAAATATTATTTGATCCTAGGTCTGGTGTCTCATAGTACAACATGTCTTTGAATTCCAATGTTGTGATTAAAATGGGAAGAAAGAATAAGCATTATAAGGCATCATTATTATTTGGCGTTATAATTACCTTTTTTGCACCAGTGCTGTGGTGGACAAGGCAGACAATCATGGATATTGGCTGCTCCAGGTTAAACTCTGATGGTGTTGTCACGGCAGACTTCAGGCTTCTCTGTACCTTCTGGACAGTAGAATCCAGAGACAACAAACACTACAAATTATTACACATTAAAATTGACACTCAGACCTGTATGACCAAGTACTGTAACAACAAACGTCGAACACAGGAACTCCAAAATCGTAAGCCAAACTCTCTCATATACAATAAATGGCCAATAAATTACACCCCTGTAATGATCTTGGACTTTGAAATAATACATTGTATGTTATCCTGTAACAACTCATAAGTGACCCACTTGCTGAACAAGGGCTGGCACACTGCATTCCCCATTCACACTGGCTCCAGTTGGAGTGAGGCCCCTGTGGTGTGAACTTAGAGCTGCCAGACATACACAGATACCCTGCTGCACAACGGCCCTGGATCTTACCAGCCCTACAGTTAGAATAGTTACAGTACATTATTAATAACCATGGCCCATATCCATAAAGCATCTCACAGTATGAATGCTGATCTAGGATCTGTCCATATAATATTATTCATTTGATCCAAAAGGCTAAACTGATCCCAGATCAGCACTCCTACTCTGAAACGTTTTGTGGCTACAGGCACAGGGATCATCAACTCGATTCAGCCGCGGAGTGAGGCGAGCAGGACAGGGCTCACATTAGGGCAGAAGAAGGCATAGGGCGTCATGGAGAAGTCAAAATGGGCAGTAGAAGCCAGCAGTACACAGGCCACTGGGGGAGGCCCTCAATGGAACAGTAGTGTCCAGTGGTCAGGTGGAGCAGCTGTCTATGGATAACCCACCTGTTGGATAACAGTAACAAAAGACATTCACAGTCTTACATTAATTTAGCATTATTCAGATCACATCTTTGAATAAAGGCATTATGCCGCCATGAGCCAGAGAGCATTCAGATGATTGTTGACTCCTGATAAATGCATGTCATTTAGCACTAAAGCAGAACATGGTGATATCAGGAGTGAGTAAAAAAAAGGGTGTGTATCTGATTTGTAAAGGCACACACTAAGGCACTGCATCACAGTTTCCTGTTTCCTGTTTCCGGTCACAACTTGCAGACTTGTTTACGCTGTTGTGCGTTTTTGTTGCCGTTTTTACTTTGCTACCTGACGGTTTTTACTTTTCATTACCGTATATTTTTACTTTTTCCCTCACTCAACTTTTTTTTCATTCAACTTTCCTACCCCGGAGGTTTTATCTGGACATGGTTCGTCAGGACTTCAAACAGCCGAAGCTAAGTAACATTAACATGATGCCTTCTAATTGCAGTCGTTGTACTCATAATATACAGGAGAACGATCGCCTTACGGCAAGAATAGCTGTGCTGCAAGCCCAGCTTCAGACGCAATCGTTAGGCAAGGGTCATTTCAGTGTAGGAAAGGATGAAACAGCGTCTGTGCCACCAGTAAGTACAGATAGTAACGTTAGTATAAACCCCCTCGCACGGTCCCCGCAGCCGGACATCTTTCTCATGGCTTCTGGAGGGAAACGCTGTAGGAATGCTCAACCGGTGTCGCTTATTCAGCCGACAGAAACTTTCAACCGGTTCTCCCCGTTAAGCGAGTCGGAGTCGGAGGCCGAGACTTCTCTGGTCTCTGCTCCTCCCGTTGTGGGGTCTGAGACGCCGACGGCTCCCACCATTAGCTCTGACAAATTGAAAACCCTAGTCATTGGCGACTCCATTACCCGCAGTATTAGACTTAAAACTAATCATCCAGCGATCATACACTGTTTACCAGGGGGCAGGGCTACCGACGTTAAGGCTAATCTAAAGACGGTGCTGGCTAAAGCTAAAACTGGCGAGTGTAGAGAGTATAGAGATATTGTTATCCACGTCGGCACCAACGATGTTAGGATGAAACAGTCAGAGGTCACCAAGCGCAATATAGCTTCAGCGTGTAAATCAGCTAGAAAGATGTGTCGGCATCGAGTAATTGTCTCTGGCCCCCTCCCAGTTAGGGGGAGTGATGAGCTCTACAGCAGAGTCTCACAACTCAATCGCTGGATGAAAACTGTTTTCTGCCCCTCCCAAAAGATAGAATTTGTAGATAACTGGCCCTCTTTCTGGGATTCACCCACAAACAGGACCAAGCCTGGCCTGCTGAGGAGTGACGGACTCCATCCTAGCTGGAGGGGTGCTCTCATCTTATCTACGAACATAGACAGGGCTCTAACTCCTCTAGCTCCACAATGAAATAGGGTGCAGGCCAGGCAACAGGCTGTTAGCCAGCCTGCCAGCTTAGTGGAGTCTGCCACTAGCACAGTTAGCGTAGTCAGCTTAGCCTTCCCCATTGAGACCGTGTCTGTGCCTCGATCTTGGTTGGGCAAAATTAAAAATGGCGGTGTTCGCTTCAGTAATCTTACTAGTATAAAGACCTCCTCCATTCCTGCCATTATTGAAAGAGATTGTGATACTTCACATCTCAAAATTGGGTTACTTAATGTTAGATCCCTCACTTCCAAGGCAGTTATAGTCAATGAACTAATCACTGATCATAATCTTGATGTGATTGGCCTGACTGAAACATGGCTTAAGCCTGATGAATTTACTGTGTTAAATGAGGCCTCACCCCCTGGTTACACTAGTGACCAAACCCCCCGTGCATCCGGCAAAGGCGGAGGTGTTGCCAACATTTACGATAGCAAATTTCAATTTACAAAAAAAAAAACAATGACGTTTTCGTCTTTTGAGCTTCTAGTCATGAAATCTATGCAGCCTACTCAATCACTTTTTATAGCTACTGTTTACAGGCCTCCTGGGCCATATGCAGTGTTCCTTACTGAGTTCCCTGAATTCCTATCGGATCTTGTAGTCATAGCAGATAATATTCTAATTTTTGGTGACTTTAACATTCACATGGAAAAGTCCACAGACCCACTCCAAAAGGCTTTCGGAGCCATCATCGACTCAGTGGGTTTTGTCCAACATGTCTCTGGACCTACTCACTGCCACAGTCATACTCTGGACCTAGTTTTGTCCCATGGAATAAATGTTGTGGATCTTAATGTTTTTCCTCATAATCCTGGATTATCGGACCACCATTTTATTGCGTTTACAATTGCAACAAATAATCTGCTCAGACCCCAACCAAGGAAGATTAAAAGTCGTGCTATAAATTCTCAGACAACCCAAAGATTCCTTGATGCCCTTCCAGACTCCCTCTGCCTACCCAAGGACGTCAGAGGACAAGAATCAGTTAACCACCTAACCGAGGAACTCAATTCAACCTTGCGCAATACCCTAGATGCAGTTGCACCCCTAAAAATTAAAAACATCTGTCATAAGAAACTAGCTCCCTGGTATACAGAAAATACACGAGCTCTGAAGCAAGCTTCCAGAAAATTGGAACGGAAATGGCGCCACACTAAACTGGAAGTCTTCCGACTAGCTTGGAAAGACAGTACCGTGCAGTATCGAAGAGCCCTCACTGCTGCACGATCATCCTATTTTTCCAACTTAATTGAGGAAAATAAGAACAATCCGAAATTTCTTTTTGACACTGTCGCAAAGCTAACTAAAAAGCAGCATTCGCAAATGGAGGATGGCTTTCACTTCAGCAGTAATAAATTTATGAACTTTTTTGAGGAAAAGATCATGATCATTAGAAAGCAAATTACGGACTCCTCTTTAAATCTGTGTATTCCTCCAGGGCTTCATTGTCCAGAGTCTGCACAACTCTGCCAGGACCTTGGCTCAAGGGAGATACTAAAGTGTTTTAGTACTATATCTCTTGACACAATGATGAAAATAATCATGGCCTCCAAACCCTCAAGCTGCATACTGGACCCTATTCCAACTAAACTACTGAAAGAGCTGCTTCCTGTGCTTGGCCCTCCTATGTTGAACATAATAAACGGCTCTCTATCCACCGGATGTGTACCAAGCTCACTAAAAGTGGCAGTAATAAAGCCTCTCTTGAAAAAGCCGAATCTTGACCCAGAAATTATAAAAAACTATCGGCCTATATCGAATCTTCCATTCCTCTCAAAAATTTTAGAAAAAGTTGTTGCGCAGCAACTCACTGCCTTCCTGAAGACAAACAATGTATACGAAACGCTTCAGTCTGGTTTTTAGACCCCATCATAGCACTGAGACTGCACTTGTGAAGGTGGTAAATGACCTTTTAATGACGTCAGACCGAGGCTCTGCATCTGTCCTCATGCTCCTAGATCTTAGTGCCGCTTTTGATACCATCGATCACCACATTCTTTTGGAGAGATTGGAAACCCAAATTGGTCTACATGGACAAGTTCTGGCCTGGTTTAGATCTTATCTGTCGGAAAGATATCAGTTTGTCTCTGTGAATGGTTCGTCCTCTGACAAATCAATTGTAAATTTCGGTGTTCCTCAAGGTTCCGTTCTAGGACCACTATTGTTTTCACTATATATTTTACCTCTTGGGGATGTCATTCGAAAACATAATGTTACATTTCACTGCTATGCGGACGACACACAGCTGTACATTTCAATGAAACATGGTGAAGCCCCAAAATTGCCCTCGCTAGAAGCCTGTGTTTCAGACATAAGGAAGTGGATGGCTGCAAATTTTCTACTTTTAAACTCGGACAAAACAGAGATGCTTGTCCTAGGTCCCAAGAAACAAAGAGATCTTCTGTTGAATCTGACAATTAATCTGGATGGTTGTACAGTCGTCTCAAATAAAACTGTGAAGGACCTCGGCGTTACTCTGGACCCTGATCTCTCTTTTGAAGAACATATCAAGACTGCTTCAAGGACAGCTTTTTTCCATCTACGTAACATTGCAAAAATCAGAAACTTTCTGTCCAAAAATGACGCAGAAAAATTAATCCATGCTTTTGTTACTTCTAGGCTCGACTACTGCAATGCTCTACTTTCCGGTTACCCGGATAAAGCACTAAACAAACTTCAGTTAGTGCTAAATACGGCTGCTAGAATCCTGACTAGAACCAAAAAATTTGATCATATTACTCCAGTGCTAGCTTCCCTACACTGGCTTCCTGTTAAGGCAAGGGCTGATTTCAAGGTTTTACTGCTAACCTACAAAGCATTACATGGGCTTGCTCCTACCTATCTTTCCGATTTGGTCCTGCCGTACATACCTACACGTACGCTACGGTCACAAGACGCAGGCCTCCTAATTGTCCCTAGAATTTCTAAGCAAACGGCTGGAGGTAGGGCTTTCTCCTATAGAGCTCCATTTTTATGGAATGGTCTGCCTACCCATGTGAGAGACGCAGACTCAGTCTCAACCTTTAAGTCTTTACTGAAGACTTATCTCTTCAGTAGGTCCTATGATTAAGTATAGTCTGGCCCAGGAGTGTGAAGGTGAACGGAAAGGCTGGAGCAACGAACCGCCCTTGCTGTCTCTGCCTTGTCGGTTCCCCTCTTCCCACTGGGATTCTCTGCCTCTAACCCTTTTACAGGGGCTGAGTCACTGACTTACTGGTGTTCTTCCATGCCGTCCATGGGAGGGGTGCGTCACTTGAGTAGGTTGAGCCACTGACGTGGTCTTCCTGTCTGGGTTGGCGCCCCCCCCTTGGGTTGTGCCGTGGCGGACATCTTTGTGGGCTATACTCGGCCTTGTCTTCGGACGGTAAGTTGGTGGTTGTAGATATCCCTCTAGTGGTGTGGGGGCTGTGCTTTGGCAAAGTGGGTGGGGTTATATCCTGCCTGTTTGGCCCTGTCCGGGGGTATCATCGGATGGGGCCACAGTGTCTTCTGATCCCTCCTGTCTCAGCCTCCAGTATTTATGCTGCAGTAGTTTATGTGTCGGGGGGCTAGGGTCAGTCTGTTACATCTGGAGTATTCTCTTGTCTTATCCGGTGTCCTGTGTGAATGTAAATATGCTCTCTCTAATTCTCTCTTTCTTTCTTTCTTTCTTTCTCTCGGAGGACCTGAGCCCTAGGACTACCTGGCATGATGACTCCTTGCTGTCCCCAGTCCACCTGGCCATGCTGCTGCTCCAGTTTCAACTGTTCTGCCTGCGGCTACGGAACCCTGACCTGTTCACCGGACGTGCTTGTTGCACCCTCGACAATTACTATGATTATTATTATTTGACCATGCTGGTCATTTACGAACATTTTAACATCTTGACCATGTTCTGTTATAATATCCACCCGGCACAGCCAGAAGAGGACTGGCCACCCCTCATAGCCTGGTTTCTCTCTAGGTTTCTTCCTAGGTTTTTGGCCTTTCTCAGGAGTTTTTCCTAGGGAGTTTTTCCCAGCCACCGTGCTTCTTTCACATGCATTGCTTGCTGTTTGGGGTTTTAGGCTGGGTTTCTGTACAGCACTTTGAGATTTCAGCTGATGTACGAAGGGCTATATAAATAAATTTGATTTGATTTGATTTGACATGAGTCGACTGTCTCAAAAAAAAACTTTTTTTTTACCACAACCTAATCTATGACTTAGAATGAAGTTAATTGAATCCCTTTCGGGAAAATGCACCACAACCTAATCTATGACTTCAAATGAAGTTAATTGAATCCCTTTCGGGAAAATGCTCTTTGCGTCTTCCGTCAAACAAGCATTTAATTACTATACATGAAGGGCCGGTTTCCCAGACACAGACAAATAACTCAAAATTCAGCTCTATTTCAAAATATAACTTTTTCCAAGAATAACAGCGCTGAAAGCACTCGTGGCAACATTGCTCAGGCTACTAAGCAAAGACTGGTAAAATAATACAACTTAAAATATGCTATTCTGTACATTTTTTCTTAAGACCTGCCAAAACAAAATTATTATGGACTTCTTTGGGATTGATTTAACTATTGAACTGTGGTATTTCAGTGTTTTTATGTGTTTATTCACATAATTGCCTAAGGCAGGGTTACCCAACTGGCAGCCTGCGGGTGTTTTATTTGCCCACCAAGTTTTCTTTGTTTGTTGAATTTTCATTGTTGGATATAAAAAATTATAAAAACACCAGAAAATCAGCTTCAAGTGATTTTAATTTGGGAACTCTGTTCCCAAGTATTTCCACGAATAATAGAGAAACACGTGATCATAAACAAACGTAAGCAAGGTTTGAAATGATTATGTTTTATTCCAATATTATATCTGTCTGGGCTTCTACAAATTATTTGTAATTATGCCCCCCGACTATCCGCTTAAGAAAAAATCGGCCCGCGGCTGAATCTAGTTGATGATCCCTAGCCTACAGAAAAAAATCATGAAAATGCCATTATATTTTTATATATATATTTTTTTAAATTCTAATGTTACCTAAGACCTTCATAAACACCACTAAATTAGTATTCTTCTGATAGCCAGTGGTGTAAAGTAATTCAGTAAAATAAATTTGAAGTACTACTTAAGCAGTGTTTTGGGGTATGTGTACTTTACTTTACTATAACTTTTATTTTACTCCACTACTAAAGAAAATCTGTACTTTTTACTCCCATACATTTTCCCATACACCCAAAAGTACTAGTTACATTTCGAATGCTCAGGCAGGACAGCAATATGGTCCAATTCAAGCACCTGTCATTATAACACGTTATCATACCTATTGCCTTTGATATGGAGGACTTACTAAACACACATACTGCATTTGTAAATTATGTCAGAATGTGCCCCTGGCTGTCTGTAATTATTATATGTATTTTTTTGTTGGTTTGCTTAAGATAAGGAATCTGATGTATAGCATTTACTTTTACTCAAGTATGACAATTGAGTATTTCCCCACCACTGTACTTAAGTACATTTAAAACCAGATACTTTTACTCAAGTAGTATTTTACTGGGTGACTTTCACTTTTACTTAAGTAATTTTCTTTTAATGTATCTTTACTTTTACTCAAGTATGACAATTGAGTACTTTTTACACCACTACAGATATCATATAAGTGTCACGTCCTGGCCAGTATAAGGGTTAATTAGTATTGTAGTTTGGTCAGGACGTGACAGAGGGTATTTGTTTTATGTGGTTCAGGGTGGTGTGTTTGTTTAAAGGGTGTTTGATGTAGTATTTCCGGGGTTGTGGTTTATAGTCTGTTTATGTATTTCTATGTGTAGTCTGGTGAGTGTGTTTCTATGTTGTGTTGATTGGGGTTGGGACTCTCAGTTGAAGGCAGGTGTTGTCTATCTGCCTTTGATTGAGAGTCCCATATATTGGGGTGTGTTTGTGTTTGTGATTGGTGGGTGATTGTTCTGTGTTCAGCCTTATGCTTTACCAGACTGTTTGTAGTTGTTCGTTCGTTCTTTTTGTTTTGTTATTTTGTACGTTCATTTTTTGGAAATAATTAAAATTCTCAAGATGAGCATACACGTACCTGCTGCGTATTGGTCATCCTTTTCCGACGATGATTTCGTTATATCGTCAGAAGACGAAGATACTTGTGACAGAATCACCCACCACTCAAGGACCAAGCAGCAGAGGAAGGAGCAGACGGCGTTCGAGTTGGACTGGCGGGAGAAGTGGACTTGGGAGGAAGTTCTGGACGGGGCCGGACCTTGGCACCAGGCTGGGGAGTATCGCCGCCCGCAGTGGGAAATTGAGGCAGCCAAGGCAGAGAGGCGGTGGTACGAGGCCAGAGACGCGCTGAGGGAGAAGCACGAGAGGCACCCCCAAGAAATTTTTTGGAGGGGGCACACGGGTAGTTTGGCTAGGCGAAGGAAGAGCCGGAAGCCAGCTACCCGTGGTTATATGGAGGAGCGTATGGCGTGGAGAGCGCTATGTTTCGCTGAGAAGCGCACTATCTCACCCATACGCACGCACAGTCCGGTGCGAGTTATTCCAGCCCCTCGCAGGTGCCGTGCTAGAGCGGGCATCCAGCCTGGTAGGAGGATGCCTGCGCAGCGCATCTGGTCGCCGGTACGCCTCCGAGGACCAGGCTACCCAACTCCCGCTCTACGCACGGCTACCATCAGGCCCCTGCACAGCCCAGTCTGCCCTGTACGAACACTCCGCTCGTACAGGGCTACTAGTTCCATCCAGCCAAGGCGGGTTGTGCAGGAGGTAAGATCTAGACCGGCTGTGCGCCTCCATAGCCCTGGGTTTCCAGCTCCTGTCTCTCGTGCGGACCCGGAAGTGCGTCAACCCAGTCCGACTCGTCCTGTTCCCGCTCCCCGCACTAGCCTGCAAGTGCGTAAACCCAGCCTCGCCAGTCAACAGTCGTCAGAGCTTCCCGCCAGTCAACAGTCGTCGGAGCTGCCCGCCAGTCAACAGTCGTCGGAGCTGCCCGCCAGTCAACAGTCGTCGGAGCTGCCCGCCAGTCAACAGTCGCCGGAGCTGCCAGCCAGTCAACAGTCGCCGGAGTGGCCAGACTGCGCTGAACTGCCGGAGTGGCCAGACTGCGCTGAACTGCCGGAGTGGCCAGACTGCGCTGAACTGCCGGAGTGGCCAGACTGCGCTGAACTGCCGGAGTGGCCAGACTGCGCTGAACTGCTGGAGTGGCCAGACTGCGCTGAACTGCCGGAGTGGCCAGACTGCCCTGAACTGCCGGAGTGGCCAGACTGCCCTGAACTGCCGGAGTGGCCAGACTGCGCTGAACTGCCGGAGTGGCCAGACTGCCCTGAACTGCCGGCGTGGCCAGACTGCCCTGAACTGCCGGCGTGGCCAGACTGCCCTGAACTGCCGGAGTGGCCAGACTGCCCTGAACGTCCCGAGTGGCCAGACTGCCCTGAACGTCCCGAGTTGCCAGACTGCCCTGACTGTCCCGAGTTGCCAGACTGCCCAGACTGTCCCGAGTTGCCAGACTGTCCCGAGTTGCCAGACTACCCAGACTGTCCCGAGTTGCCAGACTGCCCAGACTGTCCCGAGTTGCCAGACTGCCCAGACTGCCCCAAGTTGCCAGACTGCCCCGAGCTGCCAGACTGCCCCGAGCTGCCAGACTGGCCAGACTGCCCCGAACTGCCAGAGTGGCCCGACTGCCGAGAAAGGCCTGAACCGGAGCCACCTCCTGATATAGGTGGGTTGGGGAGGGGGGGGTGTAGCACAGTGCCGTCGTTGACGGCAGCCACCCTCCCTTCCCTCCCTTTAGTAGAGGGGAATTTTTGTTTTGTTGTTTGGGGTTGTTGTTTTTGTTTTGTTTTTTGTTTTAAAGGTGCTTCTGGGGTTAGCACCTTTAAGGGGGGGGTACTGTCACGTCCTGGCCAGTATAAGGGTTAATTAGTATTGTAGTTTGGTCAGGACGTGACAGAGGGTATTTGTTTTATGTGGTTCAGGGTGGTGTGTTTGTTTAAAGGGTGTTTGATGTAGTATTTCCGGGGTTGTGGTTTATAGTCTGTTTATGTATTTCTATGTGTAGTCTGGTGAGTGTGTTTCTATGTTGTGTTGATTGGGGTTGGGACTCTCAGTTGAAGGCAGGTGTTGTCTATCTGCCTTGGATTGAGAGTCCCATATATTGGGGTTTGTTTGTGTTTGTGATTGGTGGGTGATTGTTCTGTGTTCAGCCTTATGCTTTACCAGACTGTTTGTAGTTGTTCGTTCGTTCTTTTTGTTTTGTTATTTTGTACGTTCATTTTTTGGAAGTAATTAAAATTCTCAAGATGAGCATACACGTACCTGCTGCGTATTGGTCCTCCTTCACCGACGACAACCGTGACAATAAGAATGTATTTATTGTTGACATATCACACCACATAAAAGGGGGCTACAGTAAATTAGGCTATAGTCAGTATAGAAAGTTCTGTCGATGAGCTCACAGAAGAGGATGGGGGAGGGGGGGACAGAAGTGCAATATAACTGTATTGCAATGGCCACAAAGCACAAAATAAGCTAATTCAAAGGTGTTATAATTGGCCCTCTCTTGAACCATAATCACTGAACCACCCATGCTTGAGGGCATTTCTAATTTGCTATGCAACTGAGAGTTTAGTGTGTAACTGTAGAGTGAGGTGTTAATGAGAAAAGAGTGTTCTAGTACCATACCTGCAGAACCTCCCTGGGAGGCAGGGCAGACACTCCCGCTCTTCCTGTAACCACCCCAGGTCAGCAGGGGTGAACGTACGCCTGGGAAACCATGGTGGTTGGAAAAGACAAAGGTGGAAACAGTCCGACAGTATGATAAGGTTGTATTTTTGCAGCTGATGTTGATGTTTTTGTTCTGTGTAGGCCTACATGCCTAGATCAGTTCCTAGTAACGCTTGTTGAACTGTAATAACGTTTTTGGATTTGGATTCTGGTAGATATGGACCAGATGAGTCTATATTAACTTAATATTGGTGTGTATAACTAATGCCTAGTCTCTCCTGATCCTGTGACTTGACCTGGAAAAATGTAACCTTTGTAATATTGAACCCTTGCCGAAGTTAATTCAGAGTCCTTGGGTTCATCATATCTAGGTCCCAGAGTTTTTCCTTGTACAGTCATATAGTCAGGAGAAACTCATGGCCCTACATATAACCAATGTCTGTGTACCTGCAGGGCAGAAGGAGTGAGGGGGGGCAGGGCCAGGGCTCTCTAACAATGGCCTCCTCACAGTAGAAACCTGGGCGGCAGGGGATGCAGGAGTCAGAGCCTGGGTTGGGCTGGTACACTTCTGTAGGACAGGGCAGGGCCAGGGGAGAGCCCTCTGGACAGTAGTGACCCTGGGTAGAAAGACATTTCAGCAGTCTCAGAGCTGGTCCCAAATCGCTCCCTAAACCTTCTCTTTGCCCTAACCCTTCAGTGTTTGCAGATTTCAACGGTCTGGAAAGGTACAGTCTCGATTAGCCATACATTCAAATCACATTGTTGTCATGCCACACTTTTGGAGGTCTGAAGAATTTTCTATTAGCCGAAACGCCTAGAATGGCCTGCTGGCTTCCACCGGCTGCATTTTGATTGGATGTTACATTTCAAGTACGTACATTCCCCCCAGCCTGTGTCATGTTCGTCACTGTTTTTCTGACCAATCGAGTCGATGAAGGCAAAACAACTCTCTACCTGTCTACCTACAGGCTATGAAAAAAGTTCTGTGTATCAAGTGTGGCTGACAGTCGATTTATTGAAATTGAAAGTCACCACAAACACGGAATACAGCAACATACACTGAGTGTACAAAACATTAGGAACACCTGCTCTATCCATGACATAGACTGAGCAGGTGAATCCAGGTGAAAGCTATGATCCCTTATTGAAGTCACTTGTTAAATCCACTTCAATCAGTGTAGATGAAGGGAAAGATACAGGTCAAAGAAGGATTTTTAAGCCTTGATACAATTGAGATATGGATTGTGTATGTGCTCCATTAAGAAGGTGAATGGGTAAGACATAAGATTTAAGTTCTTTTGAACGACGTATGGTAGTATGCGCCAGCAGCACCGGTTTGTGTGTGTCAAGAACTGCAACACTGCTGGGTTTTTCGTGCTTAACAGTTTCCCGTGTGTATCAAGAATGGTCCGCCACCCAAAGGACATCCAGCCAACCTGACAACTGTGGGAAGCATTGGAGTCAACATGGGCCAGCATTTCTGTGAAACGCTTTCGACACCTTGTAGAGTTCACGCCCTGACAACTGGAGGCTGTTCTGAGGGCAAAAGGGGGTGCAACTCAATACTGAGAAGTTCTGAATGTTTTGTGCACTCAGTGTATTTTGATTGGGTTTTAAATCGACGAATCACCAAATTGTTACTTACAGATTTGCAAACATTGAAGGGTTAGGCCAAATGGAGGATTAGGGAGCAATTTAGGACTCTCTCTGCTAGGTGTTGTACATTTTACATGGATGAGCTGAGTTCGTCAAAGTGATTTGATGCAGAGGCTGTGGTTGAATGGTAGCACAATTTACCCATGAGACAGGTTTCATCCCTGCGTCCATCACTCTAACTGTCTCCTGGTCATCCATCTACCCCGTGTCGATAAGTCTAAATAATTAAAATAAAAACAAAAAAAGTGATTTGATCACTTGGAAAAGTTATAAATAAATCCTAGCGATTAGCATTATTATTCATTACGATAGGACCTCAGAGATACGAACACATCAGGAATGGTGGGGTTCAGAACGCGTGCAATGTAAAAAATCACATCAAACCACAATAGAAAATATTTAATACATGTCCCGGTTTGATATTGACCATTCCGTTGACCAGTCAGTCCGTAATTTCGAGGTTCACATTTTTTATGTTCTACTGTAGTCCAATTAGACAGGAGTGAGGCGAGCAGGACAGGGCTCACATTAGGGCAGAGGAAGGCATAGGGCGTCATGGAGAAGTCAAAATGGACAGTAGAAGCCAGCAGTACACAGGCCACTGGGGGAGGCCCTCAATGGAACAGTAGTGTCCAGTGGTCAGGTGGAGCAGCTGTCTATGGATAACCCACCTGTTGGATAACAGTAACAAAAGACATTCACAGCCTTACATGAATTTAGCATTATTCAGATCACATCTTTGAATAAAGGCATTATGCCGCCATGAGCCAGTGAGCATTCAGATGATTGTTGACTCCTGATAAATGCATGTCATTTAGCACTAAAGCAGAACATGGTGATATCAGGAGTGAGTAAAAAAAAGGGTGTGTATGTGATTTGTAAAGGCACATGAGTTGACTGTCTCAGAAAAAAACAGCACTAAGTAAGGCCAGGATTCAAACCAACGCAGATGAAAAACCTGCACTCCGCGATATACCTTTACAGGAAATTCCCAGATGTTCCCCGAGATTGTGTCACTGTGGCTGTCAGCTCAAGCATAAATCACCTGTAAAAGTAAATTGTAGTACACAGGTTGTTCATCTGTGTTGGCATGAATCCCAGCAAGAATCCTTATCACGTTGATGTATCGCTAAGTACTGTTGTGGTTTTGGATGCTGCCTGCAGGACACGGCAGTGGGGAGAGGGTCCCAGACAGGCAATAGCGGCCCACGGGGCAGGGCCCGTTCCTGGGAAAGATGGCTAAACTCTGGGGAGCTGGACCTGGTGCTCCACTCTGGCAAAAGTAGCCCTGCTGACACTGACCTGGTAACAACATCCAAACACACACAGAATCACACCAACCTGTTTGCTTTTATACTCTATCCAATCTGATTCTTCTGCTTGGTTCCTTGTGTCATAACTTTCCCTCCTGGGTGAGGATCAAAGAGAGCCCCCCCTCTCTCTCCCACCAGAGAGGAAGGGGGGGAATTGGGGCCGGTTCTAGGACTTTAACCTGTTAGGGCTAGGGGGCAGTATTTACACAGCCAGATAAAAAACGTACCCGATTTAATCTGGTTACTACTCCTGCCCAGTAACTAGAATATGCATATAATTATTGGCTTTGGATAGAAATCACCCTAAAGTTTCTAAAACTGTTTGAATGGTGTCTGTGAGTATAACAGAACTCATATGGCAGGCAAAAACCTGAGAAGATTCCTTACAGGAATTCCCCTCTCTGACAAGTTCTTGTTCTTCTTGACTCTGTTTATTGAAGACTGAGGATCTTTGCTGTAACGTGACACTTCCTACGGCTCCCATAGGCTCTCAGAACCCGGGAAAAAGCTGAATGATATCGAGGCAGCCCCAGGCTGAAACACATTAGCGCGTTTGGATAGTGGCCGATCAGAGGGCCATCAGACTAAGGCTCGTGCACGAGGGGATCCCATGCTTTTACTTTCTCTCTCGTTGAATGTAAACAGACTTTGCCGGTCGGAATATTATCGCTTTTTTTACGAGAAAAATGGCATAAAAATTGATTTTAAACAGCGGTTGACATGCTTCGAAGTACGGTAATGGAATATTTAGAATTTTTTTGTCACGAAATGCGCCGTGCTCGTAACCCTTATTTACCCTTTCGGATAGTGTCTTGAACGCACGAACAAAACGCCGCTATTTGGAAAAAACAATGGATTATTTGGGACCAAACCAACATTTGTTATTGAAAATGTGCTTTCACCGAAAAGCTATTTTAAAATCGGACATATCTGTCACGTCCTGGCCAGTATAAGGGTTAATTGGTATTGTAGTTTGGTCAGGACGTGGCAGAGGGTATTTGTTTTATGTGGTTAGGGGTGGTGTTTTTCTAAAAAGGGCATTTGATTTAACCTGTTGGGGGTAGGGGGCAGTATTTACACGGCCGGATAAAAAACATAGAGGAGTTCTGTATCTATAATTCTTAAAATAATTGTTATGCTTTTTGTGAACGTTTATCGTGAGTAATTTAGTAAATTGTTAGTAAATTCATCGGAAGTTTGCGGGGGGTATGCTAGTTCTGAACGTCACATGCTAATGTAAAAAGCTGGTTTTTGATATAAATATGAACTTGATTGAACAAAACATGCATGTATTGTATAACATAATGTCCTAGGTGTGTCATCTGATGAAGATCATCAAAGGTTAGTGCTGCATTTAGCTGTGTGTGTCTGATTATTTCTGGCTGGGTACTCTGCTGACATAATCTAATGTTTTGCTTTCGTTGTAAAGCCTTTTTGAAATCGGACAGTGTGGTTAGATTAACGAGAGTCTTGTCTTTAAATAGCTGTAAAATAGTCATATGTTTGAGAAATTGAAGTAATAGCATTTCTAAGGTATTTGAAAATCGCGCCACAGGATTCAACTGGTTGTTACGTAGGTGGGACGATTTCGTCCCGCCTGCCCTAGAGAGGTTAAGTATTCCGGGGATTTTGGGCACTGTTCCTTGTTTACGTATTTCTATGTTGATCTAGTTAGTTGTATGTCTATGTTTGGTTAATTGGGGTGGACTTCCAATTGAAGGCAGCTGTGTGGTGTTGCCTTTGATTGGAAGTCCTATATTAGTTGGGTGTGTTTGTCTGTGTAATTGTGGGAGATTGTTTCGTGTTTAGCGTGTGTAAGCCTAACAGGACTGTCAGTGTATCGTGAGTTCGTTTTTGTTATTTTGTATATTCATTTTGAGTTTATTAAATGTTCTAAATGAACTATCACAACTCTGCTGCATATTGGTCATCTTTTTCCGACGATGATTTCGCTATATCGTCAAACGACGAAGAAATCCCTGACAGAATCTCCCACCAAACCAGGACCAAGCAGCAGAGGAAGGAGCAGAGGAATTTTGATTTGGACAATCGGGAGAGATGGACAAGTTATGGCCGGAGAGGGCCCATGGAGAATGGCTGGTAAGGACCGGGAACGTTTCCGAGGATCACGACTGGCGGTGAAGCACGAGAGGCACCCCCAAGATTTTTTTGGGGGGGGGCACACGGGTAGTTTGGCTAGGCCTAGGAAGAGCCGGAAGCCAGCTACCCGTGGTTATATGGAGGAGCGTATGAGGTGGAGAGCGCCATGTGTCGCTGAGGAGCGCACTATCTCACCCATACGCACGCACAGTCTGGTGCGCGTTATTCCAGCCCCTCGCAGGTGCCGTGCTAGAGCGGGCATCCAGCCTGGTAGGAGGATGCCTGCGCAGCGCATCTGGTCGCCGGTACGCCTCCGAGGACCAGGCTACCCAACTCCCGCTCTACGCACGGCTACCATCAGGCCCCTGCACAGCCCAGTCCGCCCTGTACAAGCACCCTGCTCGTACAGGGCTACTAGTTCCATCCAGCCAGGACGGGTTGTGCAGGAGGTAAGATCAAGACCGACTGTGCGCCTCCATAGCCCTGGGTTTCCAGCTCCTGTCTCTCATGTGGACCCGGAAGTACGTCAGCCCAGTCCGACTCGTCCTGTTCCCGCTCCCCGCACTAGCCTGGAGGTGCGTGTTCCCAGTCTGGTACGCCCAGTACCAGCATCACGCACAAGGCATCTAGTGCGTAAACCCAGCCTCGCCAGTCTAAAGTCGCCAGAGCTGCCCGCCAGTCAACAGTCACCAGAGCTGCCCGCCAGTCAACAATCACCAGAGCTGCCCGCTAGTCAACAGTCACCAGAGCTGCCCACCAGTCAACAATCACCAGAGCTGCCCGCCAGTCAACAGTCACCAGAGCTGCCTGCCAGTCAACAGTCACCAGAGCTGCCCGCCAGTCAACAGTCACTAGAGCTGCCCGCCAGTAAACAGTCACCAGAGCTGCCCGCCAGTCAACAGTCACCAGAGCTGCCCGCCAGTCGTACGTCACCAGAGCTGCCCGCCAGTCAGGAGTCACCAGAGCCGCCCACTAGTCAGGAGCCGCCAGAGCCGCCCGCTAGTCAGAAGCCGCCAGAGTGGCCAGACTGCCCGGAACTGCCAGAGTGGCCAGACTGCCCGGAACTGCCAGAGTGGCCAGACTGCCCGGAACTGCCAGAGTGGCCAGACTGCCCCGAGCTGCCAGAGTGGCCAGACTGCCCCGAGCTGCCAGAGTGGCCAGACTGCCCCGAGCTGCCAGAGTGGCCAGACTGCCCCGAGCTGCCAGACTGCCCGGCGATGCCAGACTGCCCCGAGCTGCCAGACTGCCCCGAGCTGCCAGACTGCCCAGACTGCCCCCGGCGAGGCCAGAGTGGCCCGACTGCCCCCTGGGTCTGCCAGAGTGGCCCGACTGCCTGGAACGGCCAGAACCGGAGCCACCTCCAGATATAGGTGGGTTGGGGAGGGGTGTGTAGCACAGTGCCGTCGTTGACGGCAGCCACCCTCCCTTCCCTCCCTTTAGAAGGGGGGATTTTTTGTTGTTGTTGTTTGGGGTTGTTTTTTTTTTTAAGGTGCTTCCGGGGTTAGCACCTTTAAGGGGGGGGGGTACTGTCACGTCCTGGCTAGTATAAGGGTTAATTGGTATTGTAGTTTGCTCAGGACGTGGCAGAGGGTATTTGTTTTATGTGGTTAGGGGTGGTGTTTTTCTAAAAAGGGCATTTTATTTAAGTATTCCGGGGTTTTTGGGCACTGTTCCTTGTTTACGTATTTCTATGTTGATCTAGTTAGTTGTATGTCTATGTTTGGTTAATTGGGGTGGACTTCCAATTGAAGGCAGCTGTGTGGTGTTGCCTTTGATTGGAAGTCCTATATTAGTTGGGTGTGTTTGTCTGTGTAATTGTGGGAGATTGTTTCGTGTTTAGCGTGTGTAAGCCTAACAGGACTGTCAGTGTATCGTGAGTTCGTTTTTGTTATTTTGTATATTCATTTTGAGTTTATTAAATGTTCTAAATGAACTATCACAACTCTGCTGCATATTGGTCATCTTTTTCCGACGATGATTTCGCTATATCGTCAAACGACGAAGAAATCCCTGACAGAATCTCCCACCAAACCAGGACCAAGCAGCAGAGGAAGGAGCAGAGGAATTTTGATTTGGACAATCGGGAGAGATGGACAAGTTATGGCCGGAGAGGGCCCATGGAGAATGGCTGGTAAGGACCGGGAACGTTTCCGAGGATCACGACTGGCGGTGAAGCACGAGAGGCACCCCCAAGATTTTTTTAGGGGGGGGCACACGGGTAGTTTGGCTAGGCCTAGGAAGAGCCGGAAGCCAGCTACCCGTGGTTATATGGAGGAGCGTATGAGGTGGAGAGCGCCATGTGTCGCTGAGGAGCGCACTATCTCACCCATACGCACGCACAGTCTGGTGCGCGTTATTCCAGCCCCTCGCAGGTGCCGTGCTAGAGCGGGCATCCAGCCTGGTAGGAGGATGCCTGCGCAGCGCATCTGGTCGCCGGTACGCCTCCGAGGACCAGGCTACCCAACTCCCGCTCTACGCACGGCTACCATCAGGCCCCTGCACAGCCCAGTCCGCCCTGTACAAGCACCCTGCTCGTACAGGGCTACTAGTTCCATCCAGCCAGGACGGGTTGTGCAGGAGGTAAGATCAAGACCGACTGTGCGCCTCCATAGCCCTAGGTTTCCAGCTCCTGTCTCTCATGTGGACCCGGAAGTACGTCAGCCCAGTCCGACTCGTCCTGTTCCCGCTCCCCGCACTAGCCTGGAGGTGCGTGTTCCCAGTCTGGTACGCCCAGTACCAGCATCACGCACAAGGCATCTAGTGCGTAAACCCAGCCTCGCCAGTCTAAAGTCGCCAGAGCTGCCCGCCAGTCAACAGTCACCAGAGCTGCCCGCCAGTCAACAATCACCAGAGCTGCCCGCTAGTCAACAGTCACCAGAGCTGCCCACCAGTCAACAATCACCAGAGCTGCCCGCCAGTCAACAGTCACCAGAGCTGCCTGCCAGTCAACAGTCACCAGAGCTGCCCGCCAGTCAACAGTCACTAGAGCTGCCCGCCAGTAAACAGTCACCAGAGCTGCCCGCCAGTCAACAGTCACCAGAGCTGCCCGCCAGTCGTACGTCACCAGAGCTGCCCGCCAGTCAGGAGTCACCAGAGCCGCCCACTAGTCAGGAGCCGCCAGAGCCGCCCGCTAGTCAGAAGCCGCCAGAGTGGCCAGACTGCCCGGAACTGCCAGAGTGGCCAGACTGCCCGGAACTGCCAGAGTGGCCAGACTGCCCGGAACTGCCAGAGTGGCCAGACTGCCCCGAGCTGCCAGAGTGGCCAGACTGCCCCGAGCTGCCAGAGTGGCCAGACTGCCCCGAGCTGCCAGAGTGGCCAGACTGCCCCGAGCTGCCAGACTGCCCGGCGATGCCAGACTGCCCCGAGCTGCCAGACTGCCCCGAGCTGCCAGACTGCCCAGACTGCCCCCGGCGAGGCCAGAGTGGCCCGACTGCCCCCTGGGTCTGCCAGAGTGGCCCGACTGCCTGGAACGGCCAGAACCGGAGCCACCTCCAGATATAGGTGGGTTGGGGAGGGGTGTGTAGCACAGTGCCGTCGTTGACGGCAGCCACCCTCCCTTCCCTCCCTTTAGAAGGGGGGATTTTTTGTTGTTGTTGTTTGGGGTTGTTTTTTTTTTTAAGGTGCTTCCGGGGTTAGCACCTTTAAGGGGGGGGGGGTACTGTCACGTCCTGGCTAGTATAAGGGTTAATTGGTATTGTAGTTTGCTCAGGACGTGGCAGAGGGTATTTGTTTTATGTGGTTAGGGGTGGTGTTTTTCTAAAAAGGGCATTTTATTTAAGTATTCCGGGGTTTTTGGGCACTGTTCCTTGTTTACGTATTTCTATGTTGATCTAGTTAGTTGTATGTCTATGTTTGGTTAATTGGGGTGGACTTCCAATTGAAGGCAGCTGTGTGGTGTTGCCTTTGATTGGAAGTCCTATATTAGTTGGGTGTGTTTGTCTGTGTAATTGTGGGAGATTGTTTCGTGTTTAGCGTGTGTAAGCCTAACAGGACTGTCAGTGTATCGTGAGTTCGTTTTTGTTATTTTGTATATTCATTTTGAGTTTATTAAATGTTCAAAATGAACTATCACAACTCTGCTGCATATTGGTCATCTTTTTCCGACGATGATTTCGCTATATCGTCAAACGACGAAGAAATCCCTGACAATATCGAGTGCATAGAGGAGTTCTGTATCTATAATTCTTAAAATAATTGTTATGTTTTTTGTGAACGTTTATCGTGAGTAATTTAGTAAATTCACCGGAAGTGTTCGGTGGGAATGCTAGTCACATGCTAGTCACCTGCTAATGTAAAAAGCTGGTTTTTGATATAAATATGAACTTGATTAAACAGACATGCATGTATTGTATAACATAATGTCCTAAGATTGTCATCTGATGAAGATCATCAAAGGTTAGTGCTGCATTTAGCTGTGGTTTGGGTTTTTGTGACATTATATGCTAGCTTGAAAAATGGGTGTCTGATTATTTCTGGCTGGGTACTCTGCTGACATAATCTAATGTTTTGCTTTCGTTGTAAAGCCTTTTTGAAATCGGACAGTGTGGTTAGATTACCGAGAGTCTTGTCTTTAAAATGCTGTAAAATAGTCATATGTTTGAGAAATTGAAGTAATAGTATTTCTAAGGTATTTGAATAACGTGCCACGGGATTCAACTGTCTGTTGAGTAGGTGGGACGAGAGGTTAACGACCGGCCGTAAACTTTCTCTCTCATGCACGGCAGTACGGAGAAGTCAACAATCCTTTGTGTGTAGAGAGAGAGAGAATCTGCCGCCAAAAACTCCAACATCCAAAAGTGGATAATGAAACAATATTTCTTCATAAAGAATGTGGGAAATGGTTGGTGGGGCTCCAAACAATAATCATGTCAAATTGAGTTGTGATATCATTAAGGACTGTATCTCTGAAAGTGTACGCACTCAAGGAGTCAGGTTTTGATTAAATATGAAACTATTTGTGAGAAGATGAAATGTGATTTTAGCCTTCTAAATGAAATAATTGTTTTTCTATAAACTTTTGCCAAGTCAGTAACCACGCCACGTGAGCACAGACATTGTGGCAATGTGATGGAACCGCCCTCCAAGGCGAGGGCATAAAAGGACTCCTAACAAAATTTACATTAGACCAGAAAACGTGGAGCGGTGGCTACACGTTGAAATGGTTGCAATTTGAAAACAGACCAGTATATGGCTGGGTTACTGGCGTGTAAAATAATTTAAAATTACTAGACCAGTATACGTACAGCGCGAGCTGAATACGTGACAAATGGTCAAAAACTACAAGACCCTCTGAAACTCGACGAGTGAAGAAGACTAAGACATGCACCACCTGCAGCTCTGCATGTAAAGTAGTCTAGAACTTTGACCAAAGACACAAGGAAGATCTTATCAAACGACCATTGGAACGTCTGATGTATCCAGTATCCATAAACTTTGATTTGATTTGATTCTAAAGAATACTTCCAGAACAAAGAAAGCTACTACTAAGGACATGGTGACCTCTGGTGGACAACCAGAGACTTTCTGTCAAACTATTTGTCACAGACAGATCGGGAGATTTCAAAAGAGAGACGAAAAAGACGTACAAGCGTAAACATGTACATTGCATTTCTAAGTCCGAATGAGCAGTTGTTAGGGTGCTAAATATCAAAATTCCTGTTCTTTCTTTCCCCACCCCTTCAATTGTGTAACCAGCCATCATATTAGGTTAGTCCACTAGGGACTTTGCATTGCATTATGTTAGTAATCAATGTATAATCTATCCTGTGTGTGTGTTTAAGTAATTCTGTGTGATTATTTAGTTAGTTAGTAAATAAATAATGAAGCCAATTTGTGTATCGCTGAGTCATCATGTGGACTAGGGTTCGTAAAGATTTGAAGTCAACGACGTTCAGAATGAGACTGATATGAGGTAATAATAATTAATGGATGACTAATATCATAACGATATATTCTGAGATATTCTTGAGTTAATTTGGGAAACGGTAACTCATTAACCTCTCTAGGGTATGTGGGACGAAATCGTCCCACCTAGTCAACAGCCAGTGGAATCGAGTGGCGCGATATTCAAATACCTTAGAAATGCTATTACTTCAATTTCTCAAACATATGACTATTTTAAACCATTTTAAAGACAAGACTCTCGTTAATCTAACCACATTGTCCGATTTCAAAAAGGCTTTACAACGAAAGCAAAACATTAGATTATGTCAGGAGAGTACCCAGCCAGAAATAATCAGACACCCATTTTTCAAGCTAGCATATAATGTCACAAAAATCAAAACCACAGCTAAATGCAGCACTAACCTTTGATGATCTTCATCAGATGACACTCCTAGGACATTATGTTATACAATACATGCATGTTTTGTTCAATCAAGTTCATATTTATATCAAAAACCAGCTTTTTACTTTAGCATGTGACGTTCAGAACTAGTAAACATACCGAAAACTTCCGGTGAATTTACTAAATTACTCACGATAAACGTTCACAAAAAAACATAACAATTATTTTAAGAATTATAGATACAGAACTCCTTTATGCAATCGCGGTGTCAGATTTTAAAATAGCTTTTCGGCAAAAGCACATTTTGCAATATTCTGAGTAGATAGCTCGCCATCACGGGCTAGCTAATTTGACACCCACCAAGTTTGGCGTTCACTAAACTCAGAATTACTATAAGAAAAATTGGATTACCTTTGCTGTTCTTCGTCAGAATGCACTCCCAGGACTTCTACTTCATCCACAAATGTTGTTTTGGTTCAAGATAATCCATAGTTATGTTCAAATATCCTCTGTTTTGTTCTTGCGTTCAAGACACTATCCGAACGGTGACGCGCAGACGCGTATCGTGACAAAAAAAATTCTAAATATTCCATTACCGTACTTCGAAGCATGTCAAACGCTGTTTAAAATCAATTTTTATGCGATTTTTCTCGTAAAATAGCGATAATATTCCGACCGGGAGACGTCTTTTTCGTTCAAAGACTGAAAATGTAAAATGGCCTCTTCACGTGCATGCGCGCACCCGTCTCATTGTTCTCAGATCGACCACTATCCAAATGCGTTACTGTTTTTCAGCCAGGGGCTGCAAAGTCATCATTCAACGTTCTGGCGCCTTCTGAGAGCCTATGGGAGCCTTAGAAAGTGTCACGTTACAGCAGAGATCCTTTGTTTTCAATAAAGAGGGTGTAGAAGGCCAAGAAATGGTCAGAGAGGACACTTCCTGTACAGAATCTTTTCAGGTTTTGGCCTGCCACATGAATTCTGTTATACTCACAGACACCATTCAAACAGTTTTAGAAACTTTAGGGTGTTTTCTATCCAAATCAAACAATTATATTCTAGTTTCTGGGCAGTAGTAATAACCAGATTAAATCGGGTACGTTTTTTTATCCGGATGTGAAAATACTGCCCCCTACCCTAGAGAGGTTACCTGTCTGGGAAACGCGGGACGCTTGCGCTCCACCCTAGTGTCACGGCTCCTCCTCTGCAGTGCAGGGATGGTTCCCCTGAAGGCAGAGGAGGGTCGTTAGTGATTGCAGCTGGTGTGATTGGAGCCACCTGGGCTCAGGGTATTTAACAAACTGCTCCACTAACCTCTCGGTCTGGCGACTCGCTGGGCTGTCTCCTCGCTGGTCTCCTGGCTTGGCTTGCTCTCTCTCTCCCTGCTCCTCCAGGTATGATCCTGTTTTGTTTGTTCCTTTGTTGGTTTATTTAGTTTCCATTCAGTCATGTTCACACACATATATTCACACATCCATGCACCTTACATACACCTTACATTATGACATTTCCACACCTCATTCCTTTTTTCTTTGTTTAGAATTAATAGTTTTGTTTTATAATAAAGAACTTTTTAAATTGGCTTATACCTGTTGTTGATGTCCTCTCATTTTTGCCACAGGCTATGAGCTGGCCTGTGACACTAGTCAACAGCCAGTGGAATCGCGTTGCGCGAAATATAAATACCTCATCAATGCTATAACTTCAATTTCTCAAACATATGACTATTTTACACCATTTTATAGATACACCTCTCCTGAATCGAACCACGTTGTCCAATTTCAAAAAGGCTTTACAGCAAAAGCAAAACATTAGATTATGTTAGGATAGTACCCAGCCAAAAATAATCACACTGCCATTTTCAAAGCAACTAGCATGCATCACAAATACCCAAAACACAGCTAAATGCAGCACTAACCTTTGACAATCTTCATCAGATGACACTCCTAGGACATCATGTTACACAATACATGCATTTTTTGTTCGATAAAGTTCATATTTATATATAAAAACAGCATTTTACATCGGCGCGTGACGTTCAGAAAATATTTTCCCTCAAATGCTTCCGGTGAATCAGCGCTACAATTTACAAAATTACTATTCGAAAACATTGTTAAAATGTAATATTGTCATTCAAAGAATTATAGATTAACATCTCGTGAATGCAACCGCATTGCCAGATTTAAAAATAACTTTACTGGGAAATCACACTTTGCAATAAACGAGGTGCTAATCTCAGAAAAATAGGCTAGGCGATACAGGTTAGCGCCATCTTGGAACCATCTAAAATCAAATATACTATTGTAAATATTCCCTTACCTTTGATTATCTTCATCAGAAGGCACTTCCAGGTATCCCAGGTCCACAACAAATGTAGTTTTGTTCGAAAAAGTTAATAATTTATGTCCCAATAGCTCCTTCTTGTTAGCGCGTTCCGAAGGCTACTCATAATGTACGAGGCGAGTGGGACTTGTCGTCACGAATGTGCAAAAAATATATATTTACGTTCGTTCAAACATGTCAAACGTTGTATAACATAAATCTTTAGGGCCTTTTTCAATCAGAGATTCAATAATATTCAAGGCGGACGATTGCATTGTCTTACTAAACATTTCGGAATGAATGGGTACCCACGGGCGCCCGCGTCATAGTAGTAATGACCCTCCCCCTATGACCAACTTTCCAGGCCTCTCGTTCGGTCAGTTTCTACCGGAGAAGACTCAAACCACTTTGTAAAGACTGTTGACATCTAGTGGAAGCCGTAGGAAGTGCTAAAGGAATCCTAACTCACGGTGTGTTTCATAGGCAAAGTGTTGAAGGTGATTCCACAAATCAGATTTCCACTTCCTGCATGGAATCTTCTCAGGTTTTGGCCTGCCATATGAGTTCTGTTATACTCACAGACACCATTCAAACAGTTTTAGAAACTTTAGAGTTTTCTATCCAAATCTACTAATTATATGCATATTCTAGTTACTGGGCAGCAGTAGTAACCAGATTAAATCGGGTCCGTTTTTTATCCGGCCGTGCAAATACTGCCCCCTAGCCCCAACAGGTTAAACAAACTTTTTCCGTGGTGCCCAAAGGTTGCTAATGAATTCATTCTTACATAATTAATTTAATCACGTAATAATTAACATTGTTATCTTATAAAATCAATTAACTGTCATCGCATTAATGATAGTGACGACACTTTCATAACATCTAGTCAATGGTAATCGTTCCGACTTAATATAAAACAATTCAACAATAAACATGTCCCCCTTTGGGCCAATCACTGTAATTTTGTAAACGTCGGATCTCCATGGCAAGACGCATCATTCACCCAAGTGGTGTCTGAGGTATCGTGTGTGTGTCACGACTATCAGTGTAGCAGGAAGGGTCAGAGTCAAGGGCAGGAGACGGAGGTCCAAAACACAGATGTTTATTCACACCGTTTGGAAAAAAATAGGCAGCCGTAATACTGGGTGCGCCTAAACACCCGACAGGAGCACAGCTCCAAAACAATAAAGAGAACGGGCGCAGCCCGGCAATAATAAATTGACAGCTCCACAAAACGCTGCATAAACAGGCAGCGTAAATACGAACAGCCCTTCGACATGACACAAAACAATCCCGCACGAATACCTGAACAAAAATGACAAACTAAATAACCCCCCACACTAATTACAAACAAGGAACAGGTGCAGACCTAGACAGACAAAACCAAACAACACAGAAACATAGATCGGTGGCAGCTAGTAGGCCGGCGACGACGACCGCCGAGCGCCGCCCGACCGGGGAAGGGCGCCACCTTCCGTGGAAACTTACGAACTTACAAACATACATTATATATATACAAAAGTATGTGGACACCCTTTCAAATGGTGTATACAGGTGTATAAAATCAAACACACAGCCATGAAATATACATAGACAAACATTGGCAGTTTCTGCCCTGCTAGAGTTTCCCCGGTCAGTGCTGTTATTGTGAAGCAGAAACGTCTAGGCAACAACGGCTCAGTCACGAAGTGGTAAGCCACACAAGCTCACTGAACGGGACCGCCGAGTGTTGAAGCGTGTAGCACGTAAAAATTGTCTGTCCTCGCAACACTCACTACCGAGTTTCAAACTGCCTCTCGTCAGCACAAGAACTGTTCGTAGGGAGCTTCATGAAATGGGTTTCCAATACCAATACCTAAGATCACCATGTGCAATGCCAAGCGTCGGCTGGAGTGGTGTAAAGCTCGCCGCCATTGAACTCTGGAGCAGTGGAAACGCTTTCTCTGGAGTGATGAATCACACTTCACCATTTGGCAGTCCGACGAACAAATCTGTGTTTGGCGGATGCCAGGAGAATGCTACCTGCCGCAACTGTAAAGTTTGTTGGAGGAGGAATAATGGTCTGGGGCTGTTTTTCATGATTCATGCTAGGCCCCTTAGTTCCAGTGAAGGGAAATCTACAGCATACAATGACATTTTAGACAATTCTGTGCTTCCAACTTTATGGCAACAGTTTGGGGAAGGCCCTTTCCTGTTTCAGCAATGACCCGGTGCACAAAGCAAGGTCCAGAAATGGTTTTTCGGTTTGGATGAACTTGACTGGCCTGCAGAGCCCTGACCTCAACCCCATCGAACACCTTTGGGATGAATTGGAATGCCGATTGCGAGCCAGGCCTAATCGCCCAACATCAGTGCCCAAACTGACTAATGCTCTTGTGGCTGTCACAGCAGAAAAGGGGGGACCAACTCCATATTAATGATTGATTTTGGAATGAGTTGTTGGAACAGGTGTCCACATACTTTGGTTATGTAATATGTGTACAAACGTAGTCCCCCCATCCCCCTGATTATAAAAAAATAAAATAATAATCATTATCAACATTATTCATTGTCACTGTATCTGCATGGAATTACAGTGCGTGTAGATAGTCTATACATGCTTTCAAAATGTTCACCTTTAGTGAATGGACGGAGCTTATAGATCCTTATGGAAAATTGGTTTCTCATGAGGAGATGCATATACAGCATGTACAAAATGTCATGACTGTAGCTCAGATATGCTTGTTCAAATTCTAAATTGGGGAAAACGTAATGGGCCGAGCTTATAGGTCTTTATGGAAAACTTGTTGCTCATGAGGAGAAGCATATACACTAAGTGTACAATATTGATGAGGTAGTCATGAGGTAGTCACCTAGTCACCTGGAATGCAAACGCATTACGAAGGAAATAAATGTCATAAACTAACTTTTAACAAGGCACACATGTTAATCGAAATGCAGGTGACTACCTCATGAAGCTTGTTGAGAGAATGCCAAGAGTGTGCAAAGCTGTCATCAAGGCAAAGGGTGGCTACTTTGACGAATCTCAAATATATTATGATTTGTTTCACACTTTTTTGGTTACTACATGATTCCATATGTGTTATTTCATAGTTTTGATGTCTTTACTATTATTGTACAATGTAGAAAATAGTAAAAATAAAGAAAAACGCTTGAACGAGTAGGTGTGTCTAAACTTTTGACTGGTACATATGAATGGGCGGCAGAGATAGATCCATAGTTGCCCCCCCCCAGATTTCATCATGGGGGACAATAATTATCAGCCAAGCAATTGGTCAGATGTTTCATCCACAACAGACAGCAGTGTCAGGAGTTGAACCCTGCGCAGTACATACACGCTTACAAAAAAGGGTTCCAAAAGGGTTCTTCAGCTGTCCCCATAGGAGAACCCTTTTTGGTTCCAGATAGAATCCTTTTTGGTTACAGGCAGAACTCTTTTGGGTTCCATGTAGAACACTGTGGAATAGGTTCTACATGGAACCGAAAAGAGCTCTTCAACAGGACAGGGCAGAGGTAACACACACCCGGCAGGACAGAAATGACCTGGGTGGGAAAAGGAGAGAAGCAGAAAATGTGTCAGCGTGTGCACAACTGGTCAAAAGAAATCAGGTGCAGGAGAGCAGAGATGAGTGAACAGGCACACTTTAATCACGCATAGGAAAACAGCCGGACGCAACTGCGTCACAACACTCCGGCCCAAGGAAAAAAGCAAATAGCGCACAAATTACACAAACTGGTACAAAATACAAAACCACGGGTTACAATAATACCCGGCGCAAAACCAGCCTTAAGCTTCACACATGTAACGACCTAACAATACCATACACAGACATGGGGGGAACAGTGGATAATATACACGTAGAGTATAAAGCCAGGTGTGCGGGAAAACAAGACAAAACAAATGGAAAATGAAAGGTGGAGCGGCGATGGCTAGAAGACCGGTGACGTCGACCGCTGAACGCCGCCCAAACAAGTACCCCCCCCCCTTGAAGCACGGCTACAGCAGCGCGCCGACACCAGCCTCGAGGTGCAGGGCGATCCGGATGGCGACGTTGGAACTCAGCAGTGAAGGGTCCAACAAGTAATAGTTATATTACATTATATAATATACTTTTTTATACTCACCAGCAGTGCAGAGAGAGGGCTCTTGAGTGGCAGAGGGACACATGGTGCCATTAAGGCAGGTGAGGCAGTAGGAGGGGGCAGGACTGTAGGTGCCAGGCTCACAGGGCACATCTGAAGCTGTGCCAATAGGACAGCGATGCCCTGTGGGGCACAGGTAACCATGGAGACCATCAGAGGGGTGTGGCACTGGAGCTACCCCTAGACACACATACCTAGATAAGTAGAGAAAGAGTCAACCACACACTGTAGTGTAGATACAAACAATAGATAAACAGGAAATGCTTAGCTCAATCTGTATCTCTCGATTGGCTCGAGTCTGTTTTGCTAATTTCTCTCACAGCAATGAGCACAAGGAACAGAAAGTCAGTGACCATAACAACTGCATTTTCTGAGTCATTTCCTTTCCGCTGTTTCCAGGTCACTTGAGACAGAGAGATAAACTGCCAGATTAACTAGATAAATTGTATCAGTTTTAGTTGCATTTTGGTCAGACATTAGCCGAGGCCCCTCATTAGGAGACGAGCAGCATGTGTTTATATTACCCAGCGCTACATGGGGTGGAGTCCAAGGTCAGCGCCAGCTCAGGCCTGTCACAGAAGTGCCCAGGGGGGCAATGCTGGCACTCTACGCCCCTTAGTCCCAGGAAGCTGGAGAGCGAGCCCGATGGGCACAGAAGAGGGTAGCCAGTGCCAGCTGGACATTAGTGGATTATTGCTGGTAGAATTCTGATGGAAAACAACACAATGAAGAAACATGATGTCACGGATCCCTCCGGTACTGATCCTCATTCTGTTCACCAGTTCCGGAGGGGTATGACACCAGCTTTCTAGGCTTCACTGAACGGGATTCATTATCGTCAAAGGTTTCACTGAACGGGATTCATTATCATCAACCCCGACTGTCTTATCTGATTATACACACCTGGTTCCCATTTCCCCTGATCAGTACGTTATATATGTGCCCTCTGTTCCCTCTGTCTTTGTCGGTTATTGTTCCCATGTCCGTTGGTGGCGTGAGTACCGATGCGTTGGTGCAGCTGTTATGCTGCATACTATATGTATTGTGTATTACGGGTATTGTCCCGTGTCGCTCAACGAGGTTTACCCTCGCTCTTTTGTTTGGGTACAGCCCAGTGTTTTTGTATACGTGTTTGTTTTGGGTGTATTCAAAAAAACTATTGTGTATTCCTGCGCCTGTCGCCAAATCCTTTATTCCAGCGTGACACATGAATTCCTTGTATACTGTTTGATTTTGATCAACTCCCCATCACATTATGGGGAATTGTGATGTTTTATTGTAAAGGTGTGGTAAAATGTCCCTTGTAGGGTACTTGTGCATGACATGCACAGAAAGAGCAAACACATCAAAAGATGACCACTTCTGTTTGTGCCTCTTCATTCAATATTACTACAAAGGCACCTCATATTCAGTAGCATTGTAGCAAAACTGTCATCAAGGCAATGGGAGCCTACTTTGAAGAATCTAAAATCTAAAATATATTTTGATTCGTTGAACACTTTTTTGGTTATTACATTATTCCATATGTGTTATTTCATAGTTTTGATGTCTTCACTATTCTTCTACAATGTAGAAAATAGTAAAATAAAGAAAAACCCTTGAAGGAGTAGGTGTCCAAACTTTTGACTGGTATTGTAATTACATGTTAAACTAAAAACTGATCTTACGGTTTTAAAATGACACTGATAATCATGTTTGAAGTTGAAATCCAACAGTAGTAGCCATCAGGACATGTTGTTCTGGTGGCTGTTGCCTGTCACTGAGCTGTGTGTCCCTGCAGGACAGGCCAGGGGGGCCCTAGTTCATCCTGGACAGAAGTAGCCTGCTGGACAGAGGTCCTCCTCAAGACTACTGGAGCCCCAGTCACAGAAGAACCCAGGGCAACAAGCACCTACAATTGTTTCCCACAATTAACATGAGGTCAAACATTATTTAAGCGGTACAGAAATGGCTCAGTTTTTACTTGGTAAAATGGTAGTTACACAATGAGTACTTTTTGTTTTATTGGTATTCATTCAAACAAAAGGGCATCATTTTAAATTGTGGAAAAATTGGAACCACCTCTGCTCGCCAACCAATTTATATATATAAACATGTTTACACATAGCAACTAACCATTTGTACTTAGTGTAACAACAATAACCAACATCTTAACTTAGGGATTAGATCCCGCTAGCTGGATCAAAATCGACAACATCCGGCGAAGTTGGAGAGCACCAAATTCAAATTACAAAATTGTAATATTAAATATTCATGAACATACAAGTGTCTTACATCATTTAAAAGCTTAACTTCTTGTTAATCCAACCGCGTTGTCAGATTTCAAAAAGGGTTTCGGTGAAAGCATACCATGCGATTATCTGAAGACAGCGCCCCACATCAAAATACTTTTTCAACCAGCACCGGCTTCACAAAAATCACAAATAGCGATAAAATAAATCACTTATCTTTAAAGATCTTCCTCTTCAAGGAATCCAAAAAGCTACCGGTAAACTTCGTCTAAACAAGTCAAACACTGTTTCTAATCAATCCTCAGGTACCCTAATATGTAAATAAACTATAATATTTCAGACAGAAAGAACAGTGTTCAATAGAAAAGGAAAATAACGAATAGCGCGCTCTCGTTCACGCGCGCCAAAAGTCTACCTTTCCTGATGAGAACACTTTGGATAAACTACAACTACTTGTTCGTTTTTAAAGAAACAAGCCTGAAACCCTGTCTAAAGACTATTGACATCTAGTGGAAGCCATAGGAATTGTAATCTGGGGGCTATTTGTTTGTATATCCCATAGGCTAGCATTGAAATGGCCTGTGACCTCAAAAAAAAGAGAAAATCCAGATGGATTTTCCTCTGGTTTTTGCCTGCCATATCAGTTCTGTTATACTCACATACTTTATTTTAACAGTTTTAGAAACTTCAGAGTGCTTTCTATCCAATTCTACCAATTCTATGCATATCCTGGCTTCTGGACCTGAGTAACAGGCAGTTTACTTTGGGCACGTCAGTCATCCGGAAATCCAGGATACTGCCCCCTAGCCTTAAAATAAGTTTGACGAATGCCCTATGGGTCCTATTCAGACTTGAGATTAAAATGACTTACTATGGACTTAGGTAAAAAAAACATTTCTTCTTAATTTCATGTTTTATTGACTTAAGTCCATGTTAAGTCTACTTATCTTAAGTCTGAATCAGGAGCTCAGAGTGTAGAATGATGAGAGAGTTTATCTGTACTTTACCTGCTCTGAGTCCTAGTTGGCAGTATTTTCCGGGGGGGCAGGGTAACCCTGTCCTGTTGTCAGTGGGGTTGGGCACTGTGGCCCTGGTAACACAGAGGAACCCAGGAGACCAGGGTTCAATGGGCTCAACCAGACCCTCTGATCCACAGAACTGGCCCCCCAGACACACCAAACACTCAACTGCAACCGCAGTGAGATAAACGTGGGCATGGGCTCTGACACAAAATTCAATTATATGATATAACAAATGTATTCGTAAAAAATAAACATGGATTCAAAACTTCATTAATACAAAGGGTTATGGCTGATTACCATTTCAAATAAGGTAGGTAGTACATGTACGGCCAGGAGTTTTGTCCTGGCTGCCGCATTAATTGACCAGGAAAACCTCTGGGCCCTTTGGGCTCTTGTTATAGACAAAAGCTAGGGCTAAGAGTCTTTCTTGGTCAGTTGTTGGCTGTGATGAAAAACTCCTGGCCCATACATATAGCATCTAACTTGTTTGGTCCGGTAAAACTCTGGTCCCTAACTATAGTATTTTATTTCTCACCAGGGAATGTGAGACACAGAGCTGTAGGTGCCTTTGGGGCAGGGGGAGGGTTGGCTGAAGGAGCTCTCTCTGGGCAGACATAGCCAGCTGGGCAGGGCAGAAGGGTGGTGGGGCCACTGGTGCTGCCAATGGTGGTGGTGGTCGGGCAGTGAGAGCCAGGGGGACAAGGCTTTACACTCCCTCTGGACCTCCAAGTCCTGGAACCAACCTACAATGTCACAAACAACGTCACATACTGTATGCAGTTTGGTTTTTGTGAACTAGTAATAGTAATAGTAGAGTGATGGGACATCCGTACAATTTGAAAGATCATTAAGTTAAATTAAGTTAAATTAAAGATCAGGACATGGCTTGCAGTCATCTCTCCTCTTCCCTCCAGTGTCATTATGATGGGTGCCAGCAGGGTAGGATGCAGGCACACTGCTACCACTCACACAGTAGTGGCTTGGGTGGCAAACACCTCCAAATACTTTACACCTAACATGGAGGCAGCACTCTGGGACCCCTCCAAACAGTAGCAACCTACAAATATATGGTAACACTTTAATTGATGAAAACTTCATAACACATGCACAATGCATTAATATATACTGCATTCATTAGCACTACATAAGCAGTTGAATGTGTTTTGAAGTCCGATCTTATGTAGGTTCCTTTCACATTGAACATGTAATATCACGTTTGCAATGTCAAGCATCGGATACAGTCAGCAACACAATGAAGTCCTTCAAGTGGAATAACGGATTGCGACCGTAATGACCTTAATGCAACACCTGACGATCTCGTGAATGGGTTCTGACTTTTTGGCGTGACGGTTAAGGTGTTGGCTTGACAGTTGCTGCACCCAGGTTTGAGTCCCGGCCGGTGCAACCCTACAAAATCGCTACTTTGGTGTCAAAAGTGGGATGGTGCCCATGAGGCCATCAGAGATATAAACATTTCTTCAATAAAGCAACTATCAGCAAAGCCAGTGCTAGTGAGAACAGAGTGCAAGAAAAGCAAATGTTTAGTTGTTGTATTATCATCTTTTTTTAACAAAAAATCGGAAAATGGGTAGGGACTCAGATGTCCTGCTGTCTTGACAAGGTCTTGAAATGAACATGATTTTTAACTAGGAGTCAGAGGATTGCAGAGGTGCGGGCTGACGTGGGAGAACATGGGAAAGTGGAACACCAGGGGGGCTGAGGCATTCTGGAAGAGTTTCAGGGGTTTGATGGCACAAGCGGGGAGCCCAGCCCAGAGAGCTGCAGTAGTTCAGACAGGAGATGACAAGTTGCCTGGATTTTCATTTTCTTCCCTTTTTGGGGGGAAAAATGTCATCTGGTAACATGGAAATGACTAAAAACAAATTTAAACTGTGTAGAAACCTACATTTAATGTCTCTTCACTCTGTCCTGCTTGCTAAGAATCATCGAAACAAAACCTAGACAGTCAGGGACCATCAAAAATTATTTTAAAAAACGATGGAGGACTATTTTTTAGCAAATTTTGACAGCAAGGAAATATAACACATTTTAAGAGTGGCCTTCCGGACCTTGGTGAAGAACCCAATTCGGCCCATGGGGAAAATTAGTTTGAGCATGAACCCACAGAAACAAGGCATTGTTTTGATGTTTGCAGAGAACAACAGGGTGTTTTTCAGGATCACGTCAAGGTTCTTTGCACTCTGGCATTGGGACACCGTAGAGTTGCCAACTGTGATGGAGAGGTCTTAGAGCGGACAGGCCTTCCCCAGATGGAAGAGCAGCTCCATCTTGTCGAAGTTGAGCTTGAGGTGGTGGACAGATATCCAAGCTGAGATGTCTGCCAGGCATGTAGATATATGTGTCTCCACCTGGGTCTCAGAAAGAGGGAAAGAATAAAGGAGCTGAGTGCTATCTGCATAGCAATGATAGGAGAGACTATGTGAGGAAATGACGGAGCCAAGTGACTTGGTGTACAGAGAGAAGAGAAGGCCAAGAACCAAGCCCTGTGGGACACCACTAGAGAGAGCACGAGGGGCAGACACAGATCCTCCCCACGTCATCTAGTAGGAGCGACCTGCCAGGTAAGATGCAATCCAAGAGTGTGCAGAGCCTGAGACACCCAGCCCTGAGAGGATAGAGAAGAGGATCTTGTGGTTCATGAAGTTGTAGGAAGTGGATAGATATAGTAGGATGAGAACAGAGTAGAAATAGTTCATTTTGGGAGAGCCTTGGTGAAACAGAGGAGAGCGGTCTCAGTGGAGTGAGCCACCTTGAAGTCTGACTCGTTGGGGTTAAGAAGATCCTTATGGGATAAATAATGAGAGCACAGACAGCACAGTCAAGTGTTTTGGAAAGAAAAGAAAGAAGGGATACCGGTCTGTAGTTTTTAACATCAGAGGGTTTGATTTTTGGTTTAATCCTAGTAAAAATTCCCTGTTTTAGGTCCGTTAGGATCACCACTTTATTTTAAGAATGTGAAATGGCAGAATAATAGTAGAGAGAATGATTTATTTAGCTTTTATTTCTTTCATCACATTCCCAGTGGGTCAGAAGTTTACATACACTCAATTAATATTTGGTAGCATTGCCTTTAAATTGTTTAACTTGGGTCAAACGTTTCGGGTAGCCTTCCACAAGCTTCCCACAACAAGTTGGGTGAATTTTGGCCCATTCCTCCTGACAGAGCTGGTGTAACTGAGTCAGGTTTGTAGGCCTCCTTGCTCGCACACGCTTTTTCAGTTCTGCCCACAAATATTCTATAGGATTGAGGTCAGGGCTTTGTGATGGCCACTCCAACACATTGACTTTGTTGTCCTTAAGCCATTTTTCCACAACTTTGGAAGTATGCTTGGGGTCATTGTCCATTTGGAAGACCCATTTGCGACCAAGCTTTAACTTCCCGACAGACGTCTTGAGATGTTGCTTCAAAATATCCACATATTTTTCCTGTCTCATGATGCCATCTATTTTATGAAGTGCACCAGTCCCTTGTGCAGCAAAGCACCCCCACAACATGATGCTGTCACCCCCGTGTTTCACGTTTGGGTTGGTGTTCTTCGGCTTGCAAGCCTCCCCCTTTTTCTTCCAAACATAACAATGGTCATTATGGCCAAACAGTTACATTTTTGTTTCATCAGACCAGAGGACATTTCTCCAGAAAGTACAGTCTTTGTCCCCATGTGCAGTTGCAAACCGAAGTCTGACTTTTTTATGGCGGTTTTGCAGCAGTGGCTTCTTTCTTGCTGAGCAGCCTTTCAGGTTATGTTCATATAGGACTCGTTTTACTGTGGATATAGATACTTTTCTACCTGTTTCCTCCAGCATCTTCACAAGATCCTTTGCTGTTGTTCTGGGATTGATTTGCACTTTTCGCAACAAAGTACGTTCATCTCTAGGAGACAGAACGCGTCTCCTTCCTGAGCGGTATGACGGCTGCGTGGTCTCATGGTGTTTATACTTGTGTGCTATTGTTTGTACAGTTGAACATGGTACCTTCAGGCGTTTGGAAATTGCTCCCAGGGATGAACCAGACATGTGGAGGTCTACAATTCTTTTACTGAGGTCTTGGCTGATATCTTTTGATTTTCCTATGATGTCAAGCAAAGAGGCACCGAGTTTGAAGGTAGAACTTGAAATACATCCACAGTACGCCTCCAATTGACTCAAATGATGTCAATTAGCCTATCAGAAGCTTCTAAAGCCATGACGTCATTTTCTGGAATTTTCCAAGCTGTTTCAGGCCCAGTCAACTTAGTGTATGTAAGCTTCTGACCAACTGGAATTGTGATACAGTGAATTATAAGTGAAATAATCTGTCTGAAAACAATTGTTGGAAAAATTACTTGTTTCATGCACAAAGTAGATGTCCTAACTGACTTGCCAAAACTATAGTTTGTTAACAAGAAATTTGTGGAGTGGTTCCGACTTCAACTGAAACTGAAAGCGCAAACCACCATATTTAACCATGGAAAGAGGTCTGGGAATATGGCTGAATATTAAAAGTGTAGTTATTCCCTCCGCAAGGCAATCAAACAAGCGAAATGTTGGTACAGGGACAAAGTGGAGTCGCAATTCAACGGCTCAGACACGAGACGTATGTGGCAGGGTCAACAGGAAATCACGGACTACAAAAAGAAAACCAGCCACGTCACGGGCACCGACATCACGCTTCCGGACAAACTAAACGCCTTCTTTGACCGCTTTGAGGATAATACAGTGCCATCGTCACGGCCCACTGACAAGAACTGCACCCCCCTCTCCTTCTCCGTGGCCGACGTGAGTAAAACATTTAAACATGTTAACCCTCGCAGGGCTGCTGTCCCAGACGGCATCCTCAGAGCATGCGCAGACCAGCTGGCTGGTGTGTTTATGGACATATTCAATCACTCCCTATCCCAGTCTGCTGTCTCCACATTCTTCAAGATGGCCACCATTGTTCCTGTACCCAAGAAGGCAATGATAACTGAACTAAATGACTACTGCCCCGTAGCACTCACTTCTGTCATCATGAAGTGCTTTGAGAGACTAGTCAAGGATCATATCACTCCACCTTACCGGCCACCCTAGACCCAATTCAGTTTTGCATAATGCCCCAACAGGTCCACAGACGACGCAATCGCCATCACACTGCACACTGCCCTATCCCTTCTGGACAAGAGGAATACCTATGTAAGAATGCTGTTCATTGACTACAGCTCAGCATTCAACACCATAGTTCCCTCCAAGCTCATCATCAAGCTGGAGGCCCTGGGTCTCAACCCCACCCTGTGAAATTGGGTCCTGGACTTTCTGACGGGCCGCCCCCAGGTGGTGAAGGTAGGAAACAGCATCTCCACTTCGCTGATCCTCAACACAGGGGCCCCGCAAGGGTGAGTGCTTAGCCCCCTCCTGTACTCCCTGTTCACCCATGACTGCGTGGTCATGCACGCCTCCAACTCAATCATCAAGTTTGCAGATGACCCAACAGTGGTGGGCTTGATTACCAACAACGACGAGACAGCCTACAAGGTGGAGGTGAGGGCACTCAGAGTGTGGTGTCAGGAAAACAACCTCTCACTCAACGTCAACAAAACAAAGGAGATGATCGTGGACTTCAGGAAATAGCAGAGGGAGCAACTGCAAGGCTTCAACCGCAAGGCTCTCCAGAGGGTGGTGCGGTCTGCATAACGCATCACCGGGGGCAAACTACCTGCCCTCCGTGACACCTCCATCACCCGATGTCACAGGATGGACAAAAAGATCATCAAGGACAACAACCACCCGAGCCACTGCCTGTTCACACCGCTACCATCCAGAAGTCGAGGTCAGTACAGGTGCATCAAAGCTGGGACCGAGAGAATGAAAAACAGCTTCTATCTCAAGGCCACTGCTAAACAGCAGTCACTAACTCAGAGAGGCTGCTGCCTACACTGAGAACCAATCACTTTAATAAATGGATCACTAGTCACTTTAAACAATGCCACTTTAAACAATGCCACTTTATATACTGTATTTTATACCATCTATTGCACCTTACCTATGCTGCTCGGCCATTGCTCATCCATATATGTACATATTCTCATTAACCCCTTTTTATTTTTTTGTGTATTAGGTTGTTGTTGGGGAACTGTTAGATTACTTGTTAGATATTACTGCACTGTTGGAACTAAAAGCACAAGAATTTCACTACACTCGGATAAACATCTGCTAACCATATGTATGTGACCAATAAAATTTGATTTTGATTTGATAAAATTGTGAATTGTCTGGGGGTCCCCAAGGAGAGGTTTGATAAAGGCTGATTTATACAATATGAGTAGGGCCAGGAGTTTTTCCTAACTGTGTGACCTAACCAGGAAAAACTCTGGTCTAAAGTAACAGACTAGATCTAGCACCCAAGCTTTTTCTTTGACAGGTCAATATCCTCCTCATGATGGAGAGGTCTTGGGACAGATCAATGGAGACATTTGTCCAGGAGGCCACTACTGTTCGATTGGGACATCTCAGCCAATACACTGCCCCCCAGGTATACTATATTAAGGACATAATGCACTCAGAACAGTTCCAAGTGCAATAAAATCTAATAGGTGTAACAATACAGCTGTCGTTAAGGCAGCACATTAGAAAACGTAATCTGGCACTGTCACTCGTGATCGATATGGAGATGATATGCTATGTCTATGAGTGTGTGTGTGTGTGTGTCACTTTAGTTAAGACCTGATGTGCTCTTTTAACAAGATTAGCCAATGCCAGACCAAAAATAGGGATTCTCTTTTCTTGGCAGCATGATTTATGTTAAGTAGCTTCGACTGTCCCTAGATTGAATAAACTGTCCATTTAGTGCTCCCACGTTGTGTTAGATACAAGACAGACTCTTGGCAGGCTACATTTTGTCTCTCGTTGAATAAAGGATGGTATTTCTGTAGAACAATAATCAAATGAGACGCAATTATTAGATACACTAGAGCATTTCCCCCCTCTAAACTCTCGTGAACAGATTAACCGACATTACCCCCCTCTATTTCCTCTATTCCAGGCACCTTTCTGGGTGGATATGGTGGTCAATCAGAGGCAGACTGTGAGCCTTGTCCGTCTGGATTCTACTGCCCTGTGTGCAGGCCGACCACCACAGACCACCGCTGTCCCCAGAGTTGGTTCTGTCCTGTAGGCTCTGTATCAGGGCATCAGCCAGGTAAACTGGGTACGGCCAGAAGAGGATGGCCTGGTTCCTCCCTAGGTTCCTTCTTTCTTTTAGTTTTTACGAGCCACTGCTTTTGCTTCGCTTGTTCTTTGGGGTCTCAGCAGGGTAACTGTAAAGCACTTTATGTCATCTGCAAATGTAAAAAGGGCTTTATAAAACAAACTTGATTGATTGATTGCTCCATACTACTGGTTATTATTTGCGGTCTCATTTCTCTCAGAGTACTCATCAACCAGATAGAGAAAGTCAAGAATGGATGAATTACTGTAGATAAATGGGGATAACGTCCACTCTTTGTTTGTATGGCATGACAATTAACAAAATAAGATTTTAATGCAGCACATACAGTATGGCTCTGTGCTAGCCAAAAGTGTTATTTTTTGTCTATTTCCTGTAAGGTAAAGAAATAAAGAACACAAACTCCTTTGGTGAGGTGCTGGCAAACAGAAAATAAACTATACAAATAAAAAAGAAAGTTGCATCCTCAAGAACAGATGTGTGTAACTTTCTTTTTAATTTGTCTCGTTTCTGTGGCATATTGAATGTGCATAAAAACTCTAGATTTCGTTAGATGAATTTCCTCATCAGCAAGGTTCATAAATAGCCTCCATAAATAGTATGATGCAACTCCTCCATATTGCCACAGTCACTACACCCACAGGGTCTCCCAGCAAGGGCTAAATCAAATCAAATTGTATTTGTCACATGCGCCGAATACAACAGGTGTAGACCTTACCATGAAATGCTTAAATCCCTTAACCAACAATTCAGTTAAGAAAATCGAGTTAAGAAAATATTTACTAAATAAACTAAAGTAAAAAAAAAAGAATAGTAATAAAGTAACACAATAAAATAACAATAATGAGGCTATATTCAAGTGGTACCGGTACAGAGTCAATGTGTGGGGGAACAGGTTAGTCAAGGTCATTTGTACATGTAGGTAGGGGTAAAGTGACACAACGAGTAGCAACAGTGTAAAAAAAGGGGGGGGGGGGGTCAATGCAAAAAGTCTGGGTGGCCATTTGATTAATTGTCCAGCAGTCTTATGGCTTGGGGATAGTAGCTGTTTAAGGAGCCTTTGGGACCTAGACTTACTACGGCTTGCCGTGCGGCAGCCGAGCGAACAGTCTATGACAATTCTTTTGAGCCTACCTCTGACACCGCCTAGTATATAGGTCCTGGATGACAGGAAGCTTGGCCCCAGGGCTGTACTGGGCAGTATGCCCTACCTTCTGTAGCACCTTACAGCCAGATGCCGAGCAGTTGCCATACCAGGCGGTGATGCAACCGGTTAGGATGCTCTCAATGTTGCAGCTGTAGAACCTTTAGAGGATCTGGGGACCCATGCTAAATCTTTTCAGTGTCCTGAGGGGGAAAAGGCGTTGTCGTGCCCTCTTCACAACTTTCTTGTTGTGTTTGGACCATGATAGTTTGTTGGTGATGTGGATATAAAGGAACTTGAAACTCTCGACCCGCTCCACTACAGCCCCATCGATGTCCAGGATCCAGTTGAACGCCGAGTTGTTGTCAATGAACAGCGTTCTCACATAGGTGTTCCTTTTGTCCAGGTGGGAAAGGGCAGTGTGGAGTGTGATTGCGTTTGCATCATCTGTGGATCTGTTGGGGCGGTATGCGAATTGGAGTGGGTCTAGGGTTTCCGGGATGATGGTGTTGTGAGCCTTGACCAGCCTTTCAAAGCACTTCATGGCTACCGACGTGAGTGCTACAGGACGGTAGTCATTTAGGCAGGTTACCTTTGCTTTCTTGGGCACAGGGACTATGGTGGTCTGCTTGAAACATGTAGGTAATACAGACTCTGTCAATGAAGACACATGCCAGTTGGTCCACGCATGCTCTGAGTACACATCCTGGTAATCCGTTTGGCCCCGCACATATGAATGTGTGTAGAACAGGTCTCTCCAACCCTGTTCCTGGAGAGCTACCATCCTGTAGGTTATCGCTCCAACCCCAGTTGTAAACCTTCTTCAGGCTAGGGTCCTTTTTTCTCAATTTCCGCCTGACTGACGTGCCCGAAGTAAACTGCCTGTTGCTCAGGCCCTGAAGCCAGGATATGCATATAATTGGTACCATTGGAAAGAAGACACTTTTAAGTTTGTGGAAATGTTCAAATAATGTAGGAGACTATAACACAATTGATATGGTAGGAGGAAATCCAAAGAAAAACCAACCACATTCTTTTTTTTATGTGGGGCGCCGTCCTCAAACAATCGCCTGGCATGCTTTCGCTGTAATGGCTACTGTAAATCGGACAGTGCAGTTAGACTAACAATAATTTAAGCTTTCAAAAGATATGACACTTGTATGTACATACATTTTTAATATCCATCATTTTTATGATTATTTATTTGAATTGTGAGCCATCCAGTTTCACTGGAAGTTGTCCTGCTAGCGGGATGCCTAGCCCTAAGAAGTCCTGGAGAGCTACCCTCCTGTAGATTTTTGCTCCAACCCAGTTGTAACCAACCTGATTTAGCAAATCAACCAGCTAATTATTAGATTCAGGTGCACTAGATTAGGGTGGGACTGAAAACCTACAGGACTGTAGCTCTCCAGGAACAGGGTTAGCGAGCCCTGGTATAGACCTTGTTCTCTTGCTTTAGATTTAATCAGAAAAGACTCATCACAATGAACAAAGAGATGACAGTACATCTGTTTTCACTTCAAGTGTCATCAGTTATTTTTATGGGCTGAGTGACAGGAAGCTGTATGTAGAGTGTTAAATGTCAGGAATTGTGAAAAACGGAGTTTAAATCTATTTGGCTAAGGTGTATGTAAACTTCAGACCTCAACTGTTGGAACAACATCTCCTATGCACTTCCTTATAAACTCACTCACCGAGTCAGCGTATAGATCGATGTTGTTCTCTGAGGCTGACCGGAACATATCCCAGTTCGCGTGATCAAAACAATCTTGAAGCGTGGATTCTGATTGGCCAGACCAGCATTGAATTGTTCTAGTCTCTGGTACATCCTGTTTGAGTTTCTGCCTATAAGACAGTAGGAGCAAGATGGCGTCGTGTTCGGATTTGCCCGAAGGGAGGTCAAGGGAGGGCTTTGTATGTATCGTGGAAGTTAGAGTAGCAGTGATGGAGTGTATTACCCCCGCGAATACTACAATCATATGCTAATAGAATTTAGGTAGCCTTGTTCTCAAATTTGCTGTGTTAAAATCCCCAGCCACAATAAATGCAGCCTCAGGATATATGGTTTCCAGTTTACATAGAGTCCAGTGAAGTTCCTTGAGGGCCGTCGTAGTGTCTGCTTGAGGGGGAATGTACACAGCTGTGACGATAACTGACAAGAATTCTCTTGGGAGGTAATATGGCCGGCATTTGATTGTAAGGAATTCTAGGTCGGGTGAGCAGAAGGACTTGAGTTCCTGTATGTTGTTATGATTACACCATGAGTCTTTAATCATGAAGCGTACACCCCCACCCTTCCTCTTCCCAGAGAGGTGTTTATCTCTGTCGGCGCGATGCATGAAGAAGCCCGGTGGCTGAACCGATTCCGACAACATATCCCAAGAGAGCCATGTTTCGATGAAACAGAGGATGTTATCATCTCTGATGTCTCTCTGGAAGGCAACCCTTGCTCAAATTTTGCCTGCCTTGTTGTCAAGAGACTGGACATTGGCAAGTAGTATACTCGCGGCTAGCGGTGGGAGATGTGCACGTATACGGAGCCTGACCAAGGGGCCACTCCCTCTGCTGAGGCACCGTTGTTTTGGGTCGGTTTCTGGGATTAGATCCATTCTCCTGGGTGGTGGTCCAAACAGAGGATCCGCTACGGGAAAGTCATATTCCTGGTCGTAATGTTGGTAAGTTGACGTCGCACTTATATCCAATAGTTCTTCCCGGCTGTATGTAATAAGACTTAAGATTTCCTGGGGTAACAATGTAAGAAATAATTACTGGAGCTTGTAGCCCTAAACTAGCACACCGGACTCAACTACTTGATGCATTATTACTTGTTGCATTATAATTTGGCGTGGGAGTTCTGGGTCCTATTGGGCAGTAGAACCTGGCACTGCAGGGACCAGATGGGGAGGCAAGGCCAAAGTCTGCACAGTACTGCCCAGGCACACAGGGCTGGCACGCAGCCAAAGATACTGCCCCTGCACAACAAACACACCAAAACACATGGAGTTCATTTTCACAGTAATATTATATATCAGGACTGAGTTTGGGAAACCCTGAATGATGACAAACCTAGCATTTATAAGGGCCATATATAGCAACCACGCTTACATAAATGTGATACATACAGTACAGGATATATAAAAAATATATATTCATAATGAAATGTCGCCAGTTTAAGTAGGATCCAGCGGTGCATTTTCCACCAGTATGATTTCCAGCTGGCTGAGAAGCAACAGAACCTTGGATACAAAGGTACCTAGAGGAGGGAAGGAGGGAGGGAGTTAGAGGGAAAGAGAGAGCTAAAAGAAGAGAGAAAATAGAGAGAGAAAGAATGAAACAAAAAGAGAGAAAGGTATAGAGGGAGAGTGTGAATACACAGAAAGAAAGGGGGACACAATTATGGAGAGAACACAACATAAATCTCAAGGACCATACACGCTGAACCAGATATACGATTCAACATGAAAAAAAGATTATAATGATGCCACCACCCCAGGAGAGAAGTGCCCAGTAGGCATTGCCAACCCTTCAGAGCTGCAGTACTTCCCTGGATGGCAGGGCACACAACCCCTCTTATTAGATGTGCTGGTCTGCCCACTAAACATGCCAGCTGGGCATGGCTACTCCCCACCAGACCGGGTGCCTAGAAAACAAAAAAAATCACACATAGATGACATATAGGTCTAGTGTCATTCTAAGCAATGCGTCTTCGCCACTATGGTATACGTGGCATTTATTTCAATAAAGACAAATAGTATAGTGCCCTATATGCACTACCTGGGGGTCAGTAGTGTCCCTTTAGACAAGGGATCGGCGTGTGTGTTCCCGTGTTAGCATGTATTGAGCCTGCACAGTAAAAGCCTTCTGGACAGGTAAAACACTCAGCCTGTGAAAGGGATGACATAGAATATCATTAACACTCAGTATGCAGTGTATATAAGGTCTGGAGTTTTTTCTGACCAGACCAGGATTTATTTGAAGCATAGTTAAAACCTACAACTAAGGCCCTGAGTTTTTGCTGGTCAGATTACATGGTCAAGAAAAACTCCTGGGCCTACAAACTGTTCAGCTTTACTAGACTGGTGGTCAAGATGAAATATACTGCTATGAATGTCCTCCTCCCTACCTGCCCAGGTTGGTCCAGGTAAGTCCCTGGTACACAGAAAACCTGGAAGGCACTGGCAAGTGGGCACATATTCCCTGCTGAGCAGGTGATAGATCCAGGGAGGCTGGAGTTATGTCTGTAAGGGCAGTAGGAGCCAGCCTGGCAGAGATAAGAAGGGAGGGAGAGCCCTCTGCTGGCACAACTGAACCCTGCATTTGAAAGAGAAGTCTTCACAAACGCACAATCAAAAAGAAGCCAGTCAATGTTATGCCAGTAAAATATAAATTACTATTCAAAATGATTTCAAATAACTTTCCTTCCATGAAGAAACTTTATCTGCAGTATATCAGTCAAATAGTGGTTCGTACATAAAATAAAATGTGTTTAATCAGCACCGACCTGCAGGGCAGGCAGTCAGAGAGTTGTGTGTTCCTGGTGGTGTTGCTGTAATATCCAAGAGGACAGGGACGTGGCGCTACAGCCAAGCCCTCTGGACAGTAGTGACCTTGGGGACACCAGTCACCGGTCACACCGTCTTCAGGTGTCAGGGACACTGCACCAGAGTGACAAAGATAGCCAGCAATGCACTGTCCCGATATGGCACTCAGTCCAGAAAAGCCACAGAAAAACCCTGAGAAAAGGAGGTAGGACCAATCAGACCAGGGCCTGTTTTCATCTGATCCAAGTCCTCCCTTTCCATGTAATCTTATTTGTTATAATCTAGGCAGACGGGTTACCAGGACGTGGGCTCCGGGCATGTGATGACCAACGGGCAGGTGTCTTCACTGACATTTTAAACATGTCCCTGATTGAGTCTGTAATACCAACATGTTTCAAGCAGACCACCATAGTCCCTGTGCCCAAGAATACAAATGCAACCTGCCTAAATGACTACAGACCTGCCACGCTGATCCTCAACACTGGAGCCCCCCAGGGGTGCGTGCTCAGTCCCCTCCTGTACTCCCTGTTCACCCACGACTGCACGGCTAGGCACGACTCCAACACCATCATTAAGTTTGCAGACGACACAACAGTGGTAGGCCTGATCACCGACAACGACGAGACAGCCTATAGGGAGGAGGTCAGAGACCTGGCCGGGAGGTTCCAGAATAACAACTTATCCCTCAACGTAACCAAGACTAATGTAATAAACTGGGTTTGGAGACGTAGCGGAGTCAGGCGCAGGACACAGGTTTGAGTGAAAACAGTTTAGTTTACTCAAAAAAAACACAAGCAAAATCTCCAACAGGAAACAACAGTGTGAGGAGAAACACCTCCAACAACCACTGACAACGAACAATCACGGACAAAACAGAAAGGTAAGCCAGAGGGTTAAATAAGGAACATAATAAGGGAATTGAAACCAGGTGTGTGTAATCAAGACCAAACAAAACGAAAAGGGAAACATGGATCGGTGGTGACTAGAAAGCCGGTGACGTCGACCGCCGAACGCCGCCCGAACAAGGAGAGGGGCCGACTTCGGCAGAAGTCGTGACAACTAAGGAGATGATTGTGGACTACAGGAAAAGGAGGACCAAGCACGCCCCCATTCTCATCGACGGGGCTGTAGTGGAGCAGGTTGAGAGCTTCAAGTTCTTTGGTGTCCACATGAACAACAAACTAGAATGGTCCAAACACACCATTCTAGTTTGAGGGCACGACAAAGCCTATTCCCCCTCAGGAAACGAAAAAGATTTGGCATGGATCCTGAGATCCTCAAAAGGTTCTACAACTGCAACATCGAGAGCATCCTGACTGGTTGCATCACTGCCTGTTACGGCAATTGTTCGGCCTCCGACTGCAAGGCACTACAGAGGGTAGTGCGTACAGCCCAGTACATCACTGGGGCTAAGCTGCCTGCCATCCAGGACCTCTACACCAGGCGGTGTCAGAGGAAGGTCCTAAAAATTGTCAAAGACCCCAGCCACCCCAGTCATAGACTGTTCTCTCTACTACCGCATGGGAAGTGGTACCGGTGTGCCAAGTCTAGGATAAAAAGGCTTCTCAACAGTTTTTACCCCCAAGCCATAAGACTCCTGAACAGGTAATTAAATGGCTACCTGGGCTATTTGAATTGTGCGCCCCCCCCCCCCAAACCCATCTTTTACGCTGGTGCTGCTCTCTGTTTATCATATATGCATAGTCACTTTATCTATTCATTCATGTACATACTGCCTCAATTGGCCCGACCAACCAGTGCTCCGGCACAATGGCTAACCAGGCTATCTGTATTGTGTCCTGCCACCCACCACCCGCCAACCCCTCTTTTACGCCATTGCTACTGCTACTCTCTGTTCTTCATACATGCATAGTCACTTTAACCATATCTACATGTACATACTACCTCAATCAGCCTGACTAACCGGTGTCTGTAGCCTCGCTACTTTTATAGCCTCACTACTGTTATTTTTCAATGTCTTTTTACTGTTGTTTTCATTTCTTTCCTTACCTATTGTTCACCTAATACCTTTATTGCACTATTGGTTAGAGCTTGTAAGTAAGCATTTCACTGTAAGGTCTACCTGTTGTATTTGGCACAAGTGATAAATAAACTTTGATTTGAAGTTGATCCTAGATCATCTCTCAATCAGACCAGGATCATTAGATAGATCTCCAAATCTTCTTTTAAAATAGCGATAAACGGGGCAATGTGTGAATGTGGCATCCACTTGCATCGCAAACATGTTAAATGTTAAGAAATTTTTTAATAAAAGGCCTGTGTAGTTCAATCAGTTACTAAATGTATACCTGTTTCAGATGATGTACAGTCGGGAGCATAAAAAAATTGACTTACACAGTCCACCAAAAATAACCTGAGTTTCAAAACGGAAGTCACTGCACTGCCAGGTGCCTATTTAAGAGAAGTATTTAATTATAATAGTTATTGTACAATGTTGTTGCTAATGAACTTGACGCTTGGAGTCACCCTGGGTGAGTTTGTGATATTAATGATGTGCAGCACAGGCATCTTGAAAAGTAACTTTGATCTGATTCATCATAATACTGTACGCACACACACCCAAGAGAGAACACACACACAAAACACACACAACACACACACACACACACACACACACACACATACACTCTCTCTTCGGGAATAAAAAATGTCAGATTTCATTATGTACTCCATAAAAGCAGATCTTAGAAAGAGGAACAGGCTCGGAGCTGTAAACATTACATATTACATAATAGATATAACAACATGATTCAATAATATTATCTTCACAGCTTTAATCTCATGGGGCCTATGGGCATGTGTGTGCACAGTGTGTGACCCTGTGTAACGCCCTGGCCAGAGGGGATTTTTGTTCTTTATTTTGGTTAGGCCAGGGTTTTACATTGGGTGGGTGTTCTATGTTCATTTTCTAGGTTTTTTGTATTTCTTTGTTTTGGGCCGTGTGTGGCGCCCAATCAGGCACAGCTGAAGTTCGTTGTTGCTGATTGGGAGTCACACATAAGGAGCATGTTTTTCCTTTGGGTTTTGTCGGTAATTGTTTCTGTTTAGTGTTTTGCACCTGACAGGACTGTTTGGCTGTCGGTTTTCTTGTTTTGTTTTGTGTAGTGTTCTTTAGTAAATTAAACTTCAATGATGAACACTAACTCCGCTGCGTATTGGTCCACTTTCTCAGACGATGACTTCTCTGTTTCGTCTGACGACAAAGACAGCCGTTACACCCAGTTAGAGCACTATTAGAGAGAGGTAGCCCTGAGAGAGCAGTGTGTATGTGTATGTGTATGTGTGTGTGTGTGTGTCTGTGTGTAACCGTACACCTGGGAACGGGCTGCATCTGGATCGGCCCTCCTCTACACTGACGGCTCCCTGGGGACACTCTCACAGAGCTGCCGAACGCTTAGAGCAAAAATAACCTACGCGTGAGAAACCGGAAACAATGAGTGGAGAGAGAAAGACAGAGAGAGCGGTAGAGATAGGCACAGAGATAGAGAGAGCGACAGAGACAAAAGAGGAGACAGAGACAGCACTCTGGGGAGCCAGTGAAAGAGAGAGAGAGTGAAACAGAGAAAGAGAGAGAAAAAAGAAGAGAGACAGCATTCTGGGGAGCCCAAAATTTGCGAACCCTGAGGAGGATGTGTGGATAGGTAAGTTTTCTTGTGGACATGTCCCTCCTCAGCTGTCTCTGATAGGGCTGTTGGGGACAACTGCTCCACGGCAACAATAAAAACTTTCCCAGCATTCCCCTGTAGGCACTTTTAACCCAGACAATGTCAGGAATATTGAGCGTATTGAGCCTTGGGAAGCTAATATACCTGGGAGACTAGTTTGGTCTGGTTGCTGAATGTGCCAATGGGGCAAGGTTGAGGATCGATGGTGCCCCTAGGGCATGGCCCTCCACCTGAGGCAAAGACGGTGCAGTGTCTCATCAAACAGATCCAATGTGCATGTGAGCAGACAGTAACTATATGACACTCCTAGCTGTAATAGAAGGAGTTACAGTCCCGCTTTAAACAAACTATAACTTTAAAGGGAAGTAGCCTAGTGGTTAGAGTGTTGGACTAGTAACCGAAAAGGTTGCAAGATCGAATCCCCGAGCTGACAAGGTAAAAATCTGTCGTTCTGCCCCTGAACGAGGCAGTTTTTATGATTTTTTAAATTTTTATCTGGTCATTTCTTATTAATCCAGTCGCACCCTATAAATATTAAGCCAGTGAACGGAACCACATCACATGTTTCCAACTAAGTTCCTCCTACTGTTCCTAGGCCGTCATTGAAAATAAGAATTTGTTCTTAACTGACTTGCCTACTTAAATAAAGGTTAAAAAAATATATGTTTTTAAATGAAGCCTTCATAGACCATTTATAAGGCCTTAGATGCTTTGGAAACAATTCATAAGCAAATGTCATTAAATGGATGGTAAAAAGGGTTATGCCACATTTGGCATATCACCAGATGTAAAGACCATTGCTTATAACATATTTATGAAGCATATACAGTATATAGTTCTCATGAAATTTTATGAACATTTTATGAATTGTGTATAAGTTGCATTCAATTTAATGTGCGACCAGAACCATTATTAGATAGACATTGTCCACCTGATTGGTGCATCACCTGCAGAGTGAGAGTGAGGCTGTGGAGAGGTGTTTCCGTAGGAGCAGTAATACCCCTCCAGGCACAGTAATGGCCACCGTCAGTGGACAGTGATGCCCACCATCACACTGCCTGCACTGGCTGATGAGTGTCAGGCACAGCTCAGGGCTGTACGTGCCCTCTGGACAAGCTCTCAAGTCATATCCCGTTCCCTCGGGACAGTAAAAACCTAGAGGGAAAGAAAGAAAAAAATACTGGACTTTCTTGGTGCAAGAGCACGAACCAATGTTCCACTCAATCAAAAGTTCCACTTTTTCCCACTGTGGGGTGCTGTGATTATATAGATAATTGTGGATTTTCATATCCTTAACAATGTAATGAGGGACATCACACTGTATTGTTGTTTGAGAAACCTAGAATGGCTAGTGCCGAGGGTTTTATCAATGATACCATATATTCGTTTTTCAAAGAATGTTTGAATATATAAGAATTGCTCTACTGACCTGCAGGACACAGTTGCAGGGTGCCTGACACACAGTACCAGCCAGGTTTACAAGGCTCACATTGAGCTGCATGCGTTCCAATCATATACGTCTCACAGGACAATGGCTGAGTGGTTCCTACGGGACAATAGTGACCATCTAGACAGGGTCCGCCTGTGGGGCCATCAGTGGTACTCTCTCAAGACAATAATATCTGCACAGAAAAGGAAGAACACATGATAACTGAACTACTGAACAAAATAAAAAAAACACTACCCTTTTTCCCTGGGAAGGCCCTTATTTACTCCTCATGGAAGTAATATGGCTCCCCAGCTTACATCAATCAAATGCTTGGTGTAGTTAGAAGAAAGAAAGTCTAACTTTATTTTAGGTGAACTATCCCTTTAAATCCAAGAAGGGGTGTAAGGACATACACACAGGGGAAAGGGGTAGAGAATTGGAACACAGCCTGTGTACGAGTGAGATAGTGTTTAGTGTATACCCTCCAGTTAAGGGCCCAGTGTGAGCGGTGATGCTATTAGAGTCACAGTAGAGTCCTCCAGGGCAGGGTTAGATCTCTTCCTGGTTTGTCAGGCCAGTACTGTTGGACGAGGTACCCAAAGGACAGGGCATAGGGGCAGGGGTATCTGCAGAGCAAATCCAGATAAATCTCAATGCCTGCAATGCAGTAGCAACTGGTGTATAGTAAAATCCCATCATAAACTGGATAAACAAATCTATTGATGGCTGCAGGAGTATACAACATGCAGCGAGATTACTAGTCCAAAACATCCACTCAGTTTATAACAGTACTGTAATGATCAAACTGGTCAGATGCAGTATTAATACTGAGTATAGTACACCAATATTATACACAATCTCTAGGCTACTGAAAGCAAAATAACAAGTATTTGATAACTACACAGTAAGAGTAGGAACAGAGAGCTACATGAGGAGCAGTATTATCCAGCAGGACACAGAAAGCCTGAGAAGCCATCCACAAAAAGCCTGAAAGGCCATCCACAGGTTTGGGGGAGTATGCCCCATCCCTGCACCAGAAGCTGGCGTTTCAGTAACCTACGTACAACGTCACAAAACATATCATCAATGTTTCAAACTCCAGCTGCGTACCCCCTCTAGCACCAGGGTCAGCACACCCTCAAATGCTGTTTTTTGCCATCATTGTAAGCCTGCCACACACAAACTATACGAAACATGTATTAAACATAAGAATGAGTGTGAAGTGACAAAGAGCTCTTATAGGACCAGGGCACAAATAATAATGTAATACCCTTGTTTGAACCAGGTATTGAGTTTATTTGTTATAATTAATTGGTTATATATTTAAAAGATAATTGAATTACTCCTAACCTGTAATGTTGTTAATGCATTATGCTTTTGAAGAAATATTTATTTAATGTATAAGTGAATAGTTTGTTTTACTTTGAATTGTAAGTTTTGACCAATAAGGTTGCTCGTTAAGTTGTGGCCAATGGGATTTGACCTGGTTAACGGGAGGCCTGGGAAAAAAAAGAGAGGAAAAAGACGTTGATGAGAAGGATGGACGTTTTTACCTTAGGACGGTTGGTAAATTAATGATAAAAGAAGACGACAAAACTAGAACAAAACCCATACCTACTAGGATATGAAGGGAAATACATGTTTTATTTTATAAAAGAGTTGTTATAATTTTGTTAAAACTCAGTAAAGACTGAAGCTACCGTCTCGTCGTGGAGGTATTTGTCAGCATTGAGGTTAGCCTAGCATCGTGTGACACTGGGAGATAATTGCTTGGGAAGCTTAACGAGTTCGTGTTCCCATGGGATATCGGTTACGGCTAAGGAGTACGGTCTGCATGGGTAGTTGTGCTTGCCTTGGACTTTGTGAGGAAACCTACATGGAATTGCCACACTTCGCTGAGGGAATATCTACCAAGCAGTGAGTAACCACCACGTGAGGTGCTTCAAGATATTTTTGGGTGTCATCATTTTTTGAGCTCCAACGCGCGCCAACGGTTTATTTAAGCGAACTTGAAATAATTTGGACTCATTGGGGTTTATTATTTTCTATTTCTTTTGTTGTGTCTGAAAATGTATTTGTGTTTGACAATGTTCTAATACACATATGGAACGTTATGTATATTGAGTTGGTGGAGTCATTGATTGTCTCAATTTAATTTAATGCATGGGATGGTCTATCCTGATTCAATAACAAAAACCTATAATCATTTATTCTGAAGTTAATACCCTATTGTCATAACCCTAGATAGTTTACAATAGGAATTCTTATTGGAGATGTCCTTCTCACCTAACATCCTATGCTGCTGAGATACTCTGCATAAGTTAATATTGTGAGAGTCATATTCGAGCCTGGTGAGAGGGTTACATTTTTGGGGGCTCGTCCGGGATTTCTGTTATTGTTGATGGATATTTTCAGAAATGACTCTGGTGTAGATTTCTTTGTCCACTGTTTTCACTGCTGACATCTGCTAAGATTCTACATTGACTCACCATTTGAATGTTTTAATTGAAATTTTGAATTTCTATCTAACATTGCTGTATAGGTATAAACTTACAACATGGATGCTGAAGAGATTGTTACCTGGTGTAGAGAGAAACAACTAGCTATTAATCGTGCATTTGTCCTTAGCAATGTGACAGAGGATGTGTCTGATGAGGTTCTGCTGGAAACACTGACTTATGTTAAGGCTTTTGGTAAAATTAGACTGCATGGTCGTTGTTCTTATTCAGCTGATAAAAAGCAGTATGTTTTGGTGGAGATATCAAACAACCTTAACGAAATAGCTGTGCCAAGTGTGGTTGGGATACCTGGAGAGTTGGGTCCCTGGCCTGTACATGTAGTTTCACAAGTCACATCTCCTGTTGAGAGAGAGGGTGAAGATTTTCAGGCGAAGCTATTATCCTTTCTAAGACGTGAAGGGAAGACTGTAGCTGATGTTAAAGGCCTGGTAAGTCCCTCTGGTGCTGACCTCAACACTGAACTGGTTATTGCCATAAGTTCACTGGTAGAGAAATGCAACAATGTGCCATCTGAGACTCAGAGTTACCGTAAGCTGCGTATGTTCTCAGGTGTGAAACCCACTCCTAGTGGAGAGGAAGAGTATGATGCATGGGCTGAACAAACCACCCATTTTCTAGAGGAATGGCAGTGCGCCGACAATGTGAAAAAACAGAGAATAATAGAAAGTCTTAAAGGGCCTGCTGCTGACATTGTGAGGTTCTTCAAGACAGGAAACCCCCATGCTACAGCGATCGAATACATGAAGGCTCTAGAAACGGCATTCGGTACCACCGAAAGTGCACCTGATCTCATGGTAAGGTTCAGAAACACATTCCAAAATGAAGGAGAGAAGCTTTCAGCTTACCTGTTGAGACTTGACAAATTGCTGCATGCTGTTTATCGAAAAGGAGGCATTGAGCTGTCAGAAATGAATCGCACACGCATTGGTCAAATAGTGAGAGGTGCCTCCTCACATGACATGGTTGCGCTTCGTATTCGCATGACCTATAAACTGCGTGAACCACCAACCTTTACTGAACTAATGCAAGAAGTAAGGGAGGAGGAGGACATGATTCAAGACAGGAACACAACAAAGAGTGTTGTGAAGTCATCAGCTGTTGCTCCTGTTGCCACAGTTTGCAAAGAAGCTAATTCTGAGATAGAAGTGCTGAGGAAAGAGCTGAATGGTTTAAAAACTGAAATGACACGTCTCATGTCTGCTAACGTCACAGCAGCTCAATCTGACATACAAAGGTCAGATGTGGCATTTAAAAGCAAAAAGAAGAGAATTAATCCATCACAAGAACAGACACAAGCCGACAGCAACCCCGGAGTGTTCTGTTATAGATGTGGAGAAGATGGCCATTTCAAGAGAAACTGTGAAGGTGAGGAGAACTTGAGGAAAGTCAACACACGCCTAATCAAACAAAAGCGGTCTATGGGAAACTACAGAGGGACCCAGTAAAGGAGCGGCCTGACGTCCCGGTGAAGATACGTTCCACCAAGTGCCACAAGTATGAAGACATGAAAGACATGCTACCTACAGGTTTAGTTGGTCCAAGTTCTGTCGTTCCTGTACAGATTGAAGGTATCTATGCTAAAGCTTTACTAGATAGTGGTTCTCAGATTACTCTACTGTACAGATCCTTTTATGACAAGTACTTGACGCATTTGCCATTGATTCCTATAGGAAACTTAGAGATATGGGGCCTTAGCTCTGATCAGTATCCATATGATGGCTATTTGTCACTCAAGCTTGAGTTCTCAGGATCGGTTGTGGGTGTAGCAGAGACCATGGAAGCACTTGTGTTGGTATGTCCAGATCCGGCCATGAAAGGTGACGTTTCTATTCTGGTCGGCACCAATACATCTGTAGTGAGGAGACTTATGACTGCTTGCAAAGAAAAGGAAGGTGAAGGTTTCCTTAGCACACTACAAGTCCATCCTGCTATCAAAGAGGCATATGAGAGGCTGATAGAAAGCTCAACTGATGATGAAGAGAAAAGAGGAACGGTCTGGTTCGCACAGACAAAACCTGTCACCCTGCCACCTGGTGGGCAGATGAGAGTTACTGGAATTCCAAAGTTTCCTGGGATACCTTCTACTCAAGCCATTCTGGTAGAGAGGCCTGAAGAACCCCGGTTCCCCGACGAACTTCTAGTGAGGCCTGAAATCCAGACGGTTGCAGTTGTGTCATCTAGAAGAATCACTCTTACTGTCAGGAATGTCTCGACAAAGGAGATCACCCTTAAACGAGGTACGCCTATTGCTCATCTGTTTCCTGTAGATGTTGCTCCGGGTGTCCCATTGAAAAGTAAGCAGGATTCATCTGAGAGACTGACGTCTTCTTCATTCAACTTTGGAGATTCTTCAGTGCCTGAAGGATGGAAGAAGAGGTTATGTGAAAAGATGATGGAACGGAAAGAAGTGTTCTCAACACATGAGTTTGATGTGGGTTGTTCAAAGAGTACTCACCACACCATCAGAGTTACTGAAGACAAACCGTTTAGGGAGAGATCTCGCCGCTTGGCCCCAGCTGACGTTGAAGATGTGAGGAAGCACCTTAATAACTTGAAAAGTTCTGGGATCATATCTGAGTCGAGAAGCCCCTATGCGTCTCCTATTGTGGTGGTGAGGAAAAAAAATGGCACCATGCGTATGTGTGTTGATTATAGGACTCTCAACAAGCGCACTGTTCCAGATCAGTACACAGTCCCACGTGTGGAGGACGCTCTGACATGTTTGAGTGGAAGCAAATGGTTCAGTGTGTTAGATCTCAGAAGTGGATACTATCAGATTCCGATGGGCGATACAGATAAAGAGAAGACTGCATTTATCTGTCCAGTTGGATTTTACCAATTTGAGAGGATGCCACAGGGTGTGTCCGGAGCACCTGCAACATTTCAACGTGTCATGGAAAAGACAGTTGGAGACATGAACCTACTCGAAGTTCTTGTGTACCTCGATGACTTAATCGTGTTTGGAAGGACGCTAGAGGAACACGAGCAGAGGTTACTGAAGGTGTTAGACCGCTTGAAAAGTGAAGGTCTAAAACTGTCCCTTGACAAGTGTCAGTTTTGCCGCACATCTGTCAACTATGTTGGACATATCATATCCCAGAATGGAGTGGCTACAGACCCCTCAAAGATTGAAGCTGTCACCACGTGGCCAAAGCCTGAAACTGTGACTGCTCTGCGTTCTTTCCTAGGATTCTGTGGATATTACAGAAGATTTGTGAAAGACTATTCTAAAGTCAGTTACCCCCTGAATCAGCTCTTATGTGGATATCTTCCCTCTGCCAAGAAAGGAAGAAAGTCTAAGGAGGAGAAAGCCTACCTTAACCCCTCAGAACCATTTGGATCAAGGTGGGATGCGAAGTGTGAATTAGCATTCGAGACACTGAAGGAAAGCCTCACAAAAGCTCCTGTGTTGGGTTTTGCTGATCCTCAGTTACCATACGTTCTCCATGTAGATGCTAGCCGCGAAGGGTTAGGAGGAGTACTGTACCAAGATCAAGGTGAGGGTCCGCGTCCCGTGGCATTTGTGAGTCGAAGCCTAACCGCTTCTGAACGGAACTACCCAGCTCACAAGTTAGAGTTTCTTGCGTTGAAGTGGGCCGTGGTTGACAAACTACACGATTACCTGTATGGGGCCAAGTTTGAGGTTAGAACAGACAACAACCCATTGACATATGTCCTCACGTCCGCAAAATTGGATGCCACTGGTCATCGTTGGCTAGCTGCGTTGTCTACCTATGACTTTAGTCTCAAGTACAGGCCCGGCAGGCAGAACATAGATGCCGATGCTTTATCTCGCCGCTCTCATCAGCAATCTGCAGTGGAACAAGATTGGAGAGACATTCCTGCATCTGGTGTCCGAGCCATGTGCCAGATGTCTAATGTTGTTAGAGTAACTCCTGGATTATCTAGTAGAGTGATTGATCAGTTGGGAGCCTCTATGCATGCTGTGCCTCAAGCATACTGTAACCTGAGCATGTTGAAGTCTCAAATGCCCAGATTGAGCACTGTGGAACTTTCTGCATCGCAACAAGAAGACCCTTGTTTGGGAGAGATGTGGGTTGCTCTTAATAAACATGATGTTACCAGGGTGACAAAGACCAAACATCCATTAATCTCTTTGCTCCTGAGAGAGTGGGAGAAGCTAAAGATGGAAGATGGAGTTATGTACAGGATCACGCATCCGCCAAACGAAACTCGTCGTGCTCAGTTACTACTTCCAGAGAAGTTCAGAACTATTGTTCTCAAGTCGCTGCATGATGACTCAGGTCATTTAGGATTTGACAAGACTTATGGACTTGTCAGAGACCGGTTCTACTGGCCACGCATGAAGATGGAAGTAGAGGACTACTGTAAATCCTGTGCTCGCTGTGTACAGAGGAAAACACTTCCAAAGATTGTTGCTCCACTTGGTCATATGCAAAGTGAGGGACCTATGGACCTTGTGTGTATGGATTTCCTGTCCATTGAGCCTGACTCAAGTAACATAGAGAATGTCCTGGTCATTACGGATCATTACACGAGATACGCTCAAGCTTTTCCTACGAAGGATCAGAAAGCATCCACTGTCGCCAAAGTATTGTGGGAAAGGTTCTTCATCCATTATGGTCTTCCGAAGAGGATGCATAGCGATCAAGGTAGAGATTTTGAAAGTCGACTCATCCGTGAGCTACTGAATATGCTTGGAGTGGAGAAGTCAAGGACAACACCATATCACCCTCAAGGAGATCCACAACCCGAGAGATTCAACCGAACCTTGTTGAACATGCTTGGAACTCTTGATCCTACTCAAAAGAAAAAATGGAGTCAGTATATTGGTCATCTAGTGCACTCGTATAACTGTACTCGGAATGAAGCGACTGGCTACTCGCCCTATTTTCTGATGTTTGGACGTGAAGCTAGATTGCCCGTTGATATCTGTTTTGGAGTCTCGAGTGATAGCTCATCAGAGAGAACATACCTCAAGTATGTATCTGATATGAAGAAACAGTTACAAGCTGCTTACAAAGTTGCTGAGAGCACTGCTGGAAAGCAAAACCATGAAAACAAACAGCGATATGATAAGAAGATTCGCTACACGCAACTTATGCCTGGAGACAGAGTTCTTATACGGAATCTAGGACTGCATGGAAAACATAAGCTGGCAGATCGCTGGGTTTCTACGCCATATGTGGTGGAGAGTCAGATGTCAAACGTACCTGTGTTTCGTTTGAAGCCTGAAAGTGGAGATGGACCCAATAAGATTCTTCATCGGAATCACCTGCTACCACTGGGGCAGAAAGTGCGCCTAGAACCTGTGGTTAACATAGAACTAACTCCTAGTAGAAGGACCCTGCAAAGAAGGAGGACGAGAAAGGGAAATGAAAAGTTGCCTGGGAAATGTACTCCTCAGAATAATGAGAAAGTTGAAGAGGTTAAGAATCCAAAAGATGAGAAGGATTTTGACTCAGAAGATGAGGACATCGGAGTATGGTATGACGTGCCTAATACAAATTGTATGAGCCGAGAAGTGGAAGAGATGTCGGAACCGTTTAGCTTGGACCTAGACATAGTCTGGAATCAAATGACAGGGGAATCTGAAAGAACAGAACAAGTTGGAGAAGCAATAGAGTCCAGTCAAGAAGCTAAGGTCGCAACTGGAGTTGAAGCAGATGATATTGAGACATCTAATTCAATGGAGGAGATTCAAGAAGAGGAACAAGAAGTTCAAGGAGAAGTGGAAATTTCAGAGGAAATAGGACCAGGGATACGAAGATCTCAGAGAATAAAGAAAGCTCCTGTACTACTTACCTATGATAAACCTGGAGTTTCAAGTCTAGCCCCAGTTGTCAGATATTGTTCCACACTATACAAGTGGATTGGATAAGGGAAATACAAATGTATCTCCTTTTCAATTATCTAACAAGATTTGTCTTAGTTGTAGGTTGTAGACAGTTAAGAGTTGACACGGTTACTTATTACTTTTCAACTGTGTGTTTACAAGTCATGAGGACATGCCTAATTTTGGTGGGGGGAGAGTGTAATACCCTTGTTTGAACCAGGTATTGAGTTTATTTGTTATAATTAATTGGTTATATATTTAAAAGATAATTGAATTACTCCTAACCTGTAATGTTGTTAATGCATTATGCTTTTGAAGAAATATTTATTTAATGTATAAGTGAATAGTTTGTTTTACTTTGAATTGTAAGTTTTGACCAATAAGGTTGCTCGTTAAGTTGTGGCCAATGGGATTTGACCTGGTTAACGGGAGGCCTGGGAAAAAAAAGAGAGGAAAAAGACGTTGATGAGAAGGATGGACGTTTTTACCTTAGGACGGTTGGTAAATTAATGATAAAAGAAGACGACAGAACTAGAACAAAACCCATACCTACTAGGATATGAAGGGAAATACATGTTTTATTTTATAAAAGAGTTGTTATAATTTTGTTAAAACTCAGTAAAGACTGAAGCTACCGTCTCGTCGTGGAGGTATTTGTCAGCATTGAGGTTAGCCTAGCATCGTGTGACACTGGGAGATAATTGCTTGGGAAGCTTAACGAGTTCGTGTTCCCATGGGATATCGGTTACGGCTAAGGAGTACGGTCTGCATGGGTAGTTGTGCTTGCCTTGGACTTTGTGAGGAAACCTACATGGAATTGCCACACTTCGCTGAGGGAATATCTACCAAGCAGTGAGTAACCACCACGTGAGGTGCTTCAAGATATTTTTGGGTGTCATCATTTTTTGAGCTCCAACGCGCGCCAACGGTTTATTTAAGCGAACTTGAAATAATTTGGACTCATTGGGGTTTATTATTTTCTATTTCTTTTGTTGTGTCTGAAAATGTATTTGTGTTTGACAATGTTCTAATACACATATGGAACGTTATGTATATTGAGTTGGTGGAGTCATTGATTGTCTCAATTTAATTTAATGCATGGGATGGTCTATCCTGATTCAATAACAAAAACCTATAATCATTTATTCTGAAGTTAATACCCTATTGTCATAACCCTAGATAGTTTACAATAGGAATTCTTATTGGAGATGTCCTTCTCACCTAACATCCTATGCTGCTGAGATACTCTGCATAAGTTAATATTGTGAGAGTCATATTCGAGCCTGGTGAGAGGGTTACAATAATATAATAACAATCAATAATGTTGCCCTTTATTTAACCATCTTACATATAAAACCTTATTTGTTCATCGACAATTGTGAATAACTCACCACAGGTTAATGAGAATGGTATGCTTGAAAAGAGGCACATAACTCTGCAATGTTGGGTTGTATTGGAGACAGTCTCAGTCTTAAATCATTTTCCACACACAGTCTGTGCCTGTATTTAGTTCTCATGCTAGTGAGGGCCGAGAATCCACTCTCACATAGGTACGTGGTTGCAAAGAGCATCACTGTCTTAACAGTGCGATTTGCCAAGGCAGGATACTCTGTGCGCAGCCCAATCCAGAAATCTGGCAGTGGCTTCTGATTAAATTCACTTTTCACAGAACCGCTTGTTGCAATTCAATGAGGTTCTCTTGTTCAGATATCGATAAGTGGACTTGAGGCAGGGAATGAAAGGGATAACGAATCAAGTTGTTTGTGTCATCCATTTCGGGAAAGTACCTGTGTTATTGCACACCCAACTCACTCAGGTGCTTCGCTATATCACATTTAATATTACCTGTAAGCTTGAGTTCATTTGCTCACAAAAAATCATACAGTGATGGAAAGACTTGTGTGTTGTCTTTGTTAATGCAGACAGAGAAGAGCTCCAACTTCTTAATCATAGCCTCAATTTTGTCCCGCACACTGAATATAGTTGCGGAGAGTCCCTGTAATCCTAGATTCAGATCATTCAGGCAAGAAAAAATATCACCCAGATAGGCCAGTCGTGTGAGAAACTCGTCATCATGCAAGCAGTCAGACAAGTGAAAATCATGGTCGGCAAAGAAAACTTTAACCTCGTCTCTCAATTTAAAAAAAAACATGTCAATACTTTGCCCCTTGATAACCAGCGCACTTCTGTACGTTGTAAAAGCGTTACATGGTCGCTGCCCATATTATTGCATAGTGCAGGAAATACAGGAGAGTTCAGGGGCCTTGCTTTAAAAAAAGTTTACAATTTTCACTGTAGTGTCCAAAATGTCTTTCAAGCTGTCAGGAATTCCCTTGACAGCAAGAGCCTCTAGGAGGATGCTGTAGTGTACCCAAGTGGCGTTGGGAGCAACTGCTTGCACGCGCGTTACCACTCCACTATGTCTCTCTGTCATGGCTTTTGCGCCATCAGTACAGATACCAACACATCTTGACCACCAAAGTCTATTTGATGTCACAAAGCTGTCCAGTACTTTAAAAATATCCTTTCCTGGTTTGCAGAAGAGATGTCTTCCTTAATTGACCCCCCATAATCGTAACGGACATATACCAGGAGCTGTGCCAGGCCCGCCACGTCTGTTGACTCATCCAGCTGTAACGCATAGAATTCCCTGGCTTGTATGCGAAGCATTCATTATTTCAAAACATCTCCTGCCGTGTCACTGATGCATCGTGAAACAGTGTTGTTTGATGAAGGCATTTTCTGTATAGTTTTTTGGGCCTTTTCCCCTATCATTGTCCCAGCCATATCCACGACAGCAGGAAGAATTAAGTCCTCCACAATACTATGGGGCTTGCCTGTCCTAGCCACTCGGTAGCTCACCATATAAGACGCTTCTAGCCCCTTCTTATTAATGGTATCTATTTCTTTTATACATGTTTTACTGTCACGGCCTGATCTGTTTCACCTGTCCCTGTGATTGTCTCACTTATTTTCCCCAGTGTATTTATCCCTGTGTTTCCTGTCTCTTTGTGCCAGTTCGTCTTGTATGTTAAGTCAAGTCAACCACCGTACTCCTTTTCTATTCTCTTTTGCTATTCTTCCCGGTTTTGACCACTGCCTGACTCTGGACTACTTTCCCGCCTGCCTGATCATCCTGCCTGCCCTGACCTTGAATATGCCTGCCCTTCGGTACCTATTGGACTCTAAACTGGTTTTGACCTTTTGCCTTTACACAACCATTCTCTTGCCTATCCCTTTTTGGATTAATAAACATTGTAAGACTCCAACCATCTGCCTCCTGTGTCTGCATCTGGGTCTCGCCTTGTGCCTTGAGACTTACTACTCGAAAGTCGTCTTAATTCTCGCTCAAAAAACTCCCATGGCATATTTTTCAAATTGCCATGTTTTGTTTCTAAATGTCTGCGCAAGAGTGAAGGTTTCATCGACTTGTGAGATAGTACTTTTGCACATATAACACACTGTGGCTAAGGAAAGGCAATACTCCCAATATAAGTGAACCCCAAATCAATGTAGTTCTCATCATGTTTGCGCCTCTTCGATGGTCCAATATCCCTGTCTGTTGTTCGGTGCTTTCCCTGGTAAGGGGGTATTAGCTCTTCTGCTGCATCAGATTCACAACTGTCAGTGTCCATGCTAGCAGGGCTATCAACAAATGTAGAATTACTGATGCTAGCATTGATGTGCTCGTGGAAGCAGAACAACTTGTGTCGTCGACAGGTGCAGGTGTAGTACTGCTGGTAGTAGCAGTACTACCAGTAGAGCTGGTATGTGTCTCTATGGACGCGGGCCTTACTTTTTTTAACCGTTTATCAATTTTCGAGCAAACGGAATGAGCAGCAGCTACGTTTGGCTACATAGTGGAATTCCCGCGAGAGAGTAACGGCTAATGTGATTGGATGTTAATTATTTGACATGGTTTAATTGAATTTTTGGCAGTGAAACGAGGATGCGAGAAAAAAACTCACCCAAATGTATAGCCCCATTGGAAAAGATAAATGGACTGTTTGAAAATGTGAAAAAACGAGTGTGCAAAGCTGTCATCAAGGCAAAGGGTGGCTTTTTTGGTTACTACATGATGAGGTTGAAGGAATTATCCGTAGAGCTCCGAGACAGGATTGTGTCGAGGCACCGATCTGGGGAAGGATACCAAAACATTTCTACAGCATTGAAGGTCTTCCCTGTAGCTCAGTTGGTAGAGCATGGTGTGTGCAACACCAGGGTTGTGGGTTTGATTACCATGGGGGGCCAGTGCAAAAAAATAAAAAATTATGAAATGTATGCATTCACTACTGTAAGTCGCTCTGGATAAGAGCGTCTGCTAAATGACTAAAATGTAAAAAAAAAAAAAAAAAGTTAAATGTAAGGTCCCCAAAAACACAGTGACCTCCATCATTCTTAAATGGAAGAAGTTTGGAACCACCTAGTCTCTTCCTAGAGCAGGCCGCCTGGCCAAACTGAGCAATCGGGGGAGAAAGGCCTTGGTCAGGGAGGTGCACTGTATATATAGCTCCCATAAAATAAGTTACTTTTAATTTTTATTTTGAGCATACAATATAGCTCAGTATATATACATTTTAGCTCAGTATTATACATTTTTTGCTAATAATTTTAAAGGGTGCCAATAATTATGGACCTGAGTTGACGCGAAACTGGGTGAGAAAAAGAGAAGTGTCACATAAATAAGTGATACATCAATAACCTCTGGCTATATCCCAATTATCTCTCCTTCCTCCCAAAGTGTGCACTTGTCCACTTCCCTTTACTGATTATCACAGGAAATTACTGGTATAAGAAATGTAATGAAAACCACCACTAGCCAATGCCTCTACTAATCCAATGGTTTTAGATATGTGGGAAGTAGTGAACGAGTGCACACTTCAGGAGATATATCTATCTCATCTGCAGGTTCGGCGAGTCCCATGGTAGGACAGAACTGTCCTAGAGGACAGAGCAGAGCATGTCAGGCGGTCTATTCGCTCTCTGGGGTTGAATGAGCCTGGGGGGGGCAGAGGTTCTGGGTGGCCAAGGCGGTGCCTGGGGGTCAGTAATGTCCTTTAGGGCAGGGTTGAATCAGTGAGGTACTCGCCAGGCCCAACCTCAGATCACAGTAATAACCCTGAAGGAAAGATACAGTGTGTTCCATGGCACATGGTTTATGAATTGATACTCAAAACAACGCCGGATTCAAAACTTTCAAATGTTTCAATTTAAATTACTATACAAAATTCTTGCAACCAATATAATGTTATATATATGGGGGATACAATCTTCCCAGCTCTGCAGATTTTGCTGTGAGGAGGCAGAGTCATTAGGTCATTTATTTTGGTATTGTCCATATGTAGCTTGTTTTTGGTCACAGGTCCAGTAATGGCTGAAGAGGTGCAACATTTGCCTAGAACTAACGCTGCAGATAGCAATACTGGGTGATTTGAAAAGCCATAGTCAATCAATCAATAATATAATAATTATTTTAGCAAAAATGTTTATTTTTAATTTACAATCTGTAGAAGCTGAGAGAATAGAAAGTTTCAGTACTTTTGTCAAGCATCACAGCACAGTTGAAAAATATATGGCAAATAGAAATACAAAATGGATGGTGTTGAGAGATTGATGGGAGGAGTTGAATGGAGCTGAAGGATGGGACTAATAACAAGATAAACAATGTAAAACATACGGGGTCTGTAAAATGTATATAGGTTCAGAAATTTTGTGAAATAACAGTTACAAATAGAAATCAAACTGGATGGACATCAGAAATAGAGGAAGGACTAAAAACAAAGAAAATATAACTATTGTAAAATAGATTGTGTTTGTAAAATGTGTATAAACTGAAGGTAGAAGCCTAAGTGTTATTATTTATTAGTTTATTCCAATTGGGGGAAGGGTGGTAGGGTTTGCGGGGAATAATAAAGGTATATTAAAAAAAAGGTATGTCTATATAGGTAAGTGTATGTATATATGTGTATATGTATGCATATGTATATGGATATATATATTTACCCCAAAAAATATATGGGGGATTGGAAATTATGCAGACAATTACATTGATGGAAGCAACAATTCCACAATAAAACTAAAAATAATTAGCTTGCCAATATCTGTCCTAGGCTTTTTCTGACCATGTGACCTGACTCTGGGTCCTCGTAATTGGCTATAACTAGGGTCCAGAGTTTTTCCTTTTCAGGTCACATAGTAAGGAAAGATTCTGGGCCCAAAGTACTGTATGTGGAATGACCTAGAACAGTGTACTGTTAACAGAGAGAGAGAGCTCATACTGTTTAATTACAGTACCTACCTGCTTCACAGATATTGCAGGTGGCCTGTTTCTCTCTGTCCTGGAAGGTTCCAGAGGGGCAGGGCTCAGGAAGTGCACTTCCCTTGGACAGTGGTGGGCTGCTGGGGACCTGACCTGGAAGGCATCAGTAACCTAGAACGAACACCGCAATAGAGACAGAGTTACAATACGACAGTCACTTTTTCCTCTGGTTACAGTGATAACCTTTGTATTGTGAAACTACCTCTTGGCTAGATATACTGTAACCATCTCAATGGACTCACATAGATAAATAATTAAGCAGTAAGGCATGAGAATGCCTGGTATAAAGGATCAATAAAATATAACGTAACAATAGGAAGTAGGGTGAAAGCATTTCTACCACTGATGGGAGACCTGAAGGCACGGCGTGCTATGAGGACAGACAGAGTTAAGCCACACAAGTACAGTCAGTTTTTGGCCCAATTCCAAATGTACCCCTTGACCATACGCATTTGTGGAGATGCACTTGTGGAGATCTGAGAGGATTTGATTTGTATAAGCAATACGACAGAACTTCCACCTAGCCTATCAGTGAGCAAGTGGAGCTAATACCATATTGCTTACACCTGTCAAATCTTCACAAGTGCTTAGGGTCTAGGGGTCGATTTAGGATTGAGCGAAAATGAACTCACCCTCGCTACATAGCACAGTAGTATCTCGCAGGCCTGCAGCAACACAGTAAAACCTTGCAGTACAAGCCTGAGACACATTGAAGAGGCATGAGACTGGGGAGAAAATACCAGCAATACAAAGCTCTGGCTCCCCAGAATCCTCACCTGAGAGGAAAGAACCACTCTACTCCACTGCTAGCAAAGACGAGCAGTGGCTATCAATACGATTCACAGTTGACATCAATATGGAGACAGTTGGAGTGGACAGGACTTTTTCAGGTGTTCAAAGCCCTTTGCAGTGTATGGGACGGGAGAGACAAAATTCTTCCACTGCCAAAGTGTAGCAGACCTTTTGTGCCAGAAAGCTCACCACACATCAAGCCAGTACGTGGAAAAAGTTTTGAAACCGAGTGAAATGTGGGGTTACTACCTTGACGTGTCCAGTAAGAACACAGATTTGGTTTGACTAATTAAGAACCAGGGTGAGTGCTGCTGTATCAATTACCAAAGTAAGTTCCAGGAGGGCAGATGTTGCCAGTCTCTCTGTCAGTGGGTTTGGCTCAAGTGGCTCCCTCTGTGCAGTAAAAGCCATGGGCAGGGCCAGAATAATTGGACAACATGTTACTAAATGAGTATATAACTAACTGTTTGAGTGTGTATGCAACTGAAAGCCCTGCTTCCTCAGATTAAAATCATCCATTAACTATTTACTGAAGAATTGAATATTGAGTTACTGTTTAAGCTCCAAATTGACTCCGCAGGGTTGGGTTCAATTCAAATGAAATTGACCCCAACCCTGGTGCAATATGGTATTCTAAATTCTACACTAGGGGTGTCAAACAAATTTTGCCCCAAGGTCGCATTCGGTCTTCTTGATCGGATTCTGCACCAAGAGGTTTCTAAACGTCTTTTTCCCAAGGGGTGCTTTCGACAGATACCCCTCGTGAATGACTGCGTTGCAGCTAACGTTAGGGGAAGACAGTGTGGTCAGTGGAGAAGGCACTGTGGCCTTCCAATCCATCAATGGGAGTAACCAATCCATCAAGTCTGCTCCAAGTAGCATGGGTACAGATTCGAGGCTGGTAACATACACAGGGTGAACGAGCGATACGTCCTGGAAGTGTGGTTTCAGCATGACTCTCCATGTGAGAGGCGAGGTAGTCTGAGTGACCCCTCAAAGTCTAGTGTCGCATCGTTCCACTTTTAACCAACGTTTATGTAAAGGGTGCATACTGGCAGCTGAGAAGTCAGAAGCAGGAGAGCAAAAACTGTGTTTCCAATGACACAGTTTAATAATAAAAACCCACGGGAAAACAGAACAATCAATAAATGGGTACAAAACCCGACGCACACCAGACATAACGTGCACAAGCACTTACAATAAACAATTCCAGACAAGGACATGGGGGGGAACAGAGGGTTAAATACACAACATGTAATGAATGGAATTGGAACCAGGTGTGTGGGAAGAAAAGACAAAACAAATGGAAAATGAAAGGTGGATTGGCGATGGCTAGAAGACCGGTGACGTCGACCGCCGAACGTCGTCCAAACAAGGAGAGGGACCGACTTCGAAGAAAGTCGTGACAGTTTAGTTGGCTTCAAAGCCCTTTTCAGATCATCGAACAATGTTTGGGAGATGAGTGATATTGTCGAGCCCGAATCGATTAGCGCATGACAAGTTAAGCAGTTCCAAGGTATGGGCATTTAGATTCGTGTTTAGTGGACATATTCCCCACAAAGTGGTGTGGTCGTTCGCAACAACGTAATGTGCCATTTCTGTTCAAGGTGGAAGCAGGTCGACTTTTCAGATTTTGAGTGGGCTTGGCTTTAATGTTGGGGATAGGGGGCAGTATTTGCACGGCCGGATAAAAAATGTACCCGATTTAATCTGGTTACTACTCCTGCCCAGTAACTAGAATATGCATATAATTGTTTGATTTGGATAGAAAACACCCTAAAGTTTCTAAAACTGTTTGAATGGTGTCTGTGAGTATAACAGAACTCATTTGGCAGGCCAAAACCTGAGAAGATTCCAAACAGGAAGCGCTCTCTCTGACTATTTCTTGGCCTTCTTGATCATCTCTAACCAAAACGGGATCTCTGGCATAACGTGACATTTTCTAACGCTCCCATAGGCTCTCAGAAGGCGCCAGAATGATGAATGGTGACTTTGCAGGCCATGGCTGAAAAACAGTAGCGCATTTGGATAGTGGTCGATCTGAGAACAATGAGACTGAGGCGCATGCACGAGCCGACACCATGTTTTTATTTTTTGGTCTTTGAACGAAAACAGGGTTTCCCGGTCGGAATATTATCGCTTTTTTACGAGAAAAATCGCATAAAAATTGATTTTAAACAGTGGTTGACATGCTTCGAAGTACGGTAATGGAATATTTCGATTTTTTTTGTCACGAAACGCGTTGGGCGCGTCACCCTTCTTTACCCTTCGGATAGTGTCTTGAACGCACGAACAAAACGCCGCTATTTGGATATAACTATGGATTATTTGGAACCAAACCAACATTTGTTATTGAAGTAGAAGTCCTGGGAGTGCATTCTGACGAAGAACAGCAAAGGTAATCCAATTTTTCTAATAGTAATTCTGAGTTTGGTGAGTACCACACTTGGTGGGTGTCAAAATAGCTAGCCTGTGATGGCCGGTCTATCTACTCAGAATATTGCAAAATGTGCTTTCACTGAAAAGCTATTTTAAAATCGGACATATCGATTGCATAAAGGAGTTCTGTATCTATAATTCTTAAAATAATTGTTATGTTTTTTGTGAACGTTTATCGTGAGTAATTTAGTAAATTCCCCGGAAGTGTTCAGTGGGAATGCTAGTCACATGCTAGTCACATGCTAATGTAAAAAGCTGTTTTTTGATATAAATATGAACTTGATTGAACAAAACATGCATGTATTGTATAACATAATGTCCTAGGAGTGTCATCTGATGAAGATCATCAAAGGTTAGTGCTGCATTTAGCTGTGGTTTTGGTTTTTGTGACATTATATGCTAGCTTGAAAAATGGGTGTCTGATTATTTCTGGATGGGTACTCTGCTGACATAATCTAATGTTTTGCTTTCGTTGTAAAGCCTTTTTGAAATCGGACAGTGTGGTTAGATTAACGAGAGTCTTGTCTTTAAAATGCTGTAAAATAGTCATATGTTTGAGAAATTGAAGTAATAGCATTTCTAAGGTATTTGAATATCACGCCACGGGATTACACTGGCTGTTGAGTAGGTGGGACACAAGCGTCCCACCTAGCCCATAGAGGTTAACAAAGCGTTTGACCTTTTTCTTTGAAACCTTTGTATCAGAGTCTAAAGACAAAGTCCGTGGGCTTGTTTCTTGATCAAGCAGGCCCTGGATAGGGTCTCGAATGAGAGCGGGAGAAATTTGAACTTTAACGTCCTTGCTATGGGTGTTAATTCCTGCGGACCTGGTGTCCGGTAATTCCCCGTCTAGTCCTTGTGACTTATCTTTTACCTTTTTCTCAAATTGTTCTCGCTTTAGTTCTTCACATAGTGGAACTTCTGGAGAACATTGGTCTTCATTTTGATCGTCCTTCAACCCTTTGTTACCCTTGTGCTCTGACACTTTGTGTGGGTTGGGTGCAGGAACGTAGCGAACAGGTCGATTGTAGCGGTAGTCGTTTTGATGGCAACGTACTTAACAGTTATTTCGACCGCGGAGGTTATTGGAATCATGGTTTTGTGGTAGAAACTGTTGTTGTGCGTCATCTCTCAATGCTCCAATACCTGATAATGCACCCTCTAACTGGAGTGAGTGCTCCTGGTCAAACTTCAAAACCGAGTGGTCAGGGCGTTAGCGTTGTGAACTTTTGATGCCTCAAAAGCGGTGCTTCCAAGCTCTCTGAGTTGTAAGATAGGCAAGCCAACGTGGGCTGCAGTGCCCATATAGGTAATGAAGGTGGGATACATGTTCGACAGAAACATTTGTTTGAATGGTAACAGCTCTTCCATTCCTGTTTCAGTGAGTAGGCCAAAGTAAGCTGAACGAAGCCTATAAGCTTGGGGGTGTTCGTTCTGAGCTTGTTTGACGGTGTTAGCCAGTGAGCTATCGTGTTTGCGAGTCTCAGAACCACTGATTTCAAAGCTGTGGCAAGTTTAGCGTAGTCATTTAGCACGTGTTGCTGCTATAGACGAATGAACCTCGTCACATGTCTATTCGACGTTCGATTCAACAGGTAAACCCTGTCAGAACCCGTAGCATTCGGGTAGCCATCCAACGCATCCTCTATGTCAGCTAGGAATGTCTCAGTATCGTTTGGCTGACCTGGAACGGGGTCAAAGGTGTGGAAATTCTTGACGAGTTTGTCAAGGTATTCCGCGCCAAGCGGGCGGAGAGGGTTGGCTTCATCCTGTGGAGAGATTGGGGCCGAAAGGCCAAGAGGAGAAGCCAAGCCTTGTTGTTGTTGGCCAAGAGGCACCATATTACTCAGTGCCGAATGGCCAAGAGGAGAAGACTGAGGGACACATGAGGGAGGCAAAGTCTGAAACCTATCTTCTTTACTCCTGTGAGTACAGGGCTCCGGTTGCTTGGATGGGTAGCCACGCTGTAGAGCGTGACCATTCTGGACTTCCTCCAGATGGTACCTAAGGGTGGTATTCTGCTGCCTTGCAGAGTCCACTTGAGCGCTTAGAGTACTGATTTTGGACACGTGAGTGTCGCACTTACTCCTTTCATGGTTTGCAGTTAGAGGTCCTGAGTTCGGAGCGAGAGATTCAGTGATGAGATTTCCTCTGCTTGCTTAGAAATCAATATTTCCATCTTCATCACCTGAGTTATCTCATTATTCATTTGGTCAGCGACTTCAATGAGTTCTGCTGATTTGTCATCCAACTTAGTCATTGTGTTCATTAACTGATCGTCTTTAGTCTGCAGCGTTTTGAGTAGAACCGTGTTACTTTGAGTAACGTTCAACAAAACTGCATGCATGTTATCAAGTTGAGCGCTCCTGTTTGTAGATAGCTCGTCAGATTTATATAGTTTGGCGTGGACATCATCGTATTTAGTTTTGGCTAAATCGAGTTGTTCCTGTAGAAGGCGATTTTGTTCCTGTAGAAGACGATTTTGTTGAAGAGTTTGTGTTTGTTCATCATCATAAGTTTTTGCAATTACATTTAATTGTTCAGTTTTCAACCGCAGTTCCATAGCTAGCAGAATTTTTCCCTTTTCTGCATTTGTCATTGGTTTCCCGGTTCTCTCCACCTGTCCCTTTATGTCTACCGTTACCTGCTCGTGCTTCAGCTGTGCACTGCTGTATTGGACCGATGCCAATCTCGGATGGCAAGACATCAGGGCTAGACTGGAGAGAACCTTTACGAGGCCTGAGCCCAATGGTTGATTTCGGAGAGCGTTGTTGTCTGCTGTTTTTCCGCTAATGGCATAATTAGGGTTGGTATCGCTGCTAAGGTCAGAGATCAATCCATTTATGGACGGAGGTTCACTAATTAGCGAGCGAGTGGGGACTACCCCCTCTGATAGCTTGCACATTAGTCGAACATTTGAAAGGAAAAATGTTTTTCCTAATTTTTCAAACGTTTGGTTTTGGAATATGTTGGGAGTTGCAAAGACGATGTTAATCTATTTATAGACGTTAATGAACCATCAGTACTGTACCAGTACTGTGGGAGTTGGACGTGAATGAATTTGCAAAAGCAAATTTAATTCATCAATGATAATGATTAATCATACCTGGATAGGCTATCTGGGAATTATACTTTAAATTAACCTGGAAAGTTGGTTCATCTAGGTTACTAGTGCAAAGTTTAAGATGTCTCATTTAATTGGAAGAACCTAGAAAGGTGTGTTCGACAAATTAAATCATTAAATTGAATGAGAAGATGTTATCCAAGCAATTGAGATTGCTGGACTATCATAAAAGTAACCAGTAGTTTCAATGTTAGGGTACATTCACCACTATGGTACACTTCCCCCTAAGGCCAAAGCCACATGGTATTCCCGCTGGAGGAGGGACTGATTGATCTATTTTAATGATAAATCAAACCTGTATAGGCTATCTGTCATGCTCTGACCTAAGAGAGCTGGTTTTTCTCTGTTTAGTTAGGTCAGAGTGTGATAAGGTGTGTGCATTCTATGTTGTTTTGTTTCTATGTTTTGGCTGGGTATGGTTTCCAATCAGAGGCAGCTGTCTATCGTTGTCTCTGATTGGAAGCCATACTTAGGCGGCCTTTTTTCCCCTTGGTTTTTGTGGGTAGTTGTTTTCTGTTTCGTTGTATTTACCTGACAGAACTGTTGGCTGTCATTTTATTTATTTTGGCTAGTGTTCGTTTTCATTAAAATATAACGATGAGCACTCAACACGCTGCGCCTTGGTCTTCTCTATATGACGCCCATTACACTATCTGGGAATTAATTTTTAAATTAACCTGAGAGCGTTGCTTCATCTAGGTTAATGTGGAAAAAGTTTGACTTGTCTCATTGTAGAAACCCAATCAATTTGGATATTATTTAAAAGATCCACTTGAAAGGTAAATCTGGCAAATTCACTTGAATAAATTGAATGAGAAGTTGATATCCAGTCACTTGTGATTGGCTGGATATCTTAACGTGATCCACGTTTGGTGACACATACTTCTTTGTCCAAGAGATGTACTGGCGACTCTTCACCACCAGCGGTGGCAGAAATCTGAAATCAAATGGAAGTCCAAAGGGTGGGACTTCCATCGCGCAAGGCGGAGGAATTTAAACGGGACACAGGAAGAGAAAATACTGTTTCACCTTTGTTAGCTTAGCATCTCGTGCAAGCTAATCCTACTTTGTTCAGAAATATCACTTCCAAGCACAAAATAGGGTCCCCTCACCATGGAAAGGGTGGGTTTACTAGTGACGTCTCATATTAACCCATTCGGCATACTTTGCTAGCGTTATGTTGACCGGAGCGGCCCGGTACATACAACAGATAAGCCTGTGGTCTATCCACACTGGCTTAGTGTGGTAGGCGGACAGAATACTTCGGCTCGAGCACCATATAGATCTATCCTCTAATTCCTAACCTTACTGGCTCTAGAAATTAATATTGACCGACAGAAATAGTACCGTTTGGCCTAACCGACTAAATCTGGAATTTATCACTCATTGCTATCGACACACAACCGGAGGCGCTCCGTAAAATAGTTTGTTCAAATGGAACACACAAACATCAACTAATTTGTATACAAAGCAGTCTGTTTGTACAATTGATATAAAGAATTCTACAGCAAAGTCCAATTCTATCTTAGATTCCTCACACAGGGCGTCATTATGTGGTGTCTTTGGCATCATTAAACTGAAGACTGTTAGTTTATCAAATCAATTCTCTATAATTATTATTACGTGATTAACTAATCAGGTAAATGTAATTAACTAAGAAGTCGGGGCACCAAGGAAAATATTCAGATTGCAAAGTTATAATTTTCCTAATATAACTTTCAGATATTTTAATATCTGATCAATTAGTCTTCTAATTAATGAATTATTCTTAACCTCACGTTAGTCTCATTCCAAACGTCATAGATTGTTGGTTATCTGCACGAACCCAATTTATTTCTTAACTAACTAAATAATCACAGAAATGCACATACAAACAAACAAAGTAGATGTGGTTACAAGGAAATGATAGGGGATGTGCCCTAGTGGGCTAAACCGGTATTACAGCTTGGTGGACAAAAGGGAAGTGGGTGTAGACTGAGAAAGGAGGGAATTACGCAAATGAATCACTACACACTTAATAATCATATTCATTGAAATGCTAATCCTTTGCACATGAACGCTCACTCATTCGGGAATAATTGCAATCAATATATATATTTACGCTCAGTGTGTCGTCGTGATCTCTGTTGGGATCGTCCGTCTTTCTGTTGGAGAGTTTGTCCGCCCGCTCTCTCTCTTCCGTGGTTAGAATGAATAGTTCAGAGTAACATTCAGCAATGTTGTTATAGAATAGATGTTTCGGCGTTTGTCGGCCTTCGCATTCAATGGTATAGAATTCCTAGCTGCAGACTAGTAATTAGTATCAAAGATTTGCTTTTATTCTGTCGGTATCGATAGTCTCAGTCTCAACAACCATTATAACCTTAGCTTACACTCAGGTTTATGGTTTCTCCTCAAACCTTAGCCCTCTCGTGGTAATCGAAGTAAGCTGGTCTGGTCTCAAACCTTAGCCCTCTTGTGATAATCGAGGTAAACTGGTCTGAAGGGAATTCCTCCCTGTGGGGGTTATATTCGTAACAGTAGAAAGGGGCTGTCCCATGATGCCAGATCAATGTATGTGCTCATGGGGCGGGCCAATGATTTATTTAAACTTTAAAGGGAATTGGAGTTTACTTCATTAAACAGTTTAAAATCACATTACATAATTTCACAAATAGTTTCATATTTACTCATTCATTTTATACAACAATTAGATGCAAGCCTCACAACTGAGACTCTTGTATAAACAGAGTTATGGTAATATTGTCTCTCGTGAGTTTCACAAAATTGTACAAAACGGACCAGTCCGTAGCTGGATTCTTCCCCAACTGTGTACACCTTCTCCAAAACATGGAAATCGTTCAGTTCTCAAGTTCTGTGATGTGGAAGAGGTTCCTTTGTTCTCCTGTGAACCCCACTCCCTCTCTACTCCGGCCATGAGGAGAGAACTCCTCTAGGAATTTATGACCTGCCTAACAGAGCCTGGGTGTAGGGGGAAGAGAGAGAGGTGGTGCGAGAGAGAGGGGGATGGTGCAGAAAGAGGGGGATGGTCCTCGCTGTACCCAAAGAGGGCCACGTCATGACATAACATAATCTTGTAATTTCACCCACAACAAGTGTTAATGTCCAACAAGTCCTCCATACCCCCTTGCCAGTCCCTGGTCTCTGCCGTCACCAGCAGTGCCGAAACATTGGTGGCCCCTCACCCCTTTGGATAGCCAGTTTATTCAACAGGGAAGATGCCACCAGGTTGTTGATTATCAGCGCCCTTCCTCTATATGACACTTGGGACAGGAGCCACCTCCACCTGCCCAGTCTTGCCCCTCCCTGTTCTTCCTGACCCACATCTCCGAGCCTAGGGACACCCCCAAAATGTTAAGCCCTTCACAACCACACTGCAAAACTCCCTGAAAGCAGAGGGGGGCCCAATCCCTCCATGCCCCACATAACAGAGCTTTGCTCTTGCCCCAGTTCACCTTAGCTGACAAAGCTCCCTCGTACACCTTCAGACTAGTCTTTAGTGCCTGCATATCCTGCCCATCCCTGACAATCACAGAAACGTAATCCACATGCGCTGACACTGCTATGCCTGTCAACACACCCATACCTGCCCAGCACACTCCCTGCAGTCTCCCGCATAGGAGGCCCAGAAAAGGCTCAATGGCTAGTGTACAGTTGAAGTCGGAAGTTCACATACACTTAGGTTGGAGTCATTAAAACTCATTTTTCAACCACTCCACAAATTTCTTGTTAGCAAACTATAGTTTTGGCAAGTCGGTTAGGACATCTACTGTGTGCATGACAAGTAATTTTTCCAACAATTGTTTACAGACAGATTATTTCACTTATAATTCACTGTATCACAATTCCAGTGGGTCAGAAGTTTACATACACTAAGTTGACTGTGCCTTTAAACAACTTGGAAAATTCCAGAAAAGGATGTCATGGCTTTAGAAGCTTCTGATAGGCAAATTGACATCATTTGAGTCAATTGGAGGTGTACCTGTGGATGTATTTCAAGGCCTACCTTCAAGCTCAGTGCCTCTTTGCTTGACATATCAGCCAAGACCTCAGAAAAAAATGGTAGACCTCCACAAGTCTGGCTCATTCTTGGGAGAAATTTCCAACGCCTGAAGGTACCACGTTCATCTGAACAAACAATAGTACGCAAGTATAAACACCATGGGACCACACAGCCGTCATACCGTTCTGGAAGGAGACGCGTTCTGTCTCCTAGAGATGAACGTACTTTGTTGCGAAAAGTGCAAATCAATCCCAGAACAACAGCAAAGGACCCTGTGAAGATGCTGGAGGAAACAGGTCCAAAACTATCCATATTCACAGTAAAACGAGTCCCATATCGACATAACCTGAAAGGCTGCTCAGCATGGAAGAAGCCACTGCTCCAAAACCACCATAAAAAAGCCAGACTACGGTTTGCAACTGCACATGGGGACAAAGATCATACTTTTTGGAGAAATGTCCTCTGGTCTGATGAAACAAAAATAGAACTGTTTGGCCATAATGATCATTGTTATGTTTGGAGGAAAAAGGGGGAGGCTTGCAAGCCGAAGAACACCATCCCAACCGTGAAGCACGGAGGTGGCAGCATCATGTTGTGGGGGTGCTTTGCTGCAGGAGGGACTGGTGCACTTCACAAAATAGATGGCATCATGAGGCAGGAACATTATGTGGATATATTGATGGAACATCTCAAGACATCAGTCAGAAAGTTAAAGCTTGGTCACAAATGGGTCTTCCAAATGGGCAATGATCCCAAGCAAACTTCCAAAGTTGTGGCAAAATGGCTTAAGGACAACAAAGTCAAGGTATTGGAGTGACCATCACAAAGACCTGACCTCAAACCAATAGAAAATTTGTGGGCAGAACTGAAAAAGCATGTGTGAGCAAGGAGGCCTACAAACCTGACTCAGTTACACCAGCTCTGTCAGGAGGAATGGGCCAAAATTCACCAAACGTGTTGTGGAAAGCTTGTGGAAGGCTACCCAAAACGTTTGACCCAAGTTAAACAATTTAAAGGCAATGCTACCAAATACTAATTCAGTGTATGTAAACTTCTGGCCCACTGAGAATGTGGGAAATAAATCATTCTCTCTACTATTATCCTGACATTTCACATTCTTAAAATAAAGTGGTGATCCTAACTGACCTAAAACAGGGAATTTGTACTAGGATTAAATGTCAGGAATTGTGAAAAACTGAGTTTAAATGTATTTGGCTAAGGTGTATGTAAACTTCTGATTTCAACTGTATCAGTTTGCAAACAATGTAAATATATACTGCTCAAAAAAATAAAGGGAACACTTAAACAACACAATGTAACTCCAAGTCAATCACACTTCTGTGAAATCAAACTGTCCACTTAGGAAGCAACACTGATTGACAATAAATTTCACATGCTGTTGTGCAAATGGAATAGACAACAGGTGGAAATTATAGGCAATTAGCAAGACACCCCCAATAAAGGAGTGGTTCTGCAGGTGGTGACCACAGACCACTTCTCAGTTCCTATGCTTCCTGGCTGATGTTTTGGTCACTTTTGAATGCTGGCGGTGCTTTCACTCTAGTGGTTCATGAGACGGCGTCTACAACCCACACAAGTGGCTCAGGTAGTGCAGCTCATCCAGGATGGCACATCAATGCGAGCTGTGGCAAGAAGGTTTGCTGTGGCTGTCAGCGTAGTGTCCAGAGCATGGAGGCGCTACCAGGAGACAGGCCAGTACATCAGGAGACATGGAGGAGGCCTTTGTGGAAGGAGGAGCAGGAGGAGCATTGCCAGAGCCCTGCAAAATGACCTCCAGCAGGCCACAAATGTGCATGTGTCTGCTCAAACGGTCAGAAACAGACTCCATGAGGGTGGTATGAGGGCCCGACGTCCACAGGTGGGGGTTGTGCTTACAGCCCAACACCGTGCAGGACGTTTGGCATTTGCCAGAGAACACCAAGATTGGCAAATTCGCTACTGGCGCCCTGTGCTCTTCACAGATGAAAGCAGGTTCACACTGAGCACATGTGACAGACTTGACAGAGTCTGGAGACGCCGTGGAGAACGTTCTGCTGCCTGCAACATCCTCCAGCTTGACCGGTTTGGCGGTGGGTCAGTCATGGTGTGGGGTGGCATTTCTTTGGGGGGGCCGCACAGCCCTCCATGTGCTCGCCAGAGGTAGCCTGACTGCCATTAGGTACTGAGATGAGATCCTCAGACACCTTGTGAGACCATATGCTGGTGCGGTTGGCCCTGGGTTCCTCCTAATGCAAGACAATGCTAGACCTCATGTGGCTGGAGTGTGTCATTAGTTCCTGCAAGAGGAAGGCATTGATGCTATGGACTGGCCCGCCCGTTCCCCAGACCTGAATCCAATTGAGCACATCTGGGACATCATGTCTCGCTCCATCCACCAACGCCACGTTGCACCACAGACTGCGGATGCTTTAGTCCAGGTCTGGGAGGAGATCCCTCAGGAGAACATCACCTCATCAAGAGCATGCCCAGGCGTTGTAGGGAGGTCATACAGGCACGTGGAGGCCACACACACTACTGAGCCTCATTTTGACTTGTTTTAAGGACATTACATCAAAGTTGGATCAGCCTGTAGTGTGGTTTTCCACTTTAATTTTGAGTGTGACTCCAAATCCAGACCTCCATGGGTTGATAAATTGGATTTCCATTGATTATTTTTGTGTTATTTTGTTGTCAGCACATTCAACTATGTAAAGAAAATAGTATTTAATAAAATTATTTCATTCATTCAGATCTAGGATGTGTTATTTTAGTTCCCTTTATTTTTTTGAGCAGTGTATATATCATTCAGTTAATAAAGCTGCATACACACATGGGCTCTTTTTGTTTTCTTGAGTAAGGCACTCCAAAATGCTGATGTTTCAGCCTAGCTCAGTGCTTTCTGAGGTGGTGGGGAAAGTAAGCAGAACATAGGAGCATTGTGCCATGATTGGCTCAGTGTTCTGTCACTCATGGGGACAGTACGTCATCGCCAAGTTTAAGTCCTTAGTAAGGGTAGACATCCAAAATGTCAGCCCTTTAGGTCCTGCCATAGTTACATTACAAGTGCCCTTCCAAGAAGGCTCAAAGTCATTGGCCACAGATAAAATTACGTCAAATCACATTATACGTAGAGTAGCTTTGATTGGACTCATCATGTCAACATCTTACTGTCAGATGATTCTAGGAGTGGTGGTTGGAGTCAGGCGCAGAGAGCAGAGGTAAAGTATACAGTCTTTATTTTCTCCGGCAACAAACTGGTCACGCCAAAACAGAAGGGCGCGTAATAATAATGACCAACCCAAAACACAGGGCAAAACGGTCCGAAGAGAGAAAATAAGACGTCAGCCAGCACAAAACACCAAAACACAAAAACATCCAAAATACAACTAGCGAAGCAACTACATTCACAGGCCCACCGTCCTGAGTGGACAACAAACAATCCCGCACAAAAATCCCAACTGAAAACACACATTAAATAAGTCCCCACTAATGACATACACAAAACAGGTGCGGAACAGACAGACAAACTAAACGAAACTGAAACAACGATCGGTGGCAGCTAATAGGCCGGCGACGACGACCGGCGAGCGCCGCCCGACCGAGGAGGGGCGCCACTTTCGTTGGATCCTGTGACAGTACCCCTCCCCTGACGCGCGGCTCCAGCCGCGCGCCGACGCCGGCCTCGGGGACGGCCCGGAGGGCGAGGCGCCGGCCGATCCGGTCGGCGACGGTGGAAGTCCAACAGCATAGGGGGGTCCAGAACGTCCGCCGCCGGAACCCAGCACCTCTCCTCCGGACCGTACCCCTCCCAGTCCACGAGGTACTGCAGGCCCCCTACCCGACGTCGGGAGTCCAGGATGGCTCGGACTGTGTACGCCGGGCTCCCCCCGATGTCCAGGGGGGGCAGGGGGGCCTCCAGCACCTCACTGTCCTGCAGCGGACCAGCTACCACCGGCCTGAGGAGAGACACATGAAACGAGGGGTTAATACGGTAATACGAAGGAAGTTGCAACCTGTAACACACCTCGTTTATCCTCCTCAGGACTTTGAACGGCCCCACAAACCGCGGACCCAGCTTCCGGCAGGGCAGGCGGAGAGGCAGGTTCCGGGTCGAGAGCCAGACTCTATCCCCCGGGTTAAACACGGGGGCGTCACTGCGGTGGCGGTCAGCGCTCTCCTTGTGTCGTTCGCTCGCCCTCCTTAAACATTCCTGGACCGCGTTCCAGGTCTCCTGAGAGCGCTTGACCCATGCTTCCACCGCAGGAGCCTCCGTCTGGCTCTGTTGCCATGGCACCAGGACCGGCTGATACCCCAGCACCACCTGGAAGGGTGACAGATTAGTGGAGGAGTGGCGCTGAGAGTTCTGGGCCATCTCGGCCCATGGCACGAACTGCGCCCACTCCCCTGGCCGGTCCTGGCAATATGACCGCAGGAACCTGCCCACATCCTGGTTGATGCGCTCTACCTGCCCATTACTCTCGGGGTGGAATCCCGAGGTCAGGCTGACCGAGACCCCCAGCCTCTCCATAAACGATTTCCATACCCTGGACGTAAACTGGGGACCTCGATCAGATACGATGTCCTCGGGCACCCCATAGTGCCGGAAGACGTGAGTGAACAGGGCCTCCGCGGTCTGCAGGGCCGTAGGAAGACCGGGCAAAGGGAGCAGACGGCAGGACTTAGAGAACCTGTCCACAACGACCAGGATCGCCGTGTTCCCCTGAGACGGCGGGAGATCCGTAAGGAAATCCACCGAGAGGTGAGTCCATGGCCGCTGTGGAACAGGGAGGGGCTGTAATTTCCCTCGAGGTAGGTGCCTAGGAGCCTTACACTGAGCGCATACTGAACAGGACGAGACATAACGCCGGACATCCTCAGCCAAGGTGGGCCACCAGTACCTCCCCTTCAGGCCCCGCACTGTCCGTTCCACCCCAGGATGACCCGAGGAGGGTAGAGTATGGGACCATCGGATCAGGCGATCGCGAACATCAAGCGGAACGTATTTCAGGCCCACGGGACACTGCGACGGAGTAGGTTCTGACCGAACCGCCCGCTCGATGTCCGCATCCACCTCCCATACCACCGGTGCCACCAGACAGGAGGCGGGAAGTATGGGAGTAGGATCGATGGTCCGCTCCTCGGTGTCGTAGAGACGCGACAGTGCGTCAGCCTTCCGGTTCCGGGAACCTGGAATGTACGAGAGAGTGAAGTTAAACCTCGTGAAAAACATGGCCCACCTCGCCTGACGGGGATTAAGCCTCCTCGCTGCCCGAATATACTCCAGGTTACGGTGGTCGGTCCAGATGAGAAAAGGGTGACGTGCCCCCTCAAGCCAATGTCTCCACACCGTCAAAGCCCTGACCACGGCTAACAGCTCCCGGTCCCCCACATCATAATTGCGCTCCGCCGGGCTCAGCTTCTTAGAAAAGAACGCGCATGGGCGGAGCTTCGGAGGAACGCCCGAACGCTGCGACAGCACAGCTCCTACCCCAGCCTCGGACGCGTCCACCTCCACTATGAATGGCAAAGAGGGGTCCGGATGCGCTAGGACAGGTGCATTGGTAAACAGAACCTTCAGACGATGAAAGGCTCTGTCCGCCTCTGCTGACCATCGTAGCCGCACCGGCCCCCCCTTCATCAGTGAGGTAATGGGAGCTGCTACCTGGCCAAAACCCCGGATAAACCTCCGATAATAATTAGCGAACCCCAAGAACCGCTGCACCTCCTTCACAGTGGCTGGGGTTGGCCAATTACGCACAGCCGTTACGCGGTCACACTCCACCTCCACCCCCGAGGTGGAAATGCGATATCCTAGAAATGAGACGGCTCTTTTGAAGAACTCACATTTCTCAGCCTTGACGTATAGGTTATGCTCCAGCAGCCGCCCAAGCACTTTACGCACCAGGGACACATGCTCGGCGCGTGTGGCGGAGCAGATCAGGATGTCATCGATGTACACCACCACACCCTGCCCGAGCATGTCCCTAAGGACTTCGTCTACAAAGGATTGGAAGACGGCGGGAGCATTCTTTAACCCATACGGCATGACGAGGTACTCATAATGGCCAGATGTGGTACTAAATGCGGTTTTCCACTCGTCTCCCTCTCGGATACGCACCAAGTTATACGCACTCCTGAGATCCAATTTCGTGAAGAAGCGCGCCCCGTGAAATGACTCCACTGCCGTAGCAATGAGAGGTAGCGGGTAACTGAAACCCACTGTGATAGCATTTAGACCTCTATAGTCAATGCACGGGCGCAGACCTCCCTCCTTTTTCTTCACGAAAAAGAAGCTCGAGGAGACGGGGGATTTAGAGGGCCGAATGTATCCCTGTCTCAAGGACTCAGTGACGTATGTATCCATAGCCACTGTTTCCTCCTGAGACAGAGGATACACGTGACTCCTAGGAAGAACCGCGTCAGCCTGGAGGTTTATCGCACAATCTCCCTGTCGATGGGGGGGTAATTGAGTCGCCTTCGTCTTACTGAAGGCGATAGCCAAATCGGCATACTCTGAGGGAATGTGCACGGTGGATACTTGGTCTGGACTCTCCACCGTAGTCGCACCGATGGAAACTCCTATGCACCTACCTGAGCACTCCCTCGACCACCCCGTAAGAGCCCTCTGTCTCCACGAAATCTGGGGGTTGTGAGTGGCTAGCCAGGGGATTCCCAGTACCACCGGAAACGCTGGGGAGTCAATGATGAACAGGCTGAGACGCTCCACATGACCCCCCCACGTCTGCACAACCAGTGGCACTGTGACCTCCCCTACTTGGCCTGACCCTAGCGGTCGACTATCTAGGGCGTGCACGGGGAAGGGGTGGTCCAGCTGAACCAGGGGGATCCCTAACCTCTTCGCTAACCCATGGTCCATAAAACTCCCAGCTGCACCTGAATCGACTAGCGCCTTATACTGGAAGTGAGGGGAAAAATTAGGGAAACAAACGGAGGTGTACAAGTGATCGACAGGGGGCTCTGGGTGTGGCTGGTGCGGACTCACCTGGGGGGCCGAAGCGGTGCTCTGCCTGCCCTCCGAACTCCCGGAGGGACCTCTCCAGCACCGGTCCACAGTGTGTCCTCTGTGTCCACATCGGGTGCAAGAGAGACCCCTCCCTCCGGTCCTCCTCGGTGCAGCCCCCCCTATCTCCATGGGCTGTGGAGCGGGAGGACAGGTAGGCGGAACGAACAGGCCCCGACTGGAACGTCCCCGGGCAGCTAGCAGGTTGTCCAATCTGATGGACAAATCCACCAGTTGGTCCAGAGTGGAGGTGTTGTCCCTACATGCCAGCTCCCGGCGGACGTCCTCGCGAAGGCTACACCTATAGTGGTCTATCAGGGCCCGCTCGTTCCACCCCGATCCAGCGGCGAGAGTCCGGAATTCCAATGCGAAATCCTGAGCGGTCCTCGTCTCCTGCCTCAAATGGAATAGTAGCTCACCCGCCGCCCTGCCCTCCGGGGGATGATCGAAAACCGCCCGGAAGCGGCGGGTGAACTCCGGGTAGTCACCCCGGGCCGAGTCTGGACCTTCCCAGACCGCATTGGCCCATTCCAGGGCTCGACCCGTGAGACACGAGACGAGGACGCTCACCCTCTCTTCGTCGGAGGGAGGGGGGCGGACGGTCGCCAGGTACAGTTCCAGTTGGAGCAAGAACCCCTTGCACCCAGCGGCCGTTCCATCGAACTCCCTGGGCGGTGAAATCCGGATCCCGCCGGCACCCGCTTCTGTGGGTGTGGATATGTGCGTAGGGTGAGGGACCGGAGCTGGTCTGGCTGGGGAGGCACCTCTCTCCCAGCTCTCCAACCGGGCCAACACCTGATCCATGGCCGAGCCTAGGCGGTGGAGGAGGCCGGCATGTTGGGAGACCTGCTCAGCCATGGATGGCGCTTCTGCTCCTGCTGACTCCATAGGTTTTGGGTGCGGGATTCTGTCAGATGATTCTAGGAGTGGTGGTTGGAGTCAGGCGCAGAGAGCAGAGGTAAAGTATACAGTCTTTATTTTCTCCGGCAACAAACTGGTCACGCCAAAACAGAAGGGCGCGTAATAATAATGACCAACCCAAAACACAGGGCAAAACGGTCCGAAGAGAGAAAATAAGACGTCAGCCAGCACAAAACACCAAAACACAAAAACATCCAAAATACAACTAGCGAAGCAACTACATTCACAGGCCCACCGTCCTGAGTGGACAACAAACAATCCCGCACAAAAATCCCAACTGAAAACACACATTAAATAAGTCCCCACTAATGACATACACAAAACAGGTGCGGAACAGACAGACAAACTAAACGAAACTGAAACAACGATCGGTGGCAGCTAATAGGCCGGCGACGACGACCGGCGAGCGCCGCCCGACCGAGGAGGGGCGCCACTTTCGTTGGATCCTGTGACACTTACTTTCAGTCTTAGCTAGCAGTCATCATCATGAATCAAGTCAACAATCTACTGGCAAATTCTTTCAATCCTTGTCATATGAAGAGAAATAATGAAGAGAAATGATCGATAAAACGTATCGGTGCTCATCGGCCATTGGACATAAAGATTACACAACAAGCTGGAAATTGCAAATTCATCAATGAGTCCTTTGGAAGGAATCAGTGGTTAACTGCAAGCATTGCAAAGCAACCACTAATGTTAGCCTGCTATTCAATGGAGTGGCTGTGATTTTTTCTGAGTTCCCACCATAAATCCAGAGAATGCCAGACTTTGATGACAAAGTTTGATGACAAAATTTGCCCGCAAAGGACCGCTGCATCACCTTCACAAGGTGAGTCCAAAAATGTCTTGTATGCTGCAGCATAAATTATGTAATATGCAAGGGAGATATGTATACTGTAGCTAAGAAAGTAATACTAGCTGTATGTTGTGTAGTAAGCTGTTAGTAGCCCATGTGCCTCACCCTAGTAATTTGATAAATTTTCACCAACGCGGTATTGTAAACACATCTTTCGTGACCCGGTGTGTGCTTGTTTGCCAACTTTTTTTGTACAGCTTTGACAGTGCTACTGATAGAAGTGGTGGCGCTTGGCTTGCACGTGTAAATTAAGCACACACAACATTCTATAATAGAATTGTGTTATATGACATGTCAAATTAAAAACGTATTTAACGCGTCAAAATTGTTAATATGAAGTGTATCTTTTTTGACATGCAAAGACCCAAACGGCGTTCAATGTTCAACGGCGTTCAATGTTCACCCTAATAACTTGGTCTATTTTCACCACTTAATTTCACCTACTGTTCTAACATGGTGGTGCAAATGTAGCCTATAACCTGTTTTAGAGAAATGTAATCATCGAATATTGTAAGAGCTTTCATTGTCTGTTTATATGCCCCCTTTACTTATCCTACAGCCCATGTTCTGAATTATGTCGCTGTAAATTTCAAAAGTGCTGAACAAATAGTTATATTGACTACGTCCATCGTTGCTCACTCATTAATATCTTAATCGAAATTACGGATTGCCTCGTCCGCTTGTCGTCCCCTTACTATCAGGTACCAAGGTAAGACCCAAGTGCAGATTGTGAATTAACAATGTTTATTGTAACAACAGGGGCAGGCAAACGACAGGTCCAGGCAGGCGGGTCGATAGTAGAGGCCAAGGTACAGGACGGCAGACAGGGTCAGGGTCAGGGACAGGCAGAGTGGTCAGGCAGGCGGGGTACAGGGTCAGGACAGGCAAGGCTCAAAAATCAGGACGAGAAAAGAGAAACTGGAAAAAGCAGGAGCTAAGACACAAAACGCTGGTAGGTTTGAACAAACAAGAAGGACTGGCAACAGACAGACAGAAAACACAGGTATAAATACACAGGGGATAATTTCTAAGCAAACAGCTGGAGTCAGGGCTTTCTCCTATAGAGCTCCATTTTTATGGAATAGTCTGCCTACCCATGTGAGAGATGCAGACTCAGTCTCAACCTTTACGTCTTTACTGAAGACACATCTCTTCAGTAGGTCCTATGATTAAGTGTAGTCTGGCCCAGGGGTGTGAAGGTGAACGGAAAGGCTGGAGCAACGAACCGCCCTTGCTGTCTCTGCCTGGCCGGTTTCCCCTCTTTCCACTGGGATTCTCTGCCTCTACCCCATTACGGGGGCTGAGTCACTGGCTTACTGGTGTTCTTCCATGACGTCCCTGGGAGGGGTGCGTCACTTACTTTTACTTTTACTTTTGAGTCATTTAGCAGACGCTCTTATCCAGAGCGACTTGCAGTAGTATGTGCATACATTTTCATATTTGTCCGTACTGGACCCCGTGGGAATCAAACCCACAACCCTGGCCTTGCAAGTGCCATGCTCTACCAACTGAGCCACACGGGTCCACTTGAGTGGGTTGAGTCACTGACGTGGTCTTCCTGTCTGGGTTGGCGCCCCCCATTGGGCTGTGCCGTGGCGGAGATCTTTGTGGGCTGTACTCGGCCTTGTCCCGGGATGGTATGTTGGTGATTGGAGATATCCCTCCAGTGGTGTGGAGGCTGTGCTTTGGCAAAGTGGGTGGGGTTATATCCTACCTGTTTGGCCCTGTCCGAGGGTTTCATCGGATGGGGCCACAGTGTCTCCTGACCCCTCCTGTCTCAGCCTCCAGTATTTATGCTGCAGTAGTTTATGTGTCGGGGGGCTAGGGTCAGTCTGTCACATCTGGAGTATTTCTCTTGTCTTTTTCGGTGTCCTGTGTGAATTGAAATATGCTCTCTCTAATTCTCTCTTTCTCTTTCTTTCTTTCTCTCTCTCGGAGGACCTGAGCCCTAGGACCATGCCTCAGGACTACCTGGCTTGATGACTCCTTGCTGTCCCCAGTTCACCTGGCCGTGCTGCTGTTCCAGTTCCAACTGTTCTGCCTGCAGCTATGGAACCCTGACCTGTTCACCGGACGTGCTACCTGTCCCAGACCTGTTGTCCCAGACCTGCTGGAACCCTGACCTATTCACCGGATGTGCTACCTGTCCCAGACCTGCTGTTTTCAACTCTCTAGAGACAGCAGGAGCGGTAGAGATACTCTCAAAGATCGGCTATGAAAAAGCCAACTGACACTTACTCTTGTGTTACTGACTTGTTGCACCCTCGACAACTACTATGATTATTATTATTTGACAATGCTGGTCATTTATGAACATTTGAACATCTAGGCCATGTGCTGTTATAATCTCCACCCGGCACAGCCAGAAGAGGACTGGCCACCCCTCATAGCTTGGTTCCTCTCTAGGTTTCTTCCTAGGTTTTGGCCTTTCTAGGGAGTTTTTCCTAGCCACCGTGCTTCTACACCTGCATTGCTTGCTGTTTGGGGTTTTAGGCTGGGTTTCTGTACAGCACTTTGAGATATCAGCTGATGTAAGAAGGGCTATATAAATAAATTAGATTTGATTTGATAATGGGGAAGATGGGCAAAACCTGGAGGGGGGTGGAGACATTCACAAAGACAGGTGAAACAGATCAGGGCGTGACATTTATGCCATAGTTTGTACATCTCAATTGTCTGTAGAAACCACATTCGCAAGTCAGCCATTACAGCTATGTTTTTTTAAAGGCAGTAAATGAGGCTGAATGAACTGTTTCACTGCCAGACAAGGCTCCGCTGAAAGCCAGGTGTAGCAGTGGTAAGGTGTTTGGACTCTGCTTTTGGGACAGCTTTATGTAACAGTTTGTGGGCACCGTTTGTCACCGTTATAGTTCAATTCATGTATTATTTTGTGTTGTGTAGTGGCTTTGCTGGCATGCATCCAACATTATTTGTTTGTTTGCCCCACCAAGATGTACATGCTAAATCACCACTGCCCTAGTTATATTTACAAATACAGCTGTGAGTCATTCCTGGTCAGATCACATGGTATTGGAGCACTCCTGGCTCTAGAGAGGGTTTTTCAGATAATAGAGGCCTATCAACTGACCAGCTTTGCATTTTCCTGAGACAGTTGTCAGTCCCTCCTTCTCACAATAGTGTCAAGGGGGACAGGGTAGACAGCTATCCAGGCTCTGGGTCATGGGCTCAGGGTTGTAGTAGTCACGGGGACAGGGGAACTGGGTGGCATGCCGCGTGCCTGGAACAGCTGGGCAGGGCACTGGGATGGCACTGCCAGGGGAGCAGTAACGGGCTGGGGGGCAGACCCCTCTCCATCTTCCTCCTCCCTCTCTTCTTCCTCTTCCCTCAAACCCCACACAGGAGATTTTGATTAGAAACAATGATTAGTGCTGCTAATATTGATCAAATCAGTGTGCAATTCTGCTGTATTGATTGACTATAATCTAAAACGCTAACTGATTTGATTATATCCTTGACTGTAGTCTCATTGACAAACTCTTGGGTCTAGATACAGAGACTGTGGGAAGAGACTAGATTCACTGTGATATGGAATGTAAGTAAGTAAGCCTTGGACAAGTAAGCCTTGTCCGAGCCAGAAAGGCTCCTGCCCTATGGGCCGATCTCCTGAATCTGTAGCGTGAGCCAGCTTGATGCACACGAACACCCCCTGGACAGGACGCTAGTGTATAGCAAGGCCTATGACAATGAATGTGCTCTGATTATAATGTATCCGTGGCTAAGCGGTCCCCCAGTGGGCAGTAGAATCCCTCCTGGCAGTCTCCAGATGAATGGGTTAGCCCCTCAGGGCCACAGAACTGTCCCGGAGGACACAGGCTGCAGCCGGAGACCTCTGTCACATGGAAACTCTACTGAGCAATGCTTATCAATTGAAGACAGCTGGAGTAACTGTGTAAGCGCCAAACTGACTCCATGTTACAGGGTTGGGGTCAATTTCATTTCATTTCAGTCAATTACACACATGCTGGATTAAATCCTAGTCACATAGATCTAATCATTAATATTTATTATCATTATTCAAATGGTTTATGTAGTGTTCAATCACATCTAGGCATGTTGAAAATTAGCATAAACAATTAACATTACGGTACATCTGGTAATTGTTAACTCAATATGCCAATGTGCCTTTATGTGTCCCTATCCAAAGACCATAAATAAACAATGAATAACCTGTTAGAAAATGTTCCCAGAGGACAAGGGTAGAGGTAGATTGGTGCTCTCCTGACAGTAACGACCCTTTGGACAGGCTCCCCCCACTCCTGTACTGATGTTCCCATCTGAGTTCCTGAAGTTTGGACCTGGGGACATGAAATTTTATTTCTAGCAAGAATTATCCTCACTGTATAATGCTGAATAGTTTTGTTGATATATTTCAATGTTAAACAAATGACTTTAATCATTAACACCACAATTACAATGGCTGCTGTAGTTGTGTCTATTTCCAGCGATGCAAAAACTGATGTCAAGGAAAATGAGAACTGGAGCAAGGTTGTGGGTCGAAATGCCCCAAAGGAAACTGTTTTGCCTATTTTTATTATGGAGAGAGAAATCTTGACAAAGGAGGAGGCCATAGCCAACCCCATTAAAGAGGAGGCGCTCTACCACAGTCTCGTACATGAAATTCATCCAAACCACTTGAGGTCAGTACAGAGAGTACGTGCACTCTGGCTCATATATCCTGTCAGTAACGAAGCAAGGGCAAAGCTTCTGATCAGAGGAATAACAGTCAGAGGAAAACATGTTGTGTTCAAAGAGAATAATCAGTTCAGTTTGAAGTCGCGCATGGCTGACCAGAACTCAATTCAAGTTACAATTAAAGAACTACCTGAATGAGCAGATGATAGTGTTGTGACTGAGTTTCTGGCTAAAGCTGGATGTAAGTTGGTGGGGAGAGTGATGAGGCGCATGATAAGATACAAGGGTCAACTTACAATCTGCTCCAATGGAGATCGTTTTGTATACGTTGAAGCGGCAGTCAGCATTCCTATGACACGGTCTGTAAATGATGGACAAGGTCCTGCGCGTAGACAGGACTGGCTGACACAATCCAATGCTGGAAGGGGTCAGGAGATTCCACAGAAAGCTGTGGAACATCCAGGTACTCTTTTGCCAACTTCAGATGTGCAGCAATGTTTTTTTTGGACAGCAGTGGCTTATTCCGTGGTGTCCTCCCATGAACAACATTCTTGTTTAGTGTTTCACGTATCATAGACTCGTCAACAGAGATGTTAGCATGTTCCAGAGATTTCTGTAAGTGTTTAGCTGACACTAGGATTCTTCTTAACCTCATTGAGCACTCTGCACTGTGCTGTGCTATTGCAGTCATCTTTGCAGGAAGGCCACTCCTAGGGAGAGTAGCAACAGTGCTGAACTATCTCCATTTATAAACAATTTGTCTTACCGTGCAATGCTTCTTGTGAATAGCAACCTCAAATTTTTTGAGGGGCAGGTTATTTTTTTATAGGGCAGGTTAGCTGACTCCTGACTCCAATTAGCTTTTGGAAAAGTAATTAACCTAGGGGTTCACATACTTTTTACAACCTACTATACACTGTGAAATGTTTAAATGATGTATTCAATATAGACAAGAAAAATACAATAATTTATGTGTTATTAGTCTAAGCACACTGTGTTTGTCTATTGTTGTGACTAAGATGAAGATCAGATCAAATTGTATGACTAATTTATGCAGAAATCCAGGTAATTCCAAAGGGTTCACATACTTTTCTTACTACTGTATATTTGAGTAGCCTATATTATCTGGTTCAGAGAAGGACATCTGCGTATGTGAGCATAACCTCTGTCGCTAACATGGCTTTTCAAGAGAATGAGCAATCTGTTGATAATTTAATTGTAATGCCAACTGTTGATACATGTCTCAAACAAAACCAGCCTTCGAGACAGAAAATCAGTTCCCTTAACCCAGGTATTAGAAAACATTGTGCCATTAAACTTTTTCAAACCATTAATCAGGCTAAATTGCCCTCATTCCAAGCCTAGAGGAATATTGTGAGGTCATCTGAATATTCGTAACATTATTTCTAAGAGTGAACAGGTAGAGAATTTATTGAGTGACTTGAATCTAGATTTTTTCTGTTTCTCTGAGACATGGCTGAAGAAATCTTCTCCTATTTCTGCCTTTAATGTCCCTGGATATTTCATATTCGGGAGGGACAAGGCAGAGGGAGTGGATTGCTTATGCACATAAAAGAAAACTTTAAATGCAATCGTATCATATGGAAACATGCCAATGACCTTGAGTGTGTGGGGCTGAATGTCTTCCTCTCTCCTCATGTCTCTCACTATTATTGGATTATATCGACCACCAACATCTGATATCTAATTTTATGACCATCTAAATGCCATACTAAAAGAATGTGAACATAAGGAGATCATCTTCATGGGCGATTTCAATATAAACTGGGAAAACAAAACTTGCAGGAAAAAACTGAGAGATCAGACTATTTCAACCTGACTCAGATAACACAAGGTCCAAAGAGTGGCACAGTCATCCCAGACTCAAATTGATCTGGTGTTTACTAACATACCTGATCAAATAACTAACTCCACTAACTAGCATATCTGACCCCAATGTTACATTGGTGGTTAGAAAGCTCATTAGAAAGAGATTTAAGAACCATATCAATGTGCAACAGTACAATAAAAAAAATCCTGAAAAGTGAACAGAGTAACTACGATGCAGCTATAAGTCAAATTGACAGGTTTGATCTGTTAACGCTTGTTTTGTCTTAAGGGTCAAAAATGACCCGCCACTATGTTTAACAGTAGAGAAAACCCTCTAAATGATATTTTTTCAATGTGAAATTTGATGACTTTTCCTAGAGTGACCCCAACGTTAGAAAAAGTGAAACATCGCCTTTGTTCATATTTCCATGAAAGCTGTACACCACCAGGGTACAAAGATTGTCTTAGGGTCATTTTTGACCCGGCAGTTATAAAATCATTTACACACCACAAAAACCACAAAGACACACACACACACACAACGAGAAATTGAGATTATGTGTGCTACTGACTGAACTCAGCCAGCAACTCCTGAAGAGGAAGTTCACCATGGGTAGCACAGTTAGAAAGAACAACCCTGAGCTTCCTCCTGCACTCCTCGCAACAAGGGGGAAAGAGGCCTTCTCATCAAAGTTTGCCTTCACCCCCACCACCACTCTAGTATCTTACCTCCCAAAGAGGAACAAGAATGTGGTCCTCCTGAGCACATTGCACAAAACGGCTGAGATCAGTGATCGTGAGGACAGGAAGCCAGCCATCATCCTGGACTACAACCACAACAAAGGAGGCGTGGACAACCTGGACAAGGTGATTGGAACTTACAGCTGCAGGAGGATGACTGCCTGCTGGTCCCTGGTCATCTTCCATAACATCATTGATGTGTCCTCATACAATGCTTTCGTGATATGGAACAAGATCTACCCTACCTGGATGCCTGATAAGCGGAACAAGAAGAGGGTGTTCCTGGAGCAGCTGGGAAAGGCACTTGTAACCCCACACATTCACAGAAGGGAGCGCCTCCCCTGCACAGCAGCCTCGGCAGCGCTTATGAAAGCTGTTCGGGGGCTGAATCTTGTCCTGATCCACCTGAGGCTGCAACTGGGGCAGGCAAGAGGAGAAGAAGCAAATTATAATTATATTTATTTACACATGTTAAGTTTGCTGAAAATAAACTCAATTGACAGTGAGAGGATGTTTCTTTTTTTGCTGAGTTTATTACCTGTTAGATACTCCTGCACTGTCGGATCTAGAAGCATAAGCATTTTGCTACACTCGCAATAACATCTGCTAACCATGTGTATGTGATCAATAACATTTTATTTGATTTGAGATGCTAGTTCTAGGTGCGAAGAAAATTGATATTTTGTTTGATCTGACAATTCATCTTGATGGTTGTACAGTCGTCTCAAAAAAAACTGCAACGGACCTTGGTGTTACTCTGGACCCTGATCTCTTTATTGATGAACATATCAAAAATATTTCAAGGGCAGCTTTTTTCTATCTTCGTAACATTGCAAAAATCTGACATTTTTGGTCAACAAATTATGCAGAAAAGCTAATCCATGTTTTTGTCACTTCTAGATTAGATTACTGCAATGCTCTACTCTCCGGCTACCCGGATAAAGCACTAAATAAACTTCAGTTAGTGCCAAACACGGCTGCTAGAATCTTGACTAAAAGCCATGTGATCATATTACTCCAGCGCTAGTCTCTCTACACTGCCTTCCTGTTAAGGATAGGGCTGATTTCAAGGTTTTACTGCTAATCTACAAAACATTACATGGACTTGCTCCTACCTATCTCTCCGATTTGGTCCTGCCATAAATACCTACACGTACGCTATGGTCAGCCTTGTCCTCAGACTACCAGTCTGAGTAAGTTGGTGATCTGTTGACATCCCTCTAATGGTGTGGAGGCTGTGCTTTGGCAAAGTAGGTGGGGTTTTATCCTGCCTGGATGGCCCTTTCCGGGGGTATCGTCGGACAGGGCCACGCTGTCTCCCGAACCCCCGTCTCAGCCTCCAGTATCTATGCTGCGATCAAGGCAAAGGGTGGCTAATTTGAAGAATTTCAAATATAAAATAGATTTTGATTTCTTTAACACTTTTTTGGTTTCTACATGATTCCACGTATTTCATAGTTTTGATGTCTTCACTGTTATTCTACAATGTAAAAAATAGTACAAATAAAGAAAAACCCTGGAATGAGTAGGTATGTCCAAACTTTTGACTGGTACTGTATATATTAATTAACTTTTTATTTATTTAATTTTCATTGTTGGACATAATAGACTCTAAAAACATCAGGAAATCAGCAGCAAGTGATTTTAATTTGAAAAAAATCTGTTCAAGTACTCCCACGCATCGTATACAAATTTAAGCAAGTTTGGACATGATTATGTTTCAGTCAAACATATCTGTTTGGGCTTCGTGCAGTCAATTTGCAGTCAACAAATTATGTGTAATTATGTTTATATTTTACAGATCTCGGGGTCTCTGGCCAGGCCCTGGGAACACAGGAAGCCTGGAGGGCAGACCATGACACTCAGCATGGCCTCCTCGTTGGTCGTCTTGTTACTGCAGTAGTGGACCTGCAGACAGGGGAAGCACTCCACGAGCCCTCGTCCTAAATAAAAGAAAGAAAAGAGAGCGACAAGAGAAAAGGGGAAATGTATACATTTAGCATGTTCAGGGTTGAGTCTGGGTGGCAGCAGGTACTCTATGGTAACACACATTTGTGACCTTGGCTCATAGAATTCACACACAAACCTTAATGAGTTAATGAAAGTGAAACATCAGATATCGCTAGCCCTTAAAACTGAACCAAGACCATCAAAAAATATTGTTTTACTGGTAAGAGCTACTTTTTCAGATACTTAGTGCCCCCGCAATTAGAAAAGGAAAATGTCAACCTTTGTATTGAAGTAGAGCAATCAGAGTGGCTTATGAGAAAGCCTGAAAAACATTTATATTCATATTGGTCTTGCAGTCAGTCCACCACTCAAAGTGGACGTCATGTTGTGAACTGGGCCTTACAGAGTAACTGCCAGCTTCACACACTCTGGGGCTGATGGTGGCTGGGAGGGGACAAAAATAGCCTGCTGGGTACCCAGAGCAATCCTCCAGGCAATGCCCTCCCTTCAGACGGTGAAATGTAGAGTTAGAAGAGACTGGAAAAAGCATTAAATGACTTGTAGCATCATCCCCATTATCTTCCTTCTTGTCCTTCAAATCATTCATCTTCACCATCATGTATTCATTAGCCCCCACACCTCAGCCAGGCAGTCCCGGCCATGTGGACATTGGCGACACTCACCCTCTTCCTCCAGCCCACTGCGCTCACTCCACATGCCTACTGGGTACTTATGCTGGGTAGGGAACATGGTTCCAGGTTGGCAGTAATTCCCGGGAAAGAATGCCCGGGAAGCCTCTGAGAACCACCTGTACCTGTGTAGGACAATACAAAAGTATGCAGCTGGTGACACATTTTCTAATGTTAAATCTAGGCATTTTACTGTATTTAGCATAATGTATATGTACAGGTTATGAACAACACATCTGCCACGCTGATCCTCAACACGGGGGCCCCTCGGTGGTGTGTGCTTAGTCCCCTTTTGTATTCTCTGTTCACCCACGACTGCGTAGCCACGCACGACTCCAACACCATTATTAAGTTTGTTGACGACACAACGATGGTAGGCCTGATCCCCGACAAAGATGAGACAGTCTATAAGGTGGAGGTCAGAGACCTGGAAGTGTGGGGCCAGGACAACAACCTCTCCCTCAATGTGAGCACGCCCCCATTCACATCGACGAGGCTGTGGTAGAGCGGGTCGAGAGCTTCAAGTTCTTTGGTGTCCAACATCACTAACAAACTATCAGAGCTTAGAATAAACAAATTACTGTGACTAAACGGTCACGTGGAATTTGAATGCCTTCATGACTCGTGACCACCTGGCGGTAATACTGTCACCGCAACAGCCCTAACGGCAACGCCTATTCCCCCTCTGGAGACCGAAAAGATTTGGCATGGGTCCTCAGATCCTTTAAAAAAAATCTACAGCTGCACCATCAAGAGCCTCCTGACTGGTTGCATCACCGCTTGGTATGGCAACTGTTCGGCATCCGACCGCAAGGTGCTACAGAGAGTTGTGCGTATGGCCCAGTACATCACTGGGGCCAAGCTTCCTGCCATCCAGGACCTCTATAGCAGGCGGTGTCAGAGGAAGATCCTAAAAATTGTTCAAGACTTAAGCCACCTAAGTCATAGACTGTTCTCTCTGCTACTGCACGGCAAGCGGTACCGGAAAGCCAAATCTATCTCCAAAAGACTCCTTTAAGAGGTTCTACCCCATGCCATAAGACTGCTAAACAGTTAATCAAATGGCTACCCGGACTTTTTGCATTAACCCCCTTTTTTTAATGGGTTAAAAACGTACAGGCAACCTAGCCAACCCAATTTTGAATATAAACTAAATTTGATCACATTCACATTTTCTCCTGACACACAAATGGACTATAAATACATAACGTTACCAATTAGTTTACCCTGACCAAATGGACAGCGCATAGTAGGCTGTATGCAGCTGCTCTTATTAGTAGCCTACAGTTGATCAGACTGAAAAATAGTTTCGTTTTCATCCCATACAGCATGTCAAGAGTTTTTTGCTTGTGTCTGTCCGTAGTGATTATGTGTTATCATCTTTGCTAAATAAAAACCAAAGTGGAAAACCTACTTGAGCGCAAGCAAAAAAATGCGCTGCGTCAAACTCTCTTTAATCTTTTAATGGATGATACGATGGAAGCGATCAAATCATTCGGAATTGTTTTCGACATCCTGCAACATGGTGCTACCCCAGAGAGTGCTGCAAAAAAAGTTATTTAATCAATTATTTGGTGACATATGAATATATTTAATACATTTTATCTAAAAAGGATAATCTTTTAATGTTTCACTATTTTTTATTTTATTTCACTGAGGAGGATGGTCCTCCCCTTCGTCCTCTGAGGAGCCTCCACTGCTCAAATACCTTGACTAACTTGTACCCCCGCACATTTACTTGGTACCAGTACCCCCTGTATATATCCTTGTTATTGTTATTTAATTTTTTACAAATATTTTCTTACTTACTTTTCTTTTTTTAAATCATTGTAGCATTGTTTGTAAGTAAGCAGTGGCATGTAAGTAAGCATTTCACGGTAAGGTCTACACCTGTGTATTTGGTACATGTGACAAATACAATTTGAAGATGGAACAAAGAAATAAGCATGCTAACAAGCTAGCTAATTGACTAGCAGATAGAGTGGCACCTCGAAGACAGGCGTATCGCGCACATTACAGAGGGGTCATTTAGGTCAGTGTGGTTGCTAAGGGTCCCAGGCGGGCAGGCATTTGTCGGAGCACTAGGTCTCGAAGAACCAGGAAGACAGAGATAATCTAAAAGAGACAAAAAAGTAAGTTGGGCGAATATGATGAAAATCATTCATATTCTATACAATTCAAGGGATTCACAATTCCAAGACAAATCTACCAAGATGGCAAAAAGATAAGAAAACAAAACCTAAGTAAGAACAAATGTACAGTATCGTCAGGAGGATAGCTGTTACACAACATGATCTTTTCAGCCAGTAAGAGTCTGTCAGAAGGAGTTACCCTTGCATGCAGTCTACATCCGGAGCCTTCAGGGCTAATTGTGTGCAGGCCTTTCCCGGGTAGCTCTCCCTGCAGTCAGTAGCCTCATCCTGCCCTTCCAGGGGGTTGAATGCGCCCGGCTAACAGGGCATGGGGTCACGGTACCCTCTCGGCAGTAGAAACAGCTGGGCATCTTAAACAGTCCTTCACATCTAAAGACGTTGAAGACTAATTGTGTTGAAGTTACACTGAACAGAAATATAAACGCAACATGCAACAATTTCTAAGATTTTACTGAGTTACAGTTCATAAGGAATCAGTCAATTGAAATAAATAAATTAGGCCCTAATCTATGGATTTCACATGACTGAGAATATAGATATGCATCTGTTGGTCACAGGTACCTTTAAAAAAAGGTAGGATCAGAAAACTAGTCAGTATCTGCTGTGACCACAATTTGCCTCATGCAGCATGACACATCTCCTTTGCAAGCAGTTGATTGGGGCCTGTGAAATGTTGTCCCACTCCTCTTTAATGGCTGTGCGAAGTTGCTGGATATTGGCGGGAACTGGAACACGCTGTTGTACACGTCAATCCAGAGAATCCCAAAAATGCTCAACGGGTGACATGTCTGGTGAGTATGCAGGCCATGGAAGAACTGTGACATTTTCAGCTTCCAGGAATTGTGTACAGATCCTTGCAACATGGGGCCGTGCATTATCATGCTAAAACATGAGGTGATGATGGAGGATGAATGGCACAGCAATGGGCCTCATGATCTTGTCACAGTATCTCTGTGCATTCATAATTCATAATCAATAAAATGCAATTGTGTTCGTTGTCTATAGAGTGTGCCTGCCCATACCATAACTCCACCGCAACCATGGGGCACTCTGTTCAAAAGATTGACATCAGCAAACCGCTCACCCACACAATGCCATACATGCTGTCTGTCATCCGCCCGGTACAGTTGAAACCACGATTCATCCATGAAGAGCACACTTCTCCAGCGTGCCAATGGCCATCGAAGGTGAGCATTTGCCCACTGAAGTCGGTTACGATGCCAAACGGCAGTCAGGTCAAAACCCTGGTGAGGACGACGAGCACGCAGATGAGCTTCAATGAGACAGGTACTGACAGTTTGTGCAGAAATTCTTCGGTTGTGCGAACCCACAGTTTCATCAGCTGTCCGGGTGGACGATCACAGACGATCCCGCATGTGAATAAGCCGGATGTGGAGGTCCTTGGCTGGCGTGGTTACATGTGGTCTCAGGTTGTGAGGCTGGTTGGATGTACTACCAAATTCTCTAACATGACGTTGGAGGCAGCTTATGGTAGAGAAATTAACATTCTGTTGTATGGCAACAGCTCTGGTGGACATTCCTGCAGTCAGCATGCTAATTGCACACTCCCTCAAAATGTGAGACATCTGTAGCATTGTGTTGCTTGACAAAACTGCACATTTTAGAGTGGCCTTTTATAGTCCCCAGCACAAGGTGCACCTGTGTAAAGATCATGCCATTTAATCATCTTATTAATCTGCCACACCTGTCAGGTGGATGGATTATCTTGGCAAAGGAGAAATTCTCACTAATAGGGATTTAAACTAATTTGTTCACAAAATTTGAGAGAAATAAGCTTTTTGTGCGAATGGAACATTTCTGGGATCTTTTATTTCAGCTCATAAAACATGGGACCAACACTTTACATGTTACGTTTATATTTTATTTTAGTATAGTTAAAGAGATGAAGCAAGTGATGCCTTACGTAAATCCCCTTGGTGAGGAGTGAAGGTACCCCCGGGCATATCACTTCCTCCAGTGTGCCAGCTGGGCAGAACCTCCCACAGAACCTCCCACATAAACAAAAGGATGGTAACAACCATTCAAAGAACAGCCAACAACATAGTCTTATGTACTGTTTAAATTTTTAAAAACTCGGAGACATCGGTACAGTACACTACATAATACTTTATAATTTTTTTAAACATCTCAAATATATTTGTAATAAATAGATACAGATATATTTCTGCAATAAATGTAATGTTCCATTCCAGTAGTTAAGTGCAGTGTGTTAGTACTGTGCCTTACCTGCAGGACGCAATCGTCCCTCTGAACATCTCAGGCTGTCCTACTTGTCTGGCCCAGTTGTTCTCCTGCAGTGGCAGCGGGGCAAGGTGACCCGTGGGGCGTTTCTGTGCCCTCCTCACAGTAATACCCTTATGGGCACATGTATTGGGAGCCCGGTCTCCGTGAGCTGTCTTCCAAACAGTTCAACCCTGATGAAGAGTATTATTATAACTGTCACAATTACTCATCCCTTCCAGACAATAGAGATAACATAAGATGACATGACAAAACATAGCATAGCACACATAACATCACGAAACATACCATTGGCATAACATCACATAAGATAAAATAAACCACAAACGCTGCAGATCTCTGCAGAACAAACAAGAAGCAGGAAACGTACATTTTTCAACTGTATGTTTTACATGTGTATTTTGTTTTTTATGTCAGCCTCTGGTACAACTTGTATATTAATCGACTATACATTGATGTTGGTATTGTAACTTTACTGAATCCTCACTGTGCAGATGACCTAAGGTCATGGTCTGTAAGCCTCTTTGGGTCCGTAGGTTCCTGCTGGGCATGGCAAAGCAACACCTCCAACACAGTTATGACCTGTGAGAATACAATTCATAGATTTCCATTTATACCGTGCACTGTCAATCAAAATATTAAAATCAAAGAGTATTAGTGGAGTCTACCTGTAATGTATTTTATTACAGAATTTTATGAAAATCTAATGACGTCACCTAAAGGACAAAAGATGCAGGCTGCTCCCTCCTTACTGTCCCTGTGTGTCCCAGGAGGGCAGGGGGGGACAGGCTGTCTTGACCGCTGAGTTAGCTCTGCCCCTGTCCTACTCCAGCGAGGTACCACAGTGCCTCCACATAGAGAGGTCCCATTGCAGCTCTTGCACTGTGTTTGGCAAGACAGGTCAAAAGGCTGGGCATGGGCAGTAGCTCCCTAGAGTGGGGAGAAATTACTTTTAGTTGATCTAGTTAAAATGTGCCATGCGGAATTGAACAATCCTTCCACTAAAAGATCTGGGCTGGTTTTTCTAAACATGTAAACCAGATCAAAGTGAGCCTATGTTGTCTCAATCCTGTTCCACCCCATCTGAATTTGTTCCCCCTTCATTTAGAAAGGAGTGACCACATCTGGATTATATATGTATTTTTTAAATTAGCCCAGAAGGTAATAACTGGATCTATAAACTGATGTCTGTATTGAAACCAATTAATTGAGGGAAAGGCAGAGGATTGTACCAGTATACACTTTTGTCCAGGAGTTTTTCCTGACCTGACCAGGAACAACTATGTGCTTCTACTTACAACTTCATTATTTTTCCATAACGGACAGTCTTGGTGACTTGCTGAACATGGATGACACTGGACACTGCACAGAGTGGAGAAGAAGCCTGCTGGGCAGTATCTCTAAAATGTTAGTTAGTGTGCATTTCTCCTTGGCCAAGATCATCCATCCACCTGACAGGTGTGGCATTTCAAGAAGTTTATTGATCAGCATGATCATTACACAGGTGCACCTTGTGCTAGGGACAATAAACGGCCACTCTAAAATGTGTAGTTTTGTCACACAACACAATGCCACAGATGTCTCAAACGTTGAGGAAGCATGCAATTGGCATGCTGTCTGCAGGACTGTCCACCAGTGCTGTTGCCAGAGAATTGAATGTTCATTTCTCTACCATAAGCCGCATTCAACATCATTTTAGAGAATTTGGCAGTACATTCACCTGACTTCACAACCACAGACCACGTATAACACCAGCCCAGGACCTCCACATCCGGCTTCTTCACCTGCGGGATCGTCTGAGGCTAGGGGGGTGGGGGGTACTGAGGAGTATTTCTGTCTGTAATAAAGCCCTTTTGTGGGGAAAAACTATTTCTCATTGGTTGGGCCTGGCTCCCCAGTGGCTGGGCCTATGCCCTCCCAGGCCCAGTCATGGCTGCGCCCATGCCCAGTCATGTGAAATCCATAGATTAGGGGTTAATTTATTTATGTCAATTGACTGATTTCCTTCTATGAACTGTAACTCAATAAAATCTTTGAAATTGTTGCATGTTGAGTTTATATTTTTGTTCAGTACAAAACCAGTCAAAAGTTTGAATACAAACTCATTCAAGGGTGTCAATACTCTCTACGAGTGGTGGGTGTGGAAGTCAGGCGCAGGAGAGGAGTAAATACGTGGAAAAGCGTATTTAATAAAGTTCATCCAAAACCTACAGGTATTGAACCAAAATAAGTCCTTAAATCCACTAGGACAAAACACTAGTGATAAACACCTGAATGAAAATAAAATGAACAAACTAACGTCACCCAAAAACAAACAGGGAAACGCCAACAACCCCGCACGAATCAGAGTGGGTAGGGCGAGAATAAATACCCAAAATAATAAACCTAAACAAGCCACAGGTGAACAATCAAAACAGACATAACCAAACGAAAAGGAAAAAAGGATCGGTGGGAGCTAATAGACCGGTGACGACGACCACCGAGCGCCGCCCGAACAGGGAGAGGAGCCACCTTCGGTAGAAGCCGTGACAAAGGGTTTTTCTCTATTTTTACTATTTTCTATATTATAGAGTAATAGTGAAGACATCAAAATTATGAAATAACATGTCTGGAATCATGTAGTACCAAAAAAGTGTTAAACAAATCTAAATATATTTTATATTTGAGATTCTTCAAAGTAGCCACCCTTTGCCTTGATGACAGCTTTGCACACTCTTGGAATTATCTCAACCAGCTTCATGAGGTAGTCGCCTGGAATGCATTTCAATTAACAGGTGTGCCTTGTTAAAAGTTCATTTTTAAAATTTATTTTCTTCTTAATACGTTTGAGACAAACAGTTTTGTTTTGAAAAGATAGGGGTGGTATACAGAAGAAAAACACCAGTCTCAACGTCAACAGTGAAGAGACAACTCCGGGATGCTGGCCTTCTAGGCAGAGTTCTTCTGTCCAGTGTCTGTGTTCTTTTGCCCATCTTAATCTTTTATTTTTATTGGCCAGACTGAGATATGGCTTTTTCTTTGCAACTCTGCCTAGAAGGCCAGCATCCTGGAGTCGTCTCTTCACTGTTGATGTTGATACTGTTGTTTTGCGGGTACTATTTAATGAAGCTGCCAGTTGAGGACTTGTGATGCGTCTGTTTCACAAACTAGACACTCTAATGTACTTGTCCTCTTGCTCAGCTGTGCACCGGGGCCTCCCACTCCTCTTTCTATTCTGGTTAGAGCCAGTTTGCACGCTTCTGTGAAGGGAGTAGTACACAGCGTTGTAGGAGATCTTCAGTTTCTTGGCAAGTTCTCGCATGGAATAGCCTTAATTTCTCAAAACAAGAATAGACTGATGTGTTTCAAAAGAAAGTTTTTGTTTCTGGCCATTTTGAGCCTGTAATCAAACACACAAATGCTGTTGCTCCAGATACTCAACTAGTCTAAAGAAGGCCAGTTTCATTGCTTCTTTAATCAGAACAACAGTTTTCAGCTGTGTTAACATAATTGCAAAAGGGTTTTCTAATGATCAATTAGCCTTTTAAAATGATAAACTTGGATTACCTAACACAACCTGCCATTGGAACACAGGTGTGATGGTTGCTGATAATGGGCTTCCGTATGCCTATGTAGATATTCCATAAAAAATCTGCCGTTTCCAGCTACAATAGTCATTTACAACATTAACAATGTCTACACTGTATTTCTGATCAAATTGATGTTATTTTTTTATTTTTTTATTTAAAAATGTATTTAAAAAACAAGGACATTTCTAACTGACCCCAAACTGACCCCAAACCTTTTTATATATATACACACTACTGTTTGTAGTGTATATATATATATATATATATATATATATATATATATATATATATTCAGAAAGTATTCAGACCTCTTCCACTTTTCCACATTTTTCTACACACAATACCACATAATGAAAAAGCAAAAACTTATTTTTTTTTGTGTGTGAAAATGTATAAAATGTATAAAACAGAAATACCTTATTCCCATAAGTATTCAGACCCTTTGCTATGAGACTCGAAATTGAGCTCAAGTGCGTCCTGTTTCCATTGATCCTACTTGAGCTGTTTCTCCAACTTGATTGGAGTTCACCTGTGGTAAATTCTATTGATTGTACATGATTTGGAAAGGTACACACCTGTTTATATAAGGTCCCACAGTTGACAGTGCATGTCAGAGCAAAAACCAAGCCATGAGGTCGAAGAAATTTTCCGTTGAGCTCTGATACAGGATTGTGTCGAGGCACAGATCTGGGGAAGGGTACCAAAAAATGTCTGCAACATTGAAGGTCCCCAAGAACACAGTGGTCTCCATCATTCTTAAAAGGAAGTTTGGAACCACCAAGACTCTTCCTAGAGCTGGCCGCCTGGCCAAACTGAGCATTCGGGGGAGAAGGTCCTTCGTCAGGGAGGTGACCAAGAACCCGATGGACACTGACAGAGCTCCAGAGTGGCTCTGTGGAGACGGGAGAACCTTCCAGAAGGACAACCATCTCAGACTTCTGCTGAAAAGTAGGTTCCCTCAGGACATGGACTACAGTGTTACTCAAGACTGAGGCCCAAATCAAGATTCACTTCCGCGAGACCTATATGAATGAATGAATGTTAGGGACAAAAAAAGAGGTCAAACATAATTCATCATAAGTTTGTCTCTTTACAAAGTTCTGTTATTGTATTATTATTTTTAAGTGATAACAAATGTATTGCACAGTACCCTGTATGTCAAGTGAGGGAGCTTTTTAGTGAACAGAAGTATTACATGTAAAGTACTACCGTATATAAAACAATTTGAAAATATACCTGAAGCAAGGGGAGGTTGTTTCAGTAGAGGATTGATCCGTAACACTGACAGACCCAACAACACTATACCACTCATACATTCTTAAATAAATTGTCAAATAAATTACACATTGACCTGTTTATCTGTATCTCTGTTTGCCAAGTGCAGTCAAAGGGTATGAGGCCGTTTGATCCAAAGGATGAAACTGAGACCTCAGTCACTGAAAGTGAAATGTGAATCATGATGCAACCGGATTCCAAGAGGTCTCCTGTTCAGTCATATTTTGGTATTCAATGTGCTCTCCTGTTACCTTGCACTTTCAAAGTGAATGCAATGCATCTAGAAAGCTATGCCAGTCAGGTCTGTTTTTCTATCTAGACTGATAATTCTTGAGGAGGGAATAAAGGATTCATGATGACACAATATGAAAACTAAAAAGCACTTTTAAGAAAGTTGATGCCAATAATCAATCAAAAGTTCTGTATGAACAGTTTTTTTTCCTGTATGCAACACCTGTCACAATGTGGAATATCAACCGTGACACCCCGGTAACCTTCACACTCAGGATGTTCCTAAAATGAACCAAAGCTTAAGTGTAAAGGTGAGGTAAAAAAGTGAGCAACGAATTATTGTTTATTAACGCAGGTCAGACTCAGACATGCAATCATCCTCTTCTTCACCAAGCTTTGGAACAAATGCGGTGACAAAACTGCAATAGGTTTATCAATAGTTGCTGCACCAAGCCGGGAGACATGGGCACAATGTTTCATTTGTTTTGGTGCTTCGAAAGGCCTTGTTTTCACTATCCCTACTTTCCAACAGTACAAACAGAGAGCCAAAAGACAACCTACCAAGCAACACTTAAATGAAAGGATTGAATTAGTCGTGGGCTGAACATTTTAATAGACTTTTGAGTGTTACTATCAGCCTAATGCAGCAGCAAATGTTGTGTGTCTAGAGTTTTTGTATTTTGTCCTCGACACACTCAATAAAATACTGTAAAAATACAGTATGCATGGGTTTTAGCTTTCTGATATAATGCCGGTGTACCTTTGATTGGTGTTTTGAGTTGTGTTTGTGTCCAACAGAACTACCCTAAATACCACTCATAGGTATATACTGTATAACTTACATTATGTGCAAAGTACCAAACATTAAGTCAGAAGAAACAATGTTAGACTGACAAAATATAATTATTCAAAATGTTGTTACATGAAGCATTATTTTTCTGGTGGTAAAATGAACGTAGGATGTTTCCTATTTCTCTCACCCTCCAGCAGTGGGTCAATTGCTGTGCATATCTCTAGCTGCAGTTGTGCAGTCCTGGAGTGAACACAAAGCCTACTATTGTTTGTTAGTATCAAAAAGTAGACATTGTAAGTCACAGTACTATAGGCCTACAGTAATGATAAAAAAAATAGTATAATTTATCATATTATTTTAGGTGGTATTGAAGCCCACAAAAAGACTTGTGTATATTTAACCATAATGTACATTTAATATCTGTGTTGACGGCTACATACAGTACAGTCAGTACCCAAACAAAACTGTAATTGGATATGTGAAATTTGTACATTAACATTACATGAAGTACTTTATTCTAGCAACGAATTACCATTAAAATGAAGAAAATAACATGGGTATACTGTAAAAACCATACCAATGTCATTGCATATTAAAATGCTGTTTAGTTTTTATGTTTCCTATGGCTCTTTCCATTGCCTAAATCTACAAAAGCAGGTGTTTTGAATGGAAAGTTAAGAACACTTTTATCAGGCATCCTGTTGAACACCACTTCCTGTACCTTCTACCTGGTGCATACTGCAATATGATGGCACATCCCACTGTGACACCAGTGGTGCAAGTGTCTTTTTTAATCAAGCAAATACCTAGAGCTAACCTATTCATATAGTTGAAACATAGCGGATCTGGACACATTTGGACAGGATGCTAATCTTAGCCCACTTGTCATTGCTGCTTCTTTTGGGAAGCCAAGGTAAAATAAATTCCTCTACTTTTTTACTTGATGTGTTTTCGGTTTCTGGCAAAAAGATGATAATCAAATGTCCTCAAGCTATATATTTATATCCAAGGCCTACTGACTGAAGAATTGTTGCCTTAATTTATGCCTTTTTCATTAGATTCAGTAACCTGTACCGACCTGCAGAAACAGCATGAAGTCATCCATGCAGCAGTTGGAGAACCTTTAGTGTTGAACTGCACCTACAACTGCTCCTCTGGATTTGTCCGTGGACACTGGCTCAAACTCCCAGACTGTCCTCGTTGTCCTAGGCCAAGGGAAACAAAAAATGTCACAAAGAATGGTGACCTCTGCACTCTACCATTGTATTTTCCACATCTGTCCAGGGAAGATTTTCAGTACAACTATACCTGCTTTTCTGAAGATCATGAAAGCGAACAGTTCCCACGCAAGATAGAGTGTCTGGTATCACTGCAAGCACAAGGTCGGCAAAAACAGGTTGAAATGACCTACCCTATCAATTTTACCTCTAAAAACAAATTGTGTTGAAATGTATTATATTAATTATGTTCAAAAAGAGACTACATTTATACATCAGTAATTCAATTATATTGTATTATCTTTTGCCAGCTCGACCTAGTGCCCTGGAGAATGTTTTACTGAGACTTTATAAGGCTCTGGTCAAAATAAGTTCACTATATAAGGAATAAGGGTGCCATTTGAGACTCAACCTAAGTCTCATTTTTCGTAATAGTCTAATTTAAATTGCTCTGAGGCTGTTAAATGACATAGGCACAAAATAATATAAACCCAGCATATTTCATTAGCTTATTTGATCCTGATGTCTAGCATTTTCTGTGTTTTAGATGAATCGGTGACAGCGTTGGGTAACCATGAGGACTCAATAATAGATCATGGTGAGACAAAATGCTGCTATTCCACTCCTTAAAAAGAAAAGGTGAAACATGTTTAAATGTATTGCAAACAACAAAAGTAACACCCTGTTTGAGGCAATGACTGATGAGTTGCAAATTGAGTTTCAATGATAATATTGTCTCTGTGCTGTCTTCAATACAGAGAAATTCACAGGCGTCAAGGTGTTGGCAACAGTGACAGTTATTGTGGCTGCGGTGTTGGCAGCCGTGTCTGTCTCCTTATGTATGAGCCGCAATCGATATTGCAAAGGTGCTTATAGATGTTGTAAAAACAATTATGAAGGCCCAATTTCTGAATCAAAAATGTTATAAAATACTTTCCAAAGTTGTTATTAACAAAAATTGACAGTATGTTTCATTAACGTGATTTCTTGTGTATTTTAGGAAAACCTGCTGTTATCTGTACAGGGTATGTTTTTTTCATACAAATGTGGTATGTTTGCTAAGGCATTTTAACACACTTTTCATTGGCAATTAGTATGCGGACTCCTTATGTGGAATTTGTTTATTGGTCTTTTATCAGCACAACATCAAGAGAAGGATCAGGTAAATATTAGTTTAATTGTACAAAATTGCTATCACGACCAGTTCACTCAATGTTGTGAATTGTAATTCTAATGGGTTACCTCATATCTTATAGGTGCATGCTCAACCAATTGTGAGAGGGTGGCACTGCGAATAACTCCGGCTGGTAAGCTAATGGAATGTACCATTTATTTCAGTTGCTAAGCTGGGTGAGTAATAAGAGCATCTACTGTACAAAACATTGCATTTCCTGTTTTGACCTAGATTGCCAGAGTGATCATGAGGTTCCTTATGCTGACATCATGATTACTATGCGAGGGGCCAGCACACCTGAGCTCACACAGATCTCCTACCTGGCTCCGGGGGACCATAGAGAAGTGAGGATTGGAAACAATCGCTTTGTGATTTCTGTGTGAAATAGAAAGTGCTCTACAAATAAAATATGATATATTATTATTATATATTCATCGACACCTCACTACATTATTTTACATCAACACAACCATATGTCACCACATGTGACCATACTACTGACATTCACTATATTCAATATAATATGTCAGCGGAGGTTGTATAATGGCTATTATTGGCTAATGCAACCACAGTCACAGGTTTAGACTTTATATAAACCTCACCTGAAATGGAATCCTGTGTGTTTCATGTCCCCCCTGCAGAGGTGGAGAGAAGAGGCAGGCCCTGGCCCCAGCACCGGCCCTGAAGCTAGATCCCACCTGCAGGCCTCCCGCTCAGCTGACAGACTGCATGTCCAGCCCCGAGAAGTCTCAAGGAAGATGAGCACAAACTCTGAGTATGCTGTTATCACCTACTCTTAACCAGTGGGGATGGAGAAAGGATAAAAGAGTGAACAAGAGAGAGCAAGTGAGACATGACTGTCACTGTACTCATGTTAATATTCTCTGGCTTTGTAAGCATTTTTTTTTACTGTAGCAAGTTGTATCTATAACCGTATAAAAAGTGAAATGAACAGTCATCCAATAAAGTCATACTTTTGTGTCATGTGGTTTCATGTGTAATTTTTGTTATCGCACTCATGTGTAATTTGTTATCGCACTCACTCAGTTTGAACCTCTTTACTTGCCGTAGTTTGACTGAGCCTTGTTGCCTAGCAACAAGTATCAACACTCCGGCGTCAACACTTACTGTTGCTGATGCAAAACAAACTTTTTGCGAAGCTGTTTGAGGAAAAAAAACATTAGCTAAAGGTAATGTAATATTCAATACTATCTTTATTACTCCGTGCAGCAGCCTCCTGCTAGCATTACATCCGATGTTGCACTGCAGAAAGTTAGCCAACTAAAACATTTAAGAAAGTTAGGTAACGTAGCTAGCTGACGTTAGTTAGCTAACAAACGTTAATTTCACAACATTAGTTAGTACTTACCATGATAAAGTTGTCAAAATAAATACATTTTAAAAGTAACATAAAAGCCAATATTGCAGTTAATATCTATCTATCCAAATTACTGTAACGCGTTAGCAGACCTGTGTTTGACCAAGGACGATGTCTGTGCCTTTTTCAAACACTCACCTTCGGGTTCCACGTGGGTTTGGCAATGTCTTGGAGGGGTTGGCTCGGGAGGTCCTGCGAGACCAGCCCAAGGACATCCCCACCTTCGCTGCTTTTTACTTCACTGCTCTTCTCAAAGAGAGAGAAGGTAGCTATATATTTTTTGTAAAGATTCTACCAATAATTAATGGGGAATCAGAATGAAACTGTACTTTGATGTTAACTTATTGGACTCTACATCATTTTGTCTTTAGACAGTGGCTTGGACCCCGCAGAGTGGTGTGCCAGGCTTGAGGACAGATTCTACAACAATCATGCATTCAAGGTCAACTTTCTTTCTTCATAAATAGTGATATCAAACTAGAAAAGTACATTTCCTGAAGAAAATGTGGTGTGCTTGTTTTAAAGTATTTGTGGTTTTGAAATAAGTAATAGTAGTGGTAGTGACAGTAGTAATAATGGTAGTGACTGGTTATAATTAAAAAGTAAGTAGATGTAAAAATGTATTGATTGATTGGCTAATTAGGCTAATTTCTACAAGCAACCAGAGGGGAAAATAACACTAGACCACCATTACTCCACACACAGAGACTCATACAAAGCTCTCCCTCACCCTCCATTTGGAAAATCTGACCATAATTATATCCTCCTGATTCCTGCTTACAAGGAAAAAACTAAAGCAGGAAGTGCCAGTGACTCTCTCAATACAGAAGTGGTCAGATGACGCGGATGCTATGCTACAGGACTATTTTGCTAGCACAGACTGGAATATGTTCCGGAATTCATCCAATGGCTTTGAGGAGTATACCACCTCAGTCACTGGCTTCATCAATAAGTGCATCAACGATGTCATCCCCACAATGACCGTATGTACATATCCCAACCAGAAGCCATGGATTACAAGCAACATCCGCACCGAGCTAAAGGCTAGAGCTGCCGCTTTCAAGGAGCGGGACACTAATCCAGAAGCTTATAAGAAATCACGCTATGCCCTCAGATGAACCATCAAACAGGCAAAGCGTCAATACAGGACTAAGACTGAATCCTACTACACCGGGTGGGGCAGGGCTTGCAAACTATTACGGACTACAAAGTGAAACCCAGCCACAAGCTGCCCAGTGAAGCAAGCCTACAAGATGGACTAAATGCCTTTTATGCTTTTTTCGCGGCAAGCAAAACTGAAGCATGCATGAGAGCACCAGCTGTTTTGGACGACTGTGTGATCACGTTCTTCGTAGCCGATGTGAGCAAGACCTTTAAACAGGTCAACATTCACAAGGCTGCGGGACCAGATGGATTACCAGGACGTGTACTCAGAGCATGCGCGGGTCAACTGGCAAGTGTCTTGACTGAAATTTTCAACCTGGCCCTGACCGAGTCTGTAATACCTACATGTTTCAAACAGACCACCATAGTCCCTGTGCCCAAGAAAGCGAAGTTAACCTGCCTAAATGACTACCGCCCCGTAACACTCACGTCGGTAACCATGAAGTACTTTGAAAGACTGGTCAAGACTCACATCAACACCATCATCCTGGAAATCCTAGACCCACTCCAATTCGCATACCGCACCAACAGATCCACAGATGACGCAATCTCAATCGCATTCCACACTGCCCTTTCCCACTACCCTATCCCACCTGGACAAAAATAATGCTGTTCATTGACTGCAGCTCAGCGTTCAACACCATAGTGCCCACAAAGCTCATCACTAAGCTAAGGACCCTGGTACTACAGTTGAAGTCGGAAGTTTACATACACTTAGGTTGGAGTCATTAAAACTTATTTTTCAACCACTCCACAAATTTCTTGTTAACAAACTAGAGTTTTGGCAAGTCGGTTAGGACATCTACTTTGTGCATGACACAAGTCATTTTTCCAACAATTTTTTACAGGCAGATTATTTCACTTATTATTCACTGTATCACAATTCCAGTGGGTCAGAAGTTTACATACACTAAGTTGACTGTGCCTTTAAACAGCATGGAAAATTCCAGAAAATTATGTCATGGCTTTAGAAGCTGCTGATAGGCTAATTGACATAATTTCAGTCAATTGGAGGTGTACCTGTGGATGTATTTCAAGGCCTACATTCAAACCCAGTGCCTCTTTGCTTGACATCATGGGAAAATCAAAAGAAATCAGCCAAGACCTCAGAAACAAATTGTAGACCTCCACAAGTCTGGTTCATCCTTGAGAGCAATTCCCAAGCGCCTGAATGTACCACGTTCATCTGTACAAACAATAGTACGCAAGTATAAACACGCAGCCGTCATACCGCTCAGGAAGGAGACGTGTTCTGTCTCCTAGAGATGAACGTACTTTGGTGCGAAAAGTGCAAATCAATCCCAGAACAACAGCAAAGGACCTTGTGAAGATGCTGTAGGAAACAGGTACAAAAGTATCTATATCCACAGTAAAACGAGTCCTAAATCGACATAACCTGAAAGGCTGCTCAGCAAGGAAGAAGCCACTGCTCCAGAATCACCATAAAAAAGCCAGACTACAGTTTGAAACTGCACATGTGGACAAAGATCGTACTATTTGGAGAAATGTACTCTGGTCTGATGAAACAAAAATAGAACTGTTTGGCCATAATGACCATCGTTATGTTTGGAGAAAAAAGGTGGAGGCTTGCAAGCCAAAGGACACCATCTCAACCGTGAAGCACGGGGGTGGCAGCATCATGTTGTGGGGGTGCATTGCTGCAGGAGGGACTGAGGAAGGAACATTATGTGGATATATTGAAGCAGCATCAGTCAGGAAGTTAAAGCTTGAATGCAAATGGGTCTTCCAAATGGACAATGACCCCAAGCAAACTTCCAAAGTTGTGGCAGAGTGGCTTAAGGACAAGTCAAGGTATTGGAGTGGCCATCACAAAGCCCTGACCTCACTCTTATAGAAAATTTGTGGGCAGACCTGAAAAAGCGTGTGCGAGCAAGGAGGCCTACTAACCTGACTCAATTTCACCAACTCTGTCAGGAGGAATGGGCCAAAATTCACCCAACTTGTTGTGGGAAGCCTGTGGAAGGCTACCCAAAACGTTTGACCTAAGTTAAACAATTTAAAGGCAATGCTACCAAATACTAATTGAGTGTATGTAAAGTTCTGACCCACTGGGAATGTGATGAAATAAATAAAAGCTGAAATAAATTATTCTCTCTACTATTATTCTGACATTTCACATTCTTAAAATAAAGTGGTGATCCTAACTGACCTAAGACAGATCATTTTTACTAGGATTAAATGTCAGGAATTGTGAAAAAGTTGTGAAAAAGAGTTTAAATGTATTTGGCTGAGGTGTATGTAAACTTCCGACTTCAACTGTAAATACCTCCCTTCGCAACTGGATCCTGGACTTCCTGACGGGCCGCCCCCGGGTGGTAAGGGTACCAACAAACTATCATGGTCCAAACACACCAAAACAATCATGAAGAGGGCACGGCAACACCTTTTCCCCCTCAGGAGTTATACAGCTGCACCATCGCTAGCATCCTGACCGGTTGCATCACCGACTGGTATGGCAACTGCTCGGCATCTGACCGTAAGGTGCTACAGAAGGTAGTGCATATGGCCCAGTACATCACTGGGGCCAAGCTTCCTGCCATACAGGACCTCTATACTAGGCGGTGTCAGAGGAAGGCCTCAAAAGTTGTCAAAGACTCCAGTCACTGAAGTCATAGACTGTTCTCTCTGCTACCGCTGTTTATTATCTATTCATAGTCACTTTACCCCTACCTACATGTACAAATTACCTCGACTAACCCTAACGTGTACCCTGCATGTTGACTTGGTACCGGTACCCCCTGTATATAGCCTCGGTATTGTTATTTTATTGTGGTACTTTTTTAAACCATTTTTTACTTAAATATTTTCTTAACTCTATTTCTTGAACTGCATTGTTGGCTCGTAAGTAATTATTTCACGATATACACCTGTTGTATTCGGCATATGTGACAAATTAAATTTGATTTAATTGATAGATTGATTGGATAGGATAGCCTGAACATGTAAAAGTTGGTTTGGTGCCTTTAGCTTGAACGGTTCAAGAGTTACTGTTTCTGAGTTATTTCATGCTAATTATGCAAATATAAATAGTTATAGTGATAATGATTTTAAATAATTATAAGTTAGGATAACCTTGAACATGTGAAAGTTAGATTGTTGTCTTTAGCTTGAACAGTTCAAGAATTACTATTAGTGAATTAATTTATGCTAATGTATGCACGTTTATATAGTTAGAGTTGATAAATGTTTTTAAGAATCGGAGGTAAGGATAGCCTAAACATGTAAAAGTTGGTTTGGTGTCTCTAGCTTGAACGGTTCAAGAGTTACTGTTGGTGAGTTATTTTATGCAAATGTATATAGTTTTAGTTGATAAAAGTTTTTACGATTTGGACGTTAGGAAAGACTGAACATGTGGAAGTTGGTTTGGTGTCTCTAGCTTGAACGGTTCAAGAGTTTGTGAGTTATTTTGTGCTAGTTTATGCTAGTTCATTCAAACCCATGTTAAATGTATGCACATTTTAAATGGTTATAGTATCAAATATCCTTTGACCAGCAATTTAAGTTGGGCCAGTCTGAACATCTCAACGTTGGTTTGGTGTTGATAGCTTAAATGTGTAGGAGGAGATAGGTCTAGCTTCTAGTGTATGGGCCTTTTTTTCTTCATTGAAATTAATTTAGGAGCTCATTTAAATATTGTTATAGTTCAAAAAGTGTAAATGCTATCAAAAATATTTTCTCAAGCAGCCTGACTTGAGGCAGTCGTTTAAGCTCTTGAACAGGCTAAATACATCAAATAATAATATGAGTATGTAAGAAATCTAGAGTTGTGCTTTTCTTCGCAAGTACACTTAAATATGATACTGGCGGGCCTTATCAGTATATCATGCTAAATGTTCTATATTCTGCTCAAAACAGAACTCACCGAATCAAGTCAACACCAGTCCAGCTGATGCAACTCTGAAGATTTCTAAGTGAGTCTCATCTCAATACATTATCTACACCCAAGGAGAGGGACAGCATCAGACAGCTTTTTTCCACCACATATTTAAGAGAGACCAACAAAAACGTTTTTGGGAAGAAAATACATTTGGCTCAATTGCAGTGTTGTTTTATTTATCATTATGAATGATTATTCCAGTTAACATAAGGTTATTTGCCATAGTGACATTTTTCTTTTTCATGATGAATTTGCTACGTTGCTTTTGGTTAACAAAGACACACACGCAAACCTTGTGGAAAATATAGATAAGGGAAGGAAAAGCGCGCCTTTTGCATCCCGTGATATTTTAAGTAGAAATTGTGCACCAATATTTAATTTTAAAAGCCTGTGATACAGTATTCAATTTAGTTCCCTTTAATATAGACAACATGGAGAATTCAATAAATCCAATTTTGTATATAACTAAAGCCTTGCTAAAGTGCCTAAATTCCGCATTTTGAAAACTCTGTCAACCCTGTGTCACTTCTAGGAAGTTTTAACCCACTTAACCCCAAAATGTTTAACCGACTTAACCCCAAAGTTTTCACCATAATTGTAAATCCCTAGTTATTGTGTTGCTTTGACAGTCATTTCTGAAGATTAGTATTTATTTAATGTGATTAATGATTAATTTACATCTGTCCTTTTAAGGTCAACCCTGTTACGTGAACTGAACTCTCATTTTAATATGGTGAAACTATTCCTTTTAAAATATTTTTCTCAAAAGAAACATTAAACATGAGTATAATCATAGTGTAAAAACAGGTGAGCTGGTTCTACACGTTTTGGAAATTTTCTGGTGTTTTGTGGTTAAACTGAGCAGGTCGAGCATAGCACGTCAACCCTGTTACCCACAGACCGACAGGCAAGAAATGTTTTAACAGTTAAAGTGTATTTGTAAAGCTTGCATTCAATTGCTACTTCCTGTTGCACACAACATGTTTCTTTCCCCCTGTCGCAAGGGGATTTACGGCTGATTTAAGATGATCGTCAACCCTGTTACGGTCAACTCTGTTACTTTATTTTGCACTTACTATAGTACTTACTTTTTTTATTTAACCTCTTGAGATGGGAAAACACTTTTTTTATGACATTGAATATGTGCTCTTTATGACAGAATTTTACATTTTGGTGAAATCAACAACAAAAAAAGGACCAAAAGGCACCAAATTGGTGGAACGACCCCAATATCATAGGCCTAAAATAGCCCTCTCAATTCCTGAAAGGAAAATACTGACATTAAATCATCACTCCCAAGAACAGTCATCTCCCCACAGTATTTTCTACAAATGAGAAAGGTTGAGGTACATACGTCAGCTATGGGAAAAGTCTGGAGAAGGTCTGGGTTTTTATGAAGCAGGCAAGCACCCTGATATTCTACGAAATGAGTAAGGGAGCCACAATGCTCACAACCTCAGAAAGACACCAGTTTGAGTCAGAAGATGATGAGGAGACCATTGTCAAAGGAGTCAGGATGTATAAGGACAGAAAGGTAGATTATTAGAGAAAACATTGACATTCAGTACATTTTAATACTTATTTTATAATACCCATAATTTATATAATTATTTATTAATTCTCAGGAAAAAGGATGATCTGACTGAATCTCAAACAGAAGAGGAAACGGGTAATATTGAGCCAGTTGGGATTCCATCTCCCACAAACTCAAACCTTGATGTCTGTGAAGATGTGCAGGGAACTGAAAGTCAAGGAAAAGATGAAATGGTCAATATCACAGATAAAGATGTGATTTCAATGCAAATATATCCCTCAGAGGTATCAGACAATAGACTCACAGATATGGATGTTAACATGACAGGCAAAGATATGAATGAAAGAGCTGACAGAGTGGTATGCCTGTCTGAATTTGAGCCCAGTGAGGACATCTCACTCGGTGGACTTTCAAATGTGGATGTATGTGCTGAAGAACTGAGGAAGACTGAAGAGGGAGAAGAACACACTTATCAGGAAATCAGCACTGGTGATGATGCCATTCTTGGAAGCTCAAACGAAATTAACCGCAGTAGTGAATTTGAACTTACTCAGGAAGTCTCATTCACTGGACTTTTCAATATAGATGTATGTGCTGAAGAACTAAGAGGGACAAAAGAGAGAGAGGAACAAGGCACTCAGGATGGCCTCGGTGAAGGCTTCAAAGATCAAGATCTTGCTGATGCTCAGGAGAGTTCAATATCACTCATGTATGAAATTAGTGGACGATTATCACCACCCCAAACTGAATCCCCTGAACCTATTCTACAGGAAACAACTGACAATTCAGTGTGTGTTCCAGAAGAGGAAGGAATAGAAAATCTAATTGTTTCCACAACATATACAGGGCAAACGCATGAAGTTGCATCCTCCATTGATGATGCCTCCAGAATCTTGTCAGATAACGAAAGTGTTTTAGGTGATGATGAAGAACAAAAGGTGGAAAGTCTTGTTCAGATCAGCACTGAGGAGGTACCTAAAACCCTTAAGGTCAAAATGTATGAACAGCAGCCAGAGGAGGAAGGTTCGGTTGAGGCTTCACAAACTGAGGCAGAACGACCAGATGTTGTGTCGGAGGATGCTGAGGAAGAAACGGGCCTTGTTGGACATGATTCTCAAGACTCTGTTGAACCGAACACTAACATCGAAGTGGAAGAGGAGGCAGTCACTGCTGAGGCTGAAGCTCAGATAAATGCAATGGAGCATGAGGCTGCTGATATAGAAGTGGAACAAGATTACAAATCTGATTCCAGTGATTCAAGTGACGAAGATGGGGAGAAACTGAGTAAGGTGAATGTCCGCACTCCTAACCAGCAGGCCTCTCAAATAGAGCAGAAACAAGAGGATGAAACTGATCATGAGAACAAAGATCTAAATAAGAAGGAAATGGGTGAAGACATCTCTCCGGAGTATTCTACTAAGATGGAAAATACGCAAGAGAATGATAATCCTTACATCAATGATGATGACACGGAAATGGGGGAAAAATACATTTCAAACGCATATCAACAAGGTCCTTCGAACGAGGTTAGACCTGCAGAGCTGCAGCAAGAGGACGCTGAGAAAAAGACAGGGGACACAGCTGAGCAACAGGAGGATATAGACGTAGTGGAGTACAGGGAAACTGAACTAAAAGGACTTGGAAAAGAGGACACAATGACACCGTCTCAGGACACAGACCAAACTGATGACAACCCAGAGCACATGTCAGAGGGAGAAATAAAGGACCGTGTGGACAAGACTTATGACAAGGTAAAGTTAAATGTTTTTATGATTTTTTTCAGAAACATTTATGTACAGTCATTTACCAACTATCACGCAGTATTTAATTTATACACTGCAGATTTTATATAGTGACACAGGTCAGTTTGCAGAGGTCATAACGGCTAGAAAAGCTGTGTGTCAACTACATCTGATTGTTGTTGGGCAAATCCATGTAGCAAGCAGGAATTGTATTATTGTAAAATATAGCACTTCGGTAATACAGTGTACGTATAAGTTTGGCATACAGTTTAACCACATTTTTTTATGTAAACATCTTCCCTAACAGAGAGTATAGGCAGTATGCTAGTAGTAGCAGCTTATGCAGACTATTCACCTGGTTCAGAGATTAACTCTAAAGAAATGTGTCCTTTGCTCCCATTCCTGTCCCAAGTAGACTGTATTAAAAATAAACCCTTCAAGGACATCTCTGATCAACAACATCGCTCTGTACCTCTCCACTCCGGGTCTCCAGAGAGAGGTGATTGAAAATGTCCCCAAAATAGTTCAGCTTCCTCATGATGACGTGTAGGGACTTGGAATGTCATCCTGAGATACATTATCTACCATCCGTCTTAAGCCGACACATTTCAAGTAGCAATCTTTTCAGACACAAATCTGTGCGTATTATGGTTGGGCGATATACTGACAGTATTATCTATCAACAATGATTACATATACACTGAGTCTACAAACATTAGGAACACTTTCCTAATATTGAGTTGCACCCCCTTTTGCCCTCAAAACAGGCTCAATTTGTCAGGGAATGGACTCTACAACATTTCACAGGGATGCTGGCCCATGTTGACTCCAACGCTTCCCTCGGTTGTGTCAAGTTGGCTGGATGTCCTTTGGGTGGTGGATCATTCTTGATACACATAGGAAACTGTGAAAAACCCAGCAGTGTTGTAGTTCTTGACACACTCAAACCGGTGCGTCTGGCACCTACTACCATACACCGTTGAAAGGCACTTAAGTCTTTTGTCTTGCCCATTCACCCCTTTGAATGGCACACATAAACAATCCATGTCTCAATTGTCTCAAGGCTTAAAAATCCTTCTTTATCCTGTCTGCTCCCCTTCATCTACACTGATTGAAGTGGATTGAACAGTGACATCTATAATCAAATTTATTTCAAATCAAATGTATTTATATAGCCCTTAAATCAGCTGATATATCAAAGTGGTGTACAGAAATCCAGCCTAAAACCCCAAACAGCAAGCAATGCAGGTGTAGAAGCACGGTGGCTAGGAAAAACTCCCTAGAAAGGCCAAAACCTAGGAAGAAACCTAGAGAGGAACCAGGCTATGAGGGGTGGCCAGTCCTCTTCTGGCTGTGCCGGGTGGAGATTATAACAGAACATGGCCAAGATGTTCAAATGTTCATAAATGACCAGCATGGTCAAATAATAGTAATCACAGTGAACAGGTCAGGGTTCCATAGCAGCACGGCCAGGTGGACTGGGGACAACAAGGAGTCATCATGCCAGGTAGTCCTGAGGCATGGTCCTAGGGCTCAGGTCCTCCGAGAGAGAGAAAGAAAGAAAGAGAGAATTAGAGAGAGCATACTTAAATTCACACAGGACACACAGGAAAAATACTCCAGATATAACAGACTGACCCTAGCCTCCCGAAACATAAACTACTGCAGCATAAATACTGGAGGCTGAGACAGGAGGGGTCAGGAGACACTGTGGCCCCATCTGATGATACCCCCGGACTGGGCCAACCAGGCAGAATATAACCCCACCCACTTTGCCAAAGCACAGTCCCCACACCACTAGAGGGATATCTTCAACCACCAACTTACCATCCTGAGACAAGGCCAAGTATAGCCAACAAAGATCTCCGCCACGGGACAACACAAGGGGGGGGGGGGCCGCCAATCCAAACAGGAAGACCACGTCAGTTACTCAACCCGATCAAGTGACGCACCCCTCCTAGGGATGGCATGGAAGAGCACCAGTAAGCCAGTGACTCAGCCCCTGTAATAGGGTTAGAGGCAGAGAATCCCAGTGGAGAGAGGGGAACCGGCAAGGCAGAGACAGCAAGGGTGGTTCGTTGCTCCAGTGCCTTTCCGTTCAACTTCACACTCCTGGGCCAGACTACACTCAATCATAGGACCTACTGAAGAGATGAGTCTTCAATAACGACTTAAAGGTTGAGACCGAGTCTGCGTCTCTCACATGGGTAGGCAGACCATTCCATAAAAATGGAGCTCTATAGGAGAAAGCCCTGCCTCCAGCTGTTTGCTTAGAAATTCTAGGGACACTTACGAGGCCAGCGTCTTGTGACCATAGCGTACGTGTAGGTATGTACGGCAGGACCAAATCGTAAAGATAGGTAGGAGCAAGCCCATGTAATGCTTTGTAGGTTAGCAGTAAAACCTTGAAATCAGCCCTTGCCTTAACAGGAAGCCAGTGTAGGGAGGCTAGCACTGGAGTAATATGATCACATTTTTTGTTCTAGTCAGGATTCTAGCAGCCGTATTTAGCACTAACGGAAGTTTATTTAGTGCTTTATCCGGGAAGCCGGAAAGTAGAGCATAGTCTAACCTAGACGTAACAAAAGCATGGATACATTTTTCTGCATCATTTTTGGACAAAAAGATTCTGATTTTTGCAATGTTACGTAGATGGAAAAAAGCTGTCCTTGAAACAGTCTTGATATGTTTGTCAAAAGAGAGATCAGGGTCCAGAGTAACGCCGAGGTCCTTCACAGTTTTATTTGAGACGACTGTACAACCATCAAGATTAATCGTCAGATTCAACAGAAGATCTCTTTGTTTCTTGGGACCTAGAACAAGCATCTCTGTTTTGTCCGAGTTTAAAAGTAGAAAGTTTGCAGTCATCCACTTCCTTATGTCTGAAACACAGGCTTCCAGCGAGGGCAATTTTGGGGCTTCACCATATTTCATTGAAATGTACAGCTGTGTGTCATCCGCATAGCAGTGAAAGTTAACATTATGTTTTCGAATGACATCCCCAAGACGTAAGATATATAGTGAAAACAATAGTGGTCCTAAAACGGAACCTTGAGGAACACCGAAATTTACAGTTGATATGTCAGAGGACAAACCATTCACAGAGACAAACTGATATCTTTCCGACAGATAAGATCTAAACCAGGCCAGAACTTGTCCATGTTGACCAATTTGGGTTTCCAATCTCTCCAAAAGAATGTGGTGATCGATGGTATCAAAAGCAGCACGAAGGTCTAGGAGCACGAGGACAGATGCAGAGCCTCGGTCTGACGCCATTAAAAGGTAATTTACCACCTTCACAAGTGCAGTCTCAGTGCTACGATGGGGTGTAAAACCAGACTGAAGCATTTCGTATACATTGTTTGTCTTCAGGAAGGCAGTGAGTTGCTGCGCAACAGTTTTTTCTAGAATTTTTGAGCGGAATGGGATTCGATATAGGCCGATAGTTTTTATATTTTCTGGGTCAAGGTTTGGCTTTTTCAAGAGAGGTTTTATTACTGCCACTTTTAGTGAGTATGGTACACATCCGGTGGATAGAGAGCCGTTTATTATGTTCAACATAGGAGGGCCAAGCACAGGAAGCAGCTCTTTCAGTAGTTTAGTTGAAATAGGGTCCAGTATGCAGCTTGAAGGTTTAGAGGCCATGATTATTTTCATCATTGTGTCAAGAGATATAGTACTAAAACTGAGCTTTGGAGGAATACGCAGATTTAAGAGGAGTCCGTAATTTGCTTTCTAATGATCATGTTCTTTTCCTCAAAGAAGTTCATGAATTTATTACTGCTGAAGTGAAAGCCATCCTCTCTTGGGGAATGTTGCTTTTTAGTTAGCTTTGCGACAGTATCAAAAAGAAATTTCGGATTGTTCTTATTTTCCTCAATTAAGTTGGAAAAATAGGATGATCGAGCAGCAGTGAGGGCTCTTCGATACTGCACGGTAGTGTCTTTCCAAGCTAGTTGGAAGACTTCCAGTTTGGTGTAGCTCCATTTCTGTAAATTTTCTGGAAGCTTGCTTCAGAGCTCTGGTATTTTCTGTATACCAGGGAGCTAGTTTCTTATGACAAATGTTTTTTTTAGGGGTGCAACTGCATCTAGGGTATTGTGCAAGGTTAAATTGAGTTCCTCAGTTAGGTGGTTAACTGATTTTTGTCCTCTGACGTCCTTGGGTAGGCAGAGGGAGTCTGGAAGGGCATCAAGGAATCTTTGGGTTGTCTGAGAATTTATAGCACGACTTTTGATGCTCCTTGGTTGGGGTCTGAGCAGATTATTTGTTGCGATTGCAAACGTAATAAAATGGTGGTCCGATAGTCCAGGATTATGAGGAAAAACATTAAGATCCACAACATTTATTCCATCGGACAAAACTAGGTCCAGAGTATGACTGTGGCAGTGAGTAGGTCCGGAGACATGTTGGACAAAACCCACTGAGTATAAGGGATCATAGCTTTCACCTGGATTCACCTGGTCAGTCTATGTCTTCAACCTGGTCTCAGCATTTAGTTTTACTCTGTACTTAAATCCGAGAAACTCCATTTAGGTTGATATGGTATGTATTAATTTGTGGATGTCCATCACCCATTTCGTATGATATGTTACAAATTACAATTCGTATGATATGTTACGAATTTGCAAAACGTTTCATATGTTTTGAATTCTAGCTAGTTGGCTAACGTTAAAGGGAAACTGAATGCGTTCAACTGAAATAAGTCTTCCGCATTTAACCCAACCCCTCTGAATCAGGGTGGTGCGGGGGCTGCCATAATCGACATCCTCGACGCTCGGGGGTTAACTGCCTTGCTCAGGGGCAGAACGACATATTTTTACCTTGTCAGCTCAGGGATTCGATCCAGCAACCTTTCGGTTACTGGTCGAACGCTCTAACCACTAGTTAGCTAGCTGGCTAAAGTTATCTCGGCTAGGGGTTAGGGTTAAGTTTAGGAGTTAGGTTAAAGAGTTAAGGTTAGGGGAAGGGTTAGCTAAGTAGTTGCAAAGTGGCTAAAAAGTAGTTGAAAATTTGCTAATTAGCTAAAATGCTAAAGTGTCTGTGATGATATTCAAACTCACAACCTTTGGGTTGCTAGATGTTCGCGTTATACCATCCACCCCGACCAACCACCCTACTTTTGTATTTGCCTTAAGTAACCATTTGTCTTATGTAACCATACCAAACGTAACATATACTAATTTGAGTGTCCCTGATTTACATGTACTATCTAACGTCTACTATAGAAGACCAGGCTGATTTCATGGGAAAGAGCAGGTGTTCCTAATGTTTTTTTTACACTCGGTGTATATCCCGGACACGCCTTAGATAACGGACGCTCCTTAACTATCTTGTGCCTAGCTGTTTTAAAAAACAGGCTATATTCCCTTCCCTTTCGATAGGTTATGAATATGATTTTGGGCAAGGCTGACACACTGAACAGAAACAATTACCCACAAAACCCAAAGGAAAAACATGCTCCTTATGTGTGACTCCCAATCAGCAACAACGAGCTTCAGCTGTGCCTGATTGGGAGCCACACACGGCCCAAAACAAAGAAATACAAAAACATAGAAAAAGGAACATAGAACGCCCACCCAATGTAACACCCTGGCCTAACCAAAATAAAGAACAAAAACCCCTCTCTATGGCCAGGGCGTTACAATAACAGAGTTCCATCTCATACATTACTTTGAATAGCCTTTAAATGTAAGGTAGCCAGGCGACTAATAATGAGAGAGAACAAACAATATCAATAGCCTATAGAAAAGTTTAATCAAGTTTAAGCATTATCTGTGTGGGGGGTGGAAAGATCCTTTAAGACTAGTTAAAGTTATGAACAGCAGCTTATTTCCCAAATATTATAATAGCCTAAGAAGGTATTGTCCTAAAGTTGCCACTTTCAGAAAGAACAATAATGAAAGTTGAAGTCTATATGCCTAGGCATAGACTATTCTCAAGACAAGACAGTCCTTTCCCCATCAGTTGCAGCTGTCACTTTGCTCCGTCATGTGCCCGCCACACAAACACAGACAGACACCCGCAAACCTGTTCCATGCTGAAGCTACACCAGAAAAGAATATTAGAAAAGATTTGCCTGCACTTAGCCTCTGCCCAGGCTTTCAACAACATTAGGCCTATCTTTTGTCATGATTCGTCCAGTTGTAGCATGTGATTTCTTTACTATAGCCCAATGGTGGTTTGACATCGTCCAAACCTAGTGCGTGTGTTTGTGCATAGCCTAATATATTTGATCCGAATTTTCAGTGCCAACTTCTGTTTGCTCTTGGTAATTCCAGTCTAAACAATCAATGAGCCCTAAACAAGATTTCTGCGCTAATGAGAATTGCATGATTTGGACTATTCCCACTGGGCACAGACGTCAATTCAACGTCTATTCCACTTTGGTTCAACGTAATTTCATTGAAATGACATGGAAACAACGTTGATTCAACCAATGTGTGCCCAGTGGGTTGTCACCAATAACCCATTTGATATATTTGGGCCAATGTGTTCTTAAGCTGGGAGGTAGGGAGAGTAGGATTTAGAGGGATGTTACCATGGAAACTTGCACCATCCCTTTCCCCTCTGGGTCTTATCAGGGAAAGTCTGGAAGATGGCGGTGCACATGATGAACTACAAGCAGATAGTTTGTTAGACAATGCAAATTTATCTGCAGCATATCCATCTCTCTTTCTCACCTTTAAATGTAGGCCATCTACTCTGACCGATACCAAATGTCTTGTCCAATGATTTTCTCCACCTTTGTGCTCTTCTTTATTCCCAGGCACATTATGACTGATCTCTATCTGTAGGCAATGTGCAGTTTAGTCACTTTGTACTGTACTCATTCTTAAGTGGGTTTTGATAGATGAACAAGGTGACAATGAAGGATTCATTTCTAACATACATCTGTTGATAAGAACAAGATATTTTCTTATCTCGAAGCTGAAACGAAGCATTACCAGGTGGGTTTTTGAAAGGTAATATATTGACATAATGGGATGAAACAGGGGAGGCAGTCATGTCAGACAGGGACACAGACAAATGGATGTGTTTGCTGTTTCTCCCTCTCCTTTCTGTCTCAGAGGCAATGAGCGGGGGCGCTGGTGGCAGCTGGGATCTGTACGATAGAAAAGTTTTTAGTTCTCTCTCTAATTGTGTACAACTGAGCAATAATTTATAAACCAGTACTACATGATCATGTCTGTACATTGTGTGCGTGGTTTCTCTTGGGTTTTCCAGTTATTCTTTACTTGAAGGTTACATGAATTAAGTATGTACAGTACCAGTCAAAAGTTTGGACACACCTACTCATTCAAGGGTTTTTATTGATTTTTTTCTACATTGTATAATTCTAGTGAAGACATAACACTATGAAATAACGCATATGGAATCATGTAGTAACCAAAAAAGTGTTAAACAAATCAAAATATATTTTATATTTGAGATTCTTCAAAGTAGCCACCCTTTGCCTTGATGACAGCTTTGCACACTCTTGGCATTCTCTCAACCAGCTTCATGAGGTCACTTTGAATGCATTTCAATTAACAGGTGTGCCTTGATAAAAATTCATAGGTGGAATTTCTTTCCTTCTTAATATGTTTGAGCCAATCAGTTGTTTTGTGACAAGGTAGGGGTGGTACACAGAAGATAGCCCTATTTGGTGAAATACCAAGTCCATATTATGGCAAGAACAGCTCAAATAAGCAAAGAGAAACAACAGTCCATTATTACTTTAAGACATGAAGGTCAGTCAATCCGGAACATTTCAAGAACTTTGAAAGTTTCTTCAAGTGCAGTTGCAAAAACCATCAAGCGCTGTGATGAAACTGGCTCTCATGAGGACCGCCACAGGAAGGGAAGACCCAGAGATATATCTGTTGCAGAGGATAAGTTCATTAGAGATACCAGCCTCAGAAATTGCAGTCCAAATAAACACTTCACAGAGTTCAAGTAACAGACACATCACAACATCAACTGTTCAGAGGAGACTGCGTGAATCAGACCTTCATGGTCGAATTGCTGCCAAAAAAAACACTGCTAAAAGACACCAATAAGAAGAAGAGACTTGCTTGAGCCAAGGAACACGAGCGAAGGACATTAGACCGGTGGAAATCTCTCTTTTGGTCTGAGTCCAAATTTGAGATTTTTGGTTCCAACTGCCGTGTCTTTGTGAGACGCAGAGTAGGTGAACGGATGCTCTTCGCATGTGTAGTTCCTACCATGAAGCATGGAGGATGAGGTGTGGGGGTGCTCTGCTGGTGGCACTGTCAATGATTTATTTATAATTCAAGACACACTTAACCAGCATGACTACCACAGCATTCTGCAGCGATACACCATCCCATCTGGTTTGCGCTTAGTGGGACTATCATTTGTTTTTCAACAGGACAATGACCCAACACACCTCCAGACTGTGTAAGGGCTATTTGTCCAAGAAGGAGAGTGATGGAGTGCTGCATCAGATGACCTGGCCTCCACAATCACCCAACCTGAAGCCAATTGAGATGGTTTGGGATGAGTTGGACCTCAGAATGAAGGAAAAGCAGCCACCAAGTGCTCAGCATATGTGTGAACTCCTTCAAGACTGTTGGAAAAGCATTCCATGTGAAGCTGGTTGAGAGAAAGCCAAGAGTGTGCAACGCTGTCATCAAGGCAAAGGTGGGTACTTTGAAGAATCTAAAATGTAAAATATATTTTTATTTGTTTAACACTTTTTTTGGTTACTACATAATTCTATATGTGCTATTTCATAGTGTTGATGTCTTCACTATTACTCTACAATGTACAAAATAGTAAAAATAAAGAAAAACCCTTGAATGAGTAGGTGTGTCTAATCTTTTGACTGGTACTGTATGTGGTACGGTATGTGGCATGTGCCAAATGGTACAGTATGTGCATGTGCCAAATGGCCAGACACAATGTGTTAATTAAAGTGGACTTTAGGCTGTCATAACTTACAATTATCACTTAAAAGATTTTTGCAATGTCTGAGACCCTTAGTTGATGACTTTGTCATATACTGTACTTTGAGGTCAGGTACGTCTTTGAAGTGAGGGGTACAGTAGGTCTGTGGGAGCACAGCAGGTTATCAACCTTAATGAGACTGGAAAGATAAACCACATGGTTTGTGGGCTTGCAGGAGGTCGTATCTCACTCTCTCTTTCTCTCTCCCAGCCTCTTTCTCACGCACTCTATGCATGCGTATACTAGTGAGCATAAAGTGTCTGTTAGCGGGAACGAGACATCTCTAGTGGATACACGAGAAATCTTTCTCGGTCAACACAGAGTACAGGCAAAAGGCATTTTAGGTCAGTTCATCCGAAGACTGTCATCTCTCAGATTGCTCATCATGGACTGCCACATTGTGAGTACATGCTTGAAATTAATAATGTATTTTGTAAGATATTGAACTAATATCTAACAAGTAACTATACAAAACTATTCCTTTGTTACAGCTTTTTAACAGAATTACAGAGTTGTTATATCATTCTAATTGGGTAATGGATTTATTAAAAGGCATTGATATATGTGTTGACAGAGCTTTATATTTTAGTAACCCTCAGAAAATAATTTGTTTCCTTGTTATGGTCTTTTGGCTTGCTTGTTTCATTAAGACTCCGACTATCAGCCCTGGAAACTCGAGCTGTCTGATCTACCAGGTGTCCACAGCACCTGCTTCAGCTTCTTCACAAAGCAACTTTCTGCCAAATTGGTCCTATATTATTTGCATATGGATTAGTTGAAATGCTTTAAATTGATACTTAATGAATATCTATGGTAGAATGATATTGATAGCCATAATGAGTATAGGTTGTTAAAAGTATGAGTAGGCTGTTAAAAGTATGAGTATGTTTATTTTTGTTCATTGATTGCAAGTCATTTGAGCTTATTGAGATGACACATTTAGAGCCTACTGTAGATTAACCCCTTGAAGAGTTAGAAAAACCTCACGCCGGAATGAAAAACACTCCTGTCTTTCTGCTGCTGTAAGATATGCGAATGTTGGCATCCTTTTGAGTTTTGTCTCAATCTCTTCATTCAAAGACTCAATCATGGACACTCTTACTGACAGTTGTGGCTGCTTTGCTTGATGTATTGTTGTCTCTACCTTCTTGCCTTTTGTGCTGTTGTCTGTGCCCAATAATGTTTGTAACATGTTTTGTGCTGCTACCATGTTGTGTTGCTATTATGTTGTTGTCATGTTGTGTTGCTACCATGCTGTGTTGTCATGTGTTGCTGCCTTGCTATGTTGTTGTCTTAGGTCTCTCTTTATGTAGTGTTATGTTGTCTCTTGTCGTGATGTGTGTTTTGTCCTATATTTATATTTTTTATTTATTTTTAATCCCAGGCCCCCGTCCCCCAGGAGGCCTTTTGGTAGGTCGTCATTGAAAATAAGAATTTGTTCTTAACTGACTTGCCTAGTTAAATAAGGGTTAAGTAAATAAATAAATAAATAAAAATCCTACTCAGCCGTTAAAGCTAAGCTAATGAATGCTAGCTTTAATGCTATCTGTAATAGTGGGTGGTCACACTCCCACACTAAGGGGTTTCACTGAGGACACTCCATACAGTGCAGTGGGCTTTCTTTGTGTCGCCTATGCACCAAATTGTTAAGAGGGGATGAGCAACTGGTGGGATGCAGCGGACGTGTTTGGATGATTGCTGACAACTATGTCACTGTTCTGTAACCACTTGTGAATAAGGAGATTTCTACCTCACCCACCTATCCACCACTCACCAACCCAGCTTTTTGTGTTCTGCCAGTAATAAGCTACATGGTATGCAATGGTGCTGTCTTTGTGTCATGAGAGTGTCGGAGAGAGAGTCTGAGAGATCTAAAGTTGAACTCCCTTTATGTTCTTCTCACTCTTGATGGACAGTCTGGCTGACTGTCAGCTTTTGAAATCGGGAATCACAGAGGAACAGAGAGACATATTTATTTTCTGTGCATGCTGTTGAGTGTCAGGTCAAGCAGTTTGGAAACATTGTTTACATAGCAGTTACCCCGTTCCAGCTTAGCAATGGCAGAAGTTCAGGCAATAGCTGTGAGAGAAAAAACTCCTGGAAGATGGAGCTTCTGTTGTAGACTCTTAAGCCCTTGGACCCTTTAGGACCCTGAGGATGCAATTGATGAGGATATTTCACTATCATTGACAACCACAGACAGCCTGATATCCACTGGTGTTGTTCTCAGGTGGATTTAGTAATTTTGGGTCCCTAGGCAGAGGTTAATCTGGGGCTCCTCCTCATGCGACATTACCTCAACCAAGCCCCCTCCTAATTTCCTAATTTCTCAGATATACTTTCCTCCTATAGGAAGAATGCAGCCAACCCCAGGAGGAGGAGGACATCATGGACATACCTCTAGACGACCCAGAGGCCAACAAGGCAGCTGCCAAGATCCAGGCTGGCTTCCGTGGTCACATGACCAGGAAGAAGATTAAGCCTGCTGACAAGCCTGAGGGGGAGGAGGAGGATGAGGAGGTGAGCAGCAGTGGTGAGGCCCTCAACGGCAACCAGGGGGGGACAGGTCAGTGACTCTAGTGTCCCCTGACACCCAAACAGACACACACACCATAGACCCAAACCGGTTTAGGCTGGTATTAGCCTTGATATCCCCTCAGGACTAATCTGGTGTAGACCTATGTCATCAGTAACAGTTCTGCCCAAATTATTGCTGTCTATTTTCAGCTAGTAACTTTCACTTTGGACATTGGCTGACAAACCAATTATGGATCTGATGCTTGTGTCCCTAACATCCTTTACATCTTGTACATCCAGCTTTGCACACTATTAACTAAGTAACAGGATGCCTATTTTGTGTCCATAACAATTTATTGATCTGTTTTCAACATCAAATGCATACATTGTATGCATAATGCAAGGGTCTTATGAAGGACCACCATTTTAACACTGCTTGAAAGCAATTTAAAAGCCATGCATTATTAACTAGGTCTGTTAAAGGCCCCTAATTAAGTTATTTCAGTGTGAGTAATGTGACACACTCCATCCAGTTCTTTAATTACTCTATAAAGGCTGCAGTGCCTGATTGAAACCTACAATGAATGTCTTTATGGAGTGATTATTAATGAATACTCCATTAGTTATATTGTCAAATAGATGGATGCATTCTAATGAGAAATGTTGATCACAACTCAAACGTGTGAGATGGTGTCGGTGCCCAAAACCATGGAAAATCTTATCTAGATGTTCTGAGATGGAAAGGTATGTCATTCACTTTATATTTGAACACGATCTAATCAACACTTTTTGTGGTGAAAATATATTTAGGGCAAAACTGTACAGTTTGCACAAATAAATGTTGAAAGTGGTTTGTCACAATATTTTCATATTTGAGCTCCAGTACATTTTTTGTCAGTTTGTGTTTAAACATATCAGCTACTGAAATGTGAGTTTTTTTGGTGGGTGACTGAAGCCTCGAGAATACTTCCAGGAATCAGAAAGTGTACATTGCAGCTTATTTCACAGGTTCTGATTCCAGGGGCAGAGCATACAACATTAGTGTGTTACCCATCCGAAAAACAATGCATTTGACTTGTTTGCTATCATACAGCAACAGCACATATTATGCAAACAGGCAACCACCACCACTTCACTGGTTCGTCCTTTATTTAATAAAAAATGGGACAGGACATTGTCTGGAGTTTAAAGTGTTTATTGTCAGTTCTATTTGTTGGTGTTCATTCTTTTGTTGAGTGTGTGAAAAAATGGGACAGGGGTTAGAATTAGGGATACACCAATATAACATTTTTGGCCGATATCCAATATTTTCCTTGCCAAAAAAAACGATACCGATAACTAATATTTAACATTTTTACGGCCTTTTTAAGCATTCTAGTACAGTTAAATAGTTGAAACTGTAACGGCTGTCGGGAGAGAGAGTAGACCAAGGCGCAGCGGAGTTAGTGTTCATCATGAGTTTAATTTAATGGACGAAAGGACACTATACAAAACAAGAAAACCGACAGCCAAACAGTACTGTCAGGTGCAATACAAAACAGAAACAGAAACAATTACCCACAAAACCCAAAGGAAAAACATGCTCCTTATGTGTGACTCCCAATCAGCAACAACGAACTTCAGCTGTGCCTGATTTGGGAGCCACACACGGCCCAAAACAAAGAAATACAAAAAACCTAGAAAACGAACATAGAACGCCCACCCAATGTAACACCCTGGCCTAACCAAAATAAAGAACAAAAAACCCCTCTCTATAGCCAGGGCGTTACAGAAACACACACACTGACCAAAACTTTATTTTGTTGGCATTTACGTAGGAGTGTTCATGTTTCCAAGTTTCAAACATGTTCTCAAATGCCATTAAAATGGCAGCAGCGGTATGAGAATCAGCACATTCTTGAGCATGCAATACAGCTTTCCTCAGTACGAAATCCTCGTCGACCCACTATGCTGTCAGACTCATAATGCTCATGGGGCTGACATCGCTGGTCCAAATGTCAGTCGTGATGGATGTGAGTTTCAACAATACTGTGTAACTCCAGTAGGGCAACATCTGAAAAATAGCGCCAACTTGGTAGTGTGTACCAGTGCTCGACCAGTCGGCAAAAGCCAACATCTTCCACGATAGAGGACAGCTGAATGTCAAGGGCAATTAATTCCATTATCTTGGCGTTAAGAAATGTTATTACTCTTTCAAATGACTGCTCGACTTGTTGACTGCTCAATCCACACAGCAGACATTGTGAGCTAGGTTAGGATTGCTGTGTTGCACGTGCAGCTCTGTATTTTTTGTGGCGTCATTACGTCATCTACCTACGTTATATTGGTATGCACGTCAGCTTTGACATCGGTTTTGCACATCAGCGTTAAACTAGACATCGGGCCGATGCTGATGTTGGCATTTTTAGCTAATATCAGCCGATTCCGATATGCTTACCGATATATTGTGCATCCCTTGTTAAAATATGTTCCAGGTCAGGTTGTTTCACCTCTACAGTACTTGAATCGGGTTTGCCCCATCCTTGAGAAATACCAAGAAACGACTTTCCAATTTAAGCATTCTCTGAACCTCACCAACCCCCAACCCAGTTCTTGGTTGCCAAGCATTTTTATATAGCGGTGTTATTTTTAACACCAGGTGCCTTATACCTCTGAGACACACAATAATTAATGTTCCTTGTCGTAGAGGCATCAGTCCGCTAAATCTCTCCCTCCTGGAGTAGCCTCTGCTTTTCATTTGGGTTATTGGCAACACTTCCAATGAATGCAGTCTTTATAATGCATTATAAATGAATTTATTACACCAAATATTCACAATGCATTCATCATAAGGAGGGTATTCATAGGAAGTCTTTCACCAGGATTAATAAAACCAATCAAGTCATTACAGTATGTTTTCAGTACTATCATGCTTATCACAACCTTTCGTGAGAAATCTCAATCTTGCGAGTGTCATTGTGCTGTTGGGGGTCAACATCACTATGGAGTGTGAGCGTGTAATGGCAACATGAATTCATCATTCCATCTGCAGTGCTAAAATCTGCTTCTTCATCTGTTTTTAGAATCAGGAGGATCGGACGGAGTAGAGAGAGATGACACATCTGTGCCGGAACAGTGAAGCCTCTGACCTCGATGAAGAGAAGAAGAAGAAGCATGGCTGTGGCTGTACCTTTTTTTCCTGGAGGAGCAACTTTCTATGTAACACAAAATAGCTGTGTATAATCCAGATTTTGGGATGCATCATTTAATTTGTGAACTCTTTAACACTTTCCTGCTTCCAGCCCCAATTTGTGTGGGTCATCTTTGACCCAAATTTGCATCTCTCACTGCATGTACTTGTGAAACTTCTGGTAGTGTGCTAGTCTAGAAGAAGCTGATAATAAGTGTTTTCCCATGCTAAACAGGGCTAATTTGAGTTGAATATTAAGGTTGTGTACAATTATGCATTATGAATACACTTCAACCGCTGGAATGCTTGTTTCTGCGTTGTTTCAAGTGCTTGTATAATTACTATTTCATTATTTTTGGCCTACACAATATCGCTAAAAGGGAGGAAGAGACCCTATTGGTTATTGTAAGGCATATTATTTAAGTTAATGATTCATTTATTGTTATCTAGATTTGCAGTCTTTAAGTGTTGTGCACCATAATGAGTAATGGAATCACTTTCACATATTGGTCAGCATTACCATTTTCTCCAAATCAGATCTTCCAACACAGCATGCAGTGCAATGTACTATAGTTTATTTGCAGATAGTTGTAATCATGTACAGTTTTATCCTTAGAGAAATGGAGTCATATCATCTGCTACTACAGTATGTTTATGGGCACAGAATTTGTATTTCATATAAAATGCTGACCTAAATCAGGTGTATGGTATTACCATCGGGTTGGAACCTAAATTATATTTCAATCATTTGTTCTGAACTGGTTCTTACCCCCAAAAAGTACCTTTTTTTTTCTTTTTTTTACATTATCTTGACATTAAATTACTTCACCAATCAGTGCGGATAGAGCAGCTTGCTATGGAGCGGGCAAGCTATAGTTGTTTTAGCCTTACAGCCAATAGTGCATGGGCGCTATCTGCTGCCTACATGCTGACCACACCACTCGTGTCACGTGCGCAAGCGTTGCAAAATAAATGTACACATACATGTTATTCAATCATTGCACCCACACTGCTCAAGAGCTTCAACGAGCATCTGCGTAGCCAGTCGCTAAAATAGAACTTGGTTCTATTTGTTACACTTGACGCACTGCAAGTCCCGCCTCTCCCATCTCCTCATTGGTTTTTAGGAGCATATACCCATGTACCATCTCCTCATTGGTTTTTAGGAGCATATACCCATGTACCATCTCCTCATTGGTTTTTAGGAGCATATACCCATGTACCATCTCCTCATTGGTTTTTAGGAGCATATACCCATGTACCATCTCCTCATTGGTTTTTAGGAACATATACCCATGTGGGTGATTGAAAGATGAACTGAGGTCCACACTCCAGCCCAGTTGGTAGTGATAATGTACCTTAAAGTTGGTTTGCAACCGCCATATAAAGTCCAAAGAAGAAGCATGAAGGAGGAGAGTTTACTAGAAACAGACTCAGTTTACCCTATTATCTGTGGATTAATTGTCAGAGTAGAGGACATTGTGCATTTCAGGTAAAATAACAACCCATAAAAATGTAAATGCTTTTCGACCTGTCCCCAAATTAATAGAGTTGGTTCAGCATTTGTTTTGATATTTCTACCTGCGTGTCCTGATTGCGTCTGGTGTGGGTGGACAAAATCAACATGCGCGCAATGGCGCACGCGCGCCGGTCTGGTCAGCATGTTAGGCTACAGTTGTTTACATGCGTGATAGACGGGCAAGTGTATGGCATGAGATTAGACTGAAATTTTGCTGGTCGGGAGAGAGAGAGATGGTGGATGACATGCTGACCACACCGTTCGCATTGCAAAATAAATGTACACACATGTTATTCAATCATTGCACCCACACAGCTTGCGCGCGTCAATGAGCGTCTGCGTGGCCAGGCAATAAAATAGAACTTAGTTCTATTTGTGACGCGCTGCAAGTCCCGCCTTTCCCATCTTCTCATTGGTTTTTAGGAGCATATAACCACGTGGGTGATTGAAAGATGAACTGAGGTCCACACTCCAGTCCAGTTGGTAGTGGTAATGCAGCTTAAAGTTGGTTGCCAACCGCCATATAAAGTCCAAAGAAGAAGAAGCCTGAAGGAAGAGAGATTTCTAGAAACAAACTCAGTTTACTCTTTCATCTGTGGATGAATTGTCGGAGTAGAGGACCTTGTGCATTTCAGGTAAAATAACAACCTAATTTTTAAATCCAAGGACAAATTAGCTAGCAACAGCAAGCTAGCTAGCTAAATTGCTTTTTGACCTGTCCCCAAATTAATATAGGTTTCTATGGAGGAATGTTGAATGTCTTTGAACTTCCGAGAGTTGGCATAAAGTTGGACCAAAGCTAGCTAGCAATCTAACAAGCTTGTGTGTGCAGTGGCACCAGAATTAAAAACACGTCTTCCCTTTTTGTAGTTAATAAATCCAATGTGAAACGTGATAACTATAGCATCTGTAACTAGCATAAAAAAAATGAATCCATTCTTCTCTTAAAAATCTCCCTAATTTCTGAATCACGCTTGTAACGTCAGTAGGCTACAGTAGACTAAGCTTCGTAGGGAGAGGGGCCGGTTGCCTACACATGCACACACTGGCAAAGATTTTCAGCTGTCAGGCAGACAATGGAATATGTTTCTGAGTGACAGAGTAAGGGCATAGGCACCTTGTTGCATTATTTGTGGTACTGATGAAAATGCCTGGAACGTAAAATAACGTTATTAAAGGGTTCCCATGCTTTTAATTACGGTTCTGTTCCAGAACAGTATAGATCACATTCGTTCCGTTTCTGATTCTATTCATCTAAAAAATGTAATTATTTTCCAGTTTTCGGTTTTGTTCCCTGAACCAGTTCCAACCCCTGATTATCATCATGCTTCATGAACAGATTTAATGAAATCATTGTAAAGGAATTACAGTTGTGAATCAATAAATCCATATAAAATGTTTGTGTAGGAAATCATTTTCAGCTGTTCAGAGCACCATATGTAATTCATGAGTAATAGTCTTGAACCTGACCCTTTCCCACTCATGGATAATGGATATGGTGATGAGTGTTTGAAAAAGATTAGTCATTTATATGTAGAAGCAGTGATTAACACAACCTGCAAAGTACTGTATCCAAGATTATTGAACTAGGATTATGGAATGAATCAATAATAACAGCAGCAGCGTCTTCAAGCTCTATCAATATGATTACAAACATGATCACACTGACTACAGAACATGATCTATCACCAAATATTGAATGGTGTTTCATAGAATGCATCAACCCTATTTTTAAAGGGAAAGTTCAGGATTTTACAACTTGATGTTAGATGATTCCTCACCCTGAAAGTAGTCTAAAAACTGTAATCTGAATTTCCCCTTTAAGAGAGAAATGGATTCCAAAAGTAATGTAGGGAATGCAATCTCAAGACAGAACAGTTTTTTTCCACTCAACCATTTTTTTTCACTCAACTGTAATGCAGCACAGCTGTTAATTGAAAAGTCTTCCCACCACTATGAAGTTGAAACAAATGGTGACTGATCTTCCATGAAAAGCTGCCTCTGTAGGGGAACTTCAGGAATAACTCACATCACATGACCAGTAGTAGACTTGATTCATTTGTTTTGTTCGGTTGCACATACTGGTTTGATGAGTGATGTTTGAACAGAATCTAATATTTCCCCGGTTTCCACTCATGTTGCAGCTTTGAATATAATACATATGATTTTTCTCTGAAAAACATTTTCATTGTTTCTCACATCTTAACAGGTGCATCACTGATGTCAAATATCTTATCATCTTACAAATAATAGTAATAATTAATAATAATAAATTATGAGATTTTTATAGTGCTCTTCATAACAATGTCAATGATGTCCAATCTCAGCGATGTCCTTTACAGTGAATCTGTATGGATACTCCTTTAGTCGAAAACATTACAGTCATAGTCAGTGTTGTTTCATTGGCTTAGGTGCTCTTTCTGTTGCCTTTTCTCTCCATATGAGAAAAGTACAGGGTTGAGATATGGAAGGAGGAAGCATAAGACTCACTGACAGCTCACCCACGCTCACTCCCACACACATCTGAGCTCAGCCCAGCCACACAGAGGCACTGAAGGAATCTCTCTCCCCCTCTGAATGGGTCCTGTCACCAGCTGCTGACTGATAAGGTATTAAAGAGACATTCTACTGGTTTTCCATGGCAACACAGCCACAGAAGACAGCACTAGTTTCTCAACTTGACACAGCTCCACACCACTTCTCTCTGTGTTCCCACAGGTATCCAGAAACCAAACTTAGCACTTCAGCAGCAGGGAACTGTAAATTAAGAGTTTGATGGATAGCTTAGTCCAAAACAGTTAAAACTCTCTTAGTTATGTTGTGTATTTCACCATGGAAAGATTAACAGCTTCCAAATACAACAATTTGTTAATGAATGTTTTTCAATGTAGAAACATACTGTTCCAGAAATACAATTCGTTAGCTGAAACAGAATGCAATGTCAGTAATTTGTAAATTAATTTGATCTCATTTTGAATGTAAAACCATTTTTTTTTAAAACAGATATGTGGTTGTGTTTAGTCCTTTAAGGGCTGTTGAATGTTGTGGGGGTTTTCAATGAGTCTGTGTGTTTGAAAGTCTGTTTTTTTTTTGTTTTTTTTTAAAATGTTCATCCAGATTGATTCGCTCTCTTAGATCCCTCACACAGCTTGTCAGTGCAATTACTGTATTCCCCTGGGCAGCAATTAGTGGTGGAAGTGAGTCAAACTCAACAGCAGAGGACACTTGTATGTTCTATTGGTCACCACAGTCATCATCATCATCATGTCTACGACCTCACTCTTTAAGGACAGGGCTCGTATTTATAAAGTGTCTCAGAGTAAGAGTGCTGAACTAGGATCTGTTCTCTCCTGCCCATATAATCTTATTCATTATGATCCTAGATCAGCGCTCCTACTCTGAAACGCTTGGTGCATACGGCTCCAGATTCAGGGTTATCCAAACTGTGGGTCACTGGCGGTACGATTGAACACAATATGAATTTCACTGATTACTGGTTCACTCAGCCCGTACTGAAAAGGGACGATACTGCATGATGCACACTAGCTCATGAATACTGAAGAGCTACATTCATTTGTAAATTTGAGAAGATTAGATCTAATGGAGGCTAGCCATATAAGAGCTAGGAATAGGCCTTTACATTTACGTCATTTAGCAGACGCTCTTATCCAGAGCGACTTACAAATTGGTGCATTCACCTTATGATATCCAGTGGAACAACCACTTTACAATAGTACATCTATATCTTTTTTTTGGGGGGGGTTAGAAGGATTACTTTATCCTATCCCAGGTATTCCTTAAAGAGGTGGGGTTTCAGGTGTCTACGGAAGGTGGTGATTGACTCCGCTGTCCAGGTGTCGTGAGAGAGCTTGTTCCACCATTGGGGTGCCAGAGCAGCGAACCGTTTTGACTGGGCTGAGCGGGAACTGTGCTTCCGCAGAGGTAGGGGGGCCAGCAGGCCAGAGGTGGATGAACACAGTGCCCTTGTTTGGGTGTAGGGCCTGATCAGAGCCTGAAGGTACGGAGATGCCGTTCCCCTCACAGCTCCGTAGGCAAGCACCATGGTCTTGTAGCGGATGTGAGCTTCAACTGGAAGCCAGTGGAGTGTGCGGAGGAGCGGGGTGACGTGAGAGAACCTGGGAAGGTTGAACACCAGACGGGCTGCGGCGTTCTGGATGAGTTGTAGGGGTTTAACGGCACAGGCAGGGAGCCCCGCCAACAGGGAGTTGCAGTAATCCAGACGGGAGATGACAAGTGCCTGGATTAGGACCTGCGCCGCTTCCTGTGTAAGGCAGGGTCGTACTCTGCAAATGTTGTATAGCATGAAGCTACAGGATCGGGTCAACGCCTTGATGTTAGCGGAGAACGACAGGGTGTTGTCCAGGGTCACGCCGAGGCTCTTAGCATTCTGGGAGGAGGACACAATGGAGTTGTCCACCGTGATGGCGAGATCATGGAAAGGGCAGTCCTTCCCCGGGAGGAAGAGCAGCTCCGTCTTGCTGAGGTTCAGCTTGAGGTGGTGATCCGTCATCCACACTGATATGTCTGCCAGACATGCAGAGATGCGATTTGCCACCTGGTTATCAGAAGGGGGAAAGGATAAGATTAATTGTGTGTCGTCTGCATAGCAATGATAGGAGAGACCATGTGAGGATATGACAGAGCCAAGTGACTTGGTGTATAGCGAGAATAGGAGAGGGCCTAGAACTGAGCCCTGGGGGACACCAGTGGTGAGAGCACGTGGTGCGGAGACGGATTCTCGCCACGCCACCTGGTAGGACCGACCTGTCAGGTAGGACGCAATCCAAGAGTGAGCCGCGCCGGAGATACCCAACTCGGAGCGGGTGGAGAGGAGGATCTGATGGTTCACAGTATCAAAGACAGCAGATAGGTCTAGAAGGATGAGAGCAGAGGAGAGAGGAGAGAGTTATGCCTTGCCTACATATACCATTGGGCTAAAGTTATTCCTTGCTGTCATCACAAGAGTCATACACACTGCATCTGTAAGGCTGCATGTACACAGGCAGCCTAATTCTGATCTTTTTCCACTAACTGGTCTTTTGACCAAACAGATCAGCTCTTTTGCCAATAATTGGACAACATATCAGAATTGACCTGTTTTGTGTAAAAGGATTCCAAGTCCACATTCAGTCTCTCCGACTTAGTAACAGTCTGGTCGACAGAGACTTGCTGTGTGTCTTCTCTCTGATATTGTGACAGTGTGTCTCATACATGAGCAGAAGACGGCCCCTTATACTCTTTGTTTTATATTTACAGCAAGTGTTTCCCTTGATTTAGGAGCCGTTAGAAGATGAGAGGGAGAGGGAGGGGTGTTTTTACCCAGGGCACAGAGGGCAGAGCAAGACAGACAGAGTCTGAGTGTGTGTCTCAAGACTCCAGGCTTTGATGGCTTACTACAGAGTAGTTTAAATACAGGGACCATGGGAGAGTTCCACTCAGGGCTGGCTCTAGCTTTTTGGGGGTCCTAAGACCCTCTCCCCGCCCCCGAAGCGGGCAAAAAATGTAGTGGAGAGAAAAATTCAAGTTTTAAAATACATTTTCTGCAATTCTACTTATATTACCATGGGGCAGGGAGACATTTTTGTAGATTTACAGCAAGTTTTCTGAAGTTCTACTCATTTTGACAGTGGGCGCAGAGAACATTTTGCAATTTTATAACACATTTCATGCAATTCTATTCATTTCGCCATGGAGCAGATACTTTTTTTTGCAGTTTTAAAGCTAATTTCCTGCAATTCTACACATTTTGCCATGACGTGGGCATTCGGTCAGTATTCGGCCATGATTGCAAGTTTAGATAACTAGCTAGACTAACTTAACAATCCAAAACATTTTAGCTGACATGGATAATTGAGTGACTCTTAGTGACTGGAAAAAATCTAGAAAAACTGCTGATGCAAAACCAAATTTCAAACTTACACCTTGTGTATTCTATTATTTTAACTCTCAACAGTAAGTTGAGACCCCAACTGAGTTCCAAAAAATGTTTTATAAAATAAACGTCTGGAGGCCCTATGTGTCCGCTAATATCACTTATGCCTGGAGCCGGCCCTAGTTCTCCTATGGGTGAAAAAGATGACGACAACTTCTGCGTTGGCTAGCTCTGACATTCCACTTCTAGGTTTATTGCACTGCCTTTGTTGAATGAAACAGTAAGGCAGAATGTAACCGTAGGGCTTTGCTAAGGTTGACTTATGGTGCAATGTACTTCACTGACGGTCTCTGCATAAACCCAAACTGATATTGAAGTTTTGTCAGTATTGTCTGATAAACAAGTAGAAAGCTGAGAGGTTATATCATGTTAACTAGCACATCTCTGTCTGATCTGACAAGTATGTCTGGTATCAGAAAATCCACCATGACATGCTGATTGCAGGTGTATAAATTGTGAGACTGAGCATTGAGTGGCAGGAGGAAAACAGTCGTGATGATGGTGATAGTCTTTATGTTAAGGTGTTTAACCTTACTGTTTTGCTCATCCGTGAAATTGATATCCGTCGTTTGCATGTACAGTGCCTTGAGAAAGTATTCACACACCTTGAATTTTTCCCCATTTTGTTGTGTTACAAAGTGTGATTATAATATATATATTTTTCACCTTTATTTAACTGAGCAAGTCAGTTAAGAACAAATTATTTTGAACAATTACGGCCTACCCCAGCCAAACCCTAACGCAGACAACACTGGGCCAATTGTGCGCCGCCCTACGGGACTCCCAATCACGGCCGGCTGTGACACAGCCTGGAATTGAACCAGGGTCTGTAGTGATGCTTCCAGCACTGAGATTGTAATGAATACTCAGGGAGAAAAAGGTGTAGATTCACGCTCAGATTGCGGCTGGTGTTTATTTCGCCTTTGCAGAAGGCAGGAATCGTGGTCACAGGCAGGCAATGGTCATACACAGGTAGGCAAACAGGCAGGTGAATCAAAACTAGGACTGAAGGCTATAACTGGTTCTCACAAATGAGCTAGAGAAAGGCTTAGTAGAGTCAAAACGAACAATACCGCTTAAAGGCACAAACAGAATGAACTGAACTAAATAAGGAGCTGATGAGACCAGGTGAGTAACTAACACAGGTGAAATCAATGAACAAAAATGAAAGACAGGGCTACGTTCTTGAACACAAAGAAACAGGTCTATGTTCAAGAACACAAAGAAACAGAACACAAGGTTGACTAAGAAAATAAATACAGAACCTTACAGAGATGCAGTGCCTTAGACCGCTGCGCCACTCGGGAGCCCCTACAACAATAATAGATGCGATTGTACATTTTTGTCAACGATCTCCACAAAATAATCTGCACTATCAAAGTGGAAGACAAACTCTAACATTTAAAAAATATATATATGAAAACAAAAACACTGATACATCTTGATTAGATAAGTATTCAACCCCCTGAGTCAATACATCACCTTTTCCAGCGATTACAGCTGTGATTCTTTCTGGGTAAATCTCTTAGAGCTGTCCACACCTGGATTGTGCGACATTTTCACTCTTATTATTTTAAAAATTCTTCAAGCTCTGTCAAATTGGCTGTTGCTCAACACTGTATAGTGTCAGAGGGAGAACTTTTTATTTGTCTGAACTGCATTGTACAATACTGCAACAAGAAGCTGAATTGCAGAAATTGTTACAATGATAAGATGATCAGAAATATCAAAACATGTTATAACAACATCTATCATGATGTGTCCTTTATTGTTCATATCTCCAGTATATTATTTCTGTAATGATCATTGATTTTCTGTTCTTCTTGCACCACCTAGTGGCCACGCTGGGAACACATTACATGTTTTTTTTTAGTACTTCCCATACTTCTCTTCCCATCCTCTTACATCTGCGGTGTACTAACTAAGAACCAAATGGAAGCAAACGGGCTGTAACAGGGAGCGACTAAGCTAAATTTGTCCAAAAATAATAACTTGTTTTAGTTGCAAAACAGTTTATGTGGACTAATACATAATCATTGTTGCTCTCATTTATAGGTGTGAGTCTGGAGGGGGGTGGGGGTGGGGGTGGCAGGGGGTGGGGACAGTAGTTGGGGAGAGGGGTTACTTGTTTTTTAAGAGCAGTCATTCTGTTTCTCTGATTTGGGTCCTTTTATAGAGCCTTTGGTTTATTAAACAATTCTGAGCAACACTGTAGGAATGACAATCAAGGTACTGTCACTGAATACACTTGTTTTCAATTGCACTATATTTTGAAATGTTTTGAAACCATATACATATGCTTGAAATATATGAACTCGTCATTGCTAATAGCAACTTTGACAGCCATACAATTGCAGTGCAGAAAAGAGCAAAAATTAAATGTAGCTATGTTCTTTGGCCACCCACCATAATAAATACAAAAAAACGGTGCTTATTTATCCCTGTCTATGTCTAACAAAGCTGAGGATACACACACAGTGCTTTTGTTCATGCTGGGATCCTGAGTGCTGTGGTTCAGAGCAGGCAGGCAACTGAGCCCAGTTTTTGCAGTCTTGTGCATTCTCAGGGACGTGCCTGGAGTGGACAAATCATGCTCATTGGGTGGGAGAGGGACTCAGCGCTTTACCCAAGATGAAGGAGGAGAGGAGGAAGACTTCCTTGAAAAAAGACACAGCTATTCCTTCACTATTTTCACTCTTCGGCCTCCTCCTTCTTTTCCAGGCAGGTAAGTGAACACTTTCAAACTTTATGACTTGCTTTTTTGGGATACACAATGTGGAAAAGAACTAGTGGCTGAGTCAGGAAATAAGTTTAAAGTAAGAGTAGTTTGAATGAATAGATATGTGACTATATTGGCAAATATGTTTATCACATAGTAGTCAGGTAATATGTGATAAGGCGATAAAGTGTAGATATTTGAGATTTTATTTCAAATTACAAATTGTTACACATTTTTTTGGTTAGCAAATTAATTTGAAAATGTATTTCTTTTATAATACAGAATTTGGTTGTAACCATTATTCCGTTATGTACTTGATCAATTAATGAAATACTATGTTAAAGTAGGCTAAGTGCTATTCAACATATTTCATTGGCCCAGGCAGTAAGAATTGCTTATCCTGGTGTACCCTCTGTGTAGATTAGCTCCAAGGTACAGGTCTATTCAGCCATACAGCTGTAGTAAAAGGAACCTGGGTGAGTTGAGCTGTTGTTGGAAGTATAGGTTAACAATTATTATATTACGAGAAGAGGCTTTGGGGGACTTGGAGTTGGAGCCCAGGCATTGGTGGTGGTGGTGTCTCTGCATTAGGAGCCTGGCTCAGCCTGCTTCTGCTGTGTGGCTGTCTGTTGTGTCATTGTGACCATCCACTATTAGCAGAATCACTGAACCCTTGTGTCTCCTGCTTCTACAATCACAAAGAGCATGTCTCTCCCAGTGGCTTTTTATACCACGGGAGGGAGGGAGGAAATCAGGCCAACAATCCTGGCCTTTGTCTGCCTCTCTCGGCAACCTCCTTCAGGCTGAAAATTGTTGCCACGGCGATCGAGCGATGCCATGCAGACACGCTACAGGGAGCAGAGCTGTGGCCGAGGAGGGTCGGTACCAGACGCTCTCTCTCTCTCTATTGCCCCAGCATGACATGCAACAGCCCATCCATTAGGTACAGCGCCCCTCAGTGGCTCTAGCCTATGGCTACATGTGGTCAAGGATGTGGTGACTTATAGGAAACTCCACTGTGAGTATAATGGCATTACTGTGTGTGGTTTCCAGGGCAGAACTAGACTCTAAAGGATGATATGCAGGTTATGTTATAAACCATCCTCCTGTATGCTCAAGGGGGATCTATTAATGGTACACAAATCAAAACAGATGAAATACGTTGGGCTTGTTTGGAGAGGTCCTTACCCGTTATTGAATTTTCACTGAATGATTGATTGTGGTAATAATGAGGAAGTCTGAGGGCGCTGTTTTCACTTGTAGATTTAACTGGATTTTGAGTAGTCTTGATTTGAAAAGTCTACTTCTGGAGTCATTTAGGGAATGGAGTGGAAACTTTAGACCCACATCTGACTTTATTTTATACTGTATATGTGTGAACGGCATTTAAAGACAAAATACAAAACATCAGAATGTTCCAGACTCGTTATTAGGACCTTATACTAGAGCAGATCACTCTGCTTGTAGTGAATGTGGTTACAGTAATCAACCACTTACATGTGATCACTATATCCTGCACTGTATAGTCTGCCACAGTGTTCACTGAACGTCATGTGTTGGACTGTGTCCATGCAGTCAGAGTGGCCGGCGTCAACATCACCAGTCAGGCTCATCTGGTCCGAGGCACGTTGGGTGGAGAGGCCCTCCTCTCCGTCAGCTACACCAGCACCAGCTCTGACCAACCGGTCATCAAGTGGCAGCTGAAGAGGAACAAGCAGCAGCCCATCACCATAGTCCAGTCCATAGGCACCAGCATCATCGGGAACCTGCGGCCCGAGTACAGGGACCGCATCATGGTGTTTGAGAACGGCACCTTGCTCCTCCACAACCTGCAGCTGTCTGACGAGGGGGCCTATGAAGTGGAGATCTCCATAACGGACGATCCCTTCACTGCGGAGCGCAACATCAACCTCACCGTAGATGGTAGGAAAGGTTCCTCTGTAGCTCATTTGGTAGAGCATGGCGCTTGCAACGCCAGGATAGTGGGAATCTTCCCAGGACCACCCATACATTCACTATGTAAAAGATTTAGGCACACGTGACTGTAAGTCGCTTTGGATAAAAGTTTCTGCTAAATGGCATATTTAGTTACTATTTCAATAATTGAGATTGTATTTACAATACTGCTTTGGCTGACATATCAAATAAACAGTCCAACAACTGACCAACTATTGACCTTAGTGAATTTACATCACATTATGCTATTCCTGACTGAGGTGTAAAGCTAAAAAGTGTGGCCACACTTTAAACAAAGTATATCTTATATCGTAGTATATCTTATACCTTTATAAGTTATTTCTAAGGCCTACTTTAAAGAGTAGGTAGCTTGTTATTTCTTCACAAATAATTTACTGGTATAAGCCAATGCCATACTATATAAACAGTGGAGTACTGGTTATGTCTCCTGTAGATAATCTATTTGACATGTTGTTGTGTATTGTCCCCACAGTACCTGTGTCCAGACCCTTCGTCCAAATGATAGCCTCCTCTGTGCTGGAGTTGAGTGAACTCTTCACCTTACACTGTTCCCACGGCGATGGCACCAAGCCCACCTATGGCTGGCTGAAAGGGGGAAAGGTGCTGACCAATGACTCACGCTTGCTCCTGTCACATGACATGAAGTATCTGACCATCGCCCGGGTGCTGATGTCAGACGATGACATCTACAGCTGTACAGTGGAGAACCCAATCAGCAGCATGAGGAGTGTGCCTGTCAAACTCACCGTCTACAGTAAGCAGAACCACAGTTGTAGTACTTGCTCCTTAGCAAGCATATTTATCTTGATTGCTTCAGCATGTACCTGTCAGGGAAAGGTTGAGATACAAGTTAATTCTGAAGAAACTTAATTGACCGACCGACCGGACCGGACCGGACCAGAACAGTGAAAAGCTTGAGTTATTTATGAGGGCCAGGAGATAAAGGAAACCGGTGGAGCTGAGGTTTTGCCCCAGTGGAGCACACTAATCCTTCCTTCATTATTCCCTTACTGGGACAAGGGATGTGTACCAAATGGCACCCTATTCCATTTATAGTGCACTACTTTTGACCATGATCCATATGACTCTGGTCAAACGTTGTGCACTATATAGGGAATATGGTGCCATTTCGGTCGTAATCAAAATGTGACGTAATATCAGCTAGCCCAGTGAGGGTCCTATATTCTCTCCGTACATACAGCCCTGAACAAAGCCTCAAAGCAGCCACTTTCACACACAGACTTGGCTGGCACAGCTAGTTCTGGAAAACCTTAGCTTGGTTCCAGATCTGTTTGTGCTATCTAGTCCAGTACCAGGCTAGGAGAACCTCGCATTTGAACTCATTCTGCAATGCTTCCATTTTATTTTATGTTATTGTGGCCTCCACTAAAAGTTCTAAAGTGGAGGGTGTAAAGAGAGCCCTATAGTAGAGAAAGAGGAGAGTGTAGCTAATTTCCAGAGCCTAGAGGTGACATCTTTGTCTAGTCCGAGAGGACTCTTTGCTTGTACAGTGGTGAAGTGTTTGTGGTGTTTGAGAAAGGACTACTCTGTTAATCAAATGCTTCATTCCTTTGCTAGGACGGAGTTCCCTGTATATCATCCTTTCCACCGGGGGCATTTTCCTCCTCATCACCCTGGTGACAGTGTGCGCCTGCTGGAAGCCCTCCAAAAAGTAAGAGCTCCACATTGTGCCTCCATCTCCCTATTTTCTTTTATATGTCTCGGGAACCAGAACTAAGCACTAGGCAAGAAGCAGGCGGCTAGAATCTTAATGCCCTGGCCCAGCTCTCTACTACTCTGTGTCCAATGTTACACTAAGGTTCTGACACTGATAGTATCGTGTGGGATGGATTCTATCACTGTTGTTTACAATGCAATGATAATGGTGTCTCACTAGCCTGGTGCCAGAACTGTTTGTGCTGTATAGCCTACTCCTATAGTCATTGTTAATGTTGTGGCTATACAGCACAAACAGATCTGGGACCAGGCTAGATTTACACTGTATGCAGTATTTTAAAAACGATTGGGCTTACATGTTCTCGAGGAAACAGAAACTGAATGTAAATTGGCACCACACGAGTATACATGTGAAACACTCATCTCCTATTTGTCTCTCATTGGGGTTAAGAAAGAAGCGGCGGGCTGCCATGGCAGCCATGTTGCAGAGCTCTCCAGTATATGTAGAGAGGAGTGACATCAGTCACGAGGGTAAGGGGAGAGAGGGATGTGAGCTTTTGGCAGTTAGGTGCTTTTTGAGTGTGTGATATTCTTTGTTCCATTCGCTAAATGTTTAGTTAATTTATTTATTCTTCCTATTTCAGATATTTGAATGCAAACCTTTTTAGATGGATAGATTTCATGGCAAAGTTATAGTCAGTACACATGTTTTGCAGAGTAGTCCTACACTTAGTTTGTGCAGTTGTTCCACACATTGTTTCATTTGCAGTTGACGTGGTGCCAAAAACAATAGTCCATGGAACACCTGGCCGTAGGAGCCCAATGGCTCTTTACGTTGTCAATGAAGATGTAAGTCACAGATTTTTCAATTTACGAAGACTTGTTTATTTTCAAGAATGTTGCTAGTTTTCCCTTCATATTTTATGCTTAAATCAATTCCTTCATTGTTGTTATTCCAGGACAGTCTCAAAGATGAGGACGAGTATTCAGCCAACTCCATCAGCCTCTCAGTCCTCGCCCCGACCGGTTACCCCAGCCCCCTCCCACCGTCCTCCCACTCACCCGAGGCACCCACCCGGCCTGTCCGCAAATATCCCCATACCCCTGTGCCTTCGCCCCCTGCCACCCCACTCAGGCCCCCTGGCCAGCCACCTGTCACGCCCTCAGCTCCACCGCCTGGTTCACCTCCACATGTCCAGAGCTCTGGGCATAAACTTCGCCCTCCTGTGGGCATCCCCACCAATCGACAGACAGAGGAGCCCCCAGCCACCCCAGAGGCCGACGACCAGGATTAATGTCTGAATGACCACCCCCACTCACTTATCACTGCTTCACCAGTAGAATTCATCCACATCTATCCATGGACATGTGTTTATTATCTTGTCTGTTTAGTTGGGTTTTGATGTAAAGATATTTGTTACACCAGGATCAACTGCTCTGATCATGGTTTTCCTATACCCCTGGATACGTTGTTCAGTTTTTCCCACCAAGGTTTAAAAACATGAAACATCGTTCATACTGCACGACACCGCTTTGAGATTGTTTCTGGTGTGAATCAACTTGGACCAATGGCCTCCATGTAGCCTGACTCTAGATCACTTTGTGCTTTAGCCAACTCCTCTCTGCTGTGGTGACAATGACAGTCAGAACACATACAGATCTGGGACCAGGCTAACCCCCGTGGCTATTCTGATGAACTCAAGGAACATCTCCACACACATTTCTAGTACAGTATCCACCAATCATTTTTGCGGGGCAAGCCATGTATGGCAGTTGCCACATGGTAAGGGGCAAGGGGGATGTAAGTGGCCACAGTCAATTTACACTGGGATCTGGATATGTTATTACTTGAAAGTTAGGGTAATGATAATGCGAGGAGTGCAATTTGTTTGATTTGGTGCATCCAGTAGACCTACTGGGGAAGGGGGTTGCAAAGAAACTTGCCATCCTAAGCCTTGGACTCATTATGTACATATGTCAATAGTGTATGTAATGTTCTTAGAATTGTTTTGGGGACCTTTTACCTCCAAATACATTTTTTCAAATAACATTTAATCCTAAAACTGTCTTTCTATTCCATGCTTCAAAATGAAGTATGCCATTTTATAACCTTAAAAATCGAACAATAAATGCTATGTTGGAAAATACCATAAAATTGTTTTACTTTTACCCGTACAACACCATAAAAACTGTTATTTATTTTCAATACTTTTATTTTCACATGCGTTAATACCTGTATTCTAATTGGCTCTTCCTGTAAGGGCTTCTGGGTAGAAGATTCAGTCAGAGCTGCCAAAATGTGGTGTGTGGGCATGTTGCTATTCCCCTCTCCCATTATTATTTATTTTATTTCACATGATAAGTTATGCAGTCTTCATCATTAAGTTTGCAGTCTAATACAATGATGAAAGCACATTGGGCCAGCTTCTTCAACTGCAGGACCTACAACCACACAGATTTATAGTAGCATACAGTATGTGGGCCATGAGCTGCATGCCAGACTGCAAGTCCTTCTTGTGTCCAGTAGGTGATGCCCAAGGTCTTCTGTGTTTTTCCTAAGAAGTGCAGCAGTGGAAGGTTTGATTGATTTTATTTTATTAGGATCTCTTTCAGCCCACAAAGGGCTATTTTTCCAATTAAAAAAAATATAACGAAATGTTGAAAAACTACTACATCTAAGAAAAAACACAATACACGCAAACACAGTCACAAATCCTTAATACTTTAACATATTACAAGATACAACCCCCCCACCCACATACCTTCTATAGATGAGATAGCTTTGCTCTGTATGCTCTCTCAAATGCATTTAGCTGTAGTATTTCTAAGCAGTAGGGAATTTCATACACAGAACACAGTGATTACCGTAGTAACCTATGTTGTTTTTGCCAACTATCCCATTCAAATTTGCATCTGATTTCATAGTCTGTAGCACAGCCTTGGGCCAGAATAAAAATTGTTCATGACCGGGATGACGAGGTCTGTGATTATACAGAGGGCCTACCCAACCGGTATATATCTAATCATAGACCAGCACTCTTGACTGTTATGGGGTGGATACTTCTAATCAAACTGAGGAGACCCCTGGGTCAATCACTGGGTTTTAAATGGAGACCTGCTCTCCAACACTAAAGGCTACAGAACACTAACTGGTAGATTGAGCTTGAATAGTGGTCTAAAGTGCTTTCAGAGGTTGAGATGAAGGTTGAGGCCCCAGATGAAAAGACCTACAGGTGGAGCATGCTAACCTCAGGGCCGGCGTCCAGGCATAAGCGACATAAGATATTATTTTAGGAACTCAGTCTGGGTCTCAACTTACTGTTGAGAGTTAGAATAGTAGAATACACAAGGTGTAAGCTTCGAAATTTGGTTGTGCACGAGCAGTCTTTCTCTTGTCACTGACAGTCACTCAATTAGCCTCAGTTAGTCTAGCCAGTTATCTAAACTTGTGGTAGTCATGGCCGAATACCAACCGGGCATGCAGGGCGCCCCCTTTGATTTTATTATTCACTCTCCCTCAGATACTATATCATTAACATGGCCTAAGTCATACCAAAATGTGTAGATTTATAGGAAATTAGCTTTAAAACTGAAAAACTTTCTCTCCAACCCATGGCAAAATTTGTAGAATTGCAGAAGATTTGCTTTAAAACTTAAAAAATATATCTCTACCCTATGGCAAAATCAATAGAATTGCATGCCATTTTTTTATAAAATTACAACATTTTCTCTCTGCCCCATGGCAAAGTTGGTAAAATTGCAGCAAATGTACTTTAAAACATATTTTGTTTTCTCCACTGTTAAGAGGGCAGTCGGTAAAAATGTTTGCCCGCTTGGTGGGGGGAGGCCCTGACTAACCTTCAGAACTTCACAGGGCACAATTGCACGGTCAATGGCTCCGTAAAGCCCAGGAACAGACCATTACAACGGTATAAGACATTTGGATGCCCCCACCTGAGGACATTTGGACTACATAATATCTTTGGTCTGCTACTTCCATAGAGGCTTCTTGTGTGAAGACCAAATCTTTTATATTGCTCTGTTGGTGGACATACAGTAGGCCAGTCCAGAGCCTTGTATAAGGCTCTCGGCCAGTTCACCTATAACAAAGGTGCCCAGTAGTCTCCCCAGCCCAAGGACCATTAAAGAAGCCCTCCATCTGATTATGCCCCCATTATGCTCTTTACGCTAGCCTCTGATTAGCGACAAAGATTCTGGGCAAATAACAATTCAGAGAAAAATTGTGACTTAAAAGTTAACCCTTGTGTTGTCTTAAGGGTCAGAAATGACCCGCCACTATGTTTAACAGCAGAGAAAACCCCCTAAATGATATTTTTTAAACTTGAAATTTGATGACTTTTCCTAGAAAAAGAGAAACATCGCCTTTGTTCATATTTCCATGAAATCTGTACACCACCAGGGTACAAAGATTGTCTTAGGGTCATTTTTGACCCTGCAGTTATAAAATCATTTACACACCACAAAAACCACAAAGACATACACACAGACACACACACACACAGACACACACCATGAGAAATTGAGATTGTGTGCTACTGATTGAACTCAGACAAAACTAAAACGTTCTTGTGCATGTGGAGCATCTCCCCTCCACGACCCCACACATGACTCAAGTTCACAGAATAAAAACAATTTCAGACAAAATAAACATTTCTTGAAAGCATTGTTTACTAATGGGGGGATGCAGTCAAGAGACTAGTAAGGTGCTGCAGATGACAGTCCCCCCAATTCTCTCTTTGCTGAAGCCATGAGTGCACGTTTCAGTGCCCAACAGTTCATAGATCTGATTTTTTCAGATGTCTAGGAGGAACAAGAGAACAATGATTTAGAAGAGGAGGAGGTATCTGAAGAAGAAGATGGTGAAGAATACAGAGCACGATATATCATCGATACATCATCTTCAGATGAAGAAGAAATCCCCCAAGCTGAAAGAGAGACATTTTTTTGTCAAACAGCAAAATAACATGGTCCTTGTCACCATATGACAACCAGGGCAGGATGGCAGCACAAAATGTCATAAGGATGACTCCAGGGCCCACAAGACATGCAGTTGTCAATGTCCAGGACATCACCTCAACATTCTACATGTTCATCACACCAGCCATCGAAAAAATAATCCTGGGGATGACAAATTTGGAGGGTTTTCGTTTATATGGAGACAACTGGAAAAGGATGAATGAGATTGACCTGCGTGCCTACATAGGGCTGCTAATCTTAGCAGGTGTGTATAGGTCCCGAGGCAAGGCTACATGTAGTCTCTGGGATGCAGAGAGAGGAAGGGCGATTTTCCATGCCACGATGCCACTGAAAATCTTTCACACTTTCTCAAGAATGCTATGATTTGATAACCGTGAGTCAAAACCTGCAAGACGTGTGAGAGACAAACTGGTGGCCATACGAGAGGTCTGGGAGAAGTGGGTGGAGCGTCTGCCATACCTCTACAACTTTGGGCCTGAAGTAGCAGTGGATGAGCAACTGGTTCCATTCAGAGCTACATTTTTATTTTCATGTCTGTAATGTAAGTGATTTTCACTGTTAATTGTATTATGTATTGCTATAATATCATTGATTTATTTGATTTTTTTCTGTGACACTGATTATTGATCGTAATCTCTATTGTCAAAAGGTCGCTGTCCTTTCCGGCAGTATATACCCACCAAGCCAGCAAAGTATGGCATCAAGATATGAGTGGCCTGAAACGCGCAATCCAGCTATGCTTGGAAGATGCAAGTCTACACAGGGAAGTCGACCGGTGGAGGCCCAGAGAAGAACCAGGGGATGCGGGTTGTGCTTGATGTGACAGATGGACTGAGGGGACACAATGTCACGTGTGACAATTTCTTCACCTCTTATGAACTCAGCCAGCAGCTCCTGAAGAGGAAGATCACCATGGTTGGCACAGTTAGAAAGAACAAGCCTGAGCTCCCTCCTGCACTCCTCACAACCTTCTCATCAAAGTTTGCCTTCACCTCATCACCACTCTAGTTTCTTACCTCCCAAAGAGGAACAAGAATGTGGTCCTCCTGAGCACACTGCACAAAATGGCTGAGATCAGTGATCGTGAGGACAGGAAGCCAGCCATCATCCTGGACTGCAACCACAACAAAGGAGGGGTGGACAACCTGGACAAGGTGATTGGAACTTGCAGCTGCAGGAGGATGATTGCCCGCTGGCCCCTGGTCATCTTCCATAACATCATTGATGTGTCCTCATACAATGCCTTCATGATATGGAACAAACCCTACCTGGATACCTGATAAGTGGAGCAAGAGGAGGGTGTTCCTGGAGTAGCTGGGAAAGGCACTTGTAACCCCATACTTTCAAAGAAGGGAGCGCTTCCGCCACACAGCAGTCTCTGCAGCGCTTGTGAAAGCTGTTCAGGGGGCTGAATTTTGTCCTGATCCACTTGAGGCTGGGGCAGGCAAGAGGAGGAGATGCCAATTCTGCCCCCCAAAGAAGGACTGTAAAACAAATACTATGTGCTGCACATGTGAGAAATACATCTGCAATGTCTATTCACACACACTTGCATACTATCCTACATGTGCTAATTAGAGTTGATTGATTTATGTTCTTCACGTTTTTGTTTTGTATCTATTATCTTATTTAATTCTTATTGATGTTGTTTATACACCTTGTGGTTGGGGCAATGGTTAAAAAAATGGGAGAAGACTAGTATTTTGTAGTTGAATTCCTCATTGTACAGTATATAAGAATATATCACTATGTTGCCAAAAAAGTTCAAGACTGTTAATGTTTCCCTTCAATAAAATGCATTCAAAACTACGTTCTTCACATTTCTGCTACTTTCTTAGGCTATACAAGTGCTATCTCTTTCAAGAAAAAACATGTTTACACCTATGCAGTACCTTTAGCAATAATAATAATAATATTAAACCTCTACTTTAGTAAAGAAAACCATTTTGACACGTGTGTTGTAATAAAAATGAGTGGTGTCCACTGATTAAATGCATTGTGAAGAGGGAAAACCCAGATATTCACAAAGTTTGTGATGAATGGCAGGTTGTTTCTTCATGCAAAATAGATTTGGGGTTTAAAATTAAATTAAGCTGCTATGTTTTAGGGGTTTAGGGAATGTTAAGACTACACAAGGGTTAATAGTATTTATGCAATGTGTTTATGCAATGTGTCATTAACTTTAATTGTTAGGTGACTTTGTACCATTGTACATGTGTTTTGTTGTTGTTGTTGCCATTGATGTTATTGTTGTTTGACAGATGTCCCTCCTCTTTATAGAAATGGCCCTAAGGCAGTAAGATAGCCCTGATTTACCTACAGGACAGTATCTGTGCTTGATGTATCCGATAGCTACAGAGGAGGACAAAGAGGAAGAATAGGTAAATAAGAGTCTTTCATCCTCCAGACATGAGGACACAAAACATGAAGGATGTGGAGAAAGGAGATAAAAGGAGCTTCTGAGCAGTGTTCAATATTTCTGAGCTGTGTTGGGGTCTGAGGGGAGTGAGTGAGTGAGTGAGTGAGTGAGTGAGTGAGTGAGTGAGTGAGTGAGTGAGGATAAAGTGTGAGAGTGAGAGAGAGATATATAGATAGAGAGTGAGAGAGTGGGGGGGTAGAGAGAGAAAGAGAGAGAGAGTGGGGGGTAGAGATAGAGGGATGGGGAAAAGGAGATAGAGATAGAGGGAGAGAGGTGGGGGGGCAAGAGAGAGAGAGATGGGGGAGAAAGAGAGGGATGAGGAGAAGGAGATAAAGGGAGAGAGAGTGAGCAAGAGAGAGAAAGAGAGAGATTGGTTGGTGCCCATGTTCCATCCTTATTATCAGGTTAATGGCTTCCTCTCAGATCTCCAGCTGTACATCTTTTATCATGAAAATCGGACCGCACGTCGCACTTTGTCGCCTTTGTTCTGTTGATTCTGCCTCCCTGATTACCCAAAAAGGTGTAATGCTCCTTTCTCTCAAGTTACATAAGCGTTGAAAATGTATCTGGTTTTGATCTCAGCCCAATTGTTCCTATTCCATTTTTAAATATAATTTGGCTCCGGCCACACAACGCTTGAGGCTACTGAGCTGGGCTGGCACAATATAATATTGTAAGCAAATACAGAAGAGTGGATCTGTTAGATTGAGTTTATTGCTTTGGAAAACTGTCTTTGATCTACGGAGCCATCTCTCATCTCTCGTATTAGTCCGAGCTCTCAATGTGCCTTTCTGCCTCTCCCACTCAGGTGATGTGTACTTCGAAGCCTATAATTATACCTTAGGGATAGGTTGGCCACAGCAGCTATGTTTGTGTGGCTCTATCTGGCTTGTGTTGTGTTGAGGAGTCAGTCAGTCAGTCACATATCAGTCCCTGTGAATCAAGGTGGAGGAGGCTGTTAGTCCTCCCTCAGGGCAATTAATTATAGCAGACCTGTATGGTTGGAATAGGCTTTCCCCCAGCCTAGTGTGAGCGTACCACACACACACACACACACACATATGGGAATGCAAGCATGCACACGCATGCACACACACACTACTCTCAAACAGCGGGATAGATAGTGAGAGAGGGAGGACAGTGACAGCATGAGCATTGCCAAATAGAAGCCAATGTCTTTATGAAGACATCTTTGTGAGTCAGTGTTGTGGATCGTTGGCTCTAATGCTAACCTTAATCTTGATTGAACTCAGTTGTCTCTGTTGAATTTTGAAGGCTGTTGATACCGAATGAGAATAGACGACTAGAACGCAAAGTGTATTTGATTTTGAAATGGTCGAATAGCCCATTGGTTTAGCCATAAGCGTATTTCTTAATCCAGAGTGAATATTGATTGATATTGACTTTTATCATAATATCTACTTACTGTAGGCCTACATAGATTGACAGCAGAAAATATGATGTTGAAAGCGGAGTTAAATGAATATGGGAAGACTGGTAGATCACTCCAAGATGTCTGCTGCTGAACTTGTCTGACTAAACCATGTGCCAGTCTCATTTTCAATGAGGGGTTGAGGAGAGGGAGAAGTGTGTGTGTGTGTGTGTGTGTGTGTGAGAACGTACGTGTGTGTGTGAGGACAAACAGCTCTGCTTTCACCTCTATGGCTCTAGCTGTTGGATGACCCCACAGGTGGACAATAAGGTCACACTTGACCTCAAACCACCTTTTTGGATGATGCCTTCAAATGAAATAAAGACACGTTTCTTTGTGACCGTGGATTGTGCATCTACAACACAGCAGAGCCATCCAAATAACTAAAATAACAGCAGAGCCATCCAAATAACTTTATTTCTATATGTACTTCCGAATGGTTAAATGTCGTATCTTCTGTTCTCCTGATAGTGAGAGAAAGCAGCAGTCTCACTTGATCCATTGTTCTCATCCTTGTCATATGCCCTTCAAATCAATGTACTGTATTTGATGTTTGACATGTACTAATTGCCTAACTAATATCCACCAAGCCACTAACCCACTAGTCCTACAGACCACCTCCTATTGTATATTGACCTCCAGAAAATTTACTTACTGACAAAGCACACAAGTAATAATGTATGAAGAAATAAAGATACTTGAATCACCCCGTGCATACATGCATATATCTCATTGATAAGACATATGGCAATGGGTGTGCAGTGACCAGCAGGTTTCGCAGCTTCTATACTAAAGACATTATGGAGATAGGAGGAGGGCAGCCTATTTTTTTTCTCACCGTAGTAACAGTCCCCTGGCAACGGACCAGAGTGCCAATTATTGCTAAAGTCCCCCAGGTTCTCCCATCTCACTCTGTGTATTAGTAGCATCAGCAGCGCCGGGAAAGTTTAGAAGCTTCTCGCGTCAGGGGAAAACGCCATCGCTGACACAGTAAGTCATTGGGATGTGTTTAATTATTCTTTTACCATGACATATTAGATTCCAAGATAGAGCTTTAGAGTACATTTGTGATTTCATTTTGTTAATGTGTATTGTTTTTACAATCCTGTTTTTCATATTTCTGTTACCATGAGTCAGAATAGTGAGAATATTTCAAATGTCTTGATGGCAGTAGATGGAAATGTATCCGCAATTATGAGATGATAGCAATAGATCGATTATATTTTATCAGTGAATTTAGTGTGCAGTTGAAAATAATAATGCAAAATGAAAAAATGTTGATGGTCCTTTAATTGTTTTTTGAATTATAGATGAATTGAGACAGTAAAATCAATAAATGTAGTTATTAATAATTTTCAAGTCTCAGTTCCAATGTAGTCTATTGCAGTATTTCAATAGTGGCTCCTGTGTTGCAGTCATAGCATCTCCCTGTATTTCCCAGGGCTCTGACACTGGCCATATAGGCTCCTCTGCAGGAGGACGGGGGCTCCAAACCTTCCTCCTGCTGGATTAGTGAGAGCGCGAGAGAGAGCTAGAGAGAGAACGAGAACGTGAGAGAAACATAGAGGATTCAGCATGGGGTCCAGCTCTTCTTCCTATGCCCCAAAAACCATATATCTGGATGTGGATGGAAAGGTTCAGAAGGTGGGTTCTCCTCTATCAGGTTTATATTATCTCTATTTTCCCCATTCCTTTTTCAGATCCCCCCCCCTGATTTCTAACTGATACTAATCTCTCTAGATAAGGTAGGTCCACCTCTTTATGAAACCTCATAAAGTAATTGTATCGCTTTTTTTCCCATTCTTTTTATCTTCAAACATTTTCTCGAATTGTATCTATTATTCTCCGGATCAGCCGAGTTAACAGATTGTGCCATCAGCTATTTTCTCTACCGTAGCTAGTCAGCATACTTGAAATTAAGTAGTGAACACCAAGAATGAATCTCCTATTACCTATCCGTGAGTTCCATCCATTTTCATTAGCGCACATCCTGGTTGACCAGAAAATGAGATCCACAGACACAGTATCCATGTTCTTCTCTCTGTGTAAGAGAAGATGTAGTCTGAGCTAGTCAGTGGGAGCATTGGGGTCTCTCCGTGGGGACTCCTGTATCAGAGTTAGACTCTTATCATAGACAGCATCCAAAGTACCTTGTGTGATTACATCTCTTCGATCATTGAGGTCCCTGGCTGCAATGATGGAGTCAACCAAAAGACAGACTGGATGGTGAAATGGTGTCTGTTTTTTTCTAGTAATGGTAGGCTACACTTAGAATACAGTATGGTTTGACTACTGTAAGAATCAGGTGACCAAATCAAGAGTTCACCAAAGTCATATAATCTCTACAGGTGGCTAATGATATTGACACAATGTGGGTTCATTATGGCTCCACGGTTTTTGTTGGTTACCACACACCTAATCTTGTGCACCAGTCATTCTGTGCCCCTTGTTGCCTGTATGCTCTATTTTATTTCTACATTTGTGGTGAAAAAGTTGTGAATTCTCCTCAAAACATGAGTGAGGCGTGAGGCCTCTGAAATAGCTGTGTTTTCAATAAACCAAGAGGTGGTGTGACATTGTGTTTCACAGGTGTTTGTGGCATACTTTAAACGAGCACAGACAGTGCCACCTGTTGCTAGCATGTTCTGTGCCTCCATTGTTTTCTACTCCCCCCTGAGTCTGAGGAAAACTAGAGATGGTCCTGTGTGGCTCAGTTGGTGAAAGCACCGTTGCTTTCAAGGTTTTCGGTTGAATTCGCGCAAGGATCACATACAGGAAAACATATGCACTCACTGTACTGTAAGGAAAACCAGAATTGTTTGGTGGACTAATTCATTATCAAAGGGGGAAGAAACAGAACATGGTATTTGTGAGGGTAGAAACATCACCAGCCTACCCAGTATGTTCTTGTTACTGCAGCTCCCAGGCCATTGCACTGTAATCATGTAATACATATACTGTAACAATAACAATATAGGCTACTGTGTCTCATATTTGCTCTCATCATATGCTTCAACATCGTGGTGTGAGTGTCGCCACCGACCCAGAAGATTGGGTGATCTCGCTCTCTGAGGGTCGACGGGAGTAAATCACTAAGAACTTAAAATGCTATGGGCTCTCAAAGTCTTTAATCAGGTCAATGGTATTCCAGGACGCGTTCTCAGAGCATGCGCAGAACACCTGGCAGGCATATTCACGGTCATTTTCAACCTCTCCTTGTCCCAGTCTGTAATCCCCAAATGTTTAACCACCATCATTCCTGTTCCTAAGAACTCTAAGGCTTCATGCCACAATGACCACCGCCCTGTAGCACTCACATCTGTAATCATGAAGTGCTTTGAGAGGCTGGATATAGCACACATCAAGTCCAATTTGCATCCCGCCCCAACAGATCCATAGACGACACAATCTCAATTGCACTCCACACTGCCCTCACTCACCTAAATATGTAAGAGGAGTACCAACGTGAGAATGCTGTTCATTGACTAGAGCTCGGTGTTCAACACTATTGTCCCCTCCAAGCTCGTCACCATGCTTAGGACCCTGGGACTAAACACCTCCCTCTGCAACTGGATCCTGGACTTCCTAACAGGCCGACCCCAGGTGGTGAGGGTAGGCAACATCACCTCCGCAACGCTGGCCCTCAACACGAGGGCCCCACAGAGGTGTGTGCTTACTCCCTGCTGTACTCCTTGTTCAACCACAACTGCGTGGCCACGCATGACTCCAACACCATCATCAAGTTTGCTGACGACACGACGGTGGTAGGCCTGATCACCAGTCACGATAATACATCCTACAAGGAGGAGGTCAGTGACCTGGCAGCGTGGGGACGGAAACAACAACCTCTCCCTCAACGTCAGTAAGACCAAGGAGCTGATCGTGGACTACAGGAAATGGGTGGGGCAAGCACTCCCCCATCCACATCGACGGGGCTGCAGTGGAGCAGGTCAAGAGCTTCAAGTTCTTCAGTATCTACATCACTAAGAACTTAAAATGCTCAAATCCTCAAAAAGTTATACAGCTGTACCATTTGAGAGCATCTTGACTGGCTGCATCACTGCTTGGTATGGCAATAGTACCACCCTCGATCGCATGGCTCAACAGAGGATGGTAAGGAAAGCCCAGTACATCATTGGGACCGAGCTCCCTGCCATCCAGGACCTTATATCAAGCAGTGTGAAAGGAAGGCCCTGAAAATTGTTAAAGATTCCCACCACCCAAGCCATATAGACTATTCTCTAATGCTGAGCGATTAATCGAAATGTCAGTCATTTTTCCATGTTGGCTCAATTATTTCAATTCCATTTCATTCATTTTGTTTCTGTGAGCTCAATGCACACATTGTACTGCAGTTTCTTTAGAGATTTTTCCGATCATATGCCCGAACGGTGTGATGTAGTAAGGAGCTGTAGTTTCCAACAGGCCAGTGTTCTACATAGTTTAGTGCAGAAAACGTGATAATTAACTACAATGACCATTGTCCATTGCGGGGCTAAACTTCTCCAGTCTACATTTATTTTACGCTTGCTATGTAGGAGACAGAAGAATGCGAGATCAAGAAGTGGTACATAGAGAGCAGTTTCTTCAAGAGGTATCTCTACCTGAAAATACATGATCTAAGTGATTGATCGTTTAGTATTCAGCAGTCATAAAAGCGTGCTGTATTTACCTTGAAGCACTTCTAAAATATTGATTTTGTCAGACAGCATAGGCAGCAGCTCTTTAGAGGTGAGATGATGACTTGGAATGAAATAATAGTCATCAAATAAAACAAATGGAATATACACAACAACTGAAATATTTTATTAAAGTAAAGTAATGTGAATAAATGATAGTTAATAGGTGATGAGCAGGAATGGGCAGTCACTACCATGGGACTTTTATTAATTAATTTAATCTGTGTTGTTACAGCATTCAACCCACATAATGCATAGTGCATTTAATGTTGACAAAAAATTGAAACCAAAATCAAACATTGTGTCACGTCCTGGCCAGTAAAAGGGGTTCTTTGTCATTGTAGTTGGTCAGGGCGTGGCAGGGGGTGTTTGTTTTGTGTGGTTGGGTATTGTGGGTTTAGGTTCTAGTTTTCTTATTTCTATGTTTATCTAGCTTTTCTAATTCTGTGTGAGTTTTGTCAATGACCTCCAATTAGAGGCAGCTGGTTGTTGTTGTCTCTAATTGGAGGCCATATTTAGTTGTGTTTGTTTTCACTGGGTTTTGTGGGTGGTTGTTTCTAGTATAGTCTATGCACCTTACTGGACTGTTTTGTCGTTTGTTTTGTATTGATTAAGTGTTTTCTTTAATAAATAAGAGGATGAGCACTTTACCCACTGCATTTTGGTCCCCCTTCAACGACGAGTGTTACACATTGTGATACTTAAAAAAAATATATCGTTACAGAAACAACCTCTGAAAGCACTAAACACTTTTTGTTCTACCTTGTAATTTTTACATTGTTATTGATTGCTGCATTGTTGGGGTTAGAGTTTGCAAGAAAGGTATTTTACTGTACTTGTGCATGTGACATTAAAACTTGAATCTTCTCTTATAGAATGTTGCATATTATACAATGGGTGGATTTAATCCTGGATGCTGATTGGTTAAAACCCCTTTCCAGCCAATGTCTATTGCAATGTTGCATTTGGTAGCATTTCAAATACCTACTGCTTCTCTAATGGATGTGTCCTCCAATTTCTTTGGCTCATTAAATCTTGAATGCATTTCAGAATAAAAATGGTAAATTCCCTCTGCATATTTAACCCACTTAGCACAAGTGAATTTACTGGATTTTGTTACCTTTGTACACCGACTAGCCTATTTCCTCAAGTCTGCTTTTATTTTGGATTACATAGGGCCAGGCACTTAGTAAGCCCAGTATACTTGTGATGACACAAACCCCTGTTGTTACGGTCGCATAGAGTGGTTCAAGTAGAGACCTGAAAGTGACACATGTCCATTCAAGGGCTCGAGAGTTTGAGGGATTGTCTACTGCATCTGCTTGTGCAAAAGGTCTTCAAGTTGTTGGAGGCTAGCCAACATCGCAAGCTAAGATACACTTTCCTTGACAATGAATCTCAGACAGACACAATATGAAACTAATATGTGTTCCATCAGTATACCACAAATAGGAACAGACGTTGTTTGTGAAATGTATAATCTGTTTTGACATTTCTATGTATATTGCTGTGGTTTACAGAGAATGATACAAACTCTTTCACTGGGTTGATGACGCAAGTATTTGTTGCTATTATGTTGATGGAGTGTCGTATTATCTACGAGTTTGGGTTGGTCCCTGACAAGGGTAGGCTACACTGTGTTGAGTTCACACACATTTTCAACTGCATGCCTTTGTGATTTAGTCCTCAATATATGAACTCATAACATACAGGGCTCACTTGAAAAAGAGATGTGGATCATTATGTGACTTCCCTGTTTAAATAAAGGATAAATACCTTTTAAAAAACAATTGTTTTCTTCCCCCACTCTTTCCACTGCAGACTTTTTTTTTACAACAGACTCAGGTCTCACAGAGAGCAGACTCTTTTCAGGTGGCTTGAGATGCGTAGGGAGACAGACGACTCTCACCATTCGTCTGCCTTTTTTTTCAGGTGGTTTTCAGTCGGCATTGTAGCCCATGTGACATCAAGGAGCTTCTTTGTTCCTCGTCCAACATCCCCAGGTCAGTGACATTTCAGCTGCAGCCGTCTCCTTCCCTCGTTTCTCTCACCATTCTCTCACAGTCACACATCAGTCGAAAGTATGCATGACACACAACACATTTGTTTCAAGTTCACCACAAACTTATCGTCTCTCTATCCTGACTGAGCTTCATGAATGAGAAGTAAACTACAAGTAAACACCAAACGACAAGCTTCGCGTGTGTTGTGTTTTAGAGCATGTTAACAAGAAATGTAGGTTGCATTCTGAATCGATCCCTATATAGTGCACTACTTTGGTGCCCTGGTCAAAAGTAGTGCAATTTGGGAATAGGGTGCTTTCTGTAACGCATCCTTATTATTTATTATTGTTGTTCCCCCTCCATAGGAATACTGCCATCATGATGGTGGATCCTGAAGGGGCCCTGGTGTCCATAGACCCGACCATGCCTACCAACTCTCCCAAGTAACACGTCACCTTTACCCTAATCACCAAATCTCAATGATACAGTATTTGCTCTATTGAGCTCAGTCATAGAAAAGCATTGCTGACCGTTGTTAATCCAAGGAATGCATAGCCTATGTACTATGTGTAAAACTACTTTTCAAATGTTATGTAATCAACGACTTGATGAATGATGTTGGAATGTTACTGACATGTTTTTACAGCTCCTTGTACAAAGTCATTTCTTTGTCCACCGGTCAACTAGGAGGTGAAGTACCAACATGATATTTCAAATTCAGCAACACTTTTTAACCTTTGACCTTTTAGATCTTAATTCATTCTTACTCACATAACTCACATTAAGCTATCACAACAAAACTTAAAAACAACGTTAAAACAACTCTGGGTACTAAACATGATTTTTGATCACTAGAGTGGTTTCTTTTTATTTGTTTGCGCCCACAGAGAAAGAAGACATGTTTCAAAACGTGTTATCTCAGGTGGCAGAGCAGTTCAGCAGGTAATTGGCGTGTTTATGTTTCACTGCAGACAGAAGCATTCCGCTTTAGCCTTTTCCCTTCCGCAGAAATACCTCCATGACACCAGGTCCTTTTCAAACAATCCTTTTCACGTATTTTTTTTGCAGGGCTTTCCGAATCAACGAGCTGAAAACTGAGGTGACCAACAGACTGGCCATGTTGGAGAAAAGAGTTGAGTGTATGTGCAAGGTTTTTTTGTTTGTTTGACTATCGGTGTGTTTCTCTCTTTGTGTGTGTGTTGCTTCACTGTTACTGAATTCACCACTTTATGTACTAACAGTCGTGTTGTCGTTACAGTGGAGGGACTGAAGGTGGTGGAGATTGAGAAGTGCAAAAATGACCTAAAGAAACTACGCGATGAGATGACATCCAGAGGAGGAGGGAGGTATGGTGACCTTTGACCTAAATGACACTCACCAAGCCATGCTTCAGATTTCTTAGGATATTCTATAGTAAGAATTTTATATTGGTTTTAAAATGTTGTTCTGATTCAGAGGAGATTAATGATATAAATATGATGTGTTTGCTCCCATCTCTTCAGAGTTGGGAACTGTCCCTGCAAATACAACTTCTCAGACGACGGGAAGAAACTTAATCCCAGACGTGACGTCCCAAGTTATCCAAAGGTACGGAATATGGGGATTCTAGTAATATACAGTAGGCTATACGTTTTTTTCTCTCAAGCCTAAAGATATGAATCACTTTGACATCATTAATCCTAAGACTGACGCTGTGATTTCTCTCTCATTTCTACAGTACACCTTATCCCAGGAGACAATTGAAGCACTGAAGAAGCCAACATTCGATGTCTGGCATTGGGAACACAATGAGGTTAGTTCTCTTGAGATTTATCTATCATCTGATATCTATCATAATTCCATCCAGGCCTATATAATCACATTTTTGTAGTAAAACATTTTGAAGTATTTTCTTGAGTTGTGAACTTAAAGGAATGCTACACTCAAAAACGTTATTTTAATATTTTGTTCATTAGTCTAATTGTGCATGTCAGCAATCATGTTTTCAAGATAGAACACTTGTTGTGCTTTATGATGATGCGTGTAGTATTCTTTTAACTGTGTCTTTGATCGGTGGTTTAGATGCTGAGCTGCTTGGAGTACATGTACCATGACCTGGGACTGGTGAAGGAATTCAACATGAACCCCATCACGCTTAAACGTTGGCTGGTAAAACCGTATAAAAGCAATTATCTCAATGTGCAAGTGATATGCAATTGATAAGGAACAACGGCTTCAAAGAAGGGAACTTAAAAGTATTGATGACTATTTGGATAGTTTGATTGACAGCTTTCTTTCTCACAGCTGGGCATTCAGGAGAACTATCGCAGCAACCCGTTCCACAACTTCCGCCACTGCTTCTGTGTCAGTCAGATGATGTATGGCATGATAAACCTGTGTAACCTGCCGGTAAGAAACGACTGTACTAATATAATATAATGCATGCCATTTACCAGACACACATGGTCTATAACTGGTCAGGTCAGGTGGTCAGGAAATCCTCCTGGCACCTCGTATTGGAGATTAGAGACATTAGCACGTTCTGTGTGTGTTCCTCAGGAGAAGATGACTCTGACGGACATGGGCATTCTCATGACAGCTGCAGTGTGCCACGACCTGGACCACCCCGGCTACAACAACACGTAAGCGCCCAAAGGTTCCTACGCTGCGCCTCAGTTCCCACTGCTCTACAGCCTTGACTAGATCTCTGAATAGATGTGGATGACAGACACAATACAGATGTTTTGGAACTCCTTAAATTCTGTTATTACATCGTGGAAATGGTCCAATCTATGCTTCCAGTTTTGATGTAAGGTCGGGAGTTCCGTCCTGACCATGTGACATGGCCAGGGTGAAACTCTGGGTCCTGGTGATTATAGGCTTCCCTGGTCAAGTCATGTTGTCAAGGAGAACTGATTCATGTCACAGAGGTTTATTTTGCTTGTCAGGTATCAGATCAATGCCCGCACAGAGCTGGCTGTGCGTTACAACGATATATCTCCCCTGGAGAACCATCACTGCGCCGTGGCCTTCCAGATCCTCTCGCTGCCCGAGTGCAACATATTTGCCAACGTCGAGTTGGAGGCCTACAAGCAGATCAGACAGGTAGGTGGTGACCTAGGCCAATGCACAGTGATTCTTTCTGCATACCTGTAAGGGGTGCGTAACTGGTGGCAGGGAAGTCAGACGCAGGTGAGCAGAACTCGGTAATAGCCGGAGCAGTTTAATTGCAAAAACCAACGGCATAAAGAATAACAAACATGGGTACAAAAACACGACGCGCACCAGTAAACATGTGCACAAGCACGTACGACAAACAATTCCACACAAAGACATGGGGGGAACAGAGGGTTAACTACACAATACTTAATGAGGGAAATGAGAACCAGGTGTGTAGGAAAACAAGACAAAACAAATGGAAAATGAAAAGTGGATCGACGATGGCTAGAAGACCGGTGACGCCGAACGCCGCCCGAACAAGGAGAGGAACCGACTTCGGTGGAAGTCGTGACAATACCAAATGGCACCCTATTACCTACTTAGTGCACCACTATTGACAGAAGTAGTGCACTATGGGGCGGCAGGTAACCTAGTGGATAGAGCTTTGGACTAGTAACCGAAAGGTTGCAAGATCAAATCCCCGAGCTGACAAGGTAGAAATCTGTCATTCTGCCCCTGAACAAGGCAGTGTTCCTAGGACGTAATTGAAAATAAGAATTTGTCCTTAACTGACTTGCCTAGTTAAATAAAGGTAAAACAAATATATAATAATATAGGGAATAGGATGCCAATTAGCATACAGCCTTTGTCTTTTTGCATTTCCTTCTCTCTAACTAACCACAAGATGTTTTGAGTTGGCCTAAGGCAGGAGGGGGATTTCATAATTTGTGATGATTCCATCTCCTTTTACAGGCCATCATTACCCTGATCTTGGCCACAGACATGGCCCGGCATGGAGAAATATTAGACTCCTTCAAACATAAAGTGGACAGCTTTGACTTCACCAACGAGGAGCATGTCACATGCGTACGTATTGTACATCACATGACATCAACTGACTATGTATACTGTACATCAAGATGTGCCAAATAGGCATATCTTTGTTCTGGTATAGCCTCAGCAAACGACAGAAACTAGGAGGGGTGCTCTATAACAAAGACAGGGATGGAAAAATAGGGCATACCCAAGAAAGACTTTGTGGCCTGGAGATACACTATATATACAAAGGTATGTGGACACCCCTTCAAATTAGTGGATTCGACTATTTCAGCCACATCCGTTACTGACAGATGTATAAAATTGAGCACACAGCCATGCAATCTCCATAGACAAACATGGGCAGTGGAATGGCCTTACTGAAGAGCTCAGTGACTTTCAATGTGGCATTGTCATAAGATACCACCTTTCCAACAAGTCAGTTCATCAAATTTCTGCCCTGATAGAGCTGCCCCAGTCAACTAAGTGCTGTTATTAAGCACTAAGTGCTGTTATTACGCACTAACAGCACTAAGTGCTGCCCCAGTCAACTAAGTAAGTGCTGTTATTGTGAAGTGGAAACGTCTAGGAGAAACAACGGCTCGGCCGTGAAGTGGTAGGCCACACAAGCTCACAGAACAGGAATGCTGAAGCACATACAGTGGCACGTAAATATTGTCTGTCCTCGGTTGCAACACTCACTACTAAGTTCCAAACTGCCTCTGGAAGCAATGTCAGCACAAGAACTGTTCGTCGGGAGCTTCATGAAATGGGTTTCCATGGCTGAGCAGCCGCACTAAGATCGCAATGCCAAGTGTCGGCTGGAGTGGTGTAAAGCTCTCCGCCATTGGACTCTGGAGTAGTGGAAACGTGTTCTCTGGAGTGATTAATCACGCTTCACCATCTGGCAGTCTGGTTTGGCGGATTCCACGACAACACTACCTGCCCGAATGTATAGTGCCAACTGTAAAGTTTGGTGGAGATGAAATACTGGTCTGGGGCTGTTTTTCATGGTTCAGGCTAGGCCCCTCAGTTCCAGTGAAGGGAAATCTTAACGCTTCACATACAATGACATTGTAGACGATTCTGAGCTTCCAACATTGTGGCAACAGTTTAGGGAAGGCCCTTTCCTGTTTCAGCATGAAAATGCCCCCATGCACAAAGCGAGGTCCATACAGAAATGATTTGTTGAGATTGGTGTGGAAGAACTTTACTGGCCTGCACAGAGCCCTGACCTAAACCCCATCAAACACCTTTGGGATGATTTGGAACACCAACTTGCGAGCCAGGCCTAATCGCCCAACATCAGTGCCCGACCTCACTAATGCTCTTACGGCTGAATGGAAGCAAGTCCCCACAGCAATGTTCCAACATCTATCAGAAAGCTTTCCAGTAGATTGGAGGCTGTTATAGCAGCTAAGGGGGGATCAACTCCATATTAATGCCCATGATTTTGGAAAGAGATGTTCGACGAGCAGATGTCTACATACTTTTGGTCGTGTAGTATATTATGTGATTGTAATAGAGTTAAGAACGTACTGTAACCTCACTCCACAGCTGTCTTGAAATGTTGCAGACGGAGATATCGAATCAGATATTTTTTGATAGCTCGATCGGTTGGTATGTTGTCAAGGAGGGCAGTCACGTGTGTCTCCAAGCAGAGGATCACTGGTTTAAGCCCGATACAGGGACAGTGGAAGACAGGGCCAGGGACAGTGGAGGACGCTAAACTGTTAGCAGCACACGGATGTCCGTTTCATGATGTCAGTCCGGTCAATCCTATGGAATAAAGCCAGAGGGTTCTAAGATAACGTGCCTGTGTTAACCTTCAGTGCTCCAAAGCATTTTACCACAAGTACAGTGCCGTGAAAAAGTATTTGCCCCTTTTTAAAATGTTCTCTACTTTTGCATATTTATGATACTGAATGTTATCAGATCTTCAACCAAAACCTAATATTAGATAAAGGGAACCTTATTAGGTTTTGGTTGAAGATCTGATAACATTCAGAATAAAAGAATATGCAAAAATAGAGAAAATCAGAAAGTGGACAAATACTTTTTCACGGAACTGTAGACCTTTCCTGAAAAGACACACTAGCTAGCCAATGCTAAAAACTATGGTTGTGTTGCCATAATGCATGGTGAAAATGACTCGTTATTCCTTGTCTGTATGTGTGCAGCTGAAGATGGTTTTGATCAAATGCTGTGACATCTCCAACGAGGTCCGGCCAACGGAGGTGGCCGAACCCTGGGTGGACTGTCTGCTGGAGGAGTATTTCATGCAGGTGACCTCAATCAAGTATAATCATGTCTAATAATAATAATGTCTAATAATGTGTAATAAGAAAGTCTAATAATAGTGAGTCTAATAATGTGTTGATTGGAATTTTGGAGTGAAAACAGGCTCAGCTGCCACTCTTGAAGTTGTGCATGCCATCTTGGCCTTCATCAGAACGAGTCTGTCGATAAGAATGATGTCATGAAAGAGTGGGGTGACATGTACAAACCCTCCTGTCTCGGGAATTGACAGAGTGACAGGGAGAAGACTGAAGGGCTGCCCGTGGCTCCGTTTATGGACAGAGACAAAGTCACCAAGCCCACTGCCCAGATCGGATTCATCAAGTTTGTCCTCATCCCAATGTTTGAGACAGTCCTGAAGGTAGGCGTGTGTGTTTTAACTACAAAGCAAATGTCACAATATAGACATAGTGTGTAAGTACAGTATGTGCGTGGCAGTGTTGGTGTTTGTGCACATGAGCGTGTGTGCATGTGTGCTGCCTGTGAGTGTTTGTGTGTGCTTCCGTTTGTACACGTCTCTTATATTTCATGACCTCTCGAAAACAATGCCAGTGGATAATTGCATATTGACTAGAAAAGGCTGCTGTCCTGAATACCTACCAACCATCCTCCCCTGTGTGTGTTGCAGCTCTTCCCCCAGATTGAGGAGATCATGGTGCAGCCTCTGAGAGACTCTAGAGACCACTATGAGGAGCTGAAGCAGATCGATGACGCCATGACAGAGGTATGAAAACAGGTCACACTTAATAATTACAATGTCCTTCAAGGTTGGGGTCAATTCCATTTCAACTCCAGTCAAATTCCAATTCTCGATTTTCCTTGTTGAAAAACATTGGACAGAATTGGAATTTCTTATTACTCAGCCAGGGTATTTGTATCCGGGGGGGGGGGGGGTGTCCAACCACTTTCTAACATAAAGGTGTGTCTTTTGTTCAATGAGGCACAGAAGAAAAAAACGGAAAATATGTCATTAGGAGGGAAGAAGAAGTAAGCTTTGCTGCTGCTGCGAGCACAGTGGTACTGTGTAAGTAACTGACTCTGATTGGCCTGTAGTGTTAGTCCTGAGTGCCCCCTCTCTCTTCTGCCTCTCTCCAGTCTGCCAACAACAACACTGCTGCAAGCTAGTGAGCTAGCTATAGTAGGAGCACAAAGTTTTTTTCTACTACGACCGCACAATATTTTCATCACTCTGAATTTGCTTTCGAAAAAAGAACTGAATAAACAAAAAGAATCAGCTCAACTCTACTGCATTCAAAATTTTTGTTTTCACAAAAATAACAACAGACTCTTGAGTACTTGGAACCACTAGCAAGATTAGGCTCTTCTATTGAAGATGAGGTTTATAGTTAAAATATTCAGTTCTATAGTTTTCCCCTCCAATTTGCACCAATCAGTCCTGGCCCTTGGGAGGGAGGGCACTCACCTCAACACCAAAAACGAAGCGGGTCATTTACATAGACCTGCAGCCCAGTGGCAAAAGCAAAGTGGTGAAAACGTTGTGCTGTCTAAACGTTATCAATGTGTGTAGTGGGATTCTTCACAAACTCATTGATAACGTTTTGACGACCGAATAGTATCTTCCCCGTCTACGATTTTACAGTTTTTCTCTCCCATTGCTGTGTGTGGTATTGCAAGTTCATTGTGTGCAAGATTTTCCACAGCGAAGAGCATTGTGATGGATGGAGCCAAATCACAATCAAGAATGCTTTGTCCTCTTAAAGCACATTGTGTGTGTGCGTGTGCGTGTGTGTGTGCCACTTAATCATAATCCTGTCTCTGGAGAATGCAGTCTGATATTCTGAGGTGCTTGTTTCATTTTAGGGCTCTGGCTCTCGTTTTATGATCCAAAAATTCAAAAAGGTCGTGGGTCGCCCTGATCTGCGTCTTTGAAGACAAGATGGAGGGTGAAAAGAGTTCTCTTCTACACACTGAGCCAACCTCAGACTACATGAAACCCCCTGATTGAACTCCACTGTTTTGTTATGGACATTACAGAAGGACAATGGCTCTGTTTCAATGTCCACACTAGCATACTACTTAGGAGGAATTCATGTATCAGGGACATTGGAATATAGCCAATGTGTGTTCTTGGTGTAGTCTGTATTTTTTATTCATTTTTACTGTAATTTCTGAAAGCTAATTGGTCATTGTAGGTATCAATTACTGTGTTCACACAGGCAGCCTATTTCTGATCTTTTTGCCCAATAATTGGCAAAAGATCTGATCTGATTGATCAAAAGACCAAAAATGTGGAAAATTGGTCTTTCTGTGTATACGCAGCCTATCATAATTTCTGAGTGACAATTGGTCATTATAGGTATCAACATGCCATATTTTCTGCTTTCTGTTTTTAGTCACACTTGTTGGTGTTGCCTATTACAAATAGCAACTAAGTTGTATGCTAGAACACTCTATTTTCCTTTTCAGTCCTCCTATTCAAATACAAAACTGTTTCTGAAACCGTTTGAATAAATTGACTCTTGATTTAAACATGTCAAGTACACAGCATATTTTAACATAATTCTGAGGGTTAAACATTATTCCAACAAATTCAACAAATTATTCCCCAATGTGTGCACTGAATTAATTTACATAAATTCATATTTTGAGGTTTGTGTAATAGCACATCCATTGTCGTGCAATATATTCATTCTGAGATACATGTTGAAAGTTATTACAAAAGTATTTAATTACAATCTAAAATGTTATTCTTACATTCTATTTATTTTTGCATAGCACATCCTACATAAACTGTGTAAAATACAGTACAGTTGTAAAACATATAACATCCTTTTCATATTACATTTGTCACCTAGTAATAAACTCCACCAGTATTTTGAAAAGGTACAGGTTATTAAGAAGAGATTAACATGCACAGTAGTGTCTGATTTCCATCTCAGAATGTAATTCTCATCGAAGGTTCATGAGTCATGCCATTGACTCTTCTCTGATTGGTGCAGGGATGAATGAACCAATGGGAGGTCAAGCTCGGGAGTCTTTGAAAACGTATGTACTTTACTTGATATCTGTATTCTATTGTTTATGCTTCGTGCACAATACGGATGGCCCACACTTATGCTTGGATTTCCTACTCATTGTCATTTAGGAAAACCATTTTAAGAGCGTAGTAGCCTATAGCTTAATGCTTTGACTGGGTATGTGTTGAAACAGGACCTCTTCGCCAGTTTTGTTGTACCACCCCAAGCTACCACATTTCTCTTTAGTGTCCCTCCACAAAGATAAGTGGGTGGTATTCAACAGGTACAGTAGATTTACTAGTGCCTGTTTTATAACCTTTGTTTATTGCAACCTGTTTCACATTTCTAAGAGTGATTATTGTCCATCTGTAAGACGATACTTACATATGATTACACTTTTTATGACCTACATGATTCTGATGATAAAGTACGAAGAAGAATCCGAAGAATCCAAAGAGATAGGATGTCAATACTTACTTTAATGTTTGCTGCAGGTCTGCTGCTAAATACTGATGACAAAACAGGGATGGAAAGAACTTTCCTCTGTTTGTTTTCTTTGCTAGTTGGCTTCATGTCTAAGACCTTTCCACCTCTTTTCTCAATCTGTTTGATGGGTTCTTGGGGCTGAACTTAGGTCCTGAGTATAGCCTAGTCCTTGTGTTTAGATGGAAGTATCTTTATTCCTAGTGTTGCATGAAAGTAATCACTAGGCCTTGCTATCGCACCCCCCCCCCCAAAAAAAAAAATGTTATCTTTCTGATAAATTATGCTTTGCTTGTAAACTATTTGTTTTAGGTCTTTGTTTGATTCTCACTGCAGTATAATTGAGCTGTTTTCTTTCATTTCAATTACTCATAAACGCACCTCAGACATGTCCTACTCTGTTGATGATGCGGCAGCAAGAGACTGAGATAACTCCCGAGACAATTATAACCTTTTTACATCACTCAAGTTTGTTCAAAGAAAGGGCAACTCTCAGTTGACACTGAGAGACACGTCTGAAGTCTTTGAACGAAAGTAATTACCCTCCCGCCCCCTCTCCCTCTCTCCTTCCCTCTCTCCCTCCCTCCTTTGCGCAGTTCTCACTTGCGTGCAAGACATCAAGACCCACACTATTTACATTAACCAGAAGGAATGCTTTAATTAGCCATGACATACTCTTATCACGAAGGAGATGCTGTTGCTTTGCCAAGCAGAGCTGAAGGGACATATTGATATCCTTTAATATACACTACCGTTCAAAAGTTTGGGGTCACTTAGACATGTCCTTGTTTTTGAAAGAAAAGCCCATTTTTTGTCCATTAAAATAACATCAAATTGATCAGAAATACAGTGTAGACATTGTTAATGTTATAAATGACTATTGTAGCTGGAAACAGCAGATTTTTTATGGAATATCTACATAGGCGTACAGAGGCCCATTATCAGCAACCATCACTCCTGTGTTCCATTGGCACGTTGTGTTAGCTAATCCAAGTTCATCATTTTAAAAGGCTAATTGATCATTAGAAAATGATTTTGCAATTATGTTAGCACAGCTGAAAACTGTTGTCCTGTTTAAAGAAGCAATAAAACTGGCCTTCTTTAGACTAGTTGAGTATCTGGAGCGTCAACATTTGTGTGTTCGATTACAAGATCAAAATGGCCAGGAACAAAGACCTTTCTTCTGAAACTCGTCAGTTCTGAGAAATGAAGGCTATTCCATTTGAGAAATTGCCAAGAAACTGAAGATCTCGTACCACGCCATGTACTACACCCTTCACAGAACAGCGCAAACTGGGTCTAACCAGAATAGAAAGAGGAGTGGGAGGCCCCGGTGCACAACTGAGCAAGAGGACAAGTACATTAGAGGGTCTAGTTTGAGAAACAGATGCCTCACAAGTCCTCAACGGGCAGCGTCATTAAATAGTACCCCCAAAACACCAGTCTCAACGTCAACAGTGAAGAGGTGACTCCGGGATGTGGTAATCTGACCACACTAAAAGCTCTGTACAGGCCCTTATCATGGCTTATCAAGTAAATGTTGTTCTTTAAACTGAATTTGTCAGTGAAAGTGTGTTGGAGATAAGTTCGCTGGAATGTTAATCATAAGTGATTAAATCTGCACTCACCACAATGTTTGAAACTCTTAGAGGAGCGAAACACATTAAGCGAGACTGCCAGATTGTCACGTCCTGACCATAGAAAGCTGTTATTTTCTATGGTAGAGTAGGTCAGGGCGTGACAGGATTTTTTCTATGTTTTCTATTTCTATGTTGTCAGGTTCTAGTTTTGTATTTCTATGTTGGGGTTTTGTTTGGGATGATCTCCAATTAGAGGCAGCTGGTCCTCGTTGTCTCTAATTGGAGATCATACTTAAGTAGGGTTTTTTTCCACCTGGGTTTGTGGGAGATTATCTTTGAGTCAGTGTATGTTTCACCTCTGCGTCACGGTTTGTTGTTTTTGTCATTCAGTTTATTTATATGTATTGCATAGTTTCACAGTGTAAATAAAATGTGGAATGACACACACGCTGCACTTTGGTCTCCTTCTCCTTACGACAACCGTGACAGAATCTCCCACCAATCCAGGTGGGAAAAAAACCCTACTTAAGTATGATCTCCAATTAGAGACAACGAGGACCAGCTGCCTCTAATTGGAGATCATCCCAAACAAAACCCCAACATAGAAATACAAAACTAGAACCTGACAACATAGAAATAGAAAACATGGGAAAAAAACTGTCACGCCCTGACCTACTCTACCATAGAAAATAACAGCTTTCTATGGTCAGGACGTGACACAGATAGTTATGTCTACGGGTTTTAGTTTTTTGGGTTACTTTGACTCACCCATCAAGGATAGGTTAAGATGGGCCACATTCAGATTTCTAAATTCAACGGAGGGCCACACAGATTTTTCTTATCTATTTGTTCTTCAAAATCAGTTTGCAGCCTGAAAAAAGGGCAATTATTTCATTATAGCTTGATTATGATTTCGGCATACTTTTTTATCATGTTTAAGAAGTTCAAGTGTAGCCTGGAGTCCTTTTTTCATGTAAAAAAATATTTTGTGTATCTTGTGGAAAAGAGAACTATGTACATTCCTTCCTCCATGTGCATTTATTGACAAACATGATATGTAGAAGCTGGCAATGTGTAGCAGCTGGCAATATGATTAGCTTATAGGAACACAGAAAATTATTTGAAGTTGCAGAGCCATTTTGGACTGCCCAGTACATGCATCTCCCCTCACCATGCTCTCTCGATCTCTCTCTCTGTCTCTCTCTCTCTCTCTCTCTCTCTTTCTCTCGCTCTCTGCACAGAGCGCCCCCTAGGCTCAGAGTCTCTTCCCTGGCTGTTTTTCTGTAAATGACTAGGGTCAAAGGTCAGTGTGTGGGCTAGATGGCAGTGCTGTTGCTTTAACCCCCTCCATCAGCAGGCCTTTTTCGAGGGGAATTTCTGCTGCAGCTGCAGGCTCTATCATGACCCATGAACCTATAGCCTTCATACCAGCATTCTTCACAGAGCAGCAACATAGCAACCTTACATGCCTTGTACATACCAACTACTTTCTCGAAGAACGGTCAGTGAAGATCGCATTTAAGATTCTCCGCATTTAAGCTAAAAAAGTGGTTGTTTGTCTTTTTCAGACCAGGCATAACGGCTATACGGTATTGTGAGTCACTCTCGTTCTTTTCATTGCTGACCATGCAGACAGAGAGGACGACTCAGTGCTGACCAGTCCAGACACAGACCGTTTCAAGTGCTCAGATGAGAGACAAAGGCATGTTTTTTTTTATGAGAACTGCTGTTAAACTCAAGGATGTTCCGTTCTTGACTCCCACATGCACGAGAATGTCAGATTCCAACAGATCTCTGGGTAGGGGCTAGAGAGGAGAAGACAAGACAAATACAGATAAAGGTCGTACGCCACTCTTTTCTCATGCCATTCTCTGGACTATTTATGGGAGTATCGCAACTCATTGAACTGTTACACTTTCTACATGTTTGACAAGACTGGAAGACCTCACACATTGGAGGCAGAGTACTTCACGAGGACACCTGTGTCAGCTCCAGGTCGTTAACTTTACAGGATGTCAGGACGCAGCGTAAGATTCCTCAAAACAGAGAGCGCATAATGTTTTTATTAAGCCAGGTCCATTCTCCTATTCTCATTCAACATTTAATTTTTCACAACTTCTTATGACATATGAGAGCAGTTTATTCAGCATGTGAGTTATCCCTTGACTATATAATCTCTGTTTTTCATCAATAAGGCAATCTTTCAAAGGAAACATTCTTTTACGAAAATATTTGTTTCCTAAAGAGCTTTGATGGCTATGGAGGCTAACCCATCTTAAAGTATACATGTCCTGCATACCAGCATTTACCAGTGCTCTATCCACAAAATGTGATAGCATAACATCCCACATCCAGGTCAAACACCCTGATTTTCGGCAATAGATGTTTTCAGAGAATGGTCTTCTCTTGGACGGGCTTCTGTTTTTCTGTTCCTCTTATCAAACTTCTTTCTTCAGTTAGTAGGAGAAGAGCTGTAACTAAATGTTAGTTACAGTAATACTGTAATTGAATGTTCCTCTTCCCTAACCTCTGTTTTTAGACTGTGAAGGGTCTTACTTAACTTCACTTTAAAACGTTGCAGGAACGTTCATACTGTACTCATTCATTTTAGGAAGATATATTGGAACCAGTTGATTGATTTGAAACAGACACCTAGGGCATTGTTAAAACAACATGGAAAAGGTTTATTTTTCGAGAGCTGACATATATGTCACGTAGTGGATGGTTCTTAAATACCCCATCATATCTTCATTTGCACTACCACTGAAAAACGTGAGGGAAATTGCCAGTTCACAACACACAACAGTTTATTAGTGGTGTACTCTATGCATTGTAGATGACCATGAAGAGTTACTCCCTTGCAGTTGTCAAATAGCATCTTTATTTTTATCTTTATTTCTCCACATATTATGTGCAGCCTGCTATTAAACTCAATTAGGCCTACAACTAACAATTCCAAGACTTACAGTATCTACATTCAAAAGCAAACGTCAGCGCTTTTTTTTTTACAACAGTCTAAAAACAGACATTTTACAACGTTTGCTGCTGCAGACTGTTAAATTAGTGGTTATTTAATCCAAATTAGACTAAAAGATTCAGCTTAATCTTGCTCAGAGCAAAAATCTGGTTGTTAAATGAAAATGACCAAACGGAATTGTTTACGCCGCAATAATCTCGCGCAGGCATCTTGATTGTGTGTTGGCAAAACATCAGCAGCGGCACAGCGACCGCTGGCCTACACGGCAATTACACTGTGCTCTTATCTGAATGAATAGCAGGCCTGTTGTCAGCCCGGGCCTGACGGCAGGCAACCATGCACTCTCTCTGGGCTCTCTCTCTCTCAGGTCATGAATGCACACTTATTGCAGACCCCTCGCCTTGCACTCTGTCATTCCTGTCACCAGCCACTCATGACCTCTCTCATACTTATGTGGACTTTCACTCGCCAAAGCAATTTGGGGATTTACAGTGCGGTGGAGAAGACTATAGGATAACAGTTGGAGAAGTTTATTATCCTTTTATTCATTGCATATCTTTTTATATAACTAGTGTCTCTGACGAAATTAGGATAAACCATCAGAAAAACTAAACGTATACAACTATCTTCAGTAAGAAGGAACGGCTGAGCAAAGAAAAGTGTGTCAAAAGGTTCGCTCAGAATGACCCCAACACAACCGTAACATCTTCCAGATCAACCTCTCCCAGTACGTAATTGTTCTTTTGACCTTTTGAGTCTTAATGCCATTTGTGGTAACCGTTCCATAAGTTTGATTAAACACAGCTTATCCTAACATCCACAGCAGATGGGCCGGGATCATATGCTTCAGTACCACAGCACCCTAATTTAATCAACAGCACCTGATAGTTTGCAGGAGATTCTTGGCAGACCAGTCCTTCATACAGCTCTGCACCGCTGTATTGCAGATATTTTCCTCTGGTTAGAAAATGACCGGGTTCCGTGCAGCCAAGCTCACGTGCAACCCTCTTGTTGGCTGTTCGTTCAACCCTAACGGTGAGCTCTTATTTAGAACTTTGGGTGTCAGTAAATATAATAATTCTGAGGATTGACGGATCAAGGCCCATCTGATCTGTACACCCAAGGATATGACAGGCTCTCACCTGTTCTGTAATTAGGAAGTTGTAGATGGGAGAAACTAAAGACAAAGTCTTCTTGCGTACGGCAGCAGTCTAAAGATAAGAGGAGTCCTAGCAGGTATTACATTATAACAGCTTTGACCTGACATAATGGGGAAAGATAAATTATACCTTCATCGGCTGTGTTTAAAGTGGGATAGTCTTTCATCATGCACTGGGATCTGGCAGGAAAGGTCTTCCCTGGGGTTTAATTCTCCCCCAATGAGTCCAAACATGTTTGTTTATTTTTATAATTCAAAATACTTTTTTGTCTCTCTTCTCTCCCTTCGACTCCTTGAATGTCCATGGAATTGTGCTTAGAGCTGAGTGCGTATCCCTTGGAACGAGAGGAGTTAGATCCTCTCTCGCTCTTTCCTCTTCTTCATTCTGTCTTTACTTTGAGCTGTTCCCCCTGGACGTGCTGCCGCTGGAAGGATCCCATCTGGACGCCACTTGTCTGGGCTATTGGGTAAACAACAGACAGGCAGGGGAGGAAAAATGTGGCAGTTGAGCATCCCAAGAGTTGAACCATTGGATTTCTCTGTGAACAATCTCTAGACAATGGAATTTCCATGCATTTCCATAGTCAACGTTTGGCAAAGTTAACGGCGCAGGGCATACATCAAGGCTATTATGGTTTCTGATGACCTTATTACCTTCATAATAGCTAATGAATGGCCTTGTCTGTGTCATTATCTTCTGTCATCACTGTGCCATGTAGAGGCAGATAATAAGTCAAAGTCTATTCCTCTTCTAGTAGTTTCATTTCCAAGGGGACTTTTAGAGTTTAATGCTAAAGTTATGTTGAAGGAGCACTGTGTTCTTGCTAAATAAAGTAAACTAAGGACTTTTACAACATTGCCATTTAGCTTTCATTTACCATTCTACCAATGGCCTTCATTGCCCTGAACACATCTTAATGAGGTCAGAAAGGTCATTTCATCATCAGATCTGAGATGATGATCTAGACATTGGTTTTCTCCTTGATATACAAGTCAAACTGTATTCTAATTATCACAGTTTGACTACACGCACTTCTCCACTCTTTTCCATATATTTTGAATGCTTCTTTTGCCTTGTTGCTGTTCCCTTCTCCACCATGCGAGCATGTGCTCCTGGAGGTGAGCTAGCTAAGAGTACAGCTCTACCATCAGAGCCACATGTGTAAGAGGATATCCCCCCACAGCCCGCAGTGCCACGGCAGATTCCAAGTAGCCCGAGCCAGGGACCTGGGAGACTGGAAAACAACTTAATCTGAGCCCCTACAGTCCTTATATAAATTAGACAGTCAGTCAGCCTCAGCCCCCCACTCCTCTCACATCTGTCTGGGATAGATATCAAGCTAGAGTACATAGCTCTCTCACCCACCACAGGCTGGAGCGGAAGATGGCTGACTGACTCATGGGGCCAGAGGTAAACAGTTCCTGGCCAATTTATTGTTTTGGGAGACATTTTGGAAAATAACATAAAAGTTAAAGCGTTCATGCTGTAGGAAGGTTGCATCATGTGTTACGTGGTCATGTTCTCCCAATGTTTTCTAGAGAGTGGGAGAATGTTGGCTATATATTATAACTACAACTGCAAAAATGTATATGCACACTTTTTATTTCAAGACTATCATTAGCTTTTAACAGAGGAATAGGTTAAAGGGGGCTTGGTGAACAATCTGGGCCCCAAGTGACATTTTCAATCCCTAATGTAAATACTTGCTCAATGACTCTTGTCATGTCAGCCTGCTCCACATATGCTGTACTCCTCTGCAAAAATGCCAATACTTAAAAAGAGGTTGAAATATACTGAGTGCCTGAATTACGATCATTGTCCACTGTTTGAATTTCAGAGATTGTTTATTATATGCTTAATAACTACTTGAAAACTATGTTGTAATAACTAATTTACTAAATTGTTATATGATATCCTGCTTTTAAACCCAACTGTGTCTACCTTTGATAGTTATCAGTGTTAAAAATGGTTGGTATTCAACAGAGTAGAACTATAGGTCAAACCTCAGCTAAACACAAACACCTGACAAGTAGGCACAATTGTCCTTAATTAAACAAGAAGAAATGCTACAAAAAAAAATTCTAACATGGTTTACATGTACCTTTGAGTAATAAAATTATTAAAAAGTAGTTTAAAGAGAGGTATTATTATTAGTTGAAAAATTAGTAGGAGTTGCATATATCACAATTGTACATATGGTGTGTACATATGGTGTGAAATTCTCTTGTAGAAGACACAGCTACACATTCATCCATCTGCAGTGGAATGGCAGTGACCAACTCAAATCAAATCAAATCAAATGCATTTATATAGCCCTTCTTACATCAGCTGATATCTCAAAGTGCTGTACAGAAACCCAGCCTAAAACCCCAAACAGCAAGTAATGCAGGTGTAGAAGCACGGTGGCTAGGAAAAACTCCCTAGAAAGGCCAAAACCTAGGAAGAAACCTAGAGAGGAACCAGGCTATGAGGGGTGGCCAGTCCTCTTCTGGCTGTGCCGGGTGGAGATTATAACAGAACATGGCCAAGATGTTCAAATGTTCATAAATGACCAGCATGGTGAAATAATAATCACAGTAGGTGTTGTCGAGGGTGCAACAAGTCAGCACCTCAAGAGTAAATGTCAGTTGGCTTTTCATAGCCGATCATTGAGAGTATCTCTAATGCTCCTGCTGTCTCTAGAGAGTTGAAAACAGCAAGCCTGGGACAGGTAGCATGTCCGGTGAACAGGTCAGGGTTACATAGCCGCAGGCAGAACAGTTGAAACTGGAGCAGCAGCACGGCCAGGTGGACTGGGGACAGCAAGGAGTCATCAAGCCAGGTAGTCCTGAGGCATGGTCCTAGGGTTCAGGTCCTCCGAGAGAGAGAAAGAAAGAAAGAAAGAAAGAAAGAAAGAGAGAAAGAAAAAAAAGAAAGAAAGTGAGAAAGAGAGAATTAGAGAGAGCATACTTAAATTCACAGAGGACACCGGATAAGACAGGAGAAATACTCCAGATATAACAGACTAACCCTAGCCCCCTGACACATAAACTACTGCAGCATAAATACTGGAGGCTGAGACAGGAGGGGTCAGGAGACACTGTGGCCCCATCCGATGATACCCCAGGGCCAAACAGGGCCAAACAGGCAGGATATAACCCCACCCACTTTGCAAAAGCACAGCCCCCACACCACTAGAGGGATAACTTCAACCACAAAGCCCACAAAGATCTCCGCCACGGCACATTTACATTTTACATTTAACACAACCCAAGGGGGGGAAGACCACGTCAGTGACTCAACCAACTCAAGTGACGCACCCCTCCTAGGAACGGCATGGAAGAACACCAGTAAGCCAGTGACTCAGCCCCTGTAATAGGGTTAGAGGCAGAGAATCCCAGTGGAGAGAGGGGAACCGGCCAGGCAGAGACAGCAAGGGCGGTTTGTTGCTCCAGAGCCTTTCCGTTCATCTTCACACTCCTGGGCCAGACTACACTCAATCATAGGACCTACTGAAGAGATGAGTCTTCAGTAAAGACTTAAAGGTTGAGACCGAGTCTGCGTCTCTCACATGGGTAGGCAGACCATTCCATAAAAATGGAGCTCAATAGGAGAAAGCCCTACCTCCAGCCGTTTGCTTAGAAATTCTAGGGACAATTACGAGGCCTGCGTCTTGTGACCGTAGCGTACGGGTAGGTATGTACGGCAGGACCAAATCGGAAAGATAGGTAGGAGCAAGCCCATGTAATGCTTTGTAGGTTAGCAGTAAAACCTTGAAATCAGCCCTTGCCTTAACAGGAAGCCAGTGTAGGGAGGCTAGCACTGGAGTAATATGATCACATTTTTTGGTTCTAGTCAGGATTCTAGCAGCCGTATTTAGCACTAACTGAAGTTTATTTAGTGCTTTATCCGGGTAGCCTGAAAGTAGAGCATTGCAGTAGTCCAACCCAGAAGTAACAAAAGCATTGATTAATTTTTCTGCATAATTTTTGTGCAGAAAGTTTCTGATTTTTGCAATGTTACGTCGATGGAAAAAAGCTGTCCTTGAAACAGTCTTGATATGTTCTTCAAAAGAGAGATCAGGGTCCAGAGTAACGCCGAGGTCCTTCACAGTTTTATTTGAGACGACTGTACAACCATCAATATTAATTGTCAGATTCAATAGAAGATCTCTTTTCAAATAAAAATCTAAACCTTGAGTCATGTTAACGTGGCACCTTGATAAAGAGCTTAGTGTCTACAAGCCCTCATTACATAAAGATGAGATCCTTAAGTGTGTGTGTGTGTGTGTGTGTGTGTGTATGTGTGTGTGTGTGTGTGTGTGTGTGTGTGTGTGTGTGTGTGTGTGTGTCGGTGTGTGTGCGTGCATTCCATTCGGTAAGTATTCAGACCCCTTGACTCTTTCCACATTTTGTTGCGTTACAGCCTTATTTTAAAATGTTTTAAATAATTTTTTCCCTCGTCAATCTACACACAATACCCCATAATGACAAAGCAAAAACAGGTTTTTATTTTTTTGGGAATCACATTTATTAAAAATAGGTATTTCTGTTTTTTTTTCTGAAAAACCTGTTTTCGCTTTGTCATTATTGGGTATTGTGTGTAGATTGATGAGGAAAAAAAACGATTTAATCAATTTTAGAAGGCTGTAACGTAACAAAATGTGGAAAAAGCCAAGGCGTCTGAATACCTTCGAATGCACTGTATACGTGTATGTCAGGGTGTGTACGCTTGCGTGCATGGAGTGCATGTGTGTGTATGTTCATGCATGTGTGTGTATGTAGGGCAGAGAATGTAGGGTACAAACACTCCCCCTGAGGCAGTAAAGATAGAGCCAATAATAGTACACAAACAGTCTTGGCGCTAGTTACTGCTTGTTCTGCCCACTGTCATGTGCTTATAATCTTGAACTCCCAGATACTACACAACACCTGTAGACCTCTGCCCTGTTTAGACTGAGAGATACAATATGCATGTACATTTAGAGTAGAGTAGAGAGAAGAGTAGAGCAGAGTAGAGTAGAGTAGAGAGAGTTGGGTGTGATAATTCCTTCTCTGAACTGGTGTGGTTAAAGTGTGATGTCTAGGATTGGAAACCTCTGTAGCTGTGTTGTGACAATAACAAAATGCAAAACATTGATGAGTTCTCAGGCCAGGTAGACAACCATAGTGTCAATTTTACAGGTCCTGCCTCAGGAATGCATACACCTTTCCTCCGTCTTTGTCTCTTGGCCAACCAATTCTACACAAACCTCGACCTCGACAATGTCAGAAGCATTGGAGGAATGAGACATCTGCTTACGTGAAACTGTGCAATGTGCCACAAGAGACACAGCTTGGCGGATTTGCTTCCATTTGTCGGATTAATTATAAACAAACTGTAGCTCTTAGTTGTAAGAACAACATGCAGATTAAACATGATGATAACAGCTTTATTTCAACGTAGGATGCTGAGATCAACTGAGACATAATAGCTAGTGATTTTGCAACCCAATATTTGAAAAGCTGTTGTTTTGGTTCTCCCCAGTTATGCAGAGGAGGGAGGTTGAATGACCCGAGTGTGTTCCCGTCACAGTGGGTCCATGACGCCCACTCTTTGTCTGACCACAGACTAATAATTCAACACTTTTATGGGTCTGTATGTGTTTTTATTGGTGAAAGAGATCCTTTGACGTAGAGAGGAAATTATACAAAAGGCAAGGTGAATGTTCATTCATAGACAGACAGGCCTTTGTGCTCTTTTGATAGCCGGATCACTAAATGCTTAGTTAATTATGAACACCTTTTGTACACGGTCGTGACTAACCTGTGTACTGTGCACTGGCAAGTCAAACAGTCCTACATGAGCTGTGCTCTTTGGACTGAAATGTTTGGATATACAATACGGAAATTGTTAAGTAAATGGGAACAAGCAAACAAACAAAGTCTGATGCTGAAAATACAGTATAAAGTTGTATCTCACAAGCTTCTTTCAGGGAAAGTGAAGGGTTATAATTCTGGCATGACCTTTGTTAACTCTTTGATTTAAACAGTTGTTGGCCTATAGATTTGTATCATTGATTCATAATGGGCTATATTGGTATTATCAACACTTTATCAAAACTTTTGTCTGATGTGACTTGGAATGAGTGTCATTTTGCTGTATCTGCAGAGTCACAGGTGTTACACTCTTAAGCAAGTAAGAACATTAAAGCTGCAATATGTAACTTTTTGGAGACCTGACCAAATGCACATAAACATATAAATTATAGATCTGTATTATCACTAAAAGCAAGTCTAATGTGTTCTATGTGCGCTATTTCTATGCTTCCGGTTCTTAAGTTTTGTTTTTGCATCTTTTACTTTCAGTTTTATACACCAGCTTCAAACAGCTGAAAATACTATATTTTTGGTTATTGAAAATATATTTCACAGAGGTTTAGATGGTAAAATGATTCTCTACATTCTCTATGCTTGTTTTGTCACATAAACTGAAATTAGGCAAACTATTAGAACTTTTGCAACCAGGAAATGGCAGAGCGATTTCTGCATAGTGCACCTTTAACCATAGTCGCCAAATGTGATTATCCCATGCTAAACACATATAGATATTAGATTCAAGGCAATTCGATTTTATGACAAATCAGCATGTTCAACAAGGCTCTGCACTAAACCCATACATGTTTGAGGATTGCACACACCACAAAAGATCTGTTTGCATGACCTCCTTGGCTCCTCCAATTCATCATGAGTGCGGCCCAATGTGCCTACCCAGCTGACACTGTTTGTTCAGGTTTAGAGCCCTGGCTATTTGTTTTCCCCTTCAATGGAGTGCACGACCACTTGGTTGCAGCAGTGAGTAAGTGCTTCTCCACAGGGGTCACCAACCTGGGGGCCACCCAGCAGATAGTGCCGTCACCTGGAAATATGAGATCTGATGATGAGGTCTGGCTGTGGAACATCACTGCCTTCAGAGGTAATCTACCATTTAATGTGACACTTTGATCGAGCCACAAATCTCCAGATGTTGCTCTCTGTGTGTGGCACTTCCTTCACACACCTATGTATTGTCAAAGTTCCCCCTTAAGGACATCATAAAAGTATAATATCAAGAGTGAGTAGGTAAGAGGAGTGACTTTTTCCAACAAGGAAATCAGTGAAAACCACATGTGGCTTGGCACAACTAGTAATTATCTGAAGCTCACAAGCTATGATTCAATGGTCTCATAAATAATGTATGACATTGGGTTACAGAGCTCATAAGCGCAAATAAAAACAATGCCTCTGTTGTTTTAAATTGTTTTAAATCATAAGATGTTTTTAGCCACAGCTTTTATACAACTCCATATCTCAATTCAGAAAAGAAGAGGGACTATTTTGATTAGGTGAATTAGAATCCATAATCATATTCACACAATAATTTTCACACAAACTATTATAACAACTGCAGTAGGCCTATCTTCTTGTGCAGTAGTGGCAACAATGCTTCACAATAACAAAATATGATATTAGAAATATTCAGTTTACCTTATCTTGTGGCCTAAATCTATTGTGCAAGCTTGGATTTTCTTGTTGGATCACAACCAAATCATTACATGCCCTTGTGCTACATTTCGAGGGTGGTGTGCCTTTAAGAGTTTACAACGCTCATTGAATTTACAGCGCCGTCGCTGAAAGTTTCGAGGCCATGCAAGTAGCCTACTCTGCAGTAGTTTGGATACCGAAGGGAGTGACGGGACTGAATGAGAAAAAGACAAGAAAAAAAATACGAGGATAAAAACAGAAAGCAGAATACGAAGTAACGTGCTGTGTTACGATCAAGAGAGAGTGTGTGGTACTACATCGCGTATGATTCTGATATGCATGGAAGTCGCGCTGGGTAAAGTTTTGTAATGGTTACAAAGTAGCTGTGAAATGAAAAACCGAGATTGAGGTTTTAATCGAGGTGGGTTTACCTATGCGTTGGAGTCGCGTTAATGTTCGTACAAAATACATCACTCACGTCATGAATTCGAGTTTAAAGGTATGGAAGACGAACAATTGCTTGGATTTAATTATTTATTTTTTTACAAAGAATAAATAGCAAAACGGCTATCTGAAACGGAAATGCAACTAAATAATTAGCTAGTAATATTGAATAGAGACCGTTGGATTTCACCTGGACTTTAGTATTTTTCCTCTGTCAAGTTCAGTTCTGCGTCTTCTGGAATGTTTGGGAGTTGTGTTCTACCGGTTTCAGCTCGGATAAATTCATTTCTCTGGGCACTAATATTTTTAACAACGTTTGGACTTTGTTCAGAGCTGAAGGTTCGAGTTCGTTTAGCTGATGGACAAATCACAGAGGAAGTTCTAGAAGCAGACAGTGAAAAAGACTCCATCACACTTGAGTTCAAACAGGGAGATGGAACTCTCATAACATTTGTCGCTGACTTCAAACAGGTGAGTGAATTCAAATGTGTTTTCCCCTATGCCTTTACTGTTTTGTGTAGGGTTGGGTTATTGCCCAATGGCCAAATATGTTGCCAGGCTGATCAGGGGCAATGCAGAATGCAGACTTGCATCTCCATGCAACCAATTTAGAAAACAGTATACCTTAGCATAGACTAACAGTGTTAGTCTAGCCTGTGTCATTTCAGTGCTGATGAGTTGACTCCATGGCCATGGGCCCTCTCCTCATGCTGGTAAATTCCTCAGCATGCATGAGTGGATAATGTTAGGTGACAAAAACGGATTATTGAATTAGGCACTCACCTGTAATGATTGGTTTAGGAATGCTATTCCTACTCTTCTGCAATACAACTCATGCCTTTACGCTGAGCCTGCTCAGTCCTATCAACATAGATGGGCCTAATCTGAGAGCAAGGGCATCTATCTACTCCAGTGGGTCACAACCTTTTGTTGTACCAGGGACTGGAAAGCTATGGTCCTCCTTTCTTGCAGGACCAGTTACATTAAATGAAGTGGCTACATTAAACAAAATAACTGACTATGGCTAAACCAGTGTTGGCTAACTATAAGGGACCGGTGCTGGTACATGGGCCAGAGGTAGAGAACCACTGGTTCTGTGTGTAAAGTGAACCAGCAAATGACATGCAGCCTGTTCCCCGAGTGCCTCTGGTCCTGTGCGCTATACTCTCAGACACAGACCAAAGGCATGCGTCTGTGATTGTTGCAGTCCCACAGAAACTGACAGCCTGGCAAGAAGTGAAGGGGGAGATTTTCTAGGATTAAGTGGGCATGTCTGACCTTTTTGATCGGGGTATGGGTCACAAACCAAATAGCTCATGTTGATGAAAAGAGAGGCCGGCACGTTGCCAAATCGGTGATGACACATCTCTGAGCACATCACACCATAGTGGTGAAGCCTGGTTGACAGTACACACAGTATAGCTAAATTAGCTACAGGCACAGGGTTCTTTTTGATCAGCTCCACTCGGAGGCCTGTCTCTCCATTCCGTTTACATGTGGTTCTCATCTAACACTCTATCTCAAACATTTATGGAAAGTTGGATCAACTGACTTCAAGCTGCCATGCAGAATTTACTGCTCAGAGCCGCATGAGGAAAGGAAAACGCTTAAACAGGGGATATCAAACAATGGGTAGCAGTAAACGGACAGAGTAGATATATGAATGGCTCTGTTGCTGTATAGAATGTGTTCACGGGACCAGCCAGCTAGGTGTGCAGCTGCTGTTATTATCAGTCATAGCCTTGTGCCAAAATTCACATGAGTTGGCATGGGTTGTGGGAACAGGAGTACTGTAATCTATGGGATCAGTACAACTATGAGAATCGGAATGAGTCATTCCATGATAAGAAGAGGGGGGATGAACTGAACATTTACACTAACATGTACCTGTGGTGAAATGATATGGCTATCTAACAAACCACACCTCATTCTGCGGGAATGGATTATTCTTATTCTCCATTTGCATATAAACAGCGGGAATGTGTATACTGGGGATGAATTTACCTATGATCAAATTGAATACAACAGGTGCAGACCTTACTGTGAAATGCTTACTTACAAGCCCTTAACCAACAATGCATTTTTAAGCAAATAGTTTAGAAAATATTTACTAAATATAAACTAAAATAAAAACTAAAATGAAAAAATAACACAAAATAACAATAATGCAGCTATATACAGGGTGTACCACTACCGAGTCAATGTGTGGGGGTACAGGTTAGTCAAGGTAATTTGTAAATGTAGGTAGGGGTAAAGTGACTGCATAGATAAACACAGTAGCAGCAGTGTAAAAACAAAGGGGGAGGGTGTCAATGCAAATAGTCCGGGTGGCCATTAGATTTAATTGTTCAGCAGTCTTATGGCTTGGGGGTGGAAGCTGTTAAGGAGCCTTTTGGACCTAGACTTGGCACTCCGGTACTGCTTGCCGTGCGGTAGCAGAGAGAACAATCTATGACTTGGGTGACTGGAGTCTGGTTCTTCCTCTAGGCAGTGTCAGTGTATATAGGTTCAGGATGGCAGGAAGCTTGGCCCCAGTGATGTACTGGGCCATACGCACTACCCTCTGTAGCACCTTATGGTCGGATGCCGAGCAGTTGCCATACCCGGTGGTGATGCAACTGGTCAGGATGCTCTCGATGGTGCAGCTGTAGAACGTTTTGAGGATCTGGGGACCCATGCCAAATATTTTCAGTCCCCTGAGAGGGAACGGTGTTGTCGTGCCCTCTTCACAACTATCTTGGTGTGTTTGGACCATGATAGTTTATTGGTGATGTGGACACCAAGGAACTTGAAACACTCGACCCGCTCCACTATAGCCCTGTCGACGTGAATGGGTGCGTGTTGGGTCCTCTTTTTCCTGTAGGTCACGATCATCTCCTTTGTCTTGCTTACGTTGAGGGAGAGGTTGTTGACTTCCCTATAGGCTGTCTCATTGTTGTCGTTGATCAGGCCTACCACCGTTGCCGTTAGCTAACTTAATGATGGTTTTGGAGTTATGCTTAGCCACGCAGTCATGGGTGAACAGGGAGTACAGGAGGGGACTAAGCACACATTCCTGAGGGGCCCCTGTGTTGAGGATCAGCATGGCAGATGTGTTGTTGCCTACCCTTACCATCTGGGGGTGGCCTGTCAGGAAGTCCAGGATCCAGTTGCAGAGGGTGATTAGTCCCAGGGTCCTTAGCTTAGTGATGAGCTTTGTGGGCACTATGGTGTTGAATGCTGCACTGTAGTCAATGAACAGCATTCTCACATAGGTGTCCCTTTTGTCCAGGTGGGAAAGGGCAGTCTGTGTGGAGTGGGATTGAGATTACGTGATCTGTTGGGGCGGTATGCGAATTGGAGTGGGTCTAGGGATTCCTGGATGATGGTGTTGTGAGCCACGACCAGCCTTTCAAAGCACTTCATAGCTACCGACATGAGTGCTACGGGTCGGTAGTCATTTAGGCAGGTTACCTTCACTTTCTTGGGCACAGGGACAATAGTGGTCTGCTTGAAACATGTAGGTATTACAGACTCGGTCAGGGAGAGATTGAAAATGTCAGTGAAGACACTTGCCAGTTGGTCCGCGCATGCTCTGAGTACACGTCCTGGTAATCTGTCTGGCCTGCGGCCTTGTGAATGTTGACCTGTTTTAAAGGTCAGCTATGGAGAGCGTGATCACACAGTTGTACGGAACAGCCACTGTTCTCATGCATGCTTCAGTGTTACTTGCCTCGATGCGAGTATAAAAGGCATTTAGCCTGTCTGGAATGCTCGCGTCACTGGGCAGCTTGCGACCGGGTCTTCCTTTGTAGTCCATAATAGTTTGCAAACCCTGCTACATCCGACGAGCGTCAGAGCCGGTGTAGGAGGATTCAATCTTAGTCCTGTATTGACGCTTTGCCTTTTTGGTGGTTCGTCTGAGGGCATAGCAAGATTTCTTATAAGCTTCCAGAGTAGTGTCTTGCTCCCTGAAAGCGGCAGCTCTAGCCTTTAACTCAGTGTGGCTGTTGCCTGTAATCCATGGCTTCTGGTTGGGATATGTACATACGGTCACTGTGGGGACGTCATCGTCGATGCCCTTATTGATGAAGCCGGTGACTGAGGTAGTATAGTCCTCAATGCCATTGGATGAATCCCAGAACATATTCCAATCCGTGCAAGCAAAACAGTCCTGTAGCGTAGCGTCCATGTCATCTGGCCACTCCCGTATTGAGTGAGTCACTGGTACTTCCTGCTTTAGTTTTTGCTTGTAAGCAGGAAACATGAGGATAGAATTATGGTCAGATTTGCCGAATGGAGGGCGAGGGAGAGCTTTGTACGTTGCACATGTGACATGCTGTTAGAAATTAGAACTCGTTGCGTGCGGTCTTAGTGCCAGTGTCGGTTTGTGGTGGTAAATGGACAGCTACGAAAAATATAAATAGTGTGGTTTACAGCTTATGTAGTACTCTACGTCAGGTGAGCAATACCTCAAGACTACCTTTAATATTAGGCAATCTAGCACCAGCTGTTATTGACAAATAGACACACACAACCCCCTGTTCTGTCCTGCCGATACACGGAAATCCCAGCCAACTGTATATTATCCTTGTCATCGTTCAGCCACGACTCTGTGAAACATAAGTTATTACTGTTTTTAATGTCCCGTTGGTAGGATAGTCTCAAACGGAGCTCGTCCAGTGATTGCACGTTGGCCAATATAACGGATGGTAGAGGCCGGTAACCCACTCGCCAACTAATTCTCTCAAGGCACCCAGATCTGCACCCCCTGTATTTTCTTCATGCGAATGACAGGAATTTGGGCCTTGTCCGGGAGCAACATTATATCCTTCAGGTCAGACTCGAGGTGAGTAATCTCTGTTTTGATATCCAGAAGTTATTTTTGGTCATAAGAGACAGTTGCAGCAACATTATGTACAAAATAAGTTACAAACAATGTGAAAAACACACAGCACAATTGGTTAGGAGCCTGTAAATCAGCAGCCATCCCCTCCGGAGCCATTCTTCAAGCAAGCACTTGACCCCGAAATGTATCCGTTGATTCACAAAAATGCCATTTCACAAAAAAGGTGGATGCAATTTCCAAAGTTTATAGAAGAATCTCAAAAGACCACTGTCTTACATTAAACTCCCCTGTTCTGGCACAAGACGATCAGTTATTCATTCAGAATTACCCAGACATAGCAGATAAGATAACAGAACTAGAGCCATCATAACAGTGCTTTAATGAGAGCTTTGACCAAACTGATAAGGTCATGATTACATTAAAACAAGTAGGGCATCATATTCTAATTCTTGTATTTTTAAGTCTCTAGACTAAGACTACCTAATGTGAAAACAAGTGTAACGTTACCTTGAATGAAAAGGGAAACCTCCCTAGAGTTTCACTTCAGGGAACAACCTCACTCTCCCACCCCATGGCGCTGGTGGAATATAATAGAGTATCAGTCCTTCCTTTGGAAGACGATCAACTGGGAATGTCTCACATTTTTTGGGGGAAAATGTCTGGGATCGGTCACGATGATGCAGGCTGGGCTTGCACACTCTCATCAGGGAGAGAATGTTTGTGGTCTGTCACAACAGCTGGAATGTGAACCCCCAAACTAGCTTGCTTGTGTCTCAAATGGCAACTTATTCCTCATACACTGAGTATAACAAACATTAGGATAGGTCCTTCCTATAATTGAGTTGCACATCCCTCCCCCCACCCCTTCCCTCAGAACCGATTTAATTCATCGGGGCATGAACTCTACAAGGTGTCAAAAGCGTTCCACAGGGATGATGGTCCAAATTGACTCCAATGCTTCCCACAGTTGTGTCAAGTTGGCTGGATGTCCTTTGGGTGGTGGACCATTCTGTACACAAAGAAACTGTTGAGCGTGAAAAACCCAGCAGTGTTGCAGTTCCTGACACAAACGGTACGCATGACACCTACTACCGTACCCCGTTCAAATGCACTTAAATCTTTTGTCTTGCCCGTTCACCCTCTGAATGGCACAAATACACAATCCATGTCACAAGGCTTAGAAATCCTTCTTTGACCTGTCGCCTCCCCTTCATCTACACTGATTTAAAGTGGATTTAACAAGTGACATCAATAAGGGATCATAGCTTCACCTGGTCAGTCTGTCAAGGAAAGAGCACGTGTTCTTAATGTTTTGTATACTTGGAAAGAAACCAAGAGACGACAACATACTATATACACACTATAATACATAGTCATGTTCTTACAGTACGGTTAAATAAGAGATATTTAGAAATAGGAGCGGTGCTGTGATACATTGTTTTCTAAAGCTAAACTTTGCTTTTTGCCTGAGTTACCTCTGCTGACAGAATTCCACGATAACATGGCTCTACAGTGTATTCGGACCCCTTGACTTTTTCCAAATGTTACGTTACAGCATTATTCTAAAATTCATTAAATAGTTTTCCCTCATCAATCTACACACACTACCCCATAATGACAAAGCAAAAACAGGTTATTATACATATTTGCAAATGTGTTAAATAAAAAAACTGAAATTGTACATTTACATAAGTATTCAGACCCTTTACTCAGTACTTTGTTGAAACAGCGATTACAGCCTCAAGTCTTCTTGGGTATAACACTTCAAGCTTGGCACACCTGTATTTTGGGATTTTCTCCCATTCGTCTCTGCAGATCCTCTCAAGCTCTGTCAGGTTGGATGGGGAGCATTGCTGCACAGCTATTTTCAGGTCTCTCCAGAGATGTTTGATCGGGTTCAAGTCCAGGCCCAGGCTGGGCCACTCAAGGACATTCGGAGACTTGTCCCGAAGCCACTTCTGCATTGTCTTGTCTGTGTGCTTAGGGTTGTTGTACTGTTGGAAGATGAACATCCCCACAGCATGATGCTGCCACCACTGTGTTTTACCGTAGGAATGGTGACAGGTTTCTTCCAGACCTGAAGCTTGGCATTCTGGCCAAAGAGTTTAATCTTGGTTTCATCAGACCCGAGAATCTTGTTTCTCATGGTCTGAGTCTTTAGGTGCCTTTTGGCAAACTCCGAGCGGGCTGTCATGCCTTTTACTGAGGAGTGGCTCCGGTCTGGCCACTCTACAATAAAAGCCTGATGGTTGTCCTTCTGGAAGGGTCTCCAATCTCCACAGAACTCTAGAACTCTGTCAGTGACCATCAGGTTCGTGGTCACCTCCCTGACCAAGGCCCTTCTCCCTTGATTGCTCAATTTGGCTGCACGGTCAGCTCTTGGAAGAGTCTTGGTGGTTCCAAACTTCTTCCATTTTAAGAATGATGGAGGCCACTGTGTTCTTGAGGACCTTCAATGCTGCAGAAATGTTTTGGTACCCTTCCCCAGATCTGTGCCTCGACACAATTCTGTCTTGGAGCTCTATGGACAATTCCTTCAACCTTATGGCTTGTTTTTTTTCTTTCTCTGACATGCACTGTCAACTGTGAGACGTTATATAGAAAGTTGTGTGCCTTTTCCAAATCATATCCAATCAATTGAATTTACCACAGATGGACTCCAATCAAGTTGTAGGAACATCTCATGGATGATCAATGGAAACAGGATGCACCTGAGCTCAATTTCGAGTCTCATAGCAAATGGTCTGAATACTTATGTAAACAAGGTATTTCTGTTTAAAAAAACAAACATTTTAATACATTTACAAAAAATTCTAAGCCTTTTTTCACTTGTTATTATGGGGTATGTGTAAATTGCAGAGGAAGTGTGTTTATTTAATCAATTTTGTGGATAAGTCTGTAACGTAACAAAATGTGGAAAAAGTCAAGGGATCTGAATACTTTCCAAAGGCACTGTATGCATAACTGAGCGACACATTAAATCTGTTTTTGGTATGAGTACTGTGAAGAAAGCCATTGTGGCGTGTCATGTATGTTTGAAGTGTATGCAAATAGATTATACAAGTGGATAACACTCAAATGTTTCTTTAAAGATGAAGTTGTTAATTTCTCCTCAATGACTATCATGCATGTTGACGTTTAGGTCTAAGAGCATGCTTTGAACCCAATACAATGCTTTTGGTTTTAGATGTATTTAAGACCAGTTTGTTAATTATCCATTCTGACTCCTTGCTAAGCGTCTCGGCGATCTCACTAGCTGTAGGTGCTGATGGGTAGAGTGTAATCATCAGCATACACAATCATTTTAGCTTCTTGTAAGACAAGTGGCAAATCATTTGTAAAAATAGAGAAGCATAACGGCCCAAGGCAACTACAAATGTTGGCTAGATATGCAAGAGTGGGTGTATGTGTGAGAGCATGAGTAAGTGAGAGAGGGTGTGGGAGGGAGAGTGTAAAGTTATCTGAACAGTAGAGATGGTTACACTGGCTGTCCAAATACCCATGCTACATACTGTACTTAAAGATGCACTATGCACAAATCACTCTGCCATTTCCTGGTTGCTAAAATTCTAATAGTTCACTTAATTTAAGTTTTGTCACAATCAAGTATAGTGTAGAGAATCATTGTACCATCTAAACTGCCATGAAATATATTTTCAATAACCAAAAATATTGTAAACCGAAAGACACCAAAAATAAACTTAAGAACGGGACACAGAGAACACTTCTTAGACTTGCTTTCAATGAGTGACAGATCTATTACACACATTTCTATGCAAATTTGGTTGGGTCGCCCCAAAAGGTAACATACTGCAGCTTTAAACTGCATACTATTTACTAATCGTTGCGCACTATTTAGCATGTACCGTTTAGTAAAAAGTATTCCACGGCCGCAACGCAGTTTCAGCTCGCGATTAGCTGAGTATGTGGGGTGGGACTGAGTCTGGGTGGATTTTTCATTTTCAACAGACGTGCGTCTCATTAACCAATCTTATAATGGCTCATTTCCAATTTGATTAATTTCTCTAAACTCTGAAAAGAATAGGAATGGAGTTATAGGCCTATTCAGGCGGGTTATAGGCAGACTGTCCCATTTGACGAATACCGTAGTAGACCAAATAGCCCATCAATCTTATTTAAGGACTGAAGAAAGAAATCGATTTAATTTGGTTCCATTTCAACATATTTATTAGTGAAACCAAAGTGCTGGAGCATACAATGCCAGTCAAATTTTGGACACACCTAATCATTCCAGGGTTTTTATTTATTTTTACTGTTTTCTACATTGTAGAATAATAGTGAAGACATGAACTATGAAATAACACATATTGAATCATGTAGTAACCAATGTAGCATTTTCTCAACCAGCTTCATGAGGTAGTTACCTGGAATGCATTTCAATTAACAGGTTTGCCTTGTTCATTTCTGGAATTTCTTTCCTCCTTAATGCATTTGAGCCAATCGATTGTGTTGTGACAAGGTAGGGGTGGTACACAGAAGATAGCCCTATTTGGTAAAAGACCAAGTCCATATTATGGCAAGAACAGCTCAAATAAGCAAAGAGAAATGACAGTCCCATCATTACTTTAAGACATGAAGGTCAGTCAATGCGGAACATTAGGATATGTACGTTTCTTCAAGTGGAGTGGCAAAAACTATGATGGAAACTGGCTCTCATGAAGACCGCCACTGTAAGGGAAGACCCAGAGTTACTTCTGCTGCAGAGGATAAGTTCATCAGAGTTAACTGCACCTCAGATTCAAGTAATGGACACATCTCAGCATCAACTGTTCAGAGGAGACTGCGTGAATCAGGCTTTCATGGTCGAATTGCTGCAAAGAAACCACTACTAAAGGACACCAATAATAAGAAGATACTTGCTTGGTCCAAGAAAATACGAGCAATGAGCATTAGGCCGGTGAAAATCTGTCCTTTTTGGTCTGAGTCCAAATGTGAGATTTGTTTCCAACTGCCATGTCTTTGTGAGACACAGAGTAGGTGAATGGATGATCTCCACATGTGTAGTTCCCACCGTGAAGCATGGAGGAGGTGTGGGGGTGCTTTGCTGGTGACAGTTAGTGATTTATTTAGAATTGAAGGCACACTTAACCAGCATTGCATTTTCAACAGGACAATGACCAAACACACCTCCAGGCAGTGTAAGGGCTGTTTGGCCAAGAAGCAGAGTGATGGAGTGCCGCATCAGATGACCTGGCCTCCACAATCACCCGACCTCAACCCAATCGAGTTGATTTGGGATTAGTTGGACCACAAAGTGAAGGAAACGCAGAACACAAGCGCTCAGAAAATGTGGGAACTCCTTCAAGACTATTGGAAAAGCATTCCAGGTGAAGCAGGTTGCGAGAAAGCCAAGAGTGTGCAAAGCTGTCATCAAAGCAAAGGGTGGCTATTTTGAAGAATCTAAAATATATTTTGATTTGAATAGTTTTTTTTGGTTACTACATGGTTCCATGTTTGTTATTTCGTAGTTTTGATGTCTTCAGTATCATTCTACAATGTGGAAAATAGTAAAAATAAAGAAAAGAATGAGTAGGTGTGTCCAAACTTGACTGGTACTGTATGTAAATTAGATAAATTGGCCTAGTACATACACCAAAACTTCTCAAATCAAACGGCTATTGCACAGACAAATGTGGACAGTTGGGTGCATCTCAAACCTCAGGAGGCTGAAGAGATTTGGCCTGGCACCTAAAACCCTGACAAACTTTTACAGATGCACAATTGAGAGCATCCTGTCGGGCTGTATCACCACCTGGTACAGCAACCCCCTGCCCGCACCGCTTGGCTCTCCAGAGGGTGGTGCGGTCTACCCAACGCATCACCGGGAGCAAGCTACCTGCCTTCCAGGACACCTACAGCACCTGATGTCACAGGAAGGCCAAAAAGATGAGACAACAACCACCTGAGCCACTGCCTGCTGACCCCGCCATCATCCAGAAGGCGAGGTCAGTACAGGTGCATCAAAGCTGGGACCGGGAGACTGAAAGAAGCTGTTTATCTCAAGGCCATCAGACTGTTAAATAGCCATCACTAGCACATTAGAGGCTGCTGCCCTGTATACAGTTGAAGTCAGAAGTTTACATTCAGTCGAGGCCAAAAGTTTTGAGAATGACACAAATATTAATTTCCACAAAGTTTGCTGCTTCAGTGTCTTTAGATATTTTTGTCAGATGTTACTATGGAATACTGAAGTATAATTGCAAGCATTTCAAAGGTGTCAAAGGCTTTTATTGACAATTACATGAAGTTGATGCAAAGAGTCAATATTTGCAGTGTTGACCCTTCTTTTTCAAGACCTCTGCAATCTGCCCTGGCATGCTGTCAATTAACTTCTGGGCCACATCCTGACTGATGGCAGCCCATTCTTGCATAATCAATGCTTGGAGTTTGTCAGAATTTGTGGGATTTTGTTTGTCCACCCGCCTCTTGAGGATTGACCACAAGTTCTCAATGGGATTAAGGTCTGGGGAGTTTCCTGGCCATGGACCCAAAATATCTATGTTTTGTTCCCCGAGCCACTTAGTTATCACTTTTGCCTTATGGCAAGGTGCTCCATCATGCTGGAAAATGCATTGTTCATCAACAAACTGTTCCTGGCTGGTTGGGAGAAGTTGCTCTCGGAGGATGTGTTGGTACCATTCTTTATTCATGGCTGTTTTCTTAGGTAAAATTGTGAGTGAGCACACTCCCTTGGCTGAGAAGCAACCCCACCAATGAATGGTCTCAGGATGCTTTACTGTTGGCATGACGCAGGACTGATGGTAGCGCTCATCTTGTCTTCTCCGGACAAGCTTTTTTTCCGGATGCCCCAAACATTCGGAAAGGGGATTCATCAGAGAAAATGACTTTACCCCAGTCCTCAGCAGTCCAATCCCTGTACCTTTTGCAGAATATCAGTCTGTCCCTGATGTTTTTCCTGGAGAGAAGTGGCTTCTTTGCTGCCCTTCTTGACACCAGGCCATCCTCAAAGTCTTTGCCTCACTGTGCGTGCAGATGCACTCACCTGCCTGCTGCCATTCCTGAGCAAGCTCTGTACTGGTGGAGATGGTGCCCCGATCCCGCAGCTGAATCGACTTTAGGAGACGGTCCTGGCGCTTGCTGGACTTTCTTGGGCGCGCTGAAGCCTTCTTCACAACAATTGAACCGCTCTCCTTGAAGTTCTTGATGATCCGATAAATGGTTGATTTAGGTGCAATCTTACTGGCTGCAATATCCTTGTCTGTGAAGCCCTTTTTGTGCAAAGCAATGATGATGGCATGTGTTTCCTTGCAGGTAACCAATGGTTGACAGAGGATGAACAATGATTCCAATCACCACCCTCCTTTTGAAGCTTCCAGTCTGTTATTCGAACTCAATCAGCATGGCAGAGTGATCTCCAGCCTTGTCCTCGTCAACACTCACACCTGTGTTTTTTCACAATTCCTGACATTTAATCCTAGTAAAAATTCCCTGTCTTAGGTCAGTTAGGATCAGCACTTTATTTTAAGAATGTGAAATGTCAGAATAATAGTAGTGATTTATTTCAGCTTTTATTGCTTTCATCACATTCCCAGTGGGTCAGAAGTTTACATACACTCAATTAGTATTTGGTAGCATTGCCTTTAAATTGTTTAACTTGGGTCAAACGTTTCGGGTAGCCCAGAATAAGTTGGGTGAATTTTGGCCCGTTCCTCCTGACAGAGCTGGTGTAACTGAGTCAGGTTTGTAGGGCTCCTTGCTCACACACGCTTTTTCAGTTCTGCCCACAAGTTTTCTATAGGAATGAGGTTAGGCCTTTGTGATGGCCACTCCAATACCTTGATTTGTCCTTAAACCATTTTGCCACAACTTTGGAAGTTTGCTTGGGATCATAGTCCATTTGGAAGACCCATTTGCGACCAAGCTTTAACTTCCTGACTGATGTCTTGAGATGTTGCTTCAATATATCCAGCAAATTTTCCATCCTCATGATGACATCTTTTTTGTGAAGTGCACCAGTCTCTCCTGCAGCAAAGCACACCCAAAATGTGATGCTGCCACTCCCATGCTTCACGGTTGGGATGGTGTTCTTGCCTTGCAAGCATCCCCCTTTTTCCTCCAAACATAACAATGATCATTATGTCCAAACAGTTCTATTTTTATTTCATCAGACCAGAGGACATTTCTCCAAAAAGTGATCTTTGTCCCCATGTGCAGTTGCAAACTGTAATCTGGCATTTTAATGGCGGTTTTGGAGCAGTGGCTTCTTCCTTGCTGAGTGGCCTTTTAGGTTATGTCGATATAGGACTCATTTTACTGTGGATATAGATATTTTTATACCGGTTTCCTCCAGCATCTTTACAAGGTCCTTTGCTGCTGTTCTGGGATTGATTTGCACTTTTCGCACCAAAGTACGTTCATCTCTAGGTGACAGAACGCGTCTCCTTCCTGAGCTTTATGACCGCTGCATGGTCCCATGGTGTTTATGCTTTCTGAGGTCTTGGCTGATTTTTCTTTTGATTTTTCCCATTTAGATTGTGTATTGTTAGATATTACTGCACTGTTAACCACATGTATGTGACAAATTTGATTCGAAATTCAGAACCGCTGGACATCAACATAATAAACTAAAGCACTGTTCATTGGGAACGAGATCAGAATGATTGCTAAGGTTTGATCCATAAATGAAACCATGAAATGGGTAGCGTAGCCTACAACTAAAACAATCCACATGTTCAAATCAAAAGACCGGATTTTAACATGACATCAATAACGCAGAAATGATTTAGTATTTCGTGTTTAAATGCTCTGACGAAAACCAGGAGAACAAGAAACACTTTTTAGCGAGAACAGAAATCCACTTTGGGTAAAAAATATATATTTATACTTATTTTCAAAGATGTAGCCTACGATGCAATACTCAAGATCATTTTAAGGAGTGCAAAAACTACCTACATTTGAAGACCACCGCAGATGCTTCAGAGATCTTCCCAGTTAAGTAGCCTAGTTTTGTTGTTAGGCCTTAGTTCTCTTCAAATATCCAATCACTCACAGGCCACCTCTTCCAATGCATTGTGGAAAAGTGTGCGTCTAATTCTACTAAATCAAGAGCTGAAATGAGTGTAACATTCTGGCATTTAAACCATACTACATTTTTGAAATGTCCCATTCTATTAAATGTTCTATTTTTGCATACTGATAATGTGTCGTGTGATTGCGTTGTTTTCCACCATTTGTTGGTTTCGGTAGCACATCCCCATATCTAATTGATCAACTGTTGTCAAAGCCAAGATGAGTGACATCCGGGCATTTATAATGCACTTGATATTCTAAATGTCACATACTATTAAACTTAATAGCCTACAATTTAGGACTCACTATGGGTATTTGGATACAGACAGTGTTTTCATAACATTGTTGGACAAGTTTAAAAGCTCATTGTTTGTATCCATAGAGACAATTCTTTTTTTCCTATATTTACACTAATTTAGAATGCCTGAAGTTTTAACAGTACTTAGGTTGTGTGTGCTGTGCACAAGTGTTAAACTTCAAGAAAATCGATGAGGGAGTACTTAACCATACTTAAAGGCCTGCTTAAACATTGAGAGCATTAATGGCTAGCTGTATGTTAGTGACTTTTGTCATTTATGGTGAAAATACTATTAAAACATTCTGATGTAGATCATTTTGTTTTTCTGTACCTTACAATTTATTTACTTAACTAGGCAAGTCAGTTAAGAACAAATTCTTATTTACAATGACGTCCTACCAAAAGTCCTCCTGCGGGGACAGGGGCCTGGGATTAAAAATGCAATATAAATATAGGACGAAACACATCACAACAAGAGACAACACTACATAAAGAGAGACCTAAGATAACAACACAGCATGGCAGCAACACAACAACAGTGTGGTAGCAACACAATATGGTAGCAGCATAAAACATGGTACAAACATTGGGCACAGACAACAGCACAAAGGGCAAGAAGATAGAGACGACAATGCATCACGCAAAGCAGCCACAACTGTCAGTAAGAGTGTCCATGATTGAGTCTTTGAATTAAGAGATTGAGATAAAACTGTCCAGTTTGAGTGTTTGCTTGCAGCTCGTTCCAGTCACTAGCTGCGGCGAACTGAAAAGAGGAGCGACCCAGGGTGTGCGCTTTGGGGACCTTTAACAGAATGTGACTGGCAGAACGGGTGTTGTATGTGGAGGATGAGGGCTGCAGTAGATATCTCAGATATGGAGTGAGGCCTAAGAGTGAGGCCTAAGAGGGTTTTATAAATAAGCATCAACCAGTTGGTCTTGCGCCGGGTATACAGAGAATACCAGTTTACAGAGGAGTATAGATGGATAGATACAATCAAAGCAATGTATGCCTGTAACTCAATGCACTGCTTTTGAAATGGAAAAAATATTTTATTTAGGGCCAAATTGTGAGTAATCACGATTAAGTAATGCCATTAACTCGATTTTAATTATGTTTGACAACCCTAATAATTTAACATATTTATCTGACACACTTGGCTCATTCGGTTGTGTTTTCTACGTCACTATGAAATATTTTTGGGCATACTACAATTACATTTCATACAGGTATGGTCTAATAAGACCCCATTGAGTTGTTTGTAGGGCTGGAACGATATCACAATGTTTTGCATGGCAAAAATGAACGCGAAGCAGACAACTCTTTAGTCCTTTGAAAACCTGCTGTATGTAAAAGATTGTGTGCTATAGCTTGGGAAATAAATAATGGGACTCTGGATGACAACATAACGATGTTTATGCCCAACATTAGGGCTGTTTTCCGTTAAATCCGCTTCGTGTTTTGTTTACTTGCCACGATACTAATAAGTTTCTCAATATTGGTGTCGTCTGGCCTTAGGGTGGTCATATTGGAAAAAGACTTCTGTGAGGTTAATGCGTAAATTCTGTGATGGCCCTGTATCTATACATCTTTTTAAAACCCTGCTATAGCTGTGTGTGCGCAATTTGGTGCTTCTATCACCGAAGTTACAATCCAAAAACATAGATGCCCCATTACATGGAATTTCTGTATATGGCTAAGCTTCCAACATTCTAATGTCAATGGCACAATATGGGTGATTTGTAAACAATAGTTGTAGCTGGTGCTTTCAGAGGTTATATAATTTGAAAGGTAATTTCATGAACTTTCTGAACCACTTGTCAAAAATATTTTTTCAGTTTTTCCTTTTTAAAGCCATTTATACAGGTCAGTCTGATATGTACTCTAGAGGTCAAAGTTCTGTTGACCTGAACATTACAAAAATGTTTGCTGGATAGCTGTGATCTGCTTTCCAATGCCTTCAGAAAGTATTAATACCCCTTGACTTATTCTATATGTTGTGTTATAGCCTGAATTCAAAATGGCTTGAATACATGTGTTCCCTCACCCATCTACACACACAATGACAAAGTGAAAACATGTTTGTAGAATTTTTTGCAAATTTATTGAACATGAAATGCATACATTTCTCACTTATATAAGTATTCACACCCCTGAGTCAATACTTTTTAGAACTACCTTTTGGCAGCGATTTACAGCTGTGAGTCTTACCGGGTAAGTCTATAAGAGCTTTCCACACCTGGATTGTACAACATTTGCCCCTTTACTATTTTGAAAATTCTTCGAGCTCTGTCAAATTGGTTGTTGATCATTGCTAGACAACCGTTTTCAGGTCTTGCCATAGCTTTTCAAGTAGATTTAAGTCAAAACATTGACTTGGACAGTCAGGAACATTCACTGTCTTCTTGGTAAGCATCTCCAGTGTAGATTTGTCCTGCTGAAAGGTGAATTGGATTTGGCCCAAACATAACATTTGGCCCAAACATAACATTTTGCATTCAGGACAAAAAGTTAATTGCTTTGCCACATTTGTTGCAGTAGTATTTTAGTGCCTCGTTGCTAACAGGATGCATGTTTTGGAATATTTTTTTATGTACAGGCTTCCTTTTCGCTCTGTCAATTAGGTTAACATTGTTGTTACTCCACAATACTAATCTGTCCTCAGTTTTCTCCTATCACAGCCATTAAACTCAAACTGTTTTTTAAAGTCACCATTGGCCTCATGGTGAAATCCCTCTCTGATAATGGAGTTAGGAAGGACGCCTTTATCTTCGCAGTGACAGGATAAAAATAGCAGACATTGAATATCCCTTTGGTTGATACACCATCCAAAGTGTAATTAATAACTTCCCCATGCTCAAAGGGATATTCAATGTCTGCTATTTTTATTTTTACACATCTACCAATAGGTGCCCTTCTTTGTGAGGCATTGGAAAACCTCTCTGGTCTTTGTGGTTGTATCTGTTTGAAATGCACTGCTTGACTGAGGCACCTTACATATACTTTTATGTGTGGGGTCCAGGGATGAGGTAGTCATTCAAAAATCATGTTAAACACTATTGCACACAGAGTGAGTCCATGCAACTTATTAGGCGACTTGTTAAGCACATTTTTACTCCTGAACTTATTTAGGCATGCCATAACAAAGGGGTTGAATAATTACTGACTCAAGACATTTCAGCTTTTCATTTTTAAAAACATAATTCCACTTTGAATGTGTGTAGGCCAGTAACCAAAAATCTAAATGTAATCCATTTCAAATTCAGCCTGGAACGCAAGAAAATGTGGATAAGTCAAGGGGTGTGAATACTTCCTAAAGGGTATAAGTGAGCAATAACTTATTGTATACTGACATTGATTGTCATGAGGTAAAATCCCTAGGGGAAAATGAATGGAATAGAGGGTTGAAAGAGTAACACATAGAAAACTACCAATGCTGCACTGCCATCACACATTGTCCAACTCTAGGGACATGCTGTAGACCTTCAACAAATCACTGCGACAACATCGTACCAAGTGAGCCCAACAGACTCACATTTGGGGGTCTGTCTCATGGACTATATGTAGGAATTAGGGTACCATGTACACCAAATAACCAAAAGCATGTGAACAGCTGCTCGTCGAACATCTCATTACAAAATCATGGGCATTAAAATGAAGTTGGTCCCCCCTTAGCTGCTATAACAGCCTTCACATTTGTGGGAAGGCTTTCCACTAGATGTTGGCACATTGCAGCGGGGATTTGCTTCCATTCAGCCACGAGCGTTAGTGAGGTCCAGCACTGATGTTGGGCGATTAGGCCTGGCTCGCAGTCGACGTTCCAATACATCCCAATGGTGTTCAAGGGGATTGAGGTCAGGGCTCTGTGCAGGCCAGTCAAGTTCTCCCACACCGATTTCGACAAACCATTTCTGTATGGACTTTGCTTTGTGCATGGGGGCATTGTCGTGCTTAAACAGGAAAGCGCTTTCCCCAAAGTTGGAAGCACAGAATTGTCTAGAATGTCATTATATTCTGTAGCATTAAGATTTCCCTTCACTCTAACTAAGGGGCCTAGCCCGAACCATGAAAAACATCTCCAGACCATTATTCCTCCAAACTTTATAGTTGGCACTATAGTAGTTTTCTCCTGGTGTCCGCCAAAACCAGATTTGTCCGTCGGACTGCCAGATGGTGAAGCGTGATTCATTACTCCAGAGTCCAATGCTTTAATCCACACCAGCAGACGCTTGTCATTCTGCATGGTGATCTTAGCTTGTGTGTGGCTGCTCACCATGGAAAACCATTTCATGACGCTCCCAACGAACAGTTCTTGTGCTGACGTTGTTTAGAATTCAGTAGTGAGTGTTGCAACCAAGGACCAACTATTTTTATGCGCTTCAGCACTCGGCTGTCCCGTTCTGTGAGCTTGTGTAGCCTACGACGTCACGGCTAAACCGTTGTTGCTCTTAGGCATTTCCACTTCACAATAACAGCACTTACAGTTTAACTGGGCAGCACTAGCAGGGCTCTTTCAGTGTGTCTGGCATCACTCAGACATTCAGTGCATGTTCTGTTCTTAAACCAAGGGTTGAAACGTCATATAAACACACTTAAATACATACACTGTGGAGTGCTTTTTTTGCCGGTAAATATTGACTTAATATCCAGCATTTTCTCAGACATTGGATGTGTAGGTTCTACACGCTCTCTCTCGCTCTCTACCCTGATATCACCCCTACGTGTGACCAAAACTATAATTGCAGCTTATTTGTCTCACACACACTGGCTGAGATGAGCAACAGATGTTGGGAATCTACCTGACACACTATCACTCTAAATTTACTGGGCCTCACTACCAACAATGCCACGGTTGTGTGAACGAGCACATTAGCCCTCTCTTAAATCTGCCTTTTATCTGTGTTATAAATGTATTGTGTTTCACAACTCACTTAGCCCTCAGGCTGTCTTATATCTAGACTTTTTCTCTTCAAATAAAGGGAATTTATGAATACGCCCAAACAGTAAGCAACTCGTGGAATGAATTGATTTGTTTCTCCCACACACCCACAAGTTTGTAAAGAGCAGCGAGTACAGCGGTTGGCCTTTATGAGCCAACTCTCATTGGGCTATATCTCTGACCTGTTTGGCAACTGCCTATTCCTTTTTATCCTTTCACAGACATTGCATATTTCCCAGTAACCTTGGGCAAGTAGTTGGAAACTTGAACAAGCACTTGGAATCCGTTGCAGCCCGATTACCATCGCGCCATTGTTTCCGACTTTTTATTATTATCATCTGGGTGGCTTACACATTATCTCCAGTTGCTCATGTGTGGGAATTCTGGGAAATTTCTCTCAGCATTTCCTTGTAAATATGAAGTGGGGTCCAGTTTTGCAATGCATCTGAAGTTGACTCATTTTACTGCCTCGCCTTCGGGATCCTACCTGAGGCCATCCCAATTGTCACTTGCACAAACTTGTCAGCTTTTTTTTTTTTTATGGGCAAGCAGGGTCACAACATTTCTTGGAAAAGGTGGTTTTAGGAATGGATACCATACTGGTTAGAACTCTAAGACCACGGGGGCCATCCAGTGAATGCACCCGCTGCAGTTGTGTAAGGTCCCACTACTGCACTGAGTCATGTGGGAAGGATGTGAACTCCATCTCCCACCATGTATTGATCCCTGTGTGGGAGATCTGCTTCACAGATAACAAATGGGTAGTTGCGCAATACAGGGACGTGAGCAATACACACGAACTGCAGGGCATTTCCTCAGAATATCTTTTGGAGTTTAGCAGACCGTCAGCATGAACACTAAAGACGGAGGTGTGGAGAAGCAGAATAGTGTCTAGTTTGTCTTTCTCTTAAGACAAGCGGCTTAAGGATGGTAGCCTTGTTGTTTTGGTGTGACATCATTTAGGCAGCATTTTTTGTTTTTCACTCTAGGCCAAGTTTGCTGTTTTGGCGATAGCCTGCTGTTTTCAGATAGCCTGTTCCCATATCTGTTCGTGCTGTAGCCAACGCACTCCAGTGATTGTTGGCTACACAGAGCTAGCACCAGGTTAGTTTGAAGAGCCTTTTTCCCCATACTCATTGTCCTCTCCTCTGGGCTGCTCTCACTGAGGACTGCCTCCTGGCCTCTCGTCCACTAGCTGATGTCTTTATACTGCTCCGAGTCGCCAGGCAGATTGTTGGGCTTTAAACACGGCTAATAATAAGGTCAGGCAGGAGAGGAGCAGGAGAGACACACTAACACCGAATACCTTTTTGAACTTTTCACAATCAAATTATGCACAAACTTTTTTTTTATTTTTTATTTTAAGACAATTTTATTAAAGAAAAAAGACAATGGATATGGTTTCTGCTTGGTTTGACCCATCTGTACTCCTTTTGTGGATATTTTGGACTGCAGCTCAACAAGGAAAACAAGCCACCTTGTAAAATCTCAAATATGGCCAATTTTCAGTGTAAATTAAAAAATATAAAAGGGGCCTGAACTTATCAAGTAATAGATAATGGGAAAATGGCCATTCCTACAAAATGTTGATAAACCTATTTTGATGGTGTAATTCTTCAACTTTCATGTGTCTTCCTTTTCAAGGGATAACCAACTCTATCTCAAATTAAAGTTTTCTGTTTATATTCCAGATCTTGTTGAGCCACCTTGTCCTGTGAGGTTACCTTGGGTTGTCACTGTTGTGGCCTTCCAAACATGATCCCCTAGTGATTGAGCTACAAAACTTTCACGCTCCAATCACTCGCTATTGCTCATTAACATCCACTAAACAACAGCAAATTTTAAAGTAACTAAAAATGTTTCAAATTTGACGTAAAAGCAGAAGGACACTAGAAAAATATACATTTCTATGACCCCATGGAAATTATCGGATAATATTTACTCAATGCCTGAGCAATTTGGATTCTAAAGAGGTTGCTCTGGATCTTTGATGTACGCTGCTTGTTGCAGGATAATACGTCTGTGCGACAAAGGTTGGAGCTGTATGGGACTGAAGCAATAGCTGAAGGTCATCACTTATCATGCTACTGATGCTGATCTGAATTGCATGTGAATAAACCGGCATGTTTTTCTGCTAGTTTGGAGAAACTGGCCTTTCCAAATACTTTAATTTTGAAAAATACTGTTGTGAATTGCCATTTAATTTGAATTATCTGATGGTCATGTATGGTTAGATTATGAATATACATACCATCTTTACATTTTGTGTTTTTGTCAATGCCTTTTAGGCGTGTTCTCATTCTCGCCTACATCGCCATTTTAATTAAAGCGTACCTTTTTTATTGTCTGTTTAAATACCCACTAGGATGCCTTCCAGCAGTAGTAATCCCTGTGTTTTCATTGTCCCTTCACTCCAGCCAGCATTTGCTAATTCTCCTGATAAAACAGCCAGGTGTAACCAACCCCCAAATCAGACTTCACATTCCTTCTCTTAGTGTTCCGTAATTAGTCTCAACTCCAGCATTTCTCAGCCAAGCTCCTTTTCTTCCTCCTCTTTGTTTGTGTTTGTCTTTCTTCCGAGCAGGGGAGGCTTAAATCCTCCTTGTACACCTGTGCCTTTTCACCCAGGTCCCTGAGACACCAATGCAAATATCTTTACCATCACAAAAACAAGTGGTAATCCCTTATGATGCTTAAAAGGGAACTTGTTTTTTTAATATTATATTTAATTATTCCCTCCAAAAATGAGCCGTGTGCATCTGAGATGGCTTGTTGCTTTTCAATAAGTTTGTTTGCACTGCATTTGGATGACTCGGCTGAGTTCTCTCTTAAAACGACTGCCCTACGTGTGCTTGACGCAGTAAACTTTGGATTTGATTAGTAGTATCTTAACCCAATGCGAGTGACACTTTGCCATCTTTTGGTGTAATTCTATATTTTTTTGTGATCAACAGTATACCTGCATTTTGGCAGTCTGAGTAGTCGATAAGAAAAAGCCCACCATTTGGCTTTCTCACAGATTTATTTGAAGACTTATTTCATCCTATACCACTCACTGGGTAAACCACTGATCCCAAATGTCAATCTGTGACTGCTGGGCCTCTCCAAACAGCAGCCTTATCAAACAGACAGGGTCTTAGAGTGGATTGGAAAACAGGAAGCGACAGGAACTCTGGGGATAGCCTTTGGCACAACTTTACTGGAGTCGAAAAGTTCACTGGCTGCCATTAACCCCGCTAGCAGTCATAGTGACCAGTCTGATTTTCAATGGGTTCGTTCAATGTTACGGGACTAAAAAGGTTAGTTACTACTCTCTTTCACAGCCATGAACAGCATATTCTCTCTCAAGGTGTCGGGGTAGCATGGCTACAGCGTAGCTACAGAGAATGATCACTGTAAATAGGACCTTTTTTGAGTGCGTGAAAAGGCTTTTGTGTACCTCAAATAAGCTTCCCACAAAAAGTAACCACCCAAGAAATGGGCCCTAACCCTCTCCTATGTTGTAGATCATACGTTGAGCCTGCAAGTGGAGTTGTATGGGTACACTAGCTTTTAGCTTTTCGCCCCAATGCAGATAGTCAGTTTGGATACAAACCTCCCTCTTTGGCGTACTTAGCTGGTGTAGCCTATTTATCAGTGCACAGACATTTTAAAACGTTTGATAACAAATGGGGTAGGACTCCTAGTAAATGAGGTGGTCAATTTTTTTATGAATGTCAAATGAGAGCCATGTCTCTTAATTTTGGATATCAATGCAACGCACACATTTTGCCAAGGATTTTTCTGAATGTTGGGTGAAAAACTAGATATAATTATGTGGTCATATTCTGCTTTTAGCAGATGGGGTTTTTATCATAACTATATCAAACAGTTGTTGTAAATTTTGCGCTTGGAGCATGTAATTTCATAAGGCATAAATTATATATTTCAATCAATGGGTATAAATCATTATCATTTTTTAAATTTAACCTTTATTGAACTGGGCAAGTCAGTTAAGAACAAATTCTTATTTACAATGACGGCCTAGGAACAGTAGGTTAACTGCCTTGTTCAGGGGCAGAACGACAGATTTTTACCTTGTCCGCTCGGGGATTCGATCTAGCAACCTTTCGGTTACTGGCCCAACGCTCTAACCACTAGGCTACCTACCTGTGTCCACATACAAAAGTATGTGGACACCACTTCAAATATTTAAGCCACACACGTTGCTGACAGGTGTATAAAATCAAGCACACAACCATGCAATCTCCATAGTCAAACATTGGCAGTAGAATGGCCTTAAGAGCTCAGTGACTTTCAATGTGGCACCGCCATAGGATGCCACCTTTCCAACAAGTCAGTTTGTCAAATTTATGCCCTGCCAGAGCTGCCCCGGTCAACTGTAAGTGCTGTTATTGTGAAGTGGAAACGTCTAGGAGCAACAACGGCTCATCCACGAAGTGGTTGGACACACAAGCTCATAGAATGGGACCGCTGAGTGCTGAAGCATGTAGGGCATAAAAATTGTCTGTCCTCGGTTGCAACACACACTACCAAGTTCTAAACTGCCTCTGGAAGCAATGTCTGCACAAGAACTGTTCGTCGGGAGCTTCATGAAATGGGTTTCCATGCCCGAGCAGCCGCACACTAGCCTAAGATCACCATGCACAATGCCAAGTGTCGGCTGGAGTGGTAAAGCCCGCCGCCATTGGAGTCTGGAGAGGTGGATACGTGTTCTCTGGAGTGATGAATCACGCTTCACCGTCTGGTGGAGGAGGAATAATCTGGGGGGGGCTGTTTTTCATGGTTCAGGCTAGGCCCCTTAGTTCCAGTAAAGGGAAATCATAACGCTGCAGCATACATTGACATTCTAGATGATTCTGTGCTTCCAACTTTGTGGCAACAGTTTGGGGAAGGCCCTTTTCCTGTTTCAGCATGACAATGCCCCTGTGCACAAAGCACGGTCCATACAGAAATGTTTTGTCGAGATCGGTGTGGAAGAACTTGACTGGCCTGCACAGAGCCCTGACCTCAACCCCATCGAACTACTTTGGGATGAATTAGAAATCCAAACTGTGAGCCATGCCGAATCTCCCAACATCAGTGCCTGACCTCACTAATGCTCTGGCTGAATGGAAGCAAGCCCCGCAGCAATTTTCCAACTTCTAGTGGAAAGCCTTTCCAGAAGAGTGAAGGCTGTTATAGCAACTAAGGGGGGACCAACTTCATATTAATGCCCATGATTTTGTAATGAGATGTTCGACGAGCAGCTGTTCACATACTTTTTGTCATGTAGTATACCAATCACGGATTGCCCCTTTTTTTTTTTTTTTTTTTTTACACAGGAACCCAGTTACTGGTTTTATTACATCAGTAATACTCTGTCACCATCTGCTGCTAAAGACATTTGCTTTTCTCATAAAGACATTTGCATAATGCAGATTTTTTTTTTTTAACAATACCAACCCACTTGGCAGGTTTTTAAGTAGGATCTATCTTTCGATTGCTTAGGCTTGAATATTCCCTTGCATGGTTCCTTGCTCTTGACACGGCTTATTTACAGTCTGTCATTATTTGAGCAGGTGTACTACTTTTTTTTGTGCCATTTTCTGACACGGCCCATCATTGGTTGCACATTTTATCTCACTTTTATCCTGGAACCTAATGTCTTTCTTTTCCTCGATCACACAGTGGTGTTGTGGTACTTAGGACTGGGAGGGTGCCAACCTAGTGTGACTTGGCACAGAGCTTCTGTTGCAGCCAGAAGTTAGGCCTACTTCAAACAAACAAAAAGCATGATCCTGCTCGTGCTGTTATATTTATAGAATAGAGGGTGTCATCTTATTTATTTGAATAATTTCTACCCATTTACTGGGTTAGTGAAAGTACCCCAAAAATCCCACACGTCAAGTCTTTTTTTTAGCTCTTATTTTAAAACAGATTTTTTTTTTACATTTTTTTTTATACAAAACAAACCACTTCTCAGTTTTTGCCTTTTTGAAATTCACATAGGTCTCCAACATAGTTTAGAGCAGGACGTTAAATGTAATATATAGATGTCACTCAGTCTTAACACCTGGCATGACGACATGAAGCCTTGGCTGCATCACCATGTCCTCCTGTTGTACTACCCCATCTGCTGCTCTCTGCCTGGACTTCTCCCCTCTGAAGGTGGCTGAGGTCGGGGGTGGTTTTAGAGGAAAGGAGCAGTGCTATTAGAGCTTTCCTGAAATTACCCTGAGTGTGCCTGGAGCAGTCCCAACCCCCTCTCCCTATCTGACAGGAATGCCACACACACACAGCTCTCATCTTCCCACCCAGTGCCGCTGCGCCATTTGTCTACTGACTGGGAGGTCCTGTACTGCCACTACTTATATCAAATATATAGCTACCTCCCCTTCTGTTTTTCTTAACTTCTCGTTCCCTTATGCCATGATTCCTTCATGTCTGGCTCCGGTTATACTTCAATGATGTGCTTTGCTATTCCAACACACAGATAATTTAAGCAACGACAACATCACTGACTTATAATAACTGGAGGAAGGTCCGAGTCATTATCAGCTGCATGTTTGTCTCAGGTTGAGCTAGATAATATATGCCATATAGCAGAGCCTTTTATGCAAAGCAACTAAGTCGTGTGTACATACACTTTCGTATGGGTGGCTCCAGCGGGACTCGAACCCATGATCCTGGCGTTACATGCAACATGTTCTACCAACAACCAGATTTCCCATACAAGGCGGTGAATGAATTACAAGTATCTCTGGAGACCAAATAGATGTTGCTCTAAAGTACAGTTTCCCAAACAGGAGAGTGAGACGAAAGAGCTTGAGGGCAAACAAAATGGGGGTTGGAGGGGGCTATAGATCTAGCTTGTTTATGAGTTGTCCAAGAGTTCCTCCTTATTCCCCGGGAGTAAAAGCCTTAAAGTTGGTTCTCCTCTGCGGCTGCCTGCTTGGGATGTGTGTGTGTGTGTGTGTGTGTGTGTGTGTGTGTGTGTGTGTGTGTGTGTGTGAGAAAAGCTGAGGAGGAGTGTGTGTTGTGGGGGGTGTGTGTATGAGGGAGAAGGAGCCAAGAGGATGTCAGGGAAGGGAGAGCTGATGAATGGGGGAGACAGGTCTGTGGCTTTGCTGTCCTGGCTAGAGCTGCTCTTTATGGCCTTGGGGCCCAGCCAGATCTCTTGTTCGGTTGCCAACGGCAACAGTGTCATGCTAAAACCTTCCAACATCTTTCTGTTTTGTCAACATGAAAAGTGTAACTAAATGATTCCTCTTTTGAAGTTATGGGTGTTGATTTAGTTTAACTCTTTGGGCACCGGTTCTAGTGAAAGGAGACTGTAAATGTTAGAATTTATTTCCAAATCTCTCATTCTAATCAAATCAAATTTATGTATATAGCCCTTCTTACATCAGCTGATATCTCAAAGTGCTGTACAGAAACCCAGCCTAAAACCCCAAACAGCAAGCAATGCAGGCGTAGAAGCACGGTGGCTAGGAAAAACTCCCTAGAAAGGCCAAAACCTAGGAAGAAACTTAGAGGAACCAGGCTATGAGGGGTGGCCAGTCCTCTTCTGGCTGTGCCAGGTGGAGATTATAACAGCATATGGCCAAGATGTTCAAATGTTCATAAATGACCAGCATGGTCAAATAATAATAATCATAGTAGTTGTCGAGGGTGCAACAAGTAAGCAACTCAAGAGTGTCAGTTGGCTTTTTAATAGCCGATCTTTGAGAGTATCTCTACCGCTCCTGCTGTCTCTAGAGAGTTGAAAACAGCAGGTCTGGGACAGGTAGCACGTCCGGTGAACAGGTCAGGATTCCAGCAGGTCTGGGACAGCAGGTCTGGGACAGGTAGCACGTCCGGTGAACAGGTCAGGATTCCAGCAGGTCTGGGACAGCAGGTCTGGGACAGGTAGCACGTCCGGTGAACAGGTCAGGGTTCCATAGCCGCAGGCAGAACAGTTGGAACTGGAGCAGCAGCACGGCCAGGTGGACTGGGGACAGCAAGGAGTCATCATGCCAGGTAGTCCTGAGGCATGGTCCTAGGGCTCAGGTCCTCCGAGAGAAAGAGAGAATTAGAGGGAGCATATTTAAATTCACACAGGACACCGGATAAGACGAGAAATACTCCAGATGTAACAGACTGACCCTAGCCCCCCGACACAAACTACTGCAGCATAAATACTGGAGGCTGAGACAGGAGGGATCAGAAGACACTGTGGCCCTATCCGATGAAACCCCCGAACAGGGCCAAACAGGCAGGATATAACCCCACCCACTTTGCCAAAGCACAGCCCCCACACCACTGGAGGGATATCTCCAACCACCAACTTACCATCCTGAGACAAGGCCGAGTATAGCCCACAAAGATCTCTGCCACGGCATAACCCAAGGGAGGGGGGGGCGCCAACCCAGACAGGAAGACCACGTCAGTGACTCAACCCACTCAAGTGACGCACCCCTCTCAGGAACGGCATGGAAGAACACCAGTAAGCCAGTGACTCAGCCCCTGTAATAGGGTTAGAGGCAGAGAATCCCAGTGGAGAGAGGGGAACCGGCCAGGCAGAGACAGCAAGGGCGGTTTGTTGCTCCAGAGACTTTCCGTTCATCTTCACACTCCTGGGCCAGACTATACTTAATCATAGGACCTACTGAAGAGATGAGTCTTCAGTAAAGACTTAAAGGTTGAGACCGAGTCTGCGTCTCTCACATGGGTAGGCAGACCATTCCATAAAAATGGAGCTCAATAGGAGAAAGCCCTACCTCCAGCCGTTTGCTTAGAAATTCTAGGGACAATTACGAGGCCTGCGTCTTGTGACCGTAGCGTACGGGTAGGTATGTACGGCAGGACCAAATCGGAAAGATAGGTAGGAGCAAGCCCATGTAATGCTTTGTAGGTTAGCAGTAAAACCTTGAAATCAGCCCTTGCCTTAACAGGAAGCCAGTGTAGGGAGGCTAGCACTGGAGTAATATGATCATTTTTTTGGTTCTAGTCAGGATTCTAGCAGCCGTATTTAGCACTAACTGAAGTTTATTAAGTGCTTTATCCGGGTAGCCGGAAAGTAGAGCATTGCAGTAGTCCAACCTAGACGTAACAAAAGCATGGATACATTTTTCTGCATCATTTTTGGACAGAAAGTTTCTGATTTTTTGCAACGTTACGTAGATGGAAAAAAGCTGTCCTTGAAACAGTCTTGATATGTTCTTCAAAAGAGAGATCAGGGTCCAGAGTAATGCCGAGGTCCTTCACAGTTTTATTTGAGACGACTGTACAATCCAGATTAATTGTCAGATTCAACAGAAGATCTCTTTGTTTCTTGGGACCTAGAACAAGCATCTCTGTTTTGTCCGAGTTTAAAAGTAGAAAGTTTGAAGCCATCCACTTCCTTATGTCTGAAACACAGGCTTCTAGCGAGGGCAATTTTGGGGCTTCACCATATTTCATTGAAATGTACAGCTGTGTGTCATCCGCATAGCAGTGAAATTTAACATTATGTTTTCGAATGACATCCCCAAGAGGTAAAATATATAGTGAAAACAATAGTGGTCCTAAAATGGAACCTTGAGGAACACCGAAATGTACAGTTGTTTTGTCAGAGGACAAACCATTCACAGAGACAAACTGATATCTTTCCGACAGATAAGATCTAAACCAGGCCAGAACTTGTGCATGTAGACCAATTTGGGTTTCCAATCTCTCCAAAAGAATATGGTGATCGATGGTATCAAAAGCAGCACTAAGATCTAGGAGCACAGTGCTATGATGGGGTCTAAAACCAGACTGAAGTGTTTCGTATACATTGTTTGTCTTCAGGAAGGCAGTGAGTTGCTGCGCAACAGCTTTTTCATAAAAAAATTGAGAGGAATGGAAGATTCGATATAGGCTGATTTTTATGTATTATTTAATTTAAAAAATAAATAATAATAATAATCTGGTTCAAGATTTGGCTTTTTCAAGAGAGGCTTTATTACTGCCACTTTTAGTGAGTTTGGTACACATCCGGTGGATAGAGAGCCGTGTAGATGCAGAATGAAGGATTCAGTTGCTTAATGTGCATTCCAAACTTGTTTCAAGCCTACTATACTGGTCCAAAACAGTATGGCACACCCTAGCAAAACATTTTAAAAATGACAAATTTAAATTCTTATTGGCCAAGTCTAGGAAGTCCCTTGCTGTTTCAACCTTTTCCATTTGGTGCATAATGGACACGACCCAGATCCTATGCAGTTGCAGTCATGCTGCCTCACAATCTGTCTCCTTCCCTCTCTCCGCTTCAGGATGTGAAGATCTTCCGGGCGCTCATCCTTGGGGAGCTGGAGAGGGGCCAGAGTCAGTACCAGGCCCTGTGCTTCATCTCGCGCCTCAACCACAACGAGTTCATCCCCAGCGAGTCCATGGCCCGACTCAGACAGGTATGTGTCACCAACCGGGGTTCTAACTCTGCTGCTTCAAGACTGTTAGTCGCTGAGTTAAAGCCAAGGCATTAGCTCAGGGAGCTAACAGAAGTATTCACACGAGAGTGGTTCCAAACCTCCTCCGTTACATATGCACTAGTAGCACAGGGAAATTCGCTTACTGAATGGCCTTGTTTGAATGTTACATTTATCCTATCTTTCTTCCTCTCCTTCGGGTAATCGCTGATCTAACACAACATGATACTTGCTAGCAAGAGCCTCCTTTGTAGTTCCACTATGTTGCTTTCACCTATTCCTGCTCTGTCGGATCAGTGATAACTCCAAAGGAAAGATACAGGGAATAACAAGTAACAAATAAGGCCAGTGAGTGTCCTTGCTCGGAGTGGGGGATGTGAATGAGCATTATCCCATTTGATAAAGTGACCTTGGCGACATGACTGACTTTGTCCTGCTGTCCATCAGAAAAACCCTCGCGCCATCCGCATGGCGGAGGAGAGGCGGGGCCTCGACCAGCTGACCATGAATGTGGCGCTGAACCTGAGCCGGGCGTGGCAGCTCAGCAGCCACATCTACAACATGTGCAGCGAGGCCCGGGAGGCCATCTACACCCGGGAGAGGGACGTCCAACATTGGCTGGAGAGAGGTCAATAGAATGAATGTGGGCACAGCGTGTCACAGATAATGTCGTCCCAAAGGGAATTAATACAAATGGAAAATGAGAGGCTGGGAAACAAAACTGAAAGGTGATCTGCAGTGGTCTAAAGTACTTAAGTAAAAATACTTTAAGGTACTACTTAAGTAGTTTTTTGGGGTATTTGTACTTTACAATTTATATTTTTGACAACTTGTACTTCATTCCTGAAGAAAATAATGTACTTTTTACTCCATACATTTTCCCTAAGACCCAAAATTACGCGTTACATTTTGAATGCTTAGCAGGACAGGAAAATTGTCCAATTCATGTACTTATCAAGAGGTCATCCCTACTGCCTCTGATCTGGCGGACTCACTAAACACAAATGCTTTGTTTGTAAATGATGTCTGAGTGTTGGAGTGTGCCCCTGGCTATCCGTAAAAAAAATAAAAAATAACAGAAAATAGTGCCGGCTGGTATGCTTTAATATAAGCAATTTGAAATTATTTATACTTTTTTACTTTTGATACTTAAGTATATTTAAAACCAACTACTTTTACTCAAGTAGTATTTTACTGGGTGACTTTCACTTGAGTAATTTTCTATAAGGTATCTTTACTTTTACTCAAGTATGGCAATTGTGTACTTTTTCCACAACTGGTGATCTGTATCTTTCACAGTCAATGTTTTGTCCTAGTGGCCTTTCTCAAGACATGATACACATTTGTCCACCATTGTGTGGATGTGGAATAAAAGATACATTTCACCTTTCATTTTTGTCCTCCCAGCTTCTCTTTTTCATTTGGAGAGGTCAGCCCCCACCCTCTCTCTCTGAAGTATGATTAGCTGGAATAAAAGCCACCACACTCTGGCCTCTAGGAATGGCGTTGCCCACCCTTGGTCTAGACCTTAATCACATACTCGCTCTAATGTAAATTAATCCAATACATTTTAGCTCTATATGTACACTACCAAACTAGCCCAGTTCTACTTCAATAACACTATTAGTCTTTACATTGTCAAACAAAGATTACACTCTCCCTGAAAGTCTTTGCTCCTAAAGCTCTTTTTCTATAGTAGTGTATACTTGGCTCAACTTTTAAACAATGACATTTCGTGATAGTTGTATTGCGAGAGCTGTTTTGCTGACTGAAAAATAGCCCTGGGTCTAGTTATCTTTTATTTATTATGGATACCCATTCGCTGCTGCCAAGGTAGTAGCTACTCTTCCAAAATCAAGGCAGTTTATACAATTTTAAAAACATTACAATATATTCAGACTGTGTGCCCTCAGGCCCCTACTCCACCATATATTCAGACTGTGTGCCCTCAGGCCCCTACTCCACCATATATTCAGACTGTGTGCCCTCAGGCCCCTACTCCACCATATATTCAGACTGTGTGCCCTCAGGCCCCTACTCCACCATATATTGTAATGTTTTTAAAATTGTAAAATTTTATAAACTGCCTTGATTTTGGAAGAGTATATATAGTACAAAATGTTTGTGTTGCTTCACAGTTCCCTCTTCCATAAGGTGTTTTATTTTTTGACTTTTTTTAAAATCAAATTGTACTGCTTGCATGAGTTACTTGATGTGGAATAGAGTTCCATGTAGTCATGGCTCTATTTAGCACTGTGCGCCTACCATAGTCTGTTCTGGACATGGACTGTGAAGAGACCTCTTGTGGCATGTCTTGTGGGGTATGCATGGGTGTCTGAGCTATGTGCCAGTAGTTCAAACACACAGCTCGGTGCATTCAACATGTCAATACCTCTTATAAATACTAGCAGTGATGAAGTCCATCTCTCCTCCACTTTGAGCCAACTTGCTAAATTTTCACGTTATTACAAGTTTTAGTTGCGGTTTAGTGAATGATTTGTCCCAAATACAATGCTTTTAGTTTTAGAAATATTGAGAACTAACTTATTCCTTTATCTATGCCTAGACACTGTGGACTTAATATAATGTACACTACAGTACTGTAAACAATGTTGCCTGAAGGTCATAGGACAGTGCATGGTGAACCATCTGTGAGTGAATAGAGAATAGCACTCTTGCATGACAAAGTTCCTTATTACTAGCCTGGTCCCATATTGGTTTGTGCTGTCTTGCCAAATCCTATGGTCATTGTCACAGTGGGAGTTGTCAACACCGCACAAACAGAACTGGGACCAGGCTACCTTATTAGAGCATTGACTCACAAATATGTTGCTTGTTGCACCTGTAGGAGTGGAGGGCTCCGTGTTTGAGACCCTGCCCCAGTCGGTGGACGTGGTCCCGGTCCTGCTGTCGTGCCGCTCTACGAGAGACCTGTGGCAGCCCTGCTCCTGCAGCTTCAGCCTGCGTCTGGAGTGGTACCCCTGCCTGCTCAAATACTGCCGCAACCGCGACACCACAGGCAAAGGCAGCCCCTACAAGTGTGGCATCAAAAGCTGCAGCAAAGGCTACCACTTCACCTACTATGTCCCACACAAACAGCTCTGTCTCTGGGATGAGGAGACTTAGCAGCACACTGGCCGTGTGGTCAGACCCCCCCCCCCCCCCCCCCCCCCAAAAAAAAATAAACCAATGTTTTTCTTTTACTCCCTTATTTAATTTGGATATCACGTTGGAGTTCAGTTCATCCCAAAGCCATTGGGCTGCATCCTGTCGTGAGATGATAGTAGTTTGATGCCTTACATGGGGAAGATTGAAATTGAGACCAAAACCTTTTTTTGCGACAGGAGCTTTTTTTCTCTCAATAACTCCTTTTGACACATGTCTATAGGGGACATTTCCTATAGTTTGGATAGGATGCCTTCGAAGTGTCCAGGTACCTACTGTGACCTTAAATTACTCTTGCACGTTTGTGCCAATGTTAGGAAAACATCTCAATATGGCACAGCTAATAAAAATGACAAGAACCTCCTCTAATAAGGACACGTTTATGCATACGGCTGGACAGTGCAGCAGCTTTTCTACATTTCTTGCCCCGTGGGATGACTGGTGAAGGAATAACGTTCCCATTATGTTGTCACAGGAAACCGTGGGATCAGAACGGTCAGTTAGACAATGACGTATGACATCAATAACACAGCTTTAGCCAGCTCTCTTCCTGGTCGGTGGCAACTCGGGTTGCACTCGATAATGTTTCTCTGATGCTGGCATTATTTATTTGGTTGCAAGGTGAAATTATACAAGATTCTTATGTCTAAAATGACTTATCTTTAAAGTTTTATCTTCATCACATTTTGTCTTTGATTTGTCAATTACAAGCTTAATTTCCTCCAATTCTGCATCTGTTAGCAAGACATGATATACACAGTGTACAAAACAGTAGGAACACCTTTCTAATATTGAGTTGCACCCCCTTTTGCCCTCAGAATGGCCTCAATTCGTCGGGGTATTGACTCTACAAGGTATCGAAAGCGTTCCACAGCGATGCTGGCCAATGTTGACCCCAATGCTTCCCACAGTTGTGTCAAATTGGCTGGATGTCCTTTGGGTGGTGGACCATTCTTGAAACGCACAGGAAACTGTTGAGTGTGAAAAACCCAGCAGCGTTGTAGTTCTTTCCCATTCATCCTCAATGGCACATACACAATCCATATCTCTAGGCTTAAAAATCCTTTGTTAACCGGTCTACTCCCCTGCATCTACACTGATTTGAAGTGGATTTAACAGGTGACAGCAATAAGGGATCATCGCTTTCACCTGGTCAATGTCATGGAAAGAGCAGGTGTTCTGAATGTTTTGTACCCTCAGTGTATATTGTGTGAATTTGTTGCCGTTGTATTTAGATAACAGTATAGAAATTGATGCTAATTTAATGTATGTTGTTGAAGAGCAAGTTACTTCTATCTATTCTATTACAGTAGCTTCAATGTTGTTTATCTTTTGTCAATGTGATTTTCTTGGGACCAAATTTTCATGAATCCCAATTCACAATGGAAGATCACCTGAGTATTTGTAAATAGTCTGGGGTTGAGAGAGAATGCCACTCACTTTGAACATAATTTACAGCTCAATCACTGATGGTCATGATTTTTCTTTTACATAGGTTTCATTTTGACAAAGGTTTAAAAGTTGATTTGCTTATTTCATTATTCTTAACAAGTTTGTAGCTATACCAAAGTAAAGATTCACAAAGGAAATATTCTCCAAGGAAGGGCTAAAGTTGCAACCTATCAGATTTGATTTCTGTCCAGAGCCAGGCTGTGTTGGATCTAGTGCTTACTCAACTGCCTGGCCACTTTCATTTATCATGCAATACTTCCACCCCCTTTTAATGCAATGCATAGCTCATTTTTTCCTTTCAAACTCCGACACATGGATTATTGAAAAAAAAAAACATTTAACTATAGTCAGTGGAACCCTTACCACCATTTGTCATTTCATTAACATCACAATTTATTATAAATGTACATGCGGGCCTTGATTTTCACTTTGATTCCATTCCACACGGAACACTTTGTTCAGATAGGACTAAAATTATCAGCAGTCTGTAGGAAAGTCACATTTTATTCCACATATGATCACTTGTCTGCTATCCGATTCCTATACCTCATCACGTCATTTTACATCTTGAGTAGCCTAATGTGTGTTAAATCATATTCAGTAGTAACTGGCACCTAATTGTTTTGTTTAATTCTCCTGATTATTCTGTCACATGCTGATTCCATGTCTTTGTTCACTTTGTTTGTGTATGACCTCTTCCCAACTGACAAACCAAATGTCCTTTTTTTTTTTTTACCTTCAAACTGGCCATTCTATGGTAACCTATGTGCCTTAGCAAAAAAAATCAATTTAAGCGTTATGTAAAACCAGAATAAAGTCTCAAACATATTTTTCTATGAAAGAGTTGTGTACGCTCTTCGCAAAAAACACCACAGAAGAATAATGCAATTTACCATTCAAAAGTATATTTTGCCTTCCATAAAGACAAGTATTTTGCACTGCACTTTATGGGGGGGTTTAATTCAGCAAAAATCTGAGCAGATTCTAAATATTCAGAAAGAGATGGAAAATTCACTGACACCTATCATGCTCCAAGTACAGTATGTATATTTTCATGTAGCTTTCATGTTTCTCGGCCGTACCAGAGAACATTAATACAAAATGTTTATGCCTGCATCTCACCTTTTCATCGCCATGTACTGATGGGAAAATACGTAAATATTACCAGCGGATGGCGCCACAACCCCATTCTAGATGACAAGTTGACAACTAGACACCACCCGACGACGATAAAGCTGCTGCTACATTCGGAACCAGGCTAGCAGTAATTATATTTTGTTTACTTACTGAGTGTTGGAAACTAACTCACTAATTTAGTTTTGGGTTGGGCAGCAATCTGCAGCACCAGTTGCTGACACTGCAAGGTGGGGGAGTAGGCTATTGAGATTAGATGCTCGAGAGACATTTTTCTGTTGTTGATGAGCCGAGTAGCATGGACACAAAGAACAAAAGATGAAGTGACTGTCACCAGAGGGAGCATGCTGGCCACAAAGGGACAGAAGATTAGATGTCACCGACATGAACGGGCGCAGAAATAAGGTGATGTTACAAAGTAGTTATTTCGCATTGTTCTGTTTGCCAATATTTGATAGCTTGAGGAGGAAGGCTTTCCTTGTCTGTCTTGCTCTCTATCCAAAGCCTGCCTTATCGAACTGATCTTGTACAGTCTAGACGGCTCACCAGGACTCAAATGTATTCACTTTAATGTGTTTTTAGCTCAAATATTCTCATCTTTATAAAGGACTCGGTTTCAAGCTATCTCGTCAGTGTTATCTTCTCTATTTGCTATAGAACCCCAGCGTGGAGGTGTCATAGTACCCATAAAGCCTAGCGGTCAAACAGGGAAATGGTTCCAATCGTTTTTCCACCATTTTTTTCCGTAGGGGATTTTAGAGTAACTTAAGGGCAGTGTTTTGTGTGGACTTACCCCTGCGTGACGCATTGAAAGCTCTCACGGATAAGACTTTTATCAATATTCGGCTCTATTTACTCTGATTCAAAAATGCTAATTAGCATCAAAGTAGACATCGTGCATGTCATCTCTAGCTGACACCTTTGCGAACATGTATTGTGTCAATTTAAGACTTGCACAAGACATTTCACAGAATTGTCAATTTTTAAAGAAATGTAGCCAATTTTTATTAATTACTACATTTAACAAACATTAGTTATTCCAGAGATTGTTACCTTTGCCTTGATTTGGCAGTCTTGTCCAGATCATCATGGCATTTGTAGTTCTTTATGATTGCCACATGAGCAGATAATTAAATCAAATCAAATTTATTTATATAGCCCTTCGTATATCAGCTGAAATCTCAAAGTGCTGTACAGAAACCCAGCCTAAAACCCCAAACAGCAAGCAATGCATGTGAAAGAAGCACGGTGGCTAGGAAAAACTCCCTAGGAAAAACTCCGTAGAAAGGCCAAAAACCTAGGAAGAAACCTAGAGAGGAACCAGGCTATGAGGGGTGGCCAGTCCTCTTCTGGCTGTGCCGGGTGGATATTATAACAGAACATGGTCAAGATGTTAAAATGTTCATAAATGACCAGCATGGTCAAATAATAATAATCATAGTAGTTGTCGAGGGTGCAACAAGCACGTCCGGTGAACAGGTCAGGGTTCCGTAGCCGCAGGCAGAACAGTTGAAACTGGAGCAGCAGCATGGCCAGGTGGACTGGGGACAGCAAGGAGTCATCATGCCAGGTAGTCCCGAGGCATGGTCCTAGGGCTCAGGTCCTCCGAGAGAAAGAAAGAAAGAGGGAAAGAGAGAATTAGAGAGAGCATATTTAAATTCACACAGGACACCGGATAAGACAAGAGAATACTCCAGATGTAACAGACTGGCCCTAGCCCCCCGACACATAAACTACTGCAGCATAAATACTGGAGGCTGAGACAGGAGGGATCAGAAGACACTGTGGCCCCATCCGATGATACCCCCCGGACAGGGCCAAACAGGCAGGATATAACCCCACCCACTTTGCCAAAGCACAGCCCCACACCACTAGAGGGATGTCTACAACCACCAACTTACCGTCCGAAGACAAGGCCGAGTATAGCCCACAAAGATCTCCGCCATGGCACAACCCAAGGGGGGGCGCCAACCCAGACAGGAAGACCACGTCAGTGACTCAACCCACTCAAGTGACGCACCCCTCCCATGGACGGCATGGAAGAACACCAGTAAGTCAGTGACTCAGCCCCTGTAATAGGGTTAGAGGCAGAGAATCCCAGTGGAAAGAGGGGAACCGGCAAGGCAGAGACAGCAAGGGCGGTTCGTTGCTCCAGCCTTTCCGTTCACCTTCACACTCCTGGGCCTGACTATACTTAATCATAGGACCTACTGAAGAGATGAGTCTACAGTAAAGACTTAAAGGTTGAGACTGAGTCTGCGTCTCTCACATGGGTAGGCAGACCATTCCATAAAAATGGAGCTCTATAGGAGAAAGCCCTACCTCCAGCCGTTTGCTTAGAAATTCTAGGGACAATTAGAAGGCCTGCGTCTTGTGACTGTAGCGTACGTGTAGGTATGTACGGCAGGACCAAATCGGAAAGATAGGTAGGAGCAAGCCCATGTAATGCTTTGGCATTTCATTTTGGGGGGATGAATACAGGTGAATATATTGATAAGTCAGCTTGTCCTAAAGAGATTTGCATGGTTATCAAAACGTCACGTCAGGGTAAGCCTACATGAAATACAGCCCTTATTGTAAGTGTTTATAAAATCCCCTATGGGAAAAATTTGTGGTGGGGAAAAACGATTGGAACCATTTCCCCGTTTGACCGCTAGGTTTTATGGGTATCATGACTCATACTGTGGTACTCTATACTAGCAAGCCAGCTGCTCTCTCACCTTCTGCACTGATGTCAAAACAGCTGAACAGGGGAAAATATAGCTAGCTTTCTAAATAGTACGCCAAATTCATATTAATAATAAACATTTACATTTGGATATTATTTTTTATTACATAATGTACATAAAGGTGTATGAAAAAAGAATAAATAGATACACTAGCTTGCTTTGACAGTTTAGTGGCAGTGCAACCTGATCTCAGAGCATTTCATATAATTTTCTAAAATCTTAGACACTCAATTTAGTATGATTTATTTTGTGTTTTTATTTATTTTACTTATTTAATTTGGCAAGTCAGTTAAGAACAAATTATTATTTACAATGGCGGCCTACCAAACCCTAACCCGGACGACACTGGGCCAATTGTGTGCCTCTCTGGGACTCCCAATCACGGCCGGTTGTGATACTGCCTGGAATTGAACCAGTCTGTAGTGACGCCTCTAACACTGATATGCGGTGCCTTAGACCGCTGCGCCACTCGGGAGCCCATGATGCAGTTGAAGTCGGAAGTTTACATACACTTAAGTTGGAGTTATTAAAACTAGTTTTTCAACTACTCCACAACTTACTTGTTAACAAACTATAGATTTGGCAAGTCGGTTAAGACATCTACTTTGCATGACACAAGTAATTTTTCCAACAATTGTTTACAGACAGATTATTTCACTTAACTCAATGTATCACAAGTCCAGTGGGTCAGAAGTTTACATACGCTAAATTGACTGTACCTTTAAACAGCTTGGACAATTCCAGAAAATGATGTCATGGCTTTAGAAGCTTCTGATAGGCTAATTGACATGTACCTGTGGATGTATTTCAAGGCCTACCTTCAAACTCAGTGCCTCTTTGCTTGACATCATGGGAAAACCAAAAGAAATCAGCCAAGACCACAGAAAAAAAATTGTAGACCAATTTCCAAACGTCTGAAGGTGCCATGTTCATCTGTACAAACAATAGTACGCAAGTATAAACACATTGGGACCACGCAGCCGTCATACCGCTCAGGAAGGAGACGCGTTCTCTCTCCTGGAGATGAACGTACTTTGATGCGGAAAGTGTAAATCAATCCCAGATCAACAGCAAAGGACCTTGTGAAGATGCTGGAGGAAACTGGTACACGAGTCCTATATCGACATAACCTAAAAGGCCGCTCAGCAAGGAAGAAGCCACTGCTCCAAAACCGGCATTAAAATGCCAGACTACAGTTTGCAACTGCACATTGGGGACAAAAATCACACTTTTTGGAGAAATGTCTCTGGTCTGATGAAACAAAAATAGGACTGTTTGGCCATAATGACCATCGTTATGTTTGGAGGAAAAAGGGGGATGCTTGCAAGCGGAAGAACATCATCCCAACCGTGAAGCACGGGGGTGGCAGCCTCATGTTGTGGGAGTGCTTTGCTGCAGGAGGGACTGGTGCACTTCACAAAATAGATGGTATCATGAGGATGGAAAATTACGTGGATATATTGAAGCAACATCTCAAGACATCAGTCAGGAAGTTAAAGCTTGGTCGCAAATGGGTCTTGCAAATGGACAATTACCCCAAGCACACTGCCACTCCAATACCTTGACTTTGTTGTCCTTAAACCATTTTGTCACAACTTTGGAAATCACAAAACCCTGACCTCAATCCTATAGAAGATTTGTGGGCAGAACTGAAAAAGCGTGTGCGAGCAAGGGGTACTACAAACCCGACTCAGTTACACCAGCTCTGTCAGGAGGAATGGGCCAAAATTCACCCAACTTATTGTGGAAGGCTACCCAAACCTTTTGACCCAAGTTAAACAATTTTAAGGCAATGCTACCAAATACTAATTGAGTGTATGTAAACTTCTGACCCACTGGGAATGTGATGAAAGAAATAAAAGCTGAAATAAATCATTCTGACATTTCACATTCTTAAAATAAAGTGCTGATCCTAACTGACCTAAGACAGGGAATTTTTACTAGGATTAAATGTCAGGAATTGTGAAAAACTGCGTTTAAATGTATTTGGCTAAGGTCTATGTAAACTTCCGACTTCAACTGTATGATGGTATGTATTAATTTGTCAATGTCGATCATCCATTTCGTATGGTATGTTACGAATTTGCTCAACATACGTTACCGGTCAAAGGTTTTAGAACACCTACTCATTCAAGGGTTTTTCTTTATTTGTACTATTTTCTACAATGTTGAATAATAATGAAGACATCAAAACTATGAAATAACACATATGTAATCATGTAGTAACCAGGAAAGTGTTAAACAAATCGAAATATATTTTATATTTGAGATTATTGAAATAGCCACCTTTTGCCTTGATGACAGCTTTGCACACTCTTGGTATTCTCTCAACCTGCTTCACCTGGAATGCTTTTCCAACAGTATTGAAGGAGTTCCCACAAATGCTGAGCACTTGTTGGCTGCTTTTTCTTAACTCTGCGGTCCGACTCATCCCAAACTGTCTCAATTTGGTTGAGGTAGGGGGGTGGTGGAGGCCAGGTCATCTAATGCAGCACTCCATCATTCTCCTTCTTGGACCAGATGGGATGGCTTATCGCTGCAGAATGCTATGGTAGCCACGCTGGTTAAGTGTGCCTTCAATTCTAAATAAATCGCAGACAGTGTCACCAGCAAAGCACCCCCACAACATCACACCTCCTCCTCCATGCTTTACGGTGGGAAATACACATGCTGAGATCATCCGTTCACCCACCCCGCGTCTCACAAAGACACGGCAGTTGGAACCCAAAATCTCATATTTGGACTACAGACCAAAGGACAAATTTCCACCGGTCTAATGTTTGTTGTTTGTTTTTCAAGTCTCTTCTTCTTATTGGTGTCCTTTAGTAGTGGTTTCTTTGCAGTAATTCAACCATGAAGGCCTGATTCACATAGTCTTTTCTGAACAGTTGACGTTGACATGTGTCTGTTACTTGAACTCTGTGAAGCATTTATTCGGGCGGCAATTTCTGTCTGGTAACTCTAATGAACTCATCCTCTGCAGCAGAGGTAACTGGGTCTTCGTTTCCTGTGGCGGTCTTCATGAGAGCTAGGCTAGAGGTTAGGGTTTATGTTAGGGGAAGGGTTAGCTAAAAGGGTTAGGGTTAAGGGAAGGTTTAGATAACATGCTAAGTAGTTGAAAAGTTGCTGAAATTCTAAAGTTGTCCATGATGAGATTCAAACACGCAACCTTTGGGTTGCCAGACGTTTGCGTTATACGCCCACCCATCCATCCATCCATCCCGACCAACCACCCTCCTATTGTTTTTGCCTTAAATAACCTTCTGTCTTATGTAACCATACCAAACACAACATACACTATATATACAAAAGTGTGTGGACACCCCTTCATATTAGTGGATTCCGCTATTTCAGCCACACCTGTTGCTGACAAATGTATAAAATCGAGCACACAGCCATGCAATCTCCATAGACAAACATTTGTAGTAGAATGGCCTTACTGAAGAGCTCATTGACTTTCAATGTGGCACCATCATAGCATGCCACCTTTCCAACAAGTCAAATTTCTGCACTGCTAGAGCTGCCCCGGTCAACTGTAAGTGCTGTTATTGTGAAGTGGAAACGTCTAGGAGCAACAACGGCTCAGCCGCGACGTGGTAGGCCACACAAGCTCACAGAACGGGGCCGCTGAGTGCTGAAGCACACAACGGTAGAAACCGTTTGTCCTCATTTGCAACACTCACTGCAGAGTTCCAAATTGCCTCTGGAAGCAACGTCAGCACATTAACTGTTCTTTGGGAATTTTATGAAAGGGTTTTCCATGGCCGAGGAGCCGCACACAAGCCTAAGATCACCATGCACAATGCCATTGGACTCTGGAGCAGTGGAAACGCATTTTCTGGAGTGATGCATCACGCTTCACCATCTTGCAGTCCGACAGACTAATCTGGGTTTGGCAGATGCCAGGAGGACGCTACCTGCCCAAACGCATAGTGCCAACTGTAAAGTTTGGTGGTAGAGGAAAAATGGTATGGGGCTGTTTTCATGGTTCGGGCTATGCGCCTTAGTTCCAGTGAAGGGAAATCTTAACTCTACAGCATACTATGACATTCTAGCCGATTCTGTGCTTCCAACTTTGTGGCAACAGTTTGGAGAAGGCTCTTTCCTGTTTCTGCATGACAATGCCCCTGTGCACATAGCGGGGTCTATACAGAAATGGTTTGTTGAGATCTGTGTGGAAGAACTTGACTGGCCTGCACAGAGCCCTGACCTCAACCCCATCGAACACCTTTAGGAAGAATTGGAACGCCGACTGCGAACCAGGCCTAATCGCCCAACATCAGTGCCCGACTTTACTAATGCTCTTGTGGCTGAATGGAAGCAAGTCCCCGCAGCAATATTCCGACATCTAAAGCCTTCCCAGAAGAGTGGAGGCTGTTATTGCAGCAAAGGGGGTCCTACTCCATATTAATTGATTTCGTATGTGCACATACTTTTGGTCGTGTAGTGTATCATACTAATTTGAGTGTCCCAGATTTTTATTTACTATGTTATGTCTTGTGTATGAGACCAGGATATGCAGCCCCACCGCCCCAGACACAATTACTTTTGGACTTGTTTTGAAACTCCCTAAAGTGTACTATCATGAAATTTCTCCTTACCAACGAGGGTGTATCATGGTCTCATTTCCCAATAAAAACACGAGACTGGCCAGAACACTACAGCTGCTCAGTTCAGATAAACATTGTTTATCAGTTGCTTTGAATTTTAACAAGGGTTCATTGAAAGGTAATGTATTTCCGTATTGCACTTATGTTTTTTTGTGTTTAGCTGAGGGATGACATCATTGGCTGTCGGCGTGGTCCTATGTCTAACAGGCTGGATCACTCTCTACACACTACTGTGTAACACCAATGGCAGCCATGGTTCTGAGTGGAACTGTAGGCTGGTCACACTGCTCCATGGAATCCTGGCAGTCTGTATAACAGCATACATAGGCTATGTGGAAGGACCTTGGCCCTTCACACATCCAGGTAAGATGCTCACTATCTAATCCCACGTAGTGCTGCTCCTGTACCGCCTTTCTGTAAAAGGTGAAGTTGGTATAAGAGCAATTTTTGGGGGGGGGGATCAGTATACTTTGTGTGTTTATGTTGCTAACCATAAATAGTGTTTACAATAACGTTGTGATCTTGATTCCAGGCACAAAGAACACCCCTCTTCAGATCAGTGCTATGGTCATTAGCCTGGGCTACTTCATCTTCGATATGGGCTGGTGTGTTTATTTCCGCACAGAGGGCCCGGTGATGCTGGCCCACCACACCATGAGCATCCTGGGTATCTTGTTGACTCTGAGCTTGGGGGAATCAGGCATCGAGTCCTGCGCCGTAATCTTTGCTAGCGAGATCACCAACCCCTTGCTGCAAGCTCGCTGGTTCCTGAGACAGTTGGGTCGCTATGAGAGCCTGACAGGGGAGGTGGTGGATGTTCTGTTCGTGGTGCTATTTGTGTTCATGCGCATAGTGGTTGGCGGGAGGATGTTGTACTGCGAGCTCATCTCCCCACGGCCCAGGTTAATTATAAAGTGTGGGGGAGTTGCCATGTACGTGCTATCCTGGGTGTTCATGGTGGACATTGGTCGTTTTACCTACCGCAAGAGTCAATCCAAATACAGACGCTGGAGAGACCAACACAGATTGGCAGCAGTTAACGGACATGTCGGAAAGACAGACTGAAAGACTTCCTGATCATTAGAAGATGAATAAAAACATCCAATGTTTATACTAATAGACCTTTAACAAATGATTAACTACCAATGGTTGTGTATGATTATTGGGGAATAGTCTTTGGTATTCAGCTTACACTTGTACATTTTTGTGCTCCGTTCAGAAAAAACAAGATGCTCAGTTTAGACATACTGTTCATCAGTCACTTTGGGTTAATAAACTGGGTGGTTCGAGCCCTGAATGCTGATTGGCTGACAGCCGTGGTATATCAGACTGTATGCCACGGGTATGACAAAACCATTTATTTTTACTGCTCTAATTACGTTGGTAAGCAGTTTATAATAGCAATAAGGCACCTTAGGGGTTTGTGATATTTGGCCAATATACCACGGCTAAGGGCTGTGTCCAGGCACTCCGTGTTGCGTCATTCGTAAGAACAGCCCTTAGCCGTGGTATATATGCCATATACCACACCTCCTCGGGCCTTATTGCTTAATTATAACAGGTTCATTGGAAGGTAATTTAGGGCCTTCAAAGTATTCACAACCTTTTTCCTCATTTTGTTCAAGTAAAATTCTATTTCTCACATGCTTCGATGAAAACAGGTGTAGACTAACAGTGAAATGCTGACTTACGGATCCATTTCCAACAATGCAGAGTTAATGATAAGATACAAAATGTAATAAAAAATGTAATATTAACACAAGGAACAAATACACAGTGAATAACGAGTAAAAATAACATGGCTATATTAGCAAGTAGAAAACAACATGACTGTATGAAGGGAGTACCAGTACCGAGTCGATGTGCATGGATACGAGGTAATTGAGGTAGCTATGTACTGTACATATAGGTAGGGGTAAAGTGGCTAGGCAACAGGATAGATAGACAGTAGCAGCAGCGTGTGTGTTGTCTTACAGCCTGAATTTAAAACTTGATTCAATTGAGATTTTTGGTCACTGGCCTACACACAATAACCCGTTATGTCAAAGTGGAATTGTTAGAAATTTTTACTAATTAATTATAAATGAAAAGCTGTAATGTCTTGAGCAGTGGTGGAAAAACTACCCAATTGTCATACTTGAGTAAAAGTAAATATACCTCAATAGAAAATGACTCAAGTAGAAGTGAACGTCACCCATTAAAATACTACTTCAGTAAAAGTCTAAAAGCATTTGGATTTAAATATAGTTTAGTATCAAAAGTAAATGTAATTGGAAAAAATATACTTAAGAATCAAAAGTAAAAGTATAAATAATTTCAAATTGCTTATATTAAGCAAACCAGACTGCACAATTTTTTTTGTTTTTTTTTCATTTAAGGATAGCCAGGGGCACACTCCAACACTCAGACATAATTTACAAATGAAGCATTTGTGTTTAGTGTGTCCACCAGATGAGAGGCAGTAGGGATGACCAGGGATGTTCTGTTGTCAAGTGTGTGAATTTGACAATTTTCCTGTTCTGCTAAGCATTCAGAATGTAATGTGTAATTTTGGGTGTCAGGGAAAATGTATGGAGTAAAAAGTACATTATTGTCTTTAGGAATGTAGTTAAGTAAAAGTTGTGAGAAATATAAATTGTAATGTACAGATACCCCAAAAAACGACTTAAGTAGTACTTTAAAGTATTTTTACTTAAGTACTTTACACCACTGGTAATGAGTCAATAAGTATTCAACACTTTTGTTATGGCAAGCCTGAATAAGTTCAGGAGTAAAAATGTGTGCAATAATAGTTGTTAACATATATTTTTTTTAATGACTACCTCATCTCTGTAACCCACACATAAAAATATTTGTGAGGTTTTGACAGTCGAGCAGTGAATTTCAAACACGGATTCAACCACAAAGACCAGGGAGGTTTTCCAATGCCTCGCAAAAAAGGGCACCGATTTGAGCATGGTGAAGTTATTCAATACACTTTGGATGTTGTATCAATACACCCAATCACTAAAAAGATACAGGCGTCCTTCCTAACTCAGTTGCCAGAGAGGACGGAAACCGCTCAGGGATTTCACCATGAGATCAATAATGACTTTAAACAGTTAGAGTTTAATGGCTATGATAGGAGAAAACAACATTGTAGTTACGCCACAATACTAACCTAATTGACAGAGTGAAAAGAAGGAAGCCTGTACAGAATTTAAAATATTTAAAACATGCATCCTGTTTGCAACAAGGCACTAAAGTAATACTGCAAAAAATGTGGCAAAGCAAATAGGTTTGGGGCAAATTCAATACAACACTTTACTGTGTACCACTCTTCATATTGTAAAGGATGGGGGTGGCTGCATCATGTTATTGGTATGCTTGTAACCGCTAAGAACTTGGAGTTTTTCACAATAAAAAAATAAATGGAGTTAAGCACAGGCAAAATCCCTGAGGAAAAACTGGTTGTCTGTTTTCCACCAGACACTGGGCAATGAATTCACCTTTTAGCAGGACAATGACCTTAAACTGGCTAAATCTACACTGAAGCTGTTTACCAAGAAGACAGTGAGTGGCTGAGTTACAGTTTTGACATAAATCTGCTTGAAAATCTATGGTAAGACCTAAAAATGGTTGTCTTGAAGAAATTTGAAAGGAATAATGGACAAATGTTGCACAATCCAGGTGTGGACAGCTCTTAGAGACTTACCCAGAAAGACTGACTGTAATCGCTGCCAAAGGTGATCCTAACATGAACTGAATACTTATCTAATCAAGATATATTTGTTTTGTTTTTCATAAATGTTTTACAAATGTTAGAATTTGTCTTGCACTTTGACATTAGAGTATTTTGTGTAGATATTTGACAAAAAAACAATACAATTAAATCAATTTTAATCCCACGTTTTAACACTACAAAATGTGGAAAAGGTCAAGGGGTGTGAATACCTTTTTGAAGGCACTGTATTTCTATATTGCAATTTTACAGAACATTTACTGAACATAAAATGTAGGCTAATCGGACTTACTTGCACAAATCTTGAGCATAGCTGATATTGTTTGTGATGGTAGAAAATGAAGGGGTCATGCAATCTTATGAAACTTCTACAGTGTATTTGTGTGTGTGTGTGTGTTGGTCATTAAGTGGTATTTGTTTTGTTTTTGTGTATTTAGCTGAGGGATGACATCGCTGCCTATTGGCGTGGTCCTCTGCCTAACAGGCTGGATCACTCTCTACAAACTACTGTGTAATAACAATGAAAGCCGTGGCTTTGAGTGGAACTGTAGGCTGGTCACACTGCTCCATGGCATCCTGGCGGTCTGCATAACAGCATACATAGGCTATGTGGAAGGACCTTGGCCCTTCACACATCCAGGTAAGATGCTCACTATTTAATTGCACTGAAACAGTGTAATCGTTTCCATGTAGAGTGCTGCTTCTATACAACCATTCTCTAAAGGTGGTTAAATTGGTATATAGGGGTCATTCCATTTCATATAGCAAGCCATGATACCACCATCTCATATTGTTCTGAAATCATTTCTGTAGTTAGACACAGGTAAGATTAGCATTTTTGTAAAAAATAAAATAAATATTTAGATATAATTTGATCTGAGAAATTAAGCTAATTGATTGCATCTAAATTGGCTTCATATAATATTCAATAAATGTAGTACCTTACATCCGATTTGGACCAAAGTTTTTTCTAACAATGCGTAAGACATAAGGAATACAAAGAAATTGTTAAAAGCCACCCACGGACCTCCACGCCAATCCCAACCCAACAACAAGTATACAGAATCAGTTTTCTATTTCTGACAAGTAGTATGGATCTGCGGCACGGAGTATTGTTTCTTCATCTTATGTAATGAATTCTCAGTGAATTTGGTGCTTTTTTTTCTGTTCAGAGAAATTAGTCATTAAAGTTGTTTGGTTTATGTCCCATCCTACATCCTGATACCAGGTTCTGACCACTAGATGGTACTGTTCCAGGACTATATAAAGACTTATGCTTGTACACTAATTGCAATATACACTGAGTGTACAAAACATTAGGAACACCTTCCTAATATTGAGTTGCACCTCCTTTTGCCCTCAGAACAGCCTCAATTCGCTGGGGCATAGACTCTACAAGGTGTCGAAAGCGTTCCACAGGGATGCTGGCCCACATTGACTCCAATGCTTCCCACAGTTGTCAAGTTGGCTGGATGTCTTTTGGGTGGTGGACCATTCTGAATGCACATGGGAAACTGTTCCGCGTGAAAACCCGGAAGCGTTGCAGTTCTTGACAGACTCAAACCGCCAGGCACCTACTACCATACCCCATTCAACGGCACTTAAATCCTTTGTCTTTCCCATTCACCCTCTGAATGGCACACATACAAAATCCATGTCTCAGTTGTTTCAAGGCTTAAAAATCCTTCTTTAACCTGTCTCCTCTCCTTCATTTACACTGATTGAAGTAGATTTAACAGGCAACATCAATAAGAGATTATAGTTTTCAAATGGATTCACCTGGTCAGTCTATGTCATGGGACACAGTGTGTACATGTAAACAGGGGTAATAGTGACCGGTAACAGGACAAATACTAATAGTAATGGCAATCAATAATCAATGGACAGCAGCGTAATGGAGTAATACATCAAATCAATAATAATTATAGCAGGACCGTAGGTTGTGTCTGTTGTTAGACCTGTAGATGGGCATAGATAGAGTCAGTGTGGATAGTCTGTGGGAGAGGGAGAGCAGTAGAGGGGTTAGAATCTGTTTAGAAGTCTGTTGGTCTGAGCCTTGACACACCGGTACAGCCTGCTGGACGGGAACATGGAGAACAGTCCATGTCTCGGATGGTTAAAGTCTTTGGCAGTTTTTTTTTCTTTCTCAGAAACCGGCTGACCATCCATAACTGCCTCTGCATGGCTTTCCGGTCGCGGGCGGGGAAGTTGCCATACCAGAGAGTAATACAACCTGTCTGGAGGCTCTCAATGGTGCAGCTGTAAAAGTTTCTGAGAATCTGAGGGGTATGCCAAATTGTTTCAGCCTCCTAACGGATAAGAGGTGTTGCCGTGCCTTTTTCACAACGTTCTGGTGTGAGAAGACCATGTTAAGTCTTCAGTGATGTGGACACAGAGGAACTTGAAGCTCTTGAACTCTCGCCTATTTCCTGTAATCCACAATCAGCTCCTTGGTCTTGCTAACATTGGGGGAGAGGTTTGTTGTCCTGGCAACACACTGGCAATTCTCTGACCTCATTCCTGTAGGCTTTCTCATCTCCGTTGGTGATCAGGCCTACAACCGTTGTGTCGTCAGCAAACTTTATGATGGAGTTGAAGATGTGCGTGGCCACATAGTCGTGGATAAACAGAGTACAGGAGGGGGCTAAGCAAACACACCTAGGGGGCCCTCGTGTTCAGAGTCAGCGTAGCGGAGGTGTTGTTGCCTACTCTAACCACCTGGAGTCAGCCCGTCAGGAGGTCCATCCAGTTGCATAGGGAGGTGTTCAGTCCCAGGGTCCCGAGCTTGGTGACGAGCTTGGAGGGCATTATGGTGTTTGAATTCTGAGCTGTAGTCGATGAACAACATTCTCAAATAGGTATTCCTCTTTTCCAGGTAGGAGAGGGCCGTGTGGAGTGCAATTGAGATTGCATTGTCTGTAGATCTGTTGGGGCGTTATGCAAATTGGAGTGGGTTTCAGGTGTCTGGGATGATGGAGTTGATATTTGCCATGACCAGCCTTTCAAAGCACTTCATGATTACAGATCTTAGTGCTATATGCACATGGCAGTAGTCATTGTGGCAGGTAGCTTTAGAGTTCTTGGGGACAAGAGTGATGGTAGTCAGCTTGAGACGTGGGGATTACAGACTAGGACAAGGAGAGGTTGAAAATGACCGTGACGATGCCTGCAAGCTGGTCTGCACATGCTCTGAGAACAGCCTTGCGAATGTTGACCAGATTAAAAACTTATTCACGTAGGCCTAGGAGAGCGAGATCACCAATTCCTCTGGGACGGCGGAGGCCCTCATGCACAGCTCTGTGTTGTTTTTGTCGAAGCGTGCATAAAATGTAATGAGTTCGCTTATGAAGGCGGGAGTCTTGACCCCGACGCTCTACGGAGCAGAGGTGATGCTTAGTGTTGCTAGCTATTCTCTCAAAGCCGACACCGAGGCACCAGCTCGAAGCATCGAAGCAGAATTTGAGCACACTGAGACATTTTCTTGGAACGCACTTCTTTTGTGTATACAATTGTGTGAAAATCCGTTCCTTGCACACAGATTCAGTGATGTATTCAGGATGTCATTCCACCCATGTCAGCAGTGTGAGAAACAGCTCCTAGCCTCGGATGACCACACTCTTTGCCTTCTTTGCTTGGGAGCTGAACATGCTCAAGCTGCTGCACAGAGTAGCAGAAATTCACTCCGAGAGCATTGATATCTCGACTTGAGAGCTTTGTGGACGGGACCTCCGGACTGTCATCAGATGAATCTGCCACACAGATCATTGATCGTAGACCTTCCTCTGCAGATAATTCCAAATGCTCCAGGTCAAATAACAGGTCTCACTCCCCTCGTGATCCACTGCCCAATTAACGCCATCGCTCATCCTCGCCTGGGCACAAATCTCATTGCACTGAGCTGCGCAAGGAGATTGTCACTGGGCAGTCGCATGGCAAACATGGAGTCCACCCTCGAGCACATCCTGGACAGACTTCCTCTGTCGGTACCAAACTCAACCCCTCCTCTGAACAGAGTGTGGTTGTTGAATCTGATGACACTGATGTACTGCCCACAAGAGCTTCCTACTCTTGTGCCACAGACAATGATCACTCTGATGATGGTATGCACCGTGGCTCTAGCATCATCCAGTCCCAGCCTGTTGGCCTGGCAGTAGCAATGCTCTTTTTCAGCCATCTATTTTCTTTGTTTGAGGGGTGAAAAATCCACTTGTAACTTAAGTCTCGCTGGATTGATTGCTTTCATTTTACTCCTGCGACTCTTGCTTCTGCCTGTTGTTTTTTTCCTGTTAACGTTACGACCGTGGAAATGTTTGTAATGACCTGTCAAACACACCCCGGTGATGGCTGAAATGGGCTCAATGAAATACATTGTCTTTCCGTTGCATCTATAAGAATGCTAAAGCTTCATCTGGTATTTATACTTTCATCACAAGAAATAGAAGAAAGATAACTTTATTTTGATGGGTGTTAATTTTTTGTGTAATTGAAAAAGTTATAATTTGCTACAAATTAGATGTACTTAAATTAAAGCAAATTCCCGAAAATGAACACTTATAGTGAGTGATATTAAGTCTGATCTCGCAAACGATGTAAAGTATGTATAGATAGATGTACATTTTTAATCCGAGTGTATCCTGCTATTGGCACACTTGTTGAATTATGCAACAGAACGTGACCACATCACCAACAAATTATCATGGTCCAAACACACCAAGACAGTCGTAAAGAGAGCATGACAAAACCTATTCCCCCTCAGGAGACTGAAAAGATTTGGCATGCGTCCTCAGATCCTCAAGTTAAACAGCTGCACCATTGGGAGCATCCTGACTGGTTGCATCACTGCCTGGTATGGCAACTGCTCGGCCTCCGACCGCAAGGCACTACAGAGGGTAGTGCGTACGGCCTAGTACATCACTTGGGCCAAGCTTCCTGGCATCCAGGACCTCTATACCAGGCGGTGTCAGAGGAAGTCCCTAAAAATTGTCAAAGACTCCAGCCACTCTAGTCATAGACCGTTCTCTCTGCTACCACACGGCAAGCAGTCCAAAAGGCTTCTTAACAGCTTCTACCCCCAAGCCATAAGGCTCCTGAACAGCTAATCAAATGGCTACCCAGACAATTTTTTACTTAACACTTATTTTTCTTAAAACTGCATTGTTGGTTAAGGGCTTGTAAGTTAGCATTTCACATTTTCATGGTTGCAGCCCTGTTCCACCCCTTTATCTTAATGTATTCATATATGCAAATACACCTAGTGTATTTATGCAAATGAGGTGCATAAATATATATTTTAACATAAAATATCAAAGAAAAACCTGATACCATTAGAAAATGTATGACCGCATTCTAAGAAAAACATTTGACAAATTGAATACCTGAATTCCCACCAAAATCCCTGAACTCCATTAATTATTTGTCCATAAAAGTAAAATGTTTAATGTGCTATAATTCACTCAATACCTGATGGACTAACAATTTGGAGTATCTTCATCCATTGTCCAACTGTTGCAATTATTAGAAATGTTTTTAAACCTTTTAACAATTTTTGATGACCGTTGCTACTGGCAGTGACACTTGACCCCAAAATTATCCTTTGAAATCTTTGAGAAGCCAAGCGGGAACCTCAACATGGAGCACGCCCCTTTCTGCCATGGTGTCCACATTCAAGTTTGATGAATTCAGTTCTTCAAAGACTGAGAAATGCCTCCTGTTCAAAGACTTTGTGCGTGAGCTCCAATGCACATGGAACACGCCAAGTCGAAGAACCCTTTCCATGCCAAGCAAATCACTTGGCTACAGTTCATGGTACAGACGAGAATGGTTTTGGCCATTTCCCCCGTATGGACAAATCATTTGCTTGACCTGTTCTGCCTGCTTCTCTCCGTCACAGTTCAGACCAAGAGCTGCCTAACAAACGATGCAAGGCATTTGATCGCGTCCTACGCAGGACACATGACAGCACCGCTTCAGCCGCTAGGCTTGGCCATTCAGCAGCAATACTGGCCTTCAGTCAGAAGTAGCTGCAGACTATAATACTAAGACCATGAAAGAACTGTCTACAGTGACAGATCTGCTCATCCAGTGCCTTCAGAGCAAGGCTCATATAGTTGGGAAAACTTTGGCCGCACTGTGTGCTGTACAGCACCACCTATGGTTAGTGAAGCCCAAGCTCCCCGACAAAGAGAAAGTTCCACTCTTAGGTATACCCATATCACCTGGCCAGGAGCGGCCCAAGTGTCTAAAGGAGGACAGAGAAGCACATGTATATGTGTCAGCCAGCAAACCATTTCTCCTGTCCCAGGCCCCCAACTGGGATGCCAAAAAAACAGGCTCAGACAGGCTGCACCTGCTCATTGGTGGAGGAACGTACGTTCTCAGTCCTACCGAAGAGTTTCTAGAGAGCAATACAATGGTGGTGCGTAGCACTTCAAACTCCCGGTGGAGTTCTCCTAAGCGCAGTTCACAACCAGATGACTTTGATTACAGACATATTCCTACAGGGATGGGGAGCAGTCTTGAACCATTAAGGGGTTCATGGTGTATAGTCGGCACCATAAACAACAGCTCACATCAATGTTCTGGAGCTCAAGACGGTTCACCTTGCATTCCAGCACTTCCTCCCAACATGTACTGATACGGACAGACAACATGACAGTGGTTGCATACATCAACTGCCAGGGCGGACTGAGGTCAATGATACTACACCAGGTAGCAAGGGAGCTACTGCTTTGGGCAAACACACTACTACATCCCTCAAAGCAATACACCTGCCGGGGCCAATCTGTTCACCCTGCGAGACTCAAACATTGTCCTATGTGGTTCTCCATAAAGGGTCCAGCAGGCCCACTCAGGGTCAATGCCCTATAACACTGATGGCCGAGGGGGCTGCTCTATGCGTTTCCACCAATTCCCTCGCTCCCTCAGGTCTTGAGGAAGATAATTATTGAGAACAAGTCAGTTCTACTTGTGGCTCCACATTGGCCACAGGGTCACTGGTTTTCAGACCTTGTACAGCTGACAACCTCCCAACCATGAGAACTCCATCTTCAAGGGGACCTCCTGTCACAAGTGAAGGGTAAGCTTTCACACCCCAAACCCAGCCTACTGACGTTGTGGGTGTGGCACCTGAATGTGACCACCTTGTAGCTGCAGGATTACCCTCCTTGGTAATTGATATAATACAGGCAGTAAGGGTATCCTTTACATCAAGACTCTATTCCTACAAGTGGAAGTGGTGTATTGCCCATGCAGAATCGCCTTTTTCCTGCCCAATTTATGACATTTTGACTTTTCTCCAGAAGCTTATTGCTGCAGGGAAGTCCCTATCTACATTGAATGTGTGTATGACAGCCTCCCCACTTCTCACAGGAGTGTTGTGAGTTGTATACACTTTGCAGGGTTAGGGCATTGAGTGACTATCTTGCTGCAACAAGATTTATTATTTAACATAACAGCTTTTTGTGTGTTATGGGGAGAACACCTAAGGTCTGCCTCGAAGCAGAGACTGGCTCTTTGGATTACCAATGCAGAGTCAAAATCGTACATTGCAGCAGGTACACCAACTCCAGATGGCATGGTAGCACACTCCACCAGGGGTATGGCCACCTCATGGGCCTAGTTCAGAGGGGCCTCCCTGGAATCAACACCCATGACTTTCATGAGGTGCTACAGACCCAATCTTATGTCCACACCAGCAGTGGGGTCTGTGATTCTGGACACGGCACGCTCTCTCAACCCAGATAAGTGAGCATACTTTGAACCTTGTACATACTTATCAACCATCAGTGAGATGAATGTTCTATACAAAGGGCTTCACCTCTTGGTGCTGTTACACCTAATTGAAGCCTGTCATGTTTAACTTTAAGCTTTCAGCTTATTTGTGTTTGCAGTTGTATACTACAGTTGACATTTTAATCCACACTGTTGGGTTAATATTTTCTGTTACAATTAATCAACCCTTTGACTAATTGAATCAGGTGTGGCAGTTTAGGGTTAAAACAAAAATGTGAATCGTCTGGGGGGGCCTGAGGAGAGCTTTGGGAAACCCTGCTGTGGTGGATACAATGACTTCCTAGGGGCTCATCTGGACTAAGGTTTAATGGTGAGGTATCCCACTCTGTTGCTGAACCACCTGTTTGGTACAGCAACGCCTTTACGAAAAAGAAAGAGAATGTTATGGATTTAGCCCTGGTTCTCTGAGTAGAGTAACGGATCGCCAAGCTTTCATGTCGTTCCTCCACCTCTGTGGAATTCAAGTCAAGTAATTGACAGTGTGTCACGTCACACCACCTTTTATAGTGACAAGTCACGTGGATACAGTAAGGGAATGGCGTGACTGTAAACATATTTTATACCTCATTGCGTGAAGGGGAAGGAGTTCCCATAGGTCATTTGTCGACCCGTTAATCTACTCGAGAACTAAGTTTACATCCATAAATCAATGTTCTTTATGTAGAGTTTCTTGCCTAGTATACAGTAATTTTATGTGTGTATGACAATGTTACTAACCATGAAGAGTGTTTATAATAATGTTGTGGTCTTGATTCCAGGCACAAAGAACACCCCTCTTCAGATCAGTGCTATGGTCATTAGCCTGGGTTACTTCATCTTCGATATGGGCTGGTGTGTGTACTTCCGCACAGAGGGCCCGGTGATGCTGGTCCACCACACCATGAGCATCCTGGGTATCTTGTTGACCCTGAGCTTGGGAGAATCAGGCATCGAGTCCTGCGCCGTAATCTTTGCTAGCGAGATCACCAACCCCTTGCTGCAAGCTCGCTGGTTCCTGAGACAGTTGGGTCGCTATGAGAGCCTGACAGGGGAGGTGGTGGATGTTCTGTTCGTGGTGCTATTTGTGTTCATGCGCATAGTGGTTGGCGGGAGGATGTTGTACTGCGAGCTCATCTCCCCACGGCCCAGGTTAATTATAAAGTGTGGGGGAGTTGCCATGTACGTGCTATCCTGGGTGTTCATGGTGGACATTGGTCGTTTTACCTACCGCAAGAGTCAATCCAAATACAGACGCTGGAGAGACCAACACAGATTGGCAGCAGTTAACGGACATGTCGGAAAGACAGACTGAAAGACTTCCTTATCATTAGAAGATTAATAAAAACATCCTATGTTTATACTAATAGACAACCTTTATACATTTAATGGTTGTGTAAGCATGGGGTTAAAGTCAACCCATTCTTTAGACCTATATGGTTATATGGGAATATTTGTTGGTATTTAGCTAACACTTGTAAAAAAAAAAAATAATTAAACAAGTGCAAGTGAATGTTGCAAAAGCATCTTCAAAAATGTACAACTGTAGCAAAAACAATTGTGACAGTTTGTCTTTTGAAACCAAAGGACCTAGTGCCAATATGATGAACAGATGTATTTCACAACCTATTTACAATTAACTGTAACCTAATAGTATGTTCTTCTAACCTTGTATCCAGCAATAAGTTGACTATTGGGAAATAGACACATAACATTCCCTAATCCTCATAGGTTAGGCCACACTTTTTTGAGGCAGTGAAATTGAACCGAAACTGTTTCTATCCTTTTGCAGTATTTTGTTGTATGCAGTAGTTTTTCTGCAGAAATTCTACTTTTTATAAATATTTTGCAATGTTTTCAGTCAAATTTTTCTAATTTGAATTGTAGTACAATTTATAAGCCATTTAAAAACGTTCCATTTAGTTTTTAGGAAGATGTTTATTAATGCTCGCTGAGATTGCGGTGTTTTAGATAGATATAGATAGATATCAATATATATCTAACATAAAACTCAGTAAAAAGCTACATGTTTCTTGTGATAACTGTCTTTCCATTTAGCTACAATAAGGGTTTTTCATTAAAGTGCACAGCAACAAATCCGTAACGATCAGTAACACGTGGAACAAAGTAATTGTGTACATACTGTAATAGTATGTTTTTTGTGCTATTTCATTGCTTGATTGGATGTATATTAGTCATTGTAAATTAGTTTAAAATACCAATTGGTAAACAACAATTTGTGCTAAATGTTGTGTGCATGGTATTGCTTAAAATGTTCCAGTATGATGCCAAGTCACATTTCCCAATATTGTATGCATTCATATTTGAAATTCACTACTTTTCGATGAAATATTTCAATCTGGTGCCTAAATAGTTAGACAATGGGGAATGGTATGTCAACATTCACCACCCCTGTGTCTTAGTTAAAAATACCAATGGGTAAACGATGATTTGTGCTAAATGTTTGTGCACTGTATTGCTTAAAATGTTCCAGTATGATGCTAGAAGGTCACGTTTCCCAATATTGTATGCTTTCATATTTGAAATGAACTACTTTTATATGAAATATTTAAATATGGTGCCTAAATAGTTACAGTATGTGGAATGGTATGTCAACATTCACTACCATTGTGTCTGTGATAAGGGAGAATAATATGTGTGCCTTTGTGACTTTATACGTGTTCAAATGTAATGTTTACTTTTGTGTGTTCAATAAATACCCTGAATACAGAGCTGGTATAGAAATATGTGCTGTAAGATATTACATATATATGGCCTATATAGTATAAAATATTTATTAGAAAAATTTGAAATTATACTTCTTCTTTTTTTACTCAGGGAACTACTACTTTGCCACTTGTTAGAATTTACTTTAAATTAGTTATGTTAATTGTATTACAACATCTTTAAAGGTATACTAGCCTACATTGCTTTCAAAAAATGTGTGTAGCCTTGTCCCGTACTGTAGGGTAGACTTATTGCGCTATAGCCATCACAGAGTGCTCTGTGCTTGAAGTATTCAAATTGTCCACATGGTGGCATTTGTAAATCAAAAATCCTCCAAAATACTGTACTAGAGTGCTCAACCAAAAATGTTACGTTTGAACACGTTTTGCTGTCAAATGCCATAACCATTTAACACTGTTAAGTGTTATGATTTATGATTGTTATAGCAGGAAATGATTGTACTTTTATTAACTGGTCATTTTAATGGGATAGTTCACCCACAAATTAAAGTTTGTCAGAAGTTGTCTGACCCCAAAAGGTGAGTCCTGATTTGTGCACGTCCTAAGCCATCTGCTGTGTAGATCCAATAATACAGTATACCTGAATCCCAAATGAATGGGAGCAGTATAGGGATCTCATTTTATTCTGTGCCTTGTTTTCGATTCATTTGGGTTGGAGGCATACAACAGTTAACATGAAACATAGACTCCTCTTGACATTAGACCACTTTCTGAGAACTGAAAACATCTGACAAACTTTGATTTTGGAGTGTCAGATGTTTTCAAGTTTTAGAAGTGGTATAACACAGGAACAAATAATTAAGACACAATGAGGGGAATATAAGATGGTGTTGTAGACTATCAATGTGATAATCATTAGGCCAATAAAAACAATGATAATGTTAGGTTTTACAGAAAATCTATCTACATTTTAAGTTCAAAATACATTTGGCCTACTTTATAATATATATTTGTAACCCCAAGGACATCCAATCAGACACCATAATGAACAAGGCAAAAGAGGAATATATTATTGTTATTATTTATTACAAGTCTGGCCAGGTTTTTTTTATTTATCCCATCTGCCAAGGACATCCAATCAGACACCACAATGAATAAGACGAATGTATTATTAATATTATTTATTAAAGTCTGGCAATTATATTTTCATTTATCTCCCGGCGGAAGTAGACAGACGCAAATTGGGAGCTGTTGGTCAGGGCGTAGTTATCCTGAAATGTTGGAAAATTGTAGAAAGTAATTTCTTTTCTCCTCAATAACATATCTGGAAACACGTTCTAATAATCACATTCCTCTAAAGTGATAACCGACTCGGTGTTTTTTTTTGTGAATGAGAGAATTCGTTTGCTAGCTAGCTATATCCTTGTTAGCATAGCGTATACATCAACGGAATTCTGCAGAGAAACAACTCAAATTGTCTAAATTCTGGAAACATGGAGTCAATGGAAAAATGCGCTCTGTTAAGTTTTGTGGATGTTTGCAACCCCGAATGAGATTGACAAGAAACGATTCCTTAGCTCGTATGGACTTCATATTCGATGGGGCACAGTTTATATTTGTTGGGAAGCGTGTTTTTGTGATTTCGTTTTTGGGAATGACATCCAGGATTGTCGGAGCACACGAAGCAAAGTTTTGTAGCTAGTGAAAGAGTTCCTCTGTTTTCGTTGCTAGATATAGCTGTATAGTAGTTAGCCACCGTTGTTAGCCGAGACTCTGCAGCAAGCTACTGTAGCTGCTAATGCATTCAGTCCGCTGAATTTCATTGATTTATTTTGTTTCGTTGCTAGCTATCAATCTTAACACGTATCTTATCGGACACGTTTCGAGTCTACTGGGGGAAAAGGCGTCCCATTTCCACTCCCTGGAGTTAACTAACCGCTAGCTAACGCTAGCTAACGAACAAATTTAGAGGGGCACATTGGCTAGCAAGCTAAATAGGGCAATAGCTAGCTGAAAAAAAGCGAATGCATTTGCTATAGCTAGCTAATCAAGCTAAGAATATAGTTGATGCAATAATTACTAACTAGTTAGCTAATTCACAACACGGGTTTCAACTCAGACTTGTCGTCAGTTTTTAGAAATTCTCATGGTCACGAGGGGCTGCTCGTCCGCGGATAAAGGCAAATCTGGAGTCTGGGAACAACACCAAATGGGACTGACTCGATTTTCAACATCTTTCAATAGGAACATCCCTGACCCCGGTGTCTTCTGCGAAAAGGTGGAGAGCTGCACGACGTAAGACGAGGAGTGATTAGAGGTACTAATTTATCTCAAGAAAGGATTACAGCAGCGAAAGTTTCATTATTGTCAGTGGCTTGTCTGAATACGTAGCATTTCACTGCAAATTATTGCAAAACTATTAATTTGATGTTTTGAATTCATTATTAGGACATACCCATACATTATTTTTCACTGGGAGTCTCGCCGACAATTTTAAGGTGTTTTCATAACATTGTTATTTGGGGATTCAGCTCTCAATGTTGTTTATTTTTTATGTCATCACCTTTTTCAAGCATCTCAACACAGACGGATGTTAGGGAAGGACTTCAAAGAGACTCTTTATCATACTTTGGAAAATGATAATTGGATATAAATCAAAGCAAATCTAGAAACGGAAGCCCAATGAGCGACACACAGTCCAGTATCACTGATAGGTAAGTACGACCTTTTCCAGGCATTTAGTAAACACTCCACTTCACAATGCCATTGAAGACAGCATGCCTTTTGGCTCCTGTACTTATGCACATTTTGATTTATCAGATAGTGTAGGCGACATGTGGTCCTTTGTTGCTCAGTTGGTAGAGAGCATGGTTCTTGTAACGCTAGGGTAGTGGGTTCGATTCCCGGGACAACCCAAACTTAACGTATATGCACGTGTGACTTTAATTTGCTTTGCCTCCTAAAACTGCAAATATACATGTTTGTTCTCAAGTCTTGTTAAAGCCAGCAAGGATTGGTATGCCCACTGAATTTTCCACCGGCTGCATGCAAGTGACAATTCTTCTCATGTTAATTGTTACAGTTTCTGGAGTCAGCTAAAAGCTTTTACTTTCTCCCATATGGTATAGCCTAAGCTATATGTAAGTAATGTGTATTATTACTGAATGTTACTTAATATGTATTCCAACAACTCATTTCAAAATGATAAACCAGTAGGCAGGGCTTTACTTTTCATTGCGGTATGTTCTTAAATAGCACAATAACCCCCATATATTTTCTCAACCCAGTGCTGTGCTGAACTCCACTTTGTCGCACCACAGAAATTGCCCTTTTTGGTACTGGCAAGACCTCTGACCATTTACCATGATTTTGACACCAACAATCACATAATATACAAAAAGGTCTTGAGCAGGTTGCTGTTGCACTATCAAAGAGTGAAAATGGAATTTGAGCTGTTTAAATGCATCAGCCACAATCATGTCATAGTGTGTGTAGAGCTAAAGAGGCCGGACAACCAAATGAAGAAATGGTGCAGTTTTGTCCTCTGCATCTGAAGTCCACTTTCCTGCAAGGAAGGAAATCAACAGACCAGCAAGTAGGCTAGCCTGTACTGGATCTGTTTCATTCATCTTATCCAAAATAGAGAAATGACGTTTCCAACATGAGTAGTCTTATGGGGTGTTTGAACGAATAGGATGCTACTTGGTCAAACTAGGCCTATAGCCTAGTAATTATAATACAACCAATGCAACTACATTGGTGTTTAATGGCAGGCGTTATCGATCAGTGGCAGTGCCGCTGTGGCGCAGCACTCTTCTCTCTCTGTGAGCTGCATTTTGTTTATGCTTTGCCTTGTCTAAAGGCAAAAATACACTACACGATTTTTGCACACTCTCCTGGCTCTAACCGTTGGAGAACCTCTCACATTTAACTGTTCAGTCAAGCCAAATGGTAGTGACCTAGTAATCGGTGTAGTATAGACCTGGCGGCACCTCCGTGACTGTATGATTGGACAGTTGGGCCAGAATCAGGCTATGTTTGCACATGTGTAGGCCTAGTAAGGAAATCATCATAGCAACTGAGGAGGCATTTCAATGTACTTACAAGGAACGCAACATCTGTGCACGTGGATTACTGATGTTCTGTTTGAAAGCTTGCTACTGCTGTAATTGATTTGAATAAACACAGTTTCATTGATAAATAACTTAATCATGGGCAGAGTTGTTGACCTCACAATAAGCCAGATTTTGAGTAATTTGCATAACTTCCATTATGTTGAAGTGGCAGCTGGGGCATAATCAATCGGAGATGGACAGTGCATGGGTGCTGAAAGTAGGCTTCATTTTAATTTGACTTTACTATCAACGAGGGCTTTGTGTTAACCTGTTTCTTAAGAAGTAGGAGGTAGGGCAGTGGCGGTCATGACATTGGGTCAGTTGGTTATTGTCATGCAAAATACTGCCAGTCTCACAGTAACTGACCGTTAATTAACATAATCACATCTCCAGGCCGCTAATGCGTGCCTTTGGAACACCTACATTTAAAATAAGAAAAAAAAGTCTAATGAATCAATTTAATATACACCATCACATTAAATCTATTATTTATTTTAGTCAGGTTTAAAGAAACATTATGATATGAAGAAAATGTATTTCAGAAGAGCAGAATATAAGTTACTTGGCTTACTGTATGCTTACTGTATGCTATGTGCCATGCCATAGGCTGTAGGCTTGTTCATTTAGCAGACAAGATATGCTTATAAATCCCTTGCCATTATTTTATATGATTTTATAGTAAGAAGAATATACAATAAAATGAGAGGGAGTGCACACATGGAGTGGCTATATTGAGCATAAAATTGATCATTTGAAACTGGTCCTATATGCTAGATTTAGTTATTTTGCAACTTTAGTTGTAAGTGATACAAACCTTTTTAGAATGTATTAGAAATCAAAACATACAGTGTATGGGCTGCGTGATGTGACTATAGGCAATTGATGAGTTGAAAGCCACAAAAAAAAGGCTGTACACGTTGTTTTCTCATCATGTGATCATATTTTCATCCATCAGACTATTCTCAATTTAATCTTGTCTTTACTAATATGTAAAATTAGTTATGAATTTCGAAAGGCCCATTATGAAATGGACAGGGGGGGAAAATACTTGTCAGAGGCTGCTTTCCGGCCTGTTTGTTTTTTCAATCATGCCAGGTAGGCTACTCACTCCGCTTATTTCACTCCATGCATCAACCACTGTGTGAGGAGCGTGCACCCTCTCACTGCACGACAGGTGATATTCCGGGAAGAGATGGAAACGCATGGTGGTGAGAGATTCTGTAGCTAAAGATTGTCAGTCTGTTTATTAAAATATAAAAAATTCCCAATCACTAGGCTATTCAAAATTGAATACAAATTCACCGTAATTGTAGGTTAACTCTGTAAGCAGGCCTGCTTACAATCATTAAACCAACAGCATCGCCTCTGCCAGACTCATGGATAGAAAGTTTGGAGCGTAGCATAATGTAACCAGTCCATTTGATTGCATAATAATAGTCCACACTCAAAGGCGATTACTAGAATTTGTGTCATTTTGGAGTTGTAGGCTAGATTAATTATGTACCAGACATCTTAAGTCACTTTTGAAAATGTTTTTCTGCTGTGCGCAATATGTGTTAGGCTATGTATTGTATATACAATGATTATTTTTAATAGAGATTTTTATTTTTTTTTACATTTACGTCTTTTAGCAGACACTCTTATCCAGAGCGACTTACAAATTGGTACATTCACCTTATGATATCCAGTGGAACAACCACTTTACAATAGTACATCTATCTTTTGGGGGGGGGGAGGATTACTTAATCCTATCCCAGGTATTCCTTAAAGAGGTGGGGTTTCAGGTGTCTCCGGAAGGTGGTGATTGACTCCGCTGTCCTGGCGTCGTGAGGGAGCTTGTTCCACCATTGGGGTGCCAGAGCAGCGAACAGTTTTGACTGGGCTGAGCTGGAATTGTGCTTCCGCAGAGGTAGGGAGGCGAGCAGGCCAGAGGTGGATGAACGCAGTGCCCTTCTTTGGGTATAGGGACTGATCAGAGCCTGAAGGTACGGAGGTGCCGTTCCCCTCACAGCTCCGTAGGCAAGCACCATGGTCTTGTAGCAGATGTGAGCTTCAACTGGAAGCCAGGGGAGTGTGCGGAGGAGCGGGATGACGTGAGAGAACTTGGGAAGGTTGAACACCAGACGGGCTGCGGCGTTCTGGATGAGTTGTAGGGGTTTGATGGCACAGGCAGGGAGCCCCGCCAACAGCGAGTTGCAGTAATCCAGACGGGAGATGACAAGTGCCTGGATTAGGACCTGCGCCGCTTCCTGTGTGAGGCAGGGTCGTACTCTGCGAATGTTGTAGAGCATGAACTTACAGGATCGGGTCACCGCCTTGATGTTAGCGGAGAACGACAGGGTGTTGTCCAGGGTCACGCCAAGGCTCTTAGCACTCTGGGAGGAGGACACAATGGAGTTGTCAACCGTGATGACGAGATCATGGAACGGGCAGTCCTTCCCCGGGAGGAAGAGCAGCTCCGTCTTGCCGAGGTTCAGCTTGAGGTGGTGATCCTTCATCCACACTGATATGTCTGCCAGACATGCAGAGATGCAATTCACCACCTGGTTATCAGAAGGGGGAAAGGAGAAGATGAATTGTGTGTCTGCGTAGCAATGATAGGAGAGACCATGTGAGGATATGACAGAGCCAAGTGACTTGGTGTATAGCGAGAATAGGAGAGGGCCTAGAACTGAGCCCTGGGGGACACCAGTGGTGAGAGCACGTGGTGCGGAGACGGATTCTCGCCATGCCACCTGGTAGGAGCGACCTGTCAGGTAGGACGCAATCCAAGAGTGAGCCGCGCCGGAGATGCCCAACTCGGAGCGGGTGGAGAGGAGGATCTGATGGTTCACAGTATCTAAAGCAGCAGATAGGTCTAGAAGGATGAGAGCAGAGGAGAGAGAGTTAGCTTTAGCAGTGTGGAGAGCCTCTGTGACACAGAAAAGAGCGGTCTCAGTTGAATGACTAGTCTTGAAACATGACTGATTTGGATCAAGAAGGTCATTCTGAGAGAGAGAGCAAGAAAGCTGGCCAAGGACGGCACGCTCAAGAGTTTTGGAGAAGAAAGAAAGAAGGGATACTGGTCTGTAGTTGTTGACATCGGAGGGATCGAGTGTAGGTTTTTTGAGAAGGAGTGCAACTCTCGCTCTCTTGAAGACGGAAGGGACATAGCCAGCGGTCAAGGATGAGTTGATGAGCGGGGTGAGGTGAGGGAGAAGGTCTCCGGAAATGGTCTGGAGAAGAGGAGGGGATAGGGTCAAGCGGACAGGTTGTTGGGCGGCCGGCCGTCACAAGTCGCAAGATTTCATCTGGAGAGAGAGGGGAGAAAGAGGTCAAAGCATAGGGTAGGGCAATGTGAGCAGGACCAGCGGTGTCGTTTGACTTAACAAACGAGGATCGGATGTCGTCAACCTTTTCAAAATGGTTGACAAAGTCGTCCGCAGAGGAGGAGGAGGGGGGAGGAGGATTCAGGAGGGAGGAGAAGGTGGCAAAGAGCTTCCTAGGGTTAGGCAGATGCTTGGAATTTAGAGTGGTAGAAAGTGGCTTTAGCAGCAGAAACAGAGGAAGAAAATGTGGAGAGGAGGGAGTGAAAAGATGCCAGGTCCGCAGGGAGGCTAGTTTTCCTCCATTTCCGCTCGCCTGCCCGGAGCCCTGTTCTGTGAGCTCGCAATGAGTCATCAAGCCACGGAGCAGGAGGGGAGGACCGAGCCGGCCGGGAGGATAGGGGACATAGAGAGTCAAAGGATGCAGAAATGGAGGAGAGGAGGGTTGAGGAGGCAGAATCAGGATTGGGCTCATTTTTCAGGGTTGGGCTCATATTTAGGTTTATGTATAAGCTCTAATATGCATATGGGTGTTTTGAATGAATCATCAACATAGAAAGCGTTGTCCATTTCGTTGTTAGGCTTTGAAACAACATCCACAACGACTATGTTTTCCACTCAATTTCAACCTGTTGTTGAACCTATTTATTCAAATTGATCAATCACAGTGAGTTTTAAAAGCATGCTACAGTTTTGATAAGTGTTTTAATATGATTTTTGATTGCATTTGCATTGATGTCAGTGGTTAGAGGAACAATAGAGCCCTGAGTACCAGGCCATTAGGACCTGATGGTTGTTAGCGAGTTGGTTACTACCAACGCATGTCCTGAGTGCATCAGAGGAGATCAGCGTGACTCACGTGGAATTTTACTACGGCCATGACTGCATGTGTGGCGGTAATACGGTCACCGCAACAGCCCTAGGTAGGCCTACTTGTTTGACAGACAAAATTATAGGCTATTATTAGCAGATTTTGTTGGCCAACTCCTTCATTCACCACGCACTCCTTAAATATCTGTCAGTGAAGGGCTCAAATTGAGGGGGTATGTAAGGGTATGCCATACCTTTGGTGCCATTGTTGTGATGAACTTGAGGTAGTTGATGAGAACCTTTTTTTATAGTTTTGATTGGCTGATGGTGGGATATGCTTTGCATTTGCTTTGAGCACTGCTCATACTTGGCGATAATGGCTGACTTTGAGGCAGAATATATTCAAAATGTTTGCAAATTATCGGGACAACGTAAGTGCCCCCGGGAGCCCATTGGAGAAATCAACCGCAAACCAGGTATGTGCTTACACTTTATGGGCTACGGCATTACATGTTACTCTGGGTTTGTTCCGATTTCCTATAATTTGGATAAATGCGCCGGGAGCTGATCAGGAGCCTGTAGATCAGGTTAAAACGTGTAGTGTCCGCTGGCTTTAGTTGTATGCATTGCACAGCTTGGGACTGTGTCAGTGTGTGCAATTAGCTCTTTGTCATAGAGTTTTTTGCTGATCTCCACGTTTTTTCCCACACCCCTGAGGCCCTCCCGGGAAGTGGTGACATCGCTGATAAACAATGCCTGTCAGTGGGATCCAGGCCTGGAATTTTGTGATTTTAGGGGAAAGGCCATTTGGCCCTCAAGAGCTGCCCAGTCTGCCAGGGCACCAAGGCCATCTGCCAGGGCACCAAAGCTATTAACCAAAATTGACAATTTTAAATTGATTTGAAAGACACTAGGTATTCTGTTAAAAAAATGTATTTAAGTAATTATCCTACATGTCTATAGCCTCTCATGTCCACACCGATGCTGACATTAGTGAGGCACCAGAAAATCTAGCCAAACGTTAGACTTTTAATAACCTACACACTATATATACAAAGGTATCTATGTATGTGGACACCCCTTCAAATTAGTAGATTTGGCTATTTCAGCCACACCCGTTGCTGACAGGTTTATGAAATCGAGTACATGACTATGCAAACTCCACAGACAAACACTGGCAGTAGAATGGTCTTACTGAAGAGCTCAGTGACTTTCAGCATGGCACCATCATAAGATGCCACCTTTCCATCAAGTGCCGTAATTGTGAAGTGGAAACATCTAGGAGCAACAACGGCTCAGCCTCGAAGTGGTAGGCCACACAAGCTCACAGAATGGGACCACCGAGTGCTGAAGCACATGGCGTGTAAAAATTGTCTGCCCTCGGTTGCAACACTCACTACGAGTTCCAAACTGCCTCTGGAAGCAACGTCAGCAAGAGAACTATTCGTCTGGAACTTCACCATGCGTAATGATAAGCGTCGGATGGAGTGGTGTAAAGCTTGGCGTGATGAATCACACGTCACCATCTGACAGTCCGACGGATTAATCTGGGTTTGGCGGATGCCGGGAGAATGCTACCTGCCAGAATACGTAGTGCCAACTGTAAAGTTTGGTGGAGGAGGAATAACGGTCTGGGGCTGTTTTTCATGGTTCGTGCTAGGCCCCTTAGTACCTGTGACGAGAAATCTTAAAGCTACTGCATACAATGACATTTTAGATTCTGTGCTTCCAACTTTGTGGCAACAGTTTTGTCCCTTTCCTGTTTCAGCATGACAATGCCCCCGTGCACAAAGCGAGAGCGAGGTCCAAACAGAAATGGTTTGTCGAGATCGTTGTGGAAGAACTTGACTGGCCTGCACAGAGCCCTGACCTCAACCCCATCGAACACCTTTAGGAAGAATTGGAACGCCGACTGCGAACCAGGCCTAATCGCCCAACATCAGTGCCCGACTTTACTAATGCTCTTGTGGCTGAATGGAAGCAAGTCCCTGCAGCAATGTACCAACATCTAGTGGAAAGCCTTCCCAGAAGAGTGGAGGCTGTTTATAGCAGCAAAGGGGGGACCACACCCCCTCGGGCCTTATTGCTTAATTAACACAGGTCGCATAAAAAATCTTTCAAGCACAAGCCCACGTACTAGTGACTAGCCAACTAATCCTTTTCCAATTTAGCCAACTTGGATCTATTTGCTAGCTAATAAGGCAGAACGTGTAGCTGCACATATCTATGAGAGAGCCATGTGAGTGAGAGGTGCTTCGGAACACAGCTGTTGGCAGCCGGGATAAGGACATTATAATTTATTATATTCAACGTAAGTGCACAACGGCCACTTTGGCCGCAAGGGTGGCATTACAGCCACACAAGGGGACATCAACGGCCATGGCCGGGACTGGTGGGACCACACTCCCTCCCGGCCCTCTCCAATAGGTCTGCTTGTCTGGCAGTGGACGGGGGGCTGGGGTGGTCTGTTCTACCTGGCTATTGAAGGCCTAGGACACACAATATGAGACCCTGTGAGAAGATGTCTGAGTAATGTGCGCTCCGTCAGGTTTATTTTTGAACGGTGTAAGCCTAAACAATTACGACAAAACATGAATGTGTACATTGCTCCCTTTGAAAACAATGAATAAATGATAGATTATTAAGGGGTTTCTGAGTTAGTTAGGCCTAATGCTCATAGACCTAGTGCTCAGGCCCGAAATGTTTGTTTTGTGAATAGCCAATGTGCAGCTGTTGCCTGCCATTAGGCTTTTCTGCAGCCTGTGGTGCTCTCCACTGATTGGTCCATATTCATGCAGAGTAAACTCTTTTTAGCAGGTGTGAACTGAGCATGCAGGGGACACAGTAAAAAGGGAGGTCTCGTGATGTGCAGTGAAGACTCCAGCTTCATGCAGAGGAAAATATCAATATTAAATCAGTATTTCACTGGTACTACTACTAGAGCTGGGAATTGACAAGAACCTCACGATACAATATTATCACAATTCTTAGATGCCGGTACGATGTGTATTGCGATTCGATAATGCGATTTTGTTTTTCAAAACATTTTGCTCACTATATGTCTGCTGCAGAGAGACAATAGAGACATAATACGTTTTGATCAGTCATGGAAATGAAAGTGCTGGAAACATGTTGGCTAACTATTTTAAAAGAAGACGGAGAACAAGCTTTAGGTTGAAAAATACCGTAGTTTTGGCACAGGTACAGACGATTTAGAGCTTGGTAACGTTACTTAGCAAAAAAAGGTCTCTTAAAGTCAAAGTATCGATATATCGTCCAAAATAATATCACAATATATAACTATCGAGAAAAAAAAACCCACCCAACACATCATTACTATTAGCACACGCTTGCACATTACAGGCCAGAACATCTGAAGCAAAAAACCTTGTTAAGCAACTGATTTTGGGTAAATCAAGGTTTGCTTTAAGCTACAGTGCATTGACATTTTGTTACGTTACAGCCTTATTATTAAATTGTTTTCCCCCCTCATCAACCTACACACTACCACATAATGACAAAGCAAAAACAGGTTTAGACATTTTTGCAAATTTATTAAAAAAAAAAACATCACATTTTACATAAGTATTCAGCCCCTTTTTCTCAGTACTTTGTTGAAGCACCTTTGGCAGTGACTACAACCTCGAGTCTTCTTGGGTATGACGCTAGAAGCTTAGCACACCTGTATTTGGGAAGTTAATCCCATTCTTCTCTGCAGATGGGGAGTGTCGCTGCACAGCTATTTTCAGATCTCCAGAGATGTTCGGTCGGGTTCAAGTCTGGGCTCTTGCTGGGCCACTCAAGGACATTTAGAGACTTGTCCCGAAGCCACGCCTGCATTGTCTTGGCCGTGTGCTTAGGGTTGTTGTACTGTTGGAAGGTGAGGTCCTGAGCGCTCTGGAGCAGGTTTTCATCAAGAATCTCTCTGTACTTTGCTCCGTTCATCGATCCTGACTAGTCTCTCAGTCCCTACCGCTGAAAAACATCCCAACAGCATGATGCTGCCACCACCATGCTTCATCGTAGGGATGGTGCCAGGTTTCCTCCAGACCTGATGCTTTGCATTCAGGCCAAAGAGTTCAATCTTGATTTCATCAGACTAGAGGATCTTGTTTCTCATGGTCTGATAGTCCTTTAGGTGCCTTTTGGCAAACTCCAAGTGGGCTGTCATGTGTGTTTTACTGAGGAGTGGCTTTTGTCTGGCCACTCTACAATAAAGGCCTGATTGGTGGAGTGCTGCAGAGATGGTTGTCCTTCTGGAAGGTTCTCCCATCTCCACAAAGGAACTCTGGAGCTCTATCAGAGTGACCATCGGGTTCTTGGTCACCTACCTGACCAACGTCCTTCTCCCCCGATTGCTCAGTTTGGCCGGGGGGCCAGCTCTAGGAAACGTCTTGGTGTTTCCAAACTTCTTCCATTTAAGAATGATTGAGGCCACTGTTCTTTGGGACCTTCAATGCTGAAGAAATGTTTTGGTACCCTTCCCCAGATCTTTGCCACAACCCAATCTTGTCTCGGAGCTCTACGGACAATTCCTTCGACCTAATAGCTTGGTTTTTGGTCTGACACACACTGTCAACTGTGGGACCTTGTATAGATCATGTCCAATCAATTGAATTTACCACAGGTGGATTCCATTGATCATCTCAAGGATGATCAATGGAAACAGGATGCACCTGAGCTCAATTTCGAGTCTCATAGCAAAGGGTCTGAATACCTATGTAAATAAGGTATTTTTATGTGAAAAAATGTCTAAAAACATATACACGACGCCAGGACAGCGGAGTCAATCACCACCTTCCGGAGACACCTGAAACCCCACCTCTTTAATGAATACCTGGGATAGGATAAAGTAATCCTCCCCCCAAAAGATTTAGATGCACTATTTTAAAGTGGTTGTTCCACTGGATATCATAAGGTGAATGCACCAATTTGTAAGTCGCTCTGGATAAGAGCGTCTGCTAAATGACTTAAATGTAAAACCTGGTATACTTTGTCATTATGGGGTATTGTGTGTAGATTGAGGAATAGTTTTTATTTAATCAATTTTAGAATTGGGCTGTAACGTAACAAAATGTGGTCAGTAGTCTGAATATATTCCGAATGCACTGTATGCAGTGCTTTAGCAAGGTAGCCTAGATATTGTGTCTGGATACCCTTATTTACCCCTGGAATAGGTGCTGAGTCCGATGGAATTACTGGACAGACACTTCTGGCGTGTGCCGTCTCACCCTCATGGGCCTTTCATTCTCCTGATGGATTGTTATGTCGATGGCCAGTGACGCAACATGGCCGTCCCAGAGGTCCCACCTGTTCACTCTCAACTCCTACATCGTTCTTTTACTCCGTTGTTTCCTAATCCTCTTCCTCTGTCATGGTTCTCAGGGTTTCTAAAAACCTCATAATGAATCTACTGTTTCTTGAGTTTAATAAAAAATCATTTTCTAGACAGTTTTTTTTAATTTAAAGTCATAATTATCCATTCTGCTCTCTCACTGCCCTTCCCTAACGTTGGGTTGGGCACCTGATTTCCTGTGGGTTTAATTGCCTTGGAGGGTCATTGTAGATGAACTTAGTCTCTCACTGGGGTGTAAATGGAGGGCTTTCCTCACACCTTGCTGTCACTTTGGCAGGCACACACCAGTTCTCCTACCACTGCAAACTCCCAGTCCCTATCACCAGCCCCAGCAGCTCTAGAGGGATGAAATACATGACAAAAGATTACTGTAATGTTGAGGAATGAAATAAATGCAATCAATGTTCAAGCACTGAGCAAATTTCAGGTCTGCTGAGTGCAAACTTGAACGATGTCAAAAGATCTGTGCAATTTCTGGTGTGCGTTTACTGTGAACACTAAGGCTGTACCTGCCTTAAGTTAGTTTTAAGTGGGCAAGTAGACTACTGTGGCTATTAAATCATAATTTAGGCCTACCAGAGTGGCCTACCATAATAAAAACAATGGAGAAAATGCATCCCATAACATTTTAACATGGGAATAGCTGTTCTATTATTCAGCCTACAGTAGCAGCCAATGTGTGGTGTTCAGTGTAGACCTACAGTGCCTTCGGAAAGTATTCAGATCCCTTGACTTTTTCCACATTGTGTTAGGTTACAGCCTTATTCTAAAGTTTATAAAATATTTTTTCCCCCTCAATCTACAAACATTACCCCATAATGACAAAGCAAAAAATAAAACACTGAAATATCAATTTTACATAAGTATTCAGACCCTTCACTCGGTACTTTGTTGAAACACATTTGGCAGCTATTACAGCCATGAGTCTTCTTGGGTAATTCGCTACAAGCTTGTCACACCTGTATTTGGGGAGTTTCTCCCATTATTCTCTGCAGATCCTCAAGCTTTGTCAGGTTGGATGGGGAGCGTTGCTGCACAACTATTTTCAGGTCTCTCCAGAGATCGGGTTCAAGTCCGGGCTCTGGCTGGGCCACTCAAGGACATTGAGACTTGTCCCGAAGCCACTCCTGCGTTGTCTTGGCTGTGTGCTTAGGGTCGTTGTCCTGTTGGAAGGTGAACCTTTGCCACAGTCTGAGGTCCTGAGCGCTCTGGAGCAGGTTTTCATCAAGGATCTCTCTGTGCTTTGTTCCGTTCGTCTTTGCTGTGCTGCCGAGATGGTTGTCCTTCTGGAAGGTTCTCCCATCTCCACAGAGGAACTCTGGAGCTCTATCAGAGTGACCATCGGGTTCTTGGTCACCTCCCTGACCAAGACCCTTCTCCCCCGATTGCTCAGTTTGGCTGGGCGGCCAGCTCTAGGAAGAGTCTTGGTGTTTCCAAACTTCTTCCATTTAAGAATGGTTGAGACCACTGTGTTCTCGGGGACATTCAATGCTTCAGAAATGTTTTACCCTTCCCCAGATCTGTGCCTCGACACAATCCTGTCTCGGAGCTATACGGACATGACAATATTTTTTCTCTGTCATGCACTGTCAACTGTGGGAACTTATATAGACAGGTGTGTGTGTGTGTGTGTGCTTTTCCAAATCATGTCCAATCAATTGGATATACCACAGGTGGACTCCAATCATCAAGTTGTAGAAACATCTCAAGGATGATCAATGGAAACAGGATGCACCTGAGCTCAATTTTGAGTCTCATAGCGAAGGGTCTCAATACTTATGTAAATAAGGTATTTCAGTTTGTCTAATACAGTTGCAACAATTTCTAAAAACCTGTGTTTGCTTTGTCATTATGGGGTATTTTGTGTAGATTACTGAGGATATTTATTTTGTTAATCAATTTTCTGTATCGTAACAAAATGTGGATAAACTCAAGGGGTCTGAATACTTTCCGAAAGCACTTTCCATGGGACTTAAAAAATACATGTAGTGCTTGACATTAACCTGTTTATCTACTTGTCTTTCAGACAAGGAGATGATTGAAAATGTTGTTTGATGCAAGAAACCACTTTACAAAATAAAATGCATTATTATTCCCATACCATTTATTACAGAAAATCTGACAAATTACGCTCTGCCTATTGGTGACTTAGTTTATTCAAGACGTCTCAAAATACAACACTGCCCTTTTTAAGACGCAAGATGTCTAGAAATGCACACATTTTGTCCTCTTGTTGGAAGCAACCACTCCACCATTGTTGACAAGAAATTAGCTATAACTGGGACAATAACTCACTAACTAGCAAATTATATGAACAAATGTGCACGTTGCTACATGCAGCTCTCGCTTTGATCTCTAAACAAGCGCATCTACTCGCAAGCGCTATACTGTATCCACAGTCCAGTTCAAAGTGAATGGCACAGATCCATATATGGCAATGTCTATTTGCATAAAGGACAATAGCAGCTTTGATTGATTTTGTTGTTCGTTTGTGTAGAGTATGGGCCTGATTCATGTCTGTCAATGCAATAGAATCCTACTCCATTGCTCTCTGCCTACAAGAAAATATATTATGTACTTCGTTTTGTTTACGGTATGTTACATTGAAAGTGGCCAATATTGTGTGGATTCGATCACAATTCCCACAGCAGAGTGTAATGTTGATTGTGTTAACTTTCTAGAGTTATCCTCTTTAGTTAAGTGAAGTTCAATCTAGTGCTTCTCTGGGCAGTCTGATGGGTAATATTAAGTGCATTATGCTGGTGGTGTTAGTGCCAGCCTTTTCTTAGACAGTCCCTAAAGACGTACCTGGTAACTCAAAAGCCGCATAATGGAATTATATTTTCTCAGACACCGGTGAGTCATTCTCTTCAAGTCAGAACCCAATATTTTAATCGCAGCCCATCCCTTCAGTTAGACCACTTTCTTACTTAGAGTTAGGCTGGTGGAGCTCATAGGCTACAGGAAAAATAAATGCTGCTGCTACCTAGTGCCTACTGTACTGGAAAAACAACCGCTTTATCCATCAAGTTAGTGGAACAAATGAAAGTAAGGAGTGGAGAAAATAGTATACCATCTGCTCCAAGTGTTTTTCTGTAATCATGTAGCCTAGTATTTTCTCAGCAGTGGGTAGTTGGGAGTTGTTGGGCCAGCAGAGCGAGAGAGACTGGGAGATTCAGATAAATCCAGGCAATACCCCAGGGCTGGTGGTGGAAAGGGGGTAGGGTAGGAGCCCAGGGGTGGGGGTCCACCACCAACACACATCTCACTTTGATGCTGATGGTAGTGGACACATTGCAATCTCTTATTTGCAAAGAAGTGCTGCAGGGCCCAACATTACTTTCACTTCACAAAAGACAGGATCGCAACAATGGAGAGAAGGATATGGAGGAAAGGCAGCGTTGCCAATGTGTCAAGTCTTCACATGTCTGTGCTGTGGTTTCAGAGACCAAGAAGAAGTAGGCCCACTCAAAGCATTGTACTCCCTCAGGACTCGGCATATAATTGTTGTTTTGGCTACTTAGGACTGTCAGCTCTGTTTTTACCTGAAGGGTTTAGGAACTTTCATTTTAAATGAAAGCTTCATAGACAGAACATTGCATGTCTTACTTCAGTGGAAGACTCGTTTCCTGACTTGGATGCTCAAAATACAGCAAATCAAAAACTAACTAATGCCAAGGAAGCAGTCTTGCCAGTTAAAGCTCAAACACACTGGTAGGCTTGTCAAATGTTTGCCTGGTGACAGTATTTACCACCTCTGAACGGTGTCTGCAGTCACTCTTTTGTATTCTCACAGCAAAGACCTTGGAAGTCGTTAGCCTTAAAATACTCCAAACCCGAAGGTGGCAGTAGCGTTGTTTGGCAATGCTTATGGTCTAGATTCCAAGCTATCTGCGCTAATGTTGCTATTTTGTAGAAGCCCTTGTTGATATTAGCCAGATGGCCACAGCTAGATGACTACCTAGCAAGATGACAAAGAAACAATATAATTCCTACACATAGTCCCATACCACCAGTGCCAGTCCATAGTTAAATGTTTAGCTAGCTAAAGTAAGCATATTCGCTAGCTACCACAACATAGCTAACTAGCTGGCTAAAAACACCAAACTCAGGCAGCTAACCCAGGCAGCTGTTTCATAGAAATTAAATCGCAATGGATTAGCTAGTTAAGTCAATACCAGCTACTAGGGATGCGCAATATATCGGTAAACATATCAGTATCGGCCAATGTCTAGTTTAAAGCCGATGTTAAAAACCGATGTCAAAGCTACCGTGCATACCTATATGACGTAGGTACATGACGTATTAACTGCACGTAAAATTTTGCTCTACACTTGCAACACAGCATTCCTAACCTAGCCCACAATGTCTGCTGTGTGGCTCGAGCAGTCAACAAGTCGAGCAGTCATTTGAAAGAGTAAGAACATTTCAGCGAGACAACTCAAAAGGTGAAATCCATTAAAGCCAAGATAATGGAATTCATTGCCCTTGACAATCACCCACGACAGAAAACGGTTGTTGGCTTTCGCCGACTGGTCAAGCACCGGTACACACTACCAAGTGCGCTATTTTTCAGATGTTGCCCCACCGGAGTTACACAGTAATAGCGTCACTGCTATTAGCTTAACGACATACATACTATGGAACGCCGTTTGGGTCTTTGCGTGTCAAAAAAGATACAGTAGCACTGTCAAAGCTGTACAAAAAAGTCTGCAAACACTGGCCACGAACGATGTGTTTACAATACCGCGTTGGTAATAAAGCATTAGTTCGACCGCAACTTCTGGGGTAGCCATCTTTAGCTTGGTACCTTGCTAGCACCAATACAACCAGCCTGAAAACAATAACCAGTAGAAACTGCAGTCATTTTCATTAGCCTTCCCTGTAGCTCAGTTGGTAGAGCATGGTGTTTGCAACACCAGGATTATGGGTTCGATTCCCACGGGGGGCCAGCACAGAAAAATAATGTATGAAATGTATGCATTCACTACTGTAAGTCGCTCTGGATAAGGGCGTCTGCTAAATGACTAAAATCTAAATGTAAATTATTCTTAGCAATGATTTAGGAACCCTTGTGAGTAAGTATTAGCTAGGTTGCCACTTGTTGTTCGCCTATTGAAATTCAACTTCAGTTAATGAAAATAAATGACTAGCTAGCTACTTAACCCTGTTGCCCAAGGCTAACGTTATAAGCATCCAGCTAGCTTCATCTGGCTAGTGAGGCTTGACCGGACCGGTGAAACTAGCAACAATAAGGATTCGGCACAATAGCGGAATTTGCGTTTTGCCTTCAAAATAAAGTATGTAATTGACTGTGATACAAATAGTAGAATTATGCCATACTTGTATTTTGAAGTCTAACTGCAAAGTCCACGATTGTGGCTAATGTTCATTGTGGCTAGCTTCACATAGATGGGTCCGACCACAATTAATGAAATAAGAACTGTCTTGTAAATTAGGGTTATTTTAGATGGTGACACCTAGCTATATAGTTAGCTAGCTAACTATATAGCTACTGAAACCGATGTCGTGTTATTTGACGTGTATCTTTTTTGACACGCAACAACCCAAACTGCGTTCCATAGAAAACCTGTTTGAGAATGAAATGACTGAACAAACGAACAACAAAACAGCACAGCAAGTAAGTGAAATAAATATATAGATTTTGATTATGTTTTACTGGTACGTAAATGCCAACAAAATGACTTTTTTATGTGTGTGTAACCTTTTTATTTAACTAGGCAAGTCAGTTAAGAACAAATTCTTATTTACAATGACGGTATTTAGGGTTGTGTGCACTGCATCTGTGCACTTAGCTAGCTACCATCCCATAGCCTACATTGGTTTCCGAAGTGTGACTGGGTCATCCAGAGAAAATGCTATCTTTTTCCCTCATTTCTTTTGTTGGCTCCATCACTTGGGGGTTCGTGCTCTCTAATTTGTTCAAAGTCCAATTGTTGGCCACTGACGAGCATTGCTATTTATTCTACAAGTAGAATCGGTAGGTTCATCGCTACCGAGTCAGCACGCAGCTTTTTTTTCTAGCAAGTGAAGAAACGGCCTCCCACTAGGGGTGTTTTATAGATTCTCGTTGTGTTTCATGCTTTGGGCTAGATCATTTTAAGGGCAATCTGCAGTTGCTACATTCATTTTGGGATTTATAAATGAGTGACATGTACACATTGATTCTTGTCGTACTCCATCAGAACCCAAAATATAAGCTTGTTTTACTCTAATATAAACAAAGTAAATGTAAACAAACACTATGTAGCCTCAAAACATTATAAACTATAATTTTGATATCATGGTATCTCTGTCTATGAATTTGAGTGGGTACATTTCTCAAGACCTATCCCTAAGCTTTTTACCAAAATGGGCGGGGAGAACACTTATTGTTTCAACTGCTGATTTCCCCTTTAACACACAACCAGCCTCCTAGTTTTTCCTCTGTCTAGGCTTCCTCTTGGTCTTATTACACTTCTGCTGCAATGGTGTATGGGAAGGTGTTTGTGTGAGGGAGCGGGTGCTGCTTCTCTGCAGAGGCCGATTTTAGACATTTATTTTGTACGGCTCCCTTTCCCTGCATCTCAGTGAGGATGCTAAAATTGAATGCGGTCTCCGGGGCAGTGTGGAGCAGAGCGGAGACTATCAGGGTCTGCACTGTGATTTAATGACCGACCGGAGCCTCGAGTTCTTGTAGTATCAAAGATTAACTCACAAAAGTAGAACATTAGAAAACCTAAAACGTTTCCACGCACTCTGGCGGCACAGATGCTGTCGTGAGCCCCTAACTGCAATGAACCTGCATCAGACAAATGTGCTTCAATTGAGAAAGTGCATTAGGCTAGATGTGCAAAATACACTTAAAGGGACATTTCACCTCTGCTCTTTCACTCTATATGGCCGTTAATGTTATTAACATATATATAATGTGCCATAAAAGTCAAACATTTCCTCACGCAAATACTAGCGTTTCTGCATCTCACAGGCCATCTACATTTCCTGGTTGTAAGTAAACCACAATATCCAGAATTCATAGCAATTTCAGGGTTCCTTCGAGGGTGGGAACACAGTTGGACAAAGAAGTAGGGCTCCCGTAAGGCTCTGTTCTTTATAAAGCCAAACATTTGTCCACCTAGATGTCCTGGTAGTTAGGCTGTTGAGAGTGCAATGGCTTTATTGAACAAGTACAGCCACATTTACTCGCTGCTAGCGTGATTGTGCAATCTGCGAAACAACACAATTTTTAAAATTGTATTTAACCATTTAACTAGGCAAGTCAGTTAAGAACAAATTCTTATTTACAATGACGGCCTACACCGGCCAAACCCTAACCCGGACCGACGCTGGGCCAATTGTGCGCCGCCCTATGGGACTCCCAATCACGGCCAGTTGTGATACAGCCTGGAAACTAACCAGGGTCTGTAGTGACGGCTCTAGCGCTGAGATGCAGTGCCTTAGACCGCTGCGCCACTCGGGAGCCCCAAAAATTGCTACCAAACATGACTCAATTTTTAGATCAGACTGCAGGCTCAATCAACCAATGACGTCATTGCTTGAACTCTCCCGGCATGAAAATTCTGAAATACCGCTATAGTGCATAATTATGTCTGAAACACCTCTCATTAATCAGAATTATGTAGGTAGACTGGAAACTCACCCTGTATAGTGTCTAGCGTGGATTCTTTTTTTAAACACTTCATGCAAATATTTAAGGTTAGCTCCAGACAGTATACGGTGAAGAAATGTCTGTCCCCAAGCCCTGTCAGAAATCCTGATTGGTTTATTGGGGCAGAAAGGGTTCCTTCCCCCTCAGGCTGTGGGAGCTCCCTTTTGATGTCATGAAAGGGGTTGTGCCTTAGCTTTCACCCAGCTTTGACCTGTGGCCTATTTCTTTTTTATTTAACTAGGCAGGTCAGTTAAGAACAAATTCTTATTTTCAATGACGGTCTAGGAACAGTGGGTTAACTGCCTTGTTCAGGGGCAGAACGACAGCTTTGTACCTTGTCAGCACGGCTATTTGAACTTGCAACCTTTCGATTGCTAGTCCAACGCTCTAACCACTAGGCTACCCTACCTCCCCTACCTAGTAGTCGATCCACTGGCTTTCTTTACTTACTTACCTCTATCGGTAATCAACATAGGATCTTACAGGCAGAAGACAATGGTCACGTCGTCCAAAGACACTTGACTGGCACTTTTCATTTGTATCGTGACTCCTCTTGACCTATTCACTGAAGATCTTGTAGCACATCATATCTTTTAGCCCTGCAGGACCAGTTGCAGCCTATTATATAGCACTATATGTCTTGGAAAGTTGCACTTTGACTCCTCAAGTCAACTAATTGCTTTAGCCTAAATGCCCCTAGGTCACATTGATTCTAGGTCACTAATTAGTAAACAACTCCCCTCACCTGGTTGTCTAAAAAAAAAACCTGCAGACACTACACCCTTCATAGAATGAGTTTGACACCCCTAAAATAAGCCATTTTAGGGGTGTCAAACTCATTCTATGAAGGGTGTAGTGTCTGCAGGTTTTTTTTTTTTTGCTTCTTTCAATTAAGACCTAGACAACCAGGTGAGGGGAGTTGTTTACTAATTAGTGACCTTAATCAATCTACTACAAGGGAGAAGCAAAAACTCACACTCAGCCCGCTGTGGAATGAGTTTGACACGTAACATGTATCGTATGTAACCTATATCAACCATATAGAATATATTTGTCACCTGTCTGATCAATTAGACATTCCATTATCGAACATAATTTTTCAAACATAAGCTGTGTTTGTGGGAGAACTTCTCCCCAGTCAGTGGGAAGAAGGGTGATGTCATAGTTGTGACCACAGTGAAGGCCTGTGATTGTAGTGTGTAGTCTGCAACGAGATACAAACATCATGTGTTCTCTCTCTCCCTCATTGCAGAGCCAAGCATGAGTCACTTCTCTCCCTGCCCCTTGGGCCAGCAGCCCTGAGATAATCCATTCACAGCTCTCAGATCAGCAAGTTTGTCAGAACAGAAGGAAGCGCCCTCTTTCACTACAACACCTGTCTGTGCGCTACTACACTCTGTTTTCACTGCTGCTGGAACCTTCCTTACAATTACAGCTGAAGTTTTAGCCTACACTTTGGCCTGGATGGAAAAGTAGGCCTATGTCTGTATTGCAGCTACCCTTGTGCTGCTAAGTCCTAGTTGTTTGTCAGGCACCCAGTAGTAACGGTTCACCAAACCCACAGTTCGGTACATATTTCTGTTTTGGGGTCTCTCTTTGGTTATGGCACAGCGGGAAAACGAAATGCCAACCGTTTCTGTAGTTCATTTGGCAAAAGACAACATTAAAAGGCACCATATTTGTGCCCCAAGTTAGGGCTGGGCGAAATGGCCAAAATATCATATATATATATATATATATATATATATATATATATATATATATATATATATATATATATATATATATATATATTTATTTATTTATTTATTTATTTATTTTAATCTGCCGGGATTTGACTTTTTTTAAGTTCTACATTTGCTTTATGAGTAGTACGTCGCAACACAATTTATTTCAATGGGTCTTTCTCCACTCTGATTTGTTTTATACTGTTCAATTCAACTTAAACCTAAACTAATTTTATGGGCGTGATATGGGCGAACAATCTAGGCCTTATTTTTAACCAAATGTTGCAATTACGATTTTAGAGCAAAACACATGGTGAACTGCTGGAATAATGCAAATAGAATGATTGTTCTAATTCTATAGTTAGAATATAATAGTGGGCACTTTTGAATACAGTGTTTGATAAGACAACGAATGAAAATACCAGGGAGGAGTTATTGTGACAGGGTAGGAACCAACGTGTTGATAAATATTCCTAGGGTACAGTATAATCTTTAGCTACATTGAATGTCTTCTCTTAGCTACTTCATATAACTACGTTCTTATTTTTTGTATTCCTCTTTGATTTAGAAATTACTATTGCACAAATAACATGCTGATTTAGAGCTACACCATCACTGGTATTATCAGGCTGTATAGCTAATTACTGTTGCTCTGACTCAGTACATTTGTTAGCTAGCTAGCGATTTAGCATTAGCGGCTAACCATTAGCGGTGAACAAGATTTAGGCCCAACATACTAAGAAAAGACAAATTAGCTGTTTGCAGATTTAAGAAACACAAACTAGTAGTGTAATTAGAGAATGCTAGTGGATTTATATTAAGAAGCAAGGTGAAAACAGCATCGTTGTCATCAACATTGTTGCGTGTGCTGTATTGACCATGCAGACTGAACGCAAGTGTCTAGTGGTTGAGGAACAACAAATGCGTTCCTTGTGTGACGGGGCGGGTCTAGGTCTGTGTGGAAAGCTGCATGGAGAGAGATGACTCAAGTAGCCAAGTAAACTATAAAGATGGACGTTACACATTGCGTATCACATTTAACAAACCAAACATTCAAATACTGATATAGAAGGTAAAGTGAAAACCCAAACAGGTCTGTGCATAAATACCGGTATATCATAAAATATGGTATACCGCCCAAGTCCAGCTTCTGTGACAGCATTTATGATGTTCCTGCCATTGTCTGTTGTGAGAGGGATTGTTATATTGGGTCTCTCAAGTAGAGGTCTTCACGGACCTGTTCCGAAATGGACCTGGGGCTTTTCTACCTGGACCAGATATGCATAAATATTTTTTAAAATATAGAGACATGTTCCTAACAGACAACTAGACCAGTTTCGTATAGACCTGGTTGGCTCCAGACCGGGTCCGAAGCAGCATCCTGTGCAAAGCTGCGGGAAGTGGGGTGGGGGTGCTAGGATTTTATAGCTGGGGGTATGCAGAAACAATTTTTTGCCCGCGCTGAAGACGTCTATATCGGTTCTGCATATTGCGCTTTTAATTCCGTAATTTTAATCCCCTTTTCCATTGTTTAGATAATATCCTAACTTGCTTTGCCACACGGAGGCTCTATGTCTGTAGCGCTGCTTTGATGACTTGTGATTGGCCGACAACAACAACAAGCTACATGGTGCCAGGACAACAACCTCTCCCTCAACGTGATCAAGACAAAGGAGATGATTGTGGACTACAGGAAAAAGAGGACCGAGCACGCCCCCATTCTCATCAACGGGGCTGTAGTGGAGCAGGTTGAGAGCTTCAAGTTCCTTGATGTCCACATCAACAACAAACTAACATGGTCCAAGCACACCAAGACCGTCGTGAAGAGGGCACGACAAAGCCTATTCCCACTCAGGAGACTGAAAAGATTTGGCATGGGTCCTCAGATCCTCAAAAGGTTCTACAGCTGCACCATCGAGAGCATCCTGACTGGTTGCATCACTACCTGGTATGGCAACTGCACAGCCTCCGACCGCAAGGCACTATAGAGGGTAGTGCAAACGCCCCAGTTAATCACTGGGGCCAAGCTTCCTGCCATCCAGGACTTCTATACTAGGCGGTGTCAGGGGAAGGCCCTAAAAATTGTCAAAGAATCCAGACACGCGAGTCATAAACTGTTCTCTCTGCTACTGCACGGCAAGCGGTACCGGAGCGCCAAGTCTAGGTCCAAGAGGCTTCTATACAGCTTCTACTCCCAAGCAATAAGACTCCTGAACATCTAATCAAATGGCTACCCTGACTATTTGCATTGCCCCTCCTTTACACCGCTGCTACTCTTTTATCATGTACGCATCGTCACTTTAATTACATATTGTACATGTACATATTACCTCAACTAACTAGTGCCCCCGCACATAGACTCTGTACCGGTACCTCCCTGTATATAGTCTCGCTATTGTTATTTTACTGCTGCTCTTTAATTACTTGTTATTTCTAATTCTTATCCGTATTTTTTTTTAACTGCATTGTTGGTTAGGGGCTCGTAAGTAAGCATTTCACTGTTGTATTCGGCACACGTGACTAATACAATTTGATTTGACTCTGCATAGGCTATTCTCATTGAGCAGTGGCAACATGTTTTATCCAAAACTCTCTGTACATCGCCATTGTAATCTACTGTGATGCAACAATGTTCCCAAATTGAAATGATGGAGGATCCACCTCGCCATTGTTCAGAACTTGTTCCCGGCTGCGCCTCACAAAAGTATGGTTTGAAATGTGCCAGTTAAGATGAGAATTTTGATTACAACATGTGCATACAACATGTGCATAGCCTATGTTTGTTTTTTTTCCCCAGCTCAGATTTACTCAAGAAGCAATGGTATACAACACAGTGTAGGCATTGCCTATATGCCTAGTGTTTATATTTGTGAAAATATTTGTTTTATGTAGGGGTGAACGATATATTGGTGAACATATCGGAATCGATGTCTAGTTTAACGCCGATGTGCAAAACCGATGTCAAAGCTGACGTGCATACCTATATAACGTAGGTACATGCCATAATGACGGCACATAAAATTTTGCGCTACACGTGCAACACAGCATTCCTAACCTAGCCCAAAATGTCTGCTGTGTGGCTCGAGCAGTCAACAAGTCGAGCAGACATTTGAAAGAGTAAGAACATTTCAGCGAAATCCATTAAAGCCAAGATAATGGAATTCATTGACCTTGACAATCAACCGTTCTCTGTCGTGGGGGATGTTGGCTTTCGCCGACTGGTCGAGCACCGGTACACACTACCAAGGCGCTATTTTTCCAGATGTTGCCCTACTGGAGTTACACAGTAATAGCATCACTGCTATTAGCTTCAAGACATACATACTATGGAATGCCGTTTGGGTCTTTGTGTGTCAAAAAAGATACAGTAGCACAGTCAAAGCTGTACAAAAAGTCTGCAAACACTGGCCACGAACGATGTGTTTACAATACCGCTTTGGTAATAAAGCATAATTTGTTCGACCGCAACTTCTGGGGTAGATATCTTTAGCTTGGTATCTAGCTAGCACCAATACAACCAGCCTGAAAACAATGACCAGTAGAAATTGCAGTCATTATCATTATTCTTAGCAATAATTTAGGATTCCTTGTGTTGTTGTTCGCCTATTGAAATTGAACTTTAGTTCATGAAAATAAATAGCTAGCCAGCTACTTAACATTGGCTTTGGGCAAAAGGGTTATAAGCAGCCAGCTAGCTTCATCTAGCTACTGAGGCTCGACCGGAGTTGGTTATGTGTTGTGAAGCTAGCCACAATAACGATTCGGCACAATAGTGGAATTTGCGGTTTGCCTTCAAAATTTCAGTATGTTGACAGTGATGCAAATTAATAAAAATAGTACTTTTATTTTCAAGGCTAATCGCAAGGTCTACTATTGTGGTTAGATGACACCTAGCTATGTAGTTAGCTAGCTAACTATAGCTACTGAAACAGATTGTTGTTTCGCTATGTTTTTGAGGAAGAACATAGTTTGCATCCATGAGCTAGCTAGCTTTTTATTATGACCAGCACTGTAGGTGCGTGAGACAACTTTACCAGCATCATAGCATACGTATCATTGTGACATGAAATACAAGTGAGTGTAATCAATGTGTAGTAACTTTTATTTCACATTTATTTAACCAGGTAGGCTAGTTGAGAACAAGTTCTCATTTACAACTGCGACCTGGCCAAGATAAAGCAAAGCAGTGCAACACAAACAACAACACAGAGTTACACATGGAATAAACAAACATACAGTCCATAATATAGTAGAAAAATAAGTCTATATACAATGTGAGCAAATGAGGTGAGATGGGAGGTAAAGGCAAAAAAAGGCCATGGTGGCAAAGTAAATACAATATAGCAAGTAAAACACTGGAATGGTAGATTTGTAGTGGAAGAAAGTGCAAAGTAGAAATAATGGGGTGCAAAGGAGCAAAATAAATAAATACAGTTGGGGAAGAGGTAGTTGTTTGGGCTAAATTATAGATTGGCAGTGATCTGTGAGCTGCTCTGACAGCTGGTGCTTATTACTAGTGAGGGAGATGTGAGTCTCCAGCTTCAGTGAATTTTTTTTTTTTTTTTTTTGCAGTTCATTCCAGTCATTGGCAGCAGAGAACTGGAAGGAAAGGCGGCCAAAGGAGGAGTTGGCTTTGGGGGTGACCAGTGAAATATACCTGCTGGAGCAAGTGCTACGGGTGGGTGCTGCTATGGTGACCAGTGAGCTAAGGCGGGGCTTTACCTAGCAAAGACTTATAGATGACCTGGAGCCAGTGGGTTTGGCGACGAGTATGAAGCGAGGGCCAGCCAACGAGAGCATACAGGTCACAGTGGTGGGTAGTATATGGGGCTTTGGTGACAAAACGGATGTCACTATGATAGACTACATCCAGTTTGCTGAGAAGAGTTAGAGGCTATTTTGTAAATGCCATCGAAGTCAAGGATCGGTAGGATAGTCAGTTTTACGAGGGTATGTTTGGCAGCATGAGTGAAGGATGCTTTTTTGCAAAATAGGAAGCCGATTCTAGATGTAATTTTGGATTGGAGATGCTTAATGTGAGTCTGGAAGGAGAGTTTACAGTCTAACCAGACACCTAGGTATTTGTAGTTGTCCACATATTCTAAGTCAGAACTGTCCAGAGTAGTGATGCTAGATGGGCGGGCAGGTGTGGGCAGTGATCGGTTGAAGAGCATGCATTTAGTTTTACTTGCATTTAAGAGCAGTTGGAGGCCACGGAAGGAGAGTTCTATGGAATTGAAGCTCGTCTGGAGGTTAGTTAACAGTTTCCAAAGAAGGGCCAGAAGTATACAGAATGGTGTCGTCTGCGTAGAGGTGGATCAGAGACTCACCAGCAGCAAGAGCGACATCATTGATGTATACAGAGAAAAGAGTCGGCCCGAGGATTGAACCCTGTGGCACCCCCATAGACTGCCAGAGGTCCGGACAACAGGCACTCCGATTTGACACACTGAACTCTGTCTGAGAAGTAGTTGGTGAACCAGGCGAGGCAGTCATTTGAGAAACCAAGGCTGTTGAGTCTGCCAATAAGAATGTGGTGATTGACAGAGTCGAAAGCCTTGGCCAGGTCGATGAATACAGCTGCACAGTATTTTCTCTATCGATGGCGGTTATGATATCGTTTAGGACCTTGAGCGTGGCTGAGGTGCACCCATGACCAGCTCGGAAACCAGATTGCATAGCGGAGAAGGTACGGTGGGGTTAGAAATGGTCGGTGTTTGTTAAATTGGCTTTCGAAGACCTTAGAAAGGCAGGGTAAGGGTAGATATAGGTCTGTAGCAGTTTGGGTCTAGAGTGTCTCCCCCTTTGAAGAGGGGGATGACCACGGCAGCTTTCCAATCTTTGGGGATCTCAGACGATACAAAAGAGGTTGAACAGGCTAGTAATAGGGGTTGCAACAATTTCGGCGGATCATTTTAGAAAGAGAGGGTCCAGATTGTCTAGCCCGGCTGATTTGTAGGGGTCCAGATTTTGCAGCTCTTTCAGAACATCAGCTATCTGGATTTGGGTGAAGGAGAAATGAGGGAGGCTTGGGCAAGTTGCTGTGGGGGGTTGCAGGGCTGTTGACCGGGGTATGGGTAGCCAGGTGGAAAGCATGGCCAGCTGTAGAAAAATGCTTATTGAAATTCTCAATTTATCGGTGGTGACAGTGTTTCCTAGCCTCAGTGCATTGGGCAGCTGGGAGGAGATGCTCTTATTCTCCATGGACTTTTTTGAGTTTGTGCTACAGGATGCAAATTTGTGTTTGAAAAAGCTGGACTTTGCTTTCCTAACTGCCTGTGTATATTGGTTCCTAACTTCCCTGAAAGTTGCACATCGTGTGGGCTATTCGATGCTAATGCAGTACGCCACTGAATGTTTTTGTGCTGGTCAAGGCAGTCAGGTCTGGAGTGAACCATGGGCTATATCTGTTCCTGGGTCATTTCTTTTGAATGGGGCATGCTTATTTAAGATGGTGAGGGGAAAGCACTTTAAAAGAATAACCAGGCATCCTCTACTGACGGAATGAGGTCAATATCCATCCAGGGTTCCTGGGCCAGGTCGATTTTAGAAAGGCCTGCTCGCTGAAGTGATTTAGGGAGCGTTTGACAGTGATGAGGGGTTGTCGTTTGACCACAGACCCATTACGGACGCAGGCAGTGATCGCTGAGATCTTGGTTGAAGACAGTAGAGGTGTATTTGGAGAGCAGGTTGGTTAGGATGATATCTGAGGGTGCCCGTGTTTACGGATTTGGTTTTGTACCTGGTAGGTTCATTGATCATTTGGGTGAGATTGTGGGATGGCCGGGGTGTTAATCATGTCCCAGTTTAGGTCACCTAACAGCACGAGATCTGAAGATAGATGGGGGGCAATCAATTCAGATATGGTGTCCAGGGCACAGCTGGGGGCAGAAGGTGGTCTATAGCAAGTGGCAACGGTGAGACACTTGTTTCTGGAAAGGTGGATTTTTAAAAGTAGAAGCTCGAATTGTTTGGGAACAGACCTGGATAGTAAGACAGAACTCTGCAGGCTATCTCTGCAGTAGATTGCAACTCCGCCCCCTTTGGCAGTTGCATCTTGTCGGTAACTCTGTAACTATGAGTGCGTTAAATTATTATGTGACGTGAAGTCATATTCGGGTCCTGATTGGTCAACAAGCTTATTTGACAGGTCAAATAGTGTTATCTACTGGTCGTTGTTTTCTTTTTTGACACGCAAAGACCCAAACGGCATTCCATAGCAAAGACCCAAACGGTCCATAGAAATCCTGGTTGAGAATGAAACAATTGAACAAATCAACAACGAAACAGCACAGCAGGTAAGTGACAGAAATAGGCTTTGATTAAGTTTTACTGGTAATGGGGACATACGTAAATGTCAACAAAGGTTTTTGATGTGTGTGTGACATTTAACTAGGCAAGTCAGTTAAGAACAAATTCTTCTTTACAATGATGGCCTACCCAGCCAAACTCGGACGACGCTGGGCCAGTTGTGTGCCGCCCTATGTGACTCCCAATCACGGCCGGATTTGATGCTGCCTGAATTCTAACCAGGGACTGTAGTGACGCCTCTTGCACTTAGATGCCGTGCCTTAGACCGCTCTGTGTGTGTGTGTGTGTGTGTGTGTGTGTGTGTGTGTGTTAACTATTTAGCTGTACTAAAATGCTTTAAAGGCCACAAAAAAAAATTATATCGGTTATCGGTATGTTTTTTTTGGGCAAGGAAAATATTGAATATCGGTATCGGCCAAAAATGTCATATCGGTGCATCACAAGTTTTATGTATTCATTCAGATTCACAGTGCTGACCGAACCGAGGTTCCTGTACCAAACGGTTAGGTACATTTACTTGTACCATTACACCCCTAGTGTTACGCTGAAAGGTTCAAAACTGGAGATGTTTTGTGTTTTTAGCTTAACTCCATTACTACATTTAGTTGATAGTTGTTTATTGGTTAAATTGAGCATCTTTGCTACAGTCTAACCGTTAGACTGTAGCAAAGATGCTCAATTTATATTAACAAGATATTCAAGTGATCACTCTTAACAATGGAAATACATGTCCTCAAAGATGGAAGGCAGTCGTGAGGACGCGAGATCAGGTGGGACCATTCTGGCCAATCAGTGGGCAGATACGTGTGTGAACAGTCCATAGAGATGAATAGAGAACCTCTTTGTATCTGTAACATTTTATAGTCTCTGACAGCATGGGCAGCATCATTGAAGCACTTATTTTAAAGTATTATTTTTCTTCCTCATTGGCTGATTGCACCCAACTCATAGGAATCCCCACTGAGATGACTACTTTAAAATGGTGGAAGCCTTTAATGGTCGAAGCCATCTATCGATCTCTATGACAACAGGCGCTAAAATATAAAGTTGGTTTTGGGTAAGTTGCCGAAATGCCACGTGCGTCCACTTAGTGTATTCGGAAAACATTCTTACCCCTTGACTTTTTCCATGTTTTGTTACATTACAGCCTTTGATTAAAAAAACAAAATCCTCATCAATCTACACACACTGCCCCATAATGACAAAGAAAAATGAGGTTTTTAGAAATATTTGCTAATTTCTTAAAAATAATAATATCACATTTCCATAAGTATTCAGACCCTTTACTCAGTGCTATGTTGAAGCAACTTTAGCAGCGATTACAGCCTTGAGTCTTCTTGGGTATGACACTACAAGCTTGGCATACCTGTATTTGGGGAGTTTCTACCGTTCTTCGCTGCAGATCCTCTCAAGCTCTGTTAGGTTGGATGGGGAGCGTCGCTGCACAGCTATTTTCAGATTGGGTTCAAGTCCGGGCTCTGGCTGGGCCACTCAAGGACATTCAGAGACCTGTCCCTTAGCCACCGTGCGTTGTCTTGGCTGTGAGCTTAGTGTCGTTGTCCTGTTGGAAGGTGAACCTTCTCCCCAGTCTGATGTTCTGAAGGATCTGGAGCAGGTTTTCAATAAAGAATCTCTTTATACTTTGCTCCTTTCATCTTTCCCTCAATCCTGACTAGTCTCCCAGTCCCTGCCGCTGAAAAACATCCACACAGCATGATGCTGCCACCCATTTTTTTAATTTAATTGTCTTCTCTAGGGATGGTGCCAGGTTTCCTCCAGACGTGACACTTGGCATTCAGGCCAAAGAGTTCAATCTTGGTTTCATCAGACCAGAGAATCTTGTTTCTCAGGGTCTCAGAGTTCTTTAGGGGCCTTTTGGCAAACTCCAAACAGGCTGTCATGTTCCTTTTTTTTTATTGAGAAGTGGCTCCCGTCTGGCTGCTCTACCATAAAGCCCTGATTAGTGGAGTGTTGCAGAGATGGTTGTCCTTCCGGAAGGTTCTCGGGTCTCCATAGAGGAACTATTTGAGCTCTGTCAGAGTGACCATCGGGTTCTTGGTCACCTCCCTGACCAAGGCCCTTCTCCCCCGATTGCTCAGTTTGGCCGGCAGCCAGCTCTAGGAAGAGTCTTGGTGGTTCCAAACTTTTTGTTTAATTTATAAATGTTTTAATAAATACATTTTTATTGGTCACATACATGTGATTTAGCAGATGTTATTGCAGGTGTAGCGAATGCTTGTGGAGGCTGTGTTAAGGCTGTAACTTAACCAAATGTGGAGAAAGGAAAGGTTCTGATGGCACTCATAACAACCTAAACATTGCAAAATGTCTATTAGATCAAATAAGTCTGACGTTGTAAATCAACTACTTAAAAAAAAAAAAAAAAAATTGACAGTCATTGACCTCCATACAAAAATTCCTCACTTAGTGTATAGCTTTTGGGCAGATTGAAACCTCTCGTTTTGCCTCTTCCTCTCTGACAGTTACTAGTAGCTACATCAAGGCAAAAGCGAAAACCTGGAGTTTCTTTTCCTCTGAACCAGGGTAACAGCATTGCAAGTTCCTCTCACAGTTCACCGTTTTCTATTCCTCCGTCCCCTCTCTTGTCGAAAGTCCTCTTCAGTTTGGGGTGTCCCTGATCCAGGCCCTCTTGGCCCATTCCACCACAGTTTTCCAAGAAAACACAAAACCTCAATTGAGTATTCAAGCCTGGCCCGCCTTTAAAGCTTTTCCCATTTCCCCACCCTGTTCTCTGCTGCTCCCTCTAATTCCTCCCACTTTGCCCTCGCCTCCTCTTCTTCCAATGCCAGTCCCAGTATGGGCACCTATAGCTGGGTGTTTTGTGAAGACTGCCCGCCGGCCTCACACTGCAGTGAGAAACCTGGCAAAAACATCCAGGGACATTCAGGCAGAAGGCCCATGAGTTCACAAGACATTTGTCTTTGGAATACTTTCCAGGACTCTAACACTGAACTTTTTTACACATGTGCGGCCAAGTTGAAAAATGTAGGAGTACAATAAAATAAATGTAGGAGCACAATTACAAATATTTTACACAAGACATTTTCTTGGTAGTAATGACTGTCATTAATCTGCGCTCAGTGTATTCTCCATGGCAATCAGAGGCTGCGGTACACTGAAGTAATCTATCATCTGGGTGATTATTTTAATTTTTTTATATATACATGTTTTATTTTTTCTGGGTGTGCTGGTGCTCCTAAATATAAAATTCCTGGTCACACAGCTAAATGTTTTGGCGCATATACGAATAAAATGGTCGCACTGTAGAGCCTTGCTTTCTTGAAATACAGCCCAATATCTTTATATAGCATTCAGGAAGTCTTCAAGCAAATACTTGTGCTCAGTGATGATGAATGTTGGTTTTCAAAGTTAGCAGATATTGGTACCATATAGGCGACTAGATTTCCATAATGAATCATTTCATTTTGAGTGCGAATGCTCTTAGTGTTCTTTCCATTTCTCCTATGATTCACTGAGGGAGAGAACAACACATCGTCAAGCTATGATTATAAGTCCCTGGGTTTAACCTCATTGAGGTTGTTTGTGCTTACTTTTCCATTTCTCCTCTGGCATTTTGAGGGAGTTGCAGGCAGCCGTCTCTGGAACTTATTACAGTCAGAACATTTCATAAATGGTCCATTCAGCTTGTCATTGCCTCGCTGAATGGGATTCAGTGTCGCTAGAAAAGAGATTTAATATGGCTTTTTGGTGAGACAGATGTCCCATACGGTCGACATTCACTCTTACAAACCACAATACTAAATTTGGTCTCACTTTAGTATTGATGGAGAGGAACTGGAACTTTGGAACTTCAGCCTACTAGTTCACCATCAGTCGTCAGCTTGATGCGTAAATCAATTTGAATTGGATCACTTTTTGACGGCACCCCATTTTGATTTGAACGAGACCTTCCATACATATTTTTCCATTGTCGAAATGCCCAGAATGTGACTTTTTGGACTTGAATGACAAAACATTCAAGAAATAAAGGTGCTTAAAGTTCACCTAGTTTGCATACCATACCATGAGACATCCATGTGTTCATCACTGGAAAAGATAAACGGTTGAGATTGATATTATTTAAAAGCTTACAAACAGGATTGTCAAACTATTTAATAATCAATTGAAAATGCATGCTTTTCTTAATAAAAATTGGCAGTTAACCTTCAACGTCAATTATCTAAAAATGTATTTACCCTTATGTGTTTGTACCCCATCACCCCTTTTATGAGACAGTACCAATGATTTAGCCTACTTAATCAGCCTAGATTTGTTTAGTCAGGAGGTAGCCTCATTATTATATTGAGTTATATTCAGCTTACCCAAGTCATTCCTAAGTAGTTTTTTTTTTTTAGGCTTCATTGTTTGAAAACCGTGATTTCAGTGTATTCTTTCTGAGACCCGTATTCATCAGAATAAGTTGTACCCTCAGACTGGGGGAACACCCTAAATCTTAACTAGAGCCCTATAAATTCTGCAATAGGGAAAACACGGACGGAATCACGGAATCCAAACATTAAAATGGAATTCAACAACATACCACCCTGCATCCCACTGCTGTCTTGCCACTGAAGCTAAGTGGAGTTGGTCCCTGGATGGGAGAGGAGATGCTGCTGGAAGTGGTATTGGAGGGCCAGTAGGAGGCACTCTTTCCTCTGGTCTCAAAATGAAAAAATATCACCCATCTTTCGGATGGGATGTTAAACGGGTGTCCTGACTCTTTGGTCACTAAAGATCCCATGGCATTTATCGTAAGAGTAGGGGTGTTAACACTGGTGTCCTGGCTAAATTCCCAATCTGGCCCTCATAGCGTCATGGCCACCTAACCATCCCCAGCTTCCAATTGGCTCATTCATCCCCCTCCCCCCTTAACTATTCTCCAGGTTGTTGCTGTAAATGAGAATGTGTTCTCAGTCAACTTACCTGGTAAAATAAGCATTAAATAAATACAATTTGAACTTAGGGAATCAACTAAATGTATTGAAAAGTAATTCATTTGACCATCCTGACTAGTCTCCCAGTCCCTGCCGCTGAAAAGCATCCCCCACAGCATGATACTGCCACCACCATGCTTCACTGTAGGGACGGTGCCAGGTTTCCTCCGTCACGCTTGGTATTCAGGCCAAAGAGTTCAATCTTGGTTTCATCAGACCAGAGAATCTTGTTTCTCATGGTTTGAGAGTCCTTTAGGTGCCTTTTGTGGCAAACTCGAAGCGGGCTGTCGTGCGTATTACTGAGGAGTGGTTTCCGTCTGGCCACTCTACCATAAAGACCTGATTGGTGGAGTGCTGCAGAGATGGTTGTCCTTCTGGAAGGTTCTCCCATCTCCACAGAGGAACGCTGAAGCACTGTCAGAGTAACCATCAGTGACCTCCCTGATTTCTCAGTTTGGCCAGTCGGCCAGCTCTAGAGTCTTGGTGGTTCCAAACTTCTTCCATTTAAGAATGATGGAGGCCACTGTGTTCTTTGGGACATTCAATGCTGCAGAAATGTTTTGGTACCCTTCCCCAGATCTGTGCCTCGACACAATCCTGTCTTTGAGCGCTACGGACAATTCCTTCAACCTCATGGCTTGGTTTTTGGTCTGACATGCACTGTCAACTGTGGGACCTCGTATAGATGGGTGTGTTCCTTTCCAAATCATGTCTAATCAAATGAAATTTCCACAGGTGGACTCCAATTAGGTTGTATAAACATCTCAAGGATGATCAATGGAAACAGGATGCACCTGAGCTCAATTTCAAGTCCCATAGCAAAGGGTCTGAATACTTATTTTAATAAGGTATTTCTGTCATTTATTTGTAATACATTTGCACACATTTTGAAACCTGTTTTTGCTTTGTCATTGTGGTATTGTGTGTAAGTGTGGGAAAAAATGTGGAAAAGGGGAAGGGGTTAGAATACTTTCCTAATGCACTGTATCACAGATAAACAGAACTAATGAGGGGATATGACTAGCTAGTGAAGTAATAGCTATTCACTCAATTTTCCTTCACAGCACCCCTCTTTTGACTGGCTAGCAAGGGGGACAATCTATTCACTGGCCAGTTTGTTTTTAGCTCGAATACCTAATGACAAATGCATTTTCATTAATGCAGAAATGGTAACCTATCAAAAGAGGGGTTTTATGAAAAAATGTGTGATTGTAGCGCAGAGATATTGACGTGACAACCATCGGAAACATGTTTCCGATTTTTGAATGGGCGGCTGGAAGGGGTTAAATGTTAACTACAAAGTAGCCTATGCTTAGACCTGGCAGAATGATATCATGATTATTTGCATCAATCCAGTGGGTATTTGTTTTGCGAACTCTACCATCACATATATGCTATGAAAACACTGCTAAATTCATTTTTTCCCAGACCTCAAAAGTGATCTACTGATAGGATTGTTAAGCATTGTTGTGGACTGAAATGATCAAAATTGGTGCTATTGAGAACGAAAACCTGAAAAATCTGGGGGAAACCTGGGAAAACAAAGTGGGAATCAGGCAAAAAAATACCTTTTTTATTTGTTAAACCTTTTTATTTAACTTGGCAAGTCAGTTAAGATCAAATTCTTATTTATAATGACTGCTGCCTACACCGGCCAACCCGGGCGACGCTGGGCCAATTGTGCGCCGCCCAATGGGACTCCCAATCATGGCGGGTTGTGATACAGCCTGTACGTTTATCACTCAGGAAACGGGAGCTCTGCCAGCAGTGCTCAATGTTTCTGGGAATCTGTCCCTATTTTCAGCCTCGGGGCTGGTGAGGTTAGCTTTTCCCCAAGTCTGGGTCAGTACCCTTGTTTAAGGAAAATAAGAGGGGAAAACGACATCATATGGATGCATCTGTTCTCTGGCCTGTTGTTTTTTTTTTTTCATCCTTCATGGGCTAGCCTATTCATTCATTTGGGTTATAAAAGTTTAGCATTAAAATTGTTAGCATTGGTACATAGTTACCAATGCTAATCCACACATTGGCCAGCAAAGATCAATGACATTTCCTCCATCAGTTGGTTACCCATTAGAAGTCTCAAGCTCCTGGAATGTGCTTCCTTATTGATGGAGCTGAAATGAACAGCATATAATCTGCTTTTTTTCCTTCTATTTTCTAAAGTCAATCATTGTGATGATGAATGGTCTCAGCCCTTCCGATCAATGTTTTTCTATATATATTTTACTGTATCTATACCCTACTACTGAACACTAATCCTTGCAAGGCACTACAGCCAGCCAGTCTGCATCCCAGTCAACAGACCGAGCAGAGCATGACTCAGATTTTATGATTATGACAGTGGTCTGTTTTTGAACTGTAAAGGACACAATTGGTTAAGCTCCAAGAAGGAGGGGAGAAGGACATTTGACCTGGCAAAGCCTTTAATCTTTGAGCTTCTACTGTCTGTGCTGAAGAAAGCTGGTGTAGTTTCATCAGGATTATGATGTTTACGAGCATCAGTCTCGGGAGTCTCGCTTCAGTAGACATCTTGTTTTTCCTGCTCCCAAGTCCCCTTGCAAAGTACTTGTTTGAATTGTCTGCTGATGTCGTCGTTGCTCGAATCGGATTATGATGATTATGACACTCCCCTCTTTTACCCTGCAGGTTTCCCAATAAAGCAAACAGGTAAGAAACCTAATTTCATACATTTACATTTTAGTAATTTTAAAAAACCCTCTTATCCAGAGTGACTTACAGTAAGTAGTGAGTCCCCTGTGGGAATTTAACCCACAACCCTGGCTTTGCAAGCACCATGCTCTACCAACTAAGCAACACGGGACTCAGGCAGCTGCTTTTGTACCCGTGTTTCTGATGTTTCTACCCAACACAGAAGCAATGTTGTAGGCCAAACCACCAACAGAACACACAGGCCAGATTAAGGAAATTAAGCGGCCTTTAGGAGAAGCCTGCCTGCTACACACACACACACACACACACACACACAGTGGTCCTCCTCACTTAAAACTCAGACAGGGGAGGGGGACAAAGAGGTGCCTCTTCTAGCACGACCCATCTCTGCCTAGTCCGGAGAGAAAACGGGCCTTTTACAGCCACATGTATGCAGAGCAGGGCCCGGGGTCTGGCTTTACGACATTCCTCTGACGAGAGCCCATTCACTTGCTCCTCCAGCTCAGACCTACTCAGCAGCACAGCCGCTCCAGCCCAGACCATCTGTCAAATACAGTTATCATGATTCATAGGATGTCCTCTTCACCTCATTGGTGATGGGGTGGCTATTGAGTGAACAATTTGAGTTTCTTTGTTGTGCGTTTGTGGATATTCCTATCAGCATGGCCGTTATTAGTGGCACTCCACAACATTGAAATTATGTTATGTTTCTTATAGAAAAGGACAGGTGTTAGAGGTCGACCGATTATGATTTTTCAACGCCGATACCGATTTATTGGAGGACCAAACAAAGCCGATACCAATTAATCGGACGATTTTTATTTATTTGTAATAATGACAATTACAACAATACTGAATGAACACTTTATTTTAACTTAATATAATACATAAATACTAGCAATTTAGCCTCAAATAAATAATGAAACATGTTCAATTTGGTTTAAATAATGCAAAAACAAAGTGTTGGAGAAGAAAGTAAAAGTGCAATATGTGCCATGTAAAAAAAGCTAACGTTTAAGTTCCTTGCTCAGAACATGAGAACATATGAAAGCTGGTGGTTCCTTTTTAACATGAGTCTTCAATATTCCCAGGTAAGAAGTTTTAGGTTGTAGTTATTATAGGAATTATAGGACTATTTCTCTCTCTACGATTTGTATTTCATATACCTTTTGCCTATTGGATGTTCTTATAGGCACTTTAGTATTGCCAGTGTAACAGTATAGCTTCCGTCCCTCTCCTCGCTCCTACCTGGGCTCAAACCAGGAGCACATCGACAATAGCCACCCTTGAAGCAGCATTACCTATGCAGAGCAAGGGGAACAACCACTCCCAAGTCTGAGAGAGTGACGTTTGAAACACTATTAGCGCGCACCCGGCTAACTAGCTAGCCATTTCACATTGGTTACACCAGCCTAATCTTGGGAGTTGATAGGCTTGAAGTCATAAACAGCGCAATGCTTGAAGAATTGCGAAGAGCTGCTGGCAAAACGCACTAAAGTGCTGTTTGAATGAATGCTTACGAGCCTGCTGGTGCCTACCACCGCTCAGTCAGACTGCTCTATCAAATATCAAATCATAAACTTAATTATAATATAATAAACACAGAAATACGAGCCTTAGGTCATTAATATGGTCGAATCCGGAAACTATCATCTCGAAAACCAAACGTTTTATTTTTTTCAGTCAACCGTTCCGTATTTTATCTAACGGGTGGCATCCCTAAGTCTAAATATTCCTGTTACATTGCACAACCTTCAATGTTATGTCATAATTACGTACATTTCTGGCAAATTAGTTCGCAACGAGCCAGGCGGCCCAAACAGTTGCATATACCCTGACTCTGCGGGCAATGAACGCAAGAGAAGTGACACAATTTCACCTGGTTAATATTGCCTGCTAACCTGGATTTCTTTTAGCTAAATATGCAGGTTTAAAAATATATACTTCTGTGTATTGATTTTAAGAAAGGCATTGATGTTTATGGTTAGGAACAGTCGTGCAACGATTGTGCTTTTTTTGCAAATGCGCTTTTGTTAAATCATCCCCCGTTTGGCGAAGTTGGCTGTCTTTGTTAGGAAGAAATAGTATTCACACAGTTCGCAACGAGCCAGGCGGCCCAAACTGCTGCATATACCCTGACTGTTGCAGAGGTGACACATTTTCCCTAGGTAAAACAAATTCATGTTAGCAGGCAATGTTAACTAAATATGCAGGTTTAAAAATCTATACTTGTATATTGATTTTAGGTACACGTTGGAGCAACGACAGTCCTTTTTTGCGAATGCGCACCGCATCGATTATATGCAACGCAGGACAGGCTAGATAAACTAGTAATATCATCAACCATGTGTAGTTAACTAGTGATTATGATTGGTTGATTGTTTTTTATAAGATAAGTTGCTAGCTAGCGTTAAACTTACCTTGGCTTCTTACTGCATTCGCGTAACAGGCAGGCTCCTCGTGGAGTGCAATGTAAAGAAGGTGGTTAGAGCGTTGGACTAGTTAACTATAAGGTTGCAAGATTGAATCCCCAAGCTGACAAGGTAAAAAGCTGTCGTTCTGCCCCTGAACAAGGCAGTTAACCCACCGTTCCTAGGCCGTCATTGAAAATAAGAATGTGTTCTTAACTGACCTGCCTAGTTAAAAAAATATTATAAAAAAATAAATAATAATAATAATCGGCAAATCGGTGGCCAAAAACACCGATTTGTTATGAAAACTTGAAATCGGCCCAAATTAATCGGCCATTCCGATTAATCGGTCGACCTCTAGTCAGTGTTGTAGGCCTAGTAGCTGCTCACAAATTAAATATTGTTCTTCGATAGCTGAGTGGTGGTGCTCCTCCAATGCTCATAAGGTTAACTTTTGTTTACATTTTTCAGATGTTTCCTTGTTTTTACAAAGCTCTCTCTTTTCAGAAGCAGTAGCATTCTCAGTAAAGACCACCCCCCTGACAAGAAACCCAAAAGTGATAAACCGGCAGTCTCCGCTTCACATGAGTTTGACCCTACAGGTAAACGCACAGATGAATGGTTCAATCAGCATGATGGGTTGGTGTGAATCCATGGTGTATGCTATGCACTATGCTCTATGTTCACTGTGTGGAAAATATAGCCACTGTTTCTTTCTCTGATCTGCACCTGCATTTCTGAATCTTTAAGGGCCTTGCGAGAAGTCTCGCTCTATCTGATTTAATAGCAGATCTTTGTTGTGCACAATCCACTTCTTCTGTTCAGTGTTATTGTGCACAAATGAATGCATTATTCATTCAACATGTTCAAAGCTGGTTGGTGACCTTAATGCCCAGTGAAAAAATACCAGCCAACCTTTTTGTTCACTATTGAAATATGGGCATATAAGAGAAAAAGCACAAATTATGTTTGGGTATGATGACTAGTCACCAGCTCTCTTGATACTCATCAAACAATCAGGGCGATTTAAAGATAGAATCCTTGTGTCCTCCAGCTTATCTCAGAATGACGCATTGAACACGGACGTGTTCGGCAAGAGGTTACACAAGACTGGTCTCAGAATGATTGTCTGTATCACTTCAGTTGACTTTCTTCTTATGTTTAGGCCCAAACTCTAGTCGCATTCCTTCAGCCTAAAGCACAGTTACATAGAGAAGCAGCAAGCAATGTCTTCCGATCTTTAGTAGAGTAATATTATCAAAAGATGAGAGGTTGGATGAGGTTTTATTCAGATCTGACTTTGATAGACTTTTCTTTACCCCTGTTGCATGTCCACGTCTCTTACTCTCTATATTTCACCTTTTTGGCTCGCCTTTTTGTGTTTCATGATTCCTATTTCCTAACGATCATATCCCAAAATAGTTTTCAACACCATCTTTCTTTAACATGATCATGTTTCCTAAATGGAGTGGCTGTTTTTTGGGGTTCAAGTCAATTGTCTCAGTGCTTGTCTCAAGACATATTCTTTCACCGGCATGTTAATGGTTAACAATAACAGAGTGTACTTCAGTTTTTACTTGGATTTCGATGGAATACTACAATTTTAACGCTCTATTGTCAGTCTGTCATTACAAGCAGAGGCATATCTTTTTCGTAGAGCAAAAAATACTGTAATCCCAGAAAGATTACATTTGATGGGGTGATTATTTAACTAGAGTTTAGTAAACTGAGCAATGCATAAATAGTCGGCTCTTTATAACACACATTGTTGAAGAAAGGTTTCAAATAAAATCACTCTGCCAAATTGAGGTTTATTATGGTAAATTTTGCACTTCGAAAATGGCGCTCATAGCCAAGCTATCTCCTTAACTAAAATATAGTCATTGCATAAGTATTCAGCTCTTTCTAACACAATAAAATGTGAAGAAATCCAACAGGGTATGAATACTTTTGCAAGACACTGTCTCTGATCACACATTGTAATGAGTCTAGATGGGCAATTCCATGTTAATAGCATTCCACTTTGAATCTATAAAATGTATGCCGAACAAAATCCATTGATTTCAAAGTTTAACAAACCATACAACTCTATGCACAATGATTACTTTGAACAACTTACACATTTCACAAAAACACATTTACTGGAAGAACAGTGCAGATGCAAAGTTAGTTTAAAGATTTACATTAAGAACTCCCTCAGTTATCCAAAAACGTATCTTCTCCGAATTAAGATTCAAAGATGTCTGCAGAAAGACAGGGGTGTCACCTATGACATGAAGCCTTGAATTTGAAAAAACATTATGGTTATTGAATTACAGTAGGTGAAGGGGATTTACCTGTTTACAGAATTACGGTTATGCAATTACATCATGCGTCCCTGATCTATACTATACAGAAATGCATAATTATGAATATAATTGTCTCCATGGTGATGTATACTGAATGAGTACACATAGTTAGAAATATGCAATAACCTTTTGCATATTTGGGTATTATTCTACACACTGGCTATTCTAATGTGCTCCGCCCCCAAACAAAGCCACATTTGGTTGGACCAGACCAAATCTGATCCAATCATAGACCTCTGTTTCACAAGTTTGGACATCACAGCAAAGCACATTAGAGAACACTACAGCAGGGGTCTTCAATATTTTCTTGCCCTGGGACCCCCTCCCAGGCAAACCGGTGACCCAGGGACCCACATCATAGGTTAGAAGGTGAATGATAATGGCAAAGAAGTAATAATCAACATTTTAAATTGAATGGATTTGGTAGATCATTTTTCATTATTTTGACCTCCCCACATTATAATTGGAAGAGGAAGTGGAAACTAACACAGCCTATTGCCTAGAAAGCTAGAGCAGAGAGCAGTTTAGCTGGTTAAACAAAGGTTAGCCATGTCAAGAAGCTTACCAGCAGCTAACTACAGAGGACAAACATAGATGCAAGGTAAGCGTTTCATAATGATTTTTTTTGTATTGACCTTAGGCTAATCGATTAAGTCCGAGCTGAATTCTGTAAAGCCTGGTCACTATCAGAAGCTGACTAAACTCCCTATGGAGTTGAGTTTAGTCAGCTAGCCAGCAGCACTTGCTGCACTAGTAGCATATTAGCGGATGCTTTTTCAAAGCCTATGTTAGATACTCAAGTGAGTGTAATTTGCTCAATTTTAGGAGTTGAGAAATAAAGTTAACGCCATTAGAAAGAACATTTTTATTTTCTACTGTAGGTATGTAATTGTTTTATTTATATTTTGAGGACCTCCTGCAGCACAGTGGAGTTCAGTACCGTAAAGTAGATATGTTCGGTAGAGTAAGAAAACGTACATTATACTGTACTCTGCTCTAGTGTTTCTACTGTACAGTACTGTAGTCTACTTTTCATTACTGTGCTCTACTGTGCTGTCTAAACATGTGGAACATAGACTTCTATAATTGGTTCAGGATTTGGTCTGGCCAATGCGGACTGGCCAAATTTCAACTACTTTTCAATGTCCGTGGATGTCCGATGACGTTCGGTGCTCAGTGGGTGAGGATGCTTATTACAGTAAATGTATTAATATACACCTTTTATTTTAACAGGGTGTCAAATTGAGACCAGTTCTCTTTTTTAAATGAGCCCTGCACAATACAAACACACATCAATACAAAACACAATAAAATACTAAATTCTAAAACACAAACACAATCTTCAGAGCATTCCCCACTAATGTGTTAAATTCCCTTCAGGGCAGCATGCGTTCAAGTCTGAGCCGCCTTTGCAACACATTCCACATCTGTGGACCATAAAAAGCAAAAGCAGATCTCCCTAAATCAGAAGCCACCCTTGGAACCTCGAGCACAGTCTAATATTGTGTTCTTGTATTCTATTGTTTGACCTTGACGAGTGTCGTCAGATACATCGGATGTTTGTGTCCGAGCGCTTTGTAAATAAACAAAAGGGAACGCTGCTCTCTTACATACAGAGAGGCCCGATCCACTTTTTGATACAACACGCAGTCGTGAGTTCTACAATTATCACTAGTAATTCATCTAAGTGCACAATGGAAAACAGCATCTAGAGGAATGTGGAAGCTGCTGCATGCATGTGCGGTGCATTCAGAAAGTATTCAGTCCCCTTGACTTTTTCTACATTATTACGTTACAGCTTTATTCTAGAATTGGTTAAATTGTTTTTTTCCCCTCATCAATCTACAAACAATACCCCATAAAGTCAAAGCAAAATCAGTTTTTTTATTTCTAAAATCCTGATATACATTTACATAAGTATTCAGACCCTTTACTCACTACTTTGTTGAAGCAGCAATTACAGTCTTGGGTATGACGCTACAAGCTTGGCACACCTGTATTTGGGGAGTTTCTCCCATTATTCTCTGCAGATCCTCTCAAGCTCTGTCAGGTTGGATGGGGAGCGACGCTGCACAGCTATTTTCAGGTCTCTCCAGAGATGTTCGATCGGGTTCAAGTTCGGGCTCTGGCTGGGCCACTCAAGGACATTCGAAGACTTGAAGCCATTCCTGTGTTGTCTTGGCTGTGTGCTTAGGGTTGTTGCCCTGTTGGAAGATGAACCTTTGCCCCAGTGAGGTCCTGAGCGCTCTGGAGCAGGTTTCATCTAGGATCTCTCTTTACTTTGCTTCGCTCATCTTTCCCTCGATCCTGACTAGTCTCCCAGTCCCTGCCGTTGAAAAACATCCCCACAGCAGGATGCTGCCACCACTATGCTTTACCGTAGGGATGATGCCAGGTTTGATGATGCCTCTTGGCAATCTTCAAGCGGGCTGTCATGTGCCTTTTACTGAGGAAGGGCTTCCGTCTGGTCACTCTACCATAAAGGCCTGATTGGTGGAGTGCTGCAGAGATGGTTGTCCTTCTGGAAGGTCCTCCCATCTCCACTGAGGAACTCTGAAGCGCTGTCACAATGACCATCGGGTTCTTGGTCACCTCCCTGACAAGGCCCTTGTCCTTCGATTGCTCAGTTTTCCCAGGCTGCCAGGTCTAGGAAGAGTCTTGGTGGTTCCTAACTTCTTCTATTTTAAGAATGAAGGAGGCCACTGTGATCTTGGGGACCTTCAATGCAGCAGAGATCTTTTGTTACCCTTCCCAAGATCTGTGACTCGACACTATCCTGTCTCGGAGCTCTACGGACAATTCCTTCGACCCCATGGCTTGGTTTTTGCTCTAACATACACTGTGAGACCTTATATAGACGGGTGTGTTTCTTTCCAAATCATGTCCAATCATTTGAATTTTCCACAGGTGGCCTCCAAGTTGTAGAAACATCTCAAGGATGATCAATGGAAACAGTTTGAACCTAAGCTTAATTTTGAGTCTCATTGCAAAGGGTCTGAATACTTATGTAAATAAGGTATTTCTGTTTTATTTTTAATACATTTGCAAAAATGTCTAAACCTGTTTTTCCTTTCATTATGGGGTATTGTGTATAGATCGATGAGGACTTTTTATTTTATTTAATCCATTTTAGAATAAGGATGTAACAAAATGTGGAAAAAGTCAAGGGGTCTGAATATTTTCCCGAAGTCACTGTATATTATACCCCCGTAATCTAAAGTACAATACTGTATCAGCATAAGAATGTATATTTTTTTCGCAGTATTTCCAAAGTTATTCATATACAGTTTAAACAATGGTGGCCCCAGAATCGAACCCCGGGGTACCCCTTTTATTCACTTCAAGGAATTCAGATTTGACCCCTTCTGTCACAATAGGTTCTATATTTCTGAGATTTTTCTCAAACCACATACAGTGCCCAGGCCTATTGAGGACAACTTGTATAGAATGATCAACTGTGTCAAAACCTTTTGACAAGTCCACAAACAAGGCAACACAATTGATTTTGGCATCTAAAACATTGACCATTTTATTTACAACAGTGGTTGCAGTAATAGTACTGTGCCCTGGTCTAAACCTTGGTTGTACATTCAGAATACAATTCTCAGATAAAAAGGAACAAAGTTGTACATTTACCAAAGATTCAAGAATCTTAGCTAGGCAAGAGAAACTATAAATGGGATGAATGTTATCAAGAACACTGGTGTCCCCAACTTTTAAGGACCGGCAGCACATACGCAGCCTTCCATACTTTTGGAATATTTCCCGATTTATCAATGTTACATTTTAAAATGTGGTTTATTGAGCAAGTGCTGAGGGGCGCTGCGCACTTAAGCAATGGAAAGAGGCTAAGTGGTAGGTGTCAGTAAAAGCCGGAAGAGGTGACGTTAACTGGAGAGAGGGCGGCAGAGAGAGGGGGAGGGGTTGTTCAAACTGTTTTCACAGTCTTGCTTTCACCACCAGATGACCGAAAGGGAAATATAGCAGTTATGAGCTGAACATACAGTGGGGGGAAAAAAGTATTTGATCCCATGCTGATTTTGTACTTTTGCCCACTTACAAAGAAATGATCAGTCTACAATTTTAATGGTAGGTTTATATGAACAGTGAGAGATGAATAACAACAAAAATCCAGAAAAACACATGTCAAAAATGTTATAAAATGATTTGCATTTTAATGAGGGAAATAAGTATTTGACCCCTCTGCAAAACATGACTTAGTACTTGGTGGAAAAACCCTTGTTGGCAATCACAGAGGACAGGCGTTTCTTGTAGTTGGCCACCAGGTTTGCACACATCTCAGGAGGGATTTTGTCCCACTCCTCTTTGCAGATCTTCTCCAAGTATTTAAGGTTTTGAGGCTGACGTTTGGCAACTCGAACCTTCAGCTCCCTCCACAGATTTTCTATGGGATTAAGGTCTGGAGACTGGCTAGGCCACTCCAGGACCTTAATGTGCTTTTTCTTGAGCCACTCCTTTGTTGCCTTGGCCGTGTGTTTTGGGTCATTGTCATGCTGGAATATCCATCCACGACCCATTTTCAATGCCCTGGCTGAGGGAAGGAGGTTCTCACCCAAGATTTGACAGTACATGGCCCCGTCAAATGATGCAGTGAAGTTGTCCTGTCCCCTTAGCAGAAAAACACCCCCAAAGCATAATGTTTCCACCTCCATGTTTGACGGTGGAGATGGTGTACTTGGGGTCATAGGCAGCATTCCTCCTCCTCCAAACACGGCGAGTTGAGTTGATGCCAAAGAGCTCCATTTTGGCCTCATCTGACCACAACACTTTCACCAGTTGTCCTCTGAATCATTCAGATGTTCATTGGCAAACTTCAGACGGGCATGTATATGTATTCTTGAGCAAGGGGACCTTGCGGGCGCTGCAGGATTTCAGTCCTTCATAGCGTAGTGTGTTACCAATTGTTTTCTTGGTGACAATGGTCCCAGCTGCCTTGAGATCATTGACAAGATCCTCCTGTGTAGTTCTGGGCTGATTCCTCACCGTTCTCATGATTATTGCAACCCCACGAGGTGAGATCTTGCATGGAGCCACAGGCCGAGGGATATTGACAGTTCTTTTGTGTTTCTTCCATTTGCGAATAATCGCACCAACTGTTGTCACCTTCTCACCAAGCTGCTTGGCGATGGTCTTGTAGCCCATTCCAGCCTTGTGTAGGTCTACAATCTTGTCCCTGACATCCTTGGAGAGCTCTTTGATCTTGGCCATGGTGGAGAGTTTGGAATCTGATTGATTGATTGCTTCTGTGGACATGTCTTTTTTTTATACAGGTAACAAGCTGCGGTTAGGAGCACTCCCTTTAAGAGTGTGCACCTAATCTCAGCTCGTTACCTGTATAAAAGACACCTGGGAGCCAGAAATCTTTCTGATTGGGAGGTGGTCAAATACTTATTTCCCTCATTAAAATGCAAATCAATTCATAACATTTTTGACGTGTTTTTCTGGATATTTTTGTTATTCTGTCTCTCACTGTTCAAATAAACCTACCATTCAAATTATAGACTGATCCTTTCTTTATCAGTGGGCAAACATACAAAATCAGCAGGGGATCAAATACTTTTTCCCCCCACTGTAGCAGTATGCCAGTGGAAGCGAGGATAGTAGCAGCTGACCCAACTGTGGTTTGTGACTACTACAATTTCCTATTGTAGCCAATTCATTTGCAGTAATTCCGTTACAGATTTTTCTTTTATTTCCATGACCGATTTGGTAACAAAATTCGGTTTTAATCACTTAATAGTAATTCATAAACAAACTTGATATTTGTAAAACACTCATTTGTAGGTCTACCTTGTTACTTCTGTGCACTTGTATTATCTTCCCCCCCATGAGGGAAAGAAATTAGAAAATATCTTAAAGATATGTGTTATTTTGGTGATGAAATTTTAAGGCACAAGGCAATGTTTCTTAAACTTATAGAAGGCAAATAATTTCTCAAACTAAATCTGAGTGTTGCTATTATTTGGAAGGAGTCTTTATTTCAAAATTATGTTTTGATGTATTTCTAATAGCTTTTAAGACTTTCTGTTAGATGTCTTAGATCACAAAAATGTATAATCTTAGGTTGTTGGTGCTCATGGGTCCTTTTGCATGGAAATTCCCAGATACTAGTTACATTTGATGTACGCATCCTTGAAATATGAAAGCAATTACTTTTACAATTATGTATAGGTCGTCATCAATAAAACGTCATAAGGTGCAGAGCTATTCGATTTGCCTGCTGGGGGGCAAGGGGACTCCCAGCTCTGCTAAAACCATTTATAACTGCATGCCGTTTTCAAGGGATTGTTAAATAAATGTTAACTATTTGGTTGTAGTATCATCACCTCTTGAAGAGCATAGTCGGAACGACACATTTCTGATTATCCATGCAAAACAATTGCGCACATTTTAGCTCTCATCAGAGATATACAGCAAGCAACTGCATCCTTTTCATGATCAGTAAACATCAGTTGATCATATTATTTTTTTAGATAAGTGAGGGCTCTGACGAAGACCCCGAGGCGGATTCCTAAAGCTTATTAAAGAGCAGTGTGCAGGTTTCTTTTCTCATCTTATTCAACTGTTACCATGCACCTGCAACAAAGATAGCTCAGATGTGCGAGTGCCTTTTTGAATTTTGAGATACGTAAAGGGTAGCATCACGATATCTCTCAATATTGGCCACCATTTAATTGGATATTTCACTGAAATAAAACAACTATACCTGACAAGTATGAGTGGTTTAGGTTAATTTCCCATCCTTTATCAAGCAGCAGAAGAGCGCATTTGCCAAAGCACTGTTAGCTGATAATGTTGTCTAAGTAGACCTAATTTAATTATTTTGTATAAAAAAAATTCAACCAATGTAGGCCTACCTAGCGATGTTACCTAACATCCCGTTTTCAACATTGTTTTTAAGTGTTTTAATCACGAATGCTGCAGACAGACATGGTAGGTTACGTTGATTGACGGACCACGTCAAATTGGCTACCTAGCTAGTAACAATCATGTCAAAATGGCAAATTTAACAAGCTAACTTTCAAGGGATAAACTACACTGCTCAAAAAAATAAAGGGAACACTAAAATAACACATCCTAGATCTGAATGAATGAAATAATCTTAACTACTTTTTTCTTTACATAGTTGAATGTGCTGACAACAAAATCACACAAAAATAATCAATGGAAATCCAATTTATCAACCCATGGAGGTCTGGATTTGGAGTCACACTCAAAATTAAAGTGGAAAACCACACTACAGGCTGATCCAACTTTGATGTAATGTCCTTAAAACAAGTCAAAATGAGGCTCAGTAGTGTGTGTGGCCTCCACATGCCTGTATGACCTCCCTACAACGCCTGGGCATGCTCCTGATGAGGTGGCGGATGGTCTCCTGAGGGATCTCCTCCCAGACCTGGACTAAAGCATCCGCCAACTCCTGGACAGTCTGTGGTGCAACGTGGCGTTGGTGGATGGAGCGAGACATGATGTCCCAGATGTGCTCAATTGGATTCACGTCTGGGGAATGGGCGGGCCAGTCCATAGCATCAATGCCTTCCTCTTGCAGGAACTGCTGACACACTCCATCCACATGAGGTCTAGCATTGTCTTGCATTAGGAGGAACCCAGGGCCAACCGCACCAGCATATGGTCTCACAAGGGGTCTGAGGATCTCATCTCGGTACCTAATGGCAGTCAGGCTACATGGAGGGCTGTGGAGCCCCCCAAAGAAATGCCACCCCACACCATGACTGACCCACCGCCAAACCGGTCATGCTGGAGGATGTTGCAGGCAGCAGAACGTTCTCCACGGCGTCTCCAGACTCTGTCATGTCTGTCACATGTGCTCAGTGTGAACCTGCTTTCATCTGTGAAGAGCACAGGGCGCCAGTAGCGAATTTGCCAATCTTGGTGTTCTCTGGCAAATGCCAAACGTCCTGCTGTAAGCACAACCCCCACCTGTGGACGTCGGGCCCTCATACCACCCTCATGGAGTCTGTTTCTGACCGTTTGAGCAGACACATGCACATTTGTGGCCTGCTGGAGGTCATTTTGCAGGGCTCTGGCAGTGCTCCTCCTGCTCCTCCTTCCACAAAGGCGGCGGTTGCGGTCCTGCTGCTGGGTTGTTGCCCTCCTACGGCCTCCTCCACGTCTCCTGATGTACTGGCCTGTCTCCTGGTAGCGCCTCCATGCTCTGGACACTACGCTGACAGACGCAGCAAACCTTCTTGCCACATCTCGCATTGATGTGCCATCCTGGATGAGCTGCACTACCTGAGCCACTTGTGTGGGTTGTAGACTCCGTCTCATGCTACCACTAGAGTGAAAGCACCGCCAGCATTCAAAAGTGACCAAAACATCAGCCAGGAAGCATAGGAACTGAGAAGTGGTCTGTGGTCACCACCTGCAGAACCACTCCTTTATTGGGGGTGTCTTGCTAATTGCCTATAATTTCTACCTGTTGTCTATTCCATTTGCACAACAGCATGTGAAATGTGTTGTCAATCAGTGTTGCTTCCTAAGTGGACAGTTTGATTTCACAGAAGTGTGATTGACTTGGAGTTACATTGTGTTGTTTAAGTGTTCCCTTTATTTTTTTGAGCAGTGTATATCCAAATATTGTTTGATTTGCTTACCATCTCTAGTGGTGATGACAGTAGTCCAACTGACAACTTGACAAGAACTTGCGAGCTCTTTCCAAAAGCCTAATCTCTGAAGCAAGCTAAATTGCACGTTGTTTGCTTAGCTAGCTACATGCCAAATGGATAGGCTACCCTCACATATCTGAAATTGCATGATCAATTGATGTTTACTGATCATGAACAACAGGCAGTTACTTACTGTATAACTCTGATAGAGCTAATAAGGAATAATGGGAAATGTGTAGTTCTGACTATGCTCTTCAAGAGGCCATGGTATTACAACCAAATAGTTAACATTTATTAAAGGATCCCATCAAAAAGGCTTGTCTATGGTTTCGTGGAACGCTCTGCACTGTATTGTGACATTTTATTGATAACAATCTATGAAATCTATGCTGTTTTAAAATTTGGTACTAATCCTAACCACTGTGATAGGCCTACATTTCAACTGGTGTAATTAAAACATATAGGCTTAGTCAAACATTATGCCTTAGATAGCTACTTCATTCGCAGACAGCTACACTCCTGTCATTCCATCCCATTGTTTATTTGCTAATGTTTTATTTGATTTCTCTGTCACCATCTTTTCTCCTGTAATTTTCATTTGTTTTGATTTGTCTCTTTTTTTCTTTTTGCACTGGTTGTTGTTCTGGTGGGTGTTGTGTTGCTCTGCCTCCCCCGCCTGGGTTCTGGTGGGCCAGACGTTCTGGTGCAGAAGAGTGACTGTGTTCTAGCGGAGGGAAAGCCCGAGTCCTGTGGTAAGCTGCTCCTGGTTGGTGTTGCTAGGCTAGCTAGCTGCCTGCCTGTAGGCTGGCTGGCTGACACTGTTAGTGCTGTTTCTCTCACTCTCTCTCCCTCTGACCCCCTCTGCTCCTACCGATCCCCAACCCTTCCCCCAGCCCAGGGCTTGGATCTTGCCTCTCTCTCGCCTGGCCCAGCCTCTCTTTCGTTTTGCTCCCACCCACCCGTCCGTCTCAGCTATACCCCTGACCAAATGTCCCACCCACACGACTCAGAGCACTGCCCCCCCTGCTTGGGTGTACGCACACTGCATTGGCTGCAATGCCTTTGTCACAACAATAATAAAGGAAGGTTTAAGGGCCAGCTAGTAGTGTTTTTGTTTTGGCGGACTGTGCGGGTGGTGCAGAAGTGGGAGGTGTAGGCCTAATTTAGACTTAAGTCACTCATGAAATCATGTCATGACAGTGAATCAGCAGTTTGTGTGTGGTGCTGTGTGAATGTCATTGGCATTTCTCTCCCCTACAAGACCCAGCCAGTACTCAACAATTCCACAGCCTGCCTTTTGGAGAAACTCAAGGAGTACACAGTACCAGTTTTCCACTCACTGACCCTGTCCATCCCAGTCGATTACTAACTTATTGCAGTACAATAGGTCTTGGGGGGGTCAAGTGTGCGTGCAAGTATGTTTGTGTTGGTGTGTGTGTGTGTGTGTGTGCCCTTTTTGTTTCAATGATTTTGTGTGTTTTTGATTGCAGTGCCTTGACATCACAACACACTACATACTCTTCCACTAACTCTCCACTTGCTAACAGATGTGTGTAGATTAGCCTACAGACTTCAATAACTTGCACTTATTTGACCATAACCGTTACAGTGACCAATGAGTGTAGTAGTAGTCTTAGTTTGAATCCTTCACCCTTGGTTCCCAGTGTTGTTCTTCAGGCCTGCTACCTCCCCTTCACAGGAAACTACTGTGTGTCTGAGTTCACCTACAAAACTGGCCTGCGTTGAACTGAATGTGAGGCCCTGTATGTGACATCATTGTTCTCTCTCTGTCCTGCAAAGGGCTTGTCCAGCGATGTGTGATCATTCAGAAAGATGAGAATGGCTTTGGGCTGACGGTGAGCGGAGACAACCCTGTGTTTGTGCAGCTCGTCAAAGAGGGTAAGGTCAACTCACCCCCACAATGGAAATAGCCGTGGTCTTTGCCTTCGCTACTTTCATCCTCAATAGTTATTTTTATGTATGTACCCGGTCTCAGGGCCAAACTTTAGCACAAGACCATCAGCCAAATACTGGTAAAAAAAAGTCAGGAACTATCCAGGATGTTAGTTTGAGGCTCTGATGTACTACCATATAATCTGTGTGAGAGATGGGAATTCTAGCAGGCCCTGAATCCAGGGCAGCTCTTCTCCCTTATAGAGTCTGTTGTCACTGGGCCAGCAGTTAAAGCTGATGCATAGTGAGCTGCACACATTGGGGACAGGTCTCAATGTAGAGCAGTGTCGAGAGAGAGAAAAGGGAAGCGCTCGGGTTCTCAATGTGTGTGTACTCTTATGGATGTGCTTGGTCATGTTTCTCCCATTTTTGATTTGCTGTGGACACAAGCGGTGTAGGCTGCTTCTCAGTATCCCATAAACAGCCCAAAGGTGCTAACACGCAGTAATGCATTTATATACTTTATTGATACAAGCTTATGCTATATCACTCCTTTCAGTCAAATTTCTTGTCAAATGTTATGACTTGTTTCCCACACTTTCAAAGTTAGATGGATATAAAATACCTGTATACTCTTTGCAACAGGATGATATTACAGTACACATATAAAGAAGTACCGTGACATGGTAGGAATTTCTGCCTGGTTGCCTAAGCTCCAGACTGGTGTGTATAAAGCTGCACTGGTGTTTATGTTGTGATGGCACGGGCACTCATTTCTGGTGCCACCTATGTCTCAGTTATCTCCTGACCCTATAATATTCCTCTGGATGCTATCCCATAATGAACACTCTCTCTGGCTCCTAAAGCTCTGTCTGGGGAGGAGTAGCCTAATGGGCCCCTTCAGCAGCACAACCACTGTTATGGTTAGGGGCCCGGAGTTTCTCCTGGTCATGTCGGGGAAAACTCAGGGCCCTAGTTATGGTGTAAGAGATGTTATGATATAGGATATACCTCAACATTACTTTTGTAGTGCAAACAGTGGTATTGCAATGTGTATATTGGACATTGTTCATCTTGTACACTGTCCTTTTTCCCTGCTAAAGGGATGTTCTTTGTTTTCCTGACTCTCGTCCCCTCTGATTCCTAGATGGCGCTGCAGAGCGTGCAGGTGTACAGACAGGTGACCGGATCATCAAGGTACACTAATCTATACAGTTGCGGTGAAAAATAAAGGGCACCCTTGCACTTTGCGTAAATAACTTTTATTTATTTCAAAATAAGTTCAAATTGAAAGAAAAAAAACTTTTGGTCCCCACCAATGTTCCCTCTAAGCTGCGTGCTTGCGCGCAGTAGCCCGAGACCATGTGCAACTCTCTGGGACTGCAGCACAGAGGGCAGAAGAAATATCAGCCCACTGAGAGAAGCACGAGATTGAACATCATTCTATATTAGCCACTTTCAAAGCAACACACCGAAACAAAACAAACTATGTAAGAGATTTTGTTGTAGGCAGAATGCATTGGTATACTCTACGCAGACCAGTGCGGCATAGCCAATCAGTGCTGCAGTAGGCCTATATACAAATAGACCATTGCCATATATGGATCTGTGCCATTTACTTTGAACTGGACTGTGTTTACAGCTGTGGTCATGAGTAGATGTGCTTGTTTTGAGATCAAAGCGAGAGCTGCATGTAGCAACATGTGCACATTCTGTTCGTATCCTTTGCTAGTTAGTGGGTTTTTAGCCCAGTTGATGATAATTTGTAGTCAGCATTAGGGGAGTGATTACTTCCTACAAGAGAACCAAACTTAAACAATTCTAGACATCTTTGAAAAGCGAGTCAGGTAAAGAGCTTATTTCTTTTGTCTTAAGTGGGCAGTGTTGTATTTTGAGACAGGTTGAATAAGCTAAGTAGCCAATTTCAACGTATTTAAGAAGAAATAGGGAATAATTTAAGAAAAATGTGCCAATAGTTTTGGCCGCAACTGTATGTATGTATGTATGTATGTATGTATGTATGTATGTATGTATGTATGTATGTATGTATGTATGTATGTATGTATGTATGTATGTATGTATGTATGTATGTATGTATGTATGTATGTATGTATGTATGTATGTATGTAATGTATGTATGTATGTATGTATGTATGTATGTATGTATGTATGTATGTATGTATGTATGTATGTATGTATGTATGTATGTATGTATGTATGTATGTATGTATGTATGTATGTATGTATGCATGCATGCATGCATGTATGCATACCACTTTAACTTTGTTTTGTGATCTGAGGCTTCAAGCCAAAACACCAGCTCCACAATGCCACCTGCTGGTTGGATTAGAAAAAACCTAAACTGTGTGTGTGAGAAGTGGGATGAACTCATTAACTCATTTGATTTCCAGGCAGCATTGAATTAATTCTCACATTATGACTGTTTTCCTTTCTTCCAGGTGAACGGGACCCTAGTAACACATTCAAACCACGTGGAAGTAGTAAAGCTCATAAAATGTAAACATTGTAGAGTGACTTAATTTTATTGCTCGTTATTGATATCGGGAAGTCATAGCCTGGTTCCTATTTGTGCTGTATTTCTAACTCATATGGCCGTTGTTGTGCCAAATACCATACAAATTAGCTATACAGCACAAACATCTGTGACCAGGCTAGGAAAGTCATGCAATGATGGTGAGAATTAGGCCTATTATTACAAATACACTTTTTTTTTCTTTTTTTTTACCATACCTCCGTATCTATCTTATTTCTTCAGCGGGCTCCTATGTGGCCCTCACAGTGTTGGGGCGACCCCCTGGGTTGCCCCAGATCCCCCTGTTGGAGGGTGAGGCTAAGCTGGTATTCCTGGGGGCCCAGACAGGGTCGTCCTCTGTCACCTCTCCAAACTCCCCTGGACAGCCAATGGGGGAGCGCCCATACAGCCCCCATGACTGCATCACCTCTCCTCTACCGATATGGGTATGACTGCTTGTTAACATCTTCTGAGCTGCATTCCTCCTTTGAGCTCTATCTTCTTTCTCCATGTCATCCCTCTTTGCCTGTCTGTTTTCAGTGTGGTTTTACATTGTTTGCGTTTGTTTGTTCCTTAAAACTCTGTCTTCCCCTGCTTCTTTACTCAATGTTTCATTTCTTCCACTGTGTGTTTGGTCCCATGTCCTGATCAAGCCCTGTATGTCTCATTCCCATTGTACAGGAAGAAAACAACAGCGTACACAACCAAAGGGTGCACATCCTGCAGAAGATGTTGTCCAAAAAGCAAGAAGATTTGCAGGTGAGCATTCTATCTGGTGCAGGAGAAACCATCTCTGTTAGTATTTGGGGCATTTATGAAGCGTCTCCGAGTATGAGTGCTGATCTAGTCTAATGTAGGAGTGCTGATTTAGTTTCGCCTTTTTAGATCATTATAAGTAAGAATTTATGGAGACCTGACCCTAGATCAGCACTCGTACTCGAGACTGTTTATAAATACAGTGTTTTTCAGAGACCGCTCACTCTGGATATATGAGGTCAAGTACTGACTGTCTGTCAAGACAAGCAATGTTTTGTAGTTGGAAGAGATCAAATTTTGAAGCATGTGAAGTCATGGCCTTTGTCCTAGAATTGTATTCTAATAGGTTTTGAGATGTTCAGAACAACACTGGAGTGTGTGTGGCTTGTGTTGATAAGAGCAAGACTTTTCCTGTGGTTTTGGACTAGAACAGTCACTCTATAGCAGGCAGCCACTCAGAGAGAACCAGTCAACCCCACCACCTCCCCTCCAATAATTATCCCTAGTGCTTCACAGAGCCACATTTCCCACTCCACTACGCACACGAAGCACACTCTACTGCACTGCTGCTACGTGTGTCAACACGACTTTTGTAAATGAGTGCAAGTCTATACTGTTCAAAGTCCAAAATAATTTTATGGACTTGGCTACTTCGGATTCCAATAATGTCTGACTGAGTGTCTCTGCTGCCCTCCCCCTCTCCCTCCCTACAGGCAATGAAGGAGGAGTACAGCAGGAATCCGACGCCCAAACTACTGAAGGACATCCAGGAAGCCAATAAGCACATTCCACAGATGCAGGGGCAGCTTAGTAAGGCCGCTGGGGGAGCACAGGTAACTCGCATTACCCCCCCTCCCTGAATAAAAAAAAAACATACTGTATCTGACATTTTAAGTTTTAATATTGTAATATGTATTGTTAATAACTAATAGTTAGTGTGAGAATCTGTGGTTTTCTGTGAGTGCCATGATCAGGCCGATGAGTTTTCCCTGACTATGTAACCTTACCAGGAAAACTCTGGGCCCAAGTTTTAATCTGAGCCAAACCATGATATTTCTTTCACCAAGGTAGCTGATCTGCATGTTCTGCTCTATTTCTGTAGACTGTATGTGTTGAAAACATGACAATATACACTACATGACCAAAAGTATGCGGACACCTGCTCGTCGAACATCTCATTCCAAAATCATGGGCATTAATATGGAGTTGGTCCCCTTTTGCTGCTATAACACCCTCCACTCTTTCGGGAAGGCTTTCCACTAGATGTCGTAACATTGCTGCGGGGACTTGCTTCCATTCAGCCACAAGAGCATTAGTGAGGTCGGGCCCTGAAATTCGGGTAATTAGGCCTGGCTCATCCCAAAGGTGTTTGATGGGGTTGAGGTCAGGGCTCTGTGCAGGCCAGTCAAGTTCTTTCACATCGATCTCGACAAACCATTTCTATATGGACCTCGCTTTTGTGCAGAGTAGCATTGTCATGCTGAAACAAGAAAGGGTCTTCCCCAATCTGTTGCCACAAAATTGTAAATACAGAATCGTCTAGAATGTCATTGTATGCTGTAACGTTAAGATTTCCCTTCACTGGAACTAAGGAGCCTAGCTCGAACCATGAAAACAGCCCCAGACCATTAGTCCTCCTCCACCAAACTTTACAGTTGGCGTTATGCATTTGGGCAGGTAGCTGGCATCTGCCAAACCCAGATTTGTCCTTCAGACTGCCAGATGGTGAAGCGTGATTCATCGCTCTAGAGAATGCGTTTCCACTGCTCCAGAGTCCAATGGCAGCAAGCTTTACACCACTCCAGCCAACACTTGGCATTGCGCTTGGTAATCTTAGGCTTGTGTGTGGCTCCTCAGCCATGGAAACCTATTTCATGAATCTCCCGACGAACGGTGCTTGTGCTGATGTTGCTTCGAAGAGGCATTTTGGAACTCGGTATTGGGTGTTGCAACTGAGGACAGGCGTTTCAGCACTCTGTGGTCCCGTTCTGTGAGCTTGTGTAGCCTACCACTTCGCAGCTGAGCCGTTGTTGCTTCTAGATGTTTCCAATTCACAATAACAACACTTTCAGTTGACCGGGGCAGATCTAGCAGGGCAGAAATTTGACAAACTGACTTGTTGGAAAGGTAGCATCCTATGACGGTGCCATGTTGAAAGTCACTGAGCTCTTAAGGCCATTCTACTGCCAATGTTTGTCTATGGAGATTGCATGGCTGTATGCACCTGTCAGCAACAGGTGTGGTTGAAATAGCCTAATCCACTAATTTGAAGGGTTGTCCACATACTTTTGTATATATAGTGTAGATGTATGCTCCGAGTGGTGCAGCAGTCTAAGACACTGCATCGCAGTGCTAGAGGCGTCACTACAGACCCTGGTTTGATTCCGGGCTGTATCACAACCGGCCGGGATTGGGAGTCCCATAGGGCGGTGCACAATTGGCCCAGCGTCATTAGGGTTTGGCCGGGGTAGGCTGTCATTGTAAATAAGAATTTATTCTTAGATGACTTGCCTGGTTAAATTAAGGTTAAATATAACATTAAAAAAAAAAATCTTTATTTTGGGGAATATTTATATTTACTGCACGTGACTGACTTTGTGATTTTAATTCTAAGGATGCCCTGCGATTGGGTGATGGAGATGATGGAAGCATGGTGGACATGGACCACACACCTTCCTCCAGTAGCAATGACCTCTCATGGAGTAGCAGTATGAAGGCCCCTGTAAGTGTCACTTTCAACTTCTGCTGGTGTGTGTGGGCATAGCTGTGGAGTAAATACATTAGTAGGGACAATGAATTAGTCAACTGTGATCTTAATCTCACGGAGGAGTACACCACAACCCACTTCCATGTCCCAAACCTGGGTTGTGCTCATCAGGGCATGCAACGGTAAACAAAAATGTGGGTTTATTAGACAGGTCCAGGTAATCCCTCCCTGTTTCAGTCCAGTTTCTTCCATTTGGTGCCTAATGAACAAGACCCAGGTTTAGCTAGATGAGTTTTTGAAAGCTTACCCAATGTTATCCATTTGCAGGTTCTCCGCGGTTTTGCATCCGCCTCCCCGGAGAGCCTGTGCCAAAGAGACGTGTTGTCCTACCACAGCCCAAAGAGCACGCCCCGAGACAGCTTCAACTCCTGCCACTCCCCTGACCCAGAAGACACTCCAGACCTGGTAAGACTCAGACCTGGCTCATGTTCATTAGGGCATGCAACTGGAAACATTTAAAGTCAAAGTTTATTTGTCACGTGCGCTGATTACAACAGGTGTAGTAGACCTTACAGTGAAATGCTTACTTACAGGCTCTAACCAATAGTGCAAAAAAGGTATTAGGTAAACAATATGTAGGTAAAGAAATAAAACAACAGTAAAAAGACAGGCTATATACAGTAGCGAGGCTATAAAAGTAGCGAGGCTACATACAGACACCGGTTAGTCAGGCTGATTGAGGTAGTAGGTAGATATGGTTAAAGTGACTATGCATATATGATGAACAGAGAGTAGCAGTAGCGTAAAAGAGGGGGTGGTGGGTGGGACACAATGCACATAGCCCGGTTAGCCAATGAGCACTGGTTGGTCGGCCCAATTGAGGTAGTATGTACATGAATGTATAGTTAACTTCTTTGGGCTAGGGGGCGGTATTTTCACGTCCGGAAGAAAAGTGTGCCCAAAGTAAACTGCCTGCTACTCAGGCCCAGAAGCTAGGATATGCATATTATTAGATTTGGATAAAAAAAACACTCTGAAGTTTCTAAAACTGTTTGAATGATGTCTGTGAGTATAACAGAACTTATTTGGCAGGCGAAACCCCGAGGACAAACCATCCAGGATTTTTTGTTGTTGATGAGGTCACTCTCTTGTCAATGGGTTTTCAATGGGAATCTAGATTTCTAAGGCACTTGCTGGCAGTTCCTATCGCTTCCACTGGATGTCAACAGTCTTTAGAAATTGGTTGATGTTTTTCCTTTGAGAAATGAAGAAGTAAGGCAGTTCAGGAGGAGGGTCGAGTGAAGTGTACGGTTTGTTTGAGGCGCGTGACCTGAAAGCACACTCCACTTTGTTTTCGTCCTGAATTGAACACAGTTTATCCTGTCTTTAAATTTTATTGATTATTTACGTTACAAAATACCTAAAGTTGTATTAAGAAAGTTGTTTGAAATGTCTGAATCAAGTTTACAGGTAACTTATTAGATACTTTGTAGTCATGTTGTGCGAGTTGGAACCGGTGTATTTTTCAGAATCAAATGTGCCAAATAAATTGACATTTTGGGGATATAACGACAGAATTAATCGAACAAAAGGACAATTTGTGATGTTTAATGGACATATTGGAGTGCCAACAGAAAAAGATCTTCAAAGGTAAGGCATGAATTATATGTTATTTCTGACTTTTGTTGTGCCTGGCGGGATGAATTATGATTTTCATGTGTATGTTTGATGGGGTGCTGTCCTCAGATAATAGAATGGTTTGCTTTCGCCGTGAAGCCTTTTTGAAATCTGACACTGTGGCTGGATTAACTTGAAGTTCATCTTTAAACTTTAAACCGGTGTATAACACTTGTATGATTTATAAATGATTATTATGAGTATTTCTGTTTTTGAATTTGGCGCGCTGCTATTTCACTGGATGTTGTCAAATCAAACCCAGGATCACTAAAGAAGTTAGTGACTGTGCATATATGATAAACAGAGTAGCAGCAGCGTAAAAAGAGGGGTTGGGGGGCGCGGTAGCACACAATGCAAATAGTCCAGGTAGCCATTTGATTACATGTTCAGGAGTCTTATGGCTTGGGGGTAAAAACTGTTGAGAATCCTTTTTGTCCTAGACTTGGCACTACGGTACTGCTTGCTATGCGGTAGTAGAGAGAACAGTCTATGACTGGGGTGGCTGGGGTCTTTGACAATTTTTAGGGCCTTCCTCTAACACCGCCTGGTGTAGAGGTGATGTACTGGGCCATACGCACTACCCTCTGTATTGCCTTGCGGTCAGAGGCCGAGCAGTTGCCGTACCAGGCAGTGATGCAACCAGTCAGGATGCTCTCGATGTTGCAGCTGTAGACCCTTTAGAGGATCTCAACCCATGCCAAATCATTTTAGTTTCCTGAGGGGGAATAGGCGTTGTCGTGCCCTCTTCACGACTGTCTTGGTGTGTTTGGACCATTTCTAGTTTGTTGTTGATCAGGACACCAAGGAACTTGAAGCTCTCAACCTGCTCCACTACAGCCCCGTCGATGAGAATGGGGGCATGCTCGGTCCTCCTTTTCCTGTAGTCCACAATCATTTCCTTAGTCTTGGTCACGTTGAGGGATAGGTTGTTATTCTGGTAACACCCGGCCAGGTTTCTGACTTCCTCCCTATAGGCTGTCTCATCGTTGTCGGTGATCAGGCCTACCACTGTTGTGTCATCTGCAAACTTGATAATGGTGTTGGAGTTGTGCCTGGCCATGCAGTCGTGGGTGAACAGTGAGTACAGGAGGGGACTGAGCACGAACCCCTGGGGAGCTCCAGTGTTGAGGATCAACGTGGCAGATGTGTTGCTACCTACCCTCACCACCTGGGGGCGGCCCGTCAGGAAGTCCAGGATCCAGTTGCAGATGGAGGTGTTTCGTCCCAGGATCCTTAGCTTAGTGTTGAGCTTTGAGGGTACTATGGTGTTGAGCGCTGAGCTGTAGTCAATGAATAGCATTCTCACGTAAGTGTTCTTTTTGTCCAGGTGGGAAAGGGCAGTGTGGAGTGCAATAGAGATTGCATCATCTGTTTGGGCGGTATGCAAATTGGAGTGGGTCTAGGGTTTCTGGGATAATGGTGTTGATGTGAGCCATTACCAACCTTTCAAAGCACTTCATGGCTACAGACGTGAGTGCTACGGGTCTGTAGTCATTTAGGCAGGTTGCCTTTGTGTTCTTGGGCACAGGGACTATGGTGGTCTGCTTGAAACATGTTGGTATTACAGACTAAATCAGGGACATGTTGAAAATGTCAGTGAAGACACCTGCCAGTTAGTCAGCAAATGCCCGGAGCACACGTCCTGGTAATCCGTCTGGCCCCGCATCCTTGTGTATGTTGACCTGTTTAAAGGTCTTACTCACGTCAGCTACGGAGAGCGTGGTCACACAGTCGCCTGGAACAGCTGATGCTCTCATGCATGCCTTAGTGTTGCTTGCCTCGAAGCGAGCATAGAAGTGATTTAGCTCGTCTGGTAGGCTCGTCGTGGGTAAAACAAAAATGACATTTCTTATTGGACAAGGCCAGGTAGTCCTTCTCTGTTTCAGTCAATTTCTTTCCATTTGGTGTCTAATGAACATGACCCATGCCCTGCAGATGTGGCGCCACCTTCATTAAACACCCCTTTGATGGTAGATGTTGTTGGCCACTTCAGTGAAAGGAGCAGTCAATGCTCAATGAGTGAGAGATCTAAGTGTTGTGTGTTCCTCCCCCCTCCAGGACTCCCTGTCCCCCTCCACTGTCAGCAGCCCCTCCTCATGCTTCGTCTCCCAGATCATCGGAGCTGAGGACGACTACTTTGGCTCTGATCAGGAACAGGTAGGCCCTAAATACATCCAAAATAAGGGAAAACATATAACTTATTTGGTTTTGAAAATTACAATTGAAGGCCTCTTGATTTATTTGCTATTGATCGAAAACGTTTTTTTTTTTTTACATTCTTTACAAACACAGTGGAGCATGCAAGGGCATGTCCCAAAAAAATCTGGTCGTAAAAGGGTGACAGTCTGACAAGCCTCACAGAGGATTTTCTAACAAGGTCAAGCTAGCTCATAACACACACACTCTGTGTGTATTTCAGGTCAATGGCCAGTGCAGCTGTTTCCAGAGCATGGAGCTGCTCAAGTCCAGACCTGCCCACCTGGCAGCGTTCCTGCATCATGTCGTCTCCCAGTTTGACCCTGCACCGCTGGTAAGAGTCCACACACACTCACTCACCTGGCCATGTTTGTGTTGTGACCAGTTACAGACAACAATAGAAGTTTATAAAAAATAAAAGGCATATCAGTGCAGTGCTGACACAAAGACATAATGGTGTACAACGTGTTTGTCATCTGTCATTGATCATGAGAAATGTTTCTCTTTAGCTCTGCTACCTCTACGCTGACCTGTGCAAGCAGACCAACTCCAAAGAAACCAGACGGGTGTTCATGGACTTCCACAACTTCTTCATCGACCGGGGAGCTGTGAGTAGAGTTGAACTAGCCTACATTTGGGCCGATATTTACCAAGAGTCTGAGTTGGTGTGCTGGTCTAAGATCAGGTACTCCCTATCCATATAATCATATAAGCATTCCTACTCTGAGACTATTTGTGAATACAGGCCTTGTAGTCTGAAGCGTGTCTGATCCACAGTCAGTACAGGATCACACTAGCTTTTACCCAAACTGCAGGCCCAAGCCAGCACAGACTTGCACTGTTGTTATTACACAAATCCCACAGAGCTGTGGCAGAAGCAGTAGTGTGAAGTACTTAAGTAAAAATACTTAAGTAGTTTTTTGGGGTATCTTTACTTTTCTTTACTATTTGTATTTTTGACAACTTTTGCTTCACTACATTCCTAAAGAAAATAATGTACTTTTTACTCCATACATTTTCCCTGACACGCAAAAGTATTCGTTACATTTTGAATGCTTAGCAGGACAGGAAAATGGTCCAATTCACTCACTTTTTATTTGTAAATTATGTCTGACTGTTGGAGTGTGCCATCTGGTTTGCTTAATATAAGCAATTTTTTATTATTTGTACATTTTACTTTTAATACTTGAATATATTTAAAACCAAATACTTGTAGACTTAGTAGTAGTTTAATGGGTGACTTCCAGTTTTAATTGAGTCATTTTCTATTAAGGTATCTTTACTTAAGTGTGATAATTGGGTACTTTTTCGACCAATGGGCAGAAGTCCTGGTCTCCCAAATAATATGCAACACTAATGTTATTTTACAGCAGTGTGTTTTGTGTGATAAGATTATTGTTTTTTCTGTCAGGAGTCCCCTCTCCCTATGGTAAAACATTTCTCCTCAGCTGGAACCGTCATTTCTCTGATCCACCTTTCTGTTGATTCCCAATACAATATATTATGCTGCCTAAGACCGATAAGACTACTTGAAGGACCCTGAAATGTTCTTGTCTAGTTTGATTTCTTATACACTACTAACACACAGGGCATACATTTAGGAATTGTTCAGCACGTATCAGGTGTTTAAATGTTATTTTTTGAATGTTAAGTATTTTTACTCTGGTGTTTCGGTAAGCCACATATAAACAAGTCTGGCTTTGTTAATTCCCGTCTGAATGTGTCTTATTTTCATACAGAATTTAAAAGTGGCTGTTCCCGAGTCCCTATCCTCTGACCTTGGTGAGTATTTGTGGCTTTCCTTTCATTTCCATTAGTTTCCCTGGCTGACAAATCCATGCCAAGTTATTTCTGGTTATATTGAGGATTGCCTATTGTTATCTAATGGAATTCCAAATATAGCCGACTCAAGTTTCCTTACTTCAACCCTGTAATAGCAGCATTATCTCAGTGCCTCTAAGTGTGTGGTAGGTTGTTTAACCCATCTACCTAATACTACTATCCCACATCAGGTGTTAAGAGATCGAACAAAGTGATTTATATGAGAATTGCACATTTGAATTCTCACCTTGATAAGCTGTATTTGGTGCCACCACACTTCCTAACTGTGTTGTGTGGTGGCTGTTGAAGACCGGAGGAGGACGGAGCTAATCCCTGAGGAGCTGAACAGACAGTACATCCAGATGGTGCAGGACACCCAGCTCCCTGACATCCAGAGGAACCTGGAGGACTTCAGGTCAGTCACCTTGCTCACGCTCTTCCAAGATGGCCGCCTTTCCCATTGGTGCCCATGTGTTAGTCATATGTAAAGATAGATGCAAGTGTGTCTTACTTGTAGATAGTATAGCTGTTTGTCTTTATAAACACTCAGTGCTGGTCTTATACGATGCTGGGCTTATAAATGTACACTAAGTTGGCATAAGCCTGCTGTAAGATATAATCATGTTATAAGTATGGTATAAATTGATGTAAGCATGATATTAGTTATTATAAGCATACTTTAAGTGGGATCTGACACTGGTTTGTGGGGTGTGCAGGCAGAAGCGCAGTATGGGCCTAACCCTGGCGGAGGGGGAACTGGCCCGGCTGGACACGGGGCGCGTCAGAGACCGGGTAGCACTGGAGAGAGAACGCGCTTGTGCTGAAAACATCATCACCAAGATGGAGGATGTTCTGTTAGTAGCCACACTCCGTTTCACTTGCTGTTATGTTTTAATTGAGGCTGAAAATGTATTGATTGGAAATGTACTACTTTTGTCTGATTGTTTGATCTTCTATTTGTACTCTGTTTAAATAGTTTTCTGTGTAATAGAATTTGTTCTAATGGAATGTCTTGCCATATTTTAGGTTGACAACTCAATCCACAGAGGAGGAGAAATGGTGAGAGGATTCTCTTTTGTTTATCCATAGAAAAGAACCGATATGGGCCATACACATTTAACACTATCCATTGATTTTAGTCAGTGTGATGTTTTGGGGATTGTCAATAAAATATGTTATGGTCACAGGTTCAGTCTGGAGACCATGATCGTGTTCAGTAAGGCACAACGTAGCAAAACGTTTTGCAGCCAGAAAAAAAAAAAGCATTGTTATTGGACAAATTCATGTAGAACCTACCTGTCCCACTAAACACAATATATGGTGAAGTGCACTGCACTCCTTGAGGGGTTTGAGACACTTAGGGGCGTTACAGACTCTTGGTTTTTCTAACCACTATCTGTGTCATTTCTACTCCATGTCAGACTGGAGACCAACACTGTAGTTTCAGTTCATTACCATGAAAGAGGACAAGAACATCACATTAGATGATTTTGAGGTTGAGCAGTTAACATTACAACAGATGTCGCATTGTATGTGTAGAGTATCTCTTTGCCAGGGGGGGGGCAATCTAGCTACATGAGTTCTTGGCCAACCTCTTTAATGAAAAATGACATTTCACTAGTTCGTCTAGATTCATGAGGGACTATTTCCGACATTGTGTAACAGCCTTATTTCAAATGCCATATGGTCCCGGCATATCCCAGATGATTAATGAATGGACACGACATCTTTCCGCCGTCGTCACTTGTTTTCGTGGCATATGGTCGAAGCCACACTAAAGACACGTCAACATGTAGTTCACTTCAAATGACTCCCAATCTGTTCCACTTATATATATATATATATATATATATATATATATATATATTATAACAGAGAATATGGCAATTTAATTTTGGTCTCTAAATCCTGAATTATCATTGGTCTGTTGTTGCAGCACTACTATGCAGTATGTCATCCTCACGTACATGAAGCACCTTGGCGTGAAAGTCAAAGAGCCACGCGGCCTAGAGTCCAAATGGGTCCGCATCAACTTCCTCCCCAAGATCAAGGTATGAGCTTACACTGAACCCTCCGCTAACCTAGCTCCGTTTAATTAACTGTCACTCCTACTTTATCTCTCTTACTGACTGATCATGTGATGCCTGTGATGAACAGAAGAGCATCAAGACCGAGAAGGAGGGAGGGGAGGAGAAGGTGAAACGAACCAGGTTTCCCAGCATCCTCGGGCCTCCTCGCCGGCCCAGCCGCGTCGACCCCACGTCCGGTGAGTCTGTCTGCGTTATAAAGCACACTGGCCTTCATTTTGTCATTTAAGATAACCAACACTACTATACTATAGGTCTCCCAATTTACTAAACCCCTGGAGAGTCACTTTGTATTGGTAGATGGTCATCATCACCCACATTCGAAACAAGTCATCTTGTTACTATGAAAAAAGGGAGGACTGGTAGTAAATAGTATTGACTCCTGCTACCTCTCTTTGTGTCTGTCTTGACTGTTTTTTTTTATTTTTACCTTTATTTAACTAGGCAAGTCAGTTAAGAACAAATTCTTATTTTCAATGACGGCCTAGGAACAGTGGGTTAACTGCCTTGTTCAGGGACAGAACGACAAATTTGTACCTTGTCAGCTCAGGGATTCAAACTTGCAACCTTTCGGTTACAAGTCCAACGCTGTAACCACTAGGCTGCGCTGCCGCCCCAAACTGTATGTGGGATTCCTGCCTGTCTCTCTGACTGATTGCCTGCCTGTCTGTCTGTGTGAGCAGTTGGCAAGGCCATGGACATCAACAAGCCACGGCCCCAGAAGCAGCTGTCCCAGCCCAGCCTAGGGGCCCTGGAGCACCTGGAGGCGGGTCGCTTGAGGGCCAGTCAGTCCAGCGAGGGCTCAGAGCTCATACATTCCTCCTCGACCAACGCCACCTCGCCAACCAACAGCACCACCAACAACAACGCCTCTGACGGAGGCAGCAGAGACTCTGAGTTTGGTGCGACCCTGAACTACCACATACTGTACTTGATTCTAGCTAGTGCATACCTACTAAACTCCCTAGCTAGCACACTTCCAACATACTCAATTCTAAACCAAGTACACTAGTCTCTAGACTACATACTGAATCAAGCGCAAGTAACGCAAGACCAAATACGCTCCCCATAGTGTTTGAGAAGCACGGTTTGCCAGCGTATTTTCCTCTTTAGCTAAATTCCTGAATCCCGACATCATCTCTGACACTTTGTATTTGGTTTAATGTCCTAATTGTTAGCTGTCAATGTTGCCTATTTGTTTTGGGTCATTGTAGCTGTAGTAGAGCTGGGCGATATGTACCAAAATCGCGATTAATTTACCAATTTTTTGTGATAGTGAAAAACTGATAAAAAATGTTTGGGGGGGGTATGGACAAAAAGTAATATCACAATAAATGTAACTATTTTGTGTAATTTTTTATGGACAGGTACTTTATAATAGTGGCAGTTTTTTTCCAGTGCCAAATAAGACAACTGAGATGGTAGCATATGATTTTAAAAAAGTGGTGCCATGAACTCAATATTAAGAGGTGAGAAATACATCATCTATTCACAGAAAGTTATGATTCTCCTCTCTGTAACTAGAACAACAGTAGTTGCTTTGAAAACTGTCTTTTCCCTGCAGTAGCGTTTTGAGCAACGGTCATATGCTTGTGTTTCTCAGAATGCATCTCTACCACCTCCATGTCACAGTATGGATAAGGAGTGAGAGTCAGCAGCCGACAGCAAAATACTTTCATATCAGGAATCAACATAGCCTATGCACTATTACTGTCGACCAAATAATGGTTTTAGAACAATCTACAGAAACGTTGTGTAGCTAAATCAGACGGAAGCAAAATGCTTGGGTAAGAGGAAGGCAATTTTTGGTTTATCGTCCCCGCTCTAAGCTGGAGTAATGGTCTGATAGTTGTACAGTGTAACTGATCTCCCGCTCTGTCTATCTCTCTCTGTGTCTCTCCTCTCAGTTGGGACCCCTAACTCTGCCTTCCCCAAACTGAGTGAGGGTCTTGGAGACCTGGACAGTCTAGAGTACACTCCAAACACACACTTTGACTACAGCCTGAGCCCCTATAGCCTGGACCAGCTACAGGAGGAGGACAGGGAGAGCGGGTAAGATGGACCCCAAGCAGGGGAAAGCGTAGGGCCTAGGAACCAGTCAAAAGTAGTGCACTAAATAGGGAATAGGGTACCATTTTAGACCTTTTCATTTTATCTACCCTCTGAAATGTATATTATTTACCCCTATTGTGGACTTTTATATTTATTTTTTTTATTTTTAGGTTTGACATTGTAGTTGTTTCATGCAGGCAGAGTATGAGTATGTGAAGCTTTGTCATGCAGGACACGTAGTTAATTGTTTCCTCTTGTTTCAGAATTCTTGAAGGAACACCCAAGGCTATCAGAAGGTGAGTATTTTCTGTTCTGTGTTTTGACCTACTTGGCCTACTACTACTTCTGACAAAGGCAATGGTCAGATAGTTTATTAGAGTTTTTAGTCAGTGCCCTAAACCTCTTCGGACAAAATGTGGATTACTTTTATCAGAAGTGCTGTGGTTAGAAACTGAGTTTTTCGATATTTCCTAACATCTTCTGTTATATTTCGTGACTCCATTTATCTTAATCAGATGGTGTATTTAAGGTTGTAACCAGTCTCGTGACTGCTGCTGCCTATCTCCCAGGTTGGATGGCCTTGGTTCTACAGATGTGCAGAGTGAAGACGACCAAGGAGGCACTGACTCTGAGCACGACCCCCTCAACTGGCAGCAGCTGGTGGGACGTGAGGTCCTGGCCGGACTCCAGCCCCACGAGATCAAGAGACAGGAAGTCATTAATGGTAACTTGCTGTTCGAATTGTAACCCAGTCACCATAATATAAATAAATGGGGCCCCTGTAACCTGACCAGGGAAAAACTCTGGGCCCTAGTGATTGGCTTTACATGATTTGGAAAAACCCAGGGCCCTGTACATACTGAATGTCTGTTAGTCATTCACTCTTTTAGATAGGCAGATTATTGTTCAGTAGGAAAAATCACTGTTAACCGCTTACACTCCTGGGAATTGGCCTATATGTATAAGTCTAAATTGAAATGTTTCTTACAGAAGAAATATGGAAAGCATATGCATAAACATGGTAGCAATCAAAAGTGAACAGTTTGGAGATTGTTGAAAAATTATTATTAAAGGTGAGGACAAAACAGATAATCTGACAAGACTGAATCCAAACATTACATTGTTGATTTTGTGTATTTTACATTTACTCTACACTTCGAGGAATTTGTTGATAACACAATCATAAATTTAATCTGGATGCATTCAGTAACATAAGAATATTCATGGGAAACTTGGGGTATGTTCAACATAAGACAAATGAAAATGACAAGGGTTTGTGTGAGCGGTCTAACTGGTGTCTCCAAGTGGGGACACACCTCTCCAAAGTGTGAACAGGTCCTATGTAATTTCAACTCAATGAATAGTCTTCAACTATAAGGTGCTATTTTGAGCTCTCCTAGCTGGGCTGTTGAGGTCTGAGAGCAAGCAGACTTGTAGTTGTTTTCGTTGGATCACAGCCCTGCATCCCCGCCTTTACACAATTACTGTTGTTGTTTAACGCATTCAGAAAACAAATGACATTTTCTTTGCAAATAGTCTGGGTAGCCATTTGATTACATGTTCAGGAGTCTTATGGCTTGGAAGCTGTTTAGAAGCCTTTTGGACCTAGACGTGGTGCTCTGGTACCGCTTGTCGTGCGGTAGCCAAGAGAACAGTCTATGACTAGGGTGGATGGAGCCTTTTACGATTGTTAGGGCCTTCCTCTGACACCGCCTGGTATAGAGGTCCTGGATGGCAGGAAGCTTGGCCCCGGTAATGTACTGGGCCATATGCACTAACCTCTGTAGTGCCTTGCGGTCGGAGGCCGAGCAGTTGCCATACCAGGCAGTGATGCAACCCATCAGGATGCTCTCGATGTTGCAGCTGTAAAATCTTTTGAGGATCTGAGGACCCATGACCAATCTTTTCATTCTCCTGAGGGGGAATAGGTTTTGTCGTGCCCTCTTCACGACTGTCTTGGTGTGCTTGGACCATGTTAGTTTGTTGGTGATGTGGACGCCAAGGAACTTGAAGCTCTCAACCTGCTCCACTACAGCCCCGTCAGTGAGAATGGGGGCGTGCTCAATCCTCTATTCCTGTAGTCCACAATCATGTCCTTTGTCTTGATCACGTTAAGGGAGAGGTTGTTGTCCTGGCACCACATGGTCAAGTCTCTGACCACCTCCCTATAGGCTGTCTCATCGTTGTCAGTGATCAGGCCTAAAACGGTCCATTATATATCGCAATCTGGTCAGGTAGGCATCGTTTGAAAGCGTGTTCTATTGCCAACATGGCTAGCTAAATTACAAAATACAATCTCAGTGTTGGGCTTTCTCAAGGCAATTCCGAGAAGCAGATCGTAATTTTGGTGTGAGTAGAGTCACGAGTGCATTCAGATGCGTTTTCGCCGCCAAATTTCTTCACAACCCAGGGTATGACGCCATGTCATCTTGTAACTACATCAAGCGTTGTGATCATAAATGTTGGCACTGTATATTAAATGAGTTTGTAAATATGAAGTGCACATTTGGACTGAAAGGGGTTTGGCTTGCTTGTATGACATCAAAGTGGTGTATATATTCTAATCCTCAATGTCTCATCTTTCAAAATACATCAAGTCCTCTTTATGTAATCATTTATATACAGCATTTCCCTCACTCAAGACAACAAAGAAATATGCACAAGTTGACCAGTTAGCGGGAGGGATGGGGGCAACTGCTTAGAACCACTGTCAATAAAAAACAGTACTGTGCTGTGAAGCAGAGACCCTGAGCTCTGACGTCATGTACAACATGTTACTGTTCAGCCACTGCGTCCCAATTTAGGCACTTATCAGTGTCCAAATCTGCTATTTGAACCCGTCTACGAGTGTAAAGTGTTAAGAGTGCAATCAAACAACTCAATCAAACAAACCTTTATTCGTATATCACTTTTACAAATGCATCTTTCCCAGTAGGAACCTTGGCCAAAACCCCAAAAACAAGCTGAAATACCCGTTCTCATTATTACTCTTTATCGGCCTTTTATGGTTGTCTAATGTAGTCATTTATCAGTATGTGTCTGCAATAGTGATTAGAGCTGTCTGTGTCTACAGAGCTGTTCTACACTGAGAGGGCCCACCTGCGGATGCTCAAAGTGCTGGACAACATCTTCTACCAGAAGCTCACCAGAGAGGGCATACTGCCTGCTGCCGACATCAAGAACATCTTCACCAACCTGGAGGACATTGTTCAACTGCATGGTACTTGCACGCATGGACATAAGCGCACACAGGCATGTATATGCATGTACGCACACATACACACACAGAATGACCCTCTTTACATTCCCTTTCATTTTGAATTTCAGTTTGGATATCTGAGCAAATGGTAACAATTCGGAAAAGAAACGAGACGTCCGTAATCGACCAAATAGGAGACGACTTGCTGTCCTGGGTGAGTACAGCTCTTTTTATTTTTTTATTTTGAAGCCTTTTCCCCAACGGAATATGATTTATGTAATAATTGTGTTGTTGGAGAGAAGTGTCTCTCTCGCTCTCTCACAATCCACAAAAGCGGTGCCATTGCCTGAAATTCCTTTTCACTGCAGAATAAACGTCCACTTTTTGTTGTTGTATGGGATTGCTTATCTTTTTAATTGGCTTTGAACTGGAGGGTAAAGATTGCTGCTGTGTTTTTGCGGAATGGAAGTAAAATTGTGAAATGATAGTGTGCCACAGATAGACTGGCGGAACCCATCAACTAACCTGGTCCCAGATATATATGTGTGCTTCAGCAAACCCCTCTGTCTATACATGTATAATAATAATTCATTGGCTTTATAAAGAGCTTTTTCCAGGTGCTCAACGTGCTTACATAGAAAGGGGAAAGCTCGCCTTATCCACCGGCAATGTGACGCACCCACTCGGGTGGTGCACGGGAACCATTCGTGCCTGAACGCGGAGACAACCATGATAACCAAAATGTAGCTGTGACAGAATCATGACAACAATGGTAGTCAGGGGGAATTGGCTAAAGCATGTACGTGGTCGATTTTAGACCCCTTGATCTGGCACACTGCCACCACACACGCAACAACCAGTGGGTTGGCTTGGCGACAGGCAGTTGCCATGGCGACTGACCCTGATTCGCCTGGCTCGCCTGTGTTTTCCAGTTCAGCAGGGGCGAGGAGGAGAAGATCAAGCAGGCAGTGGGCACGTTCTGCAGCAACCAGCCCTTCGCTCTGGAGCTCATCAAGAGCAGGCAGAAGAAGGACTCGCGCTTCACCTCCTTCATGCAGGTAAGTGGAGGAATGGAGGAGAGAAGAGGAGGACGGAGGGCAGCGCTGGGACTGGAGTGCGCACACGGGGCTATTGTGCACTGCCTGTTACTTGAGGTTTAGGTCAGGTATTTGACTGTGTAATTCACTTCTGCAGACTCTACAGTACAATGTCTGTGACAGGGTGTGGGATGTTTGTGGGAAGCAAGAGGAGTTCAATGGTAGCATTTTTTATTTATTTTTTGTTAATTTTAAGTTCAAAGTTCAAATGAATTTGACGTAAATGACACATTAAAACATACGTTGTAGAAAGTAGCTTTGACAGAGCTACATCTTCAATGTTAAAGTCACTGGTGGGCGAAGTATATACATGAGCGAAAGGGATGCATCTTGCCTGTTTTGTTGCCCTTTTCATCATTCCTGCGGCCTTCTTTCCTAACTTCACTGTGCGTTTGCAGGAAGCTGAGAGTAACCGACTGTGTCGAAGACTCCAACTGAAGGACATCATTCCTGTGGAGATGCAGAGGCTCACCAAGTACCCTCTCCTACTGGAGAACATCGCCAAGTACACAGGTGGGCCACACGCACATTCCTATACCTCTTTCACTCTACTAAGCCAAGCTGTACTGTACTGGGCTGACTACACACCCACCGTAGTTGCTGGAACCGTGCTAGTGAGCCAACACAATGAGCCAGTACAGTACGGTTCTGTTTGGCATGATAGTGTAAAAAGGGTACTAGACTCTGACAATGAGTAATGATGACACTGGGCTCAAAGCAACTACAAATCTACCATTCCAGTGTTTTTCTTGCTATACTTTATTTACTTTGCCACCATGGCATTTTTTTGCCTTTACCTCCCTTATCTCACATCATTTGCTCACATTGTATATAGTCTTATTTTTTTTCTACTGTATTATATGTTTGTTTACTCCATGTGTAACTCTGTTATGTTGTCGAACTGCTTTGCTTTATCTTGGCCAGGTCGCAATTGTAAATGAGAACTTGTTCTCAACTTGCCTACCTGGTTAAATAAAGGTGAAATAAATAAAATAAAATAAAAAAAAAAAGCAGACCAGGCCATCGCAGTGATGCAGGGCAGCGCGCTTACAGCAGCGTTAATGATAGAAGTGTCCTTCCGCTGTGGTGCTTCAGTGACCGCCCTGTGTGTGTGTACGTACGTGTGTTGGGAGCTGCCAGCCCAGCTCATCACTGTATGCAATGATAATTGTGATATATGTATGTCATGTCTAAACTAGGGCATTTTCAGTGACCCGGGAGAGCTGGCATTGCGCCAGCCATTAGCAAATTACAGCTGTGCTCTCGGTTAAACTGAGATTATTATTTTGGCATTTTCCAAAGTTGGTAATGCACATTTTGTGAGATGTTCTCGCATTATTTGGGTCCCATCGTTTTTAATCTTGGCTGTGGTTTAGTTCTCCTGGCATAAAATGCATTGAACATAAAGCAGCTATTAGGAATGTTAATGCCCTCTACTTGGTCTTCATTTCCGAGTGATCAGCTGCTAATTGGGGCAGGAAAATATCCATTTGTTGGTCAGTACCCCACAGAGGCAGTTTTTTTCTTCTGTTTTTCTCCACAAAATCTTCAGCTCTCTCTCATAATTTCATTTCAGATGACACAGTGGAGAAAGATAAGGTAAAGAAGGCGGGCGACTGCTGCAGGAAGATCCTCAATCACGTCAACCAAGCAGTGAAGGAATCTGAAAACAAGCAGGTGGGTGTGACTTAGCCTCATCTGGGAACGGAGGGGACGGCAACACAGCCACATCTCTCTTATCTTATTTCACCCCTGCTCGGCCTACAGGGCCTCAGCCACCCGAAAATCTGTCCTCTTTTCTCCCACTGTTCCTCTGAGAGAAAGCAGAGATGATGGCAGGTGATGGATTGCAGGGAAAATATCGGGTTTGTGTTTGTTGGTTAGAGTGTAATAGTGCCTGTAGCAGCAGAGTATCCAGCTTACGCCTGTTTTTCTGTGTACCTCTCTTTCTCGCTCTCTTCTTCTCCCCGTCCCTCTTTCTTTCCACAGAGGCTGGAGGACTACCAGAGGCGGCTAGACCTCTCGTCTCTGAAGCAGACAGAGAACCCCATGATTTCAGAGCTCAAGGTGAGGCGATCTATAAAGTGTTTTCTGCTCCTGCCCTCAAAAATAAATTTTAGTTTGTTTTGGTTTCTGCAAGGGAGCCACTGCAGTTATAAAAGGGGAAATTATTTGTTTAAATGTCAGCTGCTAGTGCTTGAAATGTGACTAGATCATGCAGCTCCATTCTTTGGGGTGGAGAGTATCTTTTTTCCAAAGTGAAAGCTAATAGGGATCTGACTAAACAAGTAAGCTCAGCTAATCTGACCTTTTGACCTTTCCTCCCTCCACACTCAGAACCTGGACCTGACCAAGAAGAAGATGGTCCATGAGGGACCACTGTCATGGAAGGTCAACAAGGACAAGACTATTGGTATGTTTTTGACTTTATCAGGCGTTTATGTGGATAAGTAGGGTCAAGGAGGTTTTTCCTGACCAATGTGATCCAACTAGGGAAAACTCTTGGCCCTAGTTGTGGACTACAACTGCAAACAGAGCCCTGACTAATTCAATGTCAGGTCATGTGGTCAGGAAAAACTCCTGGCCCCTAAGACAAACTACATGATGTAATGGGAGAAATTATAAAAGAAACACCATTGTTGCCTAATGAGATATAATTGTGACATCTATGTCCAGTGTAGTGTTCTATGTAATTCTGTGGTTTAATCTCTTGTTCTGGTCTCAGAGCTGTACACCCTGCTCCTGGAGGACATCCTGGTGCTGCTGCAGAAGCAGGACGAGCGGCTCATCCTCAAGTGCCACAGCAAAAACCTGTCTGGCACCGCCGACACCAAGCACATCTTCAGCCCCATCATCAAGCTCAACGCGGTGCTGGTGCGCTCTGTGGCCACAGGTGAGTTGCCATAGAGATACAGTCATACCATTCGTTTCCCTGACAAAGATGGCCACCCTGTAGTCATGCTACCTGGAATGCAGATGTCCGTTCTATTGAAATCTGTTTGAGTTACAGTACCAGTCAAAAGTTTGGACACACCTACACTTTTTTTGCTTACTACATGATTCCATATGTGTTGTTTCATAGTTTTGATGTCTTCACTATTATTATACAATGTAGAAAATAGTAAAAATAAAGAGAACCCCTGGAATGAGTAGGTGTGTGCAAACTGTTGACTGGTACTGTAGATCCAACCTTGTTAACACAATGACTCCTAGCTCACATTACACCCTATCCCCCCTATATAGTGTACTACTTTTGACCATAGCCCTATGTGACGGTGGTCAAAAGTAGTGCACAATATAGGGGGATAGGGTGTAATGTGAGACAGTCAGGAGTACCCTATTTTCCTGCTATTCCCTTTCCCAACAGACAACAAGTCATTCTTTGTTCTCTCAATGTCGGACAACGGGGCCCAAATCTACGAGCTGATGGCCCAGACCGTATCAGAGCAGAGAATGTGAGTCCTCCTGATACTGTGGTTTAGTCATTATAGCCACAACTTTAAAACCCCATTCGGTTTAGCTTAATTCACTGGAGTAGGTAGAAGTTTCCCCTAACCACTGATATAGGGTCAGATCTTTTTCTTACCCGTCTTAATAGTGAAGGTTAGCTATGGAGGTAGGGTTATCTGATCCTAGGTCTGTGGTAAGGAACACCTTTTACCCACAGTCTACTCACCTCTGTCTCGGTGTGTCTGTCCATCTGTCTGTGTGTTGTCATCCTCCCTCCACCAGGTGGCAGCGGCATATCACCCAGAGAGCGGACGTCATGAAAGTGAAGCCGAACAGCGTCATCCCCTTACCTCAAACAGAGTACGTTCCTCCTCTCAGTATAAAACTTTTTTGGTGTCTTTGGTTTTATTCATCAGCAAATGTATTTCATGATGACCATGAACTTGCTTCTCCTGATACTGACTCTGTGTTCTCTCCCACCGTGTCAGTGGAGAGAGAGACGGTGTGGAGATCATCACTGCAGGCATAGCCCAACTCAGTAAGGACCCGGACCGCATCTCCTCTGGAAGCAGCCAGTCTATAGGTATCTAAACTAGCACCCCATCTCTCCATGTTCCCCCGTCTATAGGGATATTTGAAAACTTCTTCAGCAACAGTTAGGGACATTGTGTAATGTGCAGTGGAAGCTGATGTCACTTTAGAACACAGGAAAGGCTTATTTCAATGGCTGGAATGGAATGTATGAAACCGAGTCAATGTCTTTGATACCTTTCCATTTATTCCATCCCAGCTATTACGTTCCACCCTCCACCAGCCTCCACTAGTAACATGCTCCAGTAGAATCCATCTAGATTGACTGAATGCACATCAAGGTCTCCTTGTTCTCTCCCCAAATAAAGAGGGCTGCGCTGCCTCTGGAGGCGAGATGCAGACCTCTCTCCCAGATGCCAACCCATTTGAAGGACTCAAGCCCGAAGAGGAGGAGCCCAACCGGGAGGAGGGGCTTTACGGGGACCCGGACCTTGCAGATAGGCTGCCCTTCCGCATGGCCGTAGACGGGCTCAGCGACTCGGACGGTGTGTGCTTCAGTCCTTCTAGAGCTGACGATGCTTTAAAGACATGTGAGTGAAAGGACATCTGCCTCAATCGCCTAGGTCTCAAGTCTGGAGTGGGTTAAGACTTTTCTGACCAGGAAAACTCTAGTTAGTTATATGAACCTGGTCAGGGATAGCTCTCCACTGTAAACATATATAGATTTTATGTGGGCGTCTTAACCGTATCTGTGTCCTCTAGTGTCAGCGCTGAAGCAGGTCCTTGTGACCCAGCTCATGTCACAGGAGGACGGCGAAGGCGCCGGGCGCTCCTCCTCGGGGGGCGGGCGTCTTCTCAGGACCACGTCCCTGAGGACCCCCGTGGACAGCCGGGCCCGGGTGGCGGTTCAGAACGGCTCAGGGAGGTGCACCCAGGCAAGCCACCCCGAGGACCCGGCTCAGGACCTGGTGTCTGGGGACACGGGCTTCTTTGAGTCCCCTGAGGATTATGGTAAACTTGCAGTTGTGTGTGTGTGTGTGTGTGTGTGTGTGTGTGTGTGTGTGTGAGAGAGAGAGAGAGAGATCTGTGTTTTTTTATCCTGTTCTTGGGGACCCATGGGGGTGCAAATTTGTGAACGACCGGCTCGATTCGGTCTTACGTAGCAAATTTACTCAGCGCTAGAAAATGGTATACCATACAGTTGAGGAACAATGGGAAATAAATTCTGCTTTGAAAGTTGATAAACTTGTAACCTCACTTTTGAGAAAATGGTACTACTACTGGAGAGCTCTTTTTTGTCTACACCCATTCAGCATCGTTCACACCCTCTTAAGCTATAGCCCCACCCATCTCTTTAAGGGTTGATCTGAGTGTTCTGTCCTAACAGCAGTCAAGCACCCAAGCTAACTGGCTAACATTGGCTAGCTTGCAGGCTACTCTATCCACAGTTTTTGCAGTGACATCATTGACATTCTATTGAAATGATTACTTGCATAATGGAGTCTTTTTTGTTAAGACATGCTAGATAAACAATTAACCATAATCCCAACACATGATGTTACTACCCTACATTAATCTGCAGGTAGCTAACCAACCAGGTTCAATGTTAGCTAGTTAACATTAGGCAATAATTAGCAAAGCAAATGGCTCTGAGATACAAATAATATTACTACACAGATCATACACGTAACGTTAACTAGCTGGCTAGCTAACAGTACACTTGAACTTGAAATGAAAACTGCTTTCTCACAAAATTAGAAACGTGTAATATATGAAAATGTAGCTAGCTTTCCCGTATACATGGACAGACGCTTCTCACTCTCTCACGGATGCCATGGTTGCCCTTAGTTTGAAGATGCAATCCTTAGCTATCATACTCTAATTCCACTGATTTCAAAACTCGGTCCTCCAGAAAGTTGAGAGCAACACTTATCCAGTGTTACTACACAATATATATTTTTTAAAGCAGCGTTAGACAGGATTACCTACACAGACCAACCAGCTCAAATAGACATAAGCGCGCTACTTGGCAGACCAATCTGAACTCATCTCTCGGCATGCCCAGCCCACTCATTACCTCAGCCAATCCATTGCTAGCGGGAAGGTTACTTACTTTTTCTGCGGCTATACCAACTAGGCTCGTAATTTAACAATTTTATTTGTATTTACAGATGGCATACTAGTTTATTATTAAGGCACATGAAAGTTCACATGTTCCAGAAGGCATTTCTGCCCAGAAATACATTTTGATAAAAAAAATGTAAACGTTTACGTTCAAATGGCTCTACTGTGAAGTAGTAACGCGCGACATACGCCTAATGTCCTGAAACAAGTCACATTTTTTGTTCTAGCTCAGCACCAACCCACCTGATTCAGTTCCTAATCAGTTGGACCTTGTTGCGTCTCCCAGCAGGGTACCTGGTCTTGGAGGGCTACGGGGGCTCGGGGGAGAGCAGCACGGACGACGACCTCCAGGCCACGGGGAAGCAGCTGAGCGCCTCGCGGGGCTGCGGGGCAGGAGACTCTGGGATCAGCCTAAGGTTTTCCTCTGCCTCACAGGCAGGCAGCATCTCCAGCTTCAGCCGACAGGTCCTGTCCCACATCCGCAACCTGCAGACCAACCTCAACCACCTCAAGGTACGTGGGTGGGATGGTTGGATGACTGACCGACTGATTTGCTGACATTGGTTGACTGACTGACTGACTGGTTGACTGACTGACTGGTTGACTGACTGACTGGTTGACTGACTGACTGACTGACTGACTGGTTGACTGACTGACTGACTGACTGGTTGGTTGACTGACTGACTGGTTGGTTGGTTGGTTGACTGACTGACTGGTTGGTTGGTTGGTTGACTGACTGACTGACTGACTGACTGACTGACTGGTTGGTTGACTGACTGGTTGACTGGTTGGTTGGTTGATTAACCCTCTAAAGTCTGAGCCCTGTCTAACCCGGGGGGATGAAACATTGAATTTGGCATTACTGCTATTAGCCAATAGAAACGCATTGAATAACAGATTCACTACATGGAACAATAGATAGTCCCCCAAAAAATAAAAAGGAAGTTTGTTCTGAAGTGTCTGTCCTATATCTGAGAGATTTAAGAAAGATCAGGAAATTATTGTAGAACATTTTTTTACATGTATTTATCCCCATAGTTTAGGTAATAAACCATCTCCATATATACTTCCATTCTTCTTAACTGGTATCAGGGAATTCAGATTAGGCTTGTGGGCGTCCTAGACCAAAACGGAGAGGGCCAACGTGTTCGTGAGAGTCTCATCTTTCAATAGCCACACTGTTCGGATGCAACAGGCATTTTTGTGAGAAGACCGTTTTTTCCGGGATGTCTCATGGTCTGACAAACATTGCTTTAGCTCTGCCACCTTTCACTGCAGATTCAGAAGGGTGGATTGAGACGCAGCCCATGCAACAACAAAAAAAAACATCTCTCTAGCTTAAATAGACAGATTTTGATGGGGATTTTTGTATTATGTTCATTCGATTTCCGCGGTGCCACGGAAATTGTAGGCTAAGGGTTCATTAGTAAATGTGACTTTATTGCGTATCAATCCTGATTGCAGACTGATCCCTGCTTGTTTGTTTTCTCTCAGGAGGTAGAGGCCAAGTATCACAGTCTACTACGCCAAAGGCCGGCCAGGTCATCGACAGACATGGACGATAACAAAGGTAACATGGCTGTTGTCTTACAGATTCCTTTTCTCCCTTTCAGTGTCTCAGTATTTATTAGAAAACCCAAGAGCATGCGAGGTGTGACAGCTGAGTTATTGTTTATGGTCTGACTGCCTTGGCCCTTTCTGTTATTATCTTGTTCCTAGATAAGAGATAGTCACGGAAATCCCACCCCTCCCAGGCCCCTGCATCAGGCCGTAAGGGAGGACGTGAAGATGGAAGAGTTGATTTCTGCCTCCCTGCTGTCTCGTTGACCTGGATGTCCTCTATTAGCTTGTCCACTCAACTGCTGAGTACCCTCTTCCTCCTCCCACCGTGGTTCTCCCCGAGAGACTGAGCATGAGCGAGAGACAGCTGGAGGAAGGGTGGTTTCTTTGGATCTCTCCCCCCCCGCTCCATCCGTCAGCACAAGGCAATCAGGGAAGAGGGACTGTCCTGAACCTGGCCCTGCCCCCCCCTCCACTGCTGCGTGTCCCCACTCCAATGGCGGTGGGTCGCCCAGTGTCTCCCCTCCTTTCTCTCTACTCCTAGTCATCCCTGCAAGAAAGAGAACTATACCAAAATGTACAAAGCTGTGTGTTTAGGATATATATTATACACAAAAAAAGAGAAGAAAAAGGAACATTTTAAGATAATGTATTACTTTTTTTTTTTTTTTTATCCCAAGATGTATTTATTTTCTCTTGTGTTTTCCCATGTTGCTTGCATGCTTTTTTTGGCCATTTGGACCTCCTTTTAGGCTGCTCCACCTGCGTCGGTGCACATGCTATCCTATCCTTAATGAACACAGGAAGAATATGCTTGGACTGATAGGGCATAGAGTTGCACTTTGTGTGGAGCCCCCATAGGATGGTGGCATGCCAAAGTCAGGGGCTCTGTCCTGGTCCTCAGTGCATTTCTACACCTGGCTAAAACTCACCCCCCCCACTCCCGTTGGTAATGATGCCTGGTTTCCCCCTCTGTGCTGCCATGCTACTGCTGATGTGCCAGTGATCTGACAATTCTAGCTGATAATGTCAAAGTTCACACATTTATAAATGATCAAGTTGGAAGGTTATGCATAACTTTAATAAAACAATGCCATGCCATTTCTAAAACTTAACACTGTTTATTCCTTTAGTCCTGTTCTCTTTGCTTAGGTTTTTTCCCCCCAATGTGGCTTTGTGGTCAGAAATGGGGATGGGCTTTAAATGTTCTCACCTTCTCTTACTTCTGATCCTGTAGATAAATCACTACAACTATATGATAAACAAGGAGACAAGATGGGACAGAAAGAGTTACTTTGACTTTTTTCAGCACCATTTTCCATCAGAGTGAGGTACCTATTGGAGGAACATGGAGTTAGCCTACTCATAAAATGTAACCGTCATAGTAAATGTACAGCTTTTTCTCTACAGTTTTGCTCAATACTGACCAATCAGGTAAGTAGTGAACAAAATAGTGTGGCCTATGAGTTTAACTATGTAGGAACATGTTGCTAAGCTTTTGTTAGGTAACTGTAAATTCATTTTGACCATATACAGTAGTTTTGTATTTCTCAGATTTCAAATGTTTTTACATGGTATTGCTGAATCCATTCCATGACTTAATTAATCAAGAACAAGGCAATTAGGTTGTCCTTTTCCTCCTATAGGAAGATTCATACACTTGACATACACCAGTAGGGGCCAGGCTTTTACCATCTACCAGATAGACATGAGCAGGACCTACCCTGAAACATGCAATGACATCAGTGTTCTGTCTTAAACAAAGAGTTCTTTTGCTGCTAAATGTGTATCTAGTCTGTTATCTGATTCAGCTCAACATATCTCATTAAAAATGTTCTTCAGGCATCGGTCTGAAAGCTCAGCTACTGTCAAAGGTTCATAGCTAAATATACCTGAGAGAAAATGACATTGTATCCTGTTACTGCAAAGCAATGTCTGAAGAATAACTAAATCTGCTTTGGAATTTGACTTATGTACTTATCAAGGGTTTTGAGTTAAGTCTAGACTACTTGAAAGTGTGTACACATTAGTTTATTTTACATGTCTTGCTGGAGAGGAAACAGAAGCCTCCGTTAAAGGAGAATAAGTAATTAGAGGTTGAGTGACACATCTCCTGCCTCTCCTGAAGACATTCTGCAATGAAATGAAGACCGAGAAGAGAGAGGGATGGTAATTGATTGTCACATTTTCCACATGCACATGTCAATGACCTAATTTGAAGTGCTAGACAAAGGAGTGCACTGTCACATCTCAGGAGGGTCACTTCAGTTTGAGCTACCGACAAGCCATAGTTTTTCATTTTGCCTCTAAAGCATATTATTAAGTTATTGTCCCAATGTATAAGATAAGATGGAAATAGGATCTCTGATCTGAGTAAAGGTGTGTTGATGTCTTCAAGTGACCGTTTCTTCTTGCCAATAATATACAATTATATTTTCAATGTCATTTCCATGCACCACCTTTGCTGCATCAGTTATGTTACAAAAGAGTGACCTTTTCCTGCAAGGTGTATTACAAGGAGATTTGTGTCTCGTTGAGTAACACGTCTTCACGATTTCATGCAATTTTCTGTTACTTGATGCTCAGTTTCACCTAGAAGTGTTGCTTGTTTGTGATATGCGCGTAATTATGGTGCTTTAAGTGTGACTTAATTCTAAGATAAGGATGTTTGACGATATGACTCACTTCACAGGAGCCGCGTGCGTGCGTGCGTGCGTGCGTGCGTGCGTGCGTGCGTGCTTCCACCTGGTGTGAAGCAATTTTCACTCAGGCAACTGAATATTATAGATGCGTACATACCTACAGAATACGCAGACACACGCAAGTGTTTTTCACTGAGGCTGGTTTTGATGTGACGTTGTTATTCATTGTCACTCTACGATGACTACTTTCACTACTGCATACATGCAGCAGTCAGCCACTAAGACCTTATTCTAAAGAATTCATCACATATTTTTTTGCCTATAAACTATAACATTTTTTTGTATTATTTGAATGACTTGATTCTGGTAGAGCAGTGCTCATCAGGGACAATATTTGGTAACCCATCCAAGATGGAGAAAGCTGCTCACAATTGACTGCTGCCAGAAATTGAAATGTAGATTTTAAATGAATCAGCCACTTAGAAGGTCGTTAATGTTACACTGCTTTTGTTTAATGAGCTGTGGCTCTTTTTGAAGTGTTTGTCTTGTTTCTTTGTACATATACACTGAACAAAAATATCAAGTTTCATGCAACAATTATATAATTCATATTTATATAATTCATATTTCAATTGAAATAAATTCACATGACTGGGAATACAGATATGCATCTGTTGGTCACAGACCTTTAAAAAAAAAAAAGTAGAGGCGTGGATCAGAAAACCAGTCAAAATCTGGTGTGGCCACCATTTGCAAAGCGACACATCTAGAGTTGATCAGGCTGTTGATTGTGGCCTGTGGAATGTTGTCCCACTCTTCTTCAATGGCTGTGTGAAGTTGTTGGATATTGGCGGGAACTGGAACGCGCCGTTGTACATGTCGATTCAGAGCATCGCAAACATGCTTAATGGGTGACGTATGGTGAGTATGCGGGCCATGGAAGAACTGGGATATTTTCAGCTTCTAGGAATTGTGTACAGATTAGGGTTGAATATTTTCCCAGTATTTTACAAATGATCCATCCTGAGAATAAATCACTTTTGTCCCATGTAACCCGGTATTGCCCACCGAAGCTGGAAATGTCATTCAAAAGCATTATGAAGCATATAAATAGGCCTATGTCCGGATTTGATTAGAGCTTTGATCGAAAATTTAAGTCTGATGCTACCTCAGCCTGATGAGCCATACATTAAATAAATTTTATGAGTCCAAGCCCAAAAAAGACCAAATAATTGTGCTGTTATCCAATACAGTTCACCTGGCCGTGCTGCTGCTCCAGTTCCAACTGTTCTGCCTGCAGCTATGGAACCCTGACCTGTTCACCGGACGTGCTACCTGTCCCAGACCTGCTGGAACCCTGACCTATTCACCGGATGTGCTACCTGTCCCAGACCTGCTGTTTTCAACTCTCTAGAGACAGCAGGAGCGGTAGAGATACTCTCAAAGATCGTCTATGAAAAAGCCAACTGACACTTACTCTTGTGTTACTGACTTGTTGCACCCTCGACAACTACTATGATTATTTTTATTTGACAATGCTGGTCATTTATGAACATTTGAACATCTAGGCCATGTGCTGTTATAATCTCCACCCGGCACAGCCAGATGAGGACTGGCCACCCCTCATAGCCTGCCTGTTTATCTATATCCTGCCTGTTTGGCCCTGTCCGGGGGTATCATCGGATGGGGCCACAGTGTCTTCTGATCCCTCCTGTCTCAGCCTCCAGTATTTATGCTGCAGTAGTTTGTGTCGGGGGGCTAGGGTCAGTCTGTTACATCTGGAGTATTTCTCTTGTCTTATCCGGTGTCCTGTGTGAATTTAAATATGCTCTCTCTAATTCTCTCTTTCTTTCTTTCTCTCGGAGGACCTGAGCCCTAGGACCATGCCTCAGAACTACCTGGCATGATGACTCCTTGCTGTCCCCAGTCCACCTGGCCGTGCTGCTGCTCCAGTTTCAACGGTTCTGCCTGCGGCTATGGAACCCTGACCTGTTCACAGGACGTGCTTGTTGCACCCTCGACAACTACTATGATTATTATTATTTGACCATGCTGGTCATTTATGAACATTTTAACATCTTGACCATGTTCTGTTATAATATCCACCCGGCACAGCCAGAAGAGGACTGGCCACCCCTCAAAGCCTGGTTCCTCTCTAGGTTTCTTCCTAGGTTTTTGGCCTTTCTAGGGAGTTTTTCCTAGGGAGTTTTTCCTAGCCACCGTGCTTCTTTCACATGCATTGCTTGCTGTTTGGGGTTTTAGGCTGGGTTTCTGTACAGCACTTTGAGATATCAGCTGATGTACGAAGGGCTATATAAATAAATTTGATTTGATAGCCTGGTTCCTATAGGTTCCTTCCTAGGTTTTGGCCTTTCTAGGGAGTTTTTCCTAGCCAACGTGCTTCTACGCCTGCATTGCTTGCTGTTTGGGGTTTTAGGCTGGGTTTCTGTACAGCACTTTGAGATATCAGCTGATGTAAGAAGGGCTATATAAATAAATTTGATATGATATACTGCAGGCTACTGCACATTATGCACGACAGAAAAACATAGAAGCCCATAGATGTAGCTAGCTATATGCTCTCTTGGGTAAGTAAATGAAACTAGCTCCAGTAGGCTAACCTTTTTTTAATGGGAACTGTATTACTGTAAGGTATTATATGGACTGGAATTACGCACATCGTTCAAACCATGACCAAGCAGGGAGAGAACATGCAGCCTACAAAGTTACAAGTATAGGCTAGCGAATTTGATTTTAATTTTGAATATAATGGGGCCTATTTGTGTTTTGTATGCTGATTATTCAGAACAAGGTAATGTTGCTAAGAATGTCTACTTCAGCATCATTGTGTAGAATGCGTACAGCTCCATTCAGTGCATTGTAACTAATGCCTAACTTGGCTCACTCGTACTATAGAGTATCGCACTCAGATACACATAACAGCAGCGCCATCTATTGGCTTGGCGACATCTCGTAACATTTTAACTCCTAGACTCATAAACGGGAGAACTGGGGTTAGACCCTTGCCAGTAAAAACATTACACTGGTAACCAAAATATAACTGTGTTCTTATGCAAGCACCTTCAATAAGCATAAACGTTAAAGTCCATAAACAGACTACTCTAATTTGCTTCCCTCTTCCAAAAAATAAAATACAAAATATAACCTTTTAGATTCAACAACATTATCTCACAGGCGGCTCTGGTTCTGGTGTGTCTCAGAGTAAGATTTTCAGGCAGTGGGGCTGCTTCCATATAAGCAGCCTGTTCACCACCTGCCTGGTTGGCGGTTTCGTTTCATAGTCCCCAGTCATCCTCATCCATGTTTGTTTGGATGGCGATCGGGGGGGGTTCCTGAGTTGTTCAGACACTGGATGAATCTCTTTTCTGTTTCTGCTGTATTTTTTACCGTTCACTAGTACTTCATATGACCGGTCACTGAGTTGATCAGTGCATATGCCCAGCATCCAAGTGCTGGCTGAGTTGTTTGGGTGGAGAAGAACCCTTACGGTTTGTCCTTGGATGATGTTGGGTATGTCACAGGCATGTGTGTCATAGTGGTGTTTTCTGTCAGCCCTTTGGCTTGTTTTCTTACTATGACATTTTGTACCACATGGGGTTTGAGCAGTTTTTTCATGGTGGGTGGACATGCTGTACAGGGGAACTGTTAAGTCCCTCTATTGGATTATTCCGCCATGCCAACACTGCTTTTCGTGGTTATTCACCATCCATCGCAGCCTTTTTTAGGAGACTTTTGGCAATTTCCACAGCTGATTCAGCTTTGCCATTGCTTTGGCTGTGATACGGGGATGACGTCACATGTTTAAAGTCCCACTCATCAGCACGGGGGGGGGGGGGCATTATCAGAAACAACAGTGTGGGCAACGCCATGTCTGCTGAACTGCTTTTTGCAGCATTCAATGATGGTGTCTGATGTGGTGTCAGTCAGCTCGTCGAGCTCCCACTAGTCATAGTAATAATCCACCATGATGAGGTAGTTGCTTTTGTTGACTGTGTGCAGGTCCATCCTGACCATGGGAGGGGAGGGATTTGCTGGGGGATGAGTATCTTCTTTTGTTGTCTCTTCTGGATGGAGTAGCAGGCGGCACATTTGCTGATAAAATCCTTGGCCAGAAAACAGCCTTTATACCTGTGGCCAGAGTGGATTTTGTTGAGAAATTCAGTGCGTATGAAGACCCTGTTTCCTTTGAATATCAATCCATTTTCTGTGGTGAGCTCCTCTTTGTACGTCCAGAAATCTTTCAGTGTGTGACTCACAGCCTGTTTGGTTCCAGGCCAGCCGTTGTATATTTGTGCGTCCAGAGCCTGAAACAGTGGGTCCTGGGAGGAGTGTGCATTGATCGACTCCATTGTCTTAGTTGAGATGTTGACATCACTGGTGTGATCCACCTGTTCCAGGTCAGTTGTGGCCGCACCCATAGCGTAGACCGTGGCTGGTGTTTTGCATTTGTCTGTGCTCTGTGGTTGATTGAGCTTTTCTGGACAGGAAGTCAGCTACATGTAGTTCTTTGCCTTATTTGTATTGCACGTGGAGTTGGTATCTTTGTAGCCTTAGTGCTATGGTGCTGTCGCTTTGATGCTGTGAGTAGGGACTTCTTGAAGATTGTCTCGAGCGGTTTGTGGTCGCTGTGTATTGTTATGAACTCTCTGCCATGCAGATACTGGTCAAACTTGTCGCATGCAAAAACAATGGAGAGATTCTTTCTCAATCTGTGCATATCTTTGTTCTGAGTCAATGTTCTGGAGGCAAATGCAACAAGTTGTCCTTTCTGTAGAAGGGCTGCACCCAAACCTGTCTTACTGGCATCACACTGCAGTGTGACTTCAACATTCAGGTCGTAGTATTTGAGCACTGGGTGTTGTGTGACTAACTGTTTGATAGTCTCAACTGCTGTGTCATGCTGTGGTAGCCATGTCCATACAATGTCCATGTCAGTCAGTCTTCGGAGCGGCTCGCACATATCAGATAGGCTAGGCATGAATTTGGCGAGATAGTTCACAAACCCCAACAGCCGTTGTAGTGACTTGACAATGGTCGGTGTACCCATGTTCTGAATGGCTGGCGAAGGCCCTCTCTGTTGAGAAGATGACCCATGTATGTCACACTAGGTAGCTTTAACCAGAGTTTATTTTTGTTCAGCTTCAGGTTCACATCTTTTGCTTTCTGCAGGAGAGCTGTAAGGTTTCTGTCAAAATCTGCCATCGCCTCTCCGTGTGTGTCGCCAAATGCATTGAGTAGAATGTAATCTGCAATCACACTCCCTCCTTTTAGTCCCTGTAGTGCTTCACACTGTCTGCACTGGTATTCTTCTGCTGCTGGCGTGATTCCAAATGGCATTCTCAGCCATCTATACCTGTCTACAGGTGTCCAGCAAGTTGTTAGATAGCTGCTCACTTCATCAAGTTTGACTTGCCAATATCCATCTTTGGCATCGAGTACTGAGAACCTTTGCGTTGGATATTTCTGGTAGAATATTTTCTATTGTGGGCATCTGGAAGTGTGATCTCAGTAAGGCTTTGTTGTGTGCACTGGGGTGCATGCATATTCGTAGTTTATCAGGGTTCTCAATGACAACCATGTTGCTGATCCACATTGTTGGCTCTGACTTTCGTGATGTCTGCACTGTCCATTGACAGTGTATGGCCTTTGTGATCCTTTCCTTCACAGGTATCCGTCTTGGTAGCTGCTGCACAGGCTGGGCTGCATTGTCTACTTCTAGGTGTAGCTCTCCACGAAGGAAGCCAAGCCCATCAAACATGTCCTTGTACTTGGAGATGATCTCAGTTGTTATGATGACCTCAGTGGATGTGGTGCTTGGGGTGTCGACGTGATGTAACACATGATCTGCTTTGAGATTGGATTCTCCTATTGGATTTGTCAGTGTGCCATCATAGCTTGAGTGTAGCTTTGCTAGGAAGGACAACTGTATTGCTGTCTTGCATGACTCACTGTAGGTCCCCATAGATTATGACATTCACTGTTGATCCTGTGTCTAGTTGACATTTAATTGTATGGCTGGGGTCATACTGTATGTCAATTGAGTGGAGCTAGCTTAAGGTTAATGATTAACCTGTGAGATGTACCACATTGCATCTGTTGTTTGGTCATCTGACTCATTATCTTCCTCTAATAGATTGAGTTGAAGTTTGTGTTGTGCTTGTTTACAAACTCTGGCAAAAAGGTTTGCCACATGCTTTACAGGTGACACCGTATGCTGGGTATTTGGCTTTGGCATGTATTGAACAACAGTAATGACAGGTTAAGTAATTTGGCATTCTATTTTTGTTAGTATCCCCTTTAAACTCTGTCTGTTTAAGGCCATATGTTTGGCGTTTTGATTCTGAACGTCGCTCACGGGAGGTATAATGTACAGTCTCTGGTTCACCTCCACCAATTTTCCTGATTTGCATTGGTGCTTGTTCACTTGAACGACACGTCTATGGCTTTGTTCAGTGTTCGGTTTGGTTCTCTGAGCATGTCACAGACACGTCTGCTAGCTTCCTCAGATTTGCATTGTACTGCTCTGATGTATCACATTGACTTTGTTGACAAGCATTAAACATGTACCTCTTGTAGATCACGTTCCTGGAAGGCTCAAAGTGTTTCTGTGGCGCCTCTATCATTTTTAACGGGTCAATTTTCTCTGCTTCAGGCATTCGTTTCCTATCACGGTTAGCAAAGTTGCAGACTTTTTCTTCCTTTTTGTCCAGACCGGTAGCTATCTTATAATTTTCTTTTGTTGAATAAATGTCCAGTTGTATGTATCGCCCGTCATGTCCATAGGCTCTGGTAAGGGAATTACAGTGCGGCAAAAAAGTATTTAGTCAGCCACCAATTGTGCAAGTTCTCCCACTTAAAAAGATGAGAGAGGCCTGTAAGTTTCATCATAGGTACACTTCAACTATGACAAAATGAGAAAAGAAATTACAGAAAATCACATTGTAGGATTTTTAATGAATTTATTTGCAAATTATGGTGGGAAAATAAGTATTTGGTCAATAACAAAAGTTTCTCAATACTTTGTTATACACCCTTTGTTGGCAATGACACAGGTCAAATGTTTTCTGTAAGTCTTCACAAGGTTTTCACACACTGTTGCTGGTATTTTGGCCCATTCCTCCATGCAGATCTCCTCTAGAGCAGTGATGTTTTGGGGCTGTTGCTGGGCAACACAGACTTTCAACTCCCTCCAAAGATTTTCAATGGGGTTGAAATCTGGAGACTGGCTAGGCCACTCCAGGACCTTGAAATGCTTCTTACGAAGCCACTCCTTCGTTGCCCGGGCGGTGTGTTTGGGATCATTGTCATGCTGAAAGACCCAGCCACGTTTCATCTTCAATGCCCTTGCTGATGGAAGGAGGTTTTCACTCAAAATCTCACGATACATGGCCCCATTCATTCTTTCCTTTACACGGATCAGTCGGCCTGGTCCCTTTGCAGAAAAACAGCCCCAAAGCATGATGTTTCCACCCCCATGCTTCACAGTAGGTATGGTGTTCTTTGGATGCAACTCAGCATTCTTTGTCCTCCAAACACGACAAGTTGAGTTTTTACCAAAAAGTTATATTTTGGTTTCATCTGACCATATGACATTCTCCCAATCCTCTTCTGGATCATCCAAATGCTCTCTAGCAAACTTCAGACGGGCCTGGACATGTAGTGGCTTAAGCAGGGGGACACGTCTGGCACTGCAGGATTTGAGTCCCTGGCGGCATAGTGTGTTACTGATGGTAGGCTTTGTTACTTTGGTCCCAGCTCTCTGCAGGTCATTCACTAGGTCCCCCCGTGTGGTTCTGGGATTTTTGCTCACCGTTCTTGTGATCATTTTGACCCCACGGGGTGAGATCTTGCGTGGAGTCCCAGATCGAGGGAGATTATCAGTGGTCTTGTATGTCTTCCATTTCCTAATAATTGCTCCCACAGTTGATTTCTTCAAACCAAGCTGCTTACCTATTGCAGATTCAGTCTTCCCAGCCTGGTGCAGGTCTACAATTTTGTTTCTGGTGTCCTTTGACAGCTCTTTGGCCTTGGCCATAGTGGAGTTTGGAGTGTGACTGTTTGAGGTTGTGGACAGGTGTCTTTTATACTTATAACAAGTTCAAACAGGTGCCATTAATACAGTTAACGAGTGGAGGACAGAGGAGCCTCTTAAAGAATAAGTTACAGGTCTGTGAGAGCCAGAAATCTTGCTTGTTTGTAGGTGACCAAATACTTATTTTCCACCATAATTTGCAAATAAATTCATTAAAAATCCTACAATGTGATTTTCTGGATATTTTTTCTCATTTTGTCTGTCATAGTTGACGTGTACCTATGATGAAAATTACAGGCCTCTCATCTTTTTAAGTGGGAGAACTTGCACAATTGGTGGCTGACTAAATACTTTTTTGCCCCACTGTACCTTGTAAGCCACTGTTGACGTTTCTTATTATAATTTTTTTTGTCGTAACTGGTTAGCTAGTTGGCACGTTCCTTCCTACTGAGCATTTATCCGTGTGTCGTTTTGATATTTTGATTCGTCAAGGATATATGTATTTGGTTCTGACTTCTGATATCATGTTTTGTATGCTGGTTATTCAATACAAGAGCAAGGTAATGTTGATAATGTCTTCTTCAGCCACGTTGTGTAGCATGCATTACACCTCCATTCAGTGCATAGTAAGTCAAAATCAAATCAAACTTTATTTGTCACATGCGCCGAATACAACATGTGTAGACCTTACCGTGAAATGCTTACTTTCAAGCCTTTAACCAACAGTGCTGTTCAAGAAAACAGTCTATGACTTGGGTGACTGGAGTCTTTGACAATTTTTTGGGCTTTCCTCTGACACCGCCTAGTATAGAGGTCCTGGATGTCAGGAAGCTTGGCCCCAGTGATGTACTGGGCCGTACCCACTACCCTCTGTAGCACCTTACGGTCAGATGCCGAGCAGTTACCATACCAGGAGGTGATGCAACCGGTCAGGATGCTCTTGATGGTGCAGCTGTATAACTTTTTGAGGATCTGGGGACGCATGTCAAATCTTTGAAGTCTCCTGATGGGAAAAAGGTGTAATGCCTAACTTGGCTCACTCGCACTATAGAGTATAACACTCAGATACACATAACAGCAGCGCCATCTATTGGCTTGGCGACATCTCGTAACAATTTCGATAATTAGTAGGCTGACGCATATATACCTTTCATAATATGTCCCCTAATGTTATTAGCCAACCTCATCTGCCTCTCTGCTGTTGCTTCATTCCTTCCTCGCTTTCAACAGTTAAATTAAATATGTTCTGTTGTCCTTATCTTCATCATTCTGACATCCTTGAATAATATAGGACTAGAATTAGATGCAAAAGGCTTTCACTTCTCTTCATGAAGATTGAATGGTTATGGGTCTGAATATGTAACTGCTATAACCTACCGCCATCGTGCGTTTGCTCTTCTTTCAAACTACACGTGTTCTATTGGCTGCTGTACTTAACATTCAGCAAACAAGGGCTTGCATCCCTCTTCGAATAGTCTATTGTTATAAAAAATGCAAACAAATAATATCCAGCAAGCTATTCTAGTCTATATTTTCCTGCATGGGACTCCAAGAGCTAAGGAGATTTTCTTTAGGAGAGGCCAGCTGAGCACAGGTAGGTGCATATTGGGCAAGAGACAGATGCTATAAGTTAGAAGCGTATTATGCATAACCCATCATTAATCCTGAGTGGCGTTCGATCCCGGCTGTATCACAACCGGCCGTGATCGGGAGTCCCATAGGGCGGCGCACAATTGGCCCAGCGTCGTCCAGGTTAGGGGAGGGATTGGCCAGGGTAGGCCGTCATTATAAATAAGAATTTGTTCTTAACTGACATGCCTACTTAAATAAAGGTTAAATAAATGTTTATGTATCACAGTAGTGTAAAGTACTTAAGTAGTACTTTAAAGTATTTTTACTTAAGTAGTTTTTGGGGGTATTTGTACTTTACTATTTATATTTTTGCCAACTTTTACTTCACTATATTCCTAAAGAAAATAATGTACTTTTTATTCCATACATTTTCCCTGACTCCCAAAAGTACTCTTTACATTTTGACAGGAAAATGGTCTAAATCACACACTTATCAAATGAACATCCCTGGTCATCCCTACTGCCTCTGATCTGGCGGACTCACTAAACACAAATGCTTCGTTTGTAAATGATGTCTGAGTGTTGGAGTGTGCCCCTGGCTATCCGTCAATTAAAAAAAATCAAAAATTGTCCCGTCTGGTTTGCTTAATATACAGAATTTGAAATGATTTTACTTTAACTTTTGATACTTAAGTACATTTTAGAAGTTCCATTTACTTTTGATACTTAAGTACATTTAAAACCAAATACTTTTAGACTTTAACTCAAGTAGTATTTTACTGGGTGAATTTCACTTTTACTTGAGTCATTTTCTATTAAGCCATCTTTACTTTTACTTAAGTATGACAATTGAGTACTTTTTCCACCACTGGTGGTGTTAGATCGAGATACATGGTAGTAATTTTGATACACATAGCACATTATACACCTTATTACACAACATTAGAAAGGCTCATACATGCTTTTAACAAGTTATAAAGAATTATACCTACAGGCAAGTAAAGTGTTACCAAAATGTGAACATATGTAACAGTGAATAGGTAATTGTAAGGATTAAATATTACGTTTGACAGTTTATCCAGATTGCACACTGTTTTATTTAGAAGTAATTTGCCTCTGGTAAAACTGATGTGGGGGTGCCTGACCCAGCATAAGTATACTGAACAATAATATAACTGCAACATGCAAAGTGCCATAAGCTGAAAAAATATATCATCTCAATTTTCCATATTTATTTATTTATTTATTTTTATTTCACCTTTATTTAACCAGGTAGGCTAGTTGAGAACAAGTTCTCATTTGCAACTGCGACCTGACCAAGATAAAGCATAGCAATTCGACACATACAACAACACAGAGTTACACATGGAATAAACAATAATGCAGTAGAACAAAAGAAAACAAAAAGTCTATATACAGTGAGTGCAAATTAGGTAAGTTAAGGCAATAAAGAGGCCATGGTGCAAAGTAATTACAATATAGTAATTAAACACTGGAATGGTAGATGTGCAGAAGATGAATGTGCAAGTAGAGATACTGGGGTGCAAAGGAGCAAGATAAATAAATAAATACAGTATGGGGATGAGGTAGGTAGATAGATGGGCTATGTACAGGTGCAGTGATCTGTGAGCTGCTCTGACAGCTGGTGCTTAAAGTTAGTGAGGGAGATATGAGTCTCCAGCTTCAGAGATTTTTGCAGTTCGTTCCAGCCATTGGCAGTAGAGAACTGGAAGGAAAGATGATACCTGCTGATACCTGCTGGAGCGCGTGCTACGAGTGGGTGCTGCTTTGGCGACCAGTGAGCTTTACCTAGCAGAGACTTGTAGATAACCTGTAGCCAGTGCGTTTGGCGACGAGTATGAAGCGAGGGCCAACCAACGAGAGCGTACAGGTCACAATGGTGGGTAGTGTATGGGGCTTTGGTGACAAAACGGATGGCACTGTGATAGACTGCATCCAGTTTATTGAGTAGAGTGTTGGAGGCTATTTTATAGATGACATCACCGAAGTCGAGGATCGGTAGGATGGTCAGTTTTACGAGGGTATGTTTGGCAGCATGAGTGAAGGATGCTTTGTTGCGATATAGGAAGCCGATTCTAGATTTAATTTTGGATTGGAGATGCTTAATGTGTATCTGTAAGGAGAGTTTACAGTCTAACCAGACACCAAAGTATTTGTAGTTGTCCACGTATTCAGAGCCGTCCAGAGTAGTGATGCTGGACGGGCGAGCAGGTGTGGGCAGTGATCGATTGAATAGCATGCATTTAGTTTTACTTGCGTTTAAGAGCAGTTGGAGGCCACAGAAGGAGATTTGTATGGCATTGAAGCTCGTCTGGAGCTTAGTTAACACAGTGTCCAAAGAGGGGCCAGAAGTATACAGAATGGTGTTGTCTGCGTAGAGATGGATCAGAGAATCACCAGCAGCGAGAACAACATCATTGATGTATACAGAGAAGAGAGTCGGCCCGAGAATTGAACCCTGTGGCACACCCATAGAGACTGCCAGAGGTCCGGACAACAGGCCCTCCGATTTGGACACTGAACTCTGTCTGAGAAGTAGTTGGTGAACCAGGTGAGGCAATAATTTGAGAAACCAAGGCTGTTGAGTCTGCCAATAAGAATGTGGTGATTGACAGAGTCGAAAGCCTTGGCCAGGTCGAGGAATACGGCTGCACAGTAATGTCTCTTATCGATGGCGGTTATGATGTCGTTTAGGACCTTGAGCGTGGCTGAGGTGCACCCATGATCAGCTCTGAAACCAGATTGCATAGCGGAGAAGGTACGGTGGGATTCGAAATGGTCGGTAATCTGTTTGTTAACCTGGCTTTTGAAGACATTAGAAAGACAGGGTAGGATAGATATAGGTCTGTAGCAGTTTGGGTCTAGAGTGTCACCCCCTTTGAAGAGGGGGATGACCGCGGCAGCTTTCCAATCTTTGGGAATCTCAGACGATACGAAAGAGATTGAACAAGCTAGTAATAAGGGTTGCAACAATTTTGGCAGATCATTTTAGAAAGAGAGGGTCCAGATTGTCTAGCCCGGCTGATTTGTATGGGTCCAGATTTTGCAGCTCTTTCAGAACATCAGCTATCTGGATTTGGGTGAAGGAGAAATGGTGGGGGCTTTTGCGGGTTGCTGTGGAGGGTGCAGGGCAGTTGACCGGGGTAGGGTTAGCCAGGTGGAAAGCATGGCCAGCCGTAGAGAAATGCTTATTGAAATTCTCAATTATAGTGGATTTATTGGTGGTAACAGTGTTTCCTAGCCTCAGAGCAGTGGGCAGCTGGGAGGAGGTGCTCTTATTCTCCATGGACTTTACAGTGTGCCATAACTTTTTTGAGTTAGTACTACAGGATGCAAATTTCTGTTTGAAAAAGCTAGCCTTAGCTTTTCCAACTGCCTGTGCATATTTGTTCCTAACTTCCCTGAAAAGTGGCATATCACGGGGGCTATTCGATGCTTATGCAGAACGCCAGAGGATGTTTTTGTGCTGGTCAAGGGCAGACAGGTCTGGAGTGAACCAAGGACTATATCTATTCCTAGTTCAACATTTTTTGAGTCGGGCATGCTTATTTAAGATGGTGAGGAAGGCACTTAAAGAATAGCCAGGCATCATCTACTGACGGGATGAGGTCAATGTCATTCCAGGATACCCCGGCCAGGTCGATTAGAAAGGCCTGCTCGCAGAAGTGTTTTAGGGAGCGTTTGACAGTGGTGAGGGGTGGTCGTTTGGTCGCAGACCCATTACGGATGCAGGCAACGAGGCAGTGATCGCTGAGATCTTGATTGAAAACAGCAGAGGTGTATTTGGAGGGCGAGTTAGTTAGGATGACATCTATGAGGGTGCCCGTGTTTACGGATTTGGGGTTGTACCAGGTAGGTTCATTGATAATCTGTGTGAGATTGAGGGCATCAAGCTTAGATTGTAGGATGGCCGGGGTGTTAAGCATGTCCCAGTTTAGGTCACCTAGTAGCACGTGCTCAGAAGATAGATGGGGGGGCAATCAATTCACATATGGTTTTCGAGGGCACAGCTGGGGGCAGAGGGAGGTCTATAGCAAGCCGCAACAGTGAGAGACTTGTTTCTGGAAAGGTGAATTTTTAGAAGTAGAAGCTTGAATTGTTTGGGTACAGACTTGGATAGTAATACAGAACTCTGCAGGCTATCTTTGCAGTAGATTGCAACACCGCCCCCTTTGGCAGTTCTATCTTGGCGGAAAATGTTATAGTTAGCGATGGAGATTTCAGGGTTTTTGGTGGTTATCCAAAGCCAGGATTCAGACACGGCTAAGACATCCGGGTTGGCAGAGTGTACTTAAGCAGTGAGTAAAACAAACTTAGGGAGTAGGCTTCTAATGTTAACATGCATGAAACCAAGGCTTTTATGGTTACAGAAGGCAACAAATGAGAGCACCTGGGGAGTGGGAGTGGAGCTAGGCACTGCAGGACCTGGATTAACCTCCACATCACCAGAGGAACAGAGGAGAAGTAGGATAAGGGTACGGCTAAAGGCTATACGAACTGGCCGTCTAGCACGTTCGGAACAGAGAGTAAAAGGAGCAGGTAAACCTAGGCATTGAGAGAGATATAGGCTCTAGAGACGTTTAAACCAGGTGATGTCATCGCATATGTAGGAGGTGGAACAACATGGTTGGCTAAGGCATATTGAGCAGGGCTAGAGGCTCTACAGTGAAATAAGACAGTAATGGACGAGGCATATTGATATTAGAGAGAGGCATGCGTATGGGTCCAGTGAGTGGTTGGGCTGACTGGGGACATGACAGTTAGCAGGCCGCTGCTAACAGTTAGTAGGCCGGGGCTAAACAAGCTAGGAGTTAGCAGACCGGGGCTGGCAAGCTAGCAGTTAGCAGACCGGGGCAAGCAATCTAGCAGTTAGCAGACCGGGGCAAGCAATCTAGCAGTTAACAGACCGGGGCTAGCAATCTAGCAGTTAACAGACCGGGGCTAGCAATCTAGCAGTTAACAGACCGGGGCTAGCAAGTTAGCCTTTGGGGGACGTCGCGATGGGGGTAAGTCTGTTTTTGCCTCTTCGTGCGGTGACGTCCATAGACCAGTCGTGGAATTAGTAGGGTTCCAAGTAGTTCTAGGTAGCTAGTAGGCTGCGGTTAGCAGAATGGGCCTTCAGCGAACGTCACGCCTGGGGGGCCTGTTGGAATCCTCGGGCAGATTATGTCGGTATTCCAGTCGTAGAGGATCGGCAGGGTTCCGTGCCCCGTACCGGCAGTAGAAGGGGTCCGGATATTGTAGCCCAGGAGTGGGCTTCGGTGGTAGCACAGGAGCCCTGGACGGGCTAGCTTCAGGCTAATTGGTGCTTTCTCCGGGATGGAAACGCTAGCCAGGAGTAGTCACCCGGGATTGTGGTTAGCTAGTTGTGAATATCCAGATGAAAATGTTTGCGGTAGGAATCCGGGGATATGGAGAAAAAAATAAAATAATTATTATTATTAAAAAATAATAGGTCCGTTAAGCTCTGGTTTTAGTCACGTTGTTCGAACTGGCGAGAGCTTTCCGAGCTAAAGGTTAGCTGATGACCGTTAGCAATGGTTTGCTGACTGAAGCTGGTAGGTAGTTAGCTGGCTAGCTTCAGTTGAGAGATTCCAGATCCGAAGTAAATAGAAATAAATAAAAAAGAAGTAAATAAAAAAAACAGATCCACACCACATTGGGTGAGGTGGGTTGCAGATGAGTATTTAGAAGTTGAGGTTTAGGAAAATATTTTTAAAAGATATGCGAAGAAAAAGATATACAAGGGACACAACAGGACAAAGACGTCTGACTGCTACGCCATCTTGCACAAAAGCTTATTTCTCTCAAATGTTGTGCACACATTTGTTTACATTCCTGTTAGTGAGCATTTCTTCTTTGCCAAGACAATCCATCCACCTGACAGGTGTGACATATCAAGAAGCTGATTAAACAGCATGATCATTGCAATTGGCATGCTGACTGCAGGAATGTCCACCAGAGCTTTTGCCAGATAATTGAATGTTCGTTTCTCTACATGACATAATTTTAGAGAATTTGGCAGTATGTCCAACCGGCCTCACAACCGCAGACCACGTGTAACCACGTCAGCCCAGGACCTCCACATCTAGCTTCTTCACCTGCGGGATTGTCTGAGACCAGTCACCCGGACAGTTGAAACTATGGGTTTGCACAACTGAAAAATGTGTATGGTGTCATGTGGGCGAGAGGTTTGCTAATGTCAACCTTATGAACGGAGTGCCCCATGGTGGGGTTATTGTATGGGCAGGCATAAGCTATGGACAACGAACACAATTGCATTTTATCGATTGCAATTTGAATGCACAGAGATACCGTGATAAGATCCTGAGACCCATTGACCTGCCATTCATCAGCAGCCATCACCTCATGTTTCTGCATGATAATGCATGGACCCATGTCGCTTTGATCTGTACTAGGAATGAATGGCGGGAAGCCAGTTATCGAGGTTTCCCATCCAAAACCACCCCATTTTCCCAGGATAAATAACTGAGAGAAACCGGTAAATTATGATAAATTATTTACACCGTATATTAACAGCATGGCGTGAAATAGAATTGTTAAATGATATGTGATGTCTAAATCTGGCTTCTCTATGGCCTCTGCATGATGAGTCATCACCGCTCAGGGTGGGAACAGACAGCCCATCTCAGTATGGAGCGCAGTTCACAATGCATGTAGACCATCATAGTAACTATTTTTCTTGTGACAGGTAGGCCAACATTTGCTGCAGCATAGTCTATGCTACAGTAATAGAAATCTAATTTTCCCATCTCCGTCTGGCTTTCGGGGGTCACCTTATTTTTTAATTGTAAAGGTTATTTATTTTAAATTGCAGCTGCAGAGTTTTAAAACAGCCTATCACTTGAATATCGTTGCTTTAAATCAGTGGACGCGTGAGCACTCTGTCTTTCTCTCTCTCGATCAATTCCATTCAAATTGCATCCAAAATAGATAATCCTGTTCTAAATTCAGTGGTGGAAAAAGTACTCAATTGAAATACTTAAGTAAAAATACCTTAATAGAAAATGACTCAAAAGTGAAAGTCACCCAGTAAAATACTACTTGAGTTAAAGTATTTGGTTTTAAATGTACTTAAGTATCAAAAGTTAAAGTAAAAGTATAAATCATTTCAAATTCTGTATATTAAGCAAACCAGACGGGACAATTTATTTTTATTTTTATTGATGGACAGCCAGGGGCACACTCCAACACTCTGGCATAATTTACAAACGAAGCACTTGTGTTTAGTGAGTCTGCCAGATCAGAGGCAGTAGGGATGACCAGGAATGTTCTTTTGTTCTTTGACCATTTTCCTGTCAAGATGTAAGGAGTACTTTTGGGTGTCAGGGAAAATGTATGGAGTAAAAAGTACATTATTTTCATTAGGAATGTAGTAAAGTAAAAGTTGGCAAAAATATAAATAGTAAAGTACAGATGTTGTTTTTTGGGGTTAAGTAGTACTTTAAGTAAAAAAACTTTAAGTACTTTACACCACTGAACACCATTGACCTTTAACGATTACAAAGCGGAAGGTATTCCAGCGGTTAAGAGTGAAAGGTTGCTGGTTTGAATCCCCGAGCCGGCTAGTTGAAAATATGTCGATGTGTCCTTGAGCAAGGCACCTAAACCTAATTGCTTGTGTATGTCACTCTGGATAAGAGCGTCTGCTAAATGACAAAAAAAATAAAAATCCATACCCCAATGTCAAATTGATCACACTGAGGATCAATACGCCCCAAAGATTGATGAATCTTTCCTCTGGACCCTGGAGTAATCACGCAGTCTCATGTCATTGTTGCTGTGACATCCTGTCAGTGACAGCTCAGTCAGAGATTTGGATATAATGACGAGATACCTATGTCTCCCCTAACAATGGGATTCGTTGTCCACAGAGTGGAACGGCGGGTGTCAAGCTCCCGCCTATTCCTCTCTTCGGATTAGTGGATACATCTCGTTATTTAGAATACCTGTTAAAAATATTCGATGTGGGGTGTTGACCTCAACCGCCTGTATAATAGATAGTAAGATGCTATGCTAGCCTCATGAATGTGCTTAGACCATCTCGAATTTCAACAGGGGACAACTAATAAAGTGTTTTTTCTCAAAGTTGCTGGGATGTCACGTGCATCACACTTATATCAATACACTCGTAACAATTTAAGCATTACTTAACTTCTATTAGATCAAATAAGCCTCACGTATCAAAGTAGCAATTAATGTTTATCTTGACTAAATTCGACACTCATTGCCCCCCATACAGAAAATCCTCACCTGCTTAATAATAATTAAGGATCTTAATGCAGACAGATATTGGGCAAAAATAGGGCTCTTGCTTTGCCTCAGTCCCCTGAGTGGGCGTGGCCCAGTGGATATCAGCTGGCGAGTCCCCATGCATTTCCTGTAGGGTAGTGATGACATCAATGTTCTCCTTGACTGGTGAGTGGGAGGGATAATGGTGCTTTCAAGACAACTGAGAACTCGAGGTCAAATCATGACGTCAGTGATCTTCAGGTAGGAAAGTTGGAGCTTTAGAAAGATTTTCCGACTTGGAATTCCGAGTTGGATGACCATTAAAAAAAAATGTTCCCCGAGTTCCCAGTTGTCTTCAACGCACTGAAGTCAGAGATTTCTGAGTTCCGAGTTTCCAGTTGTTTTGAGCGCTGCATGAGCCCTTAGCTCTAGCTCAATTCGGGTTTCCTCACATCCTCGTCTCCTTCTCAAAACGCATTGGACAAGAAATGCAGAAAGACAAATTGAGATTGAGCCCTTGTCTTGTTACCACACGAAATAATGATGAACAGTCCAAGCAGATACATCTTCTGGGGCTGTGGGTAGGCTGTATGCCATAAGGCCCCCAGGTTCAATCTGCTTTGAAAATAAGACTAGGGTCTCCTGATGGGCGCAGCGGTCTTCAGCACTGCAACGCAGTGTTGCGGCATCACTACAGCCTGGGGTTCAATCCCAGGCTTTGTCACAACCGGCCGTGACCGGGAGTCCCATAGGGCGGAGCACAATTGGCCCAGTGTCATCTGGGTTAGGCGCAGGGAAGCTTTACTTGGCTCATCACGCTCTAGCAACTCCTTGTGGTGGGCCAGGCGCCTACAGGCTGACCTCAGTCAGCAGTTGAACAGTGTTTCGTCCGACACATTGGTGCAATTGGTTTACGGGTTAAGCAGCGCGGTTTGGTGTGTTTTAAAAAAAAAAAGTACCTTTATTTAACTAGGCAAATCAGTTAAGAACAAATTCTTATTTTCAATGACGGCCTAAGAACAGTGGGTTAACTGCCTTGTTCAGGGGCAGAACAACAGATTTGTACCTTTTCAGCTCGGGGATTTGAACTTGCAACCTTTCGGTTACAAGTCCAATGCTCTAACCACTAGGCTACCTGCCGCCCCATGACTCAACCTTTGCCTTTCCCGAGCCCGATGGGGAGTTGCAGCGATGAGACAAGATCGTAATCACAATAAAAGGGGTAAAAAATTACACAAACAACAAAGAAAGGTAGACTAAAAGAGGTCAGGGAGGACTTAACCTTCAGAGCCTCTCCTATTCAGGTGTGACTTCTCACGTCACTGAGGCAGTATAGAAATCAATTTGGCAGGCTTCCCCTCTTTGGTGATCACAGTGGCCAAGGAGGTGTTGAGGTGCGTACATGCCGGTGTGTTTGTGTGTGTGCAGGTGAACAAATGTGTGTGTGCGCGCCTGCCTGAATGCGTGTGTGTGTGTGTGTGTATTCGGTTATAAGGAGGCGGCTGTATCATCAGGCCAGCTCAGCCTTGGATACTCTTATCGTCACACCTTGGCACAACAAATTAACAATGTGCGTGATCATGCCTGTGTGTGTGTTTGGGAGTATAATTAAGCAGCCAGACATATTGGTGGAGTCAGCTTCCTCCTTGAGCGATTTCTGTTGCGTTGAGTCCTTTACAAAAAAAGATTGCAGTTTTGGACCTGCAGTAAAAGTGCAGTAACTGCAGTCGACTGTGGTATTTTGGACTCAGTAATTGCAGTTATACTGCACTCTAACTGCAGTTACACTGCAAAATTACAGCAGTAAAAAAAACTGGTTAATCGGCTAAACAGTGCTTTGGCTGGCTAATGAAATTCTCCCATTCAATTGATGTCTCCTCGCTCCTTAGTCATGTGACAGGGGTCAGGAGGACTCCATTGTGGTGCCGCTGGAGTTGGTGCTGTGATTGATTGGCTGTTTATCACTCTTGGTATTTAGCTGCCACACTCTGAAGGAGGGAAAGAAATGTGTCCCTGTATAGAGAGGGCAAGCCTGTCCCCTCTCTCCCATTTCAAATGTTTCGGAGCTTAGCTGTAGATAAAGGAGTGGTAATGCATGCATGTCTAGAATCTCATGAATTACTGGGGGAGACCAGGCACAGGTCAGGTTATTTAATCTACCTGGAACGCCTTGTTTTATTCTGCTCCACTCCCACCGAGCTGTGATCAATACTGGTCCGATGCTAATGTCGACTCGGTTGAGAATCCGTCCCGAGAAAAAGTGGCCCGGGAGAATAACAAAGCCAAAGCCTGACCGGAATTAAAAATCACTATTTTTTGATAGTTTGTCCACATTCTCCACAACCCGCCTGCAGGCCAGACATTAAAGTAATAATTTGAAACATTCAAGACAGAAGAGCTCCTGCTGACCGGTTTAGCACATCTGACAATGTCCTGCTGGCGCCAGAAAAGGCAGCCAATCCAGCGGTGCAAATAATCCTCTAGGTTAACGTTGAAGGTTAAAGCTGCCTCTCAGGCACCACCACCACCACTTACCTAAAGTTCAACTTTTTGGCTCAGGAGGAAATGATCCCGGTCAAGGGTTGTGATAATCCCACACTAAAGCTAAACCGTCTCACATGTTTTCGGGAGTGAGAAGGGAAGGCCTGTTAGAGAGGGTGGAAGGCCTACAGTGTATGTAGATGCATTGACATTTTCACTCATGCCATGCCCTGGTTGTATTGTTAGAGGTTAATAAATATTGACAGAGAGAGTTCTATTCTTGCACATATCCATATTATATAGGCCTATTCATCTTATTTCCTCTCATGTGTTGTACATTGAGATGTGGTCAAGGGGAATAGGGAAGCTTTTAGCATGGTCTTGTTGATAAATGCTTGCTTTTAGCTTATTTTTGTTGTTGGACTCTCTCTTATGGACATCCATCCATTGGCTGTACTGGTAGAAGAAGCCTATCACGCCATCTGTATTGCCTTTTGTGCCATTCTAAGTCCCATTCTAAGTCTCTCTCCAGAACTGCATTTTTGAGCAATTGCCAAGCGTATTTCGGTATCAGTCGAATTTATCACAAATATTGCAAATTTTTTTCATAGCACCAGCATGAGATCCATCCCGGTTATTTTTGACACATCTTATTTAGGTAATTGCTGATCTGGAATGGAGGTTTAAATCTCTGCCTTTTGAAAAGATACTCACTGATGCTTTAGCTCCTCCACTGCCGGCCTGCCCGCCAGCTACAGTGGTCTGATTACAAATACTCTCAATGTGAATTCAATCCCCGGGAGAGGGAAAGTGCCTGTTTACTCCGGTTAACCCCTAATAAAGTCCTGGCCAAGTGATTGACACCTCCTCCAGAGGACTTATGGTGGAAATGAAGAAACAAGAGGAGGGGAGAGAGGTTGAATTCCCTTATCTCTCATAGGTTTGTGTCAGTAATCAGAGGGTCACAGAATCAGTTCCTCTGTGGTGTTTTAATGATAGAGCTCACTACAGCCCCTCTTTGTTCAGGGTTCAAGAGGGATTACAGGTACAATCATTTGATCTTGTTTTACATACTGTGTGAAGGATAGACACATTGGCATATAGGTAGTTATGCGGGCTACAACCAGATCCTAACCCATAGCCAATCTGTGAATTTCTGACTCACTCACCTCAGGTTTGTTTCCACAGATGAGCTTTGAAATAACATACGGGTTGCACCCAGGGGCGCAACTTTGGTTTTAGAAGTAGGGGGGCATATATTTATTTTTGTATTATTATTCTTTTTATCCGGTCGGATAAACACTCCAAAAAGCCTACCCGACCGGTCGAAGGCGTCCGCATGGTCCTAAAGCACACAGTTACCTCGTTTTGTATCACATTCCAATGATAAAACTGGGGAGGACAAAAATGCACTTTCAGAATGTCCTCAGTGAAAGTTGCCTCGATGGTTGCACCATAACACTAATTTCCCCTCCCACCCTGTCCCCTCTCTTGTTGGCAAATTTCAGCAGAGGCAGATCCCCAATGCAGTAAAGGTAATTCAAACCCAGGCGGCTTACTCCACCTAATGGTGTAATTGTTTTAAGAATTGTCACATATCATTTGCATCTCGATGGCGGGGCTGCGATAATAACATGGGAAAGCACTCAGTTTGCTGCTTCAAAACACATTCCCCTTCTTTCTCTCTCTCTTGCTCTCTCTCCATCTCCCCCTGGATGCTGGAGGAGTGCCAGAGCCATTAGCCAGCTGTCTGTCTGTAGGAGGACAGGAATCTATACTGTTAGTTGATGCAAATGGAATACCACCACAGTATCAGAAACAGCAGCAGTGCATTGGGACTCTGGAGACAACACAGTGCCTGTGCGGTCAAGTCTGATTCATGCCTAATGAATATTTACCAGCCGGTCCATCCTTATACCTTGCTACCTAGGCCCAGGCTCCAGCACACAGAAGGCAAGGGAGGTATTGCACCACTGGGTGACTGAGTTGTAAATCACTCTCCCAACATACAGAATGCTGTCAGGTGAAGCCCCAAGCCTAATTTTTCCCGTGTGTGGTGGCAGTGTGCTCTCTGATTGGTGCAGAGGGCCAAGAGCATCACCCAAGGGGGAACTTTGTGCTAAGGAGGTTCACAGGGCTGGTGTCTGGTTTGTTGCTCGGTTACTCATAAAGCAGGCTCCAGGTGTTTGAATGGAGAGCCCGGTTAACATGCAGTTCCATGGGCCATGGTGGTCATTGGCCTACGTGTGTGCGCTGGAGCCTGCACTGAAACATTGACTACGCTCTGATGCGTACTGTATGCTCAGCTCAGTCAGAATACCCTGGTGGTGAAATTGAGTGTAATAGTTATGCTCAGTCTGAATCAGCTTTGAAATCATGTTTTATGTACACAAAAATTGTATTGATCAGTGCATCCCAAAAATGATGTTGTGAGGGATACAGTATGAAGATAAATATGGCCACCAGCCATGTGCATTTTACCTTGTAAGTGCACATTTAAAATAAACAAAGTTTATATATTTATCTCTCAGCAGTTCTTTTAAAGCCTTTTAGATGACAAGGTATCGCAAAGCTTTGTTACAAAGTGCATGCTGATCTTTAGAGGAATTAAAAATAAATCCATACAGCATCAACATACTGTAGAGACTCGCACAGACAGCTGTGTGTTATGTGTTATGCTATTGGTTGTGTTGTACTTACCAGTACCCAGTGTTCACGAGGTCCGACATGCCAATCAACCTGCTATCTGCCAATCATGGGAATGCCTGGAATGTTCTGATGCCGGGCATCCTGGTGGTTGGTGGAGTGGTGTGGGGGGTTAAGACCATGTTTATCCATTGTTCTCTCTCTTATGTGTGGTCTTCACAATAGAATGTCACGTGTTGTTTTGCCATTGTTCTCTCTCATGTCTGGTCTTCACAAGAGAATGTCATGGTTGTTTTATAGGGTATCTTTCATTTATTTGGCGTGGGCTACGGCCAAACAGTAGCCTGTGTGGAGTTGGGTTAATAAACCGTGAATTCGTAAACACAATCCTCTGTCTGGACAATTGTTCCTTCATGATCTAGCCAGGTCACTACAATACATTTCATAAGCAGAGTTATGTACAGGGTTCCCATGGGTCCTTGAAAGTTTGTGAATTTGAGAGAAAAACATCAAGGCCTTGAACGTTTTTGAAAATATACATAAATATTCATGGGTCATTGAAAGTGCTAGAATAGAAATTGAAGTTCTTTAGATATTTTACTTAATTCAACGTCAGTAATAGGCTACGTTCCGCTGTCTGCATGTGTGTCTCCCGCGGTTTGTGCGTCCTTGTTTCATGCGCCACCTGCCTCAAGAAAGAGCGACGGTCACGTGCGTGCATGAGTGATTGATGAGTCGAATGATGCCGGTTAAACAGCTGCAAGCAAGCGATTAACCGAATCTTCAGCTATGCCTGAAAAATGTAAATTCCAGGACTCGTGGCTCACAAAACATTTACAAAGACTGGCTTGTTAAAAATATGCGGGAGATCCATATGGCCCGATGCAGAGCCTGCAGCAAATCAATAAAAGTTCACGCCATGGGCGAAGCAGCTGTGACGAGCCATGCTTCTGGAGCATCACACAGGACGGCAGTCCGCAAGTTAAAAGCAGGTAGGTCCTACCCCTGGTAAGATGTAGAAAGGAATACAACAACCATACTTAGTTAGTTACTAATGTTAATTAGTAAGCTAGATTATTCCGTTAAAGAATTATTCTGTCAAATTAACGTTTGCTATGTTGTTGTTAGCTAACGTTATCTAGATGTCTCAGTCAGTTATCCCACAGAATCACACCTGTCACTATAGAGCTAGCTAACGTTAGCTAAGTTGTTAACGTTACATTAGCCAACTTGCGGCAAGCAGAGCTGGACAGTGAACATTTTAAAATAAATGACAGTTTGCTAACGTTAGCTGAACGTTTACATTTAGTTAAAGGACGTTCACTAGAGTTGTTAGTGACAACGTTTCATGACTAATGCTAGCTAGTCGTTAGCCAGCCAGCTAGTCATTCATCAGACTTGTACACTTATTTTCTTACAGCTCCCACTCTCTATTGAACTATGTGGAAAAGTCATTGTCATCTACATCACCACCTAGACAGTCTTCTACAACTACTACCACATTCACCACCTCAAGACAGTCCATCATAACTGTCCTTCCCAGTTATGACACATTGCGGACTGAGACATTGTGTTTTCTGAATATGATGGAGTCTCACTAATCTTTCCACTCTAGTGAACGCACGGGTGAGTGGTATGGTTTATAAACTGTCACCTGTAATGGGAAATTCTTTTTTAGGAACATGTTATGTTTGTTTTCATACACTCTCTCTGTGACACACATGTTCACACACAGGCTAGAAACAGAAATAAGTGTTTGATTTCAATCTTCTTTTTTTTTACTCTTAGGTGTGCTGTTCTCAGCGATGTTCCCAGACAGTGCAATAGTCAAGACCTTCGCATGCGGGGCAACAAAGTCCAGCTATGTGTGCACACATGCAAGCCTCAGTAGAGCGTGGATTCTCCATCAATCGTCAGATTGAAGGGGAGAACTTGAAGGAAGATTCATACGTAGCACAGAGATGTATAGTTGACCACGAGCAGTGGGTGGCATATATAATGTGTGCATTGACAGACCGCCTCTGATGTCAGTGGCATCTGCAAGGCATAGTTATGTGACACATCAAGAAGGACAGAAGAATGGATGAGCAAAAAAATAGAAAGAGAAAAGACCTTATAGATTAACTTAAAGGGAAGAAAAGAAGACTGACAGATGACATAAATGCTCTCGAGACCTCGGCAGACAAATTTGCACTCAACGCGGAGAGCACAGGCAACCTCACTCTTATTGCCAAGTCCAATAACCTGAGAAAGGGTGCTAAAGATAAGAGCACAAATTGCGGAAATATCAACACTACTCAATGAAAAGCAAATGAAGGGACATAGCAGCAAAAATCAAGGGTTGTGCTTTTAACAGTTTGAGAAAGGGCAAAACACTACTCAATGAGTAAGTGATAAAAAACAACAACAACAAATGAACCAAAAAGGTCAACAACCCCAGAACAGTGGTTGGGGAAATGTTTCATTTATTTTTGATCTAATTCATTTTCATCTAATCTTTTATTGTTGTAAAACATTTTTATGGTCATGTGTTTTTTGTTTATCTATTAATTTGGTCATGTTCATGAAAAAAGGTCATGTTTTTGCTCTGCGACATGTTTTGTGGTGTTAAGCTGGTGCTAATGAAATAAATGAGGAGTTACTTGGCTCTTCAACTCATTAATAAGTCTCTCTCTCTACCGCTCAACTTACACAATATATTGTTTTGTTGTGTTAGCGAAGGCAGAGACCACGTAGTCTGCCATCACTGTAACACAGCACAATTGAGAAGTGTTCACACATTCAAGCCTCTCTTTTTAATTGTCTGTGAGCTTCTGTAAAGCCTGCAAGTTCTCATTATAAAAATTCCTCAGTGTTGTAACGGTAATTAACCTTGATCTGTGTCTCAAACTATGCTGTGTTGGGTCCTTGAATTGGGCCTGGAAAGTCCTTGAATTTGATGTTTAAGAAGGTGTGGGAACCCTGTATGTAATTCTAGGTTAATTACGGGGTTGTTCTGTTATGAGAACTTCAGAGCAGAGACACAGGGTGATAACAGAAAAACCTTTGCTTGTCAAGACACAACACAAACATTCAGAAACAAGCCCACTTTTGATATTCGTAAACTTACTACACTACCCTGATTTTATCGAATGGTATTAGATTCTGTAATCAAGTGTTGTGTAGTTCAGAGAGGTGTTGCCGCTAACAAGGTTACTGGATGTCATGGAGGCTTGTTCATTTCAGTTAGTTGAATTGTCAATAGAATATGCTCTGAATGCAAAGGAGGCATATTGCTGACAATACATGTTCTGATATGTGCTAGAAAATAATTTTACCCCAATACACCTTTCCTTTGCCAACACTTTCAGTCAATACGTCAATGTGGACGCACCGGCTTCAGCATTAATGTGTCATCTATTATGAGTTGGTTCATGCTCTCTTGTTCACATCATTCCGAGGTGATGGCGCCTCCCGTCTATGTTCTTGTCCTGCAATTTCATGTCAGCACTCTTCTATTCACATTCCTACCCACACACCTCTGCCTGCCTGCCTCTCTCTCGATTTTATACCGTCTGTATTAAATTGCAATATGTCAGTTTACCCATAGATAACACACCATTTCAAATCTCACTCTTTTGACAGAGAGACTGGTCACAGAGACATTCTCAACCTGCTTCAACCTGCTTCTCAACATTAAAAAAGATTCCTTTAGCAGATTGTGAAATGTTAGATATACTGTAGCAGATGTTTAAAGGAGATGGTAGACACTCAGACAGTGGGACTAGTCTGTGAAATCTATGAATTTAAGAATGGTTACATACATTCTCCATCCCCATCCCTCAGCTGTTTAACAAAAAAGTGGGGGGGTTACAACACTTGTTTGAAACCCAGATTGCCCCTTTAAAATCTCTTGAGGACCCCTTCGAGATAAAATCCCGTTAATGGGATTGGTTGGACAACAACCAGTGAGATAGCACGGCGCGAAATTCAAAAAACAATCATCTCTAAATTAAAATTCAAGTATTATACGGCATTTTAAAAACTCGACTCGTTAATCCAATCACATTCTCCGATTCCAAAAAGGCTTTACGGTGAAAGCAAAACATTAGATTATTTTAGGATAGCACTTTAGCAACAAAAAAAAAAGCAATTTTCCAAGCACGGATATGCGTCACAAAACCAGATATACAGCTAAAATTAAGCACTAACCTTTGACAATCTTCATCAGATGACACTCCTAGGACATCATGTTAGACAATACATGCATTTTTTGTTCGATCAAGTTCATATTTATATCCAAAAACCCAATTTTTACATTGGCGCGTGATGTTCAGAAAATGTTTTCTCCCCATAACTTCCAGTGAATAGGCACATTCATTTACAGAAGAACTCAAACGTTGACAAAATTTATAACAATTATTTAAAGAATTAGAGATAATCTACTCCTTTATGCAACCACTTTGTCAGATTTGAAAATAACTTTACGGAAAAAGCACATTGTTCAATATTCTGAGTACAGAACTTAGCCTTCAATGCTAAGCTATACAGTTAGCCTACAACCACGGCGTCAACAAATCTCAAAAAATATGTTCGAAATATTTTCTTACCTTTGCTGATCTTCGGCGGAATGCATTCGGAAGGGCACTTCCACAAGAAATGTTCATTTGTTCTGCAAAGTCCATCATTTATGTCCAAATACGTCCGTTTTGTTGACCCATCCAGAACACTTTACAATGCCATGTGGCGTGGACGCAAATCCATAGACAAAATGTTCAAAAGTTCCATTACCGTTTGTAGAAACATGTCAAACGATGTTTACAATCAATCCTTTAGGGTATTTTTTTACGTAAAATTGCGATAATTTTACAACCGGGCAATAGGTATTCATCCCAGAAGAAAAATAAAGAACAGTTAGGAGGTGCAACGTAAATCCTATGTCACTGTAAATCCTATGTCACTGTAGTTTTTCAAGGGATTCAAAAGAAAAACGATATTTCTAATTTCTCCCACTTCCTGATTCAATTTTTCTCAGGTTTTTGCCTGCCATATGAGTTTTGTTATACTCACAGACACCATTCAAACAGTTTTTGAAACTTCAGAGTGTTTTCTATCCAAATCTACTAATAATATGCATATTCTATTTTCTGGGCCAGAGTAGTAACCTGTTTAAATTGGGTACGTTTTTCATCCGGCCGTGAAAATACTGCCCCCTAGCCCCAAGAGGTTCTAATGAATGTATTCAACGTAGTGCCTGTATATTGTTTAATTTCACTAGCTGGCTCATAGTATATGGAACTTCCCTAACCCACAATTATTCTGTATGACATTAAGAGTTTGTGTTATGGAAGAACTGCAGTTTGCTGATATCTCCTGAGAAAGATTCTTCTTTCTCTGTGTCTTGAGGAAGATATTAGGGGGAAATGATGTCTAAATGTATTCAGCAAACCTCATTGTGTGTTTGTTTGTCCCTCAGGCCAAAAGTACTGTTGCTTCATTGTCTTGGTCCAAATACCTCATTAACTGTAACACCATCAGCAGGCTCAGTTGAACAGAATTATGAATGATAAGCTAAGACACTTGGGGCCAGTTTCCCAGACACAAATTAAGCCTTGTCCTGGACTAAAAAGTTATTTCAATGGAGTTTCTCCACTGAGAATGCTTTTTAGTCCAGGACTAGGTTCAATCTGTGTCCAGGAAACCACCTCTAATTTCCCAACTGGCTGGGAGAATATCAATTATGTCAATAATTTATGTGAATTGCATAAGTAAATACCAGTGTATATAGATTACATCAATACATGTTTACACATATAATAAACATGCCTCTTGTGTATTATTTCAGCTTGTCAGTACTTTTAAGCTTGGAGCATACCGAGCGAATACAGCCCATGAAGGTGCCCATGAAGGTGGTCAGAAGATAATGCATCACAAATACCCAGATACAGCACCACCATCAAAAATAAACACACAAGCTTCCTCCCATTCACTTGTATGTCAAATGTCCCATCCACTTAATCTCAGTGGAGTAATAATGCCATGCCATCTCACGTTATTCAAAGTGGATGTGATGCTCTTCGATATAATTCTGCCCATTTGACGGTCAGGTGTGTGTACCAATCTATTTATCAGCCTAATTCTACAGGTGTGTGTGTACCAATCTATTCAATATAATTCTACCTCTTTTAGGGCCAGTTGTGTGTACCAATCTCGTCAATATAATTTTAGATCTTTGAGGGTCACGTGTGTGTACAGATACCGATCTATTCAATATAATTCTAGATCTTTGAAGTGTGTGTACCGATACCAATATATTTCATATGATTCTACCTCTTTGTGGACCAATCAATTAAATGTGTCTACCTCTTTGAGGGTCAGGTGTGTGTGTGTATCAATCTAGTCGATATTAAGTGGCAGTACATGCAGCCCGGCGCTTGAGGGCGCCAGGCTGTCCTGCATCATGCACTCCTATCATCCATTACGCACACCTGCCTTCCCTCGTCACGCGCATCAGCGATATTGGATTCACTCATCACCTGTTATTACCTTCCCTATATTTGTCAGTTCCCCAGCTCTGTTCCCCACTTCTGCATTGATTGTTCTTTGTTTGTGTTACCTGTTTGCTGACGCTGTTCCTGTCTCGTTCCATGTCTGTTATTTTTTAATGTTTTACCTGCTTCTCCTCTTCAGCGTCATTCCATGTGACAGTGGAGGCTCATCGGTGAATTTCAGAAAATAAATAAATAAACATTTAAAAAGTTATAATTTTAAGGTAAAATTATACTAAATATATTCATATCACCAAATACCTAATTAAAACACAATGTTTTGCAGCGAAGGTCTACAGTAGTCTCAACAGCATCCTCTAGAGTAGCACCATGTGTAAGGTTCTGCTTTTCTTAGTCAACCTTGTGTTCTTTTTCTTTGTGTTCTGGAACGTAGCCCTGTCTTTCATTTTTGTTCATTGATTTCACCTGTGTTCGTTTCTCACCTGGTCTCATCAGCTCCCTATTTAGTTCAGTTCTTTCTGTTTGTATGGTTGTGAGGTATTGTTTGTTTTTGACTCCCTACCTGTGTTTGACCATTGCCTGCGACCACGATTCCTGCCTTCTGCGAAGGCTTAATAAACATCTGCTCCCCCTTCCATAGACCTACATAGTAATGATGACAACTTCCGGGAATATGTCATCAAAGCATTTGCAGTATGAACTGACATGTTGTCCAATCAAAGGATCAGAGAATGAACCTACTGTAGTACTGCACTTGTGTGATTTAGAAGCTTGGTGAGTTGGTGACATTGTTGGAAAGATTGTGAGAGTTGGATATTATTAAATTCAAATTAGTTTATTTAAACTACGGGAGACAGAGGAGGTAGGTTATATATTTTCTTTATTTTTGTGTTCTGTTATCAAATCAAAGTTTATTGGTGACGTACACAGTTTAGCAGATGTTATAGCGGGTGCAGGAAAATGCTTATTTTACTAGCTCACAACAATGGAGTAAAATATATATTATTTTAAACAAATCAATGTCACACGCTGATCTGTTTCACCTGTCTTTGTGATTGTCTCCACCCCCCTTCAGGTGTCGCACATCTTCCCATTATCCCCTGTGTATTTATGTGTTCTCTGTTTGTCTGTTGCCAGTTCGTCTTGTTAGGTCTTACCAACGTTCTCGCCCGCCTTCCTGTTTCTCTAGTTCTGTTTCCTAGTTTTTCCCAATTCTGACCATTCTGCCTGCCTGCCTGCCATCCTGTACCTGCCTGCCTTCCTGTACCTGCCTGACTCTGACCTGATCACAAACCTCTGCCTGTCCTCGACCTGCCCTTTGCCTGCCCTGTGTTTCTAATAAATCATCTGAGAACTGTACTATCCGACCCCGGTGTCTACATCTGTGTCATATCCTGAGTCACGATAAAGAAATGTAGAATGAATCCAATTAGCAACCCAAATAACACTGTAACAGTAATTCAAATGCAATCTATACATATATACGCTGGATTAATTTACTCAATATTTACAGTAGATGTATTGGAGTGGGCTATAACAAGAATCCAGTATATAAATGTGTGTATAAACAGTGTAAGTAAAATGCAATGTGCAGTAGTAGAAATATTGCAATGAGCTATGTCGAGAATACAGTATTTGAGAATATATTTAGTATACACTCTGTAATTACTCCACAATAATAGTCTAAATAACAATGTTGATGATCCATCCTCAGTTTTATCCTATCACAGTCATTAAACTCTGTAACTGTTTTAAAGTCATCATTGGCCTCATGGTGAAATCCCTGAGCGGTTTCCTCCCTCTCTGGCAACTGAGTTAGGAAGGATGCCTGTATCTTTGTAGTGACTGGGTTATTGATACACCACCCAAAGGTTAATTCAAGTTTCAAGTTTTAATGTCACATGCGCAAGTACAGGGAAACGCCTTTCTTGCTAACTCAAAACCCAACAATGTAATAGTCAATAACAATGTATTACTAGAAAAAAACAAGAAATAAGAATAGGAAATATGAAATACGCAATGAAGTAAACACACTATTTTTAAAAGTCATATTTTAAAAGTCAGTTCCAATACTATATTTACATGTGCAGGGATACTGGAGTGATGGAGGTATATATGTATTGGGGTAAGGTGACTAGGAAACAGGATATAAGATAAACAGAGTAGCAGCAGATTGTATGTGAGTGGGGGTGCGGGTGTGTAGAGTCAGTATAAATGTCTGTGCATATTATGTGTGAGTGAGCAAATGATGTAGTGAGTGTTTTTGTGTGTTGGAGTGACCATGTGTGTGAGTGTGTAGGGCCCTGTGTGTGTGCATAGAGAAATAAAATATCAATAAGAGGTTAACTCAGATAGTCCGAGTAGCTATTTTGTTAGTTATTCATCAGTCGTATTGTTTAGGGATAGAAGCTGTTCAAGAGCCTGTTGGTGGCAGATCTTGTGGTGCGGCAGCAGAGAAAATGGTCTACGGCTTGGGTGGTTGGCGTCTGACACTTTTCTGGGCTTTCTTTTCACACCACCTGATATAGAGCTCCTGGATGGCAGGGAGCTCAGCTCCAGTGATGTACTGGGCTGTCCACACAACCCTCTGTAGTGCCATATCTTCGAGGGCATTGCTATTGCCATACAAAGCTGTGATGCACCCAGTCAATATGCTCTCAATGGTACAGCTGTAGAACCTTTTGAGGGCCTATGCCAAACTTTTCAACCTCCTAAGGGGGAAGAGGGACTTCTTCACAAATGTGCGAGTGTGTTTCTACCATTTTAAGTCTTCAGTGATTTGAACACAGAAGAACTTGAAGCTGTCTACCTGCTCCACTGCCGCCCCTTCGATGTCGATGGGGGCATGCTCACCCCCCCTCCCCATTTCCTGTAGTCCACGATCAGCTCCTTGGTCTTACTGACGTTGAGGGAGAGGTTGTTGCTCCGGCACCACACTGCCAGGTCACTGACCTCCTCCCTATAGGCTGACTCATCGTCACCGGTGATCAGCCCTACCACCGTTATGTCATGAGCGAACTTGATAATGGTGTTGGAGTCGTGCTTGGCCACATAGTCATGAGTGAACAGGGACTGCAGGAGGGGACTGAGCACACACCCCTGTGGGGCCATTGTGTTTAGGGTCAGGGTGGCGGAGGTGATGTTGCCTACCCTCACCACCTGGGGTCGGCCCGTCAGGAAGTCCAGGATCCAGTTGCAGAAGGAGGTGTTCAGACCCAGCGTCCTAAGCTTGGTGAGGAGCTTGGAGGGGACAATGATGTTGACTACGCTGAGCTGTAGTCAATGAACAGCATGCTCACATAGGTATTCCTCTTATCTAGGTGGGTGAGGGCAGAGTGGAGAGCAATTGAGATTGCGTCATCTATGGATTTGTTGGGGCGGTATGCAAATGACCTCCTCCCTGTAGACATTTCGGCAATACTGTGCCATCTACAGGGTGTTCTTCAGGGATTACAAGGAGAGGTTGAAAATTAACGTGAATAAGCCTGCCAGTTGTTCTGTGCGTGTTCTGAGAATGTGCCCTGGAAAACTGTCGGCCTGACTAAAGACCTTTCTCACTTTGGCCTTGGAGAGCGAGATCACCCAATCCTCTGGGTCGGCGATGGCCCTCACACCCGGCTTGATGTTGTTGTTGTCAAAACGTGCATAAAATGCATTGAGCTTGTCTGGTAGAGAGGCATCGTTGGGCAGATTAATAACTTCACCATGCTCAAAGGGATATTCATTGTCTGCTTTTTTATTTTTACCCATCTACCAATAGGTGCCCTTTTGTGCAAGGCATTGGAAAACCTCCCTGGTCTTTGTGCTTGAATCTGTGTTTGAAATTCACTGCTCGACTGAGGGACCTTACAGATAATTGTATGTGTGGGGTGCAGGGATGAGGTAGTCATTCAAAAATCATGTTAAACACTATTACTGCACTACTATTAGGTAGAACACAGAGTGGGTCCATGAAACTTACTATGTGACTTGTTACGCATATTTTTACTCCTGAACGTACTTAGGCTGGTCAAAACAACAGGGTTGAATACTTATTGACTCATTATGTTTCAGCTTTTCATTTTTTATTAATATGTTTTTTAATCAAAAAATTATGGGATATTGTGTGTAGGCCAGTGACACAAAATCTCCATTAAATCTATTTTAAATTCAGGCTGTAACACAACAAAATGTGGAAAAAGTCAAGGGGTGTGCATACTTTCCTAAGGCACTATACATATAAAGTGGATTAAACAGTACACAAACATTATTTAAGTGACCAGTGTTCAATGACTCTATGTACATATGGCAGCAGTCTTTATGATGCAGGGTAGAGTACCAGGTGGTAGCTTTTTGAAATGTTTTGTCATTTAGCAGACACTCTTATTCAGAGCGACTTACAGGAGCAATTAGGGTTAAGTGCCTTGCTCAACGGCACTTTTTTCACCTAGTCGGCTCAGGGATTCAAACCAGCAATCTTTTGGTTACTGGCCCAACACTCTTAACCGCTAGGCTTTCTGCCGGTAACTGGCTAGTAACATTGTCTGAGGGTCAGGGCAGGGTAATGTGCGGAGGCCAGTTAATGGCCTTAAGATATACTACATGACCAGAAGTATGTGGACACCTGCTCGTCAAACATCTCATTCCAAAATCATGGGCATTAATATGTAGTTGTCCCCCCCCCCCACCATTGCTGCTAAACACTCTTCTGGGAAGGCTTTCCACTAGATGTTGGAACAGTTCTGCGGGTACTTGCTTCCATTAGCCACAAGAGCATTAGTGAGGTTGGGCACTGAGGTCCGCTCGGCCATGGAAACCCATTTCATGAAGCTCCTGGCAAACAGTTCCTTTGCTGACGTTGATTCCAGAGGCAGTTTGGAACTGGATAGGGAGTGTTGCAACCGAGGACAGGCTATTTTTAGCACTCGGCGGACCCATTCTGTGAGCTTGTGTGGCCTACCATTTCGCGGCTGAGGTGTTGTTGCTCCTAGATGTTTCCACTTCACAATAACCGCATTTACAGGGGATGTATCTGATCTCGATCACCTGGGACTTCAGTTCTATCCAAATCTGTTAATAATATGCATATCCTAGCTTCTGAGTTGGTGTAGGAGGCAGTTAAAAATTGGCACATATTTTTTTCAAAATTCTCAATACTGCCCCCTAGCCCCAATTTTTTATAACCTCTCTGGATTAAAACCAAATTATGATATGTGCACCATATAACATAATGGATCTCTAAAACTACTACTTTTAGATGGCCTAGTAGTTTAACAATAAAAAGATCCGACGGTGAAGTGGACATACTCAGTATTCACATCTTGAAAGAAAGAAATTATCTCACTACAATACATTTTAATATAACTTTAGCCAAATTAGATAAGATTTTTCTACCATGGAAAGCACAAAACCTGTCTATTTGTGGAAAAATGTCTACTAATTGATTTAAAAAAAACAGTAGTTTAGAAACGGTATAATCTTTGTAAATGATATCATGAATAGGACTGGTGGAGTTATGTCACACATGCAATTAAGAAAAATAGATGGAAATGTCTGCTCTATCCAAAATTACAACTAACTGATTCCAGCATTACTGCAAAAATGGAGGAGGCAAGTGGAAAGGGGAGAAGGTCAGGAACCTGTCTGTTGGCCCTGCATTAAAGACACATTGGCAAAATAATGCTGATAAAAAAGTATACCAGTTTAATTTAAGGACCAAAAAATTTACAGCTGCACCATATAGCTTGCAAAGTAGTTGGGAGGAGATTTTCGATGTACCAATTCCATGCCACATGGTTTATGAACTGATACACAAAATGACACCGGATTCAAAACGTTACGTTTTTTTATTTAAATTATTATACAAAATTCTTTCAATCAGTAGAATGTTATATATATGGGGGATACAACCATCCTGTCATGGATTCCCCCGGTACTGCTGCTCATTCCATGCACCAGCTCTGGAGGTCTACATCACCAGGAGGTCTACATCACCAGCCTAGTCACCGGCTTTCTAGGCGTCACTGAACTGGATTCATTACCACCAACCCCGGAATGTCTTGTCTCATTACGCACACCTGGCTCCTATTCCCCCTGATTAGTATGTCATATATGTGCCCTCTGTTCCCCATTGTCCTTGTCGGTTATTGTTCCCATGTCCGTTGGTCTTGTGAGTACCTGTGCTTTGTTTCGGCTTTCGCGCTATGTGTATTGTGCACTTGTTATTTCAGGTCTCGTCCCGTGTAATCTTTAGAGGTTTAAACCTCACTCTTTTGTTTGGGTTACATCCCTGTGTATTTTATATACGTGTATGTTTTGGGCTTCATCCCCATGACATGTTTTATTTTGAGTGGAGTAATAGAAACCCTATTACGTATTCCTGCACCTGTCTCTCATCCTTATACAGTGTGACCCATCCCAGCTCTGCAGATTTTTGCTGCATAGAGACAGAATCATTAGATCACTTGTTTTGGGGCTGCCCATACTTATCCAAATATAATAAAATGTTATTGATCACATACTTAGCAGATGTTATTGCGAGTGTAGCGAAATGCTTGTGTTCTTAGCTCCAACAGTGCAGTAGTATCTAACAAATCACAACAATACACACATCTCAAAGTAAAACAATGGAATTAAGAAATCTATAAATATTAGGATGAGCAATGTCGTAGTGGCATTGACTAGAACAAAGTAGAATACAGTGTATACATATGAAATTAATTAAACAGTATATTAACATTATTAAAGTGACCAGTGATTCCCTGTCTATGTACATAGAGTAGCAGCCTCTAAGGTGCAGGGTTGAGTAACCGGGTGGTAGCCAGCTAGTGACAGTGACTAAGTTCAGGGGAGGGTAGAAACTATGAGAATAGAAAGGTTCAGAACTTGTGTGAAACACAGTGGGAAAATACATGACAGCTAGAGATAGATGGGAGGGGTTGAGGGTAGCTGAAAGCTGGGACTTAAAACAAACAAAAGATGGCTAATGTAAAATATACTGTCCGTGAAATGTATGTTGTGTGTATAAGCTGGAAGTGGAAGCCTAACATGCTGACCACACCACTTGCGTCGCATGCGCGAGTGCTGCAAAATAAATGTACACATACATGTTATTCAATCATTGTGTAACCGATGTGAAATGGCTAGTTAGTTAGCGGTGGTGCGCGCTAATAGCATTTCAATCAGTGACGTCACTCGCTCTGAGACTTGAAGTAGGGTTTCCCCTTGCGTTGCAAGGGCCGCGGCTTTTGTGGCGCGATGGGTAACGATGCTTCGTGGGGTGTCAGTTGTTGATGTGTGCAAGGGTCCCTGGTTCGAGCCCGGGTTGGGGCGAAGAGAGGGACGGAACCTACACTGTTACAATTGCATCCACACAGCTCGTGCGTAGCCAGGCGCTAAAATAGAACTTGTTCTATTTGTGACGCTCGATGCGTTGCAAGTCCTGCCTTTCCCATCTCCTCATTGGATTTTAGGATCATATACCCATGTACCATCTCCTCATTGGTTTTTAGGAGCATATACCCACGTGGGTGATTGAAAGAGGGACTGAGGTCCACACTCCAGTCCAGTCGGTTGTGGTAACAAATCTTAAAGTTGGTTGCCAATTGCCATATAAAGTCCGAAGAAGAAGAAGCCTGAAGGAGAAGAGATTACTAGAAACAAACTCGGTTTACTGTTTTATCTGTGGATTAATTGTCAAAGTAGAGGACCTTGGGCATTTCAGTTAAAATAACAACCTATTGTTTATATCCCAGGACAAATTAGCTAGCAACAGCAAGCTAGCTAGCTAAATTGCCATAAATGTTTAATGCTTTTTGACCTGTCCCCAAATTAATATAATTGGTTCAAAGTTGGTTTAGATATTTCAACCTGTGTGTCCTGATCGCGTCTGATGTGGGTGGTCAAAATCAACTTGCGCGCATGCGGTCTGGTCAGCATGTATTGTTGTCCATTAGTTTACTCCAATTAGGGGAGGGGTGATTTTTTTATTTTTTATTTAACTAGGCAAGTCAGTTAAATACAAATTCTTATTTACAATGATGACCTAGGAACAGTGGGTTAACTGCCTTGTTCAGGGGCAGGACAACATATTTTTTTACCTTGTTAGCTCAGGGATTTGGTCTAGCAACCTTTCGGTTACTGGCCCAACACTCTAACCACTAGGCTACCTGCTGTGGTACGGTTAGGGGAAAATAATAAAGAAGAAAAATATATTGAATTAGTTTACTCCAATCAGAGGAGGGATGGTAGGGTTAGGGGAAAAATAATAAAGGAAAATATATATTAAAATATATGTATTTAAAATAATATATATATTTACAAAACAAAATATATATGGCGGATTGGAAATTATCCAGACAATTACATTGATAGAAGCCACAATCTATCTGCAATATTAAAGCTTATCTGCCTTATAATTTTTGTTTTTGTTGTTGAAACATTCAGTGAAAGTTTTAAGGAAGTTATTAAAAAACCTGAAAATAACCTTTGCATTTATTCAAAACATTCACATTTAGCTTACGTTTTCAGAAGGTTATTTCAGTACCTTCAAATAGCCTAGAATTTCTGTTTTCAGAATGTTTATAAAACCTCCCAGGGAAACTTTCAGGGAACCATAGTAAAACGTTTTCAGAACCTCCCTGAAACCTAAAAACGTATGTGCCCAGAACAGGCAAAATGTTCACTTACGTTCCCAGAATGTTTAAAAACATTAAGTTTTACCGGTCAGTACTCAGAACCAATGGGAAACCAATTACTTATGTTCCACAACTTCCAAGGAACGAAATGTGCTAGCTGGGATTACACTCCATGGACTGTATAGTGATGCACCTGTAAACTCACTGCACAGAAACAAGTGCTGGTTCCTTTAAACACAAGTGCTGGTTCCTTTAACATTGGATGTAGTGTATAGTAAGGCACCAAAAGCTAGTCTGTGAGGGGGACTTCACTGAGACACCATCTGCGTCTTTCTCCAGAATCGCTCCGGACGGCACTTGATGTCCATTTCATTCTTAAAAACGAAATTTCAGATTGCTTATTCGGTTAATGCATGATCTAGATTTCGAGAGAATGAATTAACCGTTTGGATGCATTGCGTTCCGTATCCTCCCTGAAGCTCAAGCTGTGCAAAAGCATTTTCAACTACGGCCGGTCAGCCGCAGGAGCAATGGGAAAGAGAGAAATACCCCAATTTTTTTTGACAATAACCTGAATTAGATAGGCTGAAAGAAATTCAAGCTACTTGTCAATTTCAAGACAAGAAAGTACTCTAAGGAAACGACAATTGTTCAGTTTTGGAGAAATTGGACCAATAATTTTCTTCAAAGAAAAGTAGAGGATAACTGTTTGGATGCGGATATAAGAGAACGAATCAATGCCCCATATAACTGGTACCGCAAGGATATACGTAAAAAGGAACCGATTTTTAAATGGTCCTTGAGTGAGTAGCCTGGTCGATAAGCGCATATAGCAGGTTATTTCTCCCTAAACCAGCGTGCAAGAGGCATTGCAATAGAAAACTCGGGATTGCATTGTACAAACGGCTGCCGTTTTTTCCTTCCCGATAAAGCCAACCGAGGCTACACCTGTTCCATAAGGAGAAATTATACCAAAAGAGATAAGGAGAAGCACTGCTAAAAACAGCAAAAACGTCGATTGATGTTAAAGAGCCAGGTAAGAAAGTGTACAAGTCTACAATGACTGCTTGTGCACTATTCTGAGATAATAATTTTGAGGAATGGTAGGCAATTGACTTCCATTATGTATTGTTTATGGTTAATATGATTGATTGAAAATATAAGACCATGTCATGTCAATAGCCTATGCAAGATGCCTTATCGGTCCCTCAAATGTCATTGAGGTCTGCGTTGCATCAACTGAATAACCTGATTTATCCACCCCCCCCATTAATTAATTAATTAATTCCCTATATCTTTTTTTCTATCTCAATTATGGTGAATTAAGTTGATCAAATGTCTTTCTACAGGAATTGCCTCAAACGCCTATCCTCTCTGAAAAGTAAATTGTTGCATTTGCGCTTTTGTAATGTAGCCCAGCTGGGGTTTTAAACTGAGGTAGGCTAAGCCTATTTGATATTTGGGGCATGAAGGCATATCATACATCTACTATGGAGTTGAAAAAAAAAATCTAAGGAAAATTCCAGCCATAAAATTGGTTTGAAGACATACTGTCTTTCTTTGGGATGTAAGTGTCATTCAGGGCCGATTTCCAAAGACCATGGACAGGGCTGCCCTAGCCTTTTAGGGCCCTTAAGCGAGATTTGGTTGGGTGCCCCACCTTGCAGCCGCAAAGAAAATTGACAGCGGAGGGACTTTTTATAGTTTTAAATTATATTTCCTGCAATTCTACACATTTTGCAAAGGGGTGTAGAGAAGATGTATCAATTGTGTAACTACCTTCATGCATTATACTCTGCCATGGGGCAGAGAGAAACATTTACACAATTTCAGCAAATTTTCAGCAATTTTGCCATGGAGTGGAGAGACATTTTTTGCAGTTTAAAAACGAATTTCCTGCAATTCTACACATTTTGCCATGTCTTGTGCCATGTTAATATGAAATTTGAGTGAGTGACTAACAAAATCAGAGGGGGCCCCCTAGAGGCCAGTGCCCCTTTGGCCATGATGACTACAAGGTTTAGATAGCTGGCGAGACTAATTTGCCAATCTAAAAATGTTTAGCTGACATGGGCTAATTGAGTGACTGTCAGTCGTCGTCGTCCCCCCCCCCACGACCGGCCTTAACCACAGATGGCATAAATCTGATTAGGAAGCTTCACCTGTGACAGCCTCTATGCTCAAAATGTTCTGATGAATGTCAACTCCATCTGAGTTAGAATAAGAGATTAATTAGTTAGTGATTGATTGGTATTCACTGATACATTTTATTGATTAGTTTATACTTTTGTGTTTTGCAGTTGCTGAGAGCCTCATACAGTATATTACATTTTTGTCTGATTCCAATATTTTCCTTGCCAAAAAACATGATACCGATATCTGATATTTAACATTTTAGAGGCCTTTTAAGCATTCTAGTACAGTTAAATAGTTAACACACACACATGGACGCAGGCACTGCATCTCAGTGCAAGAGGCGTCACTACAGTCCCTGTTTCGAATCCAGGCTGTATCACATTTGGCCATGATTGGGAGTCCCCTAAGGCGGCTCACAATTGGCCCAGCGTAGTCCGGGTTTGGCCGGTGTAGGCCGTCATTGTAAATAAGAATTTGTTCTTAACTGACTTGCCTAGTTAAATAAGGGTTACACACACACTACACTGACCAAAAAGTTATTTTGTTGGCATTTACGTATGTCCCCATTACCAGTAAAACATAATCAAAACCTATTTATTTCATTTACTTGCTGTTGTGCTGTTTCATTGTTCATTTGTTCAGTCGTTTCATTCTCAACCAGGATTTCTCATACTATGGAACGTCCTTTTGGTCTTTGCGTGTCAAATAACACTATTTGACGTGTCAAATAAGCTTGTTGACCAATCATAACCTGAATATGACTGCACATCACATAATAATTTAGTGTGTTCATAAATGTATGTAGTTATTACATGTTGATTACACTATCACTCGTAGTTCATATGTCACAACAATTCATCTATACGTATGCTATGATGCTGGTAAAGTTGTCTCCTGCACCTACAGTGCTGGTTGTAAAAAAAAAAAGGCTAGCTAGCTCATGGATGCAAACAATGTTCTTCCCCAAAAACATAGCAAAACGACATCTGTTTCAGTAGCTATAGTTAGCTAGCTGACTATATAGCTAGGTTTTATAATCTAAAATAACCCTAATTTATAAGACGGTTCTTATTTGATTAATTGTTAATTATGTGAAGCTATCCACAATAAGAATTAGCCACAATATAGTGGACTTTGCGGTTAGCCTTCAAAATAAAAGTATGTCATTGACAGGGATGCAAATGAATACAAATAGTAGAAATATGCCATAATTGAATAGATCATGCTAAACGAGGTTGGAATGTTGTTATATAAAATCAACAAAAGACAATTCGTTAATTTGACAAAAATCTGTTGAAATCACACTGGATGTATTATACTTTAGAATTGCATTGGGGTCATGCTTATTTCACTGTACAGCGTTACCTATGGATTGTGGATCAATGACATGGGGTATCAGTCTACTCAGTGACACCCAGAGAACATGAGCGTCATAGCTCTTATTGCGGGACTCTGAAACAACTGTGAATTGAGCCACATTTATTGTCAACCTATGTGTATTGAACACTATTCCCGAGGAAAAACAATACTGCGTGGATATTTTGAGGTCTGATAACTCCGAGGAGGACGTTGGGAAAAAATCTATTGGGTATTGAGTAGATTGATACCCCATTTCATTGATCCCCAATCCTTAGGGTAAAGCTGTACAGTGCAATATGAATGTCAATACACACAATAGGCTGACTGGGGAGGTGATTTCACACAGTCACAGATAAGAGCGACAACGCTAATATTTGCGTAAACTCTCGTTAGTTGTATTCTGTGGGTTTCACCGAGTAGACTGATACCCCATTTCATTGCTTCACATTCCAACCTTGTTTAACATTATCTAGTCTAAATATGAATGATTCCACCAATTGTAACCTTCTGCATCACTTTCAAAGAGATACTTTCATTTTGAAGGCAAACCGCAAATTCCACTATTGTGCCTAATCCTTATTGTGGCTAGCTTCACAACACATAACCCGTTCCGGTCGAACGTCTTTGGGCAACAGAGTTAAGTAGCTGGCTAGCTATTTATTTTCATGAACTCAAGTTCAATTTAAATAGGCGAACAACAAGTGGCTACCTAGTTAATACTTGATTCCTAAATCATTGCTAAGAATAATGAAAATGACTGCAGTTTCAACTAGTCATTGTTTTCAGGCTGGTTGTATTGGTGCTAGCAAGGTACCAAGCTAAAGAAAGCTACCCCAGAAGTTGATTTCAAACAAATAATGCTTTATTACCAACGCGGTATTGTAAACACATCGTTCGTGGCCGGTGTTTGCTTGTTTGCAGATTTTTTTTGTACAGCTTTGACAGTGCTACTGATAGTAGTGGTGGTGCTTGGCTTGCACATGCACATTCAGAACACAAGACCCAAAAGGCGTTCATTTCCTAACCTAGCCCACAATGTCTGCTGTGTGGATGAGCAGTCAACAAGTTGAGCAGTCATTTGAAAGAGTAAGAACATTTCAGTGAGACAACTCAAAGGTGAAATCCATTAACGGCAAGATAATGGAATTCATTGCCCTTGACAATCAACCGTTCTTTGTCGTGGGTGATGTTGGCTTTCGCCGACTGGTTGAGCACCGGTACACATGTTGCCCTACCAAAGTTACACAGTAATAGCGTCACTGCTATTAGCTTGGAATGCTGTGTTGCACGTGTAGCGCAACATTTTACGTGGCGTCATTACGCCATGTACCTACATTATATAGGTATGCACGTCAGCTTTGACATCGGTTAAACTAGACATCGGGCCAATATTCCATCCACTTATCTGATGATTGAAGGTTTAGAATAAGGGAGACAAATATGTTGCAGGATATTGCCAATCAAATGAATCTCAGTTTGAATTGCTTGATTGACTTGTGACAGGTGTTTGTGTGTGTGTTTAGAGAGAGAGAAAGCTTGTGTTTGTAGCGGTGGGTGCATGCCCAGGGGTGTTAGTTGGTCGTTCAGGAGGCTATTGTTTTGGCATCCCCTTGTGGACTACATTTGTGGACCCAAGAGAGGCTGCAACCCACCAACCACCATTTGCAAAACACAGCTCTACATTTCATCAACCTAATTGTAGATCAACTAGAGCCTACCATTTAGACATATTAGGGCGTTGGTGTCTATTTCATGGCATAATAGCTGCATTTAGCCAGGAAAGTATAGCCATCTTTTGTTGGTAGGTAGGAAATATCACACACCAAAACCACATCTCAGACTTCTAAAAACATGGGATATTCTTAGTGTTAAGCTGAGATGGATAACCTAGAACTGCCAGGATAGGTGTGTATTTGTTTGTGCGCAGGCGTGTGTGTGGTGGACTAGATGTGAGGCCCACACGGGGTGCCCATGACATTCCTCCACGGGAAATCCGGGATGATTGTGTTGAAGTTTTTAATTATCATCACCCACTCTCCCCTGCACAGTTAGGGACAGAGTGACAGTCACTAGTCCTTAACAAAGTCCCATTTCCTCTGAGTGGGCAGGGGCCAGCTCTATCGTGCTCAGCATCTGTCTGAGTATATTTAGCCTGCCATCCGCATTCCCCTCTCTCAGGCAGACTGCTGAAAACACACATGGGTGCTCACATACAGGCACATGCGCCCACATGTAGACACACTCACACACTCACACACACACACTCACACACACGCAGGAACTCACACTCACACACACGCAGGAACTCACACACACACACACTCACACACACGCAGGCACTCACACTCACACACACGCAGGCACTCGCACGCACACACACACACACGCAGGCACGCACCGCACTCAAGTAAGCACACACTCACACGATTCATGCATCCCGTATGCATTAAATATGGCCTTTTTTTATCCTGAGATTATTTATCTATTTGCATAGCCGACACAATCATTGAGGGCAGCTCCTACAGGTCACATTTAGCATATTCATTCTGCCGGTTTGTTTGCTGTTGAATTTCAGGTGGAGTAATTTTCTCAAGGGTACACTAACAATGTCCCTCATGTGTTTGACACTGCATTTTAATGGCCCTGGGTCCAACTCTCTGACCACCATTTGTGCACTAGCGGAGACTCTCCGAGGTTCAGTGAGGCATCCTTGGGTTATCTTCATCAGGACATTTTTTCACAAAATATTCCCCAATATTCCTCAGAGTATAACGATAATAGGTAAACAGCTACACCCCCAAAATCCAAATGAAGTTTTCAGCTCTTCGTCTGCTGAATGATTGCCTGAGCAAACACCTGTGTGTTGTTGCAATTTGCACTGGCTGACAGAAAAGTGAAGTAAGATGCATGATCTCATTGAATGCTTGATCAATTGATGGATTGGACACCGAGGCACAACTCCCTAGTGTAGTGAAGGTTGACAGGCCTGCTGCATCCATCGTTCACCATCTGATGGAGGGTGATCTCTACAGAATTGAGACAAGGACAATCATTCACCACATTTAACTTCAAGGGCCACTTTCAGAGCATTTGACAATCCAAACATTACACAGGGGACAAGTTCTGTTTGAGAAGCTTATGACTCAGCTAATGGAAATAGGCTTTAAAACTTGTCAGTGAGATAAACTCTGCGAACTTGTGGCGAGCCGCGAATGTGTAGAGCCAATAGTTTTTCCTGACCACATGACCTGACCAACAAAAACTTTGGGCCCTGTAGTTTACCTGGTCAGGTCACGTTGTCAGGAAAAACTCTGGACCCTTTATTATGTGATAGAAATGTTATTATGGAGGACATAAAAGGAAGTTTGAGTTTGCAGAAATAGATCTTTCGACTGCTGCATTATTACTTTTTTGTTTCCAAGCTGATTCGAATATTAGCAATTGGGATTGGGCGCTTCAGGCTTTGAAAATATTTAACATTAATTAATTAATTAATTCATCTGAAAACTGTGTGTTCTCTAGGAAATTGTTCAGCTAGGATGACTGGCTTTCTAAGGCGATCCTTAAAAGTCCATGTCAGCCACTGATGACAGTGATAGTCTCTATTCTGCTCCCATCAGCTGGGTCACTTGGGTCTCAGTCACGCTTGTGGAACAATTAACTTAAATTGATGTTATATAGCCTAGTTATAACATATGTTAGGATATAGTTAAGCAATAAGGCCCAAGGAGGTGTGGTATATGGCCAATATACCACAGCTAAGGGCTGTTCTTACGTATGACGCAACGTGGTGTGCCTGGATACAGCCATTAGCTGTGGTATATTGGCCATATACCACAACCCCCCGAGGTGTCTTATTACTATTATGAACTGGTTACCAACGTAATTAGACCAGTACAAAGTACTTTTTTGTTGTACTACGGCTTTCAGCCAATCAGCATTCAGGGCTCAGACCAGACAGTTTATAATAACAAATATGTTACTATGGCTGAATCTCATCTTGTTGTTTCTGTGTTCATATTTCCAACAATCTTATGCACATTGTGCTCGTATACAATCTAACGTACACGTCTTACAATGTTTGCACTTAAAAGCTATGATCAATGAAATTAACATCTGAAACCGTTCACATGTGGGATCTACCATGTTAAGACGCAAGACATTTTGATTCTGTGGCCTGTAGAATTGAACCTTTCCAAGCCCTACTGAGCAGTGCATCACATTTCAAAGGCTTCGGATGCAAATTGTCTCTGAAGTGGACTCTCCTGAATCTTGGGCTTTCGCACGAGTCATGGGGATGCTTCATTTCCCTGTTGTACATTGACATAGATAAATTGCCTGCGTTTGCCATAGCCTCACCTTCATTACCATTCAGCAATGTTTACTATTTTCCTCTGCAACCAATCAATAACATATTAAAAGTTGCAAACTAATAAGGAATCATATTACCTGGCATACACAGGTATAATAATCTATAATTAACCTTTTATTTCAGAGGTGTTCAATTTGTATGGATTTCGTTTTTGACTGAAATACTGTAGTCGATTATGGCAGTGGTCTGAGGTCAGTCATACATATGTACGTAATACATAGTAATACATACATAATACATGCTTTGCATGGACAGGAGTTTTCTCTGATCATGTGACCTGAGCAGGAAAATCTCTGGGCCCATGTTATAGCCTTTAACTTTTTTTCTTCATGCTCTAGAAAAACTCCTGGTCCTAGTATGTCCAAGGCAGGTGTCTCTGATAGGTTTCCTTGTGAATATATATATATATATATATATATATATATATATATATATATATATATATATATATATATATATATATATATATAGAAGATTGCAGTGGATCAAAATGGGACTTAGGTGGTGGGTGTGGCATGGCCCCCTGCCACGGCCACCACCTAAGCCCCTTTTTGATGCAGAAAAAAACCCTGCAAAGGGGCGTGGTCAGGACGTCAGCGTGGCTGAATTATAGAGCCCCCCAACTTGGGGGTATAGAGACATGTTTAGAATTTAAGCCAATTTCTTGCAATTCTACACATTTCTCCATTAAGCTGAGATACAATTTTGTAATTTTCAAGCCAATTTCCTGCAATTAAATGCATTTAGCTATTGCTAATGCTGTATTTTTTTGCTCTGACAAAATCAGGTAAAATCAATACTCTTAAATTAATTGTTTTGCCATTTTCAATTCTTCCTGATTTTCTAGCTTTTATTTTGGTGATTGTTAGTTCTCAATGATTTATATTTTAAAACCATACAGTATATAGGTCCATTATCTTTTCTACATATTTTATATCTGGTTATACTTGTTATTTCTTTATTTATGTTTTTTTTTTTATACTGTTTGGACTTAGGTGGCCTGAAAAAATGCTTAGGCAGCCCGCCCAAGGATTTCAATGGCAGAAAAATCCCTGATTTGTAACTTCTTGCCGTGAACTAATGGGGTAGTTTAAAGGTGACATCTACCATCCACTCAAAAAGGTCAGTTTTATTTGAGTCAATAATTCATGAATAGAGATCTATATTTGGCTCTGATTCAGCTAGAAATTCATAATTTCTTTCCTGTGCACAATACTAGTTGCCATGACAGCAAGCCCTTACCTGGCACCTTGTGTCGGGCCCTTGACAAAAGACAATGTTGGGGATATATGTTCGTTTGCCCTGTAGATAGAAGTATGAAAGAGGAAAGAAACAGAGCCCTGCATGGCTATGAATTTTAAGCCCGAACCCTACCCACGCCCGATTACTTCTGCCAAATTTAAGGCCTGGCCCTGCCCACCGTCCGAAATCTGAAAGAACTTCCTCCGTTAGTAAATCCATTAACTGCTCCACTCTGTCACTCGAATGTGGTGCTTGGGCTGCTCTGCCAGATATATTAGAGAAAGGAGGAGATAGGAAACCCATTGGGCAGTAAATGGAGGAACGTATAACACCCCACCCAGCAGACTGTCAACCAAACGCGTTCACGTTGTCATGCTTGGTCACGTGATTGCTAAGCTAATCATCACGCAATCCCTTCGCAAAGTCAGGATATTCCAAAGCTATACAATATTACAGATTATCTCACATCTTGGAAAAGATTTGTAATGTTGAAGTTCTTGTTGACAAAAGTCATGCTAATGTTGGGTTTTTGAGCTAGTCCCCAATTGACTCCCATTCACTCCTTGAAAGGAGAGCTCTCCTTGTCCCAGAATCGCCTAGAATGCCACGTAGCATGGGCAATGTACACAATGGGCATTCATTTATCTCCGGCTCTGCTCAACAGACGAAGACACATGAGAGAGCAGTTAGCTATTAGCTACTTTTGGTAACTAAACTCAGACAAAACAGTAACATTATAATAAAAAATAAAATCTCTCCTGTCTTAGATTTGACGAGGTTTAAGTACTTCTAACACCATGTCATGATCTTAGTCAGATATCACTATACTGCGCAGCAGAGCACGAGCAAATGGCTCAGCTTCACAATGTTAGTGATCAATGTAGTGATACCTGAGCCCTACCCGTACCCCAGTTATTGATAAAAAAAAAAAAAATTAAATAGGCCCTACCCAGCCCTAATCCAATGCATAGCATCGTGGCACGTCAGGCTCGGGACGGATAGCAGAGCTCTAGAAAGACATAGCAATACTTTTAGAATGACCTATACAGGCTTCTGGTTAACTCTGGGAATCAGTTTCAGCAGCACTTGAATACAGCTTTTAGTGCCTCTGTTTACTTCTTGGGAGAACTAGGTGACGCACTGCACTGTACACATCCATTGAATGAATCAGCATTCCGGCTGCCACTGCCAAGACTGTCTTTGATATTTGGAGCCAGTGGCTCAACGGTGTTACGGAGATACGGACCTCGTGCAGACAGCAGAGCGTTCAAGCAATTGAAAAAAAAAGAATAATGAAAAAACAAGTTAACACAATTCTAGCTCTGTATGGTCACAGAGTGTGAAGTCAGACATCCCGAATATTCATATCATATCAAGAAAATACAGTAAGCGCCGCTGTCCACCCTACTCAGCACGATCAGGCACAGACAAAAGACACACACACACACACACACACACACACACACACACACACACACACACACACACACACACACTATAAACACTATAAACTTGAATGTTCATGTTTCTAAAGCTACATCCCAAAGCCCTGTGTCAATGTACAGTGAACTTCAAAGCCAAGAATCTTTAATTGATCATGAAATGGAAAGGGAGGACTGCTATCATTATCAGTTGTCTCATGCGACATGCCAGTGATTTATCTTGCTATAATTTGCCTCCCCAGCACAATTTCTTTACTGTTCATCGTCATGTGATGATTCGGGCTGTGAATGGTGGATGGAGGAGCAATCTTGCTCATATGATAGAATAATACATACTATTCCATCAGGACACAGTGAAGAGTTGTTAGATTTATCCGTTATGAATATTGATCATACCAATAGACGGCAACACTCCATCTGATCTTCTGAATGGAAGAATGTGATATTTGTTTATTCCTGCGATACTAATTTCTCCTATTGGACGGTCCTGAAAATGAACATTGTAAGGATCGATTCTTGGTACTCCACTTGAAGTATTTTTTTCTGAACAAGCCCTCAGCGCCTCTCACATCACTTTGATTTGCGTAAAAAATACTCTCTTTCTCCCTCTGAATTATAGTCCTGCAAGGAATTCTGGACTCTTATTTCATTCAGCGCTGCCTGTACTCAGTGTATTGAATGTACCCCATTGTTAATGACTAACGTTTCTAACCCACCGACCGCGTCGTTGCATTTTGGTACACCAGGATTACATTCATTTCCAATGAAACGCTGCGTTTGCCTTGCAGCATTGCGTTGCAGAGGCAGTTGCAGTGCTTTCAGTGTGGTGCATACGTTGGATTTATGCGTCAAACTGTATGCAGAGACGGCTTGACAGAAATGGTAGCAGAAGGTGAATGTTGAACTTCTGTTCCATACATATCCAGATGATGCTGCGTACTATTTTGCGCAAAGACGCTTATCAGTGTGTTCGAAGCATAAGACAGAGACCCAGTTGGTGTATCATAAGAAGTCTGCCCATGTGTTGGAGTGCATCTGCAGTAAGTACACTATACATGTGGATGGAATCTGTATGCACCAGTCTCCCACACGACCTGGGGATGAGGTTAGTTTACCCTGACCTCCAGTGAGAAATCCATGGCAAACAAATTGGACACCCTTTCTCATGTAGCTTTTAGCAACTAGTGTGATTTGTTTTGTGACAATGGGTGTGTGGGTGTGTTCGTGTGTGTGTGCCCTCACAGTCCCCGCCGTTCCATGAGATCCTGTTGCTGCTTCCAAGCATGGCAAACCACACCTAACATGCTCCTTCTCCATCACTGCAGTGACAGTGGTCTCCATTCAACCAACCCATTGTTCAACACAATTTCTGAGTCTGCAGCTCTCTGTTTGAGTTCACTGCTTCATTCATTACCTAATGTTAATTGCATCCATGCATGAATGTGTGGCTGCTACTGGACTCATCCCTGTTGCTCCTATCCTGGTTGACTTGAGCTGACTCTGTGTGAAATGAGAGTATGAGCCTTTTAGTGCTGTGGGCTTTCACAGTTTCAATTGCTCCTCACCAAGGACCAAGATTGGAGACCTCTGCTATAACACCAGCGACCACTCTCCCCTGCTCCTCGTCTCCTCCTTCACGTCAGTGTTATCTTCCAATCTGCCTGCTTAGCTTTTCCCATGCCCCCTCATTTCCATACTCAGGGCTTAACATGTCAAACCTAGGGATCTCTGGAGAGACCCCTTAATGTGTAGTGTAGTGGTAGTGAGCGATTGTCCAGCCGTTCTAATTGGACAGTCCGGTCGTGACACGCCAGAGCTCAGGTTTGATTGACAGGGAGCAAGAGGAGATCTCGGGTGGAGAAGCTGGAGTGTCTGGTGCCACTTTTTAATCATGTCGTAGAGCAGTGCCGATAAGAGATGTTCTGCGATTATGGTTTAAGGAGTACGTCCTTGCACCGGGCCATGGGATTACTGTTCCTCTCTGTCAGAGGGAAGGACTACATCAGTATTCATTCCACAGCAGCAGGAGGGTCAGGGAGTGGAGAGTGTTGGGAGCCAGGAACTTACCATGTCATGGTATTCATTTAACTGCTTTTTAACTAAGTATAATGTGAACAAGGTCCCTCTGATGTGTGGAAATTTCGTTATTGTTTTTAGCAGCATCCTAGTAGTAGTAGCACCATCTATTGCACTGGCTGGGAATACTTGAAATTCCTTTGTACTAATGTATCCTTCTTTACTTTGTCACATTTGGTGGCAGCAGTGGGATCTAGTATCCCTAGCCGTATGGGGTGGTGCCGAGCAGTCAAGTCCTCTTTGGGTAATGTCCGAGGGTGACCCATCCTCAACCTACTTGAATAAACATTGTGACAGGGATCCCATCTCCTCAGGCTTTGGCTGGCAATGTGCCGCACTGAGAGATGCTATGATTATCAACTCAGCATGACAGACCATGAGCCCTAGATTACTGCTCGACAGTTGGCCCTTCCCGTTCCCTTCAAGAAGGACAAGGACTAGTAAGATATATTCCTGATTTGAGTTCCTATTCACACCACCTCTAATGACGTTTGCCACTAAAGTGGCGAGGAGAAGTGTCTCATCTTTCAGTCCGCTTTTCCATTCTGACATGTACTGTAGGCGTGTTTCTACATTCTCACCCTCCCTGGTCTGAATTGATATGCTCCATAGACATCAGCTCCATAAAGGCAAACACAGGTTGAGGTAGAAAACATGTCAGTGGATTGACTGTCTATAATTACAGATGTGCTCATGGTAATCGCAGTGTGTGTGATACAGTGTACGACTCTTTAGTCTGTAGTTTTTGCCACGGCTCCACAAGCTTTACACACGAAAGACTACAATGAGGACCATTCGTTAGATTCCTTTCTTTTTTGACCTTTTCTAGTGAGTCATGGATGATTTTTCTTCATATCTTACAGTATTTCATTAGGAATAGTGATGCATGAAAGGCAATACTTTACATACTTGTTAGCTAAGCAGCTAATGGTGTCTCACATTGGCAGTCAGTGCTATGCCTGGGACATACATTATGTAGTACATCACACACTGTAAAACAGTGGTGAGACACTGGATTCGTTTTGTGAATTATACATTTGAAGTCTCGTTTCTCTAACAGGAAAACCCCGGAGGAAGGTGATAAGATTAAATGTTTTGCCTTTTACAATCCTTCTAAATTGACATCTGAAATTTCCAGAGAACAAAATGTCAGCAAGCGTAAATCAGGAGAAAGTGCTTATGCGGTCCTGAAGCACAGCTGAAGTACACTTTGAAATGTCAAAGCTTTTGTTTTATGTATTCTAGAGGTGTGCCTTACCTTGATGAATCGGATTGATTTGCTCTGCCAACTTCAATTAGGAATAATCTTTTTAATTTGAGTCAAATGTATTTGTGTGTTGTTGTGTACATGATCCATAATCACGCCTAACTTGTTTTCCTGTTATGCAATGAAGTATCTGAGCCACACCCTCACTGGCATTTGTTCACAAGCCGAACAACAAGTTTTCCCCAGTGAAATGAAATATCTGATCAAAGAAAATCACTTGGGAACAAACAAACAACCAGAACAACTCAAACAGAGTTAAGGAAAGCATCACAAAGAAACTCACATTCCCAAGACTCCCTCCTCCGCCTTTTGTTTTCTCTCCTCCGTCCATACCTGTCCATCACATCAGCTCCTTAAAACGGAGTGCTGCCAGCCAGACACCGGGGGCGCAATTGGCTGATTTAGCTCCTGTGCATGGATGAGAGATCGTTTGTTTTCCCTGAGACAAGGCCCCAGTAGCCTATCCCATCCCAGACCCAATGTTCTGTTGTTTGCCATGACGTCCCTATCTGTGTGCAAAGTTGGTTATTTACGGTTTGAGTTTGGGCTGAGAGAGGAGTCATCGAGGCAGTGTGTGTGAGGAGGAATGGCAGGAGGACACACTACCGAGATAAGCAGGCATCTGTTCTGTTTTGTACTCAGGACTCTCACCGGAGTCAAGGAACTGCAGCAGACCTTCTTCTCACTCGGTTTCATGCCTCACTGAGTCCATTTTACCCAGACTTCGTGTCACGCACTGACGCTAGAATTGTCCTCGAGCCCCAGCAACATGCCTACCTGCATATTTTACTATCTATTGTCTTACACACTAGGACATTTTACTATCTGAAGCCCTTTGAGAACGAGATTCGAGAAGGGCACCGTGCTAAATCAAGATGTATTCATTAATTTTGATGGGGGCACCAAGCGAGCCTATGAAGATTGACAGTTTTTTGTCATCCTTGGCCGAACCCACTTAGTTATTATTCTCATGATGTCAGATTTACTGTCTCCGTTTTCCCTGGGTGGAGTGAGTCAGAAATAGACTTGCTGCCTGCCGGCCGGCCAAGTGATGCTGATGGTGATGTGGGTGGCTTAATGGGTGGCTTTACTGTCAGCCCATTGTCTTCTGACAGGTGGCATCATCCTGCACCCGCCCACTCCATCCTAACAAACCATGGACAGTGGTGGTGGTGTCCGACCATGGACACCACCACCACTGTCGGTAAGCTTCTCCAGGCCCACAAATCAAATCAAATCAAATGTATTTGTCACATACACATGGTTGGCAGGTGTTAATGCAAGTGTAGCGAAATGCTTGTGCTTCTAGTTCCGACCATGCAGTAATATCTAACAAGAAATATAACCCAACAACTACCTTATATACACAAGTGTAAAGGAATGAATACGAATATGTACATAAAAATATATAAATGAGTGATGGCCGAACGGCATAGGCAAGATGCAGTAGATGGTATAGAGTACAGTATATACATATGAGATGAGCAATGCAGGGTATGAAAACATATGAAGTGACATTGTTTAAAGTGGCTGGTGATACATTACATCAAGATGGAAAGATGCAGTAGATGGTATAGCGTAGAGTATATACATATGAGATGAGTAATGTAGGGTATGAGAACATTATATAAAGTGGCATTGTTTAAAGTGGCTAGTGGTACATTTAATTACATCAGATGGCAAGATGCAGTAGATGGTATAGTGTACATTATATACATAGGAGATGAGTAATGTAGGGTAAGTAAACATAATACACTGCTCAAAAAAATAAAGGGAACACTTAAACAACACAATGTAACTCCAAGTCAATCACACTTCTGTGAAATCAAACTGTCCACTTAGGAAGCAACACTGATTGACAATACATTTCACATGCTGTTGTGCAAATGGAATAGACAACAGGTGGAAATTATAGGCAATTAGCAAGACACCCCCAATAAAGGAGTGGTTCTGCAGGTGGGGACCACAGACCACTTCTCAGTTCCTATGCTTCCTGGCTGATGTTTTGGTCACTTTTGAATGCTTTCACTCTAGGCGGAGGTAGCGGTCCTTTCACTCTAGGCGGAGGTAGCGGTCCTGCTGCTGGGTTGTTGCCCTCCTACGGCCTCCTCCACGTCTCCTGATGTACTGGCCTGTCTCCTGGTAGCGCCTCCATGCTCTTTGATGAAAGCAGGTTCACACTGAGCACTTGACAGATGTGACAGAGTCTGGAGACGCCGTGGAGAACGTTCTGCTGCCTGCAACATCCTCCAGCATGACCGGTTTGGCAGTGGGTCAGTCATGGTGTGGGGTGGCATTTCTTTGGGGGGCCGCACAGCCCTCCATGTGCTCGCCAGAGGTAGCCTGACTGCCATTAGGTACCGAGATGAGATCCTCAGACCCCTTGTGAGACCATATGCTGGTGCGGTTGGCCCTGGGTTCCTCCTAATGCAAGACAATGCTAGACCTCATGTGGCTGGAGTGTGTCAGCAGTTCCTGCAAGAGGAAGGCATTGATGCTATGGACTAGCCCGCCCATTCCCCAGACCTGAATCCAATTGAGCACATCTGGGACATCATGTCTCGCTCCATCCACCAACGCCACGTTGCACCACAGACTGTCCAGGAGTTGGCGGATGCTTTAGTCCAGGTCTGGGAGGAGATCCCTCAGGAGACCATCCGCCACCTCATCAGGAGCATGCCCAGGCATTGTAGGGAGGTCATACAGGCATGTGGAGGCAACACACACTACTGAGCCTCATTTTGACTTGTTTTAAGGACATTACATCAAAGTTGGATCAGCCTGTAGTGTGGTTTTCCACTTTAATTTTGAGTCTGACTCCAAATCCAGACCTCCATGGGTTGATAAATTGGATTTCCATTGATTATTTTTGTGTGATTTTGTTGTCAGCACGTTCAACTATGTGAAGAAAAAAGTATTTAATAAGATTATTTCTTTCATTCAGATCTAGGATGTGTTGTTTAAGTGTTCCCTTTATTTTTTTGAGCAGTATATAATATAAAGTGGCTAGTGATAAATTGATTACATCAATTTTTCCATTATTAAAGTGGGTGGAGTTGAGTCAGTATGTTGGCAGCAGCCACTCAATGTTAGTGATGGCTGTTTAACAGTCTGATGGCCTTGAGATAGAAGCTGTTTTTCAGTCTCTCGGGCCCCGCTTTGATGCACCTGTACTGACCTCGCCTTCTGGATGATAGCGGGGTGAACAGGCTGTGGCTCGGGTGGTTGTTGCCCTTGATGATCTTTTTGGCCTTCCTGTGACATCGGGTGGTGTAGGTGTCCTGGAGGGCAGGTAGTTTGCCCCCGGTGATGCATTGTGCAGACCTCACTACCCTCTGGAGAGCCTTACGGTTATGGGCGGAGCAGCTGCCGTACCAGGCGGTGATACAGCCCGACAGGATGCTCTCGATTGTGCATCTGTAAAAGTTTGAGTGTTTTTGGTGACAAGCTGAATTTCTTCAGCCTCCTGAGGTTGAAGAGGCGCTGCTGCACCTTCTTCACCACGCTGTCTGTGTGGGTGGACCATTTCAGTTTGTCCGTGATGTCTACGCCGAGGAACTTAAAACTCTCCACCCTCTCCACTACTGCCCCGTCAATGTAGATAGGGGGCTGCTCCCTCTGCTGTTTCCTGAATTCCACGATCATCTCCTTTGTTTTGTTGACATTGAGTATGAGGTTATTTTCCTGACACCACACTCCGAGGGCCCTCACCTCCTCCCTGTAGGCCGTCTCGTCGTTGTTGGTAATCAAGCCTACCACTGTAGTGTCGTCTGCAAACTTGATGATTGAGTTGGAGGCGTGCATGGCCACACAGTCATGGGTGAACAGGGAGTACATTTACATTACATTTACATTACATTTAAGTCATTTAGCAGATGCTCTTATCTAGAGCGACTTACAAATTGGTGCATTCACCTTATGATATCCAGTGGAATAACCACTTTACAATAGTGCATCTAAATCTTTTAAGGGGGGGGGGGGGGTTAGAAGGATTACTTTATCCTATCCCAGGTATTCCTTAAAGAGGTGGGGTTTCAGGTGTCTCCGGAAGGTGGTGATTGACTCCGCTGTCCTGGCGTCGTGAGGGAGCTTGTTCCACCATTGGGGTGCCAGAGCAGCGAACAGTTTGGACTGGGCTGAGCGGGAACCGTGCTTCCTCAGAGGTAGGGGGGCCAGCAGGCCAGAGGTGGATGTGTACAGTAGAGGGCTGAGAACGCACCCTTGTGGGGACCTAGTGTTGAGGATCAGTGGGGTGGAGATGTTGTTACCTACCCTCACCACCTGGGGGCGGCCCATCAGGAAGTCCAGGACCCAGTTGCACAGGGCGCGGTCGAGACCCAGGGTCTCTTGCTTAATGATGAGTTTGGTTGGTACTATGGTGTTAAATGCTGAGCTGTAATCGATGAACAGCATTCTTCCATAGGTATTCCTCTTGTCCAGATGGGTTAGGGCAGTGTGTAGTGTGATGGCGATTGCGTCGTTTGTGGACCTATTGTGGCGGTAAGCAAATTGGAGTGGGTCTAGGGTGTCAGGTAGGGTGGAGGTGATATGGTCCTTGACTAGTCTCTCAAAGCACTTCATGATGACGGAAGTGAGTGCTACAGGGCGGTAGTCATTTAGCTCAGTTACCTTAGCTTTCTTGGGAACAGGAACAATGGTGGCCCTCTTGAAGCATGTGGGGACAGCAGACTGGGATAAGGATTGATTGAATATGTTTGTAAACACACCAGCCAGCTGGTCTGAGCATGCTCTGAGGATGCGGCCGGGGATGCCGTCTGGGCCTGCAGCCTTGCGAGGATTAACATGTTTAAATGTTTTACTCACGTTGGCTACAGTGAAGGAGAGCCCGCAGGTTTTGGTAGCGGGCCGTGTCAGTGGCATTGTATTGTCCTCAAAGCGAGCAAAAAAGTTGTTTAGTCTGTCTGGGAGCAAGGCATCGTGAACCGCGACGGGGCTGGTTTTTCTTTTGTAGTCCGTGATTGACTGTAGACCCTGCCACATAACTCTCGTGTCTGAGCTGTTGAATTGTGACTCCACTTTGTCTCTATACTGACGCTTAGCTTGTTTGATTGCCATGCGGAGGGAATAGCTACACTGTTTGTATTCGGTCATGTTTCCGGTCATCTTGCCCTGATTAAAAGCAGTGGTTCGCGCGTTCAGTTTTGCGCGTTCAGTTTTGCTAGCCCTGGTAGCACAATCGATATGCTGAAAAATTTAGGGAGCCTTGTTTTCAGATTAACCTTGTTAAAATCCCCGGCTACAATAAATGCAGCCTCAGGATATGTGGTTTCCAGTTTACATAGAGTCCAATGAAGTTCTTTCAGGGCCGTCGATGTGTCTGCTTGGGGTGGGGGGATGTACACGACTGTGATTATGATCGAAGAGAATTCTCTTGGTAGATAATGCGGTCAGCATTTGATAGTGAGGAATTCTAAATCAGGTGAACAAAAGGACTTGAGTTCCTGTATATTGTTATGATCACACCACGTCTTGTTAATCATAAGGCATACACCCCCGCCCTTCTTCTTACCAGAGAGATGCTTGTTTCTGTCGGCGCGATGCGTGAAGAAACCAGGTGGCTGTACCGACTCAGATAGCGTGTCTCAAGTGAGCCATGTTTCCGTGAAACAGAGAATGTTACAATCTCTGATGTCTCTCTGGAAGGCAACTCTTGCTCGAATTTCGTCTACCTTGTTGTCAAGAGACTGGACATTGGCGAGTAGTATGCTCGAGAGCGGTGCACGATGTGCCCGTCTACGGAGCCTGACCAGAAGACCGCTCCGTCTGCCCCTTCTACGGCGTCGATGTTTTGGGTCGCCGACTGGGATCCGATCCATTGTCCTGGGTGGTAGGCCAAACAGAGGATCCGCTTCGGGAAAGTCGTATTTCTGGTCGTAATGTTGGTGAGTTGACATTGCTCTTATATCCAATAGTTCCTCCCGACTGTATGTAATAAAACCTAAGATTACCTGGGGTAACAATGTAAGAAGTAACACATAAAAAAACAAAATACTGCATAGTTTCCTAGGAACGCGAAGCGAGGCGGCCATCTCTGTCGGGGCCGGAAGTATTAATGAGCCATGGAAGCGTTCCAGTTCTCTACCCTTCTGCCCAAAGTATCCATTTCTCCAGCACTCTTCCTCTCATGGATTAAACAATGGTGGAAAGTCTCTCTAGCCAGTGCTTACACCAATCTAATGCTTTTAAAACCATGATGGGGAGTGTGCGAGTGCATTGTGACACAACCACTGTCTGGTGGAGGGCCCTATGGTGTATGATCCTGGGCCTGGAGGAGAGGGAAGGATAAAGGAGAAAGGAGAAGAAACAGACAGAGGACATAGAGTACAGTAGGACTGAGATGTCTCCTTAGCTCTTCCGAGCTTCTCATTAGAATCTTATTTAGCCTAATGAGTTGAGTGAGAAACAAGTTTGGGGGCACTAGCAATTCCTCGCCTTACCTCTGCAACGGCTAAATCTGCGAAAGGGCAGAGATAGGGATCTGTGTGCCTCCTGGCTGTGTGATCTTGTGTCTCCTATTGATCAGAGAAGGAGGGAAACTGCAGTGGGCGATTACTCAGCCGCGCTGCTTAAGTCTGAGCTTTTCTTGCTCCTCTCCCTGACCTGCTCTGGCCACAAGACAACCCAGACTCCCTAAAAATACACAACTGACATGACATTTCTATACTCAGAAGAGAGGAAAAAAGTAATAGGTACTATGCAATTACTTACCTACAAAATACATACTGCAAGCGTGTTGGGTTTTTATTTACTCCATATTCAGTATTATCAAGGAGTTGGTATTACTTATTTTTCAATTACCAACAGTTTCTTCTCAGACCACCTTTTATTAGTGTGCTTGTCATTTTTCTTCACTCTGTTGAATTAATCATTAGCACTTGTATTATAAAATGAAATGATATGCAATCTAAATACAATCTCATTGCCATTATGTACTTCAGATGAACAGAAGCAGCATCTGCAAGCTCCTGCAGGCAATAATGTCTAATTGTTGAGGGATTGCCCACCCTTTAGTATGCTATGATGGAACACTGAAAATACCTAATGCAAGCATCTGTTGTGCTCTTCTCCCAAATCATGTCTCTCTCTGGCCAAGGAAGTCGTTTACCTTAAGCTGAGATCAGTTTATAGTTGGTGCTCTAAAAAACACAGGGATTCACAACCAGGATCAATACAGTAATATTGATTAACGCTGAATATTTCTCAATTCATTGGTGCTGTCTGGTGAGAAAGATATCTGTTACAGCAGAGCAGACATACTGAACTCAGCATCACCAAGACAATAGCTTGTTTGATCCAGGGTGGTTTTAGAGCTTGACGTGCCTCATGGTTCTCTGTGATTCAACAAGACTTTCTGGCATCTGTTGCAGAGGAATGGAGAAAAAAACTCTTAACTAAAAAGTGTGCTTACCGGGTCCTTGGAGGAAGAAGCCTTTTCTATTTTTCATTACTGCTTTCTCATCACAGTACAGGGATTTTTTTGTAATTCCATAATACCTAAATTCTATCAGCATATCAATTGCAGTACACGAGCGAGTAACACACTCAACCACTGCTACTCTAACTTCCGTGATGCATACAAGGCCCTCCCCTGTCCTCCTTTTGGCAAATCTGACCATGGCTCCATCTTTTTGCTTTGTACAGGCAGAAACTAAAACAGGAAGCGCCCGTGCTTAGGTCTATCCAACACTGGTCTGACCAATCAGACTCCACGCTTCAAGATTGCTTCAATCACGTGGACTGGGATATGTTCCGGGTAGCCTCAGACAATAACATTGACATATACGCTGACTCGGTGAGCGAGTTTATAAGGAAGTATATAGGAGATTTTGTACCCACTGTGACTATTAAAACCTTCCCTAACCAGAAACCGTGGATTGATGGCAGCATTCAAGCAAAACTAAAAGCACATACTACTGCATTTAATAATGGCAAGGTGACTGGAAACATGGCCGAATACAAACAGTGTAGTTATTCCATCCGTAAAGCAATCAAACAAGCAAAGCATCAGTATAGAGACAAAGTGGAGTCGCAATTCAACGGCTCAAACACGAGACGTGTGTGGCAGGGTCTACAGACAATCATGGATTACAAAAAGAAAACCAGCCCTGTCGCGGACATCGACATCTTGCTCCCAGACAAATTAAACAACTGCATGCTTTGAGGACAATACTGTTATGCGGAGTGGAACAGGGGAACCCAAGAGCCGACTCTGACAAGGAGACTGGGATGAAGTAAGCAAGGTATTTATTGAAACAGGGGGAGATGGAGTGCAGGTCAGGGGAAGCTCGGGCGGGTTGCTGGAAACCAGGTGCAGAGGCTGAGGCTGGAGCAAGAGGGGTTGAGACAGGGTAAGCAGGTCCGGAGGGGAATCCAAGGGAGTAGTAGAGTGGGAAATCCAGGACAGAGTAGCATTATGGCGAGACGTGGGACTGGAGACAGGGGCCAGAGTCAGAGCGGGCAGAACTGTAGTGGAGAGGAAAACAACGTCAGTCAGGCAAGGAAAACAGGCACAACTGGATAATAGGATCTGAATAGTAACAAACGGCTAGAACCGTAGACTGACTGAGCAGAGATTACGATCTGGCAGCGTGGAAATGGCAGGGCTGACTATTTGTAGAGGTCTTGATTATGGAACAGGTTGCAGCTGGTGGGGATCTGCTCTGACTCCAGCACACCTGTCTCCGCCCACACAATCACACACACACACAGAGGGAGGGAGAGAGAGTACTGGGGGAGTGGCGGCAGGTCAAGGAGACACAGGATGAGCAGTAGAGGGTGTTGCAGGAGCAGATGTGAGTCTACCAAAGACTGTGGGCTCTCCTTCTCCGTGGCCGACGTGAGTAAAACATTTAAACGTGTTAACCTCTCTAGGGGGTGTGGGACGATAGCGTCCCACCTGGCCAACATCCGGTGAAATTGCAGAGCGCCAAATTCAAATTACTCTAAATATTTAACTTTCATGAAATCACAAGTTTAATACATCAAAATTAAGCTTAACTTGTTGTTAATCCAGCCGCTGTTTCAGATTTCAAAAAGGCTTTACGGCGAAAACAAACATTCGATTATCTGAGGACAGCGCTCAGTACACAAAACGTTACATACAGTTACCAGCCAAGTAGATTAGTCACGAAAGTCAGAAATAGCAATACAATTAATCACTTACCTTTGATCTTTGTATGGTTGCACTCACAAGACTCCCAGTTACACAATAAATGTTCGTTTTGTTTGATAAAGTCCCTCTTTATATCCAAAAACCTCAATTTTGCTGGCGCGTTTTGTTCAGTAATCCAATGGCTCAAATGCGGTCACAACAGGCAGACGAAAATTCCAAATAGTATCCGTAAAGTTCGTAGAAACATGTCAAACGATGTTTATAATCAAACCTCAGGTTGTTTTTAGCCTAAATAATCGATAATATTTCAACCGGACAATAGCGTCGTCAATATAAAAGAAAAACAAGAAAGGCGCGCTCTTGGTCGTGCGCAGTAAACAGCTCTGGGGACATTTCACTATCCACTCACTCAAAGTTGTCATTCTCCCTCATTTTTCAGAATAAAAGCCTGAAACAATGTCTAAAGACTGTTCACAACTAGTGGAAGCCATAGGGAATGGAATCTGGGTCCTATCCCTTTAAATGGTGGATAGGCTTTCATTGGTAAAACAGCCATTTCAAAATAATGGCACTTCTTGGATGGATTTTCCTCAGGTTTTCGCTTGCCATTTCAGTTCTGTTATACTCACAGACATTATTTTAACAGTTTTAGAAACTTTATTATCTCATGAATCGAATTATTCTACTAATTATATGCATATCCTAGCTTCTGGGCCTGAGTAGCAGGCAGTTTACTTTGAGTACGCTTTTCATCCGGAGGTCAAAATAGTGCCCCCTACCCTAGTGAGGTTAACCCTCGCAAGGCTGCCGGCCCAGACGGCATCCCTAGCCGCATCCTCAGAGCATGCTCAGACCAGCTGACTGGTGTGTTTATGGGCATACTCAATCAATCCCTATCCCAGTCTGCTGTCCCCACATGTTTCAAGATAGCCACCATTGTGCCTGTTCCAGAGAAAGCTACGGTAACTGAACTAAATGACTATGTGATGGTGAAGTCCGTCACTGGTCGCTGGCAGCGTTTGGTACACTAACACTAACACACACACACACACACACACACACACACACACACACACACACACACACACACACACACACACACACACACACACACACACACACACACACATTCATAGCACCTCCCTGCTCTGTTAACAACTTCCCTATCTTAGTACATACATTACACACTTTATTCTTACCTCCCGTCAGTATCAGTTTATGGTATAAAGAATATACAGACAAGCGTTCATGTTTAATTTAAGCAACGTTTATTGTACTTATCAATGTTATGGATGAGAGCGTCATTTGTTTAGATCTGTTCCTCTCTCTCCGTCTCTGTAGCTTCCAGGTATGCTGGGATAAGGACCAGAGCTACGGTAATCGGGCTGGCTTTGTAGTGCCTGTCCTGAATGGCTCGTTCGTGTGAATGGGCATATTAGAAAACTCCATGTCTGTAGGGATGGGATTTTGTAAATGTTATATTGGTATATTGTATCATGAGAAACATGTTGCAATGTATATAATTCATTATGTTTAGCTGAGTGGAAAATGTAGGCTTTGATGATGGTAATTGCTTGACTAATTCGTTTTTGGTATGTTCTGATAGGAGGGGCTTCCCCTAGAAAGGAGCCTCTCTTTCAGTTCAAAGGGGGGGACCATTTTGGATTGAGCTGTTGATGATGGGGGGGGGGCAGAACTGTTGTTTTTCTTCCGGATTCACTATGCAAATAAACACCTTTGCACAGAAGTACTTTTGCAGCTCCGCCATCTTTTTATTTGATAGAGGTTAGATGTTTCAGTTTAGCCTTCTGGCCTACTTTACGTGACAGACTATCGCACCGTAGCACTCACTTCTGTCATCATGAAGTGCTTTGATAGACTAGTCAAGGATAATTTCACCTCCACCCTACCTGTCACACTAGACTCACTCCAATTTGCTTACCGCCTCAATAGGTCCACAGACAATGCAATCGCCACTGCTATCCCACTGCTATCCCATCTGGACAAGAGGAAGACCTATGTAAGAATGCTGTTCATTGACTGCAGCTCAGCATTCAACACCATATTACTCTCCAAACTCATCATTAAGCTTGAGACCCTGGGTTTCGACCCCGCCCTGTGCAACTGGGTCCTGGACTTCCTGACGGGCCGCCCCCAGGTGGTAAAGGTAGGAAACAACATCTCCACTCCACTGTTCCTCAACACTGGAGCCCCACAAGACTGTGTTCTCATCCCTCTCCTGTACTCCCTGTTCAACCACGAATGTGTGGCCATGCACACCTCCAACTCAATCATCAAGTTTGCAAAGGACAAATCAATTGTAGGCTTGATTACCAACAACGACAAGACAGCCTACAAGGAGGAGGTGAGGGCCCTCGGAGTGTGCTGTCAGGAGAATAACCTCACACTCAATGTCAGCAAAAGAAAAGAGATGATCGTGGGCTTCAGGAAACAGCAAACGGAGCACCCTCCTATCCACATCGACGGGACAGCAGTGGAGAAGGTGGAAAGTTAAGTTCCTCGGTGTACATATCCCTGACAAACTGAAATGGTCCACCCACACAGACAGTGTGGTGAAGAAGGCGCAACAGCACCTCTTCAACCTCAGGAGGCTGAAAAAATGTGGCTTGTCACCGAAAACCCTCACTAACTTTTACAGATGCACAGTTGAGCATCCTGTCGGGCTGTATCACCGCCTGGTACAGTAACTGCACCGCCCACAACCGCAGGGCTCTCCAGAGGGTGGTGCGGTCTGCACAACGCATCACCGGGGGCAAACTACCTGCCCTCCAGGACACCTACAACACCCGATGTCACGGTAAGGCAAAAAAGATAATCAAGGACAATAACCACCCGAGACACTACCTGTTCACCCTGCTTCCATCCAGAAGGCAAGGTCAGTACAGGTGCATCAAAGCTGGGACAGAGAGATAATTGAAAAACAGCTTCTATCTCAAGGCCATCCGATTATCTTCTTCGGGATCGGTGTCCCATCCACAAGACAGTAGAGCTAATGTAGGCTAATGTGATTAGCATGAGGTTGTAAGTAATAAGAACATTTCCCAGGACATAGACATATCTGATATTGGCAGAAAGCTTAAATTCTTGTTAATCTAACTACAGTCGTGGCCAAAAGTTTTGAGAATGACACAAATATTAATTTCCACAAAGTTTGCTGCTTCAGTGTCTTCAGATATTTTTGTCAGATGTTACTATGGAATACTGAAGTATAATTATAAGCATTTCATAAGTGTCAAAGGCTTTTATTGACAATTACATGAAGTTGATGCAAAGAGTCAATATTTGCAGTGTTGAACCTTCTTTTTAAGACCTCTGAAATCTGCCCTGGCATGCTGTCAATTAACTTCTGGACCACATCCTGACTGATGGCAGCCCATTCTTGCATAATCAATGCTTGGAGTTTGTCAGAATTTGTGGGTTTTTGTTTGTCCACCCGCCTCTTGAGGATTGACCACAAGTTCTCAATGGGATTAAGGTCTGTGGAGTTTCCTTGGCCATGGCCCAAAATATTGATATTTTGTTCCCTGAGCCACTTAGTTATCACTTTTGCCTTATGGCAAGTTGCTCCATCATGCTGGAAAAGGCATTGTTCGTCACCAAACTGTTCCTGGATGGTTGGGAGAAGTTGCTCTCAGAGGATGTGTTGGTACCATTCTTTATTCATGGCTGTGTTCTTAGGCAAAATTGTGAGTGAGCCAACTCCATTGGCTGAGAAGCAACCCGACACATAAATGGTCTTAGGATGCTTTACTGTTGGCATGACACAGGACTGATGGTAGCGCTCACCTTGTCTTCTCCGGACAAGCTTTTATCCAGATGTCCCAAACAATCGGAAAGGGGATTCATCAGAGAAAATGACTTTACCTGAGTCCTCAGCAGTCCAATCCCTGTACTTTTTTCAGAATATCAGTCTGTCCCTGATGTTTTTCCTGGAGAGAAGTGGCTTCTTTGCTGCCCTTCTTGACACCAGGCTATCTTCCAAAAGTCTTCGCCTCACCTGCCTGCTACCATTCCTGAGCAAGCTCTGTACTGGTGGTGCCCTGATCCCGCAGCTGAATCGACATTAGGAGACGGTCCTGGCGCTTGCTGGACTTTCTTGGGCGCCCTGAAGCCTTCTTCACAACAATTGAACCACTCTCCTTGAAGTTCTTGATGACCCGATAAATGGTTGATTTAGGTGCAATCTTACTGGCAGCAATATCCTTGCCTGTGAAGCCCTTTTTGTGCAAAGCAATGATGCCGGCACATGTTTACTTGCAGGTAACCATGGTTGAATGAGGAAGAACAATGATTCCAAGCACCACCCTCCTTTTGAAGCTTCCAGTCTGTTATTCGAACTCAATCAGCATGACAGAGTGATCTCCAGCCTTGTCCTCGTCAACACTCACACCTGTGTTAACCTCTCTAGGGTAGGGGGCAGTATTTGCACGGCCGGATAAAAAACGTACCCGATTTAATCTGGTTATTACTACTGCCCAGAAACTAGAATATGCATATAATTATTGGCTTTGGATAGAAAACACCCTAAAGTTTCTAAAACTGTTTGAATGGTGTCTGTGAGTATAACAGAACTCATATGGCAGGCAAAAACCTGAGAAGATTCCTTACAGGAAGTGCCCTCTCTGACCATTTCTTGGGCTTCTACACTCTCTTTATTGAAAACTGAGGATCTCTGCTGTAACGTGACACTTCCTATGGCTCCCATAGGCTCTCAGAAGGCGGCAAAACGGTGAATGATGTCTTTGCAGGCCCTGGCTGAAAACAGTAGCGCATTTGGATAGTGGTCGATCAGAGAACAATGAGACTGGGGGCGCGTGCACGTAGCGACACCATGTTTTTATTTTTTCGTCTTTGAACGAAATCAGGGTTTCCCGGTCGGAATATTATCGCTTTTTTACGAGAAAAATCGCATAAAAATTGATTTTAAACAGCGGTTGACATGCTTCGAAGTACGGTAATGGAATATTTAGAATTTTTTTGTCATGAAACGCGTCGGGCGCGTCACCCTTCGGATAGTGTCTTGAACACACGAACAAAACAGAGGATATTTGAACATAACTATGGATTATTTTGAACCAAACCAACGTTTGCTATTGAATTAGAAGTCCTGGGAGTGCATTCTGACGAAGAACAGCAAAGGTAATCCAATTTTTTTTTATAGCAAATCTGAGTTTGGTGAGGTTCAAAATAGCTAGCCCGTGATGGCGAGCTATCTACTCAGAATATTGCAAAATGTGCTTTTGCCGAAAAGCTATTTTAAAATCGGACATAGCGATTGCATAAAGGAGTTCTGTATCTATAATTCTTAAAATAATTGTTATGTTTTTTGTGAACGTTTATCGTGAGTAATTTAGTAAATTCACCGGAAGTTTGCGGTGGATATGCTAGTTCTGAACGTCACATGCTAATGTAAAAAGCTGGTTTTTGATATAAATATGAACTTGATTGAACAAAACATGCATGTATTGTATAACATAATGTCCTAGGAGTGTCATCTGATGAAGATCATCAAAGGTTAGTGCTGCATTTAGCTGTGGTTTTGGTTTATGTGACATTATATGCTAGCTTGAAAAATTGGTGTCTATTTCTGGCTGGGTACTCTGCTGACATAATCTAATGTTTTGCTTTCATTGTAAAGCCTTTTTGAAATCGGACAGTGTGGTTAGATTAACGAGAGTCTTGTCTTTAAAATGGTGTAAAATAGTCATATGTTTGAGAAATTGAAGTAATAGCATTTCTAAGGTATTTGAATAACGCGCCACAGGATTCCACTGGCTGTTGAGTAGGTGGGACGATTTCGTCCCACATACCCTAGAGAGGTTAACGAGAGAATCACTGACATGCTGTCAGCTGTTCCTTTTGTGGCAGGGCTGAAATGCAGTGGAAATATTTTTGGGGGATTCAGTTCATTTGCATGGCAAAGAGGGACTTTGCAATTAATTGCAATTCATCTTATCACTCTTCATAACATGATGGACTATATGCAAATTGCCATCATACAAACTGAGGCAGCAGACTTTGTGAAAATTAATATTTGTGTCATTCTCAAAACTTTTGGACACGACTGTACACTGTCCAATTTACAGTAGCTATTACAGTGAAAGAATACCATGTTTTTGTTTGAGGAGAGTGCACAATTTTGAACATGAAAGTTATTAATAAACAAATTAGGCACATTTGGGCAGTCTTGATAACATTTTGAACAGAAATGCAATGGTTCATTGGATCAGTCTAAAACTTTGTACATACATTGCTGCCATCTAGTGAGCTGGAATAATACATTATGGCATTTCTCTTGCATTTCAAAGATGATGGTACAAAAACAATACAAAATAACGTTTTTTTTCTTGTATTATCTTTTACCAGACCTATTGTGTTATATTCTCATACATTCCTTTCACATTTCCACAAACTTCAAAGTGTGTCCTTTCAAATGGTTCAAAGAATATGCATATCCTTGCTTCAGGGCCTGAGCTACAGGCAATTAGATTTTGGTATGTCATTTTAGACGAAAATGTAAAAAAAGTGGCGGATCCTTAAGAGGTTGCCACCACTAGCACAGAGAGGCAGCTTTCAACCCACAGACTTGATGTCATTGGCCACTTTAATAAATGGAACACTAGTCACTTTAATAATGCCACTTTAAGAAAGTTTACATATCTCGCATTACTCATCTCACATGTATATACTGTATCCTTCCCTATCTATTTTTACTATCTATTGCATATGAACCTCTCTGTCACAGCTCATCCATATATTTTATACTTATACATTCTCAACCCATTCCTTTACTAAATTGTGTGTATTAGGTTTTGTTGTGGAATTGTTAGATATTACCTGTTAGATACTGCTGCACCGTCGAATCTAGAAGCATACGTTTTTCGCTACACTCTCATCTGCTAACCATGTGTATGTGACCAATAAAATGTTATTTGATTAATCAAATTTTGGTTTGATTTCCCTTTAACTCTCCTCTGAGATGCAATAGCTTAGGTTGAAAGGCTGCTAAGGTGTCATGCGTTTAAACACAGAGCTGGGGCTAATGAAGACAGAGTACATGCTGGGGAGGGAGCGATCCTCCCTCTCTGCCTCAGATAGACCCCACACACACACACACACACACACACACACACACACACACACACACACACACACACACACACAGGGTGATAGATAGAGACATGCTACAGAGATTATCTGCATATGCAATCAGCCATACACACATACAGTACACATGCTATGGAAGTGTCTGTGTTGTTTCCTCTATTGGAAAAAGTGATTAACCCCCCCCCCGTCCCCAAAAGAAGAACCAACGGAGTCTTTGTACTACTTTGTACGTGACCTCGAACCAACCATGTCACTTTGTTGACCCACGGTTCAATGCCAAATTAATCTGTTACGCCTGGTCTGACCAATTAGGGAGGAGGATGAGGTGTCAGTCTGCAGTAAGAATCCTGGTCATTATCTGGGTACAGTGCAGTCTGAGAGTGTTGTGGGATCTAAGGAAACCTAATAACCTAACAAAACCACCACAGGCTGACATCTCATTTGAGCAGTGTCAGCTCTTAAAGCACAATGACTCAATCATTAAAGCCCCAATTGGATGATAGGATGTTTCACAGTGAAGAAATATAGTTTTTCTTCCCCAAGCCTTCCAATCACTATGGTGTTTGATATGGGATTATTAAGAGGTCCAGTGTTTGACGGATTAGTCCAATGGTGCATGTTATGCCTTGTTACGAGAGATAAAATCTCCACTCAAGTTGGATTCTTAGGCACAATGAAAGGGTATGGAAATAGTAGTTATAGGAGGCCTAAGCTTTTAAACCACCTTGATCTACAATCAGCGTCTCTTTATTTTGACATTGAAACACAACACTGATTTACTTTGTGTCACATACTGAAGTGGAAGTGGAAGCTCTAAATATACAATGAAAAGACCAAAAGTCAAGTGCTCAAGTCATTACATTTCAAACGTTAAGACAATTTATGTAATTGTAACAATGTGTCCTGAGAGTCGGGAAGCAAATTCAGGGAGTGAGTGTTTTAATAAATTAAACCAACACGTACCACAAACAACGCACAGACATGACCTAGGAACAGAAACAATAACGCCTGGGGAAGGAACTAAAGGGAGTGACATATATAGGGAAGGTAATCAGGGAGGTGATGGAGTCCAGGTGAGTGATGACGCTGATGAGCGTAATGATGGTGACAGGTGTGCTCCATAACGAGCAGCCTGGTGACCTAGAGGTCGGAGAGGGAGCACACGTGACAGTAATAATAGTAATTATGGTCTAGTTCTTCAGTATTCAATATATGCAGATATGATCCAAAATACGTTAGGTTCTCATTTAGATTTTTTTTTATTACTGAGTGAAAATGTGTATTCTGGCTACTCTCTTCTCTCTAATGGCTTTTCTGAAATGCAATTTAGTAGTTAATTTTAAATGTTCTCAATTTGCTTTTCCTTATCTGCAATTGACTCAATAGTGTTGGACTTTTTAATTCCTCTCCCTGGAAATGACCAAGGTACTTTCATTCCAATTCATAAAGTGAGAATTAATGGACTGTGCTTAATATAGGGAGTAATCACAGGGGATTTTAACTAAGTGGCTTAAAGACAGACAGCGTGTCATAGGTAGGATGTTTTATGAGCATCAACATCATGGACATATTTTATTCAGGCTGAGTGTTGCTGTGCATTTATGATTCACCTGGTCTACTCTCTGTGGTAGAGATTGTAGCCTGGATCAAACCCTGGCAGTGCACTTTGTGGCATAACAGAGTCTTTGCCCTAACCGTAATCCTACATACTACAGACTTTAAATTGCACACCATGGGGCAGGTCAGGTGTTATTAATGGGCGTGGCCTCTAACATGATGTCCTCCTCATGTCTTTGTGCATTGAATGTTGGATGTAGAATCCAGTAAATATACAGTGAACAAAAATATAAATGCAACATGTAAATAGTTGGTCCCATGTTTCATGAGCTGAAATAGAAGATCCTAGCAATTTTCCATACACACAAATATATTATTTATCTCAAATTTTGTGCATAAATTTGTTTACATCCCTATTAGTGAGCATTTCTCCTTTGCCAAGATAATCCAACCACTTGACAAGTGTGGCATATCAATGAGCTGATTAAACAGCATGATCTTTACACAGGTGCATCTTGTGCTGGGGACAATAAAAGGCCACTCTAAAATGTGGAGTATTGTCACGCAACACATTGCCACAGATATCTGAAGTTTTGAGGGAGCATGTAATTGGCATGCTGATTGCAGGAATGCCCACCAGAGCTGTTGCCAGATCATTTAATGTTAATTTCTCTACCATAAGCCACCTCCAATGTTAATTTAGAGAATTTGGCAGTACGTCCAACCGGCCTCACAACCACAGATCACGTGTAACCATGTCAGCCCAGGACCTCCACATCCGGCTTCTTCACTTGTGGGATCGTCTGAGCCCCAGCCACCCGGACAGCTGATAAAACTGTGGGTTTGCACAACTGAAGAATTTCAAACTGTCAGAAACCGCCTCAGAGAATCTCACCAGGGTCTTGACCTGACTGCAGTACGGCATCGTAACCAACTTCAGTGGGCAAATGCTCACCTTCGATGGCCACTGGCACGCTCAAGACGTTTGGTCTTCACGGATTAATCTCGGCTTCAACTGTACCGAGCAGATGGCAGACAGTGTATGGCGTCATGTGGGCGAGCGGTTTGCTGATGACAACGTTGTGAACAGACTGCCCCATGGTGGTGGTGGGGTTATGGTATGGGCAGGCAGGCATAAGCTACGGACAACAAACACAATTGAATTTTATCAATGGCAATTTGAATGCACAGAGATACCGTGATGTGATCATGAGGCCCATTGTCGTACCTTTCATTCGCCGACATCACCTCATGTTACAGCATGATAATGCACAGCCCCATGTCACAAGGACCTCTACACAATTCCTGGAAGCTGAAAATGTCCCAGCTCTTCCATGGCTTGCATACTCACCAGACATGTCACCCATTGAGCATGTTTAGAATGCTCTGGATCGACATGTACGACAGCGTGTTCCAGTTCCCGCCAATATCCAGCAACTTCGTAAAACCATTGAAGAAGAGTGGGACAACATTTCATAGGCCACAATCAACAGCCTGATCAACTCTATGCGAAGGCAATGTGTCGCACTGCATGAGGCAAATGGTGGTCACACCAGATACTGACTGGTTTTCTGATCCACGACCCTACTTTTTTTTTAAGGTATCTGTGACCAAGAGATGCATATCTGTATTCCCAGTCATGTGAAATCCATAGATTAGGACCTAAAGAATTTATTTCAATTGACTAATTTCTTTATATGAACTGTAATTCAGTGAAATCTTTGAAATTGTTGCATGTTGCATCTTATATTTTAGTTCAGTGTATGTTTGTAAAGTTGCCATCTGCATGCTACCTTTGGATTGTTGTGTTCATGACCTTTTTTGGCAGTTTTTTGACTGACGTTTTGATGAGTTTTCTGCTCTTTTGTGAGAATTTTATAGACCCTACCAGAAATGCCCCAGTTCTCAAGTACTCTATGGAATTCCTCAAGAGCTTCCAACAATCTGCTCCTACAGCAATATCTCAGCTGAGAAAGATCCTAAGCACTGAAGGGATGAAACAACAGCAATTCAACAGACAAGGAGGGGGTAAGACCATCTTGCATAAGTTCAGGACTGTTATTGGCAAAAGATTTGACCTCGCTAAGCCCCAACCTTCATCTAGATGTTCTGATGGTAAATCACAATCTAACCTAATCAAAGTAAAGTTACTGAACAACAGAGCACCCAACCATGCTATGTTATCACCTTTCCTGATGTCGAGCCCCAGATCCCTTGTAAATAAGATGAGTTCGTTCCAGGCCATTTGGATAACAAACCATGTAAGCCCCCTTCTTTCCAGGCACGCTATGGCAGTTCAGCCTGACCAAACTAGCAGGCCAGTCGAGTTCCATCCATCCTATTTCATGCTCCTTAGCCTAGCCAGATTAAGGTTCCATGTTTCATTGAACTAGCTCAAATTGGTGTAATAAAAGTAGTGGGGCTGTGTTTTACTGCTCCAGACAGTGCTGTGGATGTTACTACATTTAGCTGAAGATAAATGCCCTGGCCCTATGAATAGATCAGTGCTTTATGTCTTTGTGTGCTCTTTTACTGTCTCTTTCCCAGCGGTATTTCTTAAAGCTACGCTTTTACCCTCCAAAGAAAACTGGTGTGCCTTTAATTAAAAGTGAATGTCTGCGTACAAAGATAATTGGGAGTAATACATTTGTACCACCCAGGGGTGAATGAATGGTGGCTGTTCTCTAGTGGTTGGCTCCGTTTGTTGTTGCAGGCGGGCACTTTGGACTAATATTGCTTAACTTAAGGTAAAATATCATACAGATCATGTTGGGGATAAACGGGGAGAGGATCGTCGGATCAGAGTGACCTCTAAATTCATCATCCGCTACAAACGTGATTTGTGTTGTGGTTTTTACACAGTACGTACTGTATGTGGGCGCGCAAGGTGACCTGCACTGTAGATCAACTGCTTGGGGAGAAGGTCCTGTCCGCCTGACTGGGTATCATTTTTCTCAATTTCGTCCCTTCACATATGTAATGGAGGGACTACTAAGCTTAAGCTGGACATTTCTCTGCGCTGTTGAGCTAGTAACAAAAGCATTTCGCTGCAACATTTGCTAAACTGTGTGTGTGACCAATAAACTTTCATTTGATTTACTAGTCACATGGACACTCGCCGTGTCATGGGAACACTGGCTATCTCTCTCACGTTTCCAGCATGCACGTGTAGATCCCACTCTGTTGGCAGTACAATGCCCCAGGCCTTATATGCTATTGGTGGATGTTTTTATAGCCTGGTGGGTGGATGTTTTTATAGCCTGGTGGGTGGATGTTTTTATAGCCTGGTGGGTCTATCTCCACCATCTGCCTGCGTATCCCTCCGCCCATGTAATACCTAGCAGCCACTGATAACTGATCAGCCTCATTTTGTGAAGAAAAGTCCATAGGGCCTATCAGTTTTACGTTACAGGCTAGTTGAATGCATAAATACTTTGATAAGCAGCTAACCCTGATACAAAGCACTGCTGGGTAGAGAGAAATACTCCTACCACTTGTTATAATCATGGCTGAGGAGAAGAGATAGGCTGGCAGGAAAGAATGTCCACTAGAACAGCCTGCCTCAATCAGCCCTGAGAGTCGGTAGCTAGCGCTCCACCTCCACTGTGAGACTGTCCCCCTGTTAACCTGTCTCCTGTCTCCTAGACACAGTGACATTTCCACTGCACAGGCCCATGTCTGACCTTCTCCTGCTGGCTAGCCTCAGGACGGATCAGAACCCTTAGCCGCAGCTCACCGCTCAACCCTGTGTACCTGATTCCTGTTCAAATTCATTAAAGGGAATAGCATGTCCCGCGGCTATATTTCAGTCTGCATTGTATCATTGAGAGGCAAAATAACCCCTTTAATGGTTGATTTTTAAAACCAAAAATGGCCCTGTCGTGTATAACCTTTTGAGACAGAAGTACTTGAATGCCTCAATTTGTTCTGAGGGGATAATTCCATAAAATGTGTTTGTACGACACGACACACATCATACAGTCATGACACATTATAAAAAAAAACAGCAGAGAGGCTGTACCTTATTTCTGTCTACTGAGGTTTAAAGTTGCAGGTTAATGACAGATGCATACCTTTGCGACAGCATATGCAGACATTTCATTCCATAAACAACAAACAGCATACCATCAATCAAACGACAGAACATACTTAACGTGTGTTATGCCAATGTGTTTGATCCTTGCAGGATTTCAACGAATTAGCTCGCTGTGACAAGATGTGTCCTTCAGCAGCTCACCGCGGGCGAATCAGAGCCGGCGAGCCTGCCTATATCCCTCATAAACACCAGTATGTGAGAAGAAGTGAATCATGCCATTACTGTGTAGGCGATCCATTGTAGGCGGTCCAAGATGCAGGCTCAGTCTTGCTTAATCCTGCCAATGTTTTTCAGTGGAAGAATTCCAGACCCAGTCTATACAGCCATGAGAATATCAATAGAGTAGCAGGGAAAGAGATTTTACGGAATGATAACTGGTAATGACTCAAGTCTGAGTCATCGGTGCGATTTGGACGAGTAGCAAGGCCAGAGACTTTTTCTCCCCCCATCCTCACGCACATATGCACGCATGAACTCACATGCATACATAGAGCCATGACATAGACCTCTATTCCACATCAGGTAACAACAGTAGAATCAGATATACAAAGACAACAATACACCATATGGAACAGCGGGGACTGTGAAGAGACACACACACACACACAAACTCTAGCACTCTACACACACGTGCATTGAAATAACGTTGTATGGTGTTATTATACATTTTGTATTGTAGATATGTAGTGGTGTAATAATGTCGTATGTTTTAGCTTTTGTTTTAAGTGTAACGTAAGTGCCTTTATGTGTTTGTACCCCAGGAAGAGTTTGCAGCAGCTAATTGAGATCCCTAATAAATACAACAAATGCATCATGTTAATAGATGTGACGAAGACCTCACAAAGAAGGGCCAAGGAAATAACAGCACTCAGAACATATGGCAATTAAAGATTCTCATGATCCAGAAATAGTTCAATCTTGACGTGATTAGCTGTTTGTATCGAACCTTTCCTGCTGTTTACACGTTGTCGTGCCAGACGGCTTCTTCAAGTTTGGCCAAAAGTCAATTACAAGCGATTAGGCATATTTGTGATTTAGTTAATTGCATGGATGTTTTTCGTTGATCCTGTACGACGTTCCAATTGTGATATTTACATCATTATCTGGCTGGGTCCCACGATGACCTTTTGCGGTTGCCACACACAATTTCACACATTTTGAGGCAATCTTTCTGGCTGTTAAATGAAGTGCAACTTGTTAAATTTGCTTAATAAAATAAATATATATCTATATATATATATATATATAATATCACGCTCGGGATTCGCCTCAGTAAAGTTTCTGTTTCGGTAGCTTTACACTGCAATCTTCCTCCACACTGACATTTATTATTGTACCTAAACTGCAGTACAATCTTGCTGGCTCTGTCAGTCTCACTGAAAGCTGTGTTATCTTCTCTCCCATCACACCACCCATCCAACTCTCTCTTGTTACCCCTCTATGTCATGTGCTCGGCTTTGTGGTCATATTGATTGACAGCATAACCAGACAATTCCAGTGGGGGCTGAGTGCTTGTGCACCCTCCTAGTCACTGTACTGTATAGACCTCAGTGAGAATAGATTTGTGTATACCAGAGTAAAGAGAACATAGGCCTACGTGTTTCAGATGCTGTCACCGTTCCCTGTTTGAGTGACATTTCAGAGTGGCTTTGATTGGAATGCTTGATACTACATCAAAGGCTCAAAAGGACTGGGTGGGTTGTGATTCTATTAAGGTGAATGAGAACTGCTTTTGTTCTTAGCCCATGGAAGGGGTACTTAGTGTGATGTTAGCCTGTGGTAAATGTAGATTGTAGACACTACTCTCTGTTCTTTAAGCCAGTGCCCTCTCTTTCTTCTCCTCTCCTGTTCCTCCTCTGTCTCTACCCCTTGGTGTTTACCCCTCCCCTCTTCTCTTTATCCGTCTTCCGTCGTTCCCTGACTACACCGCTCCTTCATCCATCCATCCCTCTGTACCCTTATCTCGCAGCCTCTTAGCTGAGACTTGAATTTCAGGCTACGTTAAGAGTTCAGAGTTGGTCCCTCGCATTAATCCATAACAGTAATTAGATGTTTTTTCATGGTTGCTCTTCCCTTTAAATAGAGGCTTTTGGTTATCTCTATCTCCTTCTCTGTCATTTGACATTCTGGTACCTTGATTGAGGCTCTCAGTGCTGGTCTATTGCTATAAAACATATATTTTTCAATGGATGTCTGATGTAGCATGTACACCATAGCGTGAATGTCCGAATATGTACACCGTAGTCTCTTATTTCCTAATATGTACAGCATACTCCCTAATAAACTCAGCAGAAAAAGAAACGTCCCTTTTTAAAGGGACCCTGTCTTTCAAAGATAATTCGTAGAAACCAAAATAACTTCACAGATCTTCATTGTAAAGGGTTTAAACACTGTTTCCCATGCTTGTTCAATGAACCATAAACAATTAATGAACATGCACCTGTGGAACAGTCGTTAAGGCACTAACAGCTTGCAGACAATTAAAGTCATCAGTTATGAAAACTTAGGACACTAAAGAGGCCTTTCTACTGACTCTGAAAAACACCGAAAGAAAGATGCCCAGGGTCCCTGCTCATCTGCGTGAATGTGCTTTAGGCATGCTGCAAAGAGGCATGAGGACTGCAGATGTGGCCAGGGCAATAAATTGCAATGTCCGTACTGTGAGACGCCTAAGATGACGCTACAGGGAGACAGGACGGACAGCTGATCGTCCTCGCAGTGGCAGACCATGTGTAACAACACCTGCACAGGATCGGTACATCCGAACGTCACACCTGCGGGACAGGTACAGGATGGCAACAACTGCCCAAGATACACCGGAGGGGGGGGGTCAAGTTGTCTTATTTTAATTATTTAAATAAAATATTGGGCATGAGGGGGAATGGTGTCACACATGTCACGGCAGGTAGCCTAGTGGTTAGAGTGTTGGGCCAGTAACCGAAAGGTTGCTGGATCGAATCCCTGAGCTGACAAGATAAAAATCTGTTGTTCTGCCACTGAGCAAGGCAGTAGACACACTGTTCCCGGGGCGCTGAAGACATGGATGTTGATTATGGCAGCTGCACCTCTCTGATGCAGAGGTTGGGTTAAATGCAGAAGACACATTTCAGTTGAATGCATTCACTTGTACAACTGTCTAAAATCTGCACTGTGAGGAGATTTGATGTAGGTGGTCTTATTTCCTGAGCCCTTATCACAGTCAAGACAGCTACTTAATAGTAAAATAAAATGTGATTTAACAGAATTAAATAGAACAATGTTTTTTCCAGAATGAAAAAAGTAGCAAAAGTTGCATCACTTTACACTGGTAACTTTTTTTCATTCTGGAAAAAATATTCTGTTCTATTTTATTCTGTTAAATTACATCACATTTTATTTTACTATTAAATAGCTGTCTTGACTGTGATAAGGGCTCGGGAAATAAGGCCGCCTTGTCTGGAACAGTTATTCTCAATGATTGATAATTTGAAATAATTTTTTCAGGGTTACAAACCAAAATCTGTCTTTATTCTGACTGTTTGGAATTTTCTGAATGGATTAACAATTCCACATTGAACACTGCATGGGTGATGCATTACAGCCATGACATCTGTTTGGTGAGTAGGCCTATGCTTCATGATTCTGATGAAAATATGCTCTTTGACTTTATCAAACTAATGTTTTTGTGTATTTTCAGTGTGGAATCTGTTTATGTTTAAGGGGTTTCTAAATGGCACTAACACTTCACAAAGTAGCCTAAGTGGAACATTATTCCAAAACTGCAGCTCATTGTTGGAGCACATTGCATTTGTGATTAAACTGTCGTCATTTGGCAAGGAATGTAGCTTGTGTATCCCATCAGTTAGATAAGGTTTTATAGGCATTTATTTCTGTAGGCCTAACGGGAGCTTGTGTGTGCACTCGGCACACAGATGTGTAGGGAGCAGTCAGAATGCAAATGAGTGAATTTAAGGAGGAGAACTGTGTGATGCTTGGCTTGGTTTCTTTTTTGTTATGCCCCAGAAATGCACATATACAAAATGTAACACTAGAGTCAAAGCAAATTAACGTTTTCGTCAATACAAAATTTCACTTGCCTGTTTGGGCAGCCATAAAGCACATTCCACCAAGTAGTTTTTACATTTTTTTTTTATTTTTTATTTTTTAAATCTTTAGTTAAAGATCGAGCTTTGACGTCCTTTCAAGCACTCAATTATGCATGCCCATCCTTATACATAATATTAATGATTCAATATGAGTTTGTGCATGCATTGGGTTACAGAGCTTGTTCTGCTGATTTCAGTGTATTCTATGGGGCTACAGATGACAAACAATATTTATATATTTTATAAAAGTGTGCGCTGTCTCTTTAAGATGAACTGAATCAGTCACTACTGAGGTATTGCACTGCTCAGTTTGCTACTGATGGGAATTTGGCTCTTTTTTTCGAACTCAGATCTTTTTGACTTGTTCAGTCAAAATAACAACTATTTATGCTAATTTTGTTCATTTGAGTCAGTAATTCCCAGAGCATGCATGACTGAAAACTCAAAAGAGTCATGATTCTAAAAGCTTATGGGTTCAAATGTCGTTCGCCATAGGGGGCTTATTGGAGCTGTCATTTGTGACTAAGACTTTTAAAAGTGTATATTTATAAATTCTTTGATTTCTAGGCATACAAATAAGATTCTATATTGATACATTTGAAATAAGGTCTAGTTGTGGCCACAACCCGGACTAGATTATGAATGATATTGGCGGAATGCATTGCTTGGCTGCCGTGAGGGTGATAAGCACAATAGTGTTTACGAACTACAGCCCGCCAAAATATTTGTTTGAGTTTGTTGAGCAGAGGCTGTGTATGTTTTGGTTCTATATCAATCAATCAAATGTATTTATAAAGCCCTTTTTACATCGGCCGATGTCACAACGTGCTGTAAGGAAACCCAGCCTAAAGCCCCAAACAGCAAGCAATGCAGATGTAGAAGCACGGTGGATAGGAAAAACTCCCTAGAAAGGCCAGAACCTAGGAAGAAACCTAGAGAGGAACCAGGCTCTGAGGGGTGGCCAGTCCTCTTCTGGCTGTGCCGGGTGGAGATTATAACAGAACATGGCCAAGATGTTCAAACATTCATAGATGACCAGCAGGGTCAGATAATAATAATCACAGTGGTTGTAGAGGGTGCAACAGGTCACCACCTCAGGAGTAAATGTCAGTTGGCTTTTCATAGCAAATCATTCAGAGTTAGAGACATAAAGTTGTGTCCATCATAACATTCAATAATGAATTCATTCTTGCACCATGTGATCAATTATCAGTTGTAAACATGTCTTTTTCTTCTCTATGCTGCCTGCAGCATGATCTATTTTCCTGTACATATACAGTTAAAGTCGTAAGTTTACATACACCTAGGTCGGAGTCATTAAAACTCGTGGTTCAAACACTCCACAAATTTCTTGTTAACAAACTATAGTTTTGGCAAGTCGGTGAGGACCTACTTTGTGCATGACACAAGTAATTTTTACAACAATTGTTTACAGACAGATTATTTCACTTATAATTCACTGTGTCACAATTCCAGTGGGTCAGAAGTTTACATACACTGAGTTGACTGTGCCTTTAAACAGCTTGGAAAATTCCAGAAAATGATGTCATGGTTTTAGAAGCTTCTGATAGGCTAATTGACATCATTTGAGTCAATTGGAGGCGAACCTGTGGATGTATTTCAAGGCCTACCTTCAAACTCAGTGCCTCTTTGCTTGACATCATGGGAAAATCAAAAGAAATCAGCCAAGACCTCAGAAAAAAGATTGTAGACCTCCACAAGTCTGGTTCATCCTTGGGAGCAATTTCCAAACGCCTGAAGGTACCATGTTCATCTGTTCAAACAATAGTATGCAAGTATACATACCATGGGACCACGCAGCCGTCATACCGCTCAGGAAGGAGATGGGTTCTCTCCTAGAGATGAACGTACTTTGGTGTGAAAGTGCACATCAATCCCAGAACAACAGCAAAAGACCTTGTGAAGATGCTGGAGGAAACGGGTATGAAAGTATCTATATTCACAGTAAAACGAGTTCTATATCGACATAACCTGAAAGGCTGCACAGCAAGGAAGAAGCCACTGCTCCAAAACCACCATTAAAAAGCCAGACTACGGTTTGAAACTGCACATAGGGACAAAGATTGTACTTTTTGGAGAAATGTCCTCTGGTCTGATGAGTCAAAAATAGAACTGTTTGGCCATAATGACCATCGTTATGTTTGGAGGAAAAAGGGGGAGGCTTGCAAGCCGAAGAACACCATCCCAACTGTGAAGCACGGGGGTGGCAGCATCATGTTGTGGGGGTGCTTTGCTGCAGGAGGGACTGGTGCACTTCACAAAATAGATGGCATCATGAGGCAGGAAAATGATGTGGATATTTTGAAGCAACATCTCAAGACATCAGTCAGAAAGTTAAAGCTTGGTCACAAATGGGTCTTCCAAATGGACAATGGCCCCAAGCATACTTCCAAAGTTGTGGCAAAATGGCTTAAGGACAACAACGTCAAGGTATTGGAGTGGCCATCACAAAGCCCTGACCTCAATCCTATATCAAATCTGTAGGCAGAACTGAAAAAGCGTGTGCGAGCAAGGAGGCCTACAAACCTGACTCAGTTACACCAGCTCTGTCAGGAGGAATGGGCCAAAGTTCACCCAACTTATTGTGGGAAGCTTGTGGAAGGCTATCTGACATGTTTGATGCAAGTTAAACAATTTAAAGGCAATGCTACCAAGTACTAATTGAGTGTATGTAAACTTCTGACCCACTGGGAATGTGATGAAAGAAATAAAAGCTGAAATAAATAATTCTCTCTACTATTATTCTGCCATTTCACATTCTTAAAATAAAGTGGTGATCCTAACTGACCTAAGACAGGGATTTTTTACTAGGATTAAATGTCAGGAATTGTGAGAAACTGAGTTTGAATGTATTTGGCTAAGGTGTATGTAAACTTCCGAATTGAACTGTATATGACAGCCAGTTGTTGGTCGGAGCTCGTCTCTGGAGCCGCTGAGCCGGAGGAGTGTGTATCAATCCTGCTTTGGGACCAGCAGGTCAAACAACAACCGAAAAACAAATCATGACTCTCTAGTCTGTAAAATTAGTTGTTCAAAAAGATTGAAGTGTTCACTACAGTTTGCAGGTTATGACATCATTTAACTCACACTCTTTGCGTGACAGTCAGTTTTAAAATCTGCATATTTTGTGTTATGGTTGGCATATTATCACAAATAGGCTAGTGAACTGACGTTAGCTTCAGCTGTAAGATAGCTAACAAAGTTAGATTTCTGTAAATGTTCTGAATGTTGTTTATTAGCTAACTGACTAGCTAACTAGTTAGCTACCAAGTTACCGGTATCTTGTTTTGTAATATGTTGTAGACTGTGTGGACATTGTTTTGCAGAACAGTAAATTAGCTAACAGTTTCGACTTCTACATGCTGTGTCCCATTATTCAAGTTTGTTAGTCAAATTGTGTGCAGCATGAGTTGGTAGCTAGTAAAAAGATGCTGCCGCTCAGAGGTCCCTCAGGATAACCTAGCTAGCAACAATGAGCTAGTGACGCCGGCTGTAGCTACCACAGCAGTTTGACATGAAGCATGGTGCACTCGTGTTATAAAGGTGACGATTATCGGTCATTCTTTAACACACACTGTCATACAATCTTGTACGCCCTTTCACACACAAACCCACATGCACGCACGCACACACACACTGGCGTGTGACATAGTGCAATAATTCAATCAAATGACTGCCTTTGTCATGGCCTCTTCAGACCTCTTTTTTCTTATAAACAATTCCCCTCTAACTTCAGGCAACACCAAGGAGATTCTAATCCTCAAGTGCTTGATTATGGTTTGGCAAACAAATAACTATTCATTACTCCAGGCATTGAGAACACTGGAGTTATACAGCCTTTTCTGTATTGATAATGGATACATTTAATTAAAGGTCCAATGCAGCCATTTTAATTAACATTTAAAAAAAAAAATATTTCACCTTTATTTAACCAGGTAAGCTAGTTGAGAAGTTCTCATTTACAACAGCGACCTGGCCAAGATAAAGCAAAGCAGTGCGACACAACAACAGAGTTACACATGGAATAAACAAGCGTAAAATCAATAACACAATAGAAAAAGTCTATATACAGTGTGTGCAAATGGCGTGAGGAGGTAAGGCAATAAATAGGACGTAGTTGCGAAGTAATTACAATTTAGCAGATTAACACTGGAGTGATAGATGAGCAGATGACGATGTGCAAGTAGTGTTACTGGTGTGCAAAAGATCAGAAAAGTAAAAAACAATATGGGGATGAGGTAGGTAGATTGGGTGGGCTATTTACAGATGGACTATGTACAGCTGCAGCAATCGGTTAGCTGCTCAGATAGCTGATGTTTAAAGTTAGGAACTGTAAGTCTCCAGCTTCAGCGAATATCAAATCATTTCTGTGTAACAATTAAGTACCTTACTGTGATTGTTTTCAATTCAAATGGTCAAAAAGAAACAATTGCTTCTTAGCAAAGAGCAATTTCTCAAGCAAGAATTTAGCTAGGACTGTCTGAGCGTGGGGAGGGGAAAACTGAAAACTAGCTGTTATTAGCAGAGAGGTTTGGGACTCTTTTTTTCTTTCTTTCTTATTGGTCTAACTAATTTACTGCATGGTGATATCACCAGGCAGGCCAAAATAAATGTTCACAATTTCACAGTATTATTCCAACCTCATATTGTGGAAATATATATAAAACACAGGAAAATCACATTTTTGACTGTGCTGGGCAATTAATAATTTCGACGTAGCGAATTTAAGTTCTAATACTGTATGTGTGCAGCACGGAGTTATCAACATTGTGATTATAATCATACTGTAGTCACTGCTATGGCAATTGTTCAGGGATTTTTGTATTAATTTCTTCTCAGTCATGTAGCTCCTTCTCAATGTTTGTGTACTGTAGGGGTAGAGAGAAAAGCTACTGTTAAACCCTTCGTAATGACAAAGCAATGATCCACAATACTATGGTATTTTTCTCGTTGCTGGATCACTTGTGTATGCTGCTTTATTTGACCAATTTTAGTCTTAGTAATATATTGGTCACAGACAGTATCTTCTCAGTTTATTCAGTAAATGTTGTATAGGCTACTTTACAAATGTTGTGATGAAACACATCTCCATGAAACGCATGAGATCCCATCAAAATGTTGTTTCTCCTATTTTAGCCTTATTAACCTCTTTCAGTTCCTTATTAATCTTTTGTAAATCCTATTTTGAGCTCCTGCTGCTAATGTAAGCACAGTAACAGAAGGAAGAGCTCCTTTGATTTCTCCTATTTATCATGCCTCTTTTTTCTTCATCCAAGCGAGGATACAAAAAGGGATTAATGTTCCTGGAAAGCTTCTGCCTTTATGTTCATATCAAAGGGGAGGCATTAGAATAATCATGAATGACGCACAGATGTTAGTGCGTGTGAGATGAAAGCGGTGCGAATGAGGTAAAGTGTGTGGCATGAGAGCAAGGTGACTGGGATACTAGGATGGGCTCGGAAGGGTAAGCATATGGACCGACTGAGTTTCGAAACCAGGTTCCCTGGGTGCCATGAGTCTGTGTTGGCCTGTTGAGCTAAAGCCCTTTAGGCATTAGTTCAGGGAGCCAACCTAAATCTCCCGGTCTCAGGTTACTCGTAATGGTTACTTGTGATGCGAAGGTGGTTCTGAACCACCTCGGTTTATTCAAACAGCAGTACATGTATGTAAAAACTCTCCCGTAACATATACGAAAGCCTGCCTGTGTACGTGAGTATACACGTGTTTGTGTGTACAGTGCACAAATGTTTATGACGTAGGGAGGGGGAGTTGTTTAAGAGGTGGACTCAAGGGGAGATCTCACCTGCCTAGCTGTCAGTCATTCACGGCCAGCTAGATGGCTGATGGTGTGGAACCAGGCTGTCTGTCTGTCCGTCCATCTGGGCTGTACCGGCCCGTAGCCTGTCTGTAGCACCGGCCTGGCCTGCCTACACTGTGCTGCTCTCTCCGCCTCGCCAGCCCCTGATACACTCAGATGATGTGTCTGAGATACATTCTAAACTCAATCATTTTTTTCACTATAGTCCCTTTCTTTCTGTCACCAAACAAAATGTCCCTCATAATGGTAGCACATTCCGTTTTCAGTTCACATCAACCTCAGTAATAATCAGCCTATTCACCACAGACTGAGGCTAAAGCGAACCGTTTCATTCAGCGTCTCTGATTTCTGCCTTCATTTACAAGCCTGTCTTAATGGATGTAAACGGGAAGCTGAAATCAAAGCACTCAGTCTAGTCTGACTGAGGGAGAAGAGGAGGCCTCTGCCAATATCAGCGGATTGATTCTCCTCACACATGCCAGTTTGGGTTGCAGTTTGTTTGCCTGTTTATTAAAGTGTCATTGTGCATGATGCCAAAGGACTAACGAGAGTCATTTACGGCGGCTTTGGTATAGTATTTGGCGGAAAGACAGTTTAGTATCTCTCTGGATTAAAAACACAGTCATATAATCACGGCGATTTGTTTGAGAGAGAGCAAAAGAAAAAATAGTAAATAAAATAAATAGTAATCTAATTTTGAGTTCTCAATTAAAGTTTGGCGAGCTTGGCTGCGTAGGCAATTTAAAAACGGTATGGAGTATAAGCAGACAGAATTAATTCCAAGCTGCATGAATGAACTCGATGTGGGTTTGTCCTGGGAAGGAACTATAGAAGGAGTGTTGCATCATGACTCTGCTGTTCAGAGATATGACCTGGACATGGATCTGCATTTCAGAGTCCCTATGGGCTCTGGTAAAATGTAGTGCACTAAATAGGGAATAGGTTGCCGTTTGGGACGCAGCCTCAGAGGGATTCACAGTGGCCCAGTAACAGTATACCCTTCATTTTAACCCACACCACCCACGAGCTGCTGCTGTTGTTGTTGTGCTGGACAGGTAAGGGATTGATGATGAATGTGATTCACTATTATTCATTGTGAAGCACAATGCTCTGTTCTTTAGCTCCTGCTGTACAGCTGCTTCTGTGTGGAAATTAGTCATGATCCTTTCGTAATACAATAGTTAGGATAGTCATATGTCGTTATTTGACTAATTGTCCCCCACGATGAAATCGGGGAGGGGACTGTGGATCTGTCTCCATCCGTTCGTCAAACAGATAGCATGGGCCTGATTTTGACAAATGTGTGTGAATGTGTCTTGCCATAGAGATCCTGTAACGGGTGTCGTAATGATTGGACCAAGGTGCAGCGGGAACGTGTATACTCATCATCTTTTTAATGTTGAAGAAGGAAAACAAACAAATCACGTATACAAAAACAATAAACGCCACTAAACAGTCCTGTCAGGTGTACAGACACAAAACAGGAGACAACTACCCACAAATCCCATTACAAAAACACCCCTCTTAAATAAGACCTTCAATTAGAAGCAAGGAGGAGCAGCTGCTTCCAATTGAAGGTCAACCCCATTAACTAACATAGAAATAGAAAGACTAGAACTAACATAGAACTAACATAGAAATAAACTAACAAGAACATAGACCAAAAAAACCCGGAACACATAAAACAAACACTCCTCTTACATAAGTACATATCCCAACAAACCCCGAACCACACAAAACCAACACCCCCTGCCACGTCCTGACCAAACTACAATAACAAATAACCCCTTTACTGGTCAGACGTGAAAGATCCAGCATATACAAAACTACACTGTTTGGTGAAACGTGTTAGTCACACGCAATATCTCAATTGGCCAGGGAGGGAGGGGGGGGGGCATTCAATAACAAAGACAAACAAACAAAATTGGAATTTTTTTTCCATTCCTCCTGAGTAGCCGGTGCAATAAATCCATGTCACATAAAAAAAGCATCAGATTTTTGTTGAGGAAAAACAAGCAAGCCATTTGATTTTCCTGTGGCTGCTGCTTGGTGAGCGACGAGATGAGCTCCTCTTCTCTTTTTATTCGATCCAGCAGAGCACTTACTCACCCCTCCCCTCTCTCCCACCCTGCCTACCCTCTAACTCCCCACTCTGTGACTAAATTACACAGGGCCTCATACAGCTATCATCTCATCTCCAAAGTTAGATCTACAAAGCCTGATTTTTCATTATAGATAAACTTCACATATGAATATACTGTACACAAACATGGTTGCCCCTGATAGCACTGTATTGATTTAGCTGAGAGATATGGGGGAGGGAGGGAGCGAGAGAAAGAGGGAGGGAGGTAGAGAAATTGGAAAAAGTGATAGAGGTAGAGAGAAAGGGTAGATCAAGAGAGGGAGACAGAGGGAGTAAGAGATTAAACGATCAGCAGCCGGTCTGGGATGTAGGGTCTAGTTTTGCCACTTTTAATTCCCTCCGTCATGTCTGCCAATCGCAAGCCAATGCTTGATGATGCTTGATGTGAATTTAGTAGGAGTGACAGACCACTTGGAGGGGAGCTGTTCACAACTTGATTAATCCCCCTGCTAAAGTCAGTAAGGATTTATTTATTTTGAAATTACAGAGCACTCCGGGAGCGAGTGGGCAGGGTTGATAATGAATCCTGAGGCGAAGGCAGCAGACTTAAATATCCTGCTACCTGTGATACTTTGTTTTAGTGGAGGCAGAGGTGGCCTGTTATTATCAGCCATCTCTTTGCCCCATGACAGGATGTGGACTGAATCTGAGTGTGTGTGTGTGTGCGTGCACATGTATTGAGGTCTGTGAAAATATTACAGTGAACATTGCCAGAGGCAATGCTTAGCAACTGTATGTGACTCCTGCTGCGATGTCTGACCACAGGGTGTCTTGCTCTCAAATTGGATGGATTTTTCTGCAAACAATGTTATTCATTCCCATATTTATCCACTGAAGAAGTTACAGCTGAAATGTATTATGCAGTTAGCAGAAGATGTATTTGATGTGTTCGATGTTAGTCAGCCCTCTCATTGACTAAACCAAGATGGCGCCCTGGGGTGAGCAGTCTGTGGGGACTGTCGTTTGGCACCTTACATCCATCCTTTAAATCCCAGAAACTGCACATGGATTGAAAGTCATGCAAAATGAAATGAATCATGACAAATGCCCATGACATGGCATCCTGAAGGAACATTCATTACATTATGTATCATCATCGTTAACATGTCTGGTTTTGTGTAAACATGAACGTGAGGTTAGGGATGGGTCCTTGGTGTAATAGTCAGTGAATCATTTCAAAAGTAGCCCTGCTTATATGATTCATTCTACATAACAATTGCTAATTGAGCGAGTGTTCCTCATCTCCTCACAGAATCCTTAAGTAACCAGAAATTGGATCAGGAAGTCCGGGAACAGAAATACCCATAATGCAACTGTTGATTCGGTCGTACCAGGTGGGGGTTTACTCGCATTGCCCAACGGTCCCCCTGCTCACTTTAATTCCCTCCATTGAAAATGAATGGAGCTCCGTTGTTTCATTGCCCCCATCTATCAAGGCACAAGGCGAAACCCAAATGTAGACACAGGAGGCAGATGGTTGGAGTCTTACAATGTTTATTAATCCAAAGGGACAGGCAAAAAGGTCAAAACCAGACCAGAGTCCAGGAGGTACAGAGTGACAGACAGGCTCGTGGTCAAGGCAGGCAGAATGTCAGGCAGGCGGGTACAAAGTCCAGAAACAGGCAAGGATCAAAACCGGGAGGACTAGAAAAAGGAAAATGCAAAAAGCAGGAGAATGGGGAAAAATGCTGGTTGACATACAAGACGAACTGGCACAGAGAGACAGAAAACACAGGGATAAATACACTGGGGAAAACAAGCGACACCTGGAGGGGGTGGAGACAATAACGAGGACTGGTGAAACTGATCAGGGTGTGACACCATCGTGTTATGTGGAAATGCACTGCTAGTCAGCGCTACACAGTCAGATGAATCTGCAGGCTTTGCCGATATCCCAAAAATCAGAGAGCCAGAACAGTGCCACTCTGTGCAACTCGGCTCCTGCTAGAGATGTCACTCCACAGGATTAAAGGGGGAGTCTTTTATATAGAGGGTGTTTGGTTTCACAGGAGCTGTCAGGCACCACTACAGTCCTAGAAACATGACAGAACTTTCATTGCGAACAGCGTCTGTTTGTGAGTGGTTGAAATACATATAGGTGTTTGGTTAGGATCAATTAAAAACAGAGCCTAAACCCGTTAATTCCAACCCCTCACCCTAAACCCCAAAGTGTATACTTGGAATGGTGTTGTACCATTGTCACAGCGAGTAAGCCCTTGCTGAGAGAAGGGACAGGAAGGAAGGTAAAACGGCATTAATAGGGATGCACTTAGTGGCGTCTGAATATTGAATTGGTCTTTCTTCAATGGTGCTTTGGCTACAGAAAGAGATCAGTCAAGCCATTGCTACAGTTAAAGGATTAACTAAAGAAACAGAGGGCATGTAGCTATAACCTGCTGGCCAGTGAATGATCTCCTGCAGATTATATACTTCATGAATGTATGCAAGGCTGCGTTTACACAAGCAACCCAATTCTGATCTTTTGCCACTAATTAGTCTTTTGACCAATCAGATCAGATGTTTTGCCAATAATTGGGCAAAAGATCAGAATTGGGCTGCCTGTGTAAAAGCAGCCTAATTGTTTGTGAACAGAGGTAGATTGAAGAGGGGGCCCTCTGCATTTACATTTACATTTAAGTCATTTAGCAGACGCTCTTATCCAGAGCGACTTACAAATTGGTGCATTCACCTTATGATATCCAGTGGAACAACCACTTTACAATAGTGCATCTAAATCTTTTAAGGGGGGGGGGGTTAGAAGGATTACTTTATCCTATCCCAGGTATTCCTTAAAGAGGTGGGGTTTCAGGTGTCTCCGGAAGGTGGTGATTGACTCCGCTGTCCTGGCGTCGTGAGGGAGCTTGTTCCACCATTGGGGTGCCAGAGCAGCGAACAGTTTGGACTGGGCTGAGCGGGAACCGTGCTTCCTCAGAGGTAGGGAGGCCAGCAGGCCAGAGGTGGATGAACGCAGTGCCCTTGTTTGGGTGTAGGGCCTGATCAGAGCCTGAAGCCTCTGCTCTGTTCATTTCTAATTGTTACCTGACAATGGAGTACGCTTTTGGAAAAAACCCAAGGATGATTTGGTCCGAGCCAATCTGTCACACTTTATGACGGAGTTGTTACATCTCGTTAGTCGTTGGCCAACAGTAGATAATGTCTGTTTTGGCAATGAGAGGAAGGAACACAGACTTTGTCATTATGGCAGTCTACATTATCATCAGAATGGAAACTATAGCATCCTATATTGATAGTAAGTTTGACTTGCCATCATATTGAAGGTGAATTTTGGATCAAGCCTGCGCTTGGAAAGAATGGAAAGAATTACAGTTTTCCCTTGGCTGTGTCGAATAATACGGCCATGGCACTTAAGTGTTGTCAACACAGAGGGAGGACAAGAGCAGTGAGAGGACTTTGAATGGCTTGCAGGGGAGGGATGCATTCAGTGACTCCAGAACTACTTCATATAGATACAGTGCCTAGAAGGAAAAAAGCAGTGGTTTGTTAGGGGAAGGTGAGGGGCAGCAGGGAGGATGGGCAAGCCAGTCAGCCTTGCATGAGGGAGAGCAGCATATTTTGGCCGTTCTCTCCTTTCTCTTTTTCTCCCTCTCTCTTTCTCTGATGGCTAGCGGCAAGCATCTGTGGTGGCTATCTGAGCGACAGGCGGGGTCACACACCTGACAGGCCAGCTCCTTCACCGCGACAATTCAATTCATCAGGCGCCTAGACTGCAGCCAGGCCTAGATCCCGGACAGACACACCCCATTGGAGGCCAGTCTAACACGTGTCAGATGCTTTTGTAGCCAGGGCGTGGGGTGAGGTCGGGGCAGCGGGCATCGTAAACCTCGCATGGGTGGGGGGAGGAAGTTGGAGGGGGAGATGGGGTGTAGGGGGGGTGAGCTAAAGGAAAGAGGGGGAAGAGATATGATTTTGGAATTTTCACCTGTGAGAGAGACTGGACTATCGCTGTTTCACGTTAGAAAGTGATTTATCGGAACGGTTTCTTCTTTTGAGAGGGCGGGTGGGGTTGTCCGCTAGTGGGTCATCGTTATTTATCTCTTTGCTGTGGCGGTTTCAGTACCTTCGAGTGAATGGTTACTTCTTGTCTCTTTGTTCCTCCTCCTACTGTACCTCCTCCCACAGGGAGTAAGGGTCGGTGTGTCTTCTCCCACCACCGACCTTATTGATGATTTCTCCCATCTTTCCATCAGCAGCAGCTCGGTGGGCATCTGAAGACATCTACGCGGGGAGCTGGCCATCAGGGCCAGTCATTTGGGGGACTAATCACTCCCACCGCTAAAAAGGAGAGGACACTAAATTTAATTACACAACAATTATTAATGATGTTGTCTAAAGAGCTGAGATGGCGGTATTTTCTCCTCTGATTACTCAGACCATGAAGGAAGAAGGATACTAGCTCCTTGTTTCAGATTATTAGGGAAGGCCATGAACAAAGATGGCCTCATCTATCAGCTGGGGATAAAGAGAATTGTTTTCTTTTTTCTCTAGCCGTTAACTTTGCTTCTTCTCATCTCAATGAGCCGAGCTGACATTTGCTCCTAAATCCCAGTCAATAGTAGGCTTATCTTTATTAGCTCGGCTTATAGGAAATTCTTGTTTGTTTGTGTAGTATAGCCTATCTCTAGGAAACAGTACTGGCCTTTACAAGCATAGGGATTGGAATGAAAGGTTTGACATGAACATGCTGTAGTCATGGAACAGCTAACACCAGCCTGTAAACTTGAATTCTTCAAGAATCAAAATTAGTTCTACTGGTCATGACCGGTATAAAACTAAACCCCCCCCCCTTCCCTCGCCCATAGTACAGATTTCAAATGGATCTGCCAGACAGAACAAAACTTAATCTGTCTGACGAGGATCCACATTGACAGAAATGTCAGTGTGTTTTTTTTTAACCTAATATTTTTTTACCTAATGTTAAATACAATGAAAAGAGTATCGACGAGGAGCTGTGGCTAGTCCCTGAGTGGTGGTAATGCACAGGGACGCTAGACCACCTCCGACTGCAGAGGTGAAGACTATGACATCACACACCTACAGACTGCTGTAGCGGTTCAAAGCTAAACTGCATCTGATTCTTCACAGGTCGTTGGCGACTCCTGCATGGAGAGATTTCACGGATGGAGACATTTCGTCAGATAGAGGGGTAAATTATTTGTCCTCCTTTGTCACCCGTTGAAAGTGCTATCCAGCACGGTAATTATTTCCCAACGGCTAATGACTACTTTGTGAGAGAAAAAAAACAGCTGGAGTTCACTCAGGTTAATGTACGATACAGACAGCGTTGCCTTGGTAAAGGGGATTTGTTTATGGTTGCTTCTACCATCTCCATGGTAACCACAAGTCACTATTTAATTAGTTGAGATTTAATTTGAGTGTAAAGTCTCAACAGTTTATTAATCCTTCACATACACACAGTCCCAAAGGAGATGTAGCTAAGTCAGATGCATTCACTCAAAATGAAGAGAACAAGGGGAAATGGGTAATAAAGTTGATGTACAGATACCATACTGTGTGCATCAGCCAGACTGCTTCCGACAGAGAGGCTTTGGAGTAGTTGATATGCTGTGGAGAGGAGCAAGGCTGAGGAATGCTAGTACTGGAGCATCAAAGCTGACGAGCAGGTTGTGTTTAGAAAGACTCATGGTCAAGTGGTAGATTAATGACAATGTTTTCAATGAAAGTTTAAACTACAGTTAGAGAGAGCAGAGATCAAAACTGGCTATCCGGTTGTGTTCAGAAAGACACATTTTTCAATGAAACACCAGGTAGAGAGGGAAGACAAGGTTTGTATTTATTTTTTAGTTGAAATCTGGCTAGTTGAAATCTCGCTGTGTGGCTAAAGCAAAAGATAAACAAGATTAAAACAAGAAGACCCTAAACCCTTAAGTCTGTGTACATTTGATTATGATCCTATTTTGTAGAAAAGCTCAGCATAAATAAGCACACGGAAAGAGAGTATAATCAAAATATTGTACGTTTGGGAATCAATCTTTCATGGAACGTGCATGAACTCAATGAAACAAACAGTAGTCCATAGGTCTAATTATCAGACGTCAAAAGGGTACCCTTGGTATGGAAATTGTGGGTCAGTCATCTTTGGTAATGAGATGCACAATTACAAAGACTATTGCCTATGTCTTCGGCGACATAATGGCACGCTGTCAGTACCTACCAAATTATTTGTGAGGGGTAGGCATTGTTCACTAGTGGGTTCACAGTGGTAATCACCGTAATAAGAGGAATATAGATGTGTGTGTCTCTTATTGATATGTTGCCTTCCAATGTGAGTGATCAGCCAAATGAGGATGATTTAATCAGATCAATAGTATTGTGCTCAAGGGTGTACACTGGGTGAAGTACATTCATCCTGTATACATTAGACAGGATCTGTAGATTAAGATGCTTGGGACAGTGCCTTCAGAAAGTATTCACACGACTTGACTTTTTCCACGTTTTGTTGTGTTACAGCCTGAATTTAAAATGGTTTAAATGGAGATGTTGTGTCACTGGCCTACACACAATACCGCATAATGTCAAAGTGGAATTATGTTTTTCAAAGTGTTTACAAGTTCATTAAAAATGTACAACTGAAATGTTTTGAGTCATTAAGTATTCAAACCCTTTGCTATGGCTAGCCAAAATAAGTTTGCTTAAGTCACATAATCAGTTGCATGGACTCACTGTGTGCAATAAGAGTGTTTAACATGATTTTTGAATGACTACCTCACCTCTGTTAAGTCCCTCAGTCGAGCAGTGAATTTCAAACACAGATTCAACCAGAGACCAGGGAGGTTTTCCAGTGCCTTGCAAAGAACGATATCGATTGCTAGATGGGTAAAAAGAAAAAAGCAGACGTTAAATATCCCTTTGAGCATGGTGAAGTTATTAAATACACTTTGGATGGTGTATGGTAGGAGAAAACTGAGGACGGATCAACAACATTGTAGTTACTCCACAATACTAACCGAAATGACAGAGAGAAAAGAAAGAAGCCTGTACTGAATAAAAATGCTCCAGAACATGCATCCTGTTTGCAATAAAGCACTAAAGTAAAATTGCATAAAATGTGGCAAGGAAATTAACTTTATGTCCTGAAAGCATTATGTTTGGGGCAAATCCAACACACATCACTGAGTACCACTCTTCATATTTTCAAGCATAGTGGTGGCTGTATCATGTTATGGGTATTAATACATTTACAATTTATGAATTTAGCAGATGCTCGTGACCAGAGCAACTTACAGTAGTGAGTGCATACATTTTCATACTGGTTCCCTGTGGGAATCAAACCCACAACCCTGGCTTTGCAAGGAACATGCTCTACCAACTGAGCCACACGGCAAGGACTAGGTTTTTTGGGGGGGATACAAAGAAACGGAATAGATATAATCACAGGCAAAATCCTAGAGGAAAACCTGGTTCAGTCTGCTTTCCAACAGACACTGGGAGACAAATTCACATTTCAGCAGGACAATAACCTAAAACACAAGGCCAAATATACACTGTAGTTGCTTACCAAGACAACATTGAATGTTCCTGAGTGGCCTAGTTACAGTTTGGACTTAAATCGGTTTGAAAGTCTGTGGCAAGACTTGAAATGGCTGTCTAGCAATGATCAACAACCAACTTGACAGAGCTTGAAGAATTTAAAAAAGAATAATGTACAAATATTGTACAATCCAGGTGTGCAAAGCTCTTAGACTTTCCCATAAAGACTCACAGCTGCAATCACTGCCAAAGGTGATTTTAATATGCATTGACTCAGGGGTGTGAATACTTATGGAAATGCGTATTTCTGTATTTCCTTTTCAATAAATATGTAAACAAAATTTTAAACATGTTTTCACTTTGTCATTATGGGGTACTGTATGTAGGTGGGTGGGAAAAAAGTATATATTTAATAAATTTTGAATTCAGGCTGTAACACAAAATGTGGAATAAGTTAAGGGGTATGAATACTTTCTGAAGGCAGATTTAGGATCTTGTAAATTAGAATGTGTCAGACTACTCTTTTGACACTTCTGGTTACATGCACAATGGCTCATTGGAGAACATTTAACATACATTGCATCCTCTATACAGTTTTGTAAATACTGCGTTGGAAATGTCATTAAAAGTTTTTATTTCATGCTGCTTTATGTACATATCCTTATCATGCAGACAGAAAACACAATACAGTGAGATGTAATCTATTTAATTAAACCTCTACAGGATCGGTGGGTCTCCCGCGGGACAGTTGAGCTAACGTAGACTTATGTGATTAGCATGTGGTTGTAAGTAACAGCATTTCCCAGGACATAGACATATCTGATATTGGCAGAAAGCTTACATTCTTGTTAATCTAACTGCACTGTCCAATTTACAGTAGCTATTACAGTGAAATAATACCATGCTATTGTTTGAGAAGAGTGCACAATTATGAACTTGAAAATGTATTAATAAACCAATTAGGCACATTTTGGCAGTCTTGATACAGCATTGTGAACAGAAATACAATGGTTCATTGGATCAGTCTAAAACTTTACACATACACTGCTTCCATCTAGTGGCCAAGATCTAAATTGGGCCTGGGCTGTAATAATACATTATGGCCTTTCTCTTGCATTTCAAAGATGATGGTACAAAAAAATTACAAAAAAACATGTTTTTTTCTTTATCTTTTACCAAATCTAATGTGTAATATTGTCCTACGTGAATTTAACATTTCCACAAACTTCAAAGTGGTTCCTTTCAAATGGTATCAAGAATATGCATATCCTTGCTTCAGGTCCTAAGCTACAGGCAGTTAGATTTGAGTATGTCATTTTAGCCGAAAATTGGAAAAAAAGGGGCGGATTAAAGATATACACCAATTCAAGTAAACAGATTAAGAGGGGATAGAGAACAGTTGTCCATTTGACATGGTGGTGTCAGGAAATGGGATGACATTGTGTGAAAGGGAGATGTGCTTTGCGTGAATGCTGGCGTATTAGCCTCGTCAGCTAGCTAGTGTTAATGCCCTAATTGTCGCTACCATGTAATTACAATGTCAGTGAGACCTAGACAGCGGTGAAGTTCACATGGATCGATTAAGTGTAATTTAGCCCCATCGTTAACAGCATCTCAAACAAGACGCATCACTCTTCTCCTGCCCTCCTGCCCTCCTCCTTTTTCTGTTGGGATGCAAGACAGGGGATAGAAGCAGGCCTCCCCTCCTTTTCCTCTCCTATATTTTCCTCCCCTATCCTCTTTTATCTTCCTCTTCTCTCCTTTCCTATACTTTTCTTCTCCCTCTCCAACCTCTTTTCCTCCGCTCCTTCCCTCTCCTCTATTTATAATCTTGAGAATGGGGCAGCACAGAGCAGTGACTACAGTACTACAGAAGGCCAGTGTTGTCCTGTCTGGCTGACACAGATGGTGGCTAGGCCTTCAGTATCTGGACGAGGGTCATTCTAGTGTTTGGAGAGCGATCAGACAGACCAGGCCATGTTTATTTACCCTAGGCCTTCGGAAGAATAGAGCATCATCTTGCTAGAGCAGCCTATGACTCATAGGCCCCGGTTTAGATCCGGGCTGAGTGTTAACCACAGGAGCAATCGCAAACACATTTATGAGCCAAGGGAACGGCTCACACTGCCCACACTCCATTTCATCGTGGTCCATATTTTATTTTGCCAAAATCAATACGTGACTATGCCCTGTGGAGATGTAGAGGGTCAGTTGCTTAATACAGTACACCACCCTGTGTTGAATCTCCTGGGTCTTAGCTGTTTAACCTGGGAACCTGATACACTTGTGGCACTAAACAGAAGGTTCACATATTATTCTAATAACTGACGGCTTGTCTCTTGGGCAATTCCACGGTCACGGGAATTGCGGCAAACAAAAATGTATACGTTTAACAAACCATACAACTCTACGCATAAGGACTGCTTTGACAATTTACACTGAACATTTGACAAAAACACAATAAAGAACTGTGCAGAGGCAAAGTTTGGTAAAAGAATTTCAGTAAAATCTCCCTCAGTTTATGTGTCCGTTTTCCAAAAGCTACTCCAAATGAAGATTCAATGATGTCTGCAGAAATAATGGGGTGTCAACAATGACATGACCTATTGACTTTGAAAAAATCTATTTTGGTTATTGAACAGAAATGCATAATTATCGATGTCATTCTCTTTTGTTGCTGTATCCTAAATAAGTAAACCAGGGATTTGTCTACCATTTAAATCCTTCGGCAGGCCGCCAAAGCGTTTTTTCGGTATGCCTAAGCCCAAACAGTGTAAAATATTTTATTTTATACAATTTTGGGATGGTAAAACACTTTCAGTATAAACTTAAATGACTAAAACCAGACAAAGTATGTAGAAAAGATAATAGACAAACTCAGCAAAAAAGGAGGATCCTCTCACTGTCAACTGCGTTTATATTCAGCAAACTTAACATGTGTAAATATTTGTATGAATGTAACAAGATTCAACAACTGAGACATAAACTGAACAAGTTCCACAGACATGTGACTAACAGAAATGGAATAATGTGTCCCTGAACAAAGGGGGATCAAAATCAAAAGTAACAGTCAATGCAGCTGGTGTCCACACCAGATACTAAGTACTGCAGTGCATCCTCTCCTCAAGGACTGCACCAGATTTGCCAGTTCTTGCTGTGAGATTGTTACCCCACTCTTCCACCAAGGCACCTGCAAGTTCCTGGACATTTCTGGGGGGAATGGCCCTAGCCCTCACCCTCCGATCCAACAGGTCCCAGAAGTGCTCAATGGGATTGAGATCTGGGCTCTTCGCTGGCCATGGCAGAACACTGACATTCCTGTCTTGCAGGAAATCACGCACAGAACGAGCAGTATGGCTGGTGACATTGTCATGCTGGAAGGTCATGTCAGGATGAGCCTGCAGGAAGGGTACTACATGTGGGAGGAGAATGTCTTCCCTGTAATGCACAGCGTTGAGATTGCCTGCAATGACAACAAGCTCAGTCCGATGATGCTGTGACACACCGCACCAGACCATGACGGACCCTCCACCTCCAAATTGATCCCGATCCAGAGTACAGGCCTCGGTGTAACGCTCATTCCTTCGACGATAAACGCGACTAGTCAGTGAAGAGCACTTTTTGACAGTCCTGTCTGGTCCAGCAACGGTGGGTTTGTGCCCATAGGCAACGTTGTTGCCGGTGATGTCTGGTGAGGACCTGCCTTACAACAGGCCTACAAGCCCTCAGTCCAGCCTCTCTCAGCCTATTGAGGACATTCTGAGCACTGATGGAGGGATTGTGCGCTCCTGGTGTATCTTGGGCAGTTGTTGCCATCCTGTACCTGTCCCACAGGTGTGATGTTCAGATGTACCGATCCTGTGCAGGTGTTGTTACACGTGGTCTGCCACTGCAAGGATGATCAGCTGTCCGTCTTGTCTCCCATGTTTGCGCTTTCTTAGGCATCTCACTGTACAGATACATCTGCAGTCCTCATATTTTATTTTTTTACCTTTATTTAACTAGGCAAGTCAGTTAAGAACAAATTCTTATTTTCAATGACAGCCTAGGAACAGTGGGTTAACTGCCTTGTTCAGGGGCAGAAAGACAGATTTGTACCTTGTCAGCTCAGGGATTTGATCTAGCAACCTTTCGGTCACTAGTCCAACGCTCTAACCACTAGCCTACCTGCTGCCTAAGGCATGTTCACGCAGATGAGCAGGGACCCTTGGCATCTTTCTTTTAGTGTTATTCAGAGTCACTAGAAAGGCCTCTTTAGTGTCCTAAGGTGCATGTTCATTAATTGTTTATGGTTCATTGAACAAGCATGGGAAACAGTGTTTAAACCCTTTACAAGGAAGATCTGTAAAGTAATTTGGATTTTTACGAATTATCTTTGAAAGACAGGGTTGTCACGGTTGTCGTCGGGAAAGGAGGACCAAAACGCAGCAGGAATGTGGATGCTCATCTTGATATTTATTTGAAATCAAGAAAACACCAAAATAACAAACGAAGAACGAACGATCAACAAAACAGTCTTGTAAGGCTCACACAGGCAAAACAAGAAACAATCTCCCACAAACACTAAACCAAACAATTACCCATATATAGGACTCTCAATCAGAGGCAACGAGAAACATTTTTTACATTTTTTACATTTTTAGTCATTTAGCAGACGCCCTTATCCAGAGCGACTTACAGTAGTGAATGCATACATTTCATTTCATACATTATTTTTCTGTGCTGGCCCCCCGTGGGAATCGAACCCACAACCCTGGTGTTGCAAACACCATGCTCTACCAACTGAGCTACAGGGAAGGCCGAAACACCTGCCTCCAATTGAGAGTCCAGCACCCAAACCTAAACATAGAAAACCTAAACTAGACAACATGCAGAAATACAACCTAGAACAACTAACCTAGAACATACACCCAAAACCCAGGAACACATAAATCAAACACCCTTCTCTAACGCACACAAAAAAACAAACATCCCTCTGCCACGTCCTGACCAAAATACTAAACAACTACTCCCTCTGCTGGTCAGGACGTGACAAGGGTCCTGTAACAGGGATGTTGCTTTATTTGCTGAGTTTATATATATTTTTTGTAATATAATCTTTTGAGAACTAACAATCACCAAAATAAAAGCTACAGTCAAGGATAATTGAAAGTTCCAAATACAATTAATTTAAAAGTATGGATTTTGTTATATTTGAGCAGAAGCACACAGCATTAGCCACTGTAAAATGCATAACATTTTCTCTCAGCTCCATGGCAGAATATGTAGAATCTCAGGAAATTAGCTTTAAAACTGCAACATTTTCTCTCAGCTCGATGGCAGAATGTGCAGAATTGCAAGAAAAAAAATCTGTACAGAAAGGTATAAATATACAATGTCCTCCTTTGCATATTTGGGTATTATTCTACACACTGGATATTATTTTAAGTAGCTCTGCCCCCAAACAAGACCAAATTTGGTTTGTCCGGACCGAACCAAATCTGAACCAATCATAGACATCTATGTTTCACAAGTTTGGACATCAAAGTACACCACAGTTATAAGTGTTTCTATTAGTTGACAGGGGTCTTTAATTCAACATGATTGTGTTTTGATGTATTTCTAATACATTTTAAAGAATTTTGGGGGGTTGATGTTTTCTAAGACCCCTTTTCCATCTGTTTGACCAGAAATCAAAGCCTTTGCGTATTCAACATTTTTAGGATGGAAAATGGTTCAATATAATAATAAACCCATCTGTTTAAAAATGAATTTAGTATATGTCAATCTCGCAAACCAGGCAACTAAAAGCACCTTTCTAAACAATGTTTTAGTTTGCTACAGTAGCTAGGTAACAAGCTAGAAACTAACGTTAAGTTAGCTGGCTAGCCAGTTCAAATAATGACCATATCATATAGCTGACAACGTCTTAATTTTAGCTAATTTGTACTCATTATTACAGGGAAATAAAAACTCACAACAAGACCATTATTTACAAGTTAATGGCGATCTAATTACAGAAAATAGTTTATGGTTGTGAGTGTGACAAAATAAAAGCAGGGCATTCTACCAGAGAATTTTAGAACTTGGACACTGTCTCGTTGACCTAACGTTATATCCTAATTTGATTTTGGTGCAGGTCATGTTGTTCTTCACATTACCATCTCTGGTAAACACACACTATTTCACATGCACAGGATACAGAATATGTAAACGGAGCAGTGAAATGGTTACATTCATAGTGGAGTCTTTTTTTTTTTTTTTACTTGTAGCTAGCTATCTATTTAAAAGTTTAACCATAATCCCAACTCATAATGTTACTACCCTGCATGAATCTGCAGCTGACTAAAGCTAAACAACTAACTTAGGTTCAACGTTAGCTAGCTGGCCAACATTAGGCTATAACTAGCAATGCAAATGGCTTTGAGATATGAATAATATTACTACACAGATAATACACGTAACATAACGTTAGCTAGCGAGCCTGCCAGCTAACATTAGCTAGCTAACGGTACACTTTAACTTGCAATGAAAATGACTTTCTGACAAAATTTGAAATGTAATATCTAAAAATGTAGCTAGCTAGACTCTCTTACCCGTATACATGGATGAACGCTTCTCCCTCTCTGTCATGGATGCCATTGTTGCCCTTAGTTTGAAGATGTAATCTGGAGGGGTTCTCTTTTTGACTCTGCATATTTGCAAACAAAGCCAGGTTTTTCTCCATCTTCTTAGCTATGATACTCTGCTTCCACGGGGCATTCGACTGATTTCAAAACTCTGTCCTCCAGAAAGTGGAGAGCATTAGCAATACTTTCGGGCTCCCGAGTGGCGCAGCGGTCTAAGGCACTACATCTGTGCTAGAGGCGTCAATACAGACACCCTGGATCGAATCCAGGCTGTATCACAACTGGCCATGATTGGCCATCGCTGTGCATTCAAATTGCCTTTGATAAAACACAATTGTGTCTGTTGTCCGTAGCTTATGCCTGCGTAACCTCAGTGCCACCATGGAGCACAATGTTGACAACAGCAAACTGCTTGGTCTGCGGTTGTGAGGCTGGTTGGACGTACTGACAAAGTCTCTAAAATGACATTGGCTTATGGTAGCTAAATTAACATTCAATTCTTTAGCAACAGCTCTGGTGGACATTCCTGCAGTCAGCAAGCCATCGGTAAATACGAATAGAATTATTAAATTGTGCGCCGCCCTTTTATCAATGGCAATTTGAATGCACAGCGATACCGTGACAAGGTCCTGAGGCCCATTGTTGTGCCATTCGTCTGCCACCATCACCTCATGTTTCAGCATGATAATGCATGGCCCCATGTCGCAAGGATCTGTACACAATTCCTGGAAGCTGAAAATGTCCCGGTTCTTCAATGGCCTAAATACTCATCAGACATGTCACCTATTGAGCATGTTTGGGATGCTCTGGATCAACATGTACGATAGCGTGTTCCAGTTCCTGACAATATCCTGCAACTTCACACAGCCGTTGAAGAGGAGTGGGACAACATTCCATAGGCCACAATCAACAGCCTGATCAACTCTATGTGAAAGAGATGTGGCTCTGCAAGAGGAAAATGGAAGTCACACCAGATACTGACAGGTTTTCTGATCCACACCCCTACTTTTTTTTAAGGTATCTGTGATCAACAGATGCATATCTGTATGTGAAATCCATAGATTAGGGCCTAATGTCACATCCTGACCAGCAGAGGGAGCAATTGGATTAGTTTTGGTCAGGATGTGGCAGGGTTTTTGTGTGTGTGAATGGTTGTGTTGGTGATTAGGACTCCCAATTGAAGGCAGGTGTGTTGAGTTGCCTTTGATTGGGAGTCCTATATAGGAGTGTGTGTTTTTCTTTGGGGTTGTGGGTAATTGTTTCTGTTCAGTGTGATATGCTGTCAGTACTGTTTAGCTGTCGGTATTTTCTTGTTTTTGTAGTGTTCCAGGGATCTTTTTTTGGAATTAAATGATGCTGAACACTAACTCTGCTGCATTTTTGGTCCACTTCTTCTCTCTCTTTCCTTCTATGAACTGTAACTCAGTAAAATCTTTGAAATTGTTGCATATAGCGTTTATATTTTTGTTCAGTATATACAGTGCCTTCGGAAAGTATTCTGATCCCTTGACTTTTGACATTTTGTTACATTACAGCCTTATTCTAAAATGGATTAAATAAATACAAATCCTCAGCAATCTACACACAATACCCCATAATGACAAAGAAAATCAGGTGTCTAGAAATGTTTGCTAATTTATAAAAAGCAAAAAGCATACCTTATTTAGATAGGTATTCAGGCCTTTTGCTATGAGACTCTAAATTGAGGTCAGGTGCATCCTGTTTCCATTGATTATCCTTGAGACGTTTCTACAACTTGATTGGTAAATTCAATTGATTGGACATGAGTTGGAAAGGCACACACCTGTCTATATAAGGTCCCACAGTTGACTTCCAGAAGGACAACCATCTCTGCAGCACTCTGCACACCAATCAGGCCCAGATGGAAGCCACTCCTCAGTAAAAGGCACCAAGATTGAACTCTTTGGCCTGAATGCCAAGCTTGACATATGGAAGAAACCTGGCACCATCCCTACGGTGAAGCACGGTGGTGTCAGCATGTGGGGATGTTTTTCAGCGGCAGGCACTGGGAGACTAGTCAGGATCAAGGCAAAGATAAACGGAGCAAAGTACAGAGAGACCGGGGCGGGGGTTCACCTTCAACAAGACAACGACATTTACATTTACATTTAAGTCATTTAGCAGACGCTCTTATCCAGAGCGACTTACAAATTGGTGCATTCACCTTATGATATCCAGTGGAACAACCACTTTACAATAGTGCATATAAATCTTTTAAGGGGGGGGTTAAAAGGATTACTTTATCCTATCCTAGGTATTCCTTAAAGAGGTGGGGTTTCAGGTGTCTCCGGAAGGTGGTGATTGACTCCGCTGTCCTGGCGTCGTGAGGGAGCTTGTTCCACCATTGGGGTGCCAGAGCAGCGAACAGTTTTGACTGGGCTGAGCGGGAACTGTGCTTCCGCAGAGGTAGGGAGGCCAGCAGGCCAGAGGTGGATGAACGCAGTGCCCTTGTTTGGGTGTAGGGCCTGATCAGAGCCTGAAGGTACGGAGGTGCCGTTCCCCTCACAGCTCCGTAGGCAAGCACCATGGTCTTGTAGCGGATACAAGCTTCAACTGGAAGCCACTGGAGTGTGCGGAGGAGCGGGGTGACGTGAGAGAACTTGGGAAGGTTGAACATCAGACGGGCTGCAGCGTTCTGGATGAGTTGTAGGGGTTTAATGGCACAGGCAGGGAGCCCAGCCAACAGCGAGTTGCAGTAAACCAGACGGGAGATGACAAGTGCCTGGATTAGGACCTGCGCCGCTTCCTGTGTGAGGCAGGGTCGTACTCTGCGAATGGTGTAGAGCATGAACCTACAGGATCGGGTCACCGCCTTGATGTTAGTGGAGAACGACAGGGTGTTGTCCAGGGTCACGCCAAGGTTCTTAGCACTCTGGGAGGAGGACACAATGGAGTTGTCAACCGTGATGGCGAGATCATGGAACGGGCAGTCCTTCCCCGGGAGGAAGAGCAGATCCGTCTTGCCGAGGTTCAGCTTGAGGTGGTGATCCGTCATCCACACTGATATGTCTGCCAGACATGCAGAGATGCGATTAGCCACCTGGTTATCAGAAGGGGGAAAGGAGAAGATTAATTGTGTGTCGTCTGCATAGCAATGATAGGAGAGACCATGTGAGGATATGACAGAGCCAAGTGACTTGGTGTATAGCGAGAATAGGAGAGGGCCTAGAACAGAGCCCTGGGGGACACCAGTGGTGAGAGCACGTGGTGCGGAGACAGATTCTCGCCACGCCACCTGGTAGGAGCGACCTGTCAGGTAGGACGCAATCCAAGCGTGGGCCGCGCCGGAGATGCCCAACTCGGAGAGGGTGGAGAGGAGGATCTGATGGTTCACAGTATCAAAGGCAGCAGATAGGTCTAGAAGGATGAGAGCAGAGGAGAGAGAGTTAGCTTTAGCAGTGCGGAGAGCCTCCGTGACACAGAGAAGAGCAGTCTCAGTTGAATGACCAGTCTTGAAACCTGACTGATTTGGATCAAGAAGGTCATTCTGAGAGAGATAGCAGGAGAGCTGGCCAAGGACGGCACGTTCAAGAGTTTTGGAGAGAAAAGAAAGAAAGGATACTGGTCTGTAGTTGTTGATATCGGAGGGATCGAGTGTAGGTTTTTTCAGAAGGGGTGCAACTCTCGCTCTCTTGAAGACGGAAGGGACGTAGCCAGCGGTCAAGGATGAGTTGAGGAGCGAGGTGAGGTAAGGGAGAAGGTCTCCGGAAATGGTCTGGAGAAGAGAGGAGGGGATAGGGTCAAGCGGGCAGGTTGTTGGGCGGCCGGCCGTCACAAGACGCGAGATTTCATCTGGAGAGAGAGGGGAGAAAGAGGTCAAAGCACAGGGTAGGGCAGTGTGAGCAGGACCAGCGGTGTCGTTTGACTTAGCAAACGAGGATCGGATGTCGTCGACCTTCTTTTCAAAATGGTTGACGAACTCATCCGCAGAGAGGGAGGAGGGGGGGGGAGGGGGAGAAGGATTCAGGAGGGAGGAGACCTTAAGCACACAGACAAGACAACGCAGGAGTGGCTTCGAGACAATTCTCTGAATGTCCTTGAGTGGCCCAGCCAGAGCCTGGACTTGAACCCAATTGAATATCTCTGGAGAGACCTGAAAATAGCTGTCCAGCAACGCTCCCCATCCAACCTGACAGAGCTTGAGAGGATCTGCAGAGAAGAATGGGAGAAACTCCCCAAATACAGGTGTGCCAAGCTTGTAGTGTCATACCCAAAGAAGACTTGAGGCTGTAATCGCTGCCTAAGGTGCTTCAACAAAGTACTGAGTAAAGGGTCTGAATACTTATGTAATTGTTATATTTCCGTTTTTATTTTTAATAAAAAAGCAAACATTTCTAAAAATCAGTTTTTGCTTTGTCATTATGGGGTACTGTGTGTAGTTTGAGGGAAAAATAATGAGTGTCCGTGTAATATGTGTGGGTAGAGTCCAGTGAGTGTGCATAGAGACAGAGCAAGAGAGTCAGCGCAAAACAAAAAGTGGGTCAATGCAAATAGTCCGGGTAGCCATTTGCTTAACTGTTCAGCAGTCTTATGGCTTGGGGGTAGAGTTCATGAGCTTTTTGGTCCCAGACTTGGCACTCCGGTACCACTTGCCATGCGGTAGCAGAGAGAAGTCTATGACTTGGGTGGCTGGATTCTTTGAACTTATTAGGGACTTTCTCTGAACTGTTTGTGAGGGCGTGTTTGTGCCTGTGCATGTATGTGTTCATTTTGGATACATATTTACTGGGTGATGCATTTCTTTCTTGTTTTGGACTTATTTGCATATTGTATTGCTGCACTGTAGGAGTTATAAATACAAGCATTTAGCTGCACCATATGTAACATCTGCGACCAATAAGCTTTGATTTGATTTGTGTGTTTGCGTATGTGCATGCATGCGTTCAGGCATGTGTCCCTCTCCTGATATGTTGGGATACTCTACACACCCCCAGCTGGCAGGGTGATTGGCAGGGTGATAGGAACAAGTAATTTCATGTCCCAGTGTCTCTCATACATTACTCATCCTCGCCAGCCGAACTGACAGTCAAATTAATGTGCAGAAGCACAAGCAAGCTAGCATGGATGGTATGAGGTGATGCTTTGAGTCTATTACATAAACAAGGTGCACCGTGAAATCTGAAGTGAACAGGCTTGATATCTGTCTGAGCTTCGTCTCTCGGTAATGCTGATCTGTTGAATGCATCACTGTGACACATTGAATTGAATGGTTTAGATGAAGACTTCCCACCGTTGCCGTTGGTTGATGTCTGACTGGCTGGCTGGCTAACACGGCTATGCAAATGTGTTTTAGTGGTGTAGCCTCATTGAGCACCTCACACCAATTCACACTGCACTCGAACTGTCATTAACGGTGTACCTAGGAAGCATGGTCAGCCATATTATGCTTGACTGCGCCACCCACAGCACTCACCACTAAATATCCATCTCTCAAATGAGACCCATCCACGGATAGATAGCCCTCATGAACGCACCAGCAAGTACTGCTTAACTCATTATAAAGTATTAGCCTTTTGTCAAATTATTTTCCCATTTCCCTTTCCCCCCATAACCTCGTTGCATACTGCTTGTTGACTCAAGAGAGTTGTGATTTGCCAGTTTGCTCACCTCTCTATTGATAAGCTGAGGGGAATACATCAACTGGAATGGGCTTAGCATCAAACTGCTGATAATGAAAGCCCTTGACGGCAAATAAGGAGGATAATGAACGGAAGTAAACAGCCTAACAAACATAATTTATCCCTGGCCTACTGAGATTCTGGTTAGCCATGTAATCAGCCAATTTCCGTACAAATTGAATCCTGCGTTTGGCCTGAGACGGACAGCCAGATATAGGCCATTAAGATGCAGGCGGTGGTCTGCATGGGAGTTGAAAGAGGCAAACAAACGTGCGGTAGATCACTCTGTGATCCCTTCTTTCCTATTAAAAGGAGAGGAGGTAGGTCACCTATTTACCCTGTACCTGACATATTCCGTACTCTGACATTCTGTTCCCCACGGTTTGTAAAACGTAGTTATCCTCCACAGAGGTAAAACATATTTTAATACATTTTAAACGCCCACACCAGTAGAAATCCACTTTTTCAAGCAGAAAGACGACGGCCAGAGCTTACCGATGATGTTGCACCACAATTTAAGTCAATAAGTCATCGTTTTAGTCAAAGTATGATATATTTGGGCTTGAAGTGACTAATCCGAACTGCCAATTTGTGCAAATCCGGATGAATTCGGTGTATTTTCCTATGATATAACATACAAAATATTTTCAGCCTGTTCCGTTTCAGAGCTGGGTTTTATTTAAATGTTACCACCCACCTGCATAACATTGTTTATAAATCAGAAAGTTATTCTTCTTCGCTGCTAAGATGAGCAAAACAGCCTTGTGTCCACTTGGCTGCCTGAGCCATGGAGCAAATTAAAATAGGGGGTGCAAACTTGTTTTTACACCTCCACTTTTTTTACCCCAAAATGTTCATAATCCATTGGATAATTTGTCAGTTTTCATTTATTTTTTAGCTAGTATGTATGTATGTATGTATGTATGTATGTATGTATGTATGTATGTATGTATGTATGTATGTATGTATGTATGTATGTGTACACACACACACACACACACACACACAGTGGGGAGAACAAGTATTTGATACACTGCCGATTTTGCAGGTTTTCCTACTTACAAAGCATGTAGAGGTCTGTCATTTTTATCATAGGTACACTTCAACTGTGAGAGACGTAATCTAAAACAAAAATCCAGAAAATCACATTGTATGCTTTTTAAGTAATTAATTTGCATTTTATTGCATGACATAAATATTTGATCACCTACCAACCAGTAAGAATTCCGGCTCTCACAGACCTGTTAGTTTTTCTTTAAGAAGCCCTCCTGTTCTCCACTCATTACCTGTATTAACTGCACCTGTTTGAACTCGTTACCTGTATAATACATGGCGAAGTCAAAGATAGGCCAGTGGTTTCCATCTGTGGCAAAGTAGTTTTTTTTATCCCTAAATCAATGCTTGACAAATCCAGCAACAGAACTAGCCATAGCGCCTGCTGGCTAATCTTTTGAATAGGTTGTAGTAAAAAAAAAAACACAACAACAGATAACATTAGCTAGCTAGATAAGGTTAGCAAGATAGGTAGCTAGCTTGATAAAGGTAGCATGCTAATTAGCAACACTGACAGCTGTCAGTGCCTTCTTTATCAACTCCACGTGGAAATTCCCACACCCAATTCAGAAATATGTGTAAGTAGCAGTGGCCGTCAGTGCCGTTTAAGATGAGGGTGGACACATTTTTTTCATGAGCATGGTTTTGTTTCTATTACAGTGTATTGGATGACTTTATATTCCCTTCACCCAGCTCAATGTAACATCGATAGGTTTTGGCTTCTACATCATACTCAAATTTTCCATATACCCATCATGAGGTTGCTACAACCTAGCCTATGAATGAAAGTTCACAACATAGGTGCACAGGTTGAGAAAAAAAGGTTAAAAATCAAGGTGACAGACAGTGACACATTCTTGCTGATCTAGGGTGTAATCATTAGTCCATCATTTGCAAACAAGAGTTTCTATTGGACAAATTCAGGTATGTTTTGTTCAGTTTGCTTCCATTTAAGAAACGTTTTCCCAACCGAATCAAATACACCCCTAATCACCCACAAACACATTTAATTTTCATAGCAGCCACACAGCATGATCACTTTGCTCGTTGTATAATTCCTTCCCACATCTAAGCGCTCTCCTCCTACCACCTTTTCCCTTCCTTTGTGGACTTCATTGCACAACACAACAGCTTTCTGTGACCAGGCAAAAAAAACTTTCCAAGCCAAACCTTCATACCATAACCGCTAACCGCTACACACAGACTACATTGTTGTCACCATATTAGCTAACGTCATAGTCAAAATAGCTACTAGAACTAACTTGTTAGTAAACCAGCTACAATCATGCAGTACAGCAAGCAGTTTAGCAGTTACACAGGCGTACCCCAGTGGCCATAAATTAATAAAACCTTACCTTGACTTGGAAGAGTTCCAGTGTTGGATAGCCATAGCCAGCTAGCTAACATAGCATCTCGCTCTGTTTGTGCCGGGTGTTTGAGTAAGCTAAACTAGCTAGCTGCATTCGCTAGCAGAGTAAGTGAAAGTGAGAGAAAAAAATATAGCTCTTTCTCACTCGCGCTCTCTCATGCTTCTCTGTCATACATTTTTTTTTTTTTAAATGCAAAACTTTTTTTTCAAAAAAAATTCATTCAACTATTGTCTCTGAGTCAACTACTCACCATTTTATGCATTGCAATACTAGCTAGCTGTAGCTTATGCTTTCAGTACTACTGTAGATTCATTCTCTGATCCTTTGATTGGGTGGACAACATGTCAGTTCATGCTGCAAGAGCTCTGACAGGTTTGAGAAGTTGTCATAATTACTGTGTAAGTCTATAAAAGGGGGTGAGAACCATGATCCTCCTAGGTTATGTATTGAAGTCAATGTACCCCGACTACACCACGGTGCTTCCCCATAGAGTGCATTTGAGGCTACTCTAGACCATTGCAAAACAGTGTGTTTTAATAAATTATTTAGGTGAGGTGAATATTTTTAGGATAGTTTTATCTAAAAAGGTTAACTTTTTTAATGTTTCACTTAAAAAAAAAAAAAAATTCACTGAGGAGGATGGTCCTCCCGTTTCTCCTCTGAAGAGCCTCCACTGATAAGTAGCCTTCGTCATTCTTCGGAGGAGGAACTTAAATGTGCATTTCCTCTCTAGGACAGGAAATTACATCTAAATAGTGGCAGCAACTTCCTCTGGGGGGGTCCTTTATGAGTGAAGGAGGACAAATGATCTAAATGTGAAAGGCAATAGCACATTGTGAGATATTACATGTGGCAGTGCAATTTCCATTTCAGAATCAAGAGCGCCCATCCAGTCCAGCATTTAATTTTCACTCATGATTGAAAAATATTTCTCTGTGTGCAGCAGGCAGGGCCATTGCTGTCAGATTAGCTTAGTGAAATTGGCACCTCTTCCCAGCAATCTGGTAAATATAGAACAGTTCATATGATCACACTATAGCTCGACAGATGCAGAAAGACAAAGGCTTTTGTCATTTAAGCTGAGACAACGTCTGACATGTCCTCCCGTTTTTGGCATGACGCTAGCGTCTAGATTTCCAATATGCTCAGCTATTGTAAAAAAGGCTGGTAAGAGAGAGCAACATGAGAATGACAAACAGGGGAAAACTGTCAAGTAACTAGGCTAAGAAGCCCATCTGGTCAGGCATGGCTTGAGGCTTCTTCTGACTTATCCCCAGGCACCTTCAATTCACTTCAGACACGGGGAAATTAGAAAATTGTTGAAAAATGTAGCTAGCCACACAAAAAAACGACACAACAGCATCTCATTATCCACTAAATACCAGCAGATTAATTACAATGACAGTGACAGATGGCTCGTTACTGGATCATTGATGCAGGAGCTCGGGTGAGAGAAACACACAGGTACACAAGTGTTTCCGCAGTAACCACATAGATGTACAGTAGTAGTGCAGTTAGTATGAGGAAGTTGGTATACAATTTGGTGAGTGACCTCATGCTGTTAGTCATATAGCAGCTCTGTCATTGTATGGAGGTGTTGCTTATTGTCTGTTATTGGTAGTTTTGCTCTTCATTGGTTGTTTCTGTCGTATTTTCATTGTTTTCGTTTTCATTAAGCACTTTTTTCCCCAGTAAATTTTTTCTTTAGTTTTACTCTTGGTGTGAAAATTATTTGGCAGCTTCTTTTGTTTCACCATAAACATTTGTGTAATATTTCACCACTTTTCACTGCAAAGGCTGTAGAATATAAAAACATGTTCAGGACTGAGGCAGGTATGCAAGTGTTTTTATCACCTCAGAAACACAGACCTACGAAGATCAGTTCAGACCACACAGTGGCGTATTAGTGGTTTTCCATTTCAATTCACAGAGCTACCATGCTTTTTATGTTCTCCACCCCACAACTATGTTTATCTGTCATTGTGGCCTACCCCAAAACACAAGGGATTATTTCTAGTATTTATTTGTCAGTAAAAAAAGTTGCTCTACAAAGTCGCATATTTTAGCAATCTTTTTAACCACCTGTTGTGGTCAACTTGCCGTGTGTGTGTGTTTACATATTAGAGCATTGGGCCAGAACCTGAAAGGTTGCTGGTTCAAATACCTGAGCCAACAAGGTGAAAAAACTGTTGATGTGCCCTTGAACAAGGTACTTAAGCATTATTTTCTCCTGGGGTGCCGTACTACTATGGCTGACCCTATAAAACATTTCATTGCACCTATTTGACAATAAATCATCATTTAAAAAAAACACGTTTTACTATCCTACAGGATAGCCAGAAAGCAGTGTTAGTGGATGTGCTTTGAAGCAGGTCTGTTCGGACCAATCTAATGGGAACAGGCTTAACCGTACACAAACAAGATGTTACCCAGTCTTTCAGCAGAAATCACTGTGCCAACACAGTTCTCACCTTATCCCTGCCAAGATAACTGTTCACACAAAATATTTCACATGCTATTGAAATTCTCAAGTCAGCTGAATGGGTGGGAGGACCGAGGGTAGATTTTCATTGACTGAAGCTAGCACTGCTTCTTTATATTTCCTAAAACAGGTGTTGCTAATTTTTGTGTTGAATGTGTGTTGTTATGATATGGTGGGAAGGTTAGTGTCAGGACATAGACAAACACACTATCTAGGATGCACTTCCACACTCAATCCCCCAGGTGGCAGCAACCAGGTCTAGTTGCTGAGCCAAGTCTGTGGTGATCGTCAGTCATTGTCTGAGCTTGCAAGCCGTGAGGATAGGGCTTTTGTTTTAATGATCATGAGGCCTTTTGTTTGATTTTGAGTCTTTAGGTATTGGGCATGCCTTTGGTATTTTTTTCCTTTTTGTACATATTTATGTTTCGCCATAATCTGCTTAGACTGGCCGACCAAGGGGTCAAGAGAGACAGAGCTGGCCCTGGACCAAGGTAAGGTTGCAGTACATTCAACACAATCCTCAAACGCTGATTTCTCACATAAATGCACACATTCTTTCTGGTTACAGACCATGTAACCAGGCCTAGACAAAGCGAGTGCAACAATTATTTTAAATTATTCATTTTAAGGAGTTCTTCACCTCTTTCTCATTCAGTATGCTCCATGTAAGTGTTCCCCAATCTACTCCTGTTAATGCCAATCAAATGGCAAATGACATGAATGCCAAGTAAAAACTGTATACATCTGTCAGGCTGGTGACAAAATTGTATGCCGTGTATGTTACATTAAATTACAGTACTTCCATAATTACACTACAGAGTTCAGGTGGTTAATTATTGTTAATATGTTCTGAATCATTTTAAGTTCTGTGGTATAACCTGCGGTAGTATTTTTGCACAGTAAGTAATGCTATTATAGAGAAACTAACTAAAATATATTACTTCTCATTTCTCAAAATAGAAGCGCTAAGGTGAGGTGATTTACCCCTGAGAGGCAACTTATTGGGTAGCCGGTAGACCCGACCCGCTTGCTTACAGCTGCACTAGGGTCGGACAGACTTCCTGTGTAGATTAAGACACTGCAGAGCTGGCACAAGATATGTCTCGGAAAACGTACCTCAATGGGAAGTGTCGCTGCACAGTTTTTTTAAGGTCTCTCAGAGATTGTTAGATCGGTTTCATGTCCGGACTCTGGTTGGGCCACTCGAGGACATTCAGAGACTTGTCCCAAAGCCACTCCGCCATTGTCTTGGCTGTGGGCTTAGGGTTGTTGTCCTATTGGAAGGTGAACCTTCGCCCCCCAGTCCGAGGTCCTGAGTGCTCTGGAGCAGGTTTCCATCAAGGATCTCTCTGTACTTTGCTCCGTTCATCTTTCCCTTGATCTTGACAAGTCTCCCAGTCCCTGCCACTGAAAAACATCCCCACCGCATGATGCTGCCTACACCATGCTTCACCGTAGGGATGGTATTGGCCAGGTAATGAGCGGTGCCTGGTTTCCTCCAGACGTGACGCTTGGCATTCAGGCCAAAGAGTTCAATCTTGGTTTCATCAGACCAGATAATCTTGTTTCTCATGGTCTGAGAGTCTTCAGGGGCCTTTTGGCAAACTCTAAGCGGGCGGTCATGAGCCTTTTACTGAGGAGTGGCCATCTGGCCACTCTACCATAAAGGCTTGGTGGAGTGCTGCAGAGATGGTTGTCCTTCTGGAAGGTTCTCCCATCTCCACAAAGGAACTCTGGAGCTCTGTCAGAGTAACTGTAACGCGGGTCGTCTAAAGGGGACCAAGGCGCAGCGTGTAGAGTGCTCATACTTATCTTTAATGAAACACTTAACCAAAAAACAACAAAACGACAGCCAACAGTTCCGTCAGGTACACTTGACAAAACGGAAAACAACTACCCACAAAAACCCAGGAAGAAAAACCCCTACTTAAATATGCTCTCCAATCAGAGGCAACGAGGACCAGCTGCCTCCAATTGGAGATCAACCCCAAACAACCCCAACATAGAAATAGAAAAACTAGAACCAAACATAGAAATAGAAAACATAGAAAAACAAAAAACACCCCTTGTCACACCCTGACATACTCTACTATAGAAAATGACATCTTACAAGGGTCAGGACATGACAGTAACCATCGGGTTCTTGGTCACCTCCCTGATCAGGGCCCTTTTCCCCTGATTGCTCAGTTTGAAACTTGTTTTCATTTAATAATGATGGAGGCCACTGTGTTCTTGGGGACCTTCAATGCTGCAGAATTGTTTTGGTACCCTTCCCCAGATCTGTGCTTCGACACAATCCTGTCTCGGAGCTCTACGGACAATTCCTTCGACCTCATGGCATGGATTTTGCTCTGACATGCACTCTCAACTGGGGGACCTTATATAGACAGGTGTGTGCCTTTCCAAATCATGTCCAATCAATTGAATTTACCACAGGTGGATTCCAAGTTGTAGAAATATCTCAAGGATGATCAATGGAAACAGGATGTACCTGATCTCAATTTCAAGTCTCATAGCAAAGGGTCTGAATACTAATGTAAATAAGGTATTTCTGTTTGTTTTTTATACATCTGCAAACATTTTCTAAAAACCTGTGTTCACTTCGTCATTATGGGGTATTGATGTGTGTAGATTGATGAGGATTTTTTTAAAAATGTAATCAATTTTAGAATAAGGCTGTAACGTAACAAAATGTGAAGGGGTCTGAATACTTTCCAAATGCACTGTATATGCAGTTAGTCTGTTTTGTTTTACAGAGTACATATTATTATGTTAAGTAGCATACTGAACATAACTAAAACCGTACGTTATTGCAGTGTAAGAACAATGTTGTTTCAACTGGTTCTTCAACCCTGCTTATCAGACTTGATTGAATAGCACCCTCTGTATTTATTTTACTCAGTTAAAAAAATTCTAATGGATAAACATGTTTAGTGGAATGACTTTGTTGATTACTTTGAGGGGAACATAACAGTATGATATCCTAACTCCTTCACACTTCATTGGCGCCTGTGTTTGGTAAATGAAAAATAAAAACAATGTAAATGCAAAAACAGATTAAGGATACGAAGAATGGGTATTTGAAGGCATATTTGTCTATAATGTCTTTGCAATGCTGTGCCCACCTGGTTGGCTGTAATGTATTTTATATCCTTTTTTTCTTCCCACATACCGTCTGCTTTTGGGGTGGAAGGCAAAGCAAGTTGATGAAAGCATTTATTGACTTTGATCAATTCGAGCAGTCATACTGCTATAAGTCTATAAGTCATAGTGCTTTAATACTTCCTCTCTGGTGGTGAGAATGGTTTACATATGATATAATGTGTGAATCTCCCAACATGGATTTCTGCTCTCACAGACTATCCTCTCAGATGTGTAGATTCCGATTAATCTGCAGGATACCAACTTGCTCAGCATCAGAGTCTTGGTCTCAGCCTTATCCACTATCCAAGTATTTTGTTCGACTGGCGTCTAGACTCTCCTATGTAGTGTTGAACCAAACTAGTCTAATTAACTAGATCGTCTGATCAATAGGGCAAGGTCGTGAGGAAAACTAACAATGGCATTCTTTCACGTGTCTCTGTATACTATCCTACTATCCTATAATTTTAACTCCCTTGCGTTGACACAGTCAGCCCTTACGACATGCCAGCCTGCACCAAACCTGGGTCATGTTCAGTAGGCAAACTGTAGAAAAGGTTTGCAACGAATACCAACATTTTTGTTTAATATTAGAAAGGTTCAGGTAGCACCTCCCCGTTTCACTTAGTTTCAAAACGTTTTCTCCCTACTGAACACCACCCAGTTGTGATGGTGATGGGCAGGTATGTGGAAACAGCCAAGGACTGTTGGGACTCTCCAGCTAGCCAAAGCTGGAGGTATCGGCTCCTTATCCAACTCTGCCAGCAGTCACATAGCATTAGCGTGATCTACAGCTGTGCCAGACTAGCCCTGTAGTAAGTCAGAGGTTGCACCTTGTCATTTCTGTGGCTTTTAGTCCCAGGGGGAGGATATAGCAAAGAAAACGTTGAGGATATGGCTCGACAAGCCTTTTACTTTAGCACACTGGGATCTCTCCCAAGGTCAGCAAGCTTTCTATTCTTTCAGACGTGATGCACTTTACCGTCGTTTCTTCTTCCTCAGAAGTCTTTCCTGTCTTTCAAAAGGCAAGCATTGTTGCCTTTCAACAGAGATCGAGAAAAATGCGAGCGAGGCAAGGACGTTGTGAAAGAGCACAAACGGCACAAATAGAAATCAGCTTAGAGTGGGTGGCAGTCAAGATGGGGAACTATGAGAAAGGGATAGCATGGTTCTCTTATGAGGCTTTTATTGTTATAGCCATAATACCATTGATTATATCTCACTAAAAACCCAACCAGTAACCCAACCATGAGTCATTGTAGTAACTACCTTGCATTGGGTTGATTCTTTTTTCTTTTTTTTACCCAAACCATTGGGTTATCTAATTAATCCACAGCTGGGTTGACTTTAACTCAATAGATGGTTAGATAACCCATCTATATTATTTTTTAAATATATTGATTTTCTTATTTTTAAATGATTATCATTCATTGAAATCAACCATTAGGTAATTTCCATGTAAAAGGACCCATGAGGACCAACATGTAAAGTTCATAGGAGCTTGTACAGTTGAAGTCGGAAGTTTACATACACTTAGGTTGGAGTCATTAAAACTATTTTTTTCAACCACTCCACAAATTTCTTGTTAACAAACTATAGTTTTGGCAAGTCGGTTAGGACGTCTATTTTGTGCATGACACAAGTAATTTTTCCAACAATTGTTTACAGACAGATTATTTAACTTATAATTCACTGTATCACAATTCCAGTGGGTCAGAAGTTTACATACACTAAGTTGACTGTGCCTTTAAACAGCTTGGAAAATTATAGACTGATCCTTTCTTTGTCAGTGGGCAAACATACAAAATCAGCAGGGGATCAAATACTTTTTCCCCCCACTGTGTGTGTATATATATATATATTTTGTATATATATATGTATATGTATATATATGTGTATATATATGTATATATATATATGTATATGTGTGTATATATATATATATGTATATGTGTGTATATATATGTATATGTATGTATGTATGTATGTGTGTATATATATATGTATGTGTATATATATATATATATATATATTACCTTTATTTAACTAGGCAAGTCAGTTAAGAACAAATTCTTATTTACAATGACGGCCTAGGAACAGTGGCTTAACTACCTTGTTCAGGGGCAGAACGACAGATTTTTACCTTGTCGGCTCGGGGATTCGATCTTGCAACCTTTCGGTTACTAGTCCAACACTCTAACCACTAATCACCAATGGCCTCATGATAATATCCATGAGGAGTATCATTCATGTCCTGCAGTTCAGTTCAGAAGGACCACTGTGTCTTTGATTTGTCTGGGTGATTTAATGCATAATCCACAGCATAATTATTAACTTGACCATGCTTAAATATATATTTAATGTCTGATTTGTTATTGTTTTCCATCTACCAATCACTGCCCTTAATTATGAGACTATATAAAAGCTCCCTGGTCTTTGTAGTTGAATCTGTGCTTCAAATTCAATACTTGACTGAGGGACCTTACAGATAATGTATGTATGGGGGACAGAGGAAGGGTTAGTCATTCAAAAATGATGTTAACCCCTATTATTTCACACAGAGTGAGTCCATGTAACTTCTTATGTGATTTGTTAAGCAACATTTTACTCCTGAACTAATTTAGGCTTGTCTAAACAAAGGGGCTGAATACTTATGCAACAATATACACTAGATATATAAAAGTATTTGTACATCCCTTAAAATGATTGGATTTGGCTATTTCAGCCACATTCGTTGCTGACAAGTGTAAAACATCGGGCACAGTCATGCAATTTCAATAGACAAACATTGTCAGTAGAATGGCCTTACTGAAGAGCTCAGTAACTTTCAACATAGCACCGTCATAGGATGCCATCTTTTCAACAAGTCAGTTCATCAAATTTCTGCACTGCAAGAGCTGCCCCAATCAACTGTAAGTGCTGTTATTGTGAAGTGGAAACATCTAGGAGCAACAAGTTGTAGGCCACACAAGCTCACACAATGGGACCGCTGAGTTGCTGAAGTGTGTAACGCGTAAAAATCGTCTGTTCTCGGTTGCAACACTCACTACCAAGTTCCAAACAGCACAAATCAAATCAAAATCAAATCAAATGTATTTATATAGCCCTTCGTACATCAGCTGAAATCTCAAAGTGCTGTACAGAAACCCAGCCTAAAACCCCAAACAGCAAGCAATGCATGTGAAAGAAGCCCGGTGGCTAGGAAAAACTCCCTAGGAAAAACTCCCTAGAAAGGCCAAAAACCTAGGAAGAAACCTAGAGAGGAACCAGGCTATGAGGGGTGGCCAGTCCTCTTCTGGCTGTGCCGGGTGGATATTATAACAGAACATGGTCAAGATGTTAAAATGTTCATAAATGACCAGCATGGTCAAATAATAATAATCATAGTAGTTGTCGAGGGTGCAACAAGCACGTCCGGTGAACAGGTCAGGGTTCCATAGCCGCAGGCAGAACAGTTGAAACTGGAGCAGCAGCATGGCCAGGTGGACTGGGGACAGCAAGGAGTCATCATGCCAGGTAGTCCTGAGGCATGGTCCTAGGGCTCAGGTCCTCCGAGATAAAGAAAGAAAGAGAGAAAGAGAGAATTAGAGAGCATATTTAAATCCACACAGGACACTGGATAAGACAAGAGAAATACTCCAGATGTAACAGACTGACCCTAGCCCCCCGACACATAAACTACTGCAGCATAAATACTGGAGGCTGAGACAGGAGGGATCAGAAGACACTGTGGCCCCATCTGATGATACCCCCGGACAGGGCCAAACAGGCAGGATATAACCCCACCCACTTTGCCAAAGCACAGCCCCCACATCACTAGAGGGATGTCTACAACCACCAACTTACCGTCCTATGACAAGGCCGAGTATAGCCCACAAAGATCTCCGCCATGGCACAACCCAAGGGGGGGGGGGGGGGGCGCCAACCCAGACAGGAAGACCACGTCAGTGACTCAACCCACTCAAGTGACGCACCCCTCCCATGGACGGCATGGAAGAACACCAGTAAGCCAGTGACTCAGCCCCTGTAATAGGGTTAGAGGCAGAGAATCCCAGTGGAAAGAGGGGAACCGGCAAGGCAGAGACAGCAAGGGCGGTTCGTTGCTCCAGCCTTTCCGTTCACCTTCACACTCCTGGGCCAGACTATACTTAATCATAGGACCTACTGAAGAGATAAGTCTTCAGTAAAGACTTAAATGTTGAGACTGAGTCTGCGTCTCTCACATGGGTAGGCAGACCATTCCATAAAAATGGAGCTCTATAGGAGAAAGCCCTACCTCCAGCCGTTTGCTTAGAAATTCTAGGGACAATTAGGAGGCCTGCGTCTTGTGACCGTAGCGTACGTGTAGGTATGTACGGCAGGACCAAATCGGAAAGATAGGTAGGAGCAAGCCCATGTAATGCTTTGTAGGTTCCTGTTTCAGCATGACAATGCCCCCGTGCACAAAGCGAGGTCCATACAGAAACGTTTTGTCGAGATCAGTGTGGAAGAATATGACTGGCCTGCACAGAGCCATGACCTCAAACCCAATTGAACACCTTTGGGGTGAATTGGAACACTGACTGCGAGCCAGGCTTAATCGCCCAAAATCAGTGCCCGACCTAATGCTCTTGTGGGTGAATGGAAGCAAATCCCTGCAGCAATGTTCCAACATCTAGTGGAAAGCCTTCCCAGAAGAGTGGAAGCTGTTACAGCAGCAAAGGGGGGACATTGATTTTGCCCATGATTTTGGAATGAGGTGTTCTATGAGCAGGTGTCTACATACTTTTGGTCATGTAGTGTATTAAAAAAAAGAGGTGTAGTTTTTCTTCCACTTTGACATTACAGAGTATTTTGTGTATGATTATTGACAAAAAATGACAAATCCATTTTAATCTCAATTTGTAACATAATAAAGTGTGAAGAAATCCAAGTGGTCTGAATACTTTTGCAAGGCACTGTATCTTATGTAATGTAGCTAATCAATTATCTCATTTAAATTACAATAAATAAAGGTTAACTTGCTCGTCTATCATGGTTTATGCTGGTATCATCATATTGCATATTTCTCCATGTTTGAAATGTATGTTGACTATCTAGTCGAGACCAGAGCCATCTGAAAATATGTCTCTGATCTAGTGCTTCCTGTTGAACATTCTCCTCCTCCCTCATCCTTGTTTCTCCAATGTCACACTGTTGTATAGAGCATCACTATGCTCCACTCACTTTGACACGTACTCACGCACACGCACGCACGCACGCACGCACGCACGCACACACACACACACACACACACACACACACACACACACACACACACACACACACAGCGTCTCAAAGATGCAACCTACTTGCCTTGGTGTGTAAGACAGAGCTTTGATGTTGCCTCCTAAACGGCTGATGCTCACCTGCAACTGAAATCAACATTCAATCATTGTTTGTGTCTTATTTTTTGTACTCTGATGTCATCGATTGGTCTCCATACAGTTTATTTGCTAAAACAGACTTTAGCATGTGAATATGTTGGACATCGACAGGTTGGTATTTTATGCCCTTTTATTTTATGTTTGGTACGGTGGGGCGTGGTCGACTGGTGGCATAAGCTAGTTGTAGGTGGTGGGTGTGCTGAGCTGTCTGTCTACAAGCTCAGGTGTGGGTGTGTGTGTGTGTGTGTGTGTCTGCATGCGTGTGCACATACAGTACTGGACATGCATACAGAGTGTACAGAACATTAGGAACACGTTTTCTTATATTGACTTACACCCCCTTTAGCCCTCAGAATAGCCTCAATTCGTCAGGGCATGAACTCTACAAGGTGTCAAAAGTGTTTCACAGGGATGCTGGCCCATGTTGACTCCAATGCTTCCCACAGTTGTGTCAAGTTGGCTGGATGTCCTTTGGCTGGTGGACCATTCATGATACATACGGGAAACTGTTGAGCGTGAAAAAACCCACAGCATTGCAGTTCTTGACACACTCAAACCAGTGTGCCTGGCACCTACTACCGTACCCCGTTCAAAGGCACTTAAATCTTTTGTCTTGCCCATTCACCCTCTGAATGACACACATACACAATCCACGTCTCAAATATCTCAAGATTAAAAATCTTTCTTTAACGTGTCTCCTACCCTTCATCTACACTGATTTGAAGTGGATTTAACAAGTGACATCAATAAGGGATCATAGCTTTCATCTGGATTCACCTGGTCAGTCAATGTCTTCATGTCATGGAAAAAGCAGGTGTTCCTAATGTTTTTAACACTCAGAGTGTGGTGCGTGTGTGTGCGCTTGCACACTTGCAGGTGTTTGTTTGGAGGTCCGGTGTCATCTCAGTCACTTCCCCACCCTTTAATCAACTTGTTGCTCTCTCTCTCTTTTTCATTAATGTCTGGTTTCTACACTGTCATCCTCATCCATCTCCGGCTTTATATCTTATCAGACGTGGTCATCAGCTCATTGGCACTCTCCTGACTTACATATTTTGGGAATTTCCCAGAAATGAATTGGCATGGGATGAATTGGCGTCAAGAGCTGGACAAATAAAGAAGTCTCAAAGATGTTTCTTACTGGACTATTTTGAGTGAAAGGAGAGTGACCTCATCATCATCGATTCCTACTTGATTCATTATTTAAAAGATAGGCTACAAATGGGTTATTCTGTGTGAAATTGATTGATGATAATTATCACATATGTTTGGCGATATAGGCTAGTTAAAAAAAAATATACTTTTTAAATAAATGATTAAAGTAGGGATATCCAGGCCTCCTTTAAAACGCTATAACTTTTAATCTGTAGATGACACCGAGGAAGTCATTGTGTGATTCAAAACCTGACGTTGTGCCCTGAAATAGGAGCACTTCAATCCAATCCGATGGTCATACAGAGGATTGGATGTTGTCCAACTTCTATTATTAATGGAGGGGCAAGAATGACATTTTCAAAGGCATGGTAGTCATAAGAGTAGAAAGAGAGAGCATTCCTGTGACCATCTTGTCCCACTTTTTAATATTAACGCTTTTAATGTTCAGACTTAATGCAAATACCGCCATAAAGGATGTCAAATTACCCCAGCAGTCAAGTCCAACTACTTACTATCTACACTCTCTCTGTATTTATTTAAACAGTGAAGCTAAAATATTAGTAGTATTTGGTCCCATATTCCGAGCACGCAATGACTACATCAACCCTGGGACTCTACAAACTTGTTGGATGCGTTTGCAGTTTGTTTTGTTTCGGATTATGTTTTTCCCAATAGGAACTCTACCATAAAGGCCTGATTGGTGGAGTGCTGCAGAGTTGGTTGTCCTTCTGGAAGGTTCTCCCATCTCCACAGAGGAATTCTAGAGCTCTGTCAGAGTGACCATTGGCTTCTTGGTCACCTCCCTGACCAAGGCCCTTCTCCCCCGATTGCTCAGTTTGGCTGGGCGGCCAGCTCTAAGAAGAGTCTTTGTGGTTCCAAACGTCTTCCATTTAAGAATGATGCAGGCCACTGTGTTCTTGGGGACCTTCAATGCTGCAGACATTTTTTGGTACCCTTCCCCAGATCTGTGTCTCGACACAATCCTGTCTTGGAGCTCTACGGACAATTCCTTCGACCTCATGGCTTAGACAGACCGGTATGTGCCTTTCCAAATCATGTTCGATCAATTGAATTTACCACAGGTCGACTCCAATCAAGTTGTAGAAACATCTCAAGGATGATCAACGGAAACAGGATGCACCTGAGCTCAATTTCGAGTCTCATAGCAAAGGGTCTGAAATCTTATGTAAATAAGGGATTTCTGTTTTTTTATTTTTAATAAATTAGCAAAAATGTCTAAACCTGTTTTCGCTTTGTCATTATGGGTTATTGTGTGTAGATTACTGAGGATTTTTATTTATTTAATCAATTTTAGAATAAGATGTGAAAAAGCGAAGGGGTCTAAATACTTTCCAAAGGCACTGTATATCTTGGCTTCTCTGGTAGTGGAGAAAGGGGCTGAGATATTTCTCCTCAAATAGATATATCATATTGTATGTAGCTTTGGACTGAGGCAGAAGTCTCAGTAGACCTATTCAGTAGTCTGTGTTGATCAAGAACTTTGAAACTATTGATACAGTGCCTTCAGAGTATGCATACCCCTTGGACTTTTTCTACATTTTGTTGTTAAATTATTTTATATGGAGAATAAAACACTTATCTTGATTCGATAAGTATTCAACTCCCTGAATCAATACGTGACAGAATCTCCGTTGGCAGCGATTACAGCTGTCTTTCTGCTGTGAGTCTCTAAGAGCTTTGCACACTTTGATTGTACAATATTTGCCCGTTATACTTAAACAAATTAATCAAGCTCTGTGAAGTTGGTTGTTTATCATTGATAGACATTGTTTATCATTGATAGCCATTTTCAAGTCTTTCTATAGATTTTCAAGATGATCTTAAGTCTATAACTAGGCCACTCAGGAACATACAATGTTGTCTTGGTAAGCAACTCCAGTGTATATCTGGCCTTGCCATTAAGGTAATTTCTTTGCTGAAATGTGAAATTGTCTACCAGTGTCTGTTTCAGAGCAGACTGTTTTTTTAGATCTATTGCGTTTATTTTTACACAAAAAAAAACTCCCTAGTCCTTGCCGATGACAAGCATACTCATAACGTGATACAGGCACCTTAAAAATATGAAGAGTGGTACTCAGTGGTGTGTTGTTGGATTTGCCCCAAACATAACACTTTGTATTCAGGACAAAAAGGGAATTTCTTTGCCACATGTTTTGTAGTATTACTTTACTGCCTTATTGCAAATGATATGCATGTTGTGTAATATTTTTTAACTCTGTACAGGCTTTTTTCTTTTCACTCTGTTTTATTCTTTTCACTCATTTTTATTTAACCTTTATTTAACTAGGCAAGTCAGTTAAGAACAAATTCTTATTTACAATGACGGCCTACCAAAAGGCAAAAGGCCTCCTGTGGGGACGGGGGCTGGGATAATATTTTTTTTTTTAAATAGGACAAAACACACATCACGACAAGAGAGACAACACAACACTACATAAAGAGAGACCTAAGACAACAACATAGCAAGGCAGCAACACATGACAACACAGCATAGTTGCAACACAACATGGCAGCTGTAAAACATGGTAGCAGCACAAAACATGGTACAAACATTATTGTGCACAGACAACAGCACAAAGGGCAAGAAGGTAGAGACAACACATTACGCAAAGCAACCACAAGTGTCAGTAAGAGTGTCCATGATTGAGTCTTTGAATGAAGTGATTGAGATAAAACTACCAAGTTTGAGTGTTTGTTGCAGCTCGTTCCAGTCGCTAGCTGCAGCAAACTGAAAAGACATGCGACACAGGGATGTGTGTGCTTTGGGGACCTTTAACAGAATGTGACAGTAGATATCTCAGATAGGGGGGAGTGAAGCCTAAGAGGGTTTTATAAATAAGTCTCATTTATTTTTGTTTAGTGGATTTACTACAATGTTGTTGATCCTCCCTAAATTGTCTCCTATCACAGCCATTACTGTAACTGTTTTAAAATCACCATTGGCCTCATAGTGAAATCCCTGAGCGGTTTCCTTCCACTCTGGCAACTGTATTTTTTAGGGCCTGGATGTATTGATACACAATCCAAAGTGCAATTAATAACTGCACCATGCTCAAAGGGATATTCAGTGTCGTATTTTACCAATAGGTGCCCTTCTTTGCGAACCATTGTTTAACTTCCCTAGTCTGTGTGGTTGAATTGGTTACTCCTGAACTTATTTAGGCATGCCATAACAAAAGGTTTGAATATTTATTGACTCAAGACATTTTAGCTTTTCATTTGTTATTCATTTGTAAACATATTTAGATTTTTTACTTTTACCCCTTTTTCTCCTCAATTTTGTGGTATCCAATTGGTAGTTAGTCTTGTCTCATTGCTGCATCTTCCCTACGGAAGGTCGAGAGCCATGCGTCCTCCGAAACACTACCCTGGCAAGCGTCACTGCTTCTTCACACACTGCTGCATTATGGGTTATTGTGTGTAGATCAGTGACACAAAATCTACATTTTAATCCATTTTAAATTCAGGCTGTAACACAGCAAAATATGGAAAAAGTCGAAGGGTGTGAATACTTTCTAGAGGCACTGTACATACGTCACCCCAAGATAGTGCTAGGCACGTTTCCTCAGACAGGGGACATTATTTCATTATCTTCTCTCACTTTGAGAGGTTTCTGAAAAGACTGTTACTCTTATTCATTATAAATTCCATTAAGCTAAGACAAGCACAGACATTACACAGAGGAAGGATTAAATGGAGGATGTGTCAGGCTATACAAATGACCTTTACTAAGATTGTCCCAAACAAGCCTTGGTTCTCTCTTTTGCCTATATTTTGCAGTCACTTTTTATTGGGAGTCCCATTCGGCAGGCTGACACCGGCCGTCAGTTCTGGGTTAAGCGGGCGGGTGTTAAGAAGCTTTGTTTGGCGGGTCATGTTTCAGAGGACGCATGACTCGACCTTCGCTTCCCGAGCCCGTTGGGGAGTTGCAGCGATGAGACAAGATTGAAATTGGGGAGAAATAAATGGGGTAAAATACAAAAAATGTTTATAAAACACTGAATGAAGCTAAGCACAGGCAAAATTGTAGAGGGAAATCTGGTTCAGTCTGCTTTCCACCAGACACTGGGAGATTAATTCACCTTTCAGCAGGACAATAACCTAAAACAAAAGCCGAATCTACACTGGAGTTGCTTACCAAGAAGACTGTGAATGTGAGTTAGTTTTTACATTTAAAATTCTTGAAAATCTATGGCAATACCTGAAAATGTATAATTTGTTTTGCAATGATCAACAACCAATTTGACAGAGCTTGAAGAATTTTTAAAGGAATAATGTGCAAATGTTGAACACTCCAGGTGTGGAAAACTCTTAGAGACTACCCAGAAAGACTCACAGCTGTAATCGCTGCTAAAGGTACTTTACAAAGTATTGACTCAGGGGTGTGAATACTTATGTACATGACATTTCTCTATTCTATTTTCAATAAATTTGCTACAATTTCTAAAAACATGTTTTCACTTTGTCATTATGGGCTATTGTGTGTAGATGGCTGAGAAAATATATATATTTAATCCATTTTGAATTCAGGCTGTAGCACAACAAAATGTGGAATAAGTCAAGAGGTATGAATCACAGGAGCTTGATGGCATCTTAATTGGGGAGGACGGGATAGTGGTAATGGCTGGAGCGGAGTGAGTGAAATGGTATCAAATACATCAAAGAAATGGTTTCCATGCATTTGATGCCATATCATTTGTGTGTGTGTGTGTGTGTGTGTGTGTGTGTTGGGGTGTAAGTACACTACCAGTCAAAAGTTTGGACACACCTACTCATTCAAGGGTTTTTCTTTATTTGTACTATTTTCTACATTGTAGAATAATAGTGAAGGCATCAAAACTATGAAATAACACATATGAAATCATGTAGTAAGCAAAAAAAAGTGAGATTTGAGATTCTTCAAAGTAGCCACCCTTTGCCTTGATGACAGCTTTGCACACTCTTGGCATTCTCTCAACCAGCTTCATGAGGTAGTAACCTGGAATTATTTTTGTGTGGTTCCCACCGTGAAGCATGGAGGAGAAGGTGTGATAGTGTGGGGGTGCTTTGCTGGTGACACTGTCTGTGATTTATTTACAATTCACGGCACACTTAACCAGCATGGCTACCACAGCATTCTGCGGTGATACGCCATCCCATCTGGTTTGCGCTTAGTGGGACTATCATTTGTTTTTCAACAGGACAATGACCTTAAACACACCTCCAGGCGGTGTAAGGGCTATTTGACCAAGAAGGAGAGTGATGGTATGCTCAGCATATGTGGGAACTCCTTCAAGACTATTGGAATAGCATTCCAGGTGAAGCTGGTTGAAAGAATGCCAAGAGTGTGCAAAGCTGTCATGAAGGCAAGAGGTGGCTATTTTGAAGAATCTAAAATATATTTTGATTTGTTTAACACTTTTTAGCTTAACACATATTGAATCATGTAGTATCTCGTAGTTTTGATGTCTTCACTATTATTCTACAATGAGGAAAATAGTAAAAATAAAGAAAAACCCTTGAATGAGTAGGTGTGTCCAAACTTTTGACTGGTACAGCACGTACATAAAACACAGAAAAATCAAATTTTTGACTGCACTGTGCCTTTAAATTAAGACCAAAAAGCATATTATTGTAGCCAATTTTGACTTTGTACCTGTGGATTCTGACTTTGTGGCTATAGAAGCTAATGAAAATCCATAATGGTTGAACTGGCAGCCTTTGCGAGTGTACCCATAGGAGCAATGCAGGAAGTAAAAGCAGGAAGTGTACCCATCAATATGTGCTGTGATTTGTTGATTCAACTCAACTAATTTGACAAAAAATACATTCCATTGCATGAGCCACATCAGTTAACATCATTTGAATGAACATTTTACATTTGAGCAAGGAGCAATAAAGTTTCACCACATTTACCGCAGAAACGGACTCAACATCACAAATGCACCGCCGTCCCTTTTCAGTCAGCTGTTTGTTCCACACAAAAATATGAAAAATCAAAAAATATATATGGTTATTTTATTTTCATGACGGTCTTCATCCATAACCGTTGGTTACATTGTGTTGCAGCACATTGTCTGTATTCCATCAGTTCAGACTTCATTCGAGTGGAGGAAAATCAATTACTGTCAGGCAATATGCAATTGAGAAAATCAACTTTTTCTCCTATCACCGAGGGAGCAGGGGAGCAAGCTCACACTTCTTCATCCACACAACTGCAGGAGGGCAGGATAAGAGATACTAGACATAAGAACAAAATAAATTAGGATTGGATTGAGGGAACACTTTAAATAATGAACATTTATTCCATTTAAGATTGACATAAGCTCACTAGAGCCTGTAAAATTGAAATGAATTGTTATTATAACATTCATCAAAAAGCCATTTTTTCCAGAAATGTTTTGCACATGGAAACAAGAGCTTTCAAGAGGCCACACTGCCCTTTCCCACCTGGACAAAAGGAACACCTATGTGAGAATTCTGTTCATAGACTACAGCTCATTGTTAAACACCATAGTGCCCACAAAGCTCATCACTAAGTTAAGGACCCTGGGACTAAACACCTCCCTCTGCAACTGGATCCTGGACTTCCTGATGGGCCACCCCCAGGTGGTAAGGGTAGGCAACAACACATCTGCCATGCTGATCCTCAACACAGGGGACCCTCAGGGGTGCGTGCTTAATCCCCTCCTGTACTCCCTGTTCACCCACGACTGCGTGGTCAAGCATGACTCCAACACCATCATTAAGTTTGCTGATGACACAACATTGGTAGGCCTGATCACCGATAATAATGAGACAGCATATAGGGAGCAGGTCAGAGACCTGGCAGTGTGGTGCCCGGACAACAACCTCTCCCTCAACGTGAGCAAGACAAAGGAGACGGCACCTAAAGGAGATGGCCCCTGGCCCACGGGGGACCAGTACGGGGAAAAAAAATGTATGAAATGTATGCATTCACTACTGTAAGTCGCTCTGGATAAGAGCGTCTGCTAAATGACTAAAATGTAAATGTGAAATGAGATGATCGTGGACTACAGGAAAAGGACGGACAAACACGCCCCTATTCACATCAACGGGGCTGTAGTGGAACGGGTCGAGAATTTCAAGTTCTTTGGTGTCCACATCACCAACAAAACTATTATGGTCCAAGACAGTCGTGAAAGAGCACGACAACACCTTTTCCCCCTCGGGAGACTGAAAAGATGCTCAAAAAGTTCTACAGCTGCACCATCGAGAGCATCCTGACCGGTTGCATCACCGCCTGGTATGGCAACTGCTCATCATCCGACTGTAAGGCGCTACAGAGGGTAGTGCGTACGGCCCAGTACATCACAAGGGCCAAGGTTCCTGCCATCCTGGACCTACAGTTGAAGTCGGAAGATTACATACACCTTAGCTAAATACATTCAAACTCCATTTTTCACAATTCCTGACATTTAATCCTAATACAAATTCCCTGTCTTAGCTCAGTCAGGATCACCACTTTATTTTAAGAATGTGAAATGTCAGAATAATAGTAGAGAGAATGATTTATTTCAGCTTTTATTTCTTTCATCACATTCCCAGTGGGTCATAAGTTTGCATACACTCAATTAGTATTTGGTAGCATTGCCTTTCAATTGTTTAACTTGGGTCAAATGTTTTGGGTAGCCTTCCACAAGCCCCCTCAATAAGTTGGGTGAATTTTGGCCCATTCTTCCTGACAGAGCTGGTGTAACTGAGTGTAACTATGTTACTTTTTATACATTTTTTCTTTAGTTTATTTGGTAAACATTTTCTTAACTCTATTCCTTGAATGGCATTGTTGGTTAAGGGCTTGTAAGTAAGCATTTCACGGTAAGGTGAACCTACACCTGTTGTATTCAGCGCATGTGACAAATAAAATTTGATTTGATAAGATTTCAATTTCACCCACATTGATTTTTCCGTAACGACAGAGACAGAGTGGAAATGTTTTATTTGGAGCACAAGGCTGCTTCCGTGCTTGTGCACTTGTCAATGTACATTGTGTGTCTGTGAGAGACTATTGATTTAGTATACAACCGTGGTCCTTGCAATCTAATGTGAGGCCCTTCAACATTGCCTTCAACCTGTAAAATCGGAAATGACCGATACCTCATTCTGTACTGTTCCGCTCTTGAAACTTCATAGTGCATTGTAATGAGTTCGTCGACATCATCGGCAATATTTTTATGAATTAATAAATTACTGAAAATTCAGGTGGTGGCACTGGCCAGGGGCCAACCGAGGCCTCGATGTCAGGTTCAGCGTCTGGTTCAATTGCTGTCACCTTTTAGCCAGGTTACATTTTATTAGCCAGAAGGCGAACAGCAGGTTTGGGAACTGAATGTAAGAACCTGAAATCGAGCTCCGGGAAGAATGAAAAAAACTGAGACATGCTGAAATCAATAGACACATTGATGCTTTATGAAGCCCTTGATGCATTTAGCTCAGAATGATCAGGAACCATATAAATTAGTTTATGGCACGCAGAGAGCTTCTAATGAGAAAGTAGTTGTGATACTGGAGCTGAAGTAGGGAGAGATGAAATATCTGCCCTCATAACAATAAAAATTGTTAATTGAAGCACTATTTATTGTCTGGGCCTACTTGATATCCACATAGCTCTTCGGCGGTTGGTGAACCCTAGCTTGTGATATTTATCTTAGGACTGTAATTATGGGTGTCCTCTACAGTTGTTAATAATGTCTCTTATTGACACTCCAGGGATTGGTTCCCTTGCTGTGGAGAACATTAGTCTGCTAAGCTACAATTTAGGAATCTGGCTTCTAACCTCCACACAGTATAAACTACTACCTCACAGCATTTGGAATTATATTGACGTTAGAGTGGTTTTGACAAGCTATCCATCATAAAGTCCTGTAATTATGCATTTCAAACTGTCAGCCTTCTACAAGGTCTCTGTCCTTCTGTAGCAATGAGCCTCAAGAGACATTCCCCTGAGTTATCTTGTTTCAATGTCCCTATTGTTGTTATGCATTTTATTTTATGGAAATACCCCATGTATTCGACTGCCATATGGAAATAAATGTCAAGTAAACTCTTATTTGACATTTATCTACAAACATAATATTGGAAGAGAACTGCATCAGAGGTTCATGTCCTGACAGACAATAACTTGTTACCCCAGGGATTGTTCCAAAAGGTTTGGCTGCTAAAGGTATGGACTAGAAAGATCTGTCTGGCAAAGGTTGAACTGAACTGAGTTCAGTGAGATTATCGCTCTCTTCTCTGTCTAACCTTTTGCAGTCTCCCTGAGGATACTTCAGAAACTAACTCCAAAGGCCTGTTCAGTGACCATCTTTTTCTGGAGGTGACATTTTTTAAATACTAGAACTGCCAACTAAGTCATTTGAACTTTATGTGTATTGGATAAGATGGCGCCGAAGAGGTTGGCTGACGTTTTACATGCTCCTAACCAACTGTGCTGTTTTGTTATTTTTTTTGTGTTGTTTGTAACTTATTTTGTGACTTATTTTGTACATAATGTTGCTGCTACCGTCTCTTATGACCGAAAATAACTTCTGGACATCAGAACAGTGATTACTCACCTCGAACTGGAAGATTATTTTTTCTTTAACAACTCCGATGAGAAGAATATACTGCTTTCCCGGGAACAGGCCCAGATCCCCGTCATTTGCGTGAAGAAAAGACGGAGGAAAAGGGGGCGCAGGTCGGGCTGCCTTCTGAGAATCCGTAGGCGAGCGAGTAAACTCCCACTGCCATCCGTTCTATTGGCTAATGTGCAATCATTGGAAAATAAAATTGATGACCTACGATTAAGATTATCCTACCAACGGGACATTAAAAACTGTAATATCTTATGGTTCACCAAGTCGTGGCTGAACGATGACACGGATAATATAGAGCTAGCGGGATTTTCCATGCAGGACAGAGAAGCTACGTCTGGTAAGACGAGGGGTGGGGGTGTGTGTCTATTTGTCAATAACAGCTGGTGAGCAATGTCTAATATTAAAGAAGTCTCAAGGTATTGCTCGCCTGAGGTAGAGTACCTTATGATAAGCTGTAAACTACACTATCTACCAAGAGAGTTCACATCTATATTATTTGTAGCCGTCTATTTACCACCACACACTAAGACCCCACTCAATGAGCTGTATAAGGCCATAAGCAAACAAGAAAATGCTCATCCAGAAGCGGCGCTCCTCGTGGCTGGGGACTTTAATGCAGGCAAACTTAAATCAGTTTTACCAAATTTTTACCAGCATATCACATTTGCAACCAGAGGAAAAACAACTCTAGACCACCTTTCCTCCACACACAGAGATGCATACAAAGCTCTCCCCCGCCCTCCATTTGGCAAATCTGACAATTCTGTCCTCCTGATTCCTGCTTACAAGCAAAAACTAAAGCAGGAAGTACCAGTGACTCGCTCAATAAGGATATGGTCAGATGACGCAGATGCTACCCTACAGGACTGTTTTGCTAGCACAAACTGGAATATGTTCCGGGATTCATCCAATGGCGTTGAGTAGTATGCCACCTCAGTCATTGGCTTCATCAATAAGAGCATCGACGACTTCGTCCCCACAGTGAACGTACGTACATATCCCAACCAGAAGCCATGGATTACAGGCAACATCTGCATCGAGCTAAAGGCTAGAGCTGCCACTTTCAAGGAGCAGGACACTACTCCAGACGTCTATAAGAAATCCTGTTATGCCCTCAGATGAACCATCAAACAAGCAAAGCGTCAATAGAGGATTAACATTGAATCCTACTACACCGGCTCTGACGCTCGTCGGATGTGACGGGGCTTGAAAACAATTACGGACTACAAAGGGAAACCCAGACGCGAGCTGCCCAGTGACACGAGCCTACCAGACGAGCTACATGCCTTTTATGCTCACTTCGAGGCTAGCAACACTGAAGCATGCACGAGAGCACAAGCTGTTCTGGAGGCTGTGTGATAACGCTCTCGGCAGCCGATGTGAGCAAGACCTTTAAACAGGTCAGCATTCACAAAGCCACAGGGCCAGACGGATTACCAGGACATGTACTCAAAGCAAGCACGGACCAACTGGCAAGTGTCTTCACTGACATTTTCAACCTCTCCTTGACTGAGTCTGTAATACCTACATGTTTCAAGCAGACCACCATAGTCCCTGTGCCCAAGGAATCGAAGGTAACCTGCCTAAATGATACCGCCATGTAGCACTCACGTCGGTAGCCACGAAGTGCTTTGAAAGGCTGGTCATGGCTCACATCAACAGCATCCTCCTGGATACCCTAGACCCACTCCAATTCGCATACCGCCTCAACAGATCCACAGATGACGCAATCTCAATTGCACTCCACACTACCCTTTCCCACCTGGACAAAAGGAACACCTATGTGAGAATGCTGTTCATTGACTACAGCTCAGCATTCAACACCATAGTGTCCACGATACTCATCACTAAGCTAAAGACCCTGGGACTAAACACCTCCCTCTGCAACTGGATCCTGGACTTCCTGACGGGCCGCCCCCAAGTGGTAAGGGTAAGCAACAACACATCTGCCACGCTGATCCTCAACACTGGGGCCCCTCAGAGGTGTGTACTTAGTCCTCTCCTGTACTCTCTGTTCACCCACGACTGCATGGCCAAACATGACTCCAACACCATCATTAAGTTTTCTGATGACACAACAGTGGTAGGCCTGATCACCGACAATGATGAGGAGGAGGTCAGAGAAGTGGCAGTGTGGTGACAGGACAACAACCTCTCCCTCAATGTGAGCAATACAAAAGAGCTGATTGTGGACTACAGGAAAAGGTGGGCCGAACAGGCCTCCATTCACATCGACGGGGCTTTAGTGGAGCGGGTCGAGAGTTTCAAGTTCCTTGGTGTCCACATCACCAACGAACTATCATGGTCCAAACACACCAAGACAGTCGTGAAGAGGGCACGACAAAACCTTTTCCCCCTCAGGAGACTGAAAAGATGTGGCATGGGTCCCCAGATCTTCAAAAAGTTATAAAGCTGCACCATCGAGAGCATCCTGACCAGTTGCATCACCACCTGGTATGGCAACTGCTCGGCATCTGACTGGAAGGTGCTACAGAGGGTAGTGCATACGGCCCAGTACATTACTGGGGCCTAGCTTCCTGCCATCCAGGACCAATACTGTATTATAGGCGGTGTCAGAGGAAAGCCCATAGATTTGTCAGAGACTCCAGTCACCCAAGTCATAGACTATATTTTCTCTGCTACCGCACAGAAAACGGTTCCAGAGCGCCAAGTCTAGGACCAAAAGGCTCCTTAACAGCTTCTACCACCAAGCCATAAGACTGCTGAACAATTAATCAAATGGCCAGCAGACTATTTACAATGACTCCCCCCCTCCATTTGTTTTTTACACTGCAGCTACTTGCTGTTTATTATCTATGCATAGTCACTTCACCCCTACCTTCATGTACAGATTACCTCAACTAACCTGTATCCCCGCACACTGACTCAGTACCGGTACCCCCTGTATATAGCCTCATTTTACTTTTTTACATTTTAGTAATTTAGCAGACGCTCTTATCCAGAGCGACTTACAGTAGTGAATGCATACATTTCATTTCACACATTTTTTTTTTGTACTGGCCCCCCGTGGGAATCGAACCCACGACCCTGGCGTTGCAAACACCATGCTCTACCAACTGAGCCACAGGGAAGACCGTTATTGTTATTTATTGTGTTACTTTTTATCATTTTTTACTTTAGTTAATTTGTTAAATATTTTCTTAACTCTTCTAGAACTGCACTGTTGATTAAGGGCTTGTAATGAAGCATTTCATGGTAAGGTCTACACTTGCTGTATTCGCGAGATGTGACAAAGTTTGATTTGATTTTGATTTGAAATCGTAATATCTCTGCCATTTTTAAAGTCATATACATCAAATGGCTGCCGTTTCATGATATTCAGTATTTTATATCTTAGTATGGTGTAAAAACAGTTGATGAAAGAGGAGGAATATACCGTGTGGTGGTTAATTTCTTTACCATCAAATTAGGAGAGACAAACTTATCACACAAGTCAGAGTTATACTTAAACAAAATCTTTATTCACTTATTAATAAGGGAGCAGGTCAATACAACACACACACATAAAGTGAATCGATTGAGTGCTCTACGTTAATGATGGCTGGTCGACGAATCAGATGATTCGTTGAGAGCCCCGAGACAAAAGTACAAAGGTCTTTATAGCCAATATACACCCCCTTCAGGCTACATGACAAACAACAGCTGTATTGAATGGGTCGCACGGTTAAGATTTGTATGAAAGACACTTATAATTCACAGCAGACAGTATCTCATTGTGTAGAGACCAGGGTCTGTCCCAGGGTCTGTCCCTGGAGTCATCTCTCCCTGGTACCTTGTAGAACAGAAACATTAACTCATGCTCTGGAATGCGGTATCACCCAAAGACATGGTAAATCTTCCAGAGGCCCATCCTCAGTAGAACACACACAGATGAGCGTTCTAACAACCTCTTTTTCTGTTGCATAAAACAACCATTTGATGCAATAACAGCATTATAACATAATCTTGCAATTTCTCCACCATAACTGTAATAGTTACGATTTATACATGAATCTCTGCCTGTCCACACTTAGCTGGTAAATGTGTGAGATATAGTGCTAATGGCTGTCATTCCTTACCCAGGGCGTTTAGTTTACTTTCTGCCTCCATTTCCAGAACTACCATTGGACGACTATGACCCAAATGGGGAACTGAATTAGATTTGCTCACCATTTAATTACAGTATATCTACTCTCTTTGAATACTGAAATAATCTTTGGTGGGGGAGTTGGAGAGAGATAGTACAGTGACTGTGTCTGTCTGCATTTTTTTTAGATGCACTTGTGGAAATGTGCTTACTGTGTGGAGTTTATTGGTTCTTTGATAAAAGCGCACATCAGCATTCCATTCCACTCTTCATGGGATGAAGATATTTTTGCTTTGGGTACTCATCCGATGTTGAAATATGTTGCTTGATATGGATGTTTGGATATGGCCACTGGACAGTGGGTTATCAAACTGCAACCGATGGAAATGTTGCTACAGAAGTATACTTTGGAAGCAATTCTTAAAAGTTGGTATTTTACCATGGTAAATGTTTTCCGCTATTGAGAACCAACCACCAGCGATGGTGTGGTCCACTTCCATTGTTTGAGTTACAATTCACATCGTGGTTCAAACAGATTAAATGCATTATTGTCCCCTGGGACCAAGATTATTCACCAAATGTACATGAACAAGTACACTGCATGAACACCTGGTGGTGTTCTATAACTGGCCTAGGAGAATTCAAAGTCATGGTCATGTTGCTTACCTAATGTACATTAGTAGGATACCTTTGGGATTCGCACAAGGACACACTTAGTGTAGATCCTTTAGCCAGGGTCAAGGGTCAGTGCATCTGGCTGGGGTCTGTCTTTGGGGGCTGGGGCTGATTGTGGTGCTGGTGCCTCTCCCCTACAGCGAGAGAGACAGAGGGAGAGAGAGCATCACCAGCCACACCCCAACCAGCCAAGACCACCCCAAGCAAACCCTGGCCACACCCTGTATAGGCCCCCCATATCAGACCTTTGCCCCTTCTTCCCACCACATGGCCCCCGTGGCAAGGACCTCAACATGACAGCAGGACATATGCAGGACATATGCCCAGGCCGTGAGCAGAGCAGCAGGCCCAACCCCCACTATTACACCGGCCCAAGCACCATCCTGCGACCTAAGAGGTATGTATCAGATGCTCAACATGCTCTGCTCACACTTACTGTGATGATCCAGGCCTAAACCACACAAAAAACACTAGACACTATGGAACACAAAGCTTTTACTCACTCATCCTGGAATATACAAGGTCTGAGGTCATCTGCCTTTGGCCTAAAGAGCAGGAACCCAGACTTCATCAAAGAAATTGGAAATACAGACATTGTCATCCTACAAGAAACATGGTATGAAGGAGATGGACCCACTGGTTGCCCTCTAGATTACAGAGAGCTGGTAGTCCCATCCACCAAACGAACAGGTGTGAAACAGGGAAGAGACTCAAGGGGTATGCTAATTTGGTATAGAGCAGACCTAACACACTCTATTAAATTAGTCAAAACAGGAACATTTTACATCTGGCTAGAAGTTAATAAAGAAATTATCTCAACAGAGAAAAACTTCCTCATGTGCTACCTATATCCCCCCAAAAGAATCCCCATACTTTAACAATGACAGCTTTTCCATCCTAGAGGGGGAGATCAACCATTTCCAGGCTCAGGGACATGTACTAGTCTGTGGCGACCTAAATGCCAGAACTGGAACGAACCTGACACCCGCAGCACAAAGGGGAACAAACACCTACCTGGAGGTGACAGCATTCCCTCCCACAATTGCCCCCTAGACACAACTACGACAACATAACCAACAAAAACGGGTCACAACTCCTGCAGCTCTGTTGGACGCTGGTTATGTACATAGTCAATGGTAAGCTTAGAGGGGACTTCTATGGAAGGTACACCTATAGCTCATCTCTTGGCAGTAGTACTGTAGACTACTTTATCACTGACCTCAACGCAGAGTCTCTTAGGGTGTCAGAGGACTGACTGTGAACTCTATCAGATCCCAGCAAAATAACGCTCTACTTGAACTGAGCTATGCTCAGTCATGAGGCATCAAAGCCAAAGGAACTGAATAATATTAAGAAATACTATAGATGGAATGGACATTTTGTGGAAATCTACCAAAAAACATTTAGGCAACAACAAATTAAATTCGTTCTAGACAATTTCCTGGACAAAAGGTTTCACTGTAATAGTAAATGTGTAAACTTGGCAGTAGAAAACCTAAACAGTGTATTTGACCTCTCAGCTTCCCTATCAAATCTAAACATTTCAAGGAGACAACCTAAGAAAATTAACAACAATGACAAATGGTTTGATGAAGAATGCAAAAACCTAAGAAAGAAATTGAGAAACCTATCCAACCAAAAACATAGAGACCCAGGAAACTTCAGAAATATACTACAGAAAAAGAAGGAACAGCACGTCAGAATTCAGCTCAATGTAATTGAAGAATCCATAGAATTTAACCACTTCTGTGAAAATTGGAACCACTAAACAAAGAACAACACGAAGAGTTATCTATCCAAAACGTAGATGTATGGATAAACCATTTCTCCAATCGTTTTGGCTCTATAACAAAGAACAAACAGCAAAAACATATACATGATCAAATACACATTTTAAAATCAACTATTAAAGACTACCAGAACCCACTGGATTCTCCAATTTGTATTGAATGAACTTCAGGACAAAATACAAACCCTGCAACCTAAAAAGGCATGTGGGAATCCTAAATGAAATGATAAAATATACAGATCACAAATTCCAATTGGCTATACTTAAACTCTTTAACATAATCCTCAGCTCTGGCATCTTCCCCAATATTTGGAACCAAGGACTGATCACCCCAAAGTGGAGACAAATTTGTCCCCCAAAAACTATGTGCGTCAACAGCAACCTTAGTAAAATCCTCTGCATTATCATGAATAGGAGATTCGTACATTTCCTCAGTGAAAACAATGGCTTTTTACCAAATTATCGTACGACAGACCACGTATTCACCCTGCATCTCGTAATTGACAAAGAAACAAACCAAAACAAAGGCAAAATCTTCTCATGCTTTGTTTATTTCAAAAAAGCTTTAGAGTCAATTTGGCATAAGGGCATTCTACACAAAGTGATGGAAAGTGGTGTTGGGGGTAAAACATATGATATTATAAAATCCATGTACACAAACAAGTGTGTGGTTAAAATTGGCAAAAAACACATTTCTTTCCACAGGGCCAGGGGATGAGACAGGGATGCAGCTTAAGCCCCACCCTCCTCAACATATATATATCAACGAATTGGCGAGGGCACTATAACAGTCTGCAGCACCCGGCCTCACCCTATTAGAATCTGAAGTCAAATGTCTACTGTTTGCTGATGATCTGATGCTTCTGTCCCCAACCAAGGAGGGTCTACAGCATCACCTAGATCTTCTGCACTGATTCTGTTAGACCTGGGCCCTGACAGTAAATCTCAGTAAGACAAAAATAATGGTGTTCCAAAAAAGGTCCACACACCGTTGCCGTAGAGCACACAAAAAACTATACATAACTCGGCCTAAACATCAGCGCCACAGGTAACTTCCACAAAGTTGTGAACGATCTGAGAGACAAGGCCAGAAGTTCCTTCTATGCCATCAAAAATAACATAAAATTTGACATACCAATTAGGATCTGGCTAAAAAATACTTAAATTAGTTATAGAACCCATCGCCCTTCATGGTTGTAAGGTCTGGGGTCTGCTCATTAACCAATAATTCACAAAATGGAACAAACACCAAATTGCATGCAGAATTTTACAAAAATATCCTCCATGTACAATGTGAAACACCAAATAATGCATGCAAAGCAGAATTAGTCCAATACCCGCTAATTATCAAAATCCAGGAAAGAGTGGTTAAATTCTACAACCACCTGAAAGGAAGCGATTCCTAAATCTTCCATAACAAAGCCATCACCTACAGAGAAATAAACCTGGAGAAGAGCCCCCTAAACAAGCTGGTCCTGGGTATCTGTTCACAAACAGACCCCACAGAGCCCCAGGACAGCAACACAATTAGACCCAACCAAATCATGAGAAAACAAAAAGATAATTACTTGACACATTGGAAAGAATTTACAAAAACACCAGAGCAAACTAGAATGCCATTTGGCCCTTAACAGAGAGTACACAGTGGCAGAATATTAAGGAAATCTATGTACAGACTCAGTGAGCCGCCGAAGGCAGACCTAGCTCTCAAGAGAAGACAGGCTATGTCCACACTGCCCACAAAATGAGGTGGAAACTGAGCTGCACTACCTCACCTCCTGCCAAATGTATGACCATATCAGAGACCCATATTTCCTTCAGATTACACAGACCCACAAAGAATTTGAAAAGAAATCCAATTTTGATAAACTCCCATATCTATTGGGTGAAATACCACAGTGTGCAATCACAGAAGCAAGATTTGTGACCTGTTGCCACGAGAAAATGGCAACCAGTGAAGAACAAACACCATTGTAAATACAGCATATGTTTTTCTTTATTCATTTTCCCTTTGTACTTTAACTATTTGCACATCATTACAACACTGTATATAGACATAATAGGACATTTGACATGTCTTTATTCTTTTGGAACTGTTTACTGTTATTTTTTGGGGGGGGGTTTATTTCACTTTTGTTTACTATCTATTTCACTTCCTTTGCCAACAAAGCCCCTTAAATTGAAATTGAATTGAGAGGACATTGCATAAAGAGAGAGACTGAGAGAGGGCTGAAAGAGAGAGAGAGGGCTGAAAGAGAGCAGAGAAAATTTGATAAATAGAGATAGAAATAGTGGACGAGAATGAGCCAAGAAAGAGAGAGAGAAATAGTGGACGAGAATGAGCCAAGAAAGAGAGATAGAAAGAGTTTACGAGAATGAGCATAGAGAGGGAGAGAGAAATAGTGGACAAGAATGAGCATAGCGAGAGAGAGAGAAATAATGGACAAAAATGAGCATAGTGAGAGAGAGAAATAATGGACAAGAATGAGCATAGTGAGAGAGAGAAATAATGGACAAGAATGAGCATAGCGAGAGAGAGAGAGAAATAATGGACAAGAATGAGCATAGCGAGAGAGAGAGAGAAATAATGGACAAGAATGAGCATAGCGAGAGAGAGAGAAATAATGGACAAGAATGAGCATAGCGAGAGAGGCAGAGAGGAGAGAGGCAGAGAGTGAGGCAGCTGCTGGCAGGACCTGGCCAGGCTCTGCTGATTTAAGGACCCAGGCCACAGGAAGGGACTGCTCGACACGCCAGGCACGTCCCCTCAGCCATGGCTAGAGGAAGCACTACTGCCATTCAGATCTGCAGACGCCTAAATGAGTCTGTTCTGTCCTGCAACGGGCCCTGGCAACGTTCCACTGCTTCTCTCTCTCTTTCTCTCCCTCCGTCTCTCCCTCTCACTCCCCAGATCACAAGATTTCTTTTTCTGTGGCACTTCATTCCAATTGCTTCCTGCCCCACCACTAAACTGTGATAAATTACTGTCCTTTTATTATAGAAAGCCCAGTAACCCAATGTTCTTTTTTCTTCAAGACATTGTATGCTTCTTTTTCTATGTTCCCTACCCCACTCTATTCTCTTCATATCTCTCTCTATGAATGTTTTTTGTGCTTTATTGGTTTTTAACAGAATTGCTCTTACAAACCCTGAAAACCCAAACAATCACTTTAGTTATAGCTTTCATTTACTATCCAAATTGTTCAGATACACGCACATATGTAACCACATTCAGTGCATTCGGAAATAATTCAGACCCCTTCGCTTTTTGTTACGTTACAGCCTTATTCTAATATTGATTCAGTTTTTTTGCTCATCAATCTACACACAATACCCCATAATGACAAAGCAAAAACACACTTTTAGAAATGTTGGCAAATTTGTAAAAAAAAACAAACTTAAATATCACATTTGCATAAGTATTCAGACCCTTAACTCAGTACTTTCTTGAAGGATCTTTGGCAGCGATTACAGCCTTAAGTCTTCTTGGGTACGATGCTACAAGCTTGGCATACCTGTATTTGGGGAGTTTCTCCCGTTCTTCTCTGCAGATCCTCTTAAGCTCTGTGCTTAGGGTCGTTGTCCTGTTGGAAGGTGAACCTTTGCCCCAGTCTGAGGTTCTGAGCACTCTGGAGCAGGTTTTCAAAAGTGATCTCTGTTTTGTTCATCTTTCCCCTGATCCTGACTAGTCTCCCAGTCCCTGTCGCTGAGAAATATCCCCACTACATGATGTTTCCTCCAAATGTGCTACTTGGCATTCAGGCCAAAGAGTTCAATCTTGGTTTCATCAGACCAGAGAATCTTGTTTCTCATGGTCTGAGAGTCCTTTAGGTGCCTTTTGGTAAACTCCAAGCTGGTGGTCATGTGCCTTTTACTGAGTGGCTTCCATCTGGTCACTCTACCATAAAGGCCTGATTGGTGGAGTGCTGCAGAGATGGTTGTCCTTCTGGACGGTTCTCCCATTTCCACAGAGGAACTCTGGAGCTCTGTCAGAGTGACCATTGGGTTCTTGGTCACCTCCCTGACCAAGGCCCTTCTCCCCCGATTGCTCAGTTTGGCCGGGCAGCTCTAGGAAGAGTGTTCGTGGTTCCAAACTTCTTCCATTTAAGAATGATGGAGGCCACTGTATTCTTGGGGACCTTCAATACTGCAGAAATGTTTTGGTACCCTTCCCCAGATCTGTGCCTCGACACAATCCTGTCTCGGCGCTCTACGGGCAATTCCTTCAACCTCATGGCTTGGTTTTTGATTGGACATGCATCGTCAACTATGGAACCTTATATAGACAGGTGTGTGCCTTTCCAAATCATGTCCAATCAATTGAATTTACCACAGGTGGACTCCAATCAAGTTGTAGAAACATCTCAAGGATGATCAATGGAAACAGGATACTTATGTAAATGTATTTACATTTACATTTAAGTCATTTAGCAGACGCTCTTATCCAGAGCGACTTACAAATTGGTACATTCACCTTATGATATCCAGTGTATGTACAGTGCTTATGTCATTATGGGGTATTGTGTGTACAATGATGAGGAACATTTTATATTTAATCCCTTTTAGAATAAGGCTTTAACGTAACAAAATGTGGGAAAAGTCAAAGGGTCTGAATACTTTCCAAATGCACTGTACGCAAATGCACACACACTCGCTATCACACAGACAAGCACACAAGCACACACAAGTACACACCACTCCCTGATACATTACACTTCAATCAGTGTACCGTTTTTAATTTCACAACACCATGCGTACACGCTAAGGTAAACAACCAGAGACAGGTATTCCCCCACTGAGTTGACAGCTCCTGAGATAATAATAATCTGTGATGACAAAACGAGCTGACCTAACCATGCGTTGAAGTGGCCAACCCAGGTTCCTCTCTGTTACTTTGATCAGGCCAGACGTTGAAGAAACATGTCTCCCTGTGAGTCTTGCTGTGCTGCTGTTCCCAAGCTTGGGACAGATATTCATTCCTCACATTTTCTGTTTGTTCTGTATGCGCTTATCTATTTGTCTGTGTATTCTGTGTTTGTGTGGGTCCGTGTCTATGTGAGTGTATTTGTTTGTGTATTATGTTTCTATGTTTGGGTCTGGTTAGGCTTGGGGGGGTTTTCTGATTGTCATAGCGACATTGTGCCATCCTGTGATATTTGGTAATACCGGCACTGAACACAAGGGGCCCTGTTTTCAAACCTCACTTAGCCTCTGTAATCTGAAGATTAGCAATGCTGACAAGTACATGTGAAACCCCATAGCGAAAAATGTTATACAGTCTCTGACAAACTATTTGCAGGACAGACAAGTAACTAAAAAATGCTACTCACAGTTTGCTGCACACAGAAAACAAATATTAGATAGCAAGGCTCTTGATCCAGGAGGGGATTCTCTGCTGTTACCAAGAGAAGCTTGATTTTGCAAGAAGCTAACCACTAGATAATTAGCTACTAATTTAGTACCGCAGAACATTTAGCACATTTTAGACAGTTAACTTAATAGTTATAAGATACCTAGCTGGCATACATTTAGTTGTGAATTCCATACTGTAACTAGATCACCTGGTGGGTGCTGCACAACAGTGAGTGACTCACAAGGCCATGGTCTCTCACCTTTGTGTGCTTGTAAACAAATAATGTGACCGGTGACTACTGGTAAGCTTCATAATGTGACTAGAAATAAACGAAGAATGCAGTTTGCTTTATCTCCTATTGCACATGTTGACTTAAAAAAGTAGTTACAAATATTCAAATGTATAAAAAAAACTTTGAACAAATAGTTTTAACGGTATTGGCGGTATTAGAAAAGACATCCTGTGGCTATTTCCAAATACCCAGCTATACAGTATACTGCCCAAGCCTAGTCTATGTCTCTGTGAGTCTATTTGTCTGTTTATTCTGGGTCTATGTGTGGGTCTGTGTCTGTCTGTCCATGCCTGTGTGTTTGGTTGTGGTGTACATTATTTTATGAGATGGTAACTCATACAGTCACTAATTCCACTTAGGGAGTAAGTATCAGGGGTTGGGGGGGTGAGTTGAATGCTAATTACTTTATCGGTCCCCTGCAGCTTGGTTACTCTGAGTCTGTTTTCATCCTGTGCACTGCATTGAATAGGCCTCTTTGGGGTTACGCTTCAGATTGATAGGAAACTGTAGTCCTCCATGACTGGAGGGGTAGAGCTATGGAGTCCAGCGGCAAGGCGGCTTGTGGCCACCAGACCAGATTGACAGGCGGTCTCAGCGGTCTCAAAGCGACTTGCAACCTTCCGCAGCTTGCCTTATTTTTCCCAACGTATGGATTAACAATGGAGATTGATGACAATGCCTAAACCGAACCAGACAAAACATTTTTTCTAGTTCCCCTACCCTTTACATGTGCCATTGATTTTGTCCAGAAATATCAATTTGTGGACAGTGCCTTCAGAAAGTATTCACACCCCTTGACTTTTTCCACATTGTTGTTAAAGCCTGAATTTGAAATGGAAATGTTGTGTCATTGGCCTACACACAATACCCCATAATGTCAAAGTGGTATTTTGCTTTTAGAAATGTTTACAAATTAGTTAAAAATGAAAAGCTGAAATGTTTTCAGTCAGTATTCAATCTTAAATAAATTCAGGAGTAAAAATGTTGCTTAACAAGTCACATAATAAGTTGCATCGTCTCCCTCTGTGTGCAATAATAATGTTTAACATGATTTTTGAATGACTGCTTCATCTCTGTACCCCACACAAACAATTATCTGCAAGGTCCCGCAGTCGAGCTGTGAATTTCAAACACAGATTCACCCACAAGGACAGGGAGGTTTTCCAATGCCTTGTAAAGATGAAATGGTAGATGGGTAAAATAAAAAGCAGACATTGAATATCCCTTTGAGTATGGTAAAGTTAATAATTACACTTTGGATGGTGTACCAATACACCCAGGTACTACAAAGATACCGGTGTCCTTCCTAACACAGTTAATGGTGTGGAAGAAAACTGCTCAGGGATTTCAACATGAGGTGAATGGTGACTTTAAAACCGTTACAGAGTTGAATGGCTGTGATTGGAGAAAAAGGATGGATCAACAACATTGTAGTTAATCCGCAATACTAACCTAAATGACAGAGTGAAAAGAAGAAAGTCTGTACAGAATAAAACATATTCCAAAAAATGCATCTTGTTTGCAATAAGGCACTAAATTAAAACTGGAACAAATGCTAGACATTCGTCCCAAAATGTTACTTCATATCCTGAATACAAAGCGTTATGTTTGGGTCAAATCCAGCGCAACACATCACTGAGTACCACTCTTCATATTTAAAAAAAATGGTGGTGGTGGCTGCATGGGCATGCTTGTCATCGGCAAGGACTAGGGAGTTTTTTTTACATAAAATTAAATGGAATAGAGCAAAGCACAGGCAAAATCTTAGGAAAACCTGGTTCAGTCAGCAGGACAATAGCCATGAACAATATGCCACTCGGGAGCCATAAACAAGATGACCAATATATCTTGTCCTGCTAATAACAGGGTTAATAATATATGTAACGGCTGTCTTAGTCGTCCTCAGATGAAGGGGAAGAGAAATCAGACCAAAATGCAGCGTGGTAAGTGTCCGTCATTTTAATGAGAAAACTGAACACTAAAATACAACAAGCAACATAAAAGAACAACCGAACAGTTCCATAAGGCACATAAGCTATACGGAAAACAATCACCCACAAACCCCAAAGGAAAAACAGGCTGCCTATGTATGACTCCCAATCAGCAACAACGAACTACAGCTGTTCCTGATTGGGAGCCACACACGGCCAACCAAAGAAACAAACCAACATAGAAAAATAAACATAGAACGCCTACCCATGTAACACCCTGGCCTAACCAAAATAGAGAACAAAAACCCCTCTCTATGGCCAGGGCGTTACAGTACCCCCCCCCCCCCAAAGGTGCGGACTCCGGCTGCAAAACCTGACTCTGAAGGGGAGAGTCTGGGTGGGCCCTCCTACGGCGGCGGCTCTGGTGCGGGACGTGGACCCCGCTCCACCCTTGGCTTAGCCCACTTAGGTGGCGCCCCTAGCTGCGCCGGAGGACTGGCTGGCGACTCTGGCTGCTCCCTGCTGGCGGGCGACTCTGGCTGCTCCCTGCTGGCGGGCGACTCTGGCTGCTCCCTGCTGGCGGGCGGCTCTGGCGGCTCTGGACAGGCGGGCGGCTCTGGTGGCTCTGGACAGGCGGGCGGCTCTGGCGGCTCCGGACTGGCGGGCGGCTCTGGCGGCTCCGGACTGGCGGGCGGCTCTGGCGGCTCTGGCCCAGGATTCACCAGGCTGGGGAGACATGCAGGAGGCCTGGCTCTGGGCGCAGGCACAGGACTCACCAGGCTGGGGAGACCCACAGGAGGCCTGGTCCTGGGAGGAGGCACAGGATAGACCAGGCTGGGGAGACCCACAGGAGGCCTGGTCCTGGGAGGAGGCACAGGATAAACCAGGCTGGAGCGACTCACTGGAGGCCTGGTCTGAGGAGGAGGCACAGGATAAACCGGGCTGTGAAGGAGCACTGGAGTTCTGGTGCGTAGGCTTGCCACCCAAACTCCAGGCTGAATGCCCACTTTTGCCCGGCACGGGCGGAGCGCAGGCATAGGCCGAACTGAGCCCTCCCAGCGCCCCGGAGACACAGTGCGCAGCGCCGGTGCAGGATAGCCTGGACCGAGACAGCGCACCGAAGACCAGATGCGCTGAGCTGGAACACTCCGACCTGGCTCGATGCCCACTCTCACATGGCACTTGCGGGGGGCTGGCATGTAGCGCTCCGGGCTATCAACGCGTACTGGGGACACCGTGCGCTTTACTGCATAACACAGTGCCTGACCAGTACTGCGCTGCCTCCTGTAAGCACGGGGAGTTGGCTCAGGTCTCCAACCTGACTCTGCCACACTCCCCGTGTGCCCCCCACAAATTTTTTTTTGGGCTGCCTCTCGTGCCTGTTGCGCTCCCTTGCCTCATACCAGCACCTCTCAGCTATCGCTGCCTCGATCTCCCACTGCGGGCGGTGATAATCCCCAGCTTGAGCCCATGGTCCTTTACTGTCCAGTCTCTCCTCCCATGTCCACGAGTCCTGAACGCTCTTCTCCTGGTGCTGCTCCTTCCTCCGCTGCTTGGTCCTTTTCTGGTGGGTGATTCTGTAACGGCTGTCTTCGTCGTCCTCAGATGAAGGGGAAGAGAAATCAGACCAAAATGCAGCGTGGTAAGTGTCCGTCATTTTAATGAGAAAACTGAACACTAAAATACAACAAGCAACATAAAAGAACAACCGACCAGTTCCATAAGGCACATAAGCTATACGGAAAACAATCACCCACAAACCCCAAAGGAAAAACAGGCTGCCTATGTATGACTCCCAATCAGCAACAACGAACTACAGCTGTTCCTGATTAGGAGCCACACACGGCCAACCAAAGAAACAAACCAACATAGAGAAATAAACATAGAACGCCCACCCATGTAACACCCTGGCCTAACCAAAATAGAGAACAAAAACCCCTCTCTATGGCCAGGGCGTTACAATATATCTGTGAGAATATCCAACGGTCTTTAATATAATTCTGAATTAATACTAACAATTATAATAATCGCTTTGTTTAAAAAAAAACAATATTTTTTAGATGATTTTGTTTTCAAATAACGTAAAATGAGCGAGAATAAGGCCATTCTTGAACATGGGGTGAGACATTGTTACTAATTTGTAAATAATGCCAGTTTGTTATTTTGAATTATTTATTTCTGTTTTTAGAGGGAGAGAAACCAAAAACCTACAATCATCTTATGGGTCGCCCAGTCAAGGGCAGCACGGGTATTGAGCCAGCACCTGTAGCAACACAACTTTCACTGCTATGCAGTGTCTTAGACCGTTGCGCCACTCAGGCGCTGTAAATCATGACTGCTCGAGAGTGGCCTACACTACTGCAGTAAAACCAAAATAATCCTAACAAAATAAAATACTAAAAACCTTAGTGTAACAACAGTTTTAGTAAGTAATACTGAAGTCGTGCACAATTATCAGTTCCTATTTAGGTTTATGTTGCCCATTTGTTGTCAGAGACACAGTAGGAACCAAAAGCATAATCAGTGCTCTAACTCCCCCTTGCACTGGTTTGGAGCAATGAAGTGGTGATGCAGGGTACCGTACTAAACCAAAAATGACCTCTAAGTCCCGCGGTGTAAGCTTGCAATATTTAAAGGAGAAACCACTGTATAACACAAGGCCAAATATACACTGGAGTATAAATACACTGCTTTCCAAGACGTCATTGAATATTCCTGAGTGACCTACTTAGTTTTGACTTAAATCATCTTCAATATCTATGGCAAGACTTGAAAATGGCTGTCTAGTTATGATCAACAACCATCTTGACAGCGCTTGAAGAATTTTGAAAGGAATAATATCGTACAATCTTGGTGTGCAAAGCTCTTAGAGATTTACCCAGAAAGAGACTCAGCTGTAATCACTGCCAAAGGTGATTCTAACATGTATTGACTCAGGAGTGTGAATACTTACAGTACCAGTCAACAGTTTGGAGAAACCTACTCATGTTTTTTCTTTATTATTACTATTTTATACATTGTAGAATGATAGTGAAGACATCACAACTATGAAATAACACATATGGAATCATGTAGTAACCAATAAAGTGTTAAACAAATCAAAATATATTTTATATTTGAGATTCTTCAAAGCCACCCTTTGCCTTGATGACATTGCCTTGACATTCTTTCAACCAGCTTCACCTGCAATGCTTTTCCAACAGTCTTGAAGGAGTATGCTGAGCACTTGTTGGCTGCCTTTCCTTCACTCTGCAGTCCAACTCATCCCAAACTATCTCAATTGGTAAAAATAAATAAAAAGCCTTGAATGAGTAGTTGTGTGCTAACTTTTGACTGGTACTGTATGTAAATTAAATATTTCTGTATTTAATTTTCAATACATTTGCAAAAAAAATCGAAAAACGTTTTTATTTCAGGCTGTAACAACAAAATGTGGAATAAGTCAAGGTGTATGAGTCCTTTCTGAATTCACTGCATATTTGTACATAGAGAAAGAAAGAAAGAAAAATAAAGAAAAATGCAAAGCTATTTTTATTGGAGCATTTTACTCTTCGGCTCGAAAATACTTCTGGTTTTATGCGAAGCCATTAAGGACCGAAGGCCTGATGAAAATACATCATCCCTCACTGGCATGCAGTAAAAACACATTTAATGAGCCTCCTTTAATTCCCCCTGTAAACACACACGTTTAGGAATATTGAGGAGAGGGTAGACCTGTAATGGTCCTGAGAGGGGCTGGAGGCCAACTTTACCGTTGGCAACTATGGCAAAACAAAATATCTCCAACATCTCCAAAATTATATCAACCTCTGTAGGCATTCCTTGTTAGCTTTGAATGTGTTAAGTCCTGCATGTCAAAAAATGTTTTAGCTGTCACAGCCTGTCATTTACGAGTCAGTGATATCGCTGTGTTGCTATAAATATGGATACATTTTTTTCTGATCTGCTGTCGTCAAGTCATCCTGGAAATTCAAAAGTTCACTTGATAAAGGGCAAATAATGTCTAGTAAGTTGGCTGTTTGTTTCACAGAATTCTTCATCATCCTGCGTGTCAACTGTGAGGAAACTGTGAGTCTAGCCCTCTTTGTCATTGTGTTTTCTATGACGAGAGAGAGAGAGAGAGAGAGAGAGAGAGAGGAAGGAAGGACATTTTTGTCTCGCTGACTAGTGGTAAAATATACTCTGGGGAGTCCGTGCTTCACCTGGTCCCAAGGGTCAATGTTATTTTGGTGGGAAAGACCTTGACTGTGCATAAATCCGGTATGGTTCTTAAATTAATTGGATAGACGAGATTCACATGCACTATAATAGATAGTTATACTGTCATGTTAAGCCAAACTTTCAGTAGGATAATTATTTTTTAAATCAGTTTACAGCGAGTCAATGAGCCTCGAGGCTGTGGTTTCTCTGTGCATATGGTCCAAAATGCATGAACACAATTTTGCAAGGTCTCTTTTAATATAGCATTTGCAATGCACCAGTTGTGTATGTTTTAAAACATGCCCCGCAGCTACCCAGGCAATGGTGCCTTCACGAAATTCATGAATAAACCAACTGCAGATATTTGTCAACGAACACGGCAGTCAATTTTATCTTATCAGTAATTGCTGATTTTCCCCCAAAACATAATTGCATGCATACGTCTTGGTGTATTGGCAGAAGTGTGGAAACAAGTTTCATTTGATCTCTTCAAACACCCCAAATGTTAGTTTGATTTAATCTCTTCAAACAACCCAAATGTTAGCGCCTAATCAAATTATTATTATTGTTATTTAAGTTCGCTTGCATCTAATCAAAAGGAAAGTTTGCTGAACCATTTGCTCACCATGAAAGAGGTCTATGGCTTGGCTGGTTAATGTTTGCTTTAAACTGAGGTGAGAATTTAAAGGGACAATACAGTCCAAAATCAGATGTTTTCAGACCTCAAAAGTGTTCCCAACCCAGGTCATCTGTTTTTATATCCAGCTTTATGCCCTAATGTAAAATGTATGTAAAACGTAAACCCCATGTAATGTTACAGTGCGTATATTTTCCATTCATTTGGGGTTAACGCATGTAGACGTGGATCTACACATCCAATGACGTGGGATGTGGACTCATATTGACATTACACTGCTTTGGAGGTCTGGAAACATCAAACAAACTTAGATTTCAGAGGGTCATATCCCTTTAAACCCCCAATGCCAACCCCAGTCAGATTACTGTTTTGCCTATAATTTGTGCTCTACTCACACACCCTTTTGTGACATAGAGTTGCAATTTGGAGAAGTTTAACCTCTTTAATGTACTGCACTCAGCCAGTGCTGATGCTTTTAGCCTGTACATCTACAGCCCTTTGTGTCATTATTTCACCCAACATTTAATCTCATACTTCCCTTTCTTTATGTTTGTCACACTATGCTTTGAGCCACTGGCAGGCTAAGTATAATCCCTTTTTTGCTGTGGTAGATTTAGTAATACTGTACTTGGCTTACTAAGCAGGGATAGCGCTCAAAGCATGCTGTACAGTAAACTTTTCAACAGTATGGGTGAGTGAGCTTTAGATAAAAGACTGAAGGTGTCCTTTGGGATGAGTGATACAAGGCTGAACGGTATCAGTAGCTGCTGGGCCCAAAAACACAAAGTTAAACTGTCTCTGTAGCTCCCTTACCAAAAGAAAATGGCTTCTGACAAGCAGTTGTGGCAAATCTTTGTCCCATTTGCAATACACTTACGGCAAGCTCATATTTTCACATGCAAATTAGTTTTGTGGCAACTTGTGTGCAACTTGTGAATATCTGGCAAACAATTATGGGACATTTGTGGCAAACATTCCACTGTTTGCGGCAAATCTTCTTCAAACTCAGTATGAATATGCAAATTAGATCAGGTTTTTGGTTACTGTGTGTTAACACCATGTTGTATCTGCATAAACCAAATCACATAACTTTAAATTAACTTGCATCTCACAGAGAAAACTAAATGTACTAAATATACTAAACATGTATTCAATGCCTTAACAGATAAAAATCTAAATCAAACCATATTGCCTTTTTGAGTGAACTTTGAAGATAGTGGCCTTGTGGAAGTCCTTTGTCCAAAGCTTGTTGAATGCATACACTGAAACAATCAAAAAACAAAAACAAAATTAGGATACTGAAAACAATCACTGAAAACATGTTATATTTTGTCATCTTATAAGGTAGACTTAGCGGCTGATGGGAGGGTTTGTCTTTGGAAAAACGGGGTCAACCGTTACAAAGCTGCCTTAAGGTTGCTATGCTTCTCACTGATACTGGCATTATATATATTTTTCAGAAAGGAAACAATATTTCTGCCTTGTATAAATGCTATATAAACAAACCATGTAGCTAGCATAAACTGGGACTTACTAAATCTACCCTTAAATCTGTTCCTAGATTTTAATTCATTTTGCAAAAATATGATAGCTAATGTTAGCTAGCTAAGCGCTAGCCAGTCAGTGGTGCTGACAGATTGAAACTGGTATCAACAACATGTGTTTCACTCTATCCCATAAAACATGACATTGCTAACTAGGCATCAATTAGCAAACACAATTTTTATGTTTATTAGGAAGTTCAATTCATATGTTTAATTCATGAATTAGTTCCAAGACCAGGTTACTGGTCTTGGAACTAATGTGTTCACCAGAAACGGCTTCTGGTAAACTGTTTGCCACTAGTGGATAATAAATATTGTTGCGACAGGTTTGCTGCAGATTCACTACTAGTGACAAACATTTGCAAACTTCTGCCAACATTTTGTGGCAAACTATTTAGTTTGCAGAAAATTTGCCACAAACTTAAGGGAAGTTTGCCACAACAAATTCCCTTTTGTAAGGGCTATCTCAATGTTTCACAGTCTATGAAAGCTGGAGGGAAATTTTATCACCAATATATCATTTCCACTGAGACTTTGGATCTGTCAGGACAAGTACATTTTGCACTTGCAAAAGTTCTCCCTATTATTACTTACATCCCCTCGAACCGTATTAAAGCGGTTCAAATATTCATTTGATCTATCTCCTCCAGGCTTACTGTACATAGTCTCTTGATAGATAGATACCTTAAATCTCTTAACAAGACATATTGGACAACTTTTAGCCCGAACAAAAACATTTTGAAAACCGCAAACTTTCTGTTTTTTTTCTCCACTATCCAACCCCAGTAGAATTGAAAACACCTCAGGTTAGGATGCTCTGTCTTAAACGATACCATTCAAATGGCACGCCTTCTTTGATTTGTGTTTAGGATCTGGATACATGCCAAGGCTATTGAAGTAGCAGTGTTTGATGTATTCTTTGGCCTTTGATTATGTTTCATTGGATTAGACCAGGGCTCTCCAACCCTGTTCCTGGAGAGCTACCGTACTGTAGGTTTTCGCTCCAACCTTAATCACCTGATTCTAATAATTAGCTGGTTGATAAGCTTAATCAGGTTAGTTACATTGGGGTTGAAGCGAAAACTACAGGAGGGTAGCTCTCCAGGAACAGGGTTGGAGATTCCTGGCTCTAACTATATAATATCCATCTGTTTGACATATTTCCTGTAGTCCTATTGAAGGCCTACTGTGCACGCTTTCCTTCTGATCATGCTTCGATGTTTGTAATGGTATAGGGTAATCAGTAAACCAGGGAGTGTAATTTATCAGTAGAGTCCAGAAGGAATCAAGGATGCATGAAGGAATAAGTCACAGGTGTTGCTGTGTCGAGCATTTCTTTTTGTCACAGTTCTACGTGATTAGGTTGCCCTCTAAGGAATTTGAATAATTCTCCTCCGAGAAAGAGGCGCTATTAAAATGCAATGATATTTGATTAATGTTTGTCTTGTAAATTACATTTACTTTCTCATTTACCATGAGATGATATGCAATATTGTGGCGTAGTCTTCTTTAGAATGCTGATCAGTTTCAAAGTTATCCAGGAAATGCACAAAGGCTAATGCTTAGCAATTAACCGAAATGTTGTTTCTGACGTCGGTTCAATTACTTTAGTTTTTTTTTATGAGCTCAATGAGCCATTTCTCTAGAGAGAAATCCTATCAAGCACGAGAGACATCAAATCAAGAATGAACTGTGGGACGCTGTAGGGAGTTGTAGTTTTCAATCGGCAAATATTCTACCTAGTTCAGTGCTCGAAATGTGGTAATTAACTACGATGACCATTGCACCTGTTCTTCCCTGCACCACACCCAGACGACATGAGAGAGGAATGTAGAAAACCCAGCAATGAGAGGGATATAGACAGTTCTGGAGGTATACAGTGCATTCGGAAAGTATTCAGACCCCTTCCCTTTTCCCACATTTTGTTACTGACTTTGTTACGGACCCTACGGACTCGGGATAGGCGAATGTGAGAGACTTGTGTCCTCTGAAACACGACCCTGCCAAGCCGCAGTGCTTCTTGACACACTGCTCGCTTCTCCCGGAAGCCAATGTGTCGGAGGAAACACCGTCCTACTGGTGACCGAAGTCAGCTTGCAGGCGCACTGCCCACCACAGGGAGTGGCTAGAGTGCGATCGGGCAAGGAAATCCCAGCCGGCCAAACACTCCCCTAACTCAGACGAGGCTGGGCCAATTGTGCGGATAGGTCTCCTGGTCACGGCCGGCTGTGACACAGCCTGGGATCGAACCCGGGGCTGTAGTGATGCCTCAAGCACTGCGATAAAGTGCCTTAGACCTCTGCGCCACTCGGGAGCTGTTTTTTTTATATTTGCAAATGTATTAAAAAAAACAGGAATACCTTATTTAGATAAGTATTCAGACCATTTGCTATGAGAATCAAAATTGAGCTCAGGTGCATCCTGTTACAATTGGTCATCCTTGAGATGCATCTACAACTTGATTAGTGTCCACCTGATTTGGAAAGGCACACACCTGTCTATGTTCTAGGCAAGTCAGTTAAGAACAAATTCTTATTTTCAATGACAGCCTAGGATCAGTGGGTTAACTGCCTTGTTCAGGGGCAGAACAACAGATTTTACCTTGTCAGCTTGGGGATTCAATCTCGCAACCTTTTGGTTATTAGTCCAACACTCTAACCACTAGGCTACCTGCCCCCCCAAGGCTACTTAAGGTCCCACAGATGACAGTGCATGTAAGAGCAAAAACCAAGCCATGAGGTCGAAGCTCCGAGACAGGATTGTGTCCAGGCACAGATCTGGAGAAGGGTACCAAAAGATGTCTGCAGCATTGAAGGTCCCAAATACCACAGTGGCCTCCATCATTCTTAAATGGAAGATTGGAACCACCAAGACTCTTCCTAGAGCTGGACTCCTGGCCAAACTGAGCAATCGGGGGAGAAGGGCCTTGGTCAGGGAGGTGACCAAAAACCTGATTGTCACTCTGACAGAGCTCCAGAGTTCCTCTGTAGGGATGGGAGAACCTGCCAGAAGGAAAACCATCTCTGCAGCACTCCACCAATTAGTATTTTACGGTAGAGTGGCCAGACGGAAGCTTAGAGTTTGCCAAAAAAGCACCTAAAGGACTCTCAGACCATGAGAAACAAAATTCTCTGGTCTGATGAAACCAAGATTGAACTCTTTGGCCTGAATGCCAAGGGTCCCACCAACCTGGCACCACCATTCAGCAGCAGGGACTGGGAGACTAGTCAGGATCGAGGGAAAGATGAACGCAGCAAAGTACAGAGAGCTCCTTGATGAAAACCTGCTCCAGAGAGCTCAGGACCTCAGACTGGGGTGAAGGTTCACCTTCCCACAGGACAACGACCGTAAGAAGACAGCCAAGACAACGCAGGAGTGGCTTCGGGACAAGTCTCTGATTGTCCATGAGTGGTGCAGCCAGAGCCTGTACTTGAACGAGATTCAACATCTCTGTAGATGTTCCCCATGCAACCTGACAGAGCTTGAGAGGATCTGCAGAGAATAATGGGAGAAACTCCCCAAATACAGGTGTGCCAAGCTTGTAGCATCATACCCCATAAGACTGGAGTCTGTAATTGCTGTCAAAGGTTCTTCAACAAAGTACTGAGTAAAGGGTCTGAATACTAATGTAAATGTTTTTGCTTTGTCAGTATGGGGTATTGTGTGTACATTGATGGGGGAAAACAACTATCTGAATACTTTCCGAATGCACTGTAGCGTAGCTCTACTACCCAATGGTTGGTTGTAGAAGTCTTGAAAGTATGCCTTATATACTTTGAAGAACTACTAAAATAGTGATTTTGTCAGAAAGCTCTGCAGCATTTGCAGCTGTGGCAACCCAATAATCAGGGGCTACTCTTTCGCTAGCCAAGGGGAGCACATAGATAATGTTAGATGGTTGTCTGGATGTCTGGCTGCTACTACCTGAGCAGAGATGAGATGATGACTAAGAAATGAAATAAAAGTCATAATAAACAACTGAAAGTAAAGTAATGTGAATAAATGATGGTTAATAAGTGATATGCAGTAATGAGCAGTCACTACCATCATGGGTCTCTCATGAAAGATGCCGTATGTAACTTTTTGGGCGACCTGACCAAATTCAAATAAATATAGATCTGTAATTCTCATTGAAAGCAAGTCTAAGAAGCAGTAGATATGTTCCATGTGCGCTACTTCTATGCTTCCCATTATTGAATTAAATTTTTGCGTCTTTTACTTTCGGTTTTGTACTCCAGCTTCAAACAGCTGACTATATTTCACAGCGGTTTAGATGGTACAGTGATTCTGTACTCTATGCATTGCTTGTTTTGTCACAAACTGAAATTAAGAGAACTTTTCCTTTTTTTTTACCAGGAAATGGCAGAGCCATTTCTGCATATTGCACCTTTAATTGCTTTATTCTGTGTTGTTAGAGACAATGGATTTTTGTTTTCAATGTTTTGGCAATTGACTGAATTTCAATTAAAACACTCAAAAATAATTAAGGTCATATTTCATAATGCATTTAATGTGCTTTAAAAAGGATGTTCTTTATCCTGCATGGTTTATTTGGTCTGGCATAGGTGTAATCTTAGTTTGAATGGTAGCTCCTTTTTGAAATAGCCTATTCTAGACCCATATGAAACAGTGGAAAATCCTAAATACACAGTATTTAATACTTTCTTAATAGTGTCTAATATTGTATTATTAGGACATATCATAACAATACTGTATTATGAGGACATTACATTATGAAGACATTACATGCAGTTGATATTGTGACATGGAGGACTACCGCTCCTAAAGTGATGTTTAGTTAGCGCCAGACTGTTTATCCCTGGGTTGTCCCCCTTGTCTTGCAGCGTGTCAGCAGCAGTGTGACCCAGCATCCTGCAGAGTGGTGAGGGTGGTGTTTGGGATGCGGAGAGCCGTATAGGAGCTGAGTGGGTACCTCACCTCAACACCGTCTGCTTCCTGTGCCGCTTCAAGATGGATTAGAGACTAACGCCTCTGGAGATCAAAGGTACGTGATGTCTCGTAATCAGCCGCTGCTCAACTGCTCTCCTCAATAAGGCTTTGGCCCGGGAGTAGGGGAGTGTAGAGGAGCAACAGAGGGAGCGTCAAGTCCCACTGTTGTTTGTCTAGTGTAGTACAGTGGGCTACATTGTGGTCGGCCATTACTCCCCATTGAACATGTATGAATGTGCCAGAGGGGGCTGAGAGAAAGAGCCAGGCTGCTTTAATGCAGTAAATTGTGCTGCAGACATCACACTTTTCAAGGATGGGGAATTAAGAAAGACAGGACTGCAGACAGGACCTTACCTGGTCACAGGAAACCCTTTGAAGATTTTTTAGGAAGAAAGAGCTCTCTTGTTCACGTGAGACTTGCAAGCAAGATGCATGGGAGGGATGGGAGGACTAATATACTGTAGCACCACCTCTGAAGTGCCGGAGGGAAGGGAATTATTTGTTTTCCGTGAAGAACAGTTTTTACAGTTTAAACATGGGGGAGATGTACTGTACTATCAGTATTCGCTGGAGATACTCTCCCTCTTGACTTTTCCACTTTGTTTTCTTCTGTCGGAATCTTCCTGCATGTGTTTGTTGCTTTAGTATAGCGCCAAAACAAGCCCTTACCCTTATCACACTGTTGTGCAGAGCTAAACCAAACTGTCCTGCCTTGCATATCTTATTTGCACATTCTTCTTTTCAGCATGGTTCCAGCCAATGTGGGCAGCAGGTAGCCTAGCGGTTAAGAGGGTTGGGCCAGTAACTGAAAGGTCGCTGGTTCCATTCCCCGAGCTGACAAGGTGAAAAATATGTCAATGTGCCCTTGAGCAAGTCACTTAACCTCAATTGCTACTGTATGTCGCTCTGGATAAGAGTGTCTGGTAAAATGTAAATATGTAAATGTAACCAGCTCTGTACAGCTTGGCTTGGTTTGGCTCAGTAGTGTGAAAAGCCCTTATGAGTCTGAAGAAACAGATCCAAAATTGCCTCAGTGAAGTTTTTTTTGTTGAGAAAGGGACTTTGTCCAAAATCACATATGGTGCTGAGTGTAGCAGGAGATCAGGATTTTATGCGAAGCCATTTTTATTCAAGGGAAAATAATATGATGCAGCCGGCAGATCATACAGAGGCTGTCTCCATTATCCACCTGCTGTTCTGGGCCAGGGAAAAACAGCCACATTCAAAGGAAGCTTAGATTGACACAAAGAGGATCTGAATTTCCCCAAACCTGCAGATACTGTATCTTCCAGATGGCAAACAATGGTTATGTGGAGTCAATCACAGTGAAAGGGGTTAAGTATTTTAGAGCTGCCTTCCTCACCTGTGAACTTTTCACCCAGCATGCATTGTCTGGTATATCTTGTGTTATGTACTTTTTCTCATACACACAGATGCACATGCAGATGTACACACAGACGTACACACACACTCACATGCCTTGAAAGAAAATATGGCAAGTGAGTGTGGAACAAAGTGTTTACTGTATTTGTGGATGAAATTTCAATACAAATTAATGCACTGCATGACAGGCTTTTCATATGTTTTAAGTAGCCCCAGTCCTCCCACAGACTGCATTGGTATGGTCTGAATACAAATGTAAGAATACACAGTCTGCTCAGAAAGCATTGCATTGCTCTGAGGTACTGGCCCTGTGAAATCCACTGGGAACCAAATTTGACTTAGCTGACTTTGGCCCAGATATTTTTCAATTTCATAGCATACTGTATGCATTCTTCTTGCATGAGGTGCACGTTTATCACTCTGCTGCAAAATATCCCTCCACTGTACATAAACCTCTGCTTTTATACCGGATCCTAAATCACCAGACTGGATCTATTTTTACCCAAGCTAGTTTATCATCTTAATTAAAATGGCCATACTTCATACTGTTTACCATTTAACTTTATTTACCATGACTTGCCTAGTTAAATATAGGTTCAATAAAATCAAATACAAAATCCTTTTAACCGCTCTCAGTGATGCTCCAATAACAGCATTGTGGTGCTCCATCCTCAAACTATTCCTGTGTGAGCCGTGCAGCAAACAGAGCCTGGTAGAGTTGAATCTCTCCAGCCTGTCTGCAGTGTGTGTTCACTGAACTCATCAGGTCCAGTCTGCCGCTGGGGTCTCCTGCCTTTATCCATGCACCTGAGAGTTGGAGATAAGCGACACTGATTTTTGTCTGCTGCTATGTAACAGATTATTTTGTGAGACGGGCATCAATGACACAGGAATCACTGGAGGGGATGTCTGGGCTGGCCAGAGAGAGCACTGTGAGTGTTGTTAGAGAGAAACTTATTATCTCAGAATACCATTTGAATGAGAAACAGCGGACGTGTATATGTGTGTGTGCGTGCATGAGTGTGTGTGTGTGTGTGTGTGGTGTCCTCCCAGAATGGCTGCATGGTCATCATTCCAGTTGGGCCCCTGTAGAGGCTTGGATTAATGCATAAGGTCATTGACTTGTGGGTAAGGCTGTGTAATCAGCCGCTTTTACTGCTGCTATAAACCGTTTCCACTGTTTTTTTGGTCACAGAGTGCAAGTTCTCTTACTTCATCAAGAGAGCTAGTGGGAAAGGGCACGTGAGAGAGAGTCAAGCGGACTGAGTGCGTGTGTCACTGATTCGCTTCCACCCATCATGCCATTTCCCCAAATTTCACTGTCAATTTTCTTATCAGGTAAAGATCATATTTTCAGACAGATGCTCAGCTAGTGCCACATAACATGGCTTCTGATCCAGATTGTGTATCTGTGTGCTTATTCGTGGTTGTGCTGAGTTTTCTGTTGTCCTTCCCGGCGATTGTCCTATTGCCCATTGAAATTCAGTTTGATTCACTTATGTTTGATCAGTGCTGTTTAAATAGTTGACTCAATATTTGTGGGCCCAATTGTGAAGATGCCTGGCTGTTTGGCTACATCAGTGGAATTTAAAGTGTTCCTGTTTTCCCATGTAGTAGACGGGTCCTCTCACACTCTGACAAGTCTAGCGGAAAATGAAATTAGGAGAGTAGTAGCAGTTTGAGTCATGATTCCCAGCTAGCCAAGTTCTGCCTGTGTTGTACATTAAATATACAGTACAGGCAAGCACTGTATAGGGGAATTCAGAATCAAGGCGATTGATGACCGTACATGTACACACTGAAACGTACGACTCATCAACTTTTACGAATTCAAGAGATGTTGACCTTGAGTAACTCGTTAGAAAACCACTTCAATTATATGACCTGTGTTACTGTTGTGCTGTTGCTGTCTCTCATATATACACCATGTAATTCACAAGAGTATACACCATGTAATTCACAAGAGTACACCCTCTGCAATGTGAAGTAAAGAAAACTGCCCAGAACTGCAGATGCACTGTTGAGGTCCTTTGCTTCAGTCCCTTTGTGAATTACATGGTGTATATATGAGTACAATTTGTAATGCTAACAACAGGTCCCACCACTCTAGGCGTTACAGAGCATAACACTCTCACTCCCAGCCATAAAATAACGTATCATGGCCAGCTCCATAGGATGTTTTGTGTAATGAGACCTGTAAAGCTCATATGGGGAGAGAGCTTCTTCAAGGCTTCGATGTGCTCTTTTCACTACCTTTTCCAGTCTCAAACAGCCTGCAGCATTCCTACCTGTTCGACTGCTTTCAACAACTTCAAGCTATGACATTCACATGGTTTGATGTACTTTTTCACCTTTAGCTTCTAAAAGGTGCTGATTAATTCAAAGCATTTTAGACGTCACTGCAATATGCCCACATACTTGAGTACTGTGGGGCTTTCACAAGTCAGAATTTCTTATAGCCTAACTTTCTAGACATCAATGTACAGCAACATTTTTAGACTTCATTGCAGAACACCCACCATATGCATATACACACATACTTACCTGTGGGACTATAATCAATATAGCAGTAGAACAAATATCAGAATTTAACTTCAAATAAAATAAATCATTGTAGACTACAGCAGAACACACATGAGAATATATAGGCCTCCTGCCTATTTGATAATATGAAGCACATTCAGATTAACTTCACAGTACAGAACAAGTTTGTAAAGGAAAAATAATCCTATCTTAGTTTTCGAAATCTCCCACAATGACTCTTCCCATGTCAAGTCCATTTAACTCCTGACAGTCAATTTCTTGCTTAAAGCCATAAGCCGGCCTGTGGCTGTGATGTTTAGCCTCCTTCTAAGGCTGTTCGGAAGACTCTGGCTGTAGTGTCTATTTTTAAAATTTTGAATGTTAACTATAACCTGGCTGTCCTCTTTATCCTTGTGTACAATGCTTGCTGCCACCAAATGTACCTTGGTTCGGGCCTGTTAAAAATATTTCTTTCTGGGGGCTCATTGTTGGCGTTTTTGACGTCGGAGGCAGAAGATTTTACTGGACATTCCACCCACTCTTTTGCTAGTTTAATCCCTCCAGTTGTTTCTAGACCCAAACTCCTTACCTTTTTGCATGTTGTACAGCCCAGCATTGAATAATGCATGACAAGCCAGGGGTTATTCGCTGAGTCTGACTCGCTAGTAGCCCTACTAGCTAGTGTAGGTGCTGCTGGAAAGAGTCTGACTCACTAGTAGGGACTTTTTGGACTTGAAAAATGTAATCAAACTCGATTGCCTTTTCTTATCCATTTTTTATTTGGCTTTCCCACGTTTAAAATTCAGCAAGGAGACGACTAGGCTACGTGACGTGCTTACATTGAGACCTCTTCACTAGCTGACCACCACTACCAAGACCTGTGTCAAGATCAGTTACTAACCCCACCGGCCCTCCTCATAACCTCTATGTACAAATAAGAGAGCAGGTCGCAAATCAGTGTGACAGGATAGGATGATTACACATTAGGATCACCGTGCTTTCACGTGATGGTCTTTCTGGCGGGCGGGAGAAATAACGAGGAGTCATCTTGATTTAACACTGATCGCGTTTATTAGAATGTTTACAGTGCGAACAGTGAAACAATTAATAAATCATGCCGCGAGAGGTACCGGATCCGGGCAAATAGGTGCCGGAACGAACTAGTCAAATCTGAGAGGTGCCAGATCCGCTTCAATTTAAGCACTGGCAATTGGCCACAAGGAAAACCTCTGTATCAGGCTTAACCTGTTCTAGCTGAACGGACACAGGTAGAGGGCAAGACTGCATAGCCTCCCCTTGAGAAACCAAATCGAATCTCTCTAACAGGAGCTCAAACAGGAACATATCAGCACTTGACCCCTCCCAGGACCATACAATTACCCAATTGGCAATTACAACCAATAAAATGGTTCTACAATATAAAAGGCAATTTCTACATCCATTTTTTACATTGATAAATTTGTCTTAACCAGACTTAATGATTATTAGCCTAATGATGTTTTATCACCATTCATACGTGGAACTATCATTATCTCTTATTCAACTCCAAAGCGTGGTGCGTAAGCCGCGTAGCCTATTTCAATGCGCACTGAGGCGTGCACACTCGTTTTACTGCACAGCCAGAATGACAGAAACATTGGACACATGGTGCGTTTAAGAAAAAAATTACCTTTGAATAATAATGACATCAGTGTTCTTCAGGTCGGAGCTCTAGAAAGATGCCCGAGTTTCCAAATTGGATGACCGTTCAAAAGATTTTTCCCAAACTGAGTTCCAAGTTGTGTTGAAAGCACTGAAGTCAGAAGTCTGAGATTTACCAGTTCAGTTGTTTTGAACGTGACAACAGACACATGGAACTCCGACCTAACCCGGGAAGTATTATACAAATTATACATTTAATTAAATAAACAGAACTTCTACCTCTTGCGAACGTTCATGTGCACAATAAACATCATGCCCACTCAGAGGGTAAGAAATGGTAAATTAAAATGTATCGTATAAAACAGCACTGCCTAAATGTTGCAATAAACGGTACGGGATGAAATGAAACACTAGCAATTATTGTAGGAGTAGATGGCATATAGATTTGCCCACAGGAGGTTGGTGGCATCTTAATTGGGGAGGATGGGGGGGGCAGGACTGAGTTTTGGAAACCCTGCGCCAGCTCACCAACCTGTGTTAAGTGACAGTTTGCAGGTCCAATCGAGTGTGCGTTTCACTAGCCAATCTGTTGCAAGAGGGATTCTGTGGCTACTGTCTCCAGCTGTGTGGAGAGTAATCCACGGAGACTCTGTACGACAAAACATTACGAATCCTGGCCAGATCATTTCAAGTCATACGTCGAGTCCAGAGGCTCCAAGCCCAAGTCAAGTCGCGAGTTATTTTATATCAAGTCGAGTCTCAAGTCATAACATTTGTGACTCAAATCCAAGTCGTGTGACTAGAGTCCACAACTTTGCTCTTCTATACTGTTGCCATTTTAATATTTATGAACCTGCACTGCAGTTCCTTCTATTTCAATGAGGCTGTAAGTACAAAATATGTACTATTGTGTATTCATATTTTACAATTGTCTCGGGCCGCATGTGCTGCATCTCTATAGATGTGCTTGTTGCTGTAAATGAGTCTTCCAGAAACTTGTGTTTATGTTTGCTTTGAGAGTGAGAGCGGAAGAGAGATTAAATGAACCGTCTCGAGATGCGTAAAGAGAGAAGAGATGGGATGGGGTTGGTAGGGATGAAGAAAGACAAAGATGGAGAGAGACAAATGGAGGGGCAGAGCGAGACCATGCCATTCTTACTGATCTAGTCAGAATGGAGTGGAGGGAAGAGGCCTGTCCGGCCCAGGCTATAGTAGCATCTGGTTCCAGTGGAGTGTGGTAAAGGGTAGCTTTGCTAGAGCTTGGTAAACACCATTTAAGATGGAGGAGGGGGGAACATCAGTAAAAAGCCAATGTCCTCTTGCCTGATTGATAGAACCACTTTGTTCTGTATTTCTATTATTGCAGTCTGATGAGATGAGGGCTGTGGAGGGTGTGAAGGAGAGGAGGGCAAGGGGTGTTTAGTGCCCATATCTATGCTTTGTCTTTTTCTGTGTAACATTTAAGTGAGCAAGCAGTTCCCAGATAGCAAAATTATTATGGCCCAAATCCAACCCACATATACCAGGTAATGTGACCAGATCTGTCCCACAGTCATCTGCTATTTGTGTTGTAGCCTAGCTACCAGTCAGAGCCTCAAGATTAACAGAGCAAGGTTTTGTATAGGTCTACATTGTGGCATTTTACACAGCTTTCCTTTCTCCATTGTACCTTTAAGCCTGCACCGAGGCGTGCACATTTCTCCCACTGGCAGATAGTGTATTGTGGAGCTGTGGAATGGGTGAAGACAATTTGCTCTGAATAACCCTGTGTATGGGCCCCGACAGAGTGACAGCTCCTTATCACTGCTACTGCCGACTGATCAAAGTTGAAACAGGGTCAGGCTGAATTTAAGAGCAGCTAATTAAAATGTCCGGGTTACACGCGAAGCGGCGCTTCGTTTATCTTCTCATGCAGAGTCGGATGGAGATACGGGCTGCGTAATATAAGGGGGTCTGAGTATTACTTCCAAGTTCAACAGCATCAGATAGCAGGAACATTCCACTGTCTTCATGGGGGGGGGGGGCTAAATCTCTAATAGGAGCTATATCTAGACTATTCCCATGTTTCTGTACATCTGCCATATCGGTGTGCTGTGCCAAGGCCTTTTCCAAGTGGCCGTTTTCACAGGCTGCTTGAGATGAGCTGGTGGTGATGGGAAGGCAGCAGTGGGTTGTGAAAAAGGTCACCCTTACTAGATCTGCCTGGCTGTCCCCTTGGCTATAGTACTCTCCTCTCGGGGGAAAGCCATTTTACACCCAGTGACACTTCCCAAAACAAGCACATGCTATTGACGAATGATGGATGCTGAGCCATGAAAAAAAGAATCAAGTGCCTTGAGATCTTATCTCCATTGTCATCTGCTGTGCTTGCAGAACAAGACAACCCCAAGTGTTGAAAACACAACGAGCCCAGCACTCTAGATGTGCATGAGCGCCTTCTGTAAATCCATCAGTGGATAGTTCACAATTTCTGGGAGTGTTTTTTTCAACCCCAGTAGAATGTTTTTGATATGTAAAAACTGCTAAACCCTTTTAATCTTTGATTGGGGCACGTAATATAGAATTATAAATCAGAGTATATGGAGAGCTTTGTCTCGATTGACACTGCAGGTAAACTTGCCCAATGAAATGCAGCCATGTTCCAGCCATGGTAGATGATTACCTCAGAGAGAAAAGGCTTAGATTGACGAAGGCAATCTCTATGGCCCGGATAAGAAGCATCAGCATCCGGCCTCTCAACATCAGCATCCAAGACAGGTCATTCCCTCTCAACCCAAATGACCCATGACGTTCTCACGAAAATCATTCGATGCTTCCCCCGCTTTTAGTGAGCAAAAAAAACGCTTCAGAGGCTCTTGAACCTAAAATCTCAACCTATTGACCAAAAGTGTTGATTACCCTGGTAACCTGTCTCTTATCTCTCTAAGACCCTGTTTAAAACAAATTAAGGGAGCCTATTATCTGGAAATCTTTAGATTCTGCATAAGATGCTCGGCATGTTTTAGTATTCCTTGTTATCTTAATAACAAGCATAGCGAGGGGAGTTTGGAAGCAGCAAACCTGATCACGGAATGTCTCATTTTCTTTGTGTGGCCCAACTTAAAGTGTAATTTCTCACCAGCGGCCGGTGAGAAGCATTAATCTGGGCTGGGTTGGTCGCCTCCTGGCTTGGCCATGATCCTGAGAGGGGTGGATCTGGGGAGGTGAGCAACAGCAGGTGTAATATCTCAAACCGGACAGGCCATGAAGTCTAGAGATAGTAGTATTCCTCCTCCACACAGCCACAGAATAACGGCACCATGAATTAGTTTACTGTGGGCCCTGAATTTACTGCCCTCCCTGCCAGTCGGTTGGCCCACTTAGCATGCGTCTCCAGCCCCACAGTTTTCAGAAACAGGCTTCCAAAAAAGGCTGCTCTGAGGGCAGTCTCTGCTCATGGTTTGATGTATAGCCTTCCATAAAGCACTTTCTGTCGCTCATCGTTTTTGTTTCACATTTTAAGCACACTATTAGACCTTTCATCTCTCAACACTCAGCCTACAACAACCACCTTATATTTTAGTAGCTAACGAGTAGCAATGAGCCCCCTTCGTTTGGATTGTAAAAGTGTGAATTTATCAACTCCAATCTTTTATCTGTATCGGCATAAATCAACATTGTTGTAATAAACCTTGAAATGTGTCTTATCTGCATTGGACTCTACATTGAATAGTTGATAAGAGATTAAGATACATTGATACAGCGGTCTTTCTATGACCTCAACTGTATCATCCTTTGTGATGATTTAGAATAACGAAGTTAACAGCACACTAGCTACCGAAACGAAATTGTACATTCACCATTTACGTTTCAGCAATAAGGTATTACAAAGAGGTTGGGTTCCGAGTGAACTAATAAACGTACGTGCTCTTTGAGGACATCCAATTTGCCATCTGCCGCTGGTGATATGTGTCCCTCGTCGTACTCCGTAACAAGAGTGATCACTTCCCTATGACTTCTGTAGAGGTTTTGCTTGCATCTTCAAATTGAATTAATCAATCTAATAGGGTGTGTGGTGACACTACAATCAGATCAGAGCACTGGCAACAGGCTCTGCAAATAGGGAATCTAATTGTTTTGTGCAGAATAGTTCTGGGGGCCCAGGTAATGCTTCTCTAAAGGGATCTATCCATCGTCTTAAATGTGGGCCCTGCCAGACAACCTGGCCGCTATGTCCTTCAGCGTGAAGTATATTGCTCGAGAACAAAAGTGAAACGCGTCTGATCTTCTTTGTTATTCAGTTAGCATTATAATCATATTTTTCGGGGTGATTTTTTTGATCACTCGCTATCGGAGCTCTGAAAGATATTTCTCAATTGTATTAGGCAGTACCGCAGAGGCTGTGGTGTTATCTTGTAAATTAATCATTTCTACCCCGCTGTGGATGTGTGACTACCCCTACAATGATTAATTCGAGAATACTCAAACTTGGCCTGCACTTTTTATAATTAGTTGTCTTCGACATAAGCATTTGTTTGAGAGGGTTACAGTTTATTTCACCTTCCGTCAAACAACTTTGGCTATTTACAGTCAGAAATGAATCCGCTATTTATAAGATCTATTTCGGTTTGAGACTATCACAGTTGTGATGCATATCTTTAAATGGGAGAAAATAAAAATTTTGCCAGAAAGCCGTCATCACTTATCCCCTGTTGATGGAAATCACCATCTCGGTTTCTGACTCGCTTTTGACCTTCAGACAGTGACAGAGAGCGTACAGTAGCCTAGCCATTAGCTCATAGAAGAAATGGCCCTATGTGAGGAGGTCAGTATGACACCAGAGAGGAAGGAAACTGATCCCCATTCACTGAGCAATGGCCGTCGAAGCCGATTTCTCCCCCCCCCCCATTATTGCACCCCTGCCTCACAAACATGCCTGCAAGATTTATCCCGGCTGTAAGTCTCGCGGAACTGGCATTGCCAAAAAATGTCCCCCTCCGTCCCCCTTTCCCTGCCTCCCTCCCTCCTGTCCCATCAGTCTGGTCGTGTCTGAGCAAGAGTCCACTGCGGGGGAAACCATCGCAGCTCCACATTACCCGTGCCGCACAATGTGGCACCTGCATTAATCACAGTGTAGAGTCTATCTGCTCTGCTCCACATTTTGGGGAGGAGGGGAGAGGAGAAGCGGATTGGGGGGGGATTTGTGATAGGGGGAGAGGGACCGGGGCTGCAGCAGCAGAGGAAGCAGGGAGTCAGCAGAGAGCTAACAGGATATGAGATGGAAGTGAAGCGGTAGGCAAAGGGAAGCAAGGGCTGGGCCAGTGGATGGGGCGTGCTGGGCCCCGCAGTGCGTTTGTTTACTCTACTGCTGTTGATTCGTTTAGGGAAATGGGGGGTGGGGGGGTTTGGGGAGATAGAGGTGAGTATATGACAGAGCAACAGAGGAGTCATGCCTCGGCTCTCTGGCTCTGTGGAGCTAGCTAGCAGACACACTACACACAGAGCCTTTACTCTACTGTCAGAGTACAGCTGTGTCACTATAATACACTGATGGCCAGAGATAATAATGCAGCTTACCCACAGCGTCAAAGACCATTGTATCCCCTGATCTACACTGCCTTCAGAAAGTATTCATACACCTGACTTTTTTCCACATTTTGTTGCAGCCTGAATTCAAAATGGATTAAATAAAAACATTTCTCACCCATCTACACACAATACCCCATAATGACAAATTGAAAACATGTTGTTTTTTTTGGCAGTGATTACAGCCGAGAGTCTTTCTGTGTAAGTCTCTAAGATCTTCGGACACCTGGGTTGTACAAAATATTCAAGTTGTTTAGTTAGTTGTTGATTATTGCTAGACAGCCATTTTCAAGTCTTGCCATAGGTTTAAGCCGATTTAAGTCAACAGTGGAGCTAGGCCAATCAGGAACATTCAATGTCGTCTTGGTAAGCAACTCCAGTGTAGATTTGGCCTTGTGTTTTAGGTTATTGTCCTGCTGAAAGGTGAATTTGTCTCCCAGACTGAACCAGTCTGCTAGGATTCAGTGTTATTTTGGGTAACAGTAGTTTCAGTGTCATGTTGGGTTACAGCAGGTCAAGAAGAAAAACAAACAATCAACACAAATGCATAATGAGAGTATTGACTTCAGATGCTATCAGACATCTGCCAGTGGCAGGGCAAATGGAAAGTTATTTTACAGGTCCTGAGTGCATTTAGCGAAGGCCACTTTGTCCCCCAGGCAGGGCTTGGCATGCACAGAGAGAGAGAGAGAGAGAGAGTAAGAGAGAGACTGACCTCTCCCCATCTTCATGATGAATGGTGCGACTGCCAATTCATTTCTCGACTCTTTTTGAACGTGTGCCAGGCTATCAAGGCATTCAGGCAGTGTTTTTGAAATATTCTTTCAATTTCCATTCACACAAATATTGTTTTGGAAACATTTCAAAGAGCATTTGTTATGGTGGGACTGGCGAATTGTTCAACTTAAATCAGAACAAAGTGACATGTTCCGGTCCCTATACCTCGCAATGTTGTTCTGATCAGCCACGTCCAATAATGTCCATTATTGGATCATTTTTGGGTCAACGAAGGAAAGTGTTCACACTACAGTGTATATCCCCACACACCCACTCTCAATCATCCACAGTGTCTGTTGAAATATGACTTTTCAATCATACCTCTTCTGCAGTTCATTAACAGTCGATGGGCTCAATCAAATAAGGCAAAAGCTACCATGGTGATTGCTTCATTCGACACTGCTACCCCCCCGTCAATACTTATGATGTGAGTCTTCCATGGCATGACTTGAATTAACATGTTGATAATGTCATGAATTGACAATTTGTTGTAATTAGCGGGATAACAAACACCTGTGTGACACCAATCTGACCCCTGACAAAATCACTTTAGGGCTAGCTACCATATCAGCTATGTTCAATGCAATGAGTGGAACATTATTTATGATCCTCCTCCCAGACTTTATGATGCAGTTAGATGGTCACAGTGTTGTCCCCTCTGTCTTATTTTATAAGGCAGTACGCTGCATTTATAATGGATCTGTACGTCCAGAACTTTCCCCCGTGGCAACGACATAAAGTTTCACACCCTAACAGCCTCACTGAAACTAAAGGATATCACATCGCAAAGAGGTGCCACTTTTTATGAGTTGGTTTGTCTGGCAGCCAGAGTCCAGCGGCATCTTATCAGCTCAGCACTTTCTAGTCCTCTTAAATATGAAATGCACTAACGTTATAATGTCCGCATAGAATTCTGTTGGGTGTTGTGTATTTCCTTGCCTATATTATTTTGACATAGCTATTTCTCTTTATCTTACTTTAATACCCAATTTAATTTAGAACTTTTGTGTTTCTAGAGCTTCAACTTTTACTAACCATATAGAAGACCTCAGTTGGACAGAGTCCAAATGGTCTGTCTACTTAGCTCGTACTTGGTTTAACTTACCTCAGATATGCCCCAGCCATACTGTAGAAACCAGTGAACAGCCCTTTTTAATCTATGTAGTCAGTTTACAATATTTGGATAGAAAACGTCAACAGGAAAACAACAAATTTGAACATCAACGTCATAAACAGTTGCGATAGAGGTTTTACAATCAGACTTTGATAGTCTACAACAGGGGTGTTCAAATCATACCATAGAGGTCCAGAGTACTGCTGGTTTTCTGTTCTACCTGATAATTAATTGCATGCACCTGGTGTCAGAGGTCTACATCAGTCCCTGTTCAGAGAGAAACATTTTTTTTTTTAAAGAAGAGGAACTGGCTTCGAGGTCCAGATTTGAATTTGAGGGGTCTTCAATATAACTGGGTACAAAATAGAAAAATAGACATTTGCGTTTTCCCCTAATCTGAGAGGATTCACATTTTTGTCTCCATCTCTGTGGGAATGCACTGAAGTACTTAACAGTGAAGGGAAGCGCCATGTGTGGCAGTTTAAGTGGATGTGGCTACTTAGCATAATATCTAGATGCATTTAGCAACAAAATTGCTCTACTTCGAGTCAAAGGAGTAGAGATTATGGGTATTTATTAATTTACACGTCATTTTGACTGTCAGTTTATAAGCAGATCTCTTGCTGACTGTAATACGGCAGCTGCTGAATGGAATAAAGAGTGACATATCGTGTCACCCATGACAACAATTCACCTAGGTCTTATTAGCCTAGTAGAAGCCCAGCCTGAAATCAAATCAGATCACATTTTATTGGTCACATACACATTTTTAGCAGATGCTGTTGCGGTGTAGCAAAATGCTTGTGTTCCTAGCTCCAACAGTGCAGTAGTATCTAACAAAAAGCAACAATACACACAAATCTAAAAGTAAAGTAATGGAATTAAGAAATATACTGCTCAAAAAAATAAAGGGACTAACACTTAAACAACACATCCTAGATCGGAATGAAAGAAATAATCTTATTAAATACTTTTTTCTTTACATAGTTGAATGTGCTGACAACAAAATCACACAAAAATAATCAATGGAAATCCAATTTATCAACCCATGGAGGTCTGGATTTGGAGTCACACTCAAAATTAAAGTGGAAAACCACACTACAGGCTGATCCAACTTTGATGTAATGTCCTTAAAACAAGTCAAAATGAGGCTCAGTAGTGTGTGTGGCCTCAACGTGCCTGTATGACCTCCCTACAACGCCTGGGCATGCTCCTGATGAGGTGGAAGATGGTCTCCTGAGGGATCTCCTCCCAGACCTGGACTAAAGCATCCGCCAACTCATGGACAGTCTGTGGTGCAACGTGGCGTTGGTGGATGGAGCGAGACATGATGTCCCAAATGTGCTCAATTGGATTCAGGTCTGGGGAACGGGCGGGCCAGTCCATAGCATCAATGCCTTCCTCTTGCAGGAACTGCTGACACACTCCAGCCACATGAGGTCTAGCATTGTCTTGCATTAGGAGGAACCCAGGGCCAACCATACCAGCATATGGTCTCACAAGGGGTCTGAGGATCTCATCTCGGTACCTAATGGCAGTCAGGCTACCTCTGGCGAGGACATGGAGGGCTGTGCGGCCCCCCAAAGAAATGCCAGCCCACACCATTTATTTTTTTATTTTTTATTTTTTTATTTCACCTTTATTTAACCAGGTAGGCAAGTTGAGAACAAGTTCTCATTTACAATTGCGACCTGGCCAAGATAAAGCAAAGCAGTTCGACAACATACAAAAACACAGAGTTACACATTGAGTAAAACAACATACAATCAATGATGCAGTAGAAAAAAAATAAGACTATATACAATGTGAGCAAATGATGTGAGATAAGGGAGGTGAAGGCAAAAAAATGCCATGGTGGCAAAGTAAATAAAGTATGGCAAGAAAAACACTGGAATGGTAGATTTGTAGTTTGAAGAAAGTTAAAAGTTAAAATATAAATAATATGATGCAAAGGAGCAAAATAAATAAAATAAATAAATACAGTAGGGGAAGAGGTAGTTGTTTGGGTTAAATTATAGATGGGCTATGTACAGGTGCAGTGATCTGTGAGCTGCTCTGACAGCTGGTGCTTAAAGCTAGTGAGGGAGATAAGTGTTTCCAGTTTCAGAGATTTTTGTAATTCGTTCCAATCATTGGCAGCAGAGAACTGGAAGGAGAGGCGGCCAAAGGAGGAATTGGCTTTGGGGGTGACCAGAGAGATATACCTGCTGGAGCGCGTGCTACAGGTGGGTGCTGCTATGGTGACCAGTGAGCGGAGATAAGGGGGGACTTTACCTAGCAGGGTCTTGTAGATGACCTGGAGCCAATGTGTTTGGCGACGATTATGAAGTGAAGGCCAGCCAACGAGAGCATACAGGTCGCAGTGGTGGATAGTATATGGGGCTTTGGTGACAAAACGGATGGCACTGTGATAGACTGCATCCAATTTGCTGAGTAGATTGTTGGAGGCTATTTTGTAAATGACATCGCCGAAGTCAAGGATCGGTAGGATAGTCAGTTTTACGAGGGTATGTTTGGCAGCATGAGTGAAGGATGCTTTGTTGCGCAATAGGAAGCCAATTCTAGATTAAATTTTGGATTGGAGATGCTTAATGTGAGTCTGGAAGGAGAGTTTACAGTCTAACCAGACACCTAGGTATTTGTAGTTGTCCACATATTCTAAGTCAGAACCGTCCAGAGTAGTGATGCTAGTCGGGCTGGCGGGTGCAGGCAGCAATCGGTTGAAAAACATGCACTTAGTAAAACTATCACTTAAAAGCAGTTGGAGGCCATGGAAGGAGTGTTGTATGGCATTGAAGTTCGTCTGGAGGTTTGTTAGCACAGTGTCCCATGAATGATGAGCTTGAAGGGTACTATGGTGTTGAAAGCTGAGCTATAGTCAATGAACAGCATTCTTACATAGGTATTCCTCTTGTCCAGATGGAATAGGGCAGTGTGCAGTGCGATGGCGGTTGCATCATCTGTGGATCTATCGGGGCAGTAAGCAAATTGAAGTGGGTCTAGGGTGTCAGGTAAGGTAGAGGTGATATGATCCTTATCTAGCCTCTCAAAGCACAATTGTGGACATCTTGAAGCAAATGGGGACAGCAGACTGGAATAGGGAGAGATTGAATATGTCCGTAAACACTCAAGCCAGCTGGTCTGCGCATGCTCAGAGGACGCGGCTTAAGATGCCGTCCGGGGCAGCAGCCTTGAGAGGGTTAGCACGTTTAAATGTCTTACTGACGTTGGCCACGGAGAACGAGAGCTCACAGTCCTTGGGAGCGGGCCGCGTCGGTGGCACTGTGTTATCCTCAAAGTGGGCAAAGGTGTTTAGCTTGTCCGGGAGCAAGACGTCGGTGGCCGCGACGTGGCTGGTTTTCCCCTTGTAATCCGTGATTGTCTGTAGACCCTGCCACATACGTTACGTCTCTGAGCCGTTGATTTGCTACTCCACTTTGTCTCTGTACTGACATTTTGCCTGTTTGATTGCCTTACGTAGGTAATAACTACACTGTTTGTATTCAACCATATTCCCAGTCACCTTGCCATGGTTAAGTGGTTTGCGCTTTCAGTTTTGTGTGAATGCTGCCATCTATCCACGGTTTCTTGTTTGAGTAGGTTTTAATAGTCACAGTGGGAACAACATCCCCTATACACTTCCTGATGAACTCAGTCACCATGTCCGTGTATGCGTCAACGTTATTCTCAGAGGCTACCTGGAACATATCCCAGTCCGCGTGATCAAAACAATCTAAAGCATGGATTCCGATTGGTCAGACCAGCATTAAATAAATCTTAGCACGGGTACTTCCTGTTTGAGTTTCTGCCTATAGGAATGTAGGAGCAAAATGGAGTCGTGATCTGATATGCCGAAGGGAGGGCCTTGTAAGCATTTCGAAGGGGGAGTAGCAGTGGTCAAGTGTATTACTAGAGCAAGTACTACAGTCAATGTGTTGAAATTAGCTTTTTTAAATGTATTCAGATTCAGAAATAAATCATGTGCATATGTAGTACATGTATGACATATGGAAGAAGAACAATACAGTGAAAATTTCACACCATGCTGCGTTTAACAATGTATGCTCTTCATATTTGAGTATGATTACATTATTTTCACACCTTTAAACCAAGCGGTTGATGCTAATGCTAACATGTTTCATATAGTATGGCAGAAGGGCAATAACGTATGTCAGTAGCGGTGCGTTGGTAAAATCACTGGGGAAGCTACCCCCCATATTACAACCTATGTGTTGTGGTAATTCCGTTGTCTGCTCTATAACCTGTTAATTCATTGGCCTTGCGACTGTGATATATAGGCTTTGCGACTGTGATATATAGGCCTAAAGGCCAAAACAATAAGAAGACGCAGTGGCAGAATAAATTCAACCACACCTTTGTTTTATCACAAAAACGGATAGCAACCTCTGTCTGGTGAAGTCCATAAATCATATTGCATGTACAGTAACAGAAAGTTACATGACCTACAGCATGGTCAAGGAAGTTAATGTTTCCGACATTTTCAGACCACTAAACAACTATTGATTTAGAACCACAGAGAGTTACCGCAAGTCACAAAGAAAACAGGAGCTGCCTCCACTATTCCAGCACCATTTCAACTTCAACATTTCAACATCATCAAATCCTCTCTGCTTAGTCTAATACAGTGACAACTAAAAGATACCAAGAACAATTTGTCCAATCAACAGTAAGCTAAATATGATGTGGCTGTCCATGGTTCTGATTTCTGTGTGTGTGCGCGTTCGTGCAAGTAGAAAAACATGTTGACTCACCCTACTTGTAGAGAAACGCCAATGCCTTCCTCTTCTCTTTCATGTTGACGAAACGGTCTATCACTCTGTCATACACTACACTCTTATTTTTGTTGTCCTAGGCTACCTGGCTAAAATGCTTGCTCGCTAGCCTAACTTCCATTCACGGGCAACGTTAGATAGTTAACATTAGCCTTCTACAGCTAGCTACATATTGAACTTCCATTCTCTCAGGCCAGCGGCACACATTATGAATTAATGGTTGGATCAGAATTGCTGTTATAATCTTTGGCCAGTACAGAGAATTAAGTAAAACCACAAGTCCTAATCTATATCTCTATCAGTGGCGGTCAGTGCCGTTTTAAGATGAGGGAGGACGTTTTTTTTGTTCATGACCATGGCCTTATTTCTATTACAGCATATTGGATGACTCATTCATATTCCATTCACTCAGTTCAATGTAACAGTGATAGGTTTAGGCTACTACGTGATACTCCAATTTTCCCTATACCCATCATGAGATTGCTACAACCTAGCCTATGAATTAAAGTTTATAATGTAGGTGCACACAGGTCGGGAGACAAATTTGAGGTGACAGTCATCTTGCACACTCTTGCCTGCATCTAGCTGACATTGGGTGCAATCATTAGTCCAACAGTTCCAAACGAGAGTTTCTATTGGACAAGTTCAGCTATGTTTATCCCCTTTTTGTTCCGTTTGCTTCCATTTTAAGAAACGTTTTTCAACAGAATCGGCGGAATGAATATACCCCTGATCACGCGTAAACAGTTCACTCTCAATACAGCCACGTTATATTCCTTCTCTTCCCTTTGCTTGTAGACTTCAATGCACAACACATCAGCTGTATGTGACTAGGCGAAAAAACCTTTCCAAGCCAAACTGCTACACACAGCCGACATCGTTGTCACCATATTAGCTAAAGTAACATCATAGTCAGCTAATAGCTAATAGAACTAACGCGTTAGTAAACTCACTACAATTGTGCAGTAACGTTAGTGTACAGTCAGTAAGCAGTTACACTGGGGGGCCCCTGTTGTAATAAGTTAGTAATGCCAAAAGCTTACCTTGACTTGGAAGAGTTCCAGTGTTGTGTTGGAAAGTCAAAGCCACCTAGCTAACATAGCATTCCTCTGTTTGAGCAGGGTGTTTCAGTAGGCTAAATTAGTTAGCTGCATTTGCTATCTAAGTAAGTCTCTATTCTCTCTTGCTTCTCCTTCATTTTGAAAGAAATTAATTTGTTCCAAAACTGTTCAACTATTGTCTTTCTCTCTCTTTGAGTCAACTACTCACCACATTTTATACACTGCAGTGCTAGCTAGCTGTAGCTTATGCTTTCAGTACTAGATTAATCCTCTGATCTTTTGATTGGGTGGACATGTTAGTATAGTTTTATCTAAAAATGATAACTTTTTAAATGTTTTACAATTATTTATTTTATGAAATTCACTGAGGAGGATGTTCCTCCCCTTCCTCTGAGGAACCTCCACTAACGTATGTGGCTGAGTAAGATTGCTTGTCTCGGCTCCTGGTTGAATATTAACCGTGACCTTGTATAATCCTACCCTATATGTATGACCCTGTGCAGAGGAGATGACTTGTGTATTTTCAAATATGAACATGAATCATGATTTTCTAGGGTCGAGCTCAAATAGGTCCACCAGAGATGAGCTACAAAGTTAAAAGGTCAACAATTAATTAGATTGCCGCCGTGACGCAAAATCATTTAACCCCATGATTGTTATTAATAGCGGAGAGGGAGAAGGGCAGTGGAGGGAGTGCGAATGCACCCACTTCAAATGTCATTGCGGAGTCTGTTGACTCGGGCAAAATGCCATGGCAGTCTGTTGATGCTGGGAGATGGAGTCATGCTCTGGTTTTTAATGATCTACTCTAATATACTGTCAGCTGCTAATAGCTAGAGCTAATATTCAGATAGAGAAAACACTGCAGCCTGGGCACAGTATCTTACACAGTATCAGCACAGCATCCTTCGCAGTATCACTGCTGATGCAGCTGATTGTAGCCTACAGTAGTCCATCTGTTTCAGACAAAGTCAAGTCAAGGATTGTTTACCAGTTGGAGCTACCTTTTCTTGAGTCGCACTGTATCGCATATACTAAAACACTGCCTTGTTTCGCTCTTGCACCCTTTTCTTTGTTAAAAGGTGTGTAAAATGGGCAAAAACAGACACACAGAGGAATATGTGCAAACACTCAATTGACTGCCCGAACAGTGCTCAACATGGTTTCCCATTGGTTTCTCTCTCATATCAGGATTCAATTGTTTTCCCAAGTGGGATGGATGGCTTGGAAGGAATGCAAAAAGCGATATCTGATATCTGTGCAAAGGTGCAAGTCTATATTGTTTTGTTCTAACTTGCCTGCTTTGACATTTACTGTAGTTTTCCACGTTTATGAAATATTGGGGATTGTTTGTGAATGTGCAGAAGTTGAAATGTTTATTCAATCCCTCGGTTTTTGCTTTTTTATGGATACTATAAATGCTTCCTAGGTTTACGTAAGGATAATCCTATATAAGGACAGTATGTCAGAGGAAAATATGTTTTTCCATGGTGTTACAGATTGTTTTTTCCATTTATGTTTTGAGGGTGGACTTTAGCACGTATAGCTCGTTAGCACGTTGTGCGCACGGATTGGTGTCATTTCAGATACATGAGGGTAGACTAACGATATGTCTCAATATTGGCCACCATTAATTGGATATTTGAGTGATATAAAATAAGTGAACTATACCTGACAAGTATGAGGGGTTTAGGTTAATTTCCCATCCTTTGTGGGCTCTGCCTGTCGAGCAGCAGAAGGTCACCTTTTAGCTGATAATGTTTACTTTGCAAGCTACCGGTAGAGACTTTGTTCAGTTGGCTAAACATAATGGTAAGTAGACCGATTGCACTTTTTTCATCAACCAACTTAAGCCTACCTAGCAAAATTATCTAACATTATCCCCTTTTCAACATGTATTTTTAAGTGTTTAATCACGATTGCTGCTGACAGACATGATAGGCTACCTTGATTGATTGGACCACGTCTAATTGGCTACCTAGCTGGTAACAAATCATATCAATATAGCTAGCTAACAAGCTAACTTTCAGGGGATAAACTAGATGGCTATATTTGCTTGCCATCTATAGTGGTGATGACAATAGTCCGACTGACAGCTTTACCAGGATGAGGACTTGCTGATGTCAAGTTCTTTCCAAAAACCTAATATGATGACATGAGCTAAATGACACACATTGTTTGCTTAGCTAGCTAAGCAAACACATTCCCTCATCACTTCCATTGATTGTTAGCTTGTGGTGGCTAAAGTCAGCTTAAGTTTGTAGTGGCTGTTTCTGGATAAATGTTCCTCCTGGTCCATAGACTACTTTCAGGGTGGGGAACCATCTCACCCATCAAGTTGTAAAACGTGAACCATCATGTTGTACAATAGTGAACTACTCTTTTAAGAGTTCATGTTACCGTAGAAATGGTCTCAACAGGACGGCCGTCCTGTTCTCTGTCAGCTTTTCTTTCCACAAAATTAATAATATATCATTGGTTTATGACCGTTATTCTATTTTCATGACAGTCTTCATCCATAACCGTTGGTTATATGGTAATTGTGCCAGCCCTAAAAATCGAAATGTTTGATTCTCTCTATAGAAATCAAATGTACTGAGTTAATGGAAACATACAAGGGTGAATAATACCAACGGTTTCATATTGTTGTGGAAAAGTAGATCCAACAATTAAGGCAGAGACTATTTAATTGTATAATAGAAAAATATTTTATCAAGCAGGGGAGATCTATCTCGAATTTGGCAGGGAAGAACTCGAAGAGTGAATGGTTACATGTGTTAGCAATTTATGGGCTACTGTTATTTTTCACTGTCTTTTTACTGTTGTTTTAATTTCTTTACTTACCTATTGTTCACCTAATACCTTTTTTGCGCTATTGGTTAGAGCCTTTAAGTAAGCATTTCACGGTAAGGTCTACACCTGTTGTATTCGGCACAAGTGACAAACTTTCATTTGAATTGTTATTCTTCAATAACACAAACTCCAAAGCAAATCAGGGGGAGGAAAAAAGGTTTATTCAAGGAAAACAAATCATACGGAGAGATAGATGGTCATTCTCCCCTGTCCTCAGTGATGCTCTCCACAGAACAAAGGGACAGCATGTAGTTTTATAACCCAGCCCTAGCCTGTGGTGTCACGCCCTGATCTGTTTCACCTGTCCTTGTGCTTGTCTCCACCCCCCTCCAGGTGTCGCCCATCTTCCCAATTATCCCCTTTGTATTTATACCTGTGTTCTCTGTCTGTTTGTTGCCAGTTTGTCTTGTTCGTTCAAGCTTACCAACATTTTTCCTGTCAGCTGCTTTCGTTTACCAGTCTCTCTTTGCTAGTCCTCACGGTTTTGACCTTTGCCTGTCCTGACCCAGTATCTGCCCGCCTGACCTCTCTGTCTGACCCTGAGCCTGCCTGCTGTCCTGTACCTTTACTCCACCTCTGGATTACTGAACCCTGCCTGTCCCTGACCCTGAGTCCGCCTGCCGTCCTGTACCTCTGCCTTACCCTGGAATTTCAACCCCTGCCTGCCATGACCTGTCTTTGTCTGCCCCTGTTTGCTACAATAAACAGTGTTACATCGACAGTCTGCATCTGGGTCTTACCTTGATCCCTGATATGTGGTTGACCAATTAGAATTCCTTGCAGTAAAACTAGCCAATGGCAAAATAACAAGTATCCTATTTCAGAAGACATATTCCTCCCATGTCTCTGAACCATGCTCAATATTTCCTTATTACAGAAAAAACACTATTTCTATTGATCGTTAGTTCTGGTCCTCTTGACCTCTCGTCCTCTGTCTCTGCGTTGTGTATTTATCTTCGACATATTCTTACATTCCACCTAAGACCATTTTAAAAATAAATATACTTTAAAATGTCGTTTTAGAAAACAATAAAAAAACATGAAAAATTTGACAGTATAAAAAGACATTAGCAGTAAGCATAAATCATTCACATTAACACTTTGCATTTCTTTAAAACACAAAGGGCATGTTCTACTTGCTGTTACAATAAGAAATAGATTTCAAACAAAGTTATATAAAATAAGTATTAACAGGTGTAATGATGGATGTCCCTTACGATTCCTACCACATCCTGTATTATAAGGAAACTCACACCAAAAAATATAATTGTCTACAAGACCGTATTCAATCATCCTATTGACAAGGTAATCATTCACCAAGTCCTTTAAAAAGTGACCAGCTATTCCACACTGGTATTAAATTATGTTCTGACAGTCTGCCGGTAGTGGGGAATTCTTTTTTCGTTACACTGTTTGCACTTCACCGGTGATCTTGCATAATTTCAGGTACAGTCAATGGATATTTCTGCAGCTTCAGACTGTAGATTGTCGTAACCTGTAACGAAGGAAGCAAAAAGAGAAGGGTAACATGTCCTGGTTTCAAAGAAATTGATATTTCACAGATTTCCCTAAGTAAGCATACAGTGAATGTCTGCTTTTCTCAAATCTAACGTGCCTGGTAGTGACATTGTCCATTGTAGTGACTGCCCAGCCTGCCTTCCTCACACCCCCCCCCCCCTCCACAATGCTTGAACCGTCTGTGTATAAGATAAACTCAGGGTTTTCCAACGAATGACTCTATAAACCCATCAGAGAGCTGATCCAAACCAACTCACAACAATCGTGTTCAAGTAATGTGGTATCTGTAGGATACATCAGAGTAGCTGGATTACATGGTGTCTTTTCAACTATACCCATGTTCCATAGATCTTTAATCAATACTTTAGTAGCGTCCATAGCTTCCTTGCTAATGGGATATTGTTTTGTGCAAGTTGCAGCAACACCTGTCAAGCACATTGGTTCCATATCCAAAGCTCCACACTCATTTTTCTTCGTAGTCCAAATAGCATGGTTCTGAACTGTAGATTCCTGCATCAATCTTCATTGGACCAATAGAAACTGATAATGGTTTGGTCTGTTTTATATCTGTCTTCCCCCACTCCTGTTGCTTTCATCTTCTTGCACGTGTACTGAGGACATATATGTTTTGCATAAGATGTGGGAAATACAGTGATTTCAGCACCTATATGTATCTACTAAAAAATCTACTGCTACATTGTTAACCGTCATGTTCACGTACATTCCATCTGATTTCATATGTACACCAGCTGAGGTGGGACGTAAGAGGGAGTCCATTAGTTTACCTCCACAGCATCCAGCAAACTCTGCTGCTGAGACGAAGAGAGCTTCTTACATTTCTGCATCAACATTATGTCATTGGGGCTGTTGCCTTGATTCCATTTTCCCTTAGATGGACCCTGCTTCTCCTGGCCATTCCGCATGAGAACACATTTTCTTGTCCCACATTCACGTTGCCAGTGACCAGAAATCCCACAATAATGACATACACCAGGGTTCTCTTTTGCTGAACGAATAATGTTGTTGGTTTCACTCAGAACCTGCACAACTCTGATAACAGCCGGTTTATTATGTTGAATGATGTCTCTGTCCAGTCGTGACAACCTGTCGATGATATCGCCGTAGTCCTCTCCCAGTCATTAGTTGTGGAAACAAAAGTTTTTTGCTAATCATCATGCATGGATTGCATCAGCTGATGAGTGATTGCCCCATTTTGAAGGAATTAAGTGTATCGTCATCTTCCATGTCAGGTAACCCACTGTGTCTAACCACTTCTGCTCTAAACCTTTCTTCAAATTCAACAAACAGTTATTTTGGTTTTTGAACACATTTGGTTATCTCTCCCCAATTGGTGGTTGCGTTGGTCAGACCCTTAAGGAAAACATGTATGGCTCTCCATCCATCAGCCACATCTTGCTCTTCAACACCCACAGCTCTATGAACCTTTTCTTCAAGTACACCATGTTCACGGTTGTTGAAAACAAAGGCTAACAACTGTAACCCATCATAAGGATGTAGATTGTAGAGTTTCTTATAACGCTTCAAATGGTCCCACGTTTTCATACCCACTTCTCAGGGATGATTAAACGTTTTCTAACATTCATCCAACTGTTTTGGAGATGCTGATTTATGTGGGATTACTGTCACCGGAGGTTTCTCTTTACTACCTTTTACAGCCTGTGTTCTGGATGGCCTAAGACATTGTTCGTCACCTCTGTCTGTATCTGTTGACTCAAAGCCAGGCAATGCTGACCAGATGCTTGAAACTCGATCATCCTTGCACAACTCAGCCTGAGGGTAATGAACAAATGGTCCTCCACGTGTTGGAGAAAGTCTGGTTTTACCACCCTTGCTTGTAATTGTTGAATCTCTTCTATCAAGGTTTTGATTTGTTCATCAAGAGCTTTCAAACTTTCCTTCTCTCTACAATGTCCTGTCATCCATTCTCCAGAAAGAATTTCTAATCCCGTTTTCTTACTTTGGCTAATACAGTTAAAGACCATCGTGTCTTTATTATTGAACCTAATTTAACTAGGAAAGTCAGTTAAGTCAGTTAAGAACAAATTCTTACATACAATGACGGCCTAGGAACAGTGCCTTGTTCAGGGGCAGAATGACAGATTTTTAGCTTGTCAGCTCAGGGATTGTTTTGTCAAGGAATTAGACATTCTCTGTATTTTTTTACTTTTGTGTATCAGACAGATTCCATATTCCATCTTTGTCAACAATAATGGAATATTTCTTTATCTCTTGCCTACACTTCTCTACTTTGAAATGGTTCATCATATCACTAGACAGTGAATAAAACATTTTCCAGAGTGGTTTTCTCACTTAACAATGGCATTATATTAACATTAAAGTTGTATAATATATATCTCTATGATTATATATTTATTTAATTTGTGTGTGTGTGTGTGGGGGGGGGACTCAAACCTCTTCTAGAACACAAATTGTCTCTGTAGGGCCTGGCTACCCATAAAACATATGTTCACTTCAAAAAGCTGTTGAAGACTTACATTAACCACACGTGTAGAAATTGCTACTCAACTAGCAACTCACTTCTATGCAAAAAGAAGGTTTCACAAAAAGAAATTACTCTTACCCTTTAATAGAGGACTTGAACCCCTATAATAGAGAACAAAGACAAAGGCCTCAAACTTTTCATAGAGAACAAAGGAAGTCTGTAATAGAACAAAGGACTTCAACCCTTATACATCACAGATACATATCACTCATTGCATGCACTTAGTTAACCTGATTTGGTTCTTTTAAAATGATATTGGTCTAGACTACCCAGCAATTATGCCATCAATCAGGCGATAAGAGTTGACTCCCATCTGGGTTGCGCTCAGCCTTCTCTCTTTCTTTTGGATCAACAGACAGTTAATACGTTTTTCTCTGTGTTGTTGAGACTAATTCATCTGGTTATGGCACCAAATGTTAGCAATTTATGTTATTCTTCAATTCTTCATAAACACGAACTCCAAAGCAAATCAGGGGGAGGAAAATAGGTTTATTCAAAGAGGACAAATCATACGGGGAGATAGATGGTCATTCTCCCCTGTCCTCAGTGATGCTCTCCAGTGATTCCCTCCTGTGGTTTCACTCAGTACTGCTCTCCACAGAACAAAGGGGGACAGCATGTAATTTTATAACCCAGCCCTAGCCTGTGGTTGACCAATTAGAATTCCTTGCAATTAAAACTATTCAATGGCAAATAACAAGTATCCGTATTTCAGAAGACATATTCCTCCATGTCTCTGGACCATTGCTCAATATTTCCTTATTACAGAAAAAACACTATTTACATTGATCGTTAGTTCTTGTCCTCTGTCTCTGCGTTGTGTATTTATCTTCGACATATTCTTACACATGTCCCTTATATAGTGAGAGGGAATAATACAATCATATTGTTTCCACAACAGTTATTTTATACAAGTAACCATTCTGTAATGGCCTTGTGTTAGGGTGCAGACATACCAGGAGTCGATGAAGGCATAACTTCACAGTCCAACACAGAACATATCCCTTGAGATGTTACAACAGCTCACCCCAAATTCTGCTACCATAATATAAAAGGAATTTACACATTTCCCCAATCCTCAAGTTGTTTTTTTTGCAGTGACATAAAATGTAGAATTACAAATAAAGTCAAAGGAACACGGACCTTAAATAAATACATGGAGAATGTAGTTAACACCTGTCATTGCAAGGCTTGAATTAATCTGTCTGCAAGGCTTAGACCCCAGGCCTTCATGAATCATTTCCTTATTGCATCGAAGCAGGAAATGTTTGGCTGTTCAGGTATCCATAATTGAACGCAGCACCCATGCTGTATACAGTATAACATTTTACGGAGCAATCCCAGAAAAAGGATTGAATACTGAGCGACCATGAAAGACATTGATGGATAGCTTTTTTTCTCTGGCCAGAACAAAGGTGATTCGAATCATAATGCTAGATGGGTACCTTTACACATATAGTCTTAGCTTTTTTTCTACTTAGGAGAAATTAGATGTTGGAGAGTAGAGGTTGGTAGAGAGGTGTAGAACCCCAACACGCACACACTCATGTGCACACACACGCAGTCACACACACACTTGCGAACACACACATGCCCGTGCACACACCTTTAAACGATAGATGATTGCTTTTTGAGAAAAGGGAGGTATTGTGGAAATATGTTTGACCATTGCGGAGATAACTATAGCAACAAGAAGTGTATGTGCTTCTATGGCAACTAAGGTTCCATCCGACATGCTAGAGTTGTTGTGATGGATCTGAATTAACTCGTCATTAATTCAATCAATGCAAAAAGGAGCCAACAGTATAATGATATAACCAGGTGATTTAATTTTCTGATTAATTTGTGAATGGTATTGTATACCACACACCAACAGCAAAGGCTATTACTGAAGTGTTGTAACGGTCGTCGTATATAGTGGACCAAGGCGCAGCGGGTTGAGTGCTCATTTTACACTTTATTGAACACTAAATAAACAAAACAAGAAAACGAACGAACAGTAATGCAGGCTACACACAGCAGTGCAAAAACAACTTCCCACAAGGACATGTGAAAACAGGGCTACCTAAGTATGACTCTCAATCAGCAACAACGATGTACTGCAGTTCCTGTTTGAGAGCCATGCAAGGCCAACACAAAGAAATACACAACATAGATAGAGCATAGAATACACAACATAGAACATAACCAAAACCCCGGAATACTCTAAACAAACACCTCTCTACATAAACACATATATCAACAACCCCGAACCACATAAAACAAACACCCCCCTGCCACGTCCTGACCAAACTACATAACAAATAACCCTTTACTGTCAGGACGTGACTAGTACCCACCCCCCCCCAAAGGTGCAGACCCCCTGGATGCACCTCACACAAAAATTAAACACAAAAATAAACCCCCCCAAACTAAAGGGAGGGAAGGGCGGTGGCTAGAGGCCGTCTCTCTCGGTTCCGGACTGTAGGCCGTCCTCACTCGGTTCCGGACTGTAGGCCGTCTCACTCGGTTCGACCTGTAGG